>NW_023601322.1:49768839-51126839 GCF_014898055.3 Talpa occidentalis | reverse complement strand
GTCGTGGAGAACCCACGCCCCGAATTTTCGTGCCCCGGGTCTCAGTTCAAAGCCCTCAGTTCCAGGACGCGGGCTGTAGCCCAGTTCAGTGGCGAGGGAATGGCGCCTTTTGCACCGCTCCCATGCCTGGGCGCCTGGTTCCTGCTCACTCAGGGAGGGACCTTCACCTCAGTGAGGACCTCCGCGCGTCTCCCCGCAAGCCTAGGTCGTCTCCCCACAAGCCTAGGTCGCAGGCGCGGGTACCTGGGCAGCCGCGATTCCGGTCTGCACTTGCTTTTCAAGCTCCCTGAGCGCGCCGCGTTTCCGCGCCAGCTTACCGGCAGCCCAGGCTGTGTGCGCGTCTCCCTGGGTCTTTGTTCTTCTCTAAAGGCGCCCGGAGCCGTTCGCTCACCGCCGCGGCGAATCCTGCAGGGTTCGCCTCAGCTCCCGTTCACGGGGTTTGGTGGCTGCAATAGTTCCTTTCCACTCCCAGTCCCGCTTGCTGCGTAGTTTGTTCTTGTGGGTTGTTTTAGTTTGTTGTTTCCCTCCTCTCTGCCGGTCGGAGAGTGCCGCCTCTGTGAGCGGGGGAGGGGAGCAGGGTTCCGTGGAGTGATTTTTAAATGTTTTGTTATCAAGAGACAAGTAATGCAATTTTCTGTAATGGCTCCATTTTAAAATGTCTTCACAGATGTCAGCTTTTCACAGGTATGTAGTGACATACTGTACCAATGTTGTTAGAAGGGCATATTACAAAATGGCAAAGCCTCAAATCTCAGTATTTTATTTTATTTTTTTTAAGATTTATTTATTTATTTATATATACAAGCACTGAGTACAGTCAGAAGCATAGGAGGGTGAGAGAATTCACCAGACCCAGAGAGGGGAGCAGAACAGGCAGATTGAGGAAGTACACTGCGGAAGGGAGCAGAGGGCGGCAAGAGAGGGTGGCAGGAGAGGTCTGTACACCATGTGAGACCCTTGCCTGGTGGCCGGGGATCGAACCGGCACTGCAGATGCTGCAGGCAGCTTCGCAGTCCAATGCTCAACTGCTGCGCCACCAGGGGAGGCCCTCAAATCTCAGTATTTTAAAAGGTCTTTTAATGTTGTAGAAAAGATTAGAGAAAATAACACCTGAGATTTATAGTTAAACTCAGCATTTCAGGACCTTCCCTGGTGGCGCAGGAGGTAGAGCACGGCACTGTGAAGCTGTCTGCAGTCTCCCGTAGTGCCAGTTTGATCCCACATAGCACGGCAGACCCCTCCTGACTTGCCCGCTGCTCCCCTCAGCAGTGTATTTCTTCAGTCTGCCTGTTCTGTTCCCCGCTCTGTTTCTGGTAAATCCTCTCACCTTCCAACTCCTCTGGCCTGTACCCCAGTTCTTGTATGTATGAATAAATAAATCTTTAAAAAAAAACTTTAATGCAGATTTATATTTAAGAAAAAAATAAACTCAGCATTTCAGTCTTATTTTTTAGTGTAGTAAAGGAGTATAATGAAAGGAATTTGATTCAGTGATGATGTATTCCTATGATCCACAAGAGAGTTTCTGTATAAGTATGAAGTCAACCACCCTTTATTCTGATTCTTCCATCCCCAGAAATGCCTCTGGTGCTTGGACTGATGGGTGCACCAGCTCCTGTGCACCTATCCTTACAGCCTGAACTGGGAGTCATTGAAAAGAGTGGTTAATGGACTCGTTTTCACCCTTATAATTGACCAGTGGTCCATGAAGAATGTGGGGTGACTCAGGCAGCAATGATTCCTTCCATGCACCTTTTTAAAGACCATATTTTGTGATTAACTTATTTTATCTTGGAACTCATTGCAATACTGATACAGGGTGGTGAGGGGCACAGAAGCCGGCAAAGGACACTGCACAAATAATTCACTAGTCACTGAATTCTTCCCCCATGCACACAATTGCAAGACTCTTCAGGCTCAGAGAACAACAACAGTGGGATTTATTTAACAAATGAGGAAAAAACAGTTCCCCTTTACCTCACCCAAAGCAATGTCCAGTGTTTTTCAGTCCTAAACAAAAGCAGCTAAGTGGTGTCTTCCCACCACTGCTGACAAGAGTATGTGGCAGTCAGACTATAGGCCAGTTTCCAACTCACAAAGACAACAGAAGACACAACAAGAGATGCTCCTGGAGCTACCAAGATGCCCCAGCACAGCACCAGACAAGCAACACTCAAAACAGCAGTTGCAGTGGCATAGACCTGACAAGTGGCCACACTCATGCAGCTCAGTGAGGCACCCAGCTCCAGGTCTTTGCCTTCTCTGTCAGGCTGTAACAGCAGCAAAACTGGGAGCAGTTTTAGTCGCTTGGCTAATTGCAAAGCCTCCGAACTTTTCCTCTCTGAGGTTGGCTACTGGAGGCCTCTCCATGTTCCTCAGAGGCCCACAGCAGCCTTCTAGAAGATTGGCATGGTGGGGGCCAAAATTGCTGACCCCAAAAATCTCTGAAGATCTGGAAAATGCTGAATCCCAAATGCTGAATGTGCAAACGCTGAATTCCAAAATGCTCAATCCAAGAACACTAAATCTTGAATACTGAATCTGAAAATGCTGAATCCTGAATGCTGAATAATCTGCGGTTGCTTCTGCAGTCCCTTATATTTCTTATCAGTTACCCCACCCCAAACTATGATACTTTTTTGTATTTTCCCTAGGGCTATCTATCCTCACCAGAAACCCCTTGTAAGGGGCACCATTTGTAACAGTCTTTGGCTTTAGACACAGGTTACAATATCTTTGAACAGAATCTCAGTTGAATTAATGTTATCATAAGGTCAGTGATGCTGCCTTGTGATATGACATAATTGCATAGTCTTCATCTTATAATTTCACATCAGAATTGCTTAAATCCAAATCCTATTTCCATCAATGTTAAAGATGCTACAACCCATAACTCTGCAAGGATTGTTAGCCAGGCTACCTTCAGGACATGTGGCCAATTTCCGGGTATGCTGTAATTGAATTAGATTTTAATATTCTTTTTTGAGACACAAAGTGTTGTGCAACTAGCTCAGGCTGGGTAGGTTCATTGTTAGTTCTTGTAGTTGAGAAGAGGATTTAGAGACTTTGGTGGATTTTGCAAGCCTTTAATGCTGACACCCAGGCCTTTAATGCTGCCTGTGTATAGATACACAGGCAGGCAGAGAGAGACTAAGAGAGACTCCAAGACTGAGAGAGGCAGAACAGCAACTCCGCTGCCTAGACCCATTTCCCCTGTTGAGGGCCCATAGCCACACACCTGATACATTCATTGATGCAGATGTGAGGCCCAGCTATTGTTTGGTAGATGTCTGAATGGTAGAAAACAACAAATCAAGGTGTGGAGTCTTTGCTGTGTGGAAGGTGAAAAATAGCCTGATTTATTCATTTTCCTTATGCAAAGTTACAACAAAAATCAGGGTTCAACTCTGTTATTGGAAATAGTGATGCAGAAAAAAATGACTCAGTGAGGAAGAATTCTGTCATGTGCTTGCTAGCAAATTCACATAATTTATTTTCATTCTGGAATTTTAAAAATGTGGATACAAATATCAATTATTGAATGGTTCAAATGAGCACTAGCCTTATCATTTTGTATGGAACATTTATGCTGGTGCTCTGAAGACATGAAAGCAGATTTACTCTAAGACTGACTCACAATGCCCTCTCTTCATATTCTGTTCTCTCTTTTATGTATTTCAATAGGAGTTAAAGAGGTAGCCATTTCCCAAGTCTCACACAGCAGGAATGTTAAGAGATATCTCTAGGATTCTCAATGAAATGAATCTTGCTGGTGGAATGCAATATCCATTTCTCCTGTTATCACTGCAGTGAGGCAATTTTCAAGGTGAAAAGAAGGAAGACTCAGAGTGAAGGAGAAAAAAGCTATTGAGTGAACACCTTATTTCCTTCCTTTAATTTTGGCTGAAAATAATTGACTTCATTCTAGAAATAACCTGGTATAGAATCAAAATTCATTCTTGACATGCAAACATTTATTTTTTTAAAGATGTATTTATTTATACAGACATGAGCTAGGCTACAGGCCAGAGGTGCGGAGGTGGGTGGTGAGAGGATTCACCAGAGACAGAGCGGGGAACAGAACAGGCAGATTGACTGAAACACATCGCTAAGGGGAGCAGGAGGCATGCCAGGAGATGTCTGCAGCACCATGTGTGTAGCTCCCTGGCCAGGGGTTGAGCTAGTGCTGCAGTGGCTGCAGAGAGCTTCATAGTTTGCCTCTTAACCCCTTGTGCCACCAGGAAGGCTCAAAAATATATTTTTTTATCTTCAAATTCTGTCATATATTTATTTGTTTATGTATTTATTTTATTTTTTTTATTTTTTGCTTTTACAGATCTGCACAGGAGTTTTGACCTGATCCATTTCTGACATAGGCTGGCTCACCCCTCCTTAGCAACCTGGTGGTCCTGCCATGCCAGGAGGTCACCATATTAATGCTAAACTTTGTGCAGATATCTGATGGTCACAGCACACCGTGGCCCAGAACTTCTAGACACTGGCGATCCTCCTGCCCTGACCTCCAGAGCAGCTGGGACTACAGGATCATGCCACCAAGCTGACTTTTGCTTTCTTACTTTTAATATTTCCCCCCCAAAACCAACTCTTATATTCCATTTGAAGCTTATTCCTCCCCTACTCATTCTTTTTAAATTAAGTTAAATTTATTTATTTTTTAAATTTTATTTTTATATTCCCCATACAATTGCAACCCCCTTATTTTGACCCCAATCCCTCCTTTCCCTGCCCTCCAAACCCATAGAGTGTCTCTGGTTGATAGTTGTTTGTTGATTTTGATCTTTTCTTTCTTATAGTTATTCTTTTTCCTGGTCCCTTATTTAAGTTTTCTAGATTCCTGCTATGAGTGAGACCATCCGGTATTTTTCTTTTTCTTTCTGGCTTATTTCGCTGAGCATGATCCCTTCCAGCGCCATCCATGTTGCTGCAAATTGCATGTGTTTATCTTTTTTGAATGCTGAGTAATATCCCATGGTGTATATGGACCACATCTTCTTGATCCAGTCATCTATTTTTGGGCATTTGGGTTGTTTCCAAAGCTTAGCTATTGTAAACAGTGCTGCTATAAACATAGGGGTGCTGGTGCTCTTCGGAATTGATGTTTCTGTGTCCTTTGGGTAAATACTAGGAGTGGAATTACTGGATCATATGGAAGCTCTATGTTTAGTAGGTCCAGAAATCTCCACACAGCTCTCCATAGTGGTTGAACCAGTTTGCACTCCCACCAACAGTGCAGGAGAGTTCCTTTTTCTCCACACCCTCGCCAACATTTGTTGTTGATAGTTTTTTTAATATGTGCCATTCTCACTGGTGTAAGATGGTATCTCATGGTAGTTTTGATTTGCATTTCCCTGATGACAAGTGATGTTGAACATTTTTTCATATGCCTGTTGGCCATTTGCATTTCCTCTTTGGAGAAGCTTCTTTTTAGCTCTTCTGCCCATTTTTTTTTTTTTTTTTGTTAATAGAGGCATGTTTTATTTATTTATTTATTTTATTTGTTTGTTTGTTTTGTTTATACATGCA
Source organism: Talpa occidentalis (assembly GCF_014898055.3). Lineage (NCBI taxonomy): Eukaryota > Metazoa > Chordata > Mammalia > Eulipotyphla > Talpidae > Talpa > Talpa occidentalis. The sequence continues at coordinate 51,121,295 of NW_023601322.1, read as the reverse complement.
CTGGGTACAGTCAGAAGCGCGGGAGGGTGAAAGAATTCACCAGAGCCAGAGCGGGGAGCAGAGCAGGCAGAAGGACCAAAGTACACTGCTGAGGGGGGCAATGGGCAGCAGGAGAGGTCTGCGTGCCATGTGGGACCCTCCTCTGGTGTCCGGGGAGCAACCGGGAATCGAACCGGCACTGCAGAGGCCGCGGGCAGCTTCGCAACCCAGAGCTCAACTGCTGCGCCACCTGGGAGGCCCATCTTCTGCCCATTTTTTGACTGGATTATTTTCTTTGTTTTTGTGGAGTCTCATCAGCTCTTTGTAGATTTTTGTGATCAGTCCTTTATCATTGGTGTTGTGTGCAAAAATGTTCTCCCAGTTGGTGGGGTTTCTCTTTGTTTTTGTTATTGTCTCTTTTGCTGTGCAGAAGCTCTTTAATATGATGTAGTCCCAGCTGTTGGTCTTTGCCTTCACTATCACTGCTTTGGTTGATGTGTCTGTAAAAATGTCTTTAATGTGCATATCATGTAGTTTATCACCTATATTTCCTTCTATGTATTTTATAGTTTCAGGTCTTATGTCTAGCTCTTTAATCCATTTTGGGTTGGTTTTTGTGCACGGTGTTAGGTAGTAGTCAAGCTTCATTCTTTTGCATGTAGTGACCCAGTTTTCCCAGCACCATTTATTGAACAAACTTTCTTTGCTCCAATGCATAGTCTTTGCTCCTTTGTCAAAGATTAGTTGACCATATATCTCTGGGTTTATTTCTGGATTTTGTATTTGATTCCATTGGTCTGTATGTCTGTTCTTGTTCCAATACCATGCAGTTTTGATGACTATGGCTTTGTAGTATAGTTTGAAGTCAGGGAGTGTGATGCCTCTATTCCCTTCATTTTTTTTTTTTTCAGGAGCGCTTTGGCTATTTGGGGTTTTTGGTGATTCCATATGAATTTCATCAATAATTGTTCTATTTCTTTGAAGAATGACATTGAATTTTTATTGGAATAGCATTGAATCTGTATATTGCTTTGGATAGGATGGCCATTTTGACAATGGTAATTCTTCCAATGCATAAGCAGGGGATGTCTTTCCATTTCTTTGTGTCTTCTTCTATTTCTTTTAATAGTGTTTTATAGTTTTCTTTGTATAGGTTCTTTACCTCTTTTGTTAGATTTATTCCCAAGTATTTGATTTTTTTTGTTTCGATAATAAAAGGGATTTTTTTTCTTCTTCTTCAGATTCATTGTTTGTGTATAGGAAGGCTACTGACTTTTGCATGTTGATTTTGTATCCTGCCACTTTACTGAACTGATTGATGAGTTGTATTAGTTTTTCTGTGGAGTTTTTGGGGTTTTCTAAGTATATAATCATATCATCTGCAAATAGTGATAGTTTGACTTCTTCTTCTCCTATTTGGATTCCTTGGATGTCTTTCTCTTGTCTTATTGCTCTGGCTAGGACTTCCAGTATTATATTGAAAAGCAGTGGTGATAGTGGACATCCTTGTCTTGTTCCAGATCTTAATGGAAATGCTGTCAGCTTTTCACTATTGAGAATGATACTGGCTGTTGGCTTGTCATATATGGCCTTTATGATGTTGAGGTATGTTCCTTGTATCCCAAGAATTTCAAGGGCTTTTATCATGAATGGGTGTTGCACTTTGTTGAAAGCTTTCTGAGCATCTATTGATATTATCATATGGTTTTCATCTTTCTTTTTGTTGATGTGTTGGATAACGTTGATTGATATTTGGATGTTCAACCATCCTTTTGTCCCTGGAATGAATCCTACTAGGTCGTGGTGAATTATCTTATGGATACATTGTTAGATTCTGATAGCTAAAATTTTGTTGAAGATTTTTGCATCAGTGTTCTTTAGCGAGATTGACCTGTAGTTTTCTTTTTTTGTGTTGTCCTTGTTCAGTTTTGGTATTAGTGTAATGTTGGCTTCATAGAACATGTTTAATATTATCCCTTCCCTCTCAATTTTTTGGAAGAGTTTGTGAAGGATAGGCACTAATTAGTCTCTGAATGTTTGGTAGAACTCATTTGTAAATCCATCAGGTCCTGGGCTTTTGTTTTTGGGGAGGTTTTTGATTACCATTTCAATTTCGCTGCTTGTAATCTGTTTAGGTGACTGTTTAGGTGTTCTATTTGTTCTTTATCTAGCTTTGGGTGATTGTAAAGTTGTAGGAATTTGTCCATCTCCTTCTAGATTGTTGAACTTGTTTGCGTATAACTGTTCATAGTAGTTTCTGATTATTCTTTCGATTTCTGCTGTGTCCGTTGTGATTTCTCCTCTTTCATTTGTGATCCAGTTTATATGTGCTTTCTCCCTTTTTTCCTTTTTGAGCCTGGCTAGGGCTTTGTCTAATTTATTTACTTTTTCGAAGAACCAGCTCTTGGTTTCATTGATCTTTTAGATTGTTTTTTTTAGTTTTGATTTCATTTATTTCTGCTTTGGTTTTTATTATTTCTTTTCTTCTACTGGTTTTGGGGTTTTTTTGCTGTTCTTTTTCTAGTTCTTTGAGCTTCGAGATTAGGTTGTTTCTTTGAGTTCTTTCTTGTTTCTTGATGTGAGCCTCTATTGCTATATATTTTCCTCTTATTACTGCTTTTGCTGCATCCCATACATTTAGGAAATTGGTGTCCTCCTTGTCATTCAATTCAAAGAATTTTTTAATTTTCTTCTTTGATCTCCTCATTAGTCTAGTGGTCTTCCAGAAGTGTGGGTTTCAATCTTCATGAGGTAGGAGAGTTCCTTGCCCCCTTTTTATGGTTTATTTCTAGTTTGATGCCTTCGTGGTCAGAAAAGATGCTTGGTATGATTTCAGTCATGGTATATCTGTTGATGTTTGTCTTGTGTCCCAGTATGTGATCGATTCCGGAGAATGATTCATGTGCACTTGAGAAAAATGCATACTCAGATTTTTTTGGGTTTAGTGTTCTATAGATGTCTGTTAAGCCCAAGCGCTCTAGATCCTTATTTAGAGCTTTAGTGTCTTTACTTATTTTTTGTCTCGTTGATTTATCCATTATTGATAGTGGTGTGTTGAAGTCTCCTACTACATATGTGTTTTCTCTGATGTCTGTTTTCAAAGATGACAATAGTTGTCTGATATATTTTGGTGCTCCTTCGTTTGGTGAGTATATGTTAATGAGTGTTATTTCTTCTTGAAGTATTGTCCCCTTGATCATAACATAGTGACCGTTGGGGTCTCTTTGTACCTTTTTGAGTTTGAAATCTGTTTTTTTCTGATATATGAATAGCTGTTCCTGCTTTCTCTTTTAGTCCATTTGCTTGTAGGATTGTTTTCTATCCTTTAACTTTGAGTCTATTTTTATCTTTTGTAGCTAAATGTGTTTCCTGGAGATAGAAAAAGTTTGGGTTTTGTTTCTTAATCCAGCCTGCGACTCTGTGTCTTTTTATTGAAGAGTTTAGTCCATTTACATTTAGAGTTAATATTGATTTTAGCAACTCTATTTGCCATTGTGTTTGTCTTTCCTTTGATTTTATTTATTTATATTTTTAATAACTTTTTTTTGGGGGGGCCTTCTTTCGTTGTTATTTGTCCCTCTGAGGTTCTGGCTTTAGGACTCTTGTAGTATTTTTTGGAGTGGGGATTTAATCGTAATGAAATTCCAGAGTTTCTGTTTGTCTGAGAAGGTCCTTATTCTTTCTTCATAGAGGAAGGAAAGCTTTGCAGGACAGAGTATTCTTCGTTGGCATCTGTTTTCTTGGAGTCTGTTGACTATGTCCCTCTACTCTCTCCTTGTCTGTAGTGTTTCTTCGGAGAAGTTGGATGTCAGTCTGATTGGTTTTCCTTTGTATGTTATCTCTCTCTACTCTCTTGTCAGCTTCATTATTTTTTCGTTTTCTTGGGTTCTTGGGAGCTTTACTGTTATGTGTCTTGCTGTATTTTTCCTTTCATCATGGAAGTTTGGGGTTCTTCTTTCTTCTTGTATATCAATTTTCAGCTCCTTCATGTTTGGGAAGTTCTCTTCAATTATTTCCTTGAATATTTTCTCTGTTTCTAGGTCTCTCTCCTCTCCTTCTGGGATTCCTATAACTCTTATATTTCCTTTCCTCATGGCATCAGATAGTTCCCAAATTGTTTCTTCAGTCTTTTTCATTTGTACTTCTCTTTCCTTTTCTGTTTTGGTTCGTTTTGTTTCTGTGTCTTCAAGAGTGCTTATTCATTCTTCCATATCCTCTATACTGTTATCACTGCTTTTCCCAGCATTCTTTAGCTCTTTTGTTCATCCTTTGATCTCCTGCATTTCCTTCATTTCCCTCTTTAGGGACTCAATTTCATTCTTCTGAGCATTGTTTTCCTTAATGACTTCCATCAGTTTTTTCATCACGGCAATTTTAAATTCTTTTTCTGGAAGGCTCAGAAGTTCTTCCAAGTCACCATAGTTGCAAGCTGGTGGGTGTTTTTTTTTTTTTTTTTTTTTTTTTTTTTTTTTTTGGTGGTGTGTTTTTTTTTTTCTGAGGAGTTGTTACTTTGCTTGTAGTTTTTCTTTTCCCTGCTGCCTGTCTTCTAATTTGCCTTATGCATTGGGACACTGTGCCACTGGTACTGGCTGGCATCTTTTTGGTGTGTTCTTTCGGGAGTTTCAGAAACTGGCAATCCAAACGAGTCAAAAACTGTTATGCCAGAAGTCTAGTGAGACAGTGGTACTTTGAGTATGTTAATGGTCACTATCACAGAATCTCTCCTCCTTCTGTGTTTAGTTACAAAGGTGCGTCTTTAAGTCCCACAGACTTCCCTGGAGGTGGGGCAGCTGGATTGCACTCTGGGTTCTAAATCTCTGGATCCTACTCTGGGCTCTGACTTCCTGCTAGGTGGGACTGGGCTTGTGGTACACTTCATCTCACCTCTACTGTGCAGGGAACCTTCTCCCTCTGGCTCCACGGGGAGCCTTTTGCCAGATTCAAGCAGTCTTTATTGAAGAAAGGTCCCTGTTCTAAAATGGCACTTTGGAGACAGGCACACTCTTCCGCATGCCCGGTCTGCCCTGGCTGTGGGTGCCCGCTCCCCCTCTGGGCTAGGACTGCTGGCCAGAATGGTCCTGGCCTGGGCGAACTTCCCAGCTCACCTCTGACTCCTCCAGGAGCCTTCTGCCGTTTTCAAGCAGTCTTTACTGAAGAAAGGTCCCTATTCTAAAATGGTGATTCAGAGACAAGAACAGTCTTCCGCGCGCCTGGTCTGCCCCGGCCGTGGGTGCCCGCTTCCCCTCTGGGCTCGGACTGCTGGTCAGAAGGGGCCTGGCTTGGCCAACTTCCCAGCTCATATCTGACTCCTCCGGGAGCCTTCTGTAGGTTTCAAGCAGTCTCTACTGAAGAAAGGTCTCTATTCTACAGGGTGTTGGTGATTTTTTTCTGGTCGCTAGGTGGCACCAGAGATCTCTCCTAGTGTCCTCAGGGAGCTGTATTTTTTTACCTCGTGGGATGGGAGTGGTGGGGAGAGCCTCAAAGGCTTTGGGGTGCTGTGTCTGCCTTATGCCCCACCAACATGGGGATCCCATGCCCCGAATTACATGCCCCGGGTCTCAGTTCCAAAGCCCTCAGGTCCAGGACATGGGCTGTAGACCAGTTCAGTGTCCGCAGAAATGACGCCTTTTGCACCCCGCTCCTGTGTCTGGGCGCCTGGTTTCTGATTACTCAGTGAGGGACATTCACCTCAATGAGGGCTCCAGCACGTCTCCCCGCAAGCCTAGGTTGCAGGCATGGGGACCTGGGCAGCCACAATCCGCGTATGCTTTTTAAGTGCGCCGCTTTTCTGCATAAGCTTCTGGGCTGGCCTGGGGCTGTGTGTAGGTCTCCAGGAGTCTTTGTTTTTCTCTAATGGTGCCTGAAACTGTTCGCTCATCTTCGCAGTGAATCCTGCAGGGTTCTCCACAGCTCCAGTTCACAGGGTGTGGTGGCTGAAATAGTTACTTTCCACTCACAGTCACACTTGATGTGTAGTTTATTCTTGTTGGTTGTTTTAGATTTTTTTTCCCTCCTTTCTGTTGGTCGGAGAGTGCCGACTTTGTGGGTGGGGAGTGTAGCAGTGTTCTGAGCTTTCCTCCCTTCTAGTCCTCTTTTATGGCAACTTTCTTCTTCGGGCAGTTTGCTGGAGTCACCCGTTTATCTTCTGTGTCCCAGTTCTCACTGCTACCTGCCACTTTTTCTCCCTATTAACTTTTCTTTAATGGGAGATCTTACTCACAGAGTTTCTTTGCCGCCATGTTGATCCGCCCTCGAGAAACAGTCCCCTATTCATTCTTAATCTCACAAACCTCACTTAATTTACTAATGTCCTATCCTTTTTATAGGTATTTTACTTTGTCAAGTTGTTTGCCATGCAAGTGTCCATTGTTTACCTTTGTCATTCCAACTTGCTGTATCACACACACACACTTTCCCAGAACTCTTCCATTTTGATGTAAATGACAGTATTTTATCTTTCCTTACAGCCAACTATTATTCCCAGTTATGGAAATGCCACATATTCCTGGAGCCAATATTCTATTTGTGGGCACTTAGACTGCTTTCATGATTTAGCTGTTGTAAATTATGCTCAATAAACTTTGTAGAGCATATACTATTTTTAGTTGTTTAATGTAAATCCAGATAGCTTTCCATAATGACAAGTATGGAATTCCTACCAACAGTGTAATAATGTTCCTTTTTCTCTGCATCTTCTCCAGCACTGTTGTTGGGGGAATTTTTAATATGTGCAATTTTTGTTGGTGTGAAATAGTGTCTTATAGTTTTAATGAACATTTTTTTCATATATCTTTTGGCCTTTGGGATAGCCTTTTTGGTGAATTGTCTGTCCATATCTGCTGCCCACTTGTTAATTATGTCATTTGATTTTTTGTTGTTGAAATAGACACACACATGTATACATAGATAAGGGGTTAATATCCTCTATATATGTATCCACCTGCACCACGAGGGGAAGCCCTTACATGCCTTTAATGCTGAAACAGGGATCCAGGCACATAGGAAGCAGTAGCAGAGCAGTAGCAGAGCACATAGGCAGCAGTAGCAGAGCACACAGGCAGGTAGCAGCAGCAACCAGCAAACAGCAAGCCATCTCTGCTACACAGGCAGCAGCAAGCCAGAGGGAGACTCTGTCAGCCATTTTTATACTCTTCAAGGACAAAACTAGCCCAGGGCTAGTCACATAACTGACACATTTTGGCACATGTAGGTTATTTTCATGGTTACGGGCTATCTGCTGAGTCTGTTGAACCTACAGAAGGCCTCTGCAAGGTGAAAAAGTGCCTCTGTGGTCCTTTAATCTAAGTTACTCTATGTCTCTCTAAGTCCCTCTAAAATGTGTCCCTCTAATGTGTCTACTTTCTTTGCTGGAAACTTAACTTCAGTCATTTGTAAGAAGGCACAATGAGTTTCAGCCCCTTCTGGAGCAGAACAGTCTAACCCTCATCTGTAGGTTTATTGTCAGATGAAGAACACATCTGCTCAACCTTAGATATTGATGGAAAAACATGAAGTTAAACAATTTCTGACTTATCATTATCCTTCAGAGATAAAGAAGTCTACTGCTCCTATTTATATATGCATAAGGGAGAGAATTTCCCATTATGGAGAGAATTTCATTGAAGATGACTCATATTTTCACTTCTGGAAGGTTGGATGAATGGATGGATAGATAGCTGGTTGGTAGATAGGTAGATAGATAGATAATCCCAATTTGCCAAAACCCCACTTTGCATTTCATTGTCAATTTTTTTTAAGATTTCTACCATTTAAGAACATTTTTATTAAATGTATTGATAGTTTCAGCTTCAGTAAGTAGATTAGAATAAATAGAATTTTATTTTCAATGTTTTATAGTGCCTGAGGGCCATAGTGGTACATGATTTATAATTTTAGAGAAATTTAGCTGAAAAAAATCAGATCTGAAGAGGAAAAAAAAAAAGCATATATCAAGGTTTTGGGCCATAAACAATTCCAAGGTTATATCTTCAAATTGGGACATTGTCAATTATTTTATTACCACTTGTTTTTAACTCCCTACAATCATGTTAAAGAACTTGAAAGAGGTGGCACAAAGGTTAAGTCTCAGCACAATCAAGCTATTGCCAGCCACTGCAGCATGAGTTCGATCCCAGGCCCAGGAGATCTCTCCTGTCTCGCCCACTGCTCCCCTCAGCAGTGTCTTTCAGTCAGTCCACCTGTTCTGCTCCCACTCTGTCTCTGGTGAATCCTCTCACACATACCCACACCTCTGGCCTACACACCAGTTCTTGTATGCATAAATAAATAAAATCTTTAAAACAAAAGAAATTGAAGGAAATTTTTCCAAGTAATTTTTTGTGATTTTTGAATGCAACAATTTACTTCTCTCAGCATTTTTCCATTAGGATACAAATAATGAAAAATATTTGGTTTTGTTCTCACACTAGGAAAAGATATCTGATGATTAAGAGACAACTTATTTTGTGCCATTCTCACAGATATGAGGTGGTATCTCATTGTAATTTTGATTTTGATTTCTTAATGATAGTGAACATTTTTTTCATGTGCCTGTTGCCATCTGTATGTGTTCTTTACAGAAGTGCTATATAGGTACTTTTGATTGGGTTGTTTTCTTTTCATTGAGTTGTATGTGCTCTTTTTAGATATTCAATATGAGCTTCTTGTCAGATGTATGGTATGTAAACATTTTCTCCAATTCTAGGAAGTGTCTTTTTGTTTTGGTTACTGTCTCTTGCTCAACAGAAGCTTCTAAGCTTGATGTAGCCCCAGTTTATATTCTTCTTTGTTTCCTTTGCTGATGGATATATATCCACAAATATACTTCTGATGTTTATGTCATGGAATGTTTTGCCTATGTTTTCTTTTATGTATTTTATATTTTTAGATCTTATATCCATGTTTTTTTAATCCATTTTGAGTTGATTTTTGTGTATCCATTCTGAGTTGATTTATGTGTGAAGTGATGGTCTAATTGCATGTTTTTCTTCTTGTGGAAGTTCAATTTTCCCAAGACCGTTTATTGAAGAGCTTCTCCATGTTCCATTGCATATCTTCAGTCCTTTGTCATAGACTAGTCCATATATACGGGTGATTTTACTTCTGGGCTCTAAATTTTATCCCATTCATCTGTGTATCTGTTTTTGTTCCAGTATTGTGCTGTTGTAATTATTTTGACTTTATAACAGTTTGAAGTACAACCATATAATATCACAATTTCCCCCCTTTTTAGCTATTCAGGGTCTTTTGTGTTCCCACATGAATTTCCTTATGAATGTAATAATTTTTACATTTCTTTGAAGAATGCCATTGAAATTTTATTGGGGTTGCTTTGCATCTGTAAATTGCTTTCAGTAGGATGGTCATTTTGACAATGTTGATTCTTCCAGTCCATGAGCAGGGAATGTCTTTCCATTTCTTTGTATCTTCTGTTTCTTTTAACAATGTCTTATGGTCTTTCTTGTGCAGGCCCTTCACCACCTTTGTTAGATATATTCCCAGATATTTAATTTTTCTTTTTTGGTGAGAATGTAAATTGGATGGCTTTCCTAATTTCTTCTTTTTCTAGTTCATTGTTTGCATATATGAAGGCAACTGATTTTTGTGAGTTCGTTTTGTATCCTGCCACTTTGCTAAACTGTTTTAATTAGCCATTCTGTGGAGTCTTTATGATACTCTCTGTATATTATCATATGACTTCTAAGTAACGATAGCTTTACTTCTTATTTCCCAATTTGAATTTTTTATAACTTTCTTTTGCCTAACTGCTCTAGGTAGGACCTCTAATACTATGATTTTTAGTAATGGTGAGAGTGGACATCCTCATCTTAGTGGCTGACTTTCAGTTTTTCACCACTGATAATAATACTAGTTGTATATTTGTTCGTCACATATGGGTCTTATTATGTTAACAGATGTTGCATTTATTCCCAGTTTTTCAATGATTTTCATTATAAGTGGATGTTGATTCTTGTCAAATGCTTTCTCAGCATCTAGTGATATGATCGTATGGTTTTTTACTTTCATTTTGTTGATGTAGTAAATTAAAAAATAAATTTCTTGTGAGAATAAAATATTAATTGATAACAAACATTGGGACTTCTTATAATTTTTTTAATCAAAGACCCTCTGTAACAGATCTTGGACTTCTTTCATTGGTCTTGAGATCATAGTGTGATTGTTCTGGTTATATTTTATATGGAGTTGGTAATGGTCTAAGGATTCATTCTAGTTCACAGTTTCCTCACCAAATTACAAGATTGACTAAAACAAGCATGGCATGAAGAAATTTAGTGTAGGCCTTAATAAAAGGCGCAGATGGAGTGGCTCCTATTCTTTATAAGTGGCAGTCTCCAATAGGGTGGGACTAGCAAACAGTCCATGCCTTGAAATGAAGAGCAAAGAACACCAGTACTCTATGCAACTCTGGTCAGACTAGACATGCTGTGTATGGGACTCTGCTGCTGGCCTCTCCTCATTAATTGATTCAGGTGCCTCCTTTTACCCCTCTAAATTTCCAAAATTTACCCGCATTTAATCTTTGCTAGCATTCTTCCTCCTCAATGAAGCTTTTTATAAAACTCCGGGCAAAAAGTAGTTACTCCCTCTTTCTTTTGGTTTCTCTTAACATTCTAGTGTCCCTCCTGGTTTAGAACATGGCATTTTTCACCCTGACACTTTGCTGAACTATTTACTCTAAGCTTCCTGAAAATAAGTACTATATTATAAATAGTTCTTAAAATCTCCCACAAGGTACATGTGAAAACATTTTAAATGGATCCAATATGTATAGTAAAGTACTCTCAGAGCATAGCTTCTGCCACCATCATCACTACTGTCATCATCATCAGCAGCATCTTGGCATTTTCATAGGTGGCAGACACAGTCTGGAGCAATCAGGTCCAGTCTTGACTCACATTTAGGTATATCTTCCAACTTAATATTTAATAACATATAGGATATTCTGGATTTCCATCTAACTCCCTCATGGACTAATATCTTATTTAGTCTGGGTCTGGGCAGGAGAGGGGAAGATTATTTACCAGGTTCATTCAGAGATCTCTAAAAGGCCAGTGAGACTTTACTTGTTGGGGTAAGTGAATGTCTCTGGAAGAAAACACATCTTAAGGGAAGTAATAACAACAGGATTAAGCATCTAAAGACTCCACACTTAAAACATTGTCTCAATGGGATAAAATTCCCAGAAATTGAAGTCTGGATATCACAAAGTCTTCTCTCCTCCCATTACACATTACTTTCGGGTCTCAGATATCCTGCTATTATAATTGATAAAATGGATAGCTTTTCAGAGATTTTTGTACATTTGTGCATCCCATTACTATGCTGCCTATGGAAAATGGGGAAATTGTCACAAAATTCAATAACTTCATTGACTTGAATTTATGAACTCAAATTTCAATTGGCAGATTTGCCAAATCTGGCTTTTGACACAGGACTCTTGTATTTTCCAAAGCCATAAGAGCACTAGGAATATCTTCTGTCTTAGTAAAGTAACTCTGGGTAGGCTCATGGATATGGACTGGTCACCTGGAAAAGAAAGATCAAACCATGAGCAGAAGCTTAGAATTTTCAGTTCTATGACTAATCTTCCGGAGATGGGAGAGAAGCTAGAAATGGAGTCAATAATTGATCATTACCACATGAGGAAGTCTCCATAACATCCCAAAAGTAGGGGATTCTGGGTTGCTGAACACATCCATGATGGGAAAGTGACATGTTCCACCCCCACAGGAACAGAGGATATAGTATGCAGGATTCTCCTAGATCTCACTTTATTTAATTCTTTAACTGGTTGTGCTCTTTATCATCTCCTTTAATAAACTGGTAAACATAAATGTTTTCCTGAGTCTGTAAGCCACTATAGCAAATAAATTGAATTTAAGGTGGGGGTGGGGGAGATCATGAGAAATTTCTATCTATAACCAGTGGGAGAAAACCTGGGATTATGACTAGTATGTGAAGTATATGTGGGAATGTTTCAGTTATTTGGGACTGAGCCCTTTGACTGTGGGATCTGATACATCTCTGAATATATTGTTCTTTGAAAAAATGTCTACTCATATATATTATGTGATAGTTTCTCTATTTCTTTTGTGATATTAAACTGTGAGTTATTTATATATACAGTGAATACCAACCTTTCATCAGATACATGACTTGAAAAACATTTTCTCCCTTTCTGTAGGTTGTCTTTTCATTATGTTGATGATTCCCCTTGATGTGCAAAGCTTTTTAGTAATATGTAGTTCCACTTACTTATTTTTGCTTTAGTTGCCTTTACTTTTGGTTTCATAGATTTTTATTATTATACTTGAACAAATGTTAGGTAGTTACCTCCATCCCTGACTCCACATATGGGAAAAGTTCCAAAAGCAAAGGCTTGGTTCCTAAAGCATCCTTGTAGTTACAGGAGAGTATTCAAATGCAGGCAAGTGATGAATAATCTCCAGTGTAATCAATTAACTGAGCAGGCAGAACTTGAGAAAGGACCAGCAGAAACTGACATTGTTTTTCATAACTGTCCTTTCACACCTATTTTCTAGATGCAGTTCCAGGCTATTCTAATTATTTCCCAATCATTATTAGGCAAAAACAAAAGAGCTTCTGTTTTTCAAGTACTAAGTGTCCATTTAAAGTAATGTCAACACTTCGGTCTTTATTTCACTCACACATTAAAACTGACTGAGCCAGGGAAGTCTGCAGTAGGAAGGGTCATGGTTGATTTGCTTTCCCTTTCTGGCCCCACTTCCTCTCCCTCTCAATAGTTACTGTTTTGGAAGCCATCCAAAATTTTAGTTGAAAGTTGGGGAACAAGGTTAGGAATAGACATTGTCTTAACTACCCAGTAAAACTACAGTCTAGATCTTATGTATTCTGAGTTGATTCTTTCTTTCCTAAGGGATCTTCTAGACTATTCCCATTACTGGGATTCTTTAATCTTGCCTGTATCATGTCTTCTCCAATGATTGCTTATGATTTCCTTGTCAAAATCTTGGTCCTTTCTAGGTTCAATTCACCTTCCAAGCAGCCCTCATGGATGGATACTATCTCAAGATTACTTAGCTGACATATCAATAATGGGGTGTTCATCTGATCCACAGAACTTGCACAAACTCTCCTGCTTAACTCTGTCATTACCAAATTTCTACCCCTCCATACCCAGCCATCTCAAGGAAACCAGTCAGCTACCCACCTTTATAGTTTGTTGATATAAGCTACACCAAAGCCCTGAGTTCTTCAAATTTCAGGAAGTAGACACTACCCTGTCGCTCTCTGGAAGCAGCATTAACTTAGAGCAACCCACTCTGCCCATGGGATGGAAAATAAGTGGCCCAATTGCATTGATCTTCAAAGGAATCTTAATTGCTACTTTTTTTTTTTCTGGATCCACAGGAAATGATTTATTGCCTCCTTACATCATGGAAGTTTGAGATAGGCTAGTGCTGTAAGAATGCATTTTATAATCTCACCAGGAGATCATGGATGGTCTAGTGACCTCTCATGTTTTGTGATCAGATTTAGCATGTAATGCAATGATCTCAGACTTTAGACTTTTTTTTAAAGATTTATTTATTTATGCATACAAGAACTGGGGTACAGGCCAGAGGTGAAGGATTCACCAGAGAGAGAGTGGGGAACAGAACAGACAGATTGACCAAAGTACACTGCTGAGGGGAGCAACGGGTGAGTCAGGAGAGGTCTGCTGCATCATGTGGGTAGCTCCCTGGCTGGAGATAGAACTCGTGCTGCAGTGGCTGCAGATTACTTTCATAAGTTACGTCTTAACCCCTCGTGCCAACAGGGAGGCCCCTCAGACTTTGGACTTTTAACCAAAACTGGGACAGCAGAAGAAAATAGCTATAACTTTATATGTAACTATCTCACCCTTCTGATTAAAATAACATTGTTTATACCCCTGATTCCAATACAACTCCCTTCAATACCTGTATATCCTTTGTGCATTACTATGTGAAATATTATTTTATTAGAGGACAATATGTATAAAATTTACATATGCAGAGGAAATTTAATGAATATTGTTTCAACAATGGAGAAACATGATGAAGAAGAAACAACTAGTCCAGAAATGACAAATGCTGTTATCTCTGTTGGTTTTTAGGCATCTATTGTAAGGGAAATCATGGTCACTTTTTTTTGTAAGATAAGAATTTTATGATGTTTTAAATAAAATATTCAACTTATTTGTGTTCAAGAATTAGCATTTTCCAATACACTTTATCCACTTAGAATTATTTATTTCTTTTTAATGAAGAACATTGTTAAAATTTCAAGAAAAAATATTTCATTTGACAACATTTACTAATATTCTCACAATCCAAGTCAGTCATTTCCTAATACATACCTTTTTTAGCTTATGAATAGGAATGGTTCTTTGCTCATTTTATATGTGTATGTGTGTGTGTGTTAGGGGAAGAAGGGAGTTGGCATAAGCTAGGTGTATTGTGGAAGATAACATATAACTAACAACATAGATTATTTATAGTTGAGACACACAGACAGTATTTTGTCCTGGTTATATCAACAGTTATTGTAATGGTGCCCAGCAGAAATTATTACCCACTATCCCTGTCTGTGTTGCTATCCCTAATCTCTGTTCATATGACTGTTGTGGGAGATACCAACCTGGGCCATCATGTATTTGTTCAGGGGTGGGTATGAGATCCAATGGGTATTAGAAAAATACCCCATACAAGAATATTGGAAGGAAAAAAAAAACAAAATCAGACTCTTCTGGGAGGCTTCGTCCTATAATGTGAAGATTATGAACAGTTGATAGCCAAGCCAAGAAAGCAGAGGAGGCTGACTATGGAATAGTCCAGATGTACCAAAATGGAAAATCCTAACAAGACTTGAGTCTTGCCCCATTTGAGTCTGAAGATCAACCATTATCCTGCCCTCTGTCTCTAGCATCTAATATTTTCATCACAAGTAAGTTATTTTGCTTTATAGAACTTGAGATGAGTTTATATCATTGCACAATCAGAATCCTAAATGATCTGTATACTCAAATAACATAACATGATTCTGATCTTCAGCTGTATTTGAGCCCCATCTGTGAGTGTGTGCATGCCCCCACAGGAGGAGAAGAACCCAAACATTAACCTGTAGTTGTTGAAGTTGGTCATTTTCCTATTCAGCATGACATTTGTAATAAATGAACATACTGAAAAAAAACATGCAGGATTCCTAAATGTCACGTGCAAGAATATCCATAATTTGAAGTTGCCAGGAGTAGGTGAGGGCCTCCTCTGTAGAGAATGATGAGAGAGGAAAAAAACAATTAAATATAGGAGGGGAGTGAGTTGTCTGGTATCTGAGCGTAAAAGAGCCCAAGAAATGCTGAAAATTTATGACTCTTGGCTACAGAGTTTCTGGGACCTGAGAAGTAAAAATTTTGTAAAATTAAATTTTGCAAATAAAGCAGGATTTTAAAGCCTTCAATTAAGTTTTCATATGAAAGGTCCCCAAACAAAATGCAAAATTTTGGCAAGGAAGCAGGACAGGAATAAATAAAAGAGAGACGGGAATAAAAAAACGTGAACAATATAAAAAGACAGAGTACCAAATATTTCAACCCAAAAGCAGTGATGGCAAGGATGTGTGAGCAGAGGAAGGCAGATCATTTCCCTCTTCTATACTTCCTTGCAGTAGTTGTTTCATAATATTTAACTAAGGATCCAGAAACAAAGACTTTACTGATAACCGCAAAGGTTTGCAGGGCATGAAGTGTCTGTGTGTGTGGGTGTGGGTGTGGGTGTGGGTGTGTGTGTGTGATCCACAGTGGAGGTAGTGTCGAAGTGCTTAATTCACTGAGATTTGTTGTTTCCACTGAATGATGAATAAATTGTACAATCACTTCTGGGAACTTTCTGATAAGGCAGCCAGTGGAATCTCCAGCCCTCCTTGTTATCAGGGCTATCGTCTTGGTGCTCAGAGTTCCTGCTGGTCAAACTAAACACACAGTAAGACAGGGGCCTCTCACCAGGGCAAAAGTCCTGTTATGGGGAACATACTGGGTGACCAGCATCTGCTGAAAACAGAAGGCAAATATTATGGCCAGATTAGCAAGATCAGTTAGAATAACTCACTTAAAAATATTAGCAGAAAGTTAGGTAAGAATGGGGACTAGAGATAGTTTGCTTTGAGTAGTGCGAACAATGGAGCCCCCTCCCCCAAGAAATAGCCCTGGTCACTCCACCTTAGCTTGCACGAGACAATGATGCATCCCTGATAATGCACCCCCATATAAGTAGATTCCTCTATGTACTTGCCCACCTTTTCTGAACCTGGTTCTAAAGAAGACAAGACTGCCCATGGAGGGGGACTATACCTTTTCTGGAATAGTCCCACCAGGCCTCTTACTACTTGTACTTTGAGTAATCTTCCCTTCCTCCCATGCCACTCCCAATCCTGCCACACAGCGAGTTGACAGCTGCCTATGCCAGATTTATAGAGCAACTCTCCCCAAGAATTCTTTGTGCAAAATCCATTCATTCACTCATTCATTCCTGATTCACTTTTTTTAAGATTTTTTTTATACAAGAACTGGGGTACAGGCCAGAGGCTTGGGAGGGTGAGAGAATTCACCAGAGTGGGGAGCAGAACAGGCAGATGGACTGAAAACACTCTTGAGGGGAGCAGAAGGCGAGCCAGGAGAAGTCTGCCACTCCATGTAGGTATCTCCCTGGTTGGCTGGGAATCGAACCTGTGCTGCAGAGGCTGCGGACAGCTTCACAGCACTGCACTCAACTTGCTGCGCCACCACAGCGGTTCATTTTTTATTTAATTTATTGGGTAACTGTGTGATTGATTCTTGAGATTAACACAATGTAGTGCAAACAACTGACACATAATTCCAATTCCACTACAGTAAGTCAAGGGCTTATAGACCTGCATAAGATTATATGGAAGACCTTAAAAATTACACCTAATCAAGCCTTAGAGGGAACAGAGAAGACTTAAAGGAGACCATAACATATAAATGAAATCTGAAGGATATGAGGAGTCATCCATGGTCTGGAAGAGGAGAGAGCATAGAAAGCAAAGGGGGCAGCATACAAAGTCTCAGAGATGGGGGCCTCCTGGTGGCACAAGGGTTAAGAACAGCGCTATCAAGCTATTGCCAGCCATTGCAGCACAAGTTTGATCCCCAGTCACCAGGGAGCAACATGGCACAGCAGACCTCTCCTGTCTTTCCCGATGCTCCCCTCAGCAGTGTATTTCAGTAGATCTGCCTGTTCTGCTCCCCACTTTCTCTGGTGAATCCTCTCACCCCCTACACCTCTGACTTACACTCCAGTTCTTGTATGCATAAATAAATAAATCTTTTTAAAAAATGTCTCAGAGGTAAGAAAAGCATGGCCCATTTAAGCTCTCAATGTTGAGAAGTCCATTTCAACACTCAATTTGGTGAGATTGTGTGTGTGTGAGAGAGATCCAGCTAATCCATGGGACTTAAAGCATTTCCCTCAACAATGGAAAGTAGGAATGTAGGAGTGGGGATCTTCGAAATTTCCACAGGCCTTATCACTGTACACAAGGCAGGTCCCAATTAATGGCACCAAAGTTAATGTGGTCATCTGGTATTCATGCTCTCACAAATCCTCCTAAGAACACAAGTTGCATTTCATATACTTCTGTTAATATTTTGCAGACAAGACATTAAAAAAACCTCATAGATGCGCTGCTATACTTTACCATCATTTCACAGTAGTTCTGTGCTGGAGAGCAAATGTCTACTAGCCCTTAATTCCTTCAGATTTCATGTCTCAACTGTGGTGCTGCCAAGATGTTAGAAGAAAAATATGGTGCTATAAATGGAACATGCAATGCTTCTTAACGTGCACTAAGTAACTATGATGATCTGATGGTTTTTATTGTGTGCCTCCAAGTATTTGTGCTTCCTAACAAGAGGGTGTGTCTCAATTCCCTAAAAGGGGTTTCTGAGCAAAGTTAGTTGTTACTTAGTATCTTATGATTGTGATATTAAGAGGGATGCTTTCATTCTTGATTTTATTAAATAAATGTTGATAGCATCTGGATACTCTCCAGATGTAATTTTGCAGTCACTACTCAGTGCATAAGGGACTGCACTTTCTCCATTCCAATTTCCTTCTCTCTTGTTTCCCCTCCAGTGGATCATCCTTTGTCCAACTCATTGCATTACATCATTTCCATAAGCGGTTGTGGTGAAAGCAGGGAGTAACAAAATTCAAAGTGGTCATCTAATTTTTTTCTTTAGTAACTCTGGGAAATGGTCTGATAAAATCTGTATCAACTAAAACACACTTTAGGGTTTAACCTAATGTTGCTCCCTCTTTACCTTTTATTTTCTTCCTCATGGCCACCCTCACACACACACACACACACACACACACTGAGGTTTGAGTGTACAACTGATGCAGTTGTAGTGATATAGAATTCCTCATTAAGAAGTAGAAAAATATTTAAGAAAAACATTCCATACAAAACCTCTAGAATATATCCTTTTAACTATCTATGGTGGTAGATGTAGAATTGTAGTGGTATCATTTTACAATATAAATGAGAATCCAATTAAATTGTACATCTGAAACTAATATAAGAGTACATGTCAATTATACCTCAATGAAGTGAAAAGAAATAAAAACCCTCTAAACTCAAGAGTATGTGCTGGACCAAGCACTAATTAAAATTTTGACCTTGGGCATATAACTCACAATAACGGAGACTCAACTTTCCTTCCCTGAAGCTAGGAGTGTTGGATTAAATGTGTTTAAAGTCCCTTCCAATTCTGTGGTATTCATATGAACAAAATGAACTTTGTACCCCAACGGCATGAAGTATATTCATTTGACCCTTTAAGTTGGAGTGTTCTTTCTTTGCTTTCCAACATCTGGAGATAATTAATTGCAAATAAATAAAACTGTCTGCAGCCCAGCTTTAGAATTGAGACACTTCATAACTGGTGTTTTCATGAACCTGCAGAATTTGTTAGATGTGGAGTACAGGATGTTGGGCTTTCCTGAACCCACTTCAAAGATGGGACCAGGCAGTGCTTACTCATCAAGGCCCCTCTTGTGGCATTAGACTGAAGCGGCCTGCTCTACCGTCATCTTAGTTTCGTGCAGTTCTGCCCTCCAGTACAAGGTCAGAACAGGTTGGCTAATGAGTTATCTCACCTAAAAGGATGTAGTAAACCAGATCCTTTCAAATTAAAGAAGACCGGGATGCTGGATCGCCCTGGGACAATGAGTACGCATCACGAGGTATGACTGAACACCCAGGAGGCTGTTGACTGATGTATGGCCTTATATTCCCAGAGACTGACCAGTGGACTGCCTTGTTGATAAGACTGGAACCATGGGTGGGGGTCTGGGATATGGCTTCCAATACAATACTGGGTTATCAATGTATGGTCAGCAGACTCACCTCCTCCTGAAGTCCTAGATGAGATAAACACCTTTTCAGTCTTCACCCACGCTTCCCTTAGTTCTCCTGCCCTGTGTAATTGCACTGTATGATTATTCTATTAATAAAAAGCCAGGGTCTTGCTCTTTCAGCGGCATTGTGTATTTACAGCTTGCTCCACGACTCCTGTTTTGCAGTACGGTGTTGCCAGTGCAACACGCTCGGACCTGAGTAGTGACACTGATAATCAGAAGGGACCTGAGATCTTGGTTATAATTGCCATAGTAAGATTTGTAGAGGTGAAACCCACTAATTAAATTAAACGTGAAGATTTTTATTTGAATTTTTATCAGAAAAAGAAAAAAATGTTTTCCTTTATAGCTGGGGGGAATTTATTTGGGCATATTTAGATTTTCACTCCATCTTTCTAAGAGTAGATTTTATTTTCAATTCCACATAAAGAAAATAAGCCTATTAAATGTATTTAGACAAATGACAGCAAAAATGTTGATGACCAGACAACTGAAAGTGTATTCTTCAGAAGATGATTAGAAATATTCTTTATAATTCTTTTCTGCCATTAATTTTTAGATTAGTGGCAGGGATATTTTTTCAAACTATTCTATTTCCTTCCCTCATTTTATCTAAGAGCAAAATAAAGATGCAGGGTTTTCATAATATTTATACAAACATTTAGGAAAAACATTATTCGGTTTTTAATTTTTATTTTGAACATATTAATTTCTTGCTGGAAAGATTTTTCTGCTAAATATTTTACACTTTTGCTAGAAATGCCACAAAATAATGGGGGAATATGTGAGTATGTGTATTTCCATGTGTTTTTCTTGAGAAACTTTGGGAGTGTCAACATTATTAAAAGAAACTTTAACTGAGATTGGAATCAGGGAAGCCTGGGGAGTGTTCTCACACATTCTCACACACCACCCTTTGCATGCACTCACCTCATTTCCAGCCCAACATAAAGGTGCTCAGCCTACCACTTCCAAACAGAAAGAAGTGGACCCTGTTACCACAAAGAAAGATTATCTTGCCAAGCAACAACCCCACCAATAAAGCCAGTCAATGAGAAGCTGCCAGCACCCTAACTCTCTTTTGCCTCCAATGGACTTCCATTTAGACATTCTCTCTCTACTCCAACATTGTCCTCTACAGAGCAAGTTCCCCTCTTCTTCTCTGGATATACCCATGACCTACAAAACCTGCATTTTCCAAATTGCAATTCTTCTGCTATCCCTGTATAAAACCATTTTTCTAGTAAAATAACTGACTGCTTTCTTTCTTTCTTTTCTTTATTATTATTATTTTTTTTAGATCAACAGAAGGCAAATGGAATAAGATGTGATTTGTTGGTCAGTTAACATTAATTTTGCATATCCTTAACAAATACTTGGATTGTTTTTGGCTACTCTGATGGCTTAAGGGTAAGTCTTAGTGCTATCACCACTGCTTCCTGAGTTCAATCCCAGGTCAAGGAACTAAGCCACATATGGCACAGCAGAACTCACCTGTCTCACCGGCTGCTCCCCTTTGCAGTGTATTTTGGTAAACCCATCTGTCCTGTTCCCCACTCTGTCTCTGGTGAATCATACCTTGCACTTCTGTCCTATACCCCAATTTGTCTACACAAAAATAAAATAATAATTTAAAAAAAAATTTGGATTTTTTAACCTGTTGTCTAGTGTGTTTCCTCCAGTAAAAATAAGGCCTTCATAATTATAGAAATAAATTTGATTCAAGAATGCTAATTAGGTGTTTGCAATATTCTTTATTCAAGCACATTTTAGTGACTGATATAAAAACATTTACAATAATTATTTGCATCAGTTAGCTTTGATAAAGAAAGACTGGTCAACTGATAATTTGATTTGCCTTTCCTTTGGTGGCTTCTATTGCTATTTGTTAATTTACATATCCTATATCTCTTACCTGTTGCTGTCTGGTCTCCCCATTTTGTTATGATGCTTCTCAAAGTCTTGAATTGGCTTTTTATGGTGACTACTTTTTGCTGACAGGTTTTCCTTTATTCAAGGCTACAAACAAAAGTATTCAAGGTTATCCTTTTTTTGGCTCAATGACTAAATTCATGAGCATTGTTTTTAAGCAAGGATATCCCACTATTTTAGAATAATTTCTTAGGTTATTATGAGTCTGAATGGTTGATCTGTTGCCCCACTGATATCAAGTAGAGTTACTTTTCCAGGAGAGGAGACGGAAGTTCTACTACTATAACCACCATTTTGTGCACCATGCTGTGCCTGGTGACCCATTCACAATATATTTTTTTTCTCTGTGAACCTATGTGGGGAATAAATGCTTCACATTTGCTGACAAACTGAATTAACCTTATTAATGGTATCATTTTTGTAAACTATGACCCCTAAACTTTTGTGTTTTACTTTCCTGAATCTTACATTGGAGAATTATCTAGACATACGAATTGAATCAAATTAGCAAGTGAGGAGAAGAAAACAAATAAACTTTCCATATACCCTTTTTGGTTATTACTGAGGGTTCTGCAATATAGACTGACAAAATACATGTATAAAACAAACAAAACAATCAAATTTGATAGATATTAAGTTTCACATGACAAGGGAGACTTCCTTGGAGAAAAATGAAGATCCCAAGAAGTAGGTAAGCTTGGGAGCTTATATATGAGCAAAGAGTGAGAAATTATGGAGATGTGACACATTATGTGAAAAAGATTTTGGGATCCCAAGAGCAGAAAACTGCGGAAGCAAATGTATACAAGAAACTAATGGAAAACAAGGGTTAACATAGGAAGGTTTGTTGGCCCTCCCCTAACCGCGCTGCACTGTGAAGCTGTCCACAGCCTCTGCAGCGCAGTTCGATCCCAGCCAGCCGGCTGGCCAGGATCTCACATGGCGTGGCAGACCTCTCCTGTCATGCCCGCTGCTCCCCTCAGCAGTGTATTTCAGTCAGTCTGCCTGTTCTGTTCCCAAGTCTGTCTCTTGGGAATCCTCTCACCCTCCCACACATTTGGCCTATACCCTGGTTCTTGTATAAATAAATAAATAAATCTTTAAAAAAACAAAACAAAACACATAGGAAGGTTTGTTTTTGCATGTCCATCCAGTCTGATATTTTATCTTCCTGATCATAAAACTTACACTATTGAGTACTTATGGCAGTCCTTACTTCTCAGGAGTTACTGCTTGCAATTAGAAAAAGGAAGCTTAGAGAAAGTTTCTTTCTACATATGTTAACTCTCAAATGCCCACCGCTCAAAATTATCCTTATGCCAAAGTGATTTGTTCTACAATAGCACATTCTCATCCCTTTCACAATTTAACGTCCTGTTCTGTCTGACGTAAGAAAACTGTTGTTTTCCATTCTAAGCTCTTCTGAACTCTCTTAATTCTGAAAGATAATTTCTTATCTTTTAAAATTTATTCATTTCTTTCCATTTCTCTTTCTAATCCTATTAAGTGTTTTATTTCATCACTAGTTCATGAACATGTAAATTTTAGAATCCGTATTTCTAAAAATCTGTTTGAATTTTGATTGGAATTGCATCAAATCTATTTTTATAGTATAGTTTTCAGTATACAGATTCTGAACATGTTTTGCTAGATGCACACTGAAGTATTTTTTGAGAATTACCACATGTGATACAGTATTTCAAAAATTAGTTTTAGAGATCTACTTGATTTCTGAAACATCACCTTATTTTCTGTGGTCTTGCTAAACATATTGATTAGTCCTAGAAGATTTTTTTATAGAATCCTTGATATTTTCGTTGTAGACCTCCATCTAGTCTCTGAATAATGCCAATTTTCTTTATGTCTTGCATATCTGTATACTTTCTTTTTTTAATTTTTGCATTACTGTAAATTAGGACTTTACAATATTTACCAAGACTGGTAAGATTAGAAATACAAATAATCTCAAAGGGTAAGGCAGTCAGTATTTCACGATTAAGTTTTTTTTTTTTTTTTAAGTATTTTTTAAAGATTTTTATTTATTTATTTACACAAGAACCGGGGTACAGGCCAGATGCGCTGGAGGGTGAGCGGATTCACCAGAGACAGAGGGGGAACAGAACAGGCAGACTGACAGAAATACACTGCTGAGGGGAGCAGTGGGCGAGACAGGAGAGGTCTGCCACGCCATGTGGAATCCTCGCCAGCCGGCTGGGATCGAACGGGCGCTGCAGAGGCTGCCGACAGCTTCACAGCACTGCGCTCAACCACCTGCGTCACCAGGGGAGGCCCCATGATTAAGTATTGTGTTACAGATTTTTGTTGCTCTTTTATAAGGTTTAGGGAGTTTGGGTCCATTACCACTTTTTGAGAAATTTTATCGTGATTATATATTACATTTTTCAAATGCCTTTTGCTTTCACTTCATTTGATATCAACTATTCTTTTTTTTTCTTTTTCAGGTCTTAATTTGATAGTTTAACATTTGCTGAGAGAGAGCAAATGAGTATATCGAGAGAGGTTAATATCCCTGGGGAAAATCCTATCTGGCCATAGAGTACTGCTCATTTTACACATTGATGAATTTGATTAGATTATATTTTTGAGAAATTTTCTATAATCAAGAGGCATTAGTATGCAATATTATTGGAAAATCTGTCTGGTTTTGGTATAGCTGTAATTCCAGCTCATACAATATATAAAGTAAAAAATCTCTGATTCTTTAAATATTTGAACACTCAAAATTAAAAGGAATTCATGTATAACATATTTCTCACATCATCTTCATCAGTCTTTCAGTTGTCTTGTTAAAATAATACAACTCTAATATCATGAGAACTGGAAATCTCCAAATACTTGGAAATTAAGCAGCACCCTTCTAAAATATCCATGGGTCAAAGAGGAAGTATCAAGGGAAATTAGAAAACATTGAAATGAATAAACCGTTCCCTTATTTTTTCTGAAATAAATTGATTTGGAATTGTTAGTTTTTATTTAAAAGCATGTTAGTACTCCTGAAATGATTGCTGCATAGAAATTTTCTATTTAATAAGGCTTTTAACTAAAAGTTTGGCTTTTAAAATAGATATAGGTTTATTTAGGTTGTCTCCTTTATTTTGGGTAATCGTGGTCACTGTTACTATTCCTACTTTCAAGGAAGTGACTTATTTTTTTTTTTGGTTATTGAATTCATAAGTAAAGTTGTTAGTAATATAGTAAATCTTCACTCACCAACATTCATAGGTTCTTGGAAACTGACTATAAGTGAAATATCAATATAACAACCAATTTCACCAAAGGTCAATTGATAAAAACATGATGTAAGTTCCTAAGGCATTATTTCTAGTCACAAAACATTACATAACTTCCAAATAAAGTCCTTTTTTTTTCTATTTCACTTTTTATTATAGAAAACTTCAGAAATCAACAAAATCAACTTAATAGTCTAATTTAAATTCCAACGTACCCATCGCCCTGCTTTGATTGGTTTTGTTTTTGTTTTTGTTTTTGGACATTATTTGTCAGGAAAATTTGCATCCATGAAAATGTACAAATGTTAACTTTATGATGTTGATAAATGTTTATATCCAAGTCCTCCACATCCCTACCATAAAATGGTCAATTATCATTGTGCTGGAAATTCTATCCTGGTCCTTCCCAGTCTGTCCCACCACCTCCACCCCAAACTAATATAATTAAATAAAGTCTTAAACACATCTAACTTTAAAGAATCTTTACTATTAATTAACCATTCATTTTCCAATCCATTTATTCTGTTTAGAGTAATGAATGGCTGGAGCTTATCCAGACACCTCAGGGCCATGCAGGAACCAATCTTGGACAGGATGACTTCCCATTGCAAGACACACACACACACATGTGCACACACACAACACACATACTTAGATGTGGACAATTGAGATATATCAATGAATTGAACATGCATATATTTGAGATGTGGGGGAGAAACCAGATCATCCAGGGAAATCCCTTTCGAATATAGGGAAAACATGCAGATGACCCAGGCCAGGTATCTAAATTTTTTTATTTCTCAAGTTATTAAAGAAACTATTTTGAACAAAATGACCTGTTGTCTTTCCCTTGTTTTTTTATATGTACATGTTTTTAATGTTGTATCCTCTTTCCGATATGATGTTGGTATTTGTGTCATCTTTGTCAGTCTGGAAATAGATATATCAATTTTTTTTTCAAAAATCAGTTTTCATTTTCATTTAATTTTTCAGTAGTTTTTGTTTTCAATTTAAGATTTTCTATTCTTATTCACTTAATTTTTTTCTTCCTGGGCCCCTCCCTCTGAGTCACTGCCTTTTTTAACATGTAGGATTGTTTTTTATTTTGTTGTTTTTAGGATATCATTTGATATTAGAATTGTTTATTTTGAAACTATGTTTATTTTTGAACCTCATGTGGGACTCTTGGAGAGAGCAAAAAGTTGGGCTTACGTTCTGAAACAACCAGTCACTCAGTGCCTTTTGACCAGTGAGTTCAGACCACTTATGTTTCATGAATTACTGATATGTATTTATTGTCATTTTGCTATATTTTTTCTGTGAGTATTTGCAGTTTATTCTTTTGTTCTACTTTGTTGTCTCCCCTTGTATTTTCTTTTAGAAGAACAGAAGTGAGGCCAGAGGTGCAGGGGGTGAGTGGATCCACCAGAGACAGAGCGGGTAACAGAATAGGCAGACTGACTGAAATACACTGCTGAGGGGAGCAGCGGGCGAGGCAGGAGAGGTCTGCTGCACCATGTGGGTAGCTCCCTGGTGGGGGATGCAACTCAGGCCATAGTGGTTATAGTGTAGAGACTTGGCCCCTTGGCTACTAGGGAGGCCCCTGTTCCTTTATATTTTGAAAGATAGTTTTTTTGTAGTATTTGGAATCCATCATTCCTTTCTTTGTTATTTTGCTAAGTATTTTTGTCTTAAGGTTCTTATGAAGTTTATACTTACAATCTAAAGTTGATAGAATGCATGCTGTTAGTCTTTTTTCTTAGTTTGTCTATGCCTATGATCAAGGCAACTTAAGAATTCTGGAATAAGTAATAGTGAAAAACAATTCTGTGATGTTTGGATTGGACTGGTGAGTTTTGTGATTCTTCACTTTTTTTTTTTTTTTTTTTTTTTACTTTTGATCTATGGTTGAAGCTATCGAAGTAAAAGTAAAACCTCTCCATATTTCTGTGTGTCTGTTATTTAGGAAGGTCTTTCACTCTCATTGTGTAAGTGTTAAATATGTTCTTACCACCAGATGTTATTAACACATTTAATTATGTCACAAATGATCTCTGTTTGATTTATGGAGATAAATATGCATTCACATAAATATAGCATTCCTAAATAATAAATAGAACTTTCAGTTCTTTAAATATGCTATATTTTAAGGGGAACACATATATGCTTAGTAAAACTGACAGTTAAAAAAGTCTTAAACCATTCAAGTTTGTATAACGAAGATAAATCTTTGGCAATGGCAAATTCAACTGATATTTGGTTTAGGAAAAACACAATTATGTCTTTATTCTAGTTTTTAAACATAACACAAATACACACATTATTAATAAAAGTTAAAGTTTGCTTTACATTGACTTACCCAAACTTTGTATATCAGTTTACTTATCAAAAATCTATTACTATTACTGGTGCTACATCAATTTTAAGATTATGAAAGAGACAAATTTGTGTTCAAGTAAATGGAATCATTATTCTGGCTAATTTTATTATCTCGGTAGTAATTCCATTTTATAGTTTGTTAGCATTTTACAGTTTGTTAGTCCAGATCCTTAAATTGTTTAAACACTTGATTTAATATGAATTCAACATAATTACTAAACATAATTTAAAACTACATACTTTTGCTTATTATTTTCAGAAGTTGTGATTTTATGGTGATAAAATTATTAGATCACTTTGAAAAGAAAGAAACAGGATATTTGTGGCTTTGAAATGTTGCATTGATGTGCCTTTTTTTTGCTTTGCGGAACTGCACATGACAGGTAGTTCTCAATTTTCTACTCTCAATTTTTTGAGGTAATTAGCAGACTGTAGATCTGAGACTCTAAAGCATGGAGTGGGGAGAGAACAGTTGAGGGAGCAGACTGCAGTGGAGAGTGGTAGAGGCTGTGGTACTTTAGTGATGAGAAAAATGTGGTGACCACACCTGAGGTGAGAAATCCTATATTTCAAAAAAGATAAAGAGGGATGTTTAAAAATAATAATAATAAAGATAGTTGCTTTGATTAAAAATTATAATGGGTCTACAGTTAAGTGAAACTTCATTATGAGAAATGGTAATAGAGGAATACAACTGAATATAAGGGACATGTTCATTTTTTTAAGATTTATTTATTCATACATAGAAGAACTTAGGTATAGTTGAGAAGTGGGGGTGGGGGGATTGAGTTTTTATCCAGAGACAGAGTGGAGGGCAGAGCACTCTGATTTACAGAAATACATTGCTGAAGGGAGCAGCAGGCAAGACATGAGAGGTCTGCTGCACCATATGTGGGTCACCTCCCTGGCCAGGGATGGAGATCAGGCATAGTGGTGATAGCGCTGAGACTGAACCCATAAGCCACCAGGGAGGCCAGGGACATGTTCTTTTTTGATATGTTCTTGTTTGTCAAGTTATAAAGAGCAGAAGATTTGTGTCTTTAAGTCTCTGGTTGCTCCTGAACATGCAATTATGAAAAATATGCATGTATATTAAAAAGGGAATTTTTAGTTGCTTTGATTTATATCAGTGAATCTGAATGATGCATTAAGATACATTAAACATTTGCCAAAATTTTGGCTCATTTTTGATGGATTTATTCTAAAGAAGAGGGAAAAGTTTTTTTTTTTTAAAGATTTGTTTATTTATACAAGAACTGGGGTACAGGCCAGATGCACAGGAGGGTGAGAGGATTCACCAGAGACAGAGAAGGGAACAGAACAGGCAGACTGACAAAATACATGGCTGAGGGGAACAGTGGGAAGAGACAGGCGAGGTCTGCCACACTATGTGGGACCCTCGCCTGCCAGCCGGGATTCGAACCAGGGCTACAGAGGCTGTAGACAGCTTCACAGCACTGTGTTCAACCGCCTGCACCACCAGGGGAGGCACAGAAGGGGGAAATCTCTTATGAAACTTTTCCTCTCAAATAATATGCTAATTTGAAAGCATGAACTTGCTATTCTCTCTACTGAGATAATCAATCTTTCTTAGAACTTTTAACCAGAGCTTTAAAAATTCATTTATTACTTTTTCTCCTACATGCTTGATTAATTTTATATTTCAATGGAATAATTTTTTGTTTCGCTTTGTTAGTTTATTGGGCATAAACTAGTTATTATATGTAAGTCAATGTTCTCATTTTCTTATACTTGCCTTTGCTTCTAAAATGTTTTTTGTACTGGTTATGGCATCTTACTGGTCACACATACTGTCCCCCCCATTGAATTATTGAATTAAATAAAATCTTTGATACATACTCAATTTCCTATTTGCCTTAGAGTCATATTTTTACAATTTTGAAAATTATAGTTTGACATTTTATTATGAACAATGACTTAATATCTATTTTAAGGAAGAATTAAGTTCCTGATTTTCCATGTTAGTAGTCGATCACCACAGAGCCCAGTTTGGTTTATGTCTGGGTTTATGTCAGGCAGAGGGCTGGTGAGATAGGCAGAGGGCTGACTCAACCTATACCTAGCTTGTGCAGTGAGAACAAGTTGGGGGAGGCTTGTGGGAAGTAGTTTTGGCAGACATGGTCTCCCCATGCATAGTCATCTCCACAGTTAATGAAGTCAGTGAGGAAAATGTGACCTGTCAAGTTATATTTGATAGCGAGGAGGAAATTATGTGAAAGTATATATCATATACTCCCAAGAGTTTCAGATCAACACAAATAAATTTTATGGGAATTGTAAGTTTGTGGTAAAATCAGAGAAAATATGTTTTGTTAGTATTGTAGTGAAATTACATTACAACTAGATTGATGTGAACTTTTCAGAATTAAAGTTATTGACAAAATTTCATAATCAATTCTTTGACATGAATTTAAACAGATCCTGTAAAGAGCAGTGGTTTAAGAATTATAACCTAGGGCCTCCCTGGTGGCACAAGGGGTTAAGATGCAAAATATGAAGCTTATCCCAGCCACTGAAGCAAGAATTCATTCACTGGCTGGACAGGGATCTACTCACATGGTACAACAGACCTCTACTGTTTTGCCCGCTGTTCCCTTCAGCAGTGTATTTCTGTCAATCTGCCTGTTCTGTTCCCCACTCTGTCTCTGGCGAATCCTCTCATCACCCACAAGTCTGGCCTGTACCCTAGTTCTTGTATATATAAATAAATAAATCTTTAAATAAAAAGAATTATAACCTAAACCACAATTGATTATGATGGAGGATTACATGCACCTTGTGTGTAGTGGTAACATGCAGCTGAAGTGGTGGTAATCTATACCTTTAAATCACACACAATATTGTAAGCCATTGTTACATATTAGATATGTGGGAATAAACTTATCAAAGGAGGTGGGCGGAGCAACATGGCGGCGAGGAGACGCTGCGAGTAAGATCTCCCATTAAAAAAAGTTAATAGGGAGGAAAAGCGGCAGGTCCCAGTGAGAACTGGGACACGGAAGATAAACGGACGACTCCAGCAAACTGCCCGAAGAAGAAAGTTGCCAAAAAGAGGACGAGAAGGGGGGAAGCTCAGAACCTGCTCCCCTCCCCCGCCACAGAGGCGGCACTCTCCGACAGCAGAGAGGAGGGAAACAACAAACCAAAACGGCCAACAAGAAAAACGGACACAGCAAGCGGGACTGTGAGTGGAAAGGAACTATTGCAGCCACCACACCCCGTGAACGGGAGCTGAGGCGAACCCTGCAGGATCCGCCGCGGAGGCTGCTTGAAACTGACAGATGACTCCTGGAAGAACCAGAGGGGAACAGAGAAGCCCACCCAAGATGCCGGCCAGTCCCAACAACACAGTGTCCAACGCATACGGCAAATTAGAAAACAGACAGTAGGGAGGAGAAGAACCACACGCAACCTAGCAACTCTCCAGAGAAAAAGCACACCACAAAAAGAAAGCCAGCCCCCAGATTGCAAAGACAATAACTTGGAAGAATTTCTGAGCCTTCAGAAAGAGAATTTAAAATTGCCGTGATTAAAAAACTGACAGAAGTCATAAAGGAAAACAATGATAAGGGAAAAATAATCAACGATCAGAAGAATGCAATTGAGTCCCTAGAGAGGGAAAACAATGGTCAGAAGAAAGAAATTGAGTCCCTAAAGAGGGAAGTAAAAGAAATGCAGGAGATCAAAGAATTAATGGAAGAACTAAAGAATTCTGGGAAAAGCAATGAAAGCAGAATAGATGAAATGGAAGAACGAATAAGTAATCTTGAAGACACAGAAATAAAAAGAACCAAAACAGAAAAGGAAAGAGAAGTACGAAGGAAAAAGAACGAAGAAAGACTTCGGGAACTATCTGACTCCATGAGGAAAGGAAATATAAGAGTTATAGGAATACCAGAAGGAGAGGAGAGAGATGTAGGAACAGAGAAAATATTCAAAGAGATAATGAAGAGAACTTCCCAAATGTGAAGAAGGAGCTGAAAATTGATATACAAGAAGCAAGAAGAACACCAAACTTCCACGATGAAAGGAAAAATACAGCAAGACACATAATAGTAAAGCTCCCAAGAATCCAGGACAAGGAAAAAATAATGAAGCTGGCAAGAGGGAAGAAACAGATAACATTCAAAGGAAAACCAATCAGGCTGACATCAGACTTCTCCGAAGAAACACTACGGGCAAGGAGAGAGTGGAGGGACATAGTCAACAGACTCCAAGAAAACAGATGCACCCAACCAAAATACTCTATCCCGCAAAGCTCTCCTTCCTCTTTGAAGAAAGAATATGGACCTTCCAGACAAACAGAAACTCCGGAATTTCATTGCAACTAAACCCCCACTCCAAAAAATACTACAAGGAGTCCTAAAGCCAGAACCTCAGAGGGACGAATAACAATGAAAGAAGGCAAAAAAAAAAAAAGTTATTAAAAGAATAAATAAATAAAATCAAAGGAAAGACAAACACAATGGCAAATACAGATGTTAACATATCAATATTAACTCTAAATGTAAATGGACTAAACTCTTCAATAAAAAGACACAGAGTGGCAGCCTGGATTAAGAAACAAAACCCAACCTTTTGCTGTCTCCAGGAAACACATTTAGCTACAAAAGATAAAAATAGGCTCAAAGTTAAAGGATGGAAAACAATCCTACAAGCAAATGGACCAAAAAGAAAGCAGGAACAGCTATACTTATATCAGATAAAACAGATTTCAAACTCAAAAAGATAAAAAGAGACCCCAATGGTCACTACATTATGATCAAGGGGACAATACTTCAAGAAGAAATAACACTCATTAATATATACTCACCAAACGAAGGAGCACCAAAATATATCAGACAACTGTTGTCCTCTCTGAAAACAGACATCAGAGAAAACACATACGTAGTGGGAGACTTCAACACACCACTATCAACAATGGATAGATCAACAAGACAAAAAATAAGTAAAGAAACCAAAGCTCTAAATAAGGACCTAGAGCAATTAGGCTTAACAGACATCTATAGAACACTAAACCCCCAAAAAACGGAGTACACATTTTTCTCAAGCGCACACGGATCATTCTCCAGGATCGATCACATACTGGGGCACAAGACAAACATCAACAGATACACCAAGATTGAAATCATATCAACCATCTTTTCTGACCATGAAGGCATCAAACTAGAAATAAACCATAAAAAGAAGGCAAGGAACTTTCCTACCTCATGGAGATTAAAAACCACACTACTGGAAGACCATTGGACTAATGAGGAGATCAAAGAAGAAATTAAAAATTTTTTTGAATTGAACGACAAGGAGGACACTAATATCCTAAATGTATGGGATGCAGGAAAAGCAGTAATAAGAGGAAAATATATAGCAATAGAAGCTCACATCAAGAAACAAGAAAGAACGCAAAGAAACAACCTCATCTCGAAACTCAAAGATCTAGAAAAGAACAACAAAAAACCCAAAACCAGTAGAAGAAAAGAAATAATAAAAACCAAAGCAGAAATAAATGAAATTGAAACTAAAAAAACAATCCAAAAGATCAATGAAACCAAGAGCTGGTTTTTTGAAAAAATCAATAAAATAGACAGCCCCTAGCCAGGCTCACAAAGGAAAAAAGGGAGAAAGCACAAATAAACAGGATCATCAATGAAAGAGGAGAAATCACAATGGACACAGCAGAAATCAAAAGAATAATCAGTAACTACTATGAACAGTTATATGGAAACAAGTTTAACAATCTAGAGGAGATGGACAAATTCCTACAACTCTACAATCACCCAAAGCTAGATAAAGAAGAAATAGAACACCTAAACAGACCAATTACAAGCAGCGAAATTGAAATGGTAATAAAAAACCTCCCCAAAACAAAAGCCCAGGACCTGATGGATTTACAAATGAATTCTACCAAACATTCAGAGACGAATTAGTGCCTATCCTTCACAAACTCTTCCAAAAAATTGAGAAGGAAGGGACAATACCAAACACGTTTTATGAAGCCAACATTACACTAATACCAAAACCGAACAAGGACAACACAAAAAAGGAAAACTACAGGCCAATCTCCCTAATGAACACTGATGCAAAAATCCTCAATAAAATTTTAGCTATCAGAATCCAACAATGTATCCATAAGATAATTCACCACGACCAAGTTGGATTCATTCCAGGGGCACAAGGATGGTTTAACATCCGAAAATCATCAACGTTATCCAACACATCAACAAAAAGAAATATAAAACCATATGATAATATCAATAGATGCTGAGAAAGCTTTCGACAAAGTGCAACACCCATTCATGATAAAAGCCCTTGAAATTCTTGGGATACAAGGAACATACCTCAACATCATAAAGGCCATCTATGACAAGCCAACAGCCAGTATCATTCTCAATGGTGAAAAGCTGAAAGCAATTCCATTAAGATCTGGAACAAGACAAGGATGTCCACTCTCACCATTGCTTTTCAATATAACACTGGAAGTCCTAGCCAGGGCAATAAGACAAGAGAAAGACATCCAAGGGATCCAAATAGGAAAAGGAGAAGTCAAACTATCACTATTTGCAGACGATATGATATTATACATAGAGAACCCCAAAAACTCCACAGAAAAGCTAATTCAACTCATCAATCAGTTCAGTAAAGTGGCAGGATACAAAATCAACACGCAAAAGTCAGTAGCCTTCCTATACACAATAAATCTGAAGAAGAAGAAATCAAAAAGACCATCCCTTTTGTTATTGAAACAAAAAAAATCAAATATTTGGGAATAAATCTAACAAAAGAGGTAAAGGACCTATACAAAGAAAACTATAAAACACTGTTAAAAGAAATAGAAGAAGACACAAAGAAATGGAGAGACATCCCCTGCTCATGGATTGGAAGAATAAACATTATTAAAATGGCACTGGAAGGGATCATGCTCAGCGAAATAAGCCAAAAAGAAAAAGAAAAATACCGGATGGTCTCACTCATAGCAGGAATCTAGAAAACTTAAATAAGGGACCAGGAAAATGAATATAAGAAAGTGAAAATCAAAATCAACAAAAAAACTATGAACCAGAGACACTTTTTGGGGGGTGGGGGGCGGGAGGGAAAGATTGGGGTCAGAATGGGGCGTTTGCAATTGTATGGGGGAATATAAAAATAAAATTTAATAAAAAAATAATAAAAAAAAAAAATAAAATGGCCATCCTACCAAAAGCAATATACAGATTCAATGCTATTCCAATCAAAATTTCAATGTCATTCTTCAAAGAAATAAACAATTATTGATGAAATCCATATGGAATCACCAAAACCCCGAATAGCCAAGCTCTCCTGAAAAAAAAAGAAGGGAATGGAGGCATCAGACTCCCAGACTTCAAACTATACTACAAAGCCATAATCATCAAAACTGCATGGTATTGGAACAAGAACAGACATACAGACCAATGGAATCGAATAGAAAATCCAGAAATAAACCCACAGATTTATGGTCAACTAATCTTTGACAAAGGAGCAAAGAATATGCATTGGAGCAAAGAAAGTTTGTTCAATAAATGGTGCTGGGAAAACTGGGTCGCTACATGCAAAAGAATGAAGCTTGACCACCACCTCACACCATACACAAAAATCAACTCAAAATGGATTAAAGAACTAGACATAAGACCTGAAACCATAAAATATATAGAGGAAATATAGGCGAAACACTACGTGATATGCACATCAAAGGACATCTTTACAGACACATCACCCAAAGCAGTGATAGTGAAGGCAAAGATAAACAGCTGGGACTACATCAAATTAAAGAGCTTTTGCACAGCAAAAGATACAATAACAAAACAAAGAGAAACCCCACCAACTGGGAGAACATTTTTGCACCCAACACTAATGATAAAGGACTGATCACAAAAATCTGCAATGAGCTGATGAGACTCAACAACAACAAAGAAAATAATCCAGTCAAAAAATGGGCAGAAGAGCTTAAAAGAAACATCTCTGAAGAGGAAATGCAAATGGCCAACAGGCATATGAAAAAATGTTCAACATCACTTGTCATCAGGGAAATGCAAATCAAAACTACCATGAGATACCATCTTACACCAGTGAGAATGGCACATATTAAAAAAACTAGCAACAACAAATGTTGGCGAGGGTGTGGAGAAAAAGGAACTCTTCTGCACTGTTGGTGGGAGTGCAAACTGGTCCAACCACTGTGGAAAGCTGTATGGAGATTTCTGGACCTACTAAACATAGAGCTTCCATATGATCCAGCAATTCCACTCCTAGTATTTACCCAAGGACACAGAAACATCATTCCAAAGAAACCTGCACCCCTAGGTTTATAGCAGCACTTTTTACAATAGCTAAGCTTGGAAACAACCCAAATGCCCAAAATAGAATGACTGGATCAAGAAGATGTGGTACATATATACCATGGAATATTACTCAGCATTCAAAAAGATAAACACATGCAATTTGCAGCAACATGGATGGCGCTGGAAGGGATCATGCTCAGTGAAATAAGCCAAAAAGAAAAAGAAAAATACCAGATGGTCTCACTCATAGCAGGAATCTAGAAAACTTAAATAAGGGACCAGGAAAATGAATAACTATAAGAAAGTGAAAATCAAAATCAACAAAAACTATGAACCAGAGACACTTTTAGGGGGCGGGGGTGGGAGGGAGGGATTGGGGTCAGAATGGGGGGGCTGCAATTGTATGGGGAATATAACAATAAAATTTATTAAAAAAAAAAAAACTTATCAAAGGAGGTGAAGGACCTATAAAAGGAAAACCAGAAAACATTGGTAAAAGAAATAGAGGAAGACACAAAGAGATGGAAAGATATTCCCTGCTCATGGATAGGAAGAATCATCATTGTCTAAAAGGCCATCACACCCAAAATAATTTACAAATTCAATGCAATTCCAATAAAAGTACTAATGACAATCTTCAAAGAAATGGAATAAATAATTAATGAAGTTCATAAGGAATCACAAAAGACCAAGAAAGGGGGGGTGTCACACTTTAAGATTTATAACTATACTATAAAGCCATGGTAGCTAAAACAGCATGATACTCAAACAAAAATAGACACACAGACCAAAGAAATAGAATTAAGAGCCCAGAAAAAAAACTATATGATCAAGGAATGAAGTATGTACACTTGAATAAGGAAAGTCTCTTGAATAAATGGTATTAGAAAAATTGGACTGCCACATGCAAAAGAATGAAACTGGACCACTATCTTGCACCATGCATGGAATTTTGAATTGATACTCAAAATGAATAAAAGACTTATATGTAAGACCTGAAACCATAAAATATATAGAAGAAAACATAAGATAAACACTTTATGACATTAACTTAAGAAATATCTTTAAGGACTCTTCTCAAGCATCATGGAAAACAAAGGCGACTATAAACAACTGGTTCTACATCAAACTAAAAAGATTTTGTACAACGAAAGAGACATTATTAAAATGAAGAAACACCCTACTGAATGGAAGAAAATATGTGCACATTATACATCTGATAGGGATTGATTTTGAAAAACCATGAGACCTTATACAGCTCAACAAAACAGAACAAACACCCCAATAAAAAAAAATGGGCAGGAGAGTTAAATAAGCACTTCTACAAAGAAGACATGCAGATGGCCAAAAGACATGAAAAAATGTTCATTGTCACATACTATCAGGGGAATTCGGATTAAAACCACAATGAGATACTACCTCACATTGAGGAGAATGGTTCACATTAAAATTAAAAAAATAAAAACAAGTACAGGTGTGGTTGTGGAGAAAAAGGAAACTCTTACACTGTTGGTGAGAATGTAGGCTGGTCCAGCCCCTATAGAAAGCTGTGTAGAGGTTCCTCAAAACACTACAATTTAATCTAGCCATTTGACCCAGCAATTCCACTCCTAGTTATCTATACAAAAACATTAATTGAAAAGGAAAACTTGGGGCCTCACTGGTGATGCAGGGGTTAAAGACAGTGCTATCAAGCTATTGCCAACCACTGCAGCATGAGTTTGATTCCCCAGCCAGCCAGGGAGGTG
The DNA here is from genome assembly GCF_014898055.3 of Talpa occidentalis. Taxonomy (NCBI): domain Eukaryota; kingdom Metazoa; phylum Chordata; class Mammalia; order Eulipotyphla; family Talpidae; genus Talpa; species Talpa occidentalis. The sequence goes on along the minus strand of NW_023601322.1, from coordinate 51,084,228 downwards.
ACCCACATGGTGCAGCAGACTTCTCCTGCCTCATGAACTCCTACCCTCAGCAGTGTATTTCAGTAGAGCCACTCGTTCTGCTCCCCACTCTGTCTATGGTGAATCCTCTCCCCACCCTGCCTCTGGTAGCACAAGGGTTTAAGACACAACCTATGAAGCAATCTGCAGACACTGCAGCTACCCACATGGCACAGACCTCTCCTGACTCACCCACTGCCCCCCTCAGCAGTGTATTTCTTCAGTCTGCCTGTTCTGTTCCCCACTCTATCTCTGGTGAATCCTCTTACCCCCACACCTCTGGCCTGTACCCAGTTCTTGTATGCATAAATAAATAAATCTTTCAAAAAATAAAAAGGAAACCTTCACTCCTATGTTTATTGAAGCACTGTTTACAATAGTGAACATATAGAAAAAACCCAAATGCCTCCAAACAGATGAATGGATCAAGATGATGTACATACACACAATAGAATAATACTTAACAATCAAAAAAAGATGAACTCATGTCATCTGCAGTAGCATGAATGGAGCTGGAAGGGATTATACTAAGTGAAATAAGTCAGAAGGTGTAAGATAAATACCATATGGTTTCACTTATATGGAGGATAGAGAGAAACCAAACAGTGGGTCAGGAAAAAGGCAAAACTTGCAATCTGACCATAGATCTGAGGCCTCCAGGAGGGGAGGAAAGGGTAAAGACAACAGTGGGACGAGCACAATGGACTATGGCTAAGACTATTGGAAGGAACATAAGATGGAGTCAGAGCAAAGGGAAAAGAGGAGGTCAATGAATGATTACCGGGACTTCGGAGGTGGGTGTAATGAAATAGCATATATTTGTAGAGGTGTAAATCTGTACTCCTAGGATATACCATGATGTAAATGAACATTACCTCAGTAAATATAACTTTACAAAACATGTAAATAAATGTGTTTACTTTAAAATAAATAAGGAAATAGGACCTAACTTTAGTTCTACCTCTCAGTCACTAAAAAGGCTTTAGGAAAGATTTCCAGAAGTTCAGTTTCTCATCTTTGTTAAAGGTAGCCAGCTTCCCTGATGGTGTCATTAAATTGTTACAAGGATTACACAATTACATGTATGACATGGTAAGGGTCAATATTTACATCTCAAAATGAGCTCAGAAGTATTCAAGTGTTTTGTATGCATGATTTATTTATTCTCAATAATCTTTTGAGGATGTATTATTATAGTCACCATGTTACAGAGGAGGGTACTTGCCCAATATCATGCAGTTTTAACCTGATTTGTCATGATCTGAACACAGGGACTGTCTACAGTACCTGTGCAACTACCCACTTCATCATAGTCTTCAACAATGGAGACTCTTCAACACTTTGTAACGACCTAGGAAATAGAGAAACTATTATTTTTTCTGTTATCCTTGTCTTCAAAGAACTCATAATCTAATGGGGGTAGTGGGCTGAAGAAAACTGATAACTAAGAAAAACAGTAAAACTGGTCAATCCTATCAACATATTCTTGTCAGAGAGGTTTGGTTTACTTATTACTTTCTCCCACTGCATTTATGACAATAGACATCACAGTTTTTTTCCCAGTGTGATATTGTACAAACTTGAATGTGCATTTTCAAAAGACACATGGCTCTTGGAGAATCTGATGAGTGTCTCTAGGACTAACCCACCCTACCACTGACACAGAGGAGTAAATGTCAGGCTCAGACTGAGAAGGAGGGAAAGCAGCAATGTGAAATATTTCAGAATAACTAACAATCTTGAATTTCTAAACCAAAGTGCCCAGATTTACCTATGTTACTATGCACTGAGACTGTACAATTTTTAAGGAAGTTTAAGAAATGGTATGCATGCACTTTTGCAAATGGCCCACAGATGGGAATGTTGGCACTCAAAGACAGTCTTCACGCTTCACTATAAAACCATTCCTTTGCGGCTCCAGCAGTGATATTTGGCTGGCCCTTCGTCCGGCATGCATTTCAGTCCAGTGCCATTGGACGAATTCCAGAAATGAGAAAATGTTCCAGTTAGGCTGTCACATGTATTACCCATAGCTGGCTGCAAACTTGAAAATGATGGACCAAAAGATTTTCAATGGTCTTGCAACTAAGGGTCTTGCAACTAAGTCTCTGCTTTATCTGAGGTCTATTATGATTTTAATGTTTTGGGGCCAGTTTTCTATGTCTTGAGTTTTGTTATACTTAAACCACAGATAACATTTGTTCTCCCTTAAACAAGTTCAAAAGACACTGATACTGTCGCTGCACCCCTCAATAAACCGGGACTCCTTGGCTTTCTTGTGTAGCCCCAGCGCTCTGCCATTACAGCTCCCACACACACTATTCATAACTAGTCGTGATCTTAGGGAGGAAGCACTTAAGCCGCTTAATGCAGAATCAGGTCATGTGGGATCTGAATTCTTTCATGGTCTTGGGACATAGTTCTAATAACCAGACATTTGATTTTGCAGTAACGTACTGGTTTTCTGTTCATCTGTTAGCTGGGGTGCGTTGAGAGTGTGTTTTCTCTGTCCCCAGTGCTCTGCACATTTCCACCTTGTGGCGCTCCCTGGGCAGCCCAGGGCCACACTTCCTTCCACAAACCCCTCGGACACCAGTGGCCTAGATTCATAAACTTTGGTACCTCTGGTTTCCCTTACACCCTTATGCTCAAGTGGGGCTCAACGACTTCCATAATTCTAGCTTCTTGTACACTGAGCTCTATCAGAGGGCGGAGCTCCAGAGCCTATCTCTAGTCATTGAACTTTAAGTCTCCATGTTCCATTTCACTTAATATATATGTAAAATAACACCTGCCATATATGGTATTATATGTACACTATACTATGGTATATAATACAATATACCATATAATATATAATATAAATAAATCATATATATACCATGTGTATAAATCATACTATATACCATATGATTCAATATTTCATCAAATATGAATCAGCATTTTAATTACAACCCATTCAGAGTTTTATCATAAAACATCATACATTATTATAGAATTAACTCCTCACAAAAAAATATTGAATTCTGCCTTATGTGATTTGCAAAAATCAAGCTACCATTACTGAGTCTGAAACATTTTTACCCTTTGATCCTACTTATACTGTAGATGAAGATTTCAGATCGTTTCTCACCCTCTTCCTAGGTTCTTGTTTACCTAGATGCTTCACGAATGGTGGTGGGGCAAACACTGGGGTAGCTTGGGCTCACACTTCAGATTGTATTATCTTCTTCCACATAATAGAAGATGTTATTCTTTCCATGCTTCATTGGGGCAGGGTATACTTTATACTGATATCTGATTTGCTAGCACTACTGCAGTACAGCTGAAAACTCACCACCTGCACCCCGTGCAAACATCAGTTCTAAACCATACTGTGGAGGGGCCTCCCTGGTGGCGCAAGGGTTAGGACACAGCCTGTGAAGCTGTCCACAGCCACTGCAGCACAAGTTTGATTCCTGGCTGGCCAGGGAACAACCCACATGGCGCAGCAGACCTCCCTTGACTCTGACTCGCCAGCTGCTCCCCTCAGCAGTGCCCTTCGGTCAATCTGCCTGATCTGTCCCCTGCTCTGTCTCTGGTGAATTCCCTCACAATCCCCTCCACACACCTCTGGCCTGCACCCCAGCTCTTGTGTGCATAATAAATAAATATTTAAAAAAAATAAGCCATACTGTGGAGGGTGTACACTGGACCAGGGAAACCTGAGAGCAAGTATATAAAATAGTAACTTGGATCAGGTTCAGAAACCTCATGGTTCTCTGAGGACATTAGAGAAGTGAAGATTGCCAAAGTGGTAGTGAAATATATTTATGTCTTGTTTTATTTACATTTCTTAATTTTTTACATTCATCATATAATGTTAATTTCTTACATTCTAAAAACGTTGATGTTATTCACATCTCTACTGATGAGTTGATATTTTCTTTTGTGAGTAGTTTTTCATTGCACATTTTCCACTGATAGCTTTCTTTTTTTTATTAGTGTATTTGTAGAAACTCTTTGTTAAGGATAGTAAATTTCTATTGGCCATGCATATTTTAAATATTTTCCATTTTTCTCCTTTAACGTTGCTTGTATTATATTTTTCTTAAAAAATTTAAAAGATTTGGCTCATCAGATCTACCACTGTAATTCTTCTGGCTTTATCTTTTCTGTCATATAAGAAAAAAATATGAAAATATTTATGGTGAGTTTTTCAATGGTCTAATTGGGATATAATTCACAGAGCATATAATTCACCCAATTAACTGTACAATTTAAAAGTATTTTAACAGAGTTCTGCAATCATTGTCACACCTAATTTTATTTTATTTTATTTTATTTTAAAGATTTATTTATTTATGCATACAAGAACTGGGATAAAGGCCAGAGGTGTGGGGGGTGAGAGGATTCACCAAAGATAGAGTGGGGGAACAGAACAGGCAGAATGACTGAAATACACTGCTGAGGGGAGCAGCAGGCAAGTCAGGAGAGGTCTGCTGTGCCATGTGGGTAGCTCCCTGGCCGGGGATCGAACTTGTGCTTCAGTGGCTGCGGATAGCTTCATAGGTTGCGTCTTAACCACTTGCGCCACCAGGGAGGCTCAATCACACCTAATTTTAAAAATTTTCAGCAGTCTATAACAAACCCCAGACTTATTAACAATAATTCCCCATTTCTTCACCCTTTAACTCTAGACAACCAGCAATCTACTCTCTGTCTTGGTATAGGTGCTCATTCTGGACATGTGCTGTGAATGGAATCAAGATACAATGTTTTGTAAATGACTCTTTCTTTTACCAGGCTTTTCAAGCTCATTCATGTTGCAACATTTACCTTCATTCCTTTATATTGTCATGTAATATAGCATTGTGCATGTACCACATCTGATTTAAGCATTTATTAGTGGATAGACATTTGATTTATGATTTTTCTTACTATTTTGAAGAATGTTGTCATGGGCATTCATGTGCAAGATTTTATGGGGAGGTAGTTTTTTATTTCTCTTGGATAGATACCTAGGAGTCTATTCCAAAGTGACCATTCTTTTCCAAATTGACCTTCCAACCCACAATACATGAGGATTCAATTTTTTTCCTCACCAACACCATTATTGACTTTTTGTCATTGTTGCCACAGTCATCTTACAACTAGTGGTATTTCATGGTTTTGATTTACTTTTCCCTGTTGACTTACTTGACTTATAGTGTGGAATCTCTTTTCTTTCTTTTTTTTTTTTACAATGAAATAAAGATATTTTTTAAAATAGATTTGAATTGCTTCAGTTCTTTTTTTTCTTTTATATATTTTTACATCATTTTTCATTTTTGCACTATTTATGGATTTTCATCTTGGTTATAGTCCCCATACAATTCCCACCCCCCTTGTTTTGATCCTACTCCCTTCCCCCCACCCACCAGTCTGTCTCTGGTTTATAGTTGCTTGTTGATTTTCATTTTTACTTTATTATAATTAGTCTTTTCCCTGGTCCCTTATTTAGATTTTCTAAATTCCTGCTATGAGTTTGGCCATTTGTATGCCTACTATAGCAAAATGTCTTTTCAGATTTTGTCCTTTCACTTTCTCTTATTTTGCTTTTTCCAGAATGCCATAAAAGTGTACTCAAACAGAATGTGAGCTTTTCAGATTGGCACCTCTCACTTTGCAACATGCATTTAAGGCTACTTCATGTCTTTTTACCACTTGATTTCTTCTTATCATTGACTATTAGGTCATTGTATGCATATATCAGTTTGATTATCAATTCATCAATGCATTTGATTGCCTCCAGTTTGGGGCAATTTTTATGAATCAAAATTTTTTGTTGAAGAAATTTTGCATCTACTTCAAGAATGAATGGTTCTTTAGTTTTTCTTTCTTACAATGCCTTTATTTGATTTGGGTGTTGGGGTAGTTTTAAACTCATGAGTTATGAAGTATTACTCCTGGTTCTATTTTCTCAAACATACTGTAAAGAAAAAACCATCCCTTTTATTATCGAAACAAAAAAAAAAAATCAAATACTTGGGAATAAATCTAACAAAAGAGGTAAAGGACCTATACAAAGAAAACAATAAAACACTATTAAAAGAAACAGAAGAAGACACAAAGAAATGGAAAGACATCCCCTGCTCATGGATTGGAAGAATAAACATTATTAAAATGGCCATCCTACCAAAAGCAATATACAGATTCAATGCTATTCCAATAAAAACTTCAATGACATTCTTCAAAGAAATAGAACAATTATTGATGAAATTCATATGTAATCACCAAAAACCCCAAATAGCCAAAGCGCTCCTGAAAAAAAAAAAAGAAGGGAATGGAGGCATCACACTTCCAGACTTCAAACTATACTACAAAGCCATAATCATCAAAACTGCATGGTATTAGAACAAGAACAGATACACAGACCAACGGAATCAAATAGAAAATCCAGAAATAAGCCCACAGAGTTATGGTCAACTAATATTTGACAAAGGAGCAAAGACTATGCATTGGATCAAAGAAAGTTTGTTCAATAAATGGTGCTGGGAAAACTGGGTCGCTACATGCAAAAGATTGAAGCTTGACTACTACCTCACACCATACACAAAAACCAACTCAAAATGGATTAAAGAACTAGACATAAGACCTGAAACCATAAAATACATAGAAGGAAATATAGGCGAAACACTACGTGATATGCACATCAAAGACATCTTTACAGACACATCACCCAAAGCAGTGATAGTGAAGGCAAAGATAAACAGCTGGGACTACACCAAATTAAAGAGCTTCTGCACAGCAAAAGAGACAATAACTAAACAAAGAGAAACCCCACTGACTGGGAGAACATTTTTGCACACAATACTAATGATAAAGGACTGATCACAAAAATCTGCAGAGCTGGCGAGACTCAACAACAACAAAGAAAATAATCTAGTCAAAAATGGGCAGAAGCGCTAAAAAGAAACTTCTCTGAAGAGGAAATGCAAATGGCCAACAGGCATATGAAAAAATGTTCAACATCACTTGTAATCAGGGAAATGCAAATCAAAACTTCTATGAGATTCTCACACCAGTGAGAATGGCACATATTAAAAAAAATCTAGCAACAACAAATGTTGGCGAGGATGTGGAGAGAAAGGAACTCTCCTGCACTGTTGGTGGGAGTGCAAACTCGTCCAAACACTATGGAGAGCTGTGTGGAGATTTCTGGACCTACTAAACTTAGAGCTTCCATATGATCCAGCAATTCCACTCCTAGTTAATTACCCAAAGGACACAGAAACATCAATTCCAAAGAGCACCTGCACCCCTATTTTTATAGCAGCACTGTTTACAATAGCTAAGCTTTGGAAACAACCCAAATGCCCCAAAATAGATGACTGGATCAAGAAGATGTGGTACATATATACCATGGAATATTACTCAGCATTCAAAAAAGATGAACACATGCAATTTGCAGCAACATGGATGGTGCTGGAAGGGATCATGCTCAGCAAAATAAGCCAGAAAAAAAAAAAAAATACCGGATGGTCTCACTCATAGCAGGAATCTAGAAAACTTAAATAAGGGACCAGGAAAATGAATAACTGTAAGAAAGTGAGAATCAAAATCAACAAACTATGAACCAGAGACACTCTATGGGGGCTGTGGGGCAGGGAGGGGAGGGATTGGGGTCAAAATAATGGAATTGCAATTGTATGGGGTATATAAAAATAAAATTTATTATAAAAAAGAATTGATATTATTTTCTTTTCTAAATATTTGGTAGAATTCATCAGTGACACCACGTGAAGTAGGTGGTTTGTTTAGTGAAAAAAAAATACATTGTTTTTTAAAAAAAATTATTTATTTATTTATTATTTATACAAGCACTGGGTATAGTCAGATGTGTGGGAAGGTGAGAGAATTCACCAGAGCCAGAGAGGAGAACAGAACAGGCAGACCGACGAGGTCTGTTGCGCCATGTGGGACCCTCGCCGGTGGCCGGGGATTGAACCAGCGCTGCAGAGGCTGTGGGCAGCTTCGCAGCCCAGTGCTCAACTGCTGCACCTCCAGGGGAGCCCCAGATAATACATTCTTAATTCAATATATTTGATAGATATAAGCAAATTCAAATTATCTATTTTTCTTGTGAATTTTGGAAGCTCATATGTCTTAAGGGATTGATTGGTCCATTTTATTTAAATTATTTTTGTAAGCATTTAAAATTTGTGAGCATAGACTTATTCATCACATTCCTTATTATTCTTTCGATGTTCATGTGGTCCATTTTCATTTAAGATCTTAATAAATTTTATCTATTCTTTTCTTGGTTAACCTGGCTAATGCTTATTAATTTTTGTTCATTTAAATATGTAGAATATTTATTTTTTTCTAATATTTTTGTTTTAAAATTATTTTTCTTCTACTTTTAATTATTTGTTTTATTCTCAGGATTAAATTGCTTTTCTGTTTGTGGTTTCCTAAGCTAAACCTTGGAGTATTGTATTTCTTCTTTACTAATATATGCACTTAATATAAATTTCCTTTTATGCATTGCTTTCACTGTGGCCCACAAATTTTGATAAGTTGCCTTCTCATCTTATATAAAATGTAAAAATTTCTATTTAGATATCTTCCTTGCCCCATATGCTATTTAGAAGTATGCAAGTTAATTATAAACCATTGGGGTTTCCTACTTTTGTCTATTTCTGATTGATAGTTTTATTTATTTTTTTGTAGCTTACAAACATACTTTGTATGACTTCCATTATTTTAAATGTGTTAAGGTATGTCTTATGTGACCAAATGGTTTATCTTCATAAAAAGTTCCATGCGAGCTTGAATGAAATGTGCATTGTACTTTCTTGAATGGAATATTCTACAAATATCAATTACATCCAGTCAAATGATGATTGTTCAACTATATTCTTGCTAATTTTCTGCCTGATAGATCTATCAATTACTAAATGAGAGGTAGTAAATTCTATAACAATAACAGTGGGTTTGTCCATTTTCCTTTCAAGCTGTCAGTTTTCATGATCTGTTGTTAGGTGCATACATGTATAAAATTATATTTTCTTGGGGAATTTACCCCCTTACTTTGTCCCTTCTATATATGATAATTTTCTTAGTTCTGAAGTCTACCTTTTCATAAATGAGATATTTTTTGCCTTCTTTTGACTGATATTAGTATATTTCTATATCCTTTTATTTTTAATTTATGTCTTTATAAGTAGATTTATGTCTGTATAAGTAAAAAAATATACTTGTTCAATACTCACATTTTAACTGGTGTATTTAGAACATGTCTTCAAAATTACTATTAATATGGTTGGATTCAATTTATCTTATTTTTAACTGGTTTTGTGTTTTTGGCGTTGTTCCCTGTTGCTCTTCTTTAATCTTCCTTTTTTCCTGGCATCTCTGGTTTTAGATGAGTATTTTATATGGTTCATTTCTCTTCTCACTTAGAATATCAATTATACATTTTTTAAAAGTTGGCCTAGAGATTTGCTGTGCAACTGTCCCAGACCAGGCAGGTTCTTTGTCTATTCGGGCAAATGGAAGAAGAATCTTGGAGCCTTAGAGTTGTCTGACATGCCTTTAATGCTGAAACACCAGAATGGATATGCAGGCAGGCAGGCAGCCAGGCAGCCACAGAGAGACAGAAAGGCCAAACAGCAACTGCACCGCCTAGCCCCCTTTATATTGTTATGTGCTCATAGCCACACAACTGATACACAGTTGCATATGTAACAACAGTCCCATCTGTTGTTTGCTGGATGTCTGAAAAGTGGAAAACAGCATTTCAACATTTTGGGCTCTCTGCTGTTGGGAAGGCTAGAGAGAGCCTCATTAGCTCATTTTTCCTTCAAGATTACTGTGCACATTTGCAACTTTTATATCATTGCTTTCAGTCATTTTACTTATCTAATGCCTTATTATTATCATAATTTTGACCAGAATTATTTATCTGATCAATTAAAAAAAAACAAAATAAAACATTTTTTACAGCTTCAGAGATTGTTCTCTAACGTAAGAACAAACCTATGCACAAATATTTTATTTGGTTCTGGCAACAACTGAAATAAAGTCTTTTTTCTCTAAACTAATAGAGGGAATAAATAGGGGTAGTTCCTTTCCAGAGTCACTTGTGCAGAGAGGCAACAACATCCCTGAACCTTTCCCCCACACTATTTTACCCAGAAGAACCAATTTACTTTCCATATTCCCCAAGCCATCTGCTCAACTTAGCTATGCCTTTATCTTTTAAAAATATCCAAGGATGTTCCTATTTATTTTTTCCACACATTATTTGCATCGACTTTTGTAAGATATTCTCATGATACATTTTTTTAAAATATAACCATCCAAGAGCTTAAGACAAATAGCTTGTGTTATTAGCCATGATATTCATGGCTCACTGTCTTTTAGGCTCTGCCAACATCAGAATCAGTTAAGAGAAAAGGTCACTCAACTGACCCTCCAGAGGCCTGAACTTTCCAAGATGTCTGTCTACTGTTCCTTTGAGAGGCTATAAAACCACACTGGGATGCCAAAGAGATTTTGGCATCCTTCTCAGTACTTAATAATAGGCAAGCTGCCCACTATTCCTTTTCTATTTTCTTTTCTTCCTGGGAAGAACTCTGCTGTTTTGTTCAATGAAATAATGTTATAATTCTGGGGGAGTTGGGGAATGAACTTAATATATTCTAACTCAACATAAGTGTGGAGGATTTTAGTGAGATTTTCCCCATCAACCACACATATTTGGTTGTATGATATGGTAAACATGGTGGAAAGTTTGCAAGGTTCCTACTTATTTCATGGATTGGAAAAAAACAGTCGCATTAATTCATATGTTAATGTGGAATATTTTTTCCCTAGCACTGAATAATCCACTTTGGTGATTAAAAAATGAACTAGTCTGAGGGCCTATAATATGACTGCCAAGATATCAGGGTAAGTGACCCTCATTCAGATTCCACAGCTAAGAGCCAAAGAATGTGTTTGGATCTAGCTGTGTTAGCCTGGCACGGCTGAGCGTGATGGATACAAAGTTAGTTTATGATTCCAGGTATATCAGAAAGCTTATTATGTGTTGTACAACTCTGGAACTAATGAAGAACATCTGACTCTGGTGAGAGGATCTTTGGCATGAATCATCCATGTAGCACTAAAACAGGACAAAAATTTGAAGGGTTTATGTTAAATTGATCAATGACAAATGTTAAAAGCAAAAGTGATATGGTGGACCTGACTTCAGAAGAGCTTGACTCCAATTGTGACTATGCCAATAATGAGCCATAGCTAATGAGTAAAGCTACTTAATTATCCTGCACTTCATTCTTTACCCTACCACACAGAATGGGAGTTATAAATAATATGCATTTGAAGGTATCAAGTTACTTGAAAAGCATAAAACATAAAAGATGGAATGATCTGAGAGGAACATGGTGATGATAACCAAATAAATTAAATCTAAAAAGTATAACCAATATCTCCAGTTGAACATATCCAACGAATATATCAAGGGTGATTACTTAGAAGAATTTGTTTACCATAAGGCAATTTTAGACACCACAATTCCAGAGATTACATCCTTGTTATGGATTGCCAAGAATGAACTAATTGGGCATACACACACATGAGATCCTCCTGCACACCACCGCAGTGACTCTCCAGGCCTCTTCCTCACACTCTTACTCAACAGCTGAAGATCATTTCTTCCTAAAATACAGTTCCAAAGTGGCCTTGACAATGGCAAAGTACAAATAGCCAAGGTCAAATAAGAAAGAGAAAAATCAAAGGAAGAGAATGAAGAAATACTTCAAGAATGATTCAAATCCATGAGGGAAGATAACATAAGAACAATGGATAGTCTAAAAGGGGAAGATAAAAATAAGGAAACAGAGAACTTCCTCCAAGAAATAATAGAGGAAAACTTCCCAAACCTGGAGAAGAAACTGAATGTGAAGTCCATGAAGCTAAAATAACACCTGATTAGCTAAATGTGAAGAGGCCTACATAAAGACACACAGTAGTTAAATATCCAAGAGCTTAAGACAAAGAAAGAATTCTGAGACTCTCTAGTGGGAACAAAGCAGACAACTTACAAACATATCCCCCTTAGGCTTACGTTTGATTTTATTGAAGAAACACTATGGGCAAGGAGAATGATACATTTAAAACTTAAAGATAAAGACTGCCAGCAAGAATACTTTGTCTTGAAGGCTGAGTGAGAAATAAAGGTCTTGTGAGACAAATAGAAGCTGAAGTAGTTTGACAACACTAGACATTCCCTACAATAAGTGTTGAAAAGAACTCTAATATCTAAATCAAATAGTAGAACATCCACTGAAAGCTGAAAAGTAAACAGATAGGACCAGAAAACTAAGGACAAAACAGTCATAATAGACCCTCAAATATCAAAAATCACTCTAAATGTAAATGGACTTAAGTGATCAATGAAAAGGCACAGAATAACTGGTTAGGACAGAAAATAAAATCCGACTTTATGCTGTCTCCAGGAAATGTACCGGAGCTCCAAAACCAAATATAGGCTGAGAGTATAGGGTTGGAAAATAGTCCTACAAGCAAATGGAATCCCAAGAAAAGCAGGGACAGCCATACTTATATCAAATAAAATAGATTTATGCCTTAAAAAGACAAGAGACAAATAGAGACACAATATAATGATTAAGAGAACAATACAGTAGGGAAATATAATACTCATAAATATATAATCATCAAAGAACTATCAAAATAGACAAGGCAATTATAATCAAAATTGAAAACAGACTTTGATAGTAAAACAATAGTAGGTGGGGTCTTCAACACCCCACTTTCACCAATGAACAAATCAACTGGATAAAAAAATTCAACAAAGGAACTATAGTCTGAAACAAATAATTAGACCACATGGACTTAATAGAATTTATAGGGGACTGCACCCCCAAAATTCTAAAAACACATTCTTCTCAAATGAGCTAGGAATATTCTCCAAGATAGATTTTATATTGGAGTTCAAAATTATCAATAAATTCATATATACTGAAATTGTACCACGTATTTTCTCTGATCACAGTGACATCAAACTATAAATCAACCACAAAAAGGTAGCAGGAAAAACCTCTAATATGTGGAAAAAGGACACAATACTCAATTATTATTGGGTTAATGAAGATATTAAAAATTACCTCTAGACAAGTGAAAACAAGAACATATCCTGGGCCTCCCCGGTGGCGCAGCGGTTGAGCGCTGGGTTGCGAAGCTGCCCGCGGCCTCGGCGGCGCCAGTTCGATCCCCGGCTGCTCCCCAGCCACCAGAGGAGGGTCCCACATGGCCGCAGACCTCTCCTGCCGCCCGCTGCTCCCCTCAGCAGTGTACTTCGGTCCTTCTGCCTGCTCTGCTCCGCGCTCTGGCTCTGGTGAATTCTCTCACCCTCCCGCGCTTCTGACTGTACCCAGTGCATGTATAAACAAAACAAGCAAGCAAATAAATAAATAAATAAATAAAAACATTAAAAAAAAAAAAAAAAAGAACATATCCTACCAGAACACATGGAACACAGAAAAAAGCAGTATTACAAGTGATGTATATAGCAATACAACTCCTATTCGTGAATGAGGCTTCTCTTTACAAACTTGTAAAATTATTAATTTTTTTAAAGATTTATTTATGCATACAAGAACCAGGGTACAGGCCAGAGATGTAAGGGGTGATAGATTCACCAGAGACAGAGTAGGGAACAGAACAGGCAAATTGACTAAAATACACTGCTGAGGGGAGCAGTGGGCGAGTCAGGAGAGGTCTGCTGCACCATGTGGGTAGCTCCCTGGCTGGGGGATAGAACTCATGATGCAGTTGCTGCAGATAGCTTCATAGGTTGGTGTCTTAACCCCTTGTGCCACCAGGGAGGCACTATAATTACTAAATTTTTCAAAATTTTTGTGACACTATTTGTTGAAATTTTTATTTTAATTAAAGTGTCTCTCAAAACTATTGATTTTCGACCTCTCCTTGTAGATTTGTCATATGAAATTTCTCATATACTGTCTCATATATCTTTGTCATTTATACATTGTCTTAATTTTTTCCTTACATGTTCGATTAACTCTGTGTATTAAAATTGTTAAACGTTTGCCATAGCAAATAAAAAAGAAAAATAAAAAAAGATATGGGAGGCTGAAAAGAGAAAGTGCTATTCTACAAATAGCATTCAACAAATCAGTCATCTATCTTTTCAGATATTTGTAAATATAACAGATAAAACTTATAATGAATCTTGTCTTTTTGAAATATAATGATTTATTTACCAAATATTATATGACTCTAATTATTTTGATACAAAATTTATGCATTTCAATTCAGACTTAAGTTCACTTTCATAACTGCCTTAAATGCTGGTCCTCTCCTTCCTCACCAAAAGTGACAAGGGAATCTTGTCACAAGGCATCTTGTTACACCTTCTTTCATTTCTTTTTTTTTTAATAAGATTTTCCCAGTAGGTTTTTTTTGTTTTTTTTTTTAAGATTTATTTATTTATTTATTTATTTATACAAGCACTGGGTACAGTCAGAAGCACGGGAGGGCGAGAGAATTCACCAGAGCCAGAGGAGAGAGCAGAGCAGGCAGAAGGACTGAAGTACACTGCTGAGGGGAGCAGCGGGCAGCAGGAGAGGTCTGCGCGCCATGTGGGACCCTCCTCTGGTGGCCGGGGAGCAGCCGGGTATCGAACCAGCACTGCAGAGGCTGCAGGCAGCTTCACAACCCAGTGCTCAACCTCTGCGCCACTGCGGAGGCCCTTCTTTCGTTTCTTTAGAGAGGTGGGTTCTTGCTTTTATAAGCAGATTTGTCACCCACAGAAAAATCTCATGTTCATTTGCATTTATAACATTATTATTAGCAAATTATAAAAATCTATCATATTATCTTCCTCTTTTATTCAATAAAATACCTATCCACAAATTTCACAAAGCTGTACTGCATTCTATTTATCTGCTTCATGATTTCTCATATGTATGTATCATGATTTATCTCATATTTTATTGCTGTTTTGATGTGGTTGTTTTTACTGCTTTCTTATCACCCATTTTTATAAACAATGGTGTGATAGTGTATAATTGTTCTTTTGCACATGTGTGAAGGTCTCAAGATTAGATATGAGCAAGAGACATTGTGTTGTACATTTTAAACAGAGACTGCCAAATCTCTCAAAGCGCATAAGATTAAATCACTCTCTACAATATAGCAAAGACACCGATTTCTCCACATCCTAACTTATATCAATGCATTGAAGTCTTTAGCTTTTCCAAAATCATAGGTGAAGATAATGGAAACTCTTTATAGACCTAGTAAGCACTTTCTGTTTTCTTTTCCATTTAATAGATTCTATTTTATTCATTGATTATTTTGATTTAGTGGTCTTCCATTTCATATACATAGCTATATTACTATAAGATTATTTACCTTCATTTTAAAATTAAATTGTAGATATTCCTTATGTATCCTTCTACAAGTATTTTGTCTGTTTCCCATATTATTTTCTCTACTATTATCTTTTGCTGTACTCTTTCTATTGGACAGCAATAATACTAAATTTAGCAAGTTGTGAAGCAGGTACACTTAATATGACTTTCTTTTCTATTTAAAATATCTTTTATGGACCTCCCTGGTGGCACAAGGGGTTAAAATGCAACCTATGAAGCTATCTGAAGCCACTGCAGCACGAGTTCCGGCCAGGGAGTTACCCACATGGCACAGCAGACCTCTCCTGACTCGCCCGCTGCCCCCCTCAGCAGTGTATTTCAGTAGATCTGCCTGTTCTGCTCCTCACTCTGTCTCTGGTGAATCCTCTCCCACCCGCACCTCTGGACTGTACCTTAGTTCTTGTATGCATAAATAAATAAATCTTAAAAAAATTAAAAAAAAATATTTTCTGGTTTATTTTAAAAAGTACTTTTAAAAAATAGCACATGGGCCTCCCCGATGGTGCAGCGGGTTGAGCACTGTGCTGTGAAGCTGTCTGCAGCCTCTGTAGTGCAGGTTCGATACTGGCAGGCCAGGGAGATACCCACATAAGATACCCATATGAGGTGCGGCAGACCTCTCCTGTCTCGCCCACTACTCCCCTCAGCAGTGTATTTCGGTCAGTCTGCCTGTTATGCTCCCTGCTCTGTCTCTGGTGAATTCTTTCACAATCCCACATATCTGGCCTGTAACCCAGTTCTTGTATAAATAAATAAATCTTAAGGAAAAAAAAAAAAACAAAAAACACATGGTTACTAGTGGGCAAACTATGGAAAACTCCAGATATTGCACTTTGTGATTCAGACATCTTCACCTCAACTTCATAGTATGCTGGTATCATTTAACAAAGTGTGTGGAATGTGTCATTTAATGTTCTGTTCTCTAAACTCTAGGAATGGAAATTGTAATATGTACTCTGTTTAGGCTGATTTAAAGAATGTGGATAAACTTGACTTGTTTATGACATTTACAGTACACAAATTGCAATAATGTGGGTTTTAAAAGTGCTGATGTTTTAAAAAGTGATAGACCTTTAAATTGTTTTCATATGTTCTATGTGTTAAGCAAAGGGGCTCAGAGGGACATACTAATTAACTTTTGACATAATATATAGAAAAAAAATTTTGTCTAAATACAAGTGGAGTAAGTAGCATGGAAGTTCTGTCCAGAAGGGCCCCATCAAGCTGTACACCAGAATCTCCCACAGTTTTTTCAAAAAGAGATTCTGCTGTCCATTCTCTCAGGGTGTATGTAGCAGGGGAACTTCTACTGGGATGGAAGGACAGAGAACTGTCACTGTCTCTTGCATATCTTCCATAGAATCTTCATGCTTCCTGTGTAATGAAACCGGTTCAGCTGAGATGCCTCTTTCCACCTCTGGGTGTTACCTTCAGCATTGCATGTTGCAGTAGATGAATGTGCAGGGTGAGAGTTCCAGCTCCAAGGGTTTATCACTAGTGGGACC
Source organism: Talpa occidentalis (assembly GCF_014898055.3). Taxonomy (NCBI): domain Eukaryota; kingdom Metazoa; phylum Chordata; class Mammalia; order Eulipotyphla; family Talpidae; genus Talpa; species Talpa occidentalis. The sequence continues at coordinate 51,067,259 of NW_023601322.1, read as the reverse complement.
CTGCCTCAGGCTGCAGTGGATGGAATCCGGGATCTGCTGGGAACTCCATGTGACTTAGGGGCTCTGGGAAAAGGCAGATTCTACTTCTCACAATTCTTGGTTCTGGTGTTCTCTGACCCCTCTCATCCTTGGGCAGCGTGGGCACTGGAGAGCTGGAGAGCTTTCACACAAGTGCACTGAAGCGCTGTTGTGCGTTCGAACACAGCAGATTGTGGAGGGTGGTTCCTTGTTGCTGAGCTGGGTCAAGTCTACACTGGGATCAAACAGCTTGATCACTTATATGTGGGTGGATTGCTGAGGCCATTCTTCCACCAGTCATCCCTGTGTCTCCCTCATCTTCTTCTCCCACTAGTGGCTAGGAGGAGAGTGAACAGTTGGACATTTGCCAGTGTTGGCAATGAGGCAAGCTTGTTGTGGATGCCTGAGGAGGGTCTTCCCACTTCCTCACTCAGATGTTCCCTTTTCTCCAGCAGACATGAGGAACGATATCCAGCTGATCTCTCACCTTGGCCAGCTCCAACTCTGACTTTACCACTTTCACTTTTATCTGAAATATGGTTTAGGTATGGGGTCTGGCTGAATCAGAGAAGTCCAAAAGAGCCAAGGGTCATAAGTCAAAGGTCAAAAATTCCAGGACAAAATCAAAGGCAAGCTGCATGAGCAGCAAGTCCACTACCTGAACAGTGAACAGCTGACAGGCATTGCCACACCTCCTTCTGTTGTCCACTTTTGAGGATGCTAATGCAGTGGCTCCTGTTTGAAGCATAGGCAACTAGTTGCATCCTTCAAATAAAAAATCTATGCTTCTAGTGTAGGTTTCTTTCCCAACATTCTGATCAACTACATTCTGACTATTTCCATAGGATTATTTCACTGGTAAATGAAAGCATTGGATATATAATTAAATTCCTCCCTTTTCTGCTCAACTTCTTTTCTTATTGAAAGTTCTATTTTCTTCCAGTCATTCAGGCATAAAATCTTGGCTTGCTCTCAACCCTTATGTATATTGTCCTCCAAATCCAACCAGTTTCCAGGACCCAATAATATTTTCAATAACATCTATTATGTTATTCAGGGCCTCCCCGGTGGTGCAGCGGTTGAATGCTGGGTTGCGAAGCTGCCCACAGCCTCTGCAGCGCCAGTTTGATCCCCGGCTGCTCCCCAGCCGCCGGGGGATGGTTCCACATGGCGGGTCTCTCCTGCCGCCAGCTTGTACTTCGTCAATCTGCCTGTTCTGTTCCCAGCTCTGGCTCTGGTGAATTCTCTCACCCTCCCGCGCTTCTGACTGTACCCAGTGCTTGTATAAATAAATAAATAAATCTTTAAAAAAAATCTATTGTGTTATTCAGATCTGTTGCTGCTCTCATAAATTACATCTTCAAGCTTGACTGTAGATTATTAATATAGTCATATTTACTGCAAGACTACTTAGAAGCACAGCTTCAATCACTTACTTTCCTGCTATAAAACGTGGATTGGTTTCACATAAACTATATTTGAACAACAAAGTAGAAGTTATTTGGTCTGATGCTTGAGGTTTGCCATAATATTCTTTAGATGAACTTTGTGGCCTTATATGCCAATACTGTTGCTTATGTCCTACAGTGAAACTGAATTATATGCTGTTTGCAAATAGTCTATGCTCACTATCAACATTTTACACATACTGTACTTTCTTCATGAAATGTAAGCTCCAACACATGACTGCACCTATGGGTCCTGGAACGTTCATCTCCCATTAAATTTCCTACATGAACACATTCATCTCTCCCAGAGTCAGACTGTAACCTCTACAAAAGCAGGGATTATGTTTGTTTTCCTTACCTCTTCTATAAGTGTTCTTCCAGATGTGAAGATGAAAAGAGGTTTTTATTCCTCTATCTTAGTAAGATGCTTCTTTTATTCAATTCACAACCATAATGAAAATTCATATGATTTATATAGTTTGATGTCATCAGCTATAGTATTATCTACTCCAGTCCCTTAGGAGATGAGAAATGGAAATGCAAGGATGAACACTAATTTCCAGGGATATAGTGAATACTGAAGCTACTGTCTGGTTTGAATAAGTCACTTCAATTCAAGGGGTCAACCTCATTGGCATCCTATTCTCTTCATAAGGATTGCTTGGGAACAAGCAGATTACTCAGTTCTGCGCAATGAGTCATGAAGGGTAGTTTGACAGAGGCTCTGGGAAGGTCTTTCTAGACCCAACCTTAGGATCCTGGTATTTGGGGTTGTCCATGAACAAGGAGGCATGAAGAACCAATTTACTATTTTATTATTTAACCATGACAAACAGGTTTATTATAATGCAAGGCTGTAGTTGATAGAGAAAAGGAAAAGAAAGCATCTGGGTTGCAGATGCCATCACTAAAGAGTAAATCAGTCACTCTGGAATACAAACAGCCTCTGGACTTATATTTAAATTTAAGGAAATTCAAAGTAGGTTTCTGTCATCTATTGAAAACACCCTGGATGAAAAAATAATGAATGTATTCCCCTAAAGTTAAGGCTGGAGACTTTGAAAATGGAAGCTGGGAATCCGTCAGAAAGAGTCACTTTTAAGTGTCTGTTAAAGTTGACTTTGCTTCTGATAATTTATTTTATGGAGGGAGAACTTTAGGAAACTTACAGTTCATGAATAGATAGTTCCTATTACTGATATGGGTCCCAATGAAATCAAACAATTCATTATATACTTTTATAACCCATTCAAATATTTGAAGTAATATTTTTACCATCAGTTTATTTTTTTACAGTTTATACTTTAAACTGAAATAGTACAAACTCATCACCAACAATTTTTACAACTTCTGTTCTATTTTACCTCAAAATTTGTTACTTGAAAATTATATAATTTTCGTACTGAGTTCTTAGGGACCCAAAATCAATATTTCCTACATTGCTTTTCAACAACAACTGCATTTTTAGTCCCATGTCTTGAAGAAGCTCTTAAAATGTGAGGTCCAGACTTTACCCCATGTCCTCAAATCAACATCCCAGAAGAATCGCCCTAGTTATCAACATTTTGTAAAGCTCCCTGTGTGATTCTGCTGCATGAATGATTAAAGGGATGGATATGTGATTCTCTACCAAATTTACTGAGCTACAATAGATTTCTTGTTTCTTTCCTAATATGCTATGCTTATTGTCTCTGCAGTTCTACTTTGCTGGTATTGTTGGCATTTTTTTAATTAAATGTTAAACTCTTCAGGGTAATTCAAGATGTAATTTTATTTTTAGCTTTGCAACTTTTACAGCACCTTCCACATAATAGGTGAAAAAAGACATGCAAACTTGCACAAGGATACAAAATTCTGTTTGATATAATATTATAGTTTCTTGTTCATTCAAAATAAAAACTATAGGTGGCACCCATTGCCCTTGTCTACCCATCAGTGACCCCCCCCCCATCTTTATGCTGTCTTCCTAGCTACACATGTACACATGTAACAGAGACAGGACCAACAAAAGTCCTAATCTGCAAGCCACAGAGCTTAGGATGAAGTCACAGGGTTAGAATCAAGATGTGGCTGTGAGCTAAGTCAGAACTCTCTGGAGTGTCTGTAGGGGCAGGATAGACACTGAGCAGGTTTTCTAAGATCCAGCAGACCAGGTAAAGGAGATTTGCAGGCTTTTATTGGGATTTACTGGGTACATGGCAGGTAGGGGGCCTCCCAGCCCCTAGCAGAAGCCAAGAAAGAGGCAGAGAAGCAGAACCAGAAACCGAGAGAGAAGCAGAGCCATGAAAAGAGCAGAGAGAACGTGAAGGTGGCCAGAGAGCCCAGAGTGAAGATTTGCTGGAGGCTGGGAGGCTGGCAGGGTGCTCCCCAGCACCCCTGCCTGCCGTGTACCCGGTAAATTGCAATAAAAGCCTGAAAAGCCACTGAGGGCTCTAGGACTTGCCTCCTTTACCCCATCTGCATGGGATCATAGAAAACCTGCTCTGTGGCCCATTCCTGCCTCTACACCTCAGAAGACAATCTTCCCAGGGTTACAGTGTATTCAAAGAAATAACAATCAGATACAAGCATTGTCCATGCATAGCCAGGGTGGCAAAGTCCTTCATTCCTAGCAAATAGTTAAAGCCAAAAAAAAAAAGTAAATGGTTGAGAGGAAATAATTTTCTCTCACCTTCATTCCATATTTGTCAAGTAATTAAATCTAATTTCATTTAAGTGTAATTTCAATCCATTTGGTGTACTTTTGTATAAATTCATAGGGTAGAACAACTGTAGGATAAATGAAAAATTATCAGGCTTTTCTGCCCTCCTACCATTAGCATTAATAATGGTCTCACTCACAGCAGGAATTTAGAAAACCTAAATAAGGGACCGGGAAAAAGACTAATTAATACAAAGTAAAAATCAAAATCAACAAGCAACTATAAACCAGAGACACTGTCGGGGTGGGGAGGGGAAAAAGCCACGAAGGGCTCCAGGACTCTCCTTTACCCGTTGTAGAGGCAGGATGGCCACAGAGAAAGGACTAGGGTCAAAATAAGGGGGGGGTGCAATTGTATGGGGAATATAACCAAAATGATAATGCATACATTGTGCAAAAATGAAAAATGATGTAAGAATTATATAAAATATTAATTAAAAAAATAATAGATCCCTGCAGCCCTGATGGCGGGCTCCTGGAGTAGGGTGTGGGCATACGTAGGTGGGCATACCTGGGCTGAGACTGGGCTTGTAAGGGCAGTGTCATGGGGACACCAGCAGAGAAGAGAGCAGAACGAGAACAAGAGAATTAGAAAGAGCAGAGAGAATGAGAGCCGCAGACAAGAGCAGAACCAGCAGAGCAGCGAAGGAAAAGCAGAGACCACAAGAGAACACCAGAGAGCCCAGATAGAGTGAAGACTTGTCAGGGGTTGGGAGGTCTGCCGGCCTCCTGGCCCCCCAGTCCCCTTGCCTGCCTGGTACCTGGTTGCCACACTACTTGTAAAAGCTTGATAAAAGACTGAAAAAGCCACGAAGGGCTCCAGGACTCTCCTTTACCCGTTGTAGAGGCAGGATGGCCACAGAGCAGGTTTTCTGATCCGGCAGATGGGATAAAGGAGAGTGTGGAGCCTTCAGTGGGTTTCTCAGACTTTTATTGAGCTTTACGTGTATTATAGCAACCAGGTACATGGCAGGCAGGGGTTCCGGGGGTGTGGGGCAGGATGCTGGCAGGCCTCCAAGCCCCCAGCAAGTCTTCACTCGGCTTCTCTGGCTTCTTTCTCCCCTTCTCTCTCTTGCCTCTCTCCTGCTTCTTCTTCTCCGGTGGCTAACTCAATACTCCTCCCATGGCCCACAGAAGTAAACAAGACAGCCTGCAACAGGTGCCCCATCAGGTGGGCAATCCTAATGGTGGGAGGGCAGAAAAGTCTGAAAACCATTTACCCTACACCCTTCTGCTTGGATCATAAGAGAACCTGTCCTGTGCCTTCCTGCTGCTACAATAACCAAGCGGACTTTTTGTTGGAACTTAGATTGAACTTTCAACACTCAGTCTGCTGGCTTTGGGAGCCATGCCATGGAGTGGGCATAGGGTCAGTGAAGATTGATTGCACAGGCTTGTGCACAGCTAGCCTCTGGAGCTATCACTTGTGGCCTTGAATACCGGAGGCACTTAGAAGCAGGAGCTCCTGGTACACATGCCTGAGGGTGGACACATGGAGTGTAGGGTAAGGTAAAAAGTATCAGGCTTTTCTGCCCTCCCACCATTAGGATAGATGACGGAACCCTGCGGTCCCGAATGCATGCCTGATGGAGGGCACCTGGAATAGGATGTGGGCATATTAGATGGGATTCACCTGGGCTGAGACTGGGCTTCTATGGATGGCGTCACGGGGATGCCAGCAGAAGCAGAGAAGCTGAGAGCAGAGAAGCAGAGAGAACGCTGGAGAGCCCAGAAAGAGTGAAGACTTGCTGGGGGGTGGGAGGCCTGCCAACCTCCCGGCCCCCCAGCACCCCTGCCTGCCTTGTACCCAGTAAATCACAATAAAAGCCTGAAAAGCCACTGAGGGCTTCAGAACTCTCTCCTCCTTTACCCCGTCTGCTGGATCAGAAAACCTGCACAGTGGCCTTCCTGCCCTTACATGGAGTATGGTGTGGACATATGTGAGTGTGCACATTTGAGCCTGGAGGCTGAGCATATAAGGACAGCATCACAGAGGGTAGCAGAAGATGGTGTGCTAGAGAGCGATGGACAACAACTACAAGACTATGCCATAGAAAGCCGAGTGCATAAAGATTCGTTGGGGCCTGGGAGGCCTGACAGTCTCTGAACCTCCCACCCCCTGCTTGCCCGTTCTGCACCAGGTGGCTGGCACAGCAGTGGTCTCACCAGAATCTACCTCAGATTTCCTCTTCTTGAGGTTTTCAAACTTTTCACCTTGGGATCCCCTGGCCTACTGATGGAGATCAGCTTCCTCACCTTCCTTTGTTGTCTCTGGAACCCTACAGGTCAAATGTGAGGGCTTTTCTTCTTGGCTCTGCTTAATCTCAACTCCCAGAAGCAATCTGATTTCTACTCTAATATTCAAGCCAAAGCCTTGGTGATGTCAAATTCTCTGCTTAAGGAGAAGTAAATAGAATTTCCTGCTGAAATTATGCAAATAGGCACATTTCCATGTGTAATAGGAAAGTTCATTAGCATTTTTCCATATTATGATGGTATTAAGGAGAGAAATGCAAACACAATTCGGTTCTAATCTCAAAAATGTAATTTAACATTGCTATAGATCCTGGTCAACTAAAATGAAAAAAATTCCTTCAATAAAAATACATTTCAAAAAGTATTTCAACAAAATCTTATTAAAATTATGTTCCTCTCCAGTACTCCATCAGTCTCATATAAAGCTATCTCAAGCTTGAGTTCTGTTTTTGTCCCAGTAATTTCTCTAAAATAAATTTCTGCAAATATCAAAAACTCAGATAACCAAAACTAAAATGGGATAATATAAATAACATTAAATAATATAAAATAAAAAAAAATTGTTCAACATTAACTTATAATATCTCAGAATGACAATCAAAATTGAGAAGTGGTATTATATCAAAAACAGATCAAACACTTAAGTTTCACATGACAAATTTTAGAACAATTATAATATTCATATGTATGATAAGGTTAAACATTTCTATCAAGTGACAATGCTTCCCATTAAATTCCACTTACCAGATAAATGCCAAATAGGTTTAATTAGTCTAATATCTTTCCCATATAGAAAGGGAGAAATTTTTTGGAATGTCTCAGGAATTATATTTAGGGCCCATAAAATTTCTCTGCTCAATCAAATAAAATGTTAACAAATCTCCTTAATTTTTTCTGGGGAGTTTTGTTCTAACTACTAGGGAAAATCACCATTAATTACCTAACAATGAGTTTGGAAATACCAAAAAATCTGAGTAGTCTCAACCAGCTGGCTTATCTTATTATTTTGATCTCACAATTGGAATTTTTAACCTTCAAAAACCCTTAATTCAGGTCTCCCTGGTGGCGCAGTGGTTGAGCGCTGGGTTGTGAAGCTGCCTGCAGCCTCTGTACTGCCGGTTCGATCCCCGGCCACCAGGTGAGGGTCCCACATGGCGCGCAGACCTCTCCTGCCGCCCACTGCTCCCCTCAGCAGTGTACCTCATCACTCTGCCTGTTCTACTCTCTGCTCTGGCTCTGATGAATTCTCTCACCCTCCCGCGCCTCTGACTGTACCCAGTGCTTGTATAAATAAATAAATCTTTAAAAAAAAAAAAAACCCTTAATTCCCCAACCTCTGTTTACCTATTGTTTTTATTTATTTATTTATTTATTTTTATTTTTGTGGGACCCTTGCCGGCAGCCGGGAAATGAACCGGCGCTGCAGAGACTGCGGGCAGCTTCACAACCCAGTGCTCAACCTCTGCGCCACCGGGGAGGCCCTTCATTAACTATTTGATGAAGCTCCAATATCATACCAAAACTCTTTTGGTTATTCTCGCCAATAACCATTTCTTGTAGTGTTCTTGTCTTTCCATTGCCCCCTCATTGGAGTCCCAGTCTGGATCTACCATCAAACAGCTCTTTTCAGTTCTGAGGTTTCTGGATCCTCCTGGTAGATACAATGAACTTCTTTTACTAACTTGAAAAACGATTCTCTACTTATCAATGTTAATAGCATGTGCACAATGGATTTTATATGCACCCGGTAGGCCAATGGGAGGCAAAAAGGGAATCAAGCAAATTAACCATTCTTTGAGGATTCTGCTATTATGGAGGGACAGAATGTCTCTAATTTGTGAAGCCCCTGATATAAAATGAGTTATATGTCCAGCAGTATCCTGCAGGTTGCCCCTGTTCATTTAGTCCAACAATTAGAAATTGGTGAAGAGATTATTTTCTTAGCCCATAGAAGCTCCTTTGACCAAATTGCCAAAAGAGAAGAAAAAGCCATTCCAGGCCTATCCTAAGAGGGCAGCCAAGTCTGAAACCTCTATAGTCTTCCCACAAGGGATGCTGGTCTCTTGGAAGGGTTTCTTCTCTAGTGGGTTCAAAGTCACCAGTAGATGATATTCCTCCTATTCCTACATAACCTCTTTACAGCTATCAAAGATAGGACAAGGTTGTTTAAGTCATCAGATCAGCCTTTGGCTTTTCCAGGTCTTATTTAAAGGCTTGTATATCTGAGAATTTGTTCCATCTACCTGATCTTTTACAAAATTCCTCCAACTGTAAAATTGCAGGATGGTTCATAGATCTGCCAATAGGGCATTTTTCCTCCAGTGCATGCTCAGGTCAAGGAGTATTATAGAAAACACCATACATTTCCTGGACATTGACTTACCACTAAACTTGTTCCAATCATCCAGAATTTGTCCAAGTGACTTCTCAGATGGAGTATAAAGCACATCTTCTCTAAAACCAAAACAAAGTTGTAGAAAATATGCACACACATACACACACAAACACAACACTAAATTGCCCAGAAGCAAAAATTCTAAGTTTGAGGATAAAAATGAGCCCCAAACGTGTGCCCACAGAGCCGCTCAAAAGACAAAAATCACCTCTGCTCATCATCTTTATCAAATCACTTAAACCTAAAACTGAGAGAAGAAGTGCTTAACTGCATTGAACCCATGCCTGAAACAAAACACACAGAGAGAATTTTAAGTAAAGTCAAAACTCCTCTAAATTAGGAACAGAAAAATTCAGCTACATGTCCAGAAATTGTAACATGCTTATGGTGACCAATGCAAGCAGGTGTCCCTTGGGCTGGTCACCATGGGAGTCTGGCTCCGTACTTGGTGCCAGTTTGAAACATGACAGACCCAGGAGACCAATAATGGCTGGTTAAGGCCTTAACCACATACTTCAGAACACAGAACATGACCCAAAAGCAGAAATGAAAACAACGTTTATTAACACAGGAAGTGAGGAAAAGGGAGACTGTGGAGAGAGAACAGGAAAAGAAAATTTATTGACTGGCATTTGGCCAGATTCTACTTGTCCTACCCCAGATCATGTCTGCGGGGTAGGACTAAAGTCCAATCAGATCACTGGACTTCACTTATCTGACAGTTGCCTCAAATTTATAGGGCTTGTCTTCACCTCACAAGGTCACAAGAATCTGCCAGTGCTTACATCCTGCTCCACCCCCGGATCTCAGCAACCACTGGTTCAGGAATCCTGGAATTAGAACTGAGAGACTTATTAGTCCCTTACAACATGAGAACAGATCAATGTGGTATGAAGCAATTGATAGTACAAATGAATGCTTTTCAGTCCCCATGCAGAAAGGGAATCACCACATAGCTATGGTAATTCGCATTCCTGATTTTGTCTTTGTGTTATGTTAGTTTTCTTGCTTTTTATACAATGTGTCATCAGGCTATTTCATAGGTAATATCATCAGTCACTATATTGATATCATGAAGTTTGTTGCCATGTACTGTAAAACACTGGGAGATATATGTGGCAAACCCTATAAAATTTGAGGCAACTCTTACATCAGGGTGAACTAAGAGTGCTAAGACATTCCTTTCACTCTGCATCTTCTCCTACTAAGAGGGAAGTGTAGTGTTTGGAAGGCCTCTTTGGGTTTTGGAGCTAGTATGTATCATACTTCAGAATTTTGCTTGCATCTCAAGTGATTGGGATATCCTTTTAAAGTGGAATCCATAAGAGAGAAGGTTCTGCAGCTGGTCCATGCTGTGATGTAAATAAAAGATCTACTGTTACTTGGATAATATGACCTGGCAGATGCCTCAGGGATCTCTGCAGTACACAGATGTCAGGTGAGGTTCTGCCAAGTCCACTAGAAAAGTATAGGGCACTTCAGTTCTGCAGAAAGACCGTGTTGTCTCCTGAAGAAAGTTATATACCGACTGGAAAGGAGTTCTTGCCCTGTTATTAGGTTCTGGTAGAAATTGAAGCGGTTGGGCTTCCCTGGTAGCACAGAGGTTAAGCACAGTACTGTGAAGCTATCTGCAGCCTCTGCAGAAGAAGTTCAATCCCTGGCCAGGGAGCTACCCACATGGTGCAGCAGACCTCTCCTGTCTCACCTGCTGCTCCCCTCAGCAGTGTATTTCAGTTAGTCTGTCTGTTCTGCTCCCCAATCTGTCTCTGGTGAATCCTCTCATCCCCCACCCACACCTCTGGCCTACACCCCAGTTCTTGTATGCATAAATAAATAAATCTTAAAAAAAAAGAATTGGAAGTGGTGACCATCAAGTGACTTTGTAACCCAAAATGTCATTATGAGTTGTGTGACCATAACTTACTCTCAAAAATTTCCTCATACTCTTTTGAATTCCTAACATCTGTCCCTCTCTTCTTCAAGGGAAAATAGTACTCTGCTTTCTATTACTATAGGACAATTTGCATTTCCTAGTATTTTATATAAATTGAATAATATAAGATTGTGTTTTATCTGACTTTGTTCTTTTTCACTCACCATAATCTTTTAGATGCATCCACATTGTTGTATGTATCTGTGGTTCATTTTTTTAAATTTTAAGTTTTCCATGGTGTGGAAATACTGTAGTGTGTCTAGCCATTCACAAAAAGTTTAGTTCCATTTTTTAAATTATTACAAGTAAGATATTATGAATATTCATGTGAAAGCCTTGTATGAACTATGCAGTTTTTAAAGTAAATATCTAGAATTGAAATGACTGGATCATATGGAAGACATAGGCTTAATTATTTAAGAAAGTGCCAGCTTCTTTTCAAAAGTGTTGAAAAGTTAAATTACCACCAGGAGTACATGAGATTTCCAATTATTTCATATCCTTATCAAAATTTGGGATGGTCTCCCTTCAGAAGTAGAACCATTCTAGTAGGTGTAAGAAGCTATTTTATTGTGGTTGTAATTCGCATTTCCATAATAACTAGTAAGATTGAACTTTTTTTATATGGTCATTTGTCATTTTTTTGATGAAGTTTGTCCATTTGTGTTGTTATTTCTTTGATATTGACTTTCAGAATTGTTTAAAATTCTGAGCATTATTTTTTTGTTGTTGGTATTTTAATAATTACTTAAAATATTTCATAGGTAATTCTTTCAAGTCACTAAAATATTTATAGGTTTTTTTAAAAATAAATTTTATTTTTATATTTCCCATACAATTGCAACCCCCTTATTTTGACCCCAATCCCTCCCCTCCCCACCCCCCACTCCCCATAGAGTGTCTCTGGTTCATAGTTGTTTGTTGATTTTGATTTTCACTTTCTTATAGTTATTCATTTTCCTGGTCCCTTATTTAAGTTTTCTAGATTCCTGCTATGAGTGAGACATCTGGTATTTTTCTTTTTCTTTCTGGCTTATTTTGCTGAGCATGATCCCTTCCAGCACCATCCATATTGCTGCAAATTGCATGTGTTCATCTTTTTTGAATGCTGACTAATATTCCATGGTGTATATGTACCACATCTTCTTGATCCAGTCATCTATTTTTGGGCATTTGGGTTGTGAGCATTATTTTTTATTTATTTTTTTAAGATTTATTTATTTTATTTATACAGCACTGGGTACAGTCAGAAGAGCGGGAGGGCGAGAGAATTCACCAGAGCCAGAGCGGGGAACAGAACAGACAGACTGACGAAATACACTGCTGAGGGGAGCAGCGGGCAGCAGGAGAGGTCTGCGTGCCATGTGGGACCCTCGCAGCGGCCGGGATCAAACTGGCACTGCAGAGGCTGCGGGCAGCTTCGCAGCCCAGCGCTCAACAGCTATGCCACCCTGGGAGGCCCCTGAGCATTATTTTTTAAACCAATTGTAGGATACAGAATATCTTCTTATAGATTGTGACTTGTGTTTTTTTTTTTTGTTTGTTTGTTTTTGATTGTGATAAAGTTGAACTCATCAACTTATTTTTCATGGATTGCATTTTGTAACCATATAAGAAATATTTGACTAATCCATGGCCACAATATATACTTCCTGTTTTCATTTACAAGTTCTTTAGATTTAAGTTGAACTTTTGCATCCATTTTGAATTAATTTTGGTAAATGTTATGAATATTAACTGAAATTTACTCTTTCGCCTCTAGATAATCAGTTGTTCCAGCCTCATTTATTAAAAGTGCTGTACTTTCAGGAGTAAAAAGGTAACCTCAAAACTATTCGGACATATAAATGAATTGAATGATAAATTTAACAAAAAATAAATTAGATAAACTAAATAAGAAAAATAATTTCAAAAGTCTATTCTTTCTCCACTGAATTGTCTTTTATATTTGTCAAAATCAATTATTCATAAATATGTGAAGTTATTTCAAGAATTATCTTTGCTTCAACTGATCAAGCTGTTTTTAGAGATAATATTGCCTTTTTGTCATGGATACTTGTCTTACAATAAGTCTTGAATTCCGGTAGTGTTAGATTATGATTTGTTGAACACATTTTTGGTGATTCTAGTTACAATGCAATTCTATATGAATTTTGGAATCAGTTTTTCAAAAATGCTTGCTGAGATTTTGACTGATTGAATTTAATCTATAGATCAATATGGGGTAAAGCGATGTCTCAGCAATAATTCAGACTTCTGTCCCATGACCTGGCTTATCTCTCCATTTATCTACTTAGCTAGGCCTTCTTTAATTTTAATCAGTAGTACTTATTAATATAGATTGCACAGATTGTACACATATATTGTCAGATTTATCCTTATTTTTTCAAATTTAATTTTCAATTGTTCAATTTATTTAATATATATAAATAATTGGTTTTTATATATCAATGTTGTAAGCTGCCATGTTGCTAAATACATATATTAATTCCAGAATATTTTTTGTACATTCATGTTGCTGAAAGTAAGGACAGTTTTTTCTTCTTCCATACCAATATGGATATGTTTTATTTTCTTTTCCTTGTAAGATTGCATTGACTAGAATCTCTAATGTGAGAGCTGACATTCTTGGGGGGGGGGGGCTAGTCTTTTACCATTGAATATGATAATAACTCTTAGTTTTACATAGATTCCTTTTATCAGGTTAAGTCGATTCTTTTTTTTATGTCTAATTTGATGAGATTTATTTTTATCAGGAATAAATTTTAAATTATGTGAATGGGGGCCTCCCCTGGTGGCGCAGCTGTTGAGCACTGAGCTGTGAAGCTGCCTGCAGCATCTGCAGCGCTGGTTCGATCCCCGGCTGCCGGTGAGGGTCCCACATGTTGAGCAGACCTTTCCTGCCACGCCCACTGCTCCCCTCAGCAGTGTACCTCATCACTCTGCCTGTTCTGTTCCCCGCTCTGGCTCTGATGAATTCTCTCACCCTCCCGCGCTTCTGACTGTACCCAGTGCTTGTATAAATAAATAAATCTTATAAAAAAATTATGTGAATGATTTTTCTTCATGTATTATGTGGGTAACATAATTTCATTTTATAGTTTGATATCATGAGCAATTACAAGGTTATGAAAACCTTTGCTTTTGTGATAAACTTCATTTTGTCATGAAGTATCATAATTTTATATGGATTGGATATTTTTTCTGTAAAATTAGATCACTAACCTTTTAAACAATTGGTAGAATTCACTAGTGAATTCATACATTCCTACAGATTTCTTTGTGAGAATGTTTTCCATCCAATTTCTTTATGTATATTATAGGGATATTCAGGTTATCTATTTCTTCCTGAGTAGGTTTTGAGAAAAAAATTGTCTTATAAGGAATTTTTCCATTTCATATAAATCTTAAAATTTATTAACGTAGCTTTGTACATAGCATTGTTATTTTTTTCTAGTGTCTATAAAATATATGACTATGTTATCTCTCTACTCCAGAGTTAGGAATTCATGCCTCTCCCCTTTGTTCTTAATAATGGCCTGGAAATTTATCTATTTTTATAAAAGAATGATACCCAGGCCCCACTATAGAACACATTTATTCAAATATCAATATATGAATGTGGGTCCCTGGGATCAGTCATTTTTAATTTTATATATTTTACATCATTTTTCATTTTTGCACAATGTATGCATTTTCACCTTGGTTAAAGTCCCCATATAATTTCCACCCCCACTTGTTTTGATCCCACTCCCTCCACCCCAACTCCTGCAGTGTGTCTCAGGTTTATAGTTGCTTGTTGATTTTGATTTTTACTTTATTATAATTAGTCTTTTTCCTGGTCCCTTATTTAGGTTTTCTAAATTCTTGCTATGAGCGAGACCATCAGGTATTTTTCTTTTTCTTTTTGGCTTATTTCGCTGAGCATGATACTTTCTAGCTCCATCCATGTTGCTGCAAATGGCATGAGTTTATCTTTTTTGATTGCTGAGTAATATTCCATTGTGTATATGTACCACATATTCTTGGTCCAATCATCTTTTTTTTGGGCATTTGGTTTCCATATCTTACCTATTGTAAACAGTGCTGCTATAAACATAGGGGTGCAGGTGCCCTTTGGAATTAATGATTCTGTGTCCTTTGGGTAAATACCTAGGAGTGGAATTGCTGAATCATATGGAAACTCCATCTTTAGCAGGTTGAGGAATCTCCACACAGATTTCCATAGTGGCTGCAAGAGTTTGCACTCCCACCAGCAGTGCAGGGGAGTTCCTTTTTCTCCACATCCTTGCCAACATTTGTTGTTGCTAGTTTTTTTAATATGTGCCATTCTCACTGGTGTAAGATGGTATCTCATTGTAGTTTTGATTTGCATTTTTCTGATTACAAGTGATGTTGAGCATTTTTTCATATGCCTGTTGGCCATTTGCATTTCCTCTTTGGAGAAGTTTCTTTTTAGCTCTTCTGCCCATTTTTTTGATGGGATTATTTACTTTGTTTTTGTTGAGTCTCATCAGCTCTTTGCAGATTTTTGTGATCAGTGCTTTATCATTAGTGTTGTCAAAAATTTTCTCCCAATTGGTGGGGTGTCTCTTTGTTTTAGTTACTGTCTCTTTTGCTGTACAGAAGCTCTTTAATTTGATGTAGTCCCAGCTGTTTATCTTTGCCTTCACTATCACTGCTTTGGATGATGTGTCTTTAAAGACGTTACTGAGGTGTCTGTCATGTAGTGTTTCACCTATATTTCCTTCTATATATTTTATGGTTTCAGGTCTTATGTCCAGTTCTTTAATCCATTTTGAGTTGGTTTTTGTGCATGGTATGAGGTAGTAGTCAAGCTTCCTTCTTTTGCATGTAGTGACCCAGTTTCCCCAGCACCATTTATCGAACAAACTTTCATTGCTCCATTGCATATTTTTTGCTCCTTTGTCAAAAATTACTTGACTGTAAATCTGTGGATTTATTTTTGGATTTTCTATTCAGTTCACTGTTAAAAGAAATAGAAGAAGACACAAAAAATGGAAAGACATCCCCTGCTCATGGGTTGGATGAAATAACATTATCAAAATGACCATCCTACTAAAAGCAATTTACAGATTTAATGCTATTCCAATAAAAATTTCAATGACATTCTACAAAGAAATACAACAAATGTTGATGAAATTCATATGGAGCCACCAAAAACCCTGAATAGCCAAAGCTCTCCTGAACAAAAAAAGGGAATGGAGGTATCACACTCCCAGACTTCAAACTATACTACAAAGCCATAATAATCAAAATCACATGGTATTAGAACAAGAACAGACACACGGACCAATGAAATTTATCTATTTTTAAAAATCTCACTGTAACAGTTTTTGATTTTTAAAAATTTTTTTATTGTTTTTCTGTTTTCTATTTTATTTCTACTTTGGTTTTTTATCTTTATTAGTATTATATTACTGCATGTCAAATAACCACAACGGAAACTGTAGTTTCCATGGATCAGAAACCTGGAAATACATTAACAGGATCCCTTGTTCGAGTTCTCAGTGTGCCAAAATCAAGGTATTAGTTGCAACTATGATGACATTGGAGACTTGGGTCTAGCTCAGGCTCATTCATGTTGTTGGAAAAATTCTATTCCTTGTGGTGTAGTCCCATTTTCTTCCTAGCAGTTTACCCAGGATTATTCAACAAGTAGATGGCAACCATCCTCATGTAACATGACTATTGGATTTCGTTAGGATCAGCAAGACCATCTCGCTGATGCTTCACCTTCTTTTAAAAGTCAACCTTATTAGGTCAGGCCAGCCCAGGAAGATCATCACTTTGTTTAACTCACTGTCAGCTGACTAGTAACCAAATAACACATGCAAAATTAATTTGCCATATCTTATTCACAGAGCCTGCCTACACTCAAACGGAGATTATTACACATGATGTGTATACCATGGGGATAAAATTTTGGAGGACACTCTAAATTCTGTTTACCACATTATTGTTTCCCTTTGTCTTCTTACTTTGGATTGATTTGTATTACCTTTTTCTTGTTTATTGAGCCAAACACTCACAATTTTGTGAAATAAGATTAAGTTACATCCTCAAAAAATTGAAAAAAAATCAAGGTTAATTGAATTTAATGAATTAGTCAAAGATTAATCAGTTTGTAAGTCAAAGTCACCCCTATGTGTGGTTCAGCAGAATTGTAAAGATAGACCTTCAAAATCCCTACTCTACTGGTTCCATCAAAAGCAAAATAAATACTATTATGAAGAGAGTTTTCAGATATAATTAAAATTACTAAAAAGTTTATTTAAGAGGGAAAAACCATGCAGGTAAACCCAATGGAATCTCATGATCCTTCAAAACAAAAGAGCCATCAGAGAGCTATGGCCCAGGAGGACAAAGAGATTCAAACCATGAAAGAATTCAGACTGCCATTGTTGGCCTCAATAATCATCAATGATCAAAGAAGGGAGTCTTGAGTCAAGAAATAGTTGTCCTCCCAAAACTTAGAATGACTATTGATTGACAGCCAGCTAGGAACTACTTCAATGCTACAACCAGTGGGACCAAACTGCCAACAGTCTGCATGCAGGAAAGGATTACTCAGAAAAGGATTCATTTCTAGAGTCTTCAGCATTGATTTCAGCCCTGTTGAAACCTCTTGATTTTGGACTCATGAGCCTCAGAACAGAGATACAGCTGATTTGACGACTCTAATTTTAAGAGACTGTTGTTACTTTTAGTTCACAATATACAGAAAAGACCATGAGAAATTTGTTATACTTATGTGGGAAAAATTGAACCAATAAAAGAATTCAAACATATGGGAGATTTCAAATAGAAAAAAGGAAAGAAATGTTTCCCCTAAGCTCTAGGCTCCTGAGTATATTTATAGCTTCTTGGTAGCATTGTAGAGTAGAGAAGACCCCGACTTTGGAAATAGAAATGGATGGTGATTTAGAATCTTAACTCCATTTGATGATTGCAGAATCCAATAACTTTTTTCTCTCTCTTTAGAAAGGCTCTGCTTTCTAACATATAAAATAATAACAAAAAATTGTTAAAAGCTATGAGTTATAGTTAACAGTAGGCCTGGGTCCTTTACTCATTTCATAAAAGTTACTGTCATTAGTTTTCTAAAATCTTCCAGTTCTTCAAAAATTTGCCTATAAGTGAGTATGGCACATATTAAACAAACTAGCAACAACAAATGTTGGTGAGGATGTGGAGAAAAAGGAACTCTACTACTCTGCTGGTGGGAGTGCAAACTGAAGCAACCACTATGGAAAGCTGTGTGGAGGTTCCTCAGTCTGCTGAAAATGGGGTTTCCATATGATTCAGCAATTCCACTCTTAGGTGTATACCCAAAGTACACAAAAACATTAATTCAAAAGGACACCTGCACCCTTATGTTTATTGCAGCACTATTTACAATAGGTAAGCTATGGAAGTAACCTAAATGCCCAGAAATAGATGACTTGATCAAGAAGATGTGGTATATATACATAATGGAATATTACTCAGCAATCAAAAAAGATAAACACATGCCATTTGCAGCAACATGGATGGAGCTGAAAGTTATCATGCTTAGTGAAATAAGCCAGAAATAAAAAGAAAAATATCAGATGGTCTCACTTATAGCAGGAATGTAGAGGATCCAAATAAGGGATCAAGGAAAAAAACTAATTATAATAAAGTAAAAATCAAAATCAACAGGCAACTATAAACCTGAGACATACTATAGGGGTGAGGAAGGGAGTAGGATCAAAATAAGGGTAGGAAAAGGACAAGGGACCATGGTGATAGTTCACGGATGAATGGGTGGTGGGAATTTTAGAGGGACTATCACCAAGATGAAAATGTATACATTGACAAAATGAAAAATGATATAACAATATATAAAATAAAAAAATAATTTTTTTAGGAAAAGAGAACGTTTTTCCTGAAAATAATTATTTCATAATCCTATGTTACAGGGCTTGTCTTATCCAATTATAAGTAAATACAGCCAGAGAGGTAAAAACCATCCATCTGACAACCCCATTCCATACCCTGCATCTACATACTCACACACCACACTGCCCACCTATGGCAAGAAATTTTATAAATAGGGAAATTCTAAATGTGGTGAGTTCTCTACAATTGTTTGAATGTTGAGTTAACCCAGTTAAATAAAAAAACTGGGTCAATAATTGTTCAATAAAAATCTCTGTCAATGTCTCACATAAAACATTGTTCCTAGGGCCTCCCTTGTGGCACATGGAGTTAAGTCTCAGCACTATGATGCAATCCTCAGCTACTGTGACATGAGTTTGATCCCTGGCCACGGAGGTGACCCACATGGTGCAGCAGATCTCTCCTGTCATGCTGCTCCCCTCAGCAGTGTATTTCAGTCAACCCGTCTGTTCTGCTTTCCACTCTGTCTCTGTGAATCCTCTAATTCACTGCATTTCTGCCCTGTACCACAGTTTTTGTATGCATAAATAAATAAATATTAAAAAAAATGTTCCTGGGCCTCCCCGGTGGCGCAGCGGTTGAGCGCTGGGTTGTGAAGCTGCCTGCAGCCTCTGCAGTGCTGGTTCGATCCCCGGCACCCGTGTGAGGGTCCCACATGACACACAGACCTCTCCTGCCGCCCGCTGCACCCCTCAGCAGTGTATTTCGTCAGTCTGCCTGCTCTGCTCTCCGCTCTGACTCTGGTGAATTCTCTCACCCTCCCGCACTTCTGACTGTACCCAGTGCTTGCATAAATAAATAAATAAACATGTAACATAAAACATTCTGTTTCATAGAACATCAGTATCTTAACCTAAGATAATAGTCATTAAAAAAAAAAAAAGATGTCTTAGAGACAATTATGGAGTCCTCAAAATGCTTTCAATAGGAAGATGCCTATATTTTGAGTCAGTCCTATAAGTTTGCCCAAAATTCCTTTTCTCAAACAAATATACTTGGAAAGACATTTGGAAGGTTGCAAGACCTAGCACAGTGAGTATGGTGATGGGATATTTAGTCAGGGTTTTCCAGCAGATCATAAATTAGGGATGTAGGTACACCACCACACACACACACACACACACACACACACACACACACATATTATCTTTCCAATGACCGATCCTTCAAGTTTCATTTAAAATCATTAAACAAATTATATAGTCATGTAAATATAGTTTCTTAATTTAATTTATTAGTTAATAAAATACCTTAAAATAATGTTAAAGAAATACATATTTTCCTAATTAAAAGATCTCCCTTTCTTTTTACCCAGCCAGAACTATGAATGACACAATGCAAAATAACTTGAGGCCTGGCAACAGTGAGTAGCTACAAGTCCAATTCTTGGCATGATGGTAAGTCTTAAGTAAAATTATAGCAGCAGCACAAAGTGTCCTGGTCAGGATATCTTTTGTTTAGTTTTTTTTTTTAACATTTTATTTTATATAATTCTTACATCATTTTTTCATTTTTGCACATTGTATGCATTTTCATTTTGGTTATATTCCCCATACAATTGCACCCCCCCTTATTTTGACTCTAATCCTTCCTCTCCCCAACCCCCCACAGTGTGTCTCTGATTTATAGTTGCTTGTTGATTTTGATTTTTACTTTGTATTAATTAGTCTTTTTTCTGGTCCCTTATTTAGGTTTTCTAAATTCCTGCTATGAGTGAGGCCATCCAGCACTTTTCTTTTTCTTTCTGACTTATTTTGCTTTTTAGTTTTTTTTGTTTGTTTCTTTTACCTCGGGAATAAAGAAAAAAATTCTCTTTCTACACATAGCTTTGCTGACTTTTGGCAATAGAGTTTCTAGCTCTGAAAAAAAAAATAATGGTTTTAGTTCTTAAAATGGAATAAATGCAACGTAGAACTAGAGGAATGCTAATAAGAAAAGGACAGAGCCTTCCCGGTGGTGCAGCAGGTTGAGCACCATGCTGTGAAACTGCCCGAGCCTCTGCAGTGTGGGTTCCATCCCGGCCGGCCGGTGAGAATCCCACATAGTGCGGCAGACCTCTCTTGTCACACCCACTGCTCCCCTCAGCAGTGTATTTCTGTTGTCTGCCTGTTCTGTTCCCTGCTCTGTCTCTGGTGAATCCTCTCATCCTCCCATGCATCTGGCCTGTATCCCAGCTATTGTGTATATATAAAAATATATATAACCATAAAGGTCACTGAGAAAAAAAAAAAAAAGAAAAGGTGGGACAAGTGACTTGGTGGCAGAAAAAGAATCAAATTTCTCTCCTGTGGTATACTTCATAGCGATGACAAACAGTGAACATAAGATTGAAAACACACGAGAATGGAAAAAGGGAAATAGCTGGGAGTTGGTTCTACCCAAAAGAGAAATGATTCAATGCATTATTGTAGAGTGTAATCATATTCAGTTTTTCTGAGCTAGAGTGACAAAGTGGGATTTCAAAGTGTGGACTTTTGAGATTTCTTTGAGTTTTCTGAGGAATTGGTGAAGTCAAATCTATGTTCATAATAAAACTAAAATGATGCTGACCTTTTAATCATGTTGGCAATTGTATTAAAATGATGAAATGTTAGCATCTTACATGAATCAAGGTGGTGACAAAAACTGATGTAGTTTTCACTTACAGAAATTAATGATGAAATTGTATGAATTACTAATTTTATGACATTTTGGCCCTGTGTACATGTCTTTTAATATTATGTGAGGAGAAATGGGAAGTGCATCGACTCTATGTTCAAATTGAGTGAAAAACTAGAATTGGAAACATACTAGTCACCATGATCCTGACTTTCCCAGTTTCAAAGAATGTATATTGATATTTTAAATTAAAATAATTATGAATTTTATATTATGCAAAGAAATGTATCAACATTTATAAAGTTGTATCACTCTGTGAGTCAATATTTACCAAATGGTGAATGCATGTTTTAACACAATTCTGTATAGATGAGAGACGTATTCCAAGTGAAAGATAGATCAATGGACTATGATGTAACAAATATATTTTATCAATATGATTACAGATTCCTTAATGCAATTAAAGCTTAAGAAAGTACTTGCCAAGTTGTGGTATACAATTAGTAAAGAATACCTATAATAAGATGGGAATATTATTAAAATAATCTTCTATTTTCCAAATATATTATACCTCTTTCTGAAGCTGCATTTCCTTCATCCTAATATATTGCCTCATATTGAATGTTGTAAATATGAGAATCCAGCTACTTTATTACATTGTGTGAATATTGGGAGGGGGAACACAATGGTCTCACTAAGTGAAGAAAAGTAGTGAGCAAAGCTACTAGAATTTACGGAGAGGGGATACTTTGAAGAAATAGATTTACAGAGAAAGAGCCCATAATCTTCAGCTTAGTACAAATAATTGCAGGCATATAAGGAAAATATCCAATGTCGGGCAAAGACCCACACAAAAGGAGTAGAGGAAATGGAGCTGAAGCTCACACCAGATAGATTTATTTCTTCTTCCCAGTAGCCAGAGTGCAACAACTCATAATTCATGGGGCATTGGGCAGGATGCTGAGAAGTCCACAAGGAATACTTATCAGAATTGACCATATTCTGGGCAATGAGACAAATCCCTTAAAATAAAAGGAATCCAAGTATATAAAGTATGTTCTTTACTCACAATGTAACAATAAAAGAACTATCTGGAAAATCCTCAAATATTTAAAAGCAAACACACAAACTAGGCTATGGAAAGAAGGGGAGAAAGAGATAATAAGAAATATTTTAAACTTAATAACAGTGTGATTAATAATCATTTATTTATTTATTTAATTCTTTTTTTTTTAAGAATTTTAAAGAATTTATTTTTTAAAGATTTATTTATTTATTTATTTATTTATTTATACAAGCACTGGGTACAGTCAGAAGCACGGGAGGGTGAGAGAATTCACCAGAGCCAGAGTGGGGAGCAGAGCAGGCAGAAGGACCGAAGTACACTGCTGAGGGGAGCAGTGGGCGGCAGGAGAGGTCCGTGCGCCATGTGGGACCCTCCTCTGGTGGCCGGGGAGCAGCCAGGGATTGAACCGGCGCTGCAGAGGCTGCGGGCAGCTTTGCAACCCAGCACTCAACTGCTGTGCCACCGGGGAGGCCCAATAATCATTTATTTAAACTGATAAGAAGAAAAAGAACCCAAAGCTAGGCATACCACTCCTCAATGGCTGCATCTGCCTGCTTCTTTTCAGCATTACAGATGCCACTGTGGCCTTCAGCAAGGACCTTCTAGCAGATGGTGTGGGTCCACCATCTCCAAGACCACGGGTGTCCATCCGGTGTCAAGCTGCTGCTGCAGGTACAGCTTGCCAGGGAGCAGATCACCGCAGATTAGCAATACAAGGACATCATAATGTGTGGTATGTATTCATAAGATGCAGGGGTCCCTGACCAGATACTTCACCCAGGCTCTTTACTTGCCTTTGAAGATAATGACAAGCAGACCTTCCCTGGTGGTGGAAGAGGACCCAGTTTTGGCACTACCATGCAGGGGATCTGGAACAAGGCAGTACTGTTGGGGCCCTGTCCTTGTGTTTTGTGTGCCCTCTTGATTTTGCCCATAAGCATCTAGCTGCTGATGTGGGTGAAGTTGGAGCTGAAAAGGAATTCAAAGGCCTCGATGGTTAACTGCCTTGTTAAGATCGGATCCCAGATCTGAAGGGAATAGGAGCCTGTACCAAAGTTTAACGTCTCAGTGGAGGGAATTTGCAGCAACCAAACTGCCTTGGTCAGTATCTATGACACTGAAAAGGGAATACTTCCAGGTTCCAAGAACACCTACATCTTTGGCAGATCATTATGGGTCCCGGCTGTGACTGGATTGACTTCCTATGCACGGTGGCATGATGATGCAGTCAGGGCACAAAGAAACTGATTTTCATGAACACAGGCATGATTCACTGCTGGAGGAAGAACACTTCTGATGAAGAAACCAAAACATTTTCAAGGGTGCATGATCCAATATTCTCAAAGACATGGGTGGTGCTTTTGTGTTTGTCTTGTACTATAAAATCAAGAAGTTCATATAATAATTTCCTAGTTCTCCCTCTTATCTCCCCACACAACCGTGAGTGGGCATGTTGTATTATACAACATAGTATGATGTTTATATTATATGTAATTCCCATTGAAAATAGGAAGCAATAATATTTATCTGACTATTTTTTTTTCTTAAAACTATTAACATGATGATAAAGATGTTGGAACTCAATTATATATTTCATTTCAGTCACTACTGATAAATACAAATTTGAAGAGATAAAAAAAGTCTGAAACATAAAAGACAGTATATGTAAATTACCAGTAACAAAATGAGATAGGTGATATCACAATAGACTATACACATATTGAAAGAATAATAAGGGAAATTTGTGAAAAACTTTGACAGAAATCAATAATGTGTATGAAATGGACAATCTATGAAAGAAATAGCCTAACAAACCTCAGTCAAGAAGTAATTAAGAAAATGAATACCACTATATTTTTTAATGTAGTTGAAGCAAAAACTCTGTCCTCAGCTGTACTTTATTGGAATAGTCTACCAAGTATTTAAGGAAAGAATAATACCAACAATAGGCAAATTCTTCTAAAAAACTGATAGAAGATATTTCCAAACTGATTAATGAAGTCAACATTATTTTAATACTAAAGTCAGACAAAGACATTGAAAAAATGAAAGCCAGAGATAAATAATCCTCATAAATGCAATAAAAACTAAGAGAATCATAATAGCATTCAACCGTATATAAAATAATATTATATAGCATAAAAAATGAAATATACAATGTTAAATCTGACAGAAGATATTCAAGATGTACACATTAAGAACTATGACATAAGTATATGAAGCTATGTGTGTTTACAAATCAAGAATAAATATAGTTAATATGTCATTTTTTTCTATTCTGATCTATAGATTCAGCATAACACTGAGCAGAATCCCAGCTGACTCTCTGTAGGAATGAAAATATTAATTTTAAAATTCACATTGTGAGGCAAAAGGCCTGTGCAAGTCAAATAACTTTGTAAAAAATGGACAGAATTCAAGGATTTACATTACCCAATTTAAAATATTGTAAAGCTATTTTAATCAATTCAATCTGCTATTCTCTAGAAATAGAGAATTCTGGAAACAGACCCATACATACATGGGTCAATTCATTTTCATCCATGGTGCAAAGCTGTTTTGGTGGAGAAAGAATAACTTAGTCAATGAATGATCCTAAAAAAGTGCACTACAAACTTACACACCATTCAAAATTATTAAACCAGAGGGCCTTCCTGGAGCACAGGAGTTAAAGTCTCAGTGCTATTAAGCTATCACCAGCCACTGCCACATGAATTCGATCCTCAGCCAGGAAATTGACCCACATGGCACTGTAGACTTCTCCTATCTCACCCACTATTATCCTCAGCAGTGTATTTCAGTAGATCTGCCTATTCTGCTCCCCATTCTGTCTCTGGTGGATCATCTCACAATCCCCACACCTCTGGCCTATACCCCGGTTCTTGTATGCATAAATAAATAAAGTAAATCCTTAAAAAATTATTAAGCCAAAATTTAGAAAATTCAGCTATAAAGCTTCTGGAAGAAAACAAAGGGCAGCATATAGTTTTTAAAGATCTATTAATTCATGTATACAAGAGCTGGGGTACAGGCCAGAGGTGCAGGGGGGTGAGATGATTCACCAGAGACAAGAGTGGGGAGTAGAACAGGCAGACTTACTGAAATACACTGCTGAGGGGAGCAGTGGGCAAGACAGGAGAGGTCTTCTGCACCATGTGGGCTGCTCCCTGGCTGGCTGGGCATCCAACTTGTGCTGCAGAGACTGTGGATAGCTTCACAGTGCTGTGCTTAACCCCTTGCACCAGCAGGGAGGCCCAAGGACAAAATATTTTGAACACTAAATTAGACAAAGATCTGTGTGGACATTTGCTGTTATTTTTCTTGAGAGTTCTGAAAAAAAATATAAAGGGTCCTCAGTTTTTCCAGCTCAGAACAATTAATGCACACATTAGAAATAACTTCCCTTGATTGAACATCCAAATCAATCATAGAGGGTCAGAAATAATTCCTGTTCTGACCAGTCATATTGGAACTTTAGAAGAACAGTGTGGAAAGCTATCTGGGTTTTCTTTCAATGTTTTAAATATCCTAGAGAGAGAGCTCCAACTCAGAATTACTAACAAAAACATATTTTTTAAAAGTCCAAGCAAAGTATGTTCTTTCTCACTAAAGGACTGTAAAAGAGATTGCCAGTGGAAACTGCATCTCCTATATTGCTGCTCAGTAGAAGAAGAGTGCCCAGATCTGGTTTCTACAATTATGATAGTGATTAGTATAGAGAAATAAAGTTCTGGCTTTTCTCAACACATCACACCTGTTCCTAGTAAGACAGTGACCAAGACAAGTGTCTTCCTTTCCCTAGTAGTACTGGCAGAGAGCTAGTAGGCAGTACCCTAAAACCAAGTTACCTGGAAATCAGTTTAGTTATCTACCTACTTAGTAGACTGGAATACCAGAAAAGCGTCTCCGGACCCTCAGGGTGAAACCAGCAGGGTTTGAACATGAGCCTTGCCATGACCTACAGCCTGGAGTTCTGGGACATTTTTGCCACCTGTATCATTCATAGTTTCCCTAACAAAAATAGGTCAAAGAAATGCATTACTCCCCTGAAAATGGCCCAACAGAGAGTCGCAGTGGGAACAGGAGAATGAGATAGACTAAAATAACACAGTAAGGGTTCTGAAAGCTAAGTAGTCATTGGAATCACAGCTCTCAAAACAAACTAAAGTCTTTATATTAAACCTAAAAAGAGAGAGTGTATGCTAAAGTAGAATAATTAAATAGGATTTAGAATATTAAAACAATACCTGAAAAGGGCCTCCCTGGTGGCATAGGCTGTTGAGTGCCGCACTGTGAAGCTGTCCGCAACCTCTGCAGCACAGGTTTGATCCCGGATGGCTGGTGAGAATCCTACATGGTGCAGCAGAACTCTCCTGTCTCGCCCGCTGCTCCCCTCAAGAGTGAATTTCAGTCAGTCTGCCTGTTCTGCTCCCCGCTCTGTCTCTGGTGAATCCTCTCACCCTCCCGCACATCTGGCCTGTACCCCAGTTCTTGAATAAAAATAAATAAATCTTGGGCCTCCCCTGGTGGCACAGGTGGTTGAATGCCGCACCGTGAAGCTGTCTGCAACCTCTGCAGCGCCTGTTCAATCCCGGTCAGCCGGGAGGGTCCCACATGGAGTGTCAGACCTCTCCTGTCTCACTCGCTGCTCCCCTCAGCAGTGTATTTCAGTTAGTCTGCCTGCTCTGTTCCCCACTCTGTCTCTGGTGAATCCTCTCACCTCCCACACCTCTGGCCTGTACCCCAGTTCTTGTATGCATAAATAAATATATATTGGGCCTCCCAGCGGCACAGCGGGTTGAGCACAGTGCTATGAAGCTGTCTGCAGCCTCTGCAATGTGGGTTCCACTCCTAGCCTGCCAGGGAGATTCCCACATGGCGCAGAAGACCTCTTCTGTCATGCCCGCTGCTCCCCTCTGCAATGCTTTCGGTCTGTCTGTCTGTTCTGCTCCCCACTCTGTTTCTGGTGAAGCCTCTCACCCTTTTGCACCTCTGGCCTATACCCCAGCTATTGTATAAATAAAAAAATAAATCTTTAAAAAATTAAAAAAATAAATCTTAAAAAAATAGATGATTGGGATTATATCAAATTAAAACTCTCTTGCAAATGAGCACTCTGTATAGCAACTCAGGGTCAGATGGTTTTAAATTTGAACTTTATCAAACATTAAAAAGAACTAATTTTCATCTTGTTCAAATTATTTTTAAAATCCAAGAAGAGGAAACATTTACTAATGTATTTTACAAACCAACATTACCTTTATACCAAAATTAGGTAAACAGAGCACAAGAACATAAAATCTTTGACCAATATCGTCACTGAACACCCATGCAAAGGTGTGCAATAAAACAAATCAAATTCAACAATATTTCACAAGGATTATGTATCATGATCAAGTGAGACTATCCAAGGGATTCAAGGATGGTTTTATTATGTCAATCAATGAATGTAATACACCACACCAATAAAAATAAAGATAAAAATCATATGATAATACCAAACAGTTGCAGAGAAATTATTTGATAAGATTCACTGGTCATTTATGACAAACACCCAAGATGGGAAAGGAAGGAACCTACCTTAATATTATAAAGACAGCATATTTATAAACCAATAGCCAATATAGCATTTAATGGTGAAAATTGTTTTTGCCTTAAATCAGGAACAAGACACATATACCTACTGTAGCCACTTCTGTTTAAGTTGTGTTTAGAGGTTTTCAGCAGAGCTATCAATAACAAAACAGGAAATAAAGGGAATCAAATTTGGAAAAGAACAAAGGGAAGTATTTCCAACACACTCCACCAAAAAGCTATTTAAAACAATACAGATTACAAAATCAACATATAAAATCCAAAGCATTTTTATGTACAATATATAATCAATGAATGAGAAAAACAAGAAAATGACTCCCTTTCAATTGCCTTGAAAAGAACCAAATATCTCAGAATTAACTAAGGATGTGAAGGACCTACACCATGAGAACTACAAGACATTATTAAAGAACTTACATAGTTACATAAATATTTGTTATATAAATACTCATGGATGGGAGAATAAAAATAATCAAAATGGCAATCCCACCTTAAGTGACATACAATTTTAACACAGTCCTCATCAAAATACTGAGAGTATTTTTCAAAGAAATAGAATAAAAAATGCTGAGCTTTATATGGAATCATAATAGGCCTTGACTCTCAGTAGCAACCCTGAGGTAAAAGGAGAGATACAAAAGCATTATATTATCCAACTTCAAAGATTTTATGCTAATGTGATATTAGCACAAAAATAGATACAAGAATCAGTGAAACAGTACTGAAAGCCCAGAAACAAATCCACTTAAATATCATAAAACAACCTCAACCATACAATGGGGAAAGTATAGTCTCCTTAGTAAATCGTGCTGCAAAAAAAAAAAAAAAAAAAAAAACAAACCTGGAAGGTCACACAAAATTCCATATGGGTTAAAGGTTTAGATAGAAGCCCTATAATAGAGTATATAGAAGAAAACATTGGCAATATGTTCATTCACTTCAAGTTTTTGGAGGCTTGACCTCATTGCAAAAGGAGAATAAACTAAAATAGATCATTGGAATGACCTCAAATTAAGTCTTTCACACAGCAAAAAGAAATTAAGTAGATTAAAAAGATATCATGCTGAATGGGAGAAAATATTTACACAGTATAAAATTGACTGAGGGTTAATATCCAATATATATAAGAACTGTGTACAATTAAAGAACAGAAAGACAAACAACACAACTGATAAATAAGTGGCAGATGTGAACACACATTTCACCCAATCCAGAAGACTGATTAATACATGAGAAAGTGTTCATTATTTCTGGAGATCAGGAGTTGAAACTACAATAATAAAATACTATCTCACACCTGTGAGAATGGTACCTATTAAAGATAGTCCCCCTCAACAACAATTGCTGGAAAGGATGGGAAGAAAGAAGGAACCCTCACATTGTTGGTGGAAATATAACTGGTGCAAATTTGGTAGCCTCAATTCTACAGTCAAATTTCTAGTTTCTTTTGTTTCTCTATAATCTAAAAAACAAACAACTTTAAATATAAAGTATAAAAAGCATAAATAATTTCTAAGCAAAAGGATGGAAAATAAATAATATGGTAACGGCCCCCCCTCCCCCCGGTGGCTCAGCGGTTGAGCGCTGGGTTGCAAAGCTGCCCACAGCCTCTGCAGCACTGGTGCGATCCCCGGCTGCACCGCAGGAGGGTCCCACAGGGCGCGCAGACCTCTCCTGCCGCCCGCTGCTCCCCTCAGCAGTGTACCTCTGTCCTTCTGCCTGCTCTGCTCCCTGCTCTGGCTCTGGTGAATTCTCTCACCCTCCCGCGCTTCAGACTGTACCCAGTGCTTGCATAAACAAACAAAACAAAACAAACAAACAAATAAATAAATAATACATGCCTCTTAAAAATTAAATAAATAAATAAATAGATAAATAATATGGTAACAAATATACAAGGCTGAATTAATAACAAAGTAGATTTAAACGTCAAGAATATAATATCTATAAAGACTCATTTAATGATCATAAAGGGAAAAACTCAATTAATGAAGAGACAGCACTACTAAAAGCTTATGTACATGATTATAAAGACTTGAATGCATGAAGCAGATGAAATTATAGAATTTCAAAGAGAAATAGGTAAATCCAAAATTATAGACTTTAACACCTCTCTCAATAATAGAACAAAAGTACAAAGGGATATGTAGATAATTTAAATTATTCTTTCCATTTTACCTAATTGATATTTATAGAACACTCTAATATAGCATGAAACATTTACCACATAGGTTATTATTAGGCTATGTATCATGAATCTTAACAAAATTACAACTCAAATCAGAAAATATGTTCCCTTACAAAATGGAATTAAGTTAGAAATAAATATCAGAAAGATATATAGAAAATACTCAGTTTGAAATTAAATGATACACTTCTAAATAACTCATAAGAACAGGATAATAAAGAAGAAATAAGAAAGCATTTGAAGATACACAACATAACTGGGTGATGTGCACTTAAAGTAGAACTTAGAGGGAAATCAAATCACAAACACCTGCTTTAGAGAGAGAAATATCTCAGATGAAGATGAGCTTCTACCATAAGAATCCATATAAATAAGGCCAAGCTTTACCTACATAAGTAGAATTGACGTAAGGAAAATGAAATGAATGAAACTAAAAAAAAAAAAGAAATGAGAAAAATCAAAACAAAAAACCTAGTTCTTTAAAAAGAAAAATAAAAGTGTAAATTTCTAGCCAGATCATTAAAGAAATATAGGAGACACTAATTATGAACATAAGAAATAAGAGAGTTGACACACCTACAGATTCAAATATTAAAAGAATAATAAATGAACATTATGAATGACTTTCTGCCAAAAAATTCTATAACTTAAATGAAAATGGCATATTGTTTGAAAGAATTTACTAAAATTTCCTCAAGAAGATGTAAAAATTATGAATATTCATTTACATATTAAATAGATTAATTTTGTAGGTAAAATATTTCCAAATTAAGCTTTTTTTTAAATTTTGATATAGATATATGATAGAATACTGCTCAACAATTAAAATGAATGAATTACTGACACATTTTACAACATGGATGAATCACAAAAAAAAGTATGGTAAGTGAAAGAAATCAGCTACAATAAACAGAGCAAAAAAACAAGTATATTCTGCATAATTCCATTTATACATCTCCTCAGGAATTTCAAAATAATATGCAGACTAAAATTTGAGAATGTTTCCCTGCAGAAAGGGAAGGATGGAGAAAGAGGGAAGAATTATAAAGGGCCGATGGGAAAGGTTGAGGGTTGCTAAGTATAAACATACAAACTGTTGATTGTGAAAATTATCATACATGTACAGTTCTTTTTTTAAAAGATTTATTTATTTATGCATAAAAGAACTGGGTTACAGAGCAGAGGTGTGGGGGGCGGTGACAGGATTCACCGGAGACAGAGTGGGGAACAGAACAGGCAGTTCGACTTAAATACACTGCCGAGGGGAACAGTAAGCAACTCAGGAGAGGTCTGCTGCGCCATGTGGGCAGCTCCCTGGCCAGGGATCAAACTTGTGCTACAGTGGCTGTGTATTGCTTCCTAGGTTGTGTCTGAACCTCTTGCACCACCAGGAAGGCCCCCAAGTTAAGCTCCAATCTTGGATAGCTTCATTGGTAAATTTAAGCAACATTTACTATACTATACTGTGGTGGACACAAACTCTTTCAGAAAAAGAAAAAAGAAAAGAAAATATTTCCCAATTCATTCTGTAAGATACAAATTATCTAGAAACCAATCAAGAAGAAAATATCACAAGAAAACTACAGATAATAAATATTTTTTTTTTTTTTTATTACAGTAACATTGTATACAAGATGTATGATTTAAGGGAATAGGTCCACCTCTCCTCAGATGTTGTCACTGCACTGCATCTATCACCAAGCATCCATAGTCCATGACCACAGACCATGGGCTTCCTCACCCTTTTTCCCCTCTCCCAGCCTTCCTCCTTCTGTAATAGTTTCAATTTTGTGGTCAGATATCTACAGTTTTTGTTAAGTTTTGTCAGTTCCTTTGTTTTCTCTATTGTTTCACCTGTGAGTGAAATCATTCAATATCTGTCCTTTTCCTTTGTACTTATTTCACCTAACATATTTCCTTCAGTTCTACTCATGCTGTATTAAGTGGCAAGAAGTCATCTTTTTTATATCTGAGTAGTATTCCATTATGGATATATACCATATATTCTTTATCCACTTCTCTGTCATTTGGCACTTAATTTGTTTCCTTATCTTGGCTGTGCAAAGGGTGGCAATGAATTTAGGAGTACATATATCTCTTCAACTTAGTTTTTTTTTTTTCATTTTTCATTTATATACATAGAAGTGAAATTGCTGAATCTTATGGTAAACTTTTTTTTTTTTAATTTTTGAGAAATCTCTATACCATTTATCAAAGGAACTGGACCAGTCCAAATTTCCAACTGTATACCAGTGTTCCTTTTTCTCTATTCCTTCACCAGCATTTGTTGTTTTTGTTTTTAGATGTTTGGGCTTTTTTATTTTTTTTAAGATTTTTTATTTTATTTGTACAAAAACCAGGGTACAGGCCACATGCTCGGGACGGTGAGAGGATTCACCTCCCGACAGTGGGGAACAGAACAGGCAGACTGACTGAAATACACTGCTGAGGGGAGTAGCGGGCAAGACAGGAGAGGTGTGCCATGCCATGTGGGTTGCAGGCCGGCAGGGATTGAACTGGGACTGCAGAGGCTGCAGACAGCTTCACAGCACTTCACAGCACTTCACAGTGCTGTGCTCAACCACCTGCGCCACCAGGGAGGCCCAGTTTTTACGTTTTTGATTTATGTTTCCTTGATAAGTGATGTTGAACATTTTTTCATGTGCATATTATCCGTCTTTCACAAGCATGTTGTCCACTTCTTTTGGACAAGTGTCTATTTAGCACTCCTATATGATTTTTGCTTGGGTTATTTTTATTTGTTTTGCAGTTATATGAGATTTTTGTAGATCTTGGATATTAACTCTTGTCAGATGAATGATGCAAATATTTTCCCCCATTCAGTAGTATGTCTTTGTTTTAATAATTGCTTCTTCGCTGTACAGAAACCTTCTAGTAGTAGTCCCATTTTTGCTTTTGCTTTTTTATTTTTATTTTTTTGCCATTGTAGTTAAGTCCCCTAAAACATACTTGAAGCAAATGTCATTGAATGTTTTGCTTATGTTTTCTTCTACATGCTTTATAATATCTATTCTTGCATCTGTGTCTTTAATCCATTTGGAGTTAATTATGTGGTGTGGAAAGTGGTTTAGCTTCATTTTTCTGCAGATGGCTGTCCAGTTTTGACTGCACAAATTGTTGATATTCTTTTTCCATTGTATATTCTTGGCTCCTTTGTCACAGATAAACTAACCATATAAATGTGGATTTATTTCTGGAGTTTCAATTCTATTCCATTAGTGTGTGTACCTATTTTTGTTTGAATACAATACTGGTATTGATCATTATAGCCATGTGGCATACTTGAAAGTTAGGAGAAAGTCACCACCATTCCTATTAGTTTTTTTATTATTATTATTTTGTGTATATGGGATTTATTGTGGTGCTACATAAATGTAAGTAATTTTTTTAATAATTACATTGAAAGTTGATAGGGAATGCACTGAATTTATATATTGATTTGGATCAGATGGGCATTTTAACAATGTTAATTTTTACAATCCATGAGCATGGCATTCTTTTCCATTTCCTTTTTGCTTCTTATCTTTTAGCAGTAGCTTATAGTTTTCATAGAATAGTCCTTTACCTTCAGTGTTATGTTTAAGTATTTAACTATTTGATGCTACTGTAAATGGTGGGTAGTTCATATATGTATAACTATTATGTCAAATCTTATCAAATTGTACAATCCAAATGTGTATCATTAGTTATATGTCAGTTTCCCCTCAGGAGAATTATTTTTAGAAAGCAACAGAAAAGGAGGTTGTACATTGTCATTTAAGTTTTCAGAGGTTAAGGATTTCCTAGTGAAAATATAATCAAATGAGTGTACCCAGAAGTGGATCTATGAAGTCAAGTATGGGTGAATGTATAGTAATAGTATAATTAGGTTACTGAATGTAGATGTTAAATCCTCCAAGATACAGGCAGGACTACAGCATAAAATAATAATATGAGCCAGCTTTTAACATACAATAGGGAAATTAGGAAATGACATTGGCAAAAATGGACAGTTTTGCAGACCAAACTTTCAGGAGATTTCAAGGACAATTAGTTTCTACCTGAAGGTGAAAGAGCTACATAAAATCAGAAGATGTGGATAATCTAGACTTGTCTAGAAATAGTGTACTTCCTCAAAAAGATCACATTGTAGAGGGAGTTGGTTTACCATGAACAATTCTGTAATGAACACTAGAAAGATGTGGGAGAAGGATGGGTTCCTTTGTCTCAGGAAATTGGGAAAGTGAAGTAAGGGATGAGACACTGAAAGGACAAGGGGAAACCCAGGAAGAAGTGGCTGACAGGGCCTCCCTGGTGGCGCAGGCAGTTGAGCACAGAGCTTGTGAAGCTGTCTGCAGCCTCTGCAGCGCTGGTTCTATCCTGGCCAGCCAGCGAGATGCCCACATGGCGCAGCAGACCTCTCCTGTCTCGCCCGCTGCTCCCCTCAGCTGTGTATTTCAGTTAGTCTGCCTGTTCTGTTCCCTGCTCTGTCTCTGGTGAATCCTCTCACCTTCCTGCACATCTGGCCTATACCCTGGTTCTTGTATGCATGAATAAATAAATATTAAAAAAAAAGTGGCTGACATCAGATATGCTTAATGCAAGCACAGGTTTCTTTGGGGACAGAAATTATTCAGGCAGCTCTCCTCCCAAGACTGCCTATGTGACTATGTGACTATGCGGGTGTTCTTTTCACAGCTTGTCCCTTTCAGGGACAGCTCTTTCTGCCCACTTGTGTCTGTGTGAGCATCCCTCTCTGCCCTTTTCCTTTCCTTATATAATAAACATGATTTTTGAATATATAAAACAAAGAAAATATTTAAAATCCTAGGTGCTTCTGACATCAAAGGTAGATTGAGGGATGCTTCACAATGTACGAAGTATTCTATTTTATAGGGGGTTGTTGAATAAGGGTCTGAGGTTATTAGTGAAGCTGCCTTAAACCCTTCTCTACACATAGTCAGTTCCTATAAATGTTAACTGACATGATCTCTCATTAAACACAAACTAGACTTCCCTGAAATAAGGTTCTTTAGTTTTAATACAATCTACATCAGAACTGTTGGCTAGAGAATCATAGGATGAACTTTGGCAAAATTGTTTTAAAATGTCCAAATATCTTTTCACCTACCAAAATTTTCCATTGTATGTATATATACACACACATATTAATGCAGAAATATATTTAAACATAATCAATATGTAGAGATATTTACCATTATACATTCACTCGGGATTTCAGACTTACTGTATATTTACCATAAAATTAAAATCAACAATAAAATTTATCTTGTTCATGACATTCTAGACCTAATGGGTGTAACTTTTATGTCTGCAGCCTACAGAAATGTATAGACAAA
The DNA here is from genome assembly GCF_014898055.3 of Talpa occidentalis. Taxonomy (NCBI): domain Eukaryota; kingdom Metazoa; phylum Chordata; class Mammalia; order Eulipotyphla; family Talpidae; genus Talpa; species Talpa occidentalis. The sequence continues at coordinate 51,031,757 of NW_023601322.1, read as the reverse complement.
CATTTCAGATAAACAGTTACTTCCAAAGTTTGTAGTGTCTACAGCTGCTATGAAATCTTCAATAAACTGAGAATACCTACAATGCATTTTCTGTAGCCCTATGCTGTCTGTGATTTCTGACAAGGCTTTGATTTGGCTTTCTATATCTCTGCTCTTCTAGAGTTACTGCAGTTGAACACTCAAATTCCAGCACTAAAGCCTGTTTAGTTTTTTTTTTTTTTTTAATTTTCTTTAATTATCTTATAAGGTAATATTCTTCCTTCCCGAAGATGAGGCACAGAGGGACTCCACTCCTTCTATAATTATCTTTTCAGTGCAAACACGTGAATAGTAGATGCCATGCAGAAAACAAAGCTTCTGACCATTTTCCTTATGGCACAGGACTTTCTGCAGAGCCTGCATTTTTAGTCACAGGATGACGGCCCCTCCCGTGTACTTACTTGTCCTTCCAAACAAGGGGTCATCTAGAGCTAAGATACTTGGGCTGCCCAGTGTCCTGCCATGAGTATTTTGGAATCCGTCACATCCTCTGTACCATCCACCTGCCCACCACAGGGGTTTGCAACCAAAGCTAACTCCTTTTCCTCTTTAATTCTGCCATCATTTTGCATCAATCTCTATAATGTATGGCTTATTTCTTTCTCCCAAAAGCAACTGCAGTCAGCCAACTTTTCTTCCTTCTTACTTGAGTTTTTTGGAATTTAAAGCAATTGTGAAGTTGTCTGTGGATATGTTTACATTGTATTACTGGTAGATAGCATATTCATAGTTTTCATGGGAGAGAGATAACTGTCAAGCAACAACAACAAAACTGTTCACCTTGCACAGGCGGAATAACCCCTTTGAAACACGATCCTTACTGCCTTAACAAAGAGAGTGCATTTTCCTGGAAACACGGCCATAAACTCAAAGAATAATCTAATATTTTTGGAAGCAGGAAGAAGCTCAAAATATGTTGGTAGAAAGTCTTCCTGTGTAACCAAGATATTTTTTTCCTCAATTAAACTACTTAATCCTGCATTCTTCTGCACTTTGATTAGGATGTCACAATTTAGGAGGAAAAGAATCATACCCAGAAGATTTCCCCATTCCTAGCTTTACCTGTATGATCACTTTATTTTAGTAATTTCTTAAATAGGGATGCATTATATTTACCACAGCCAAACCTCACTATTTTAACCCAGTTTATCAACATATGATTTAGTTTTTTAAAATGTAATGAAAATAAATTTCCACTTTTGCATTCTTATATGATTTATTGGCTGTACAAAATGAGAAAGACTCCTAATAGCATTCTTAAAAGAATTTTTTCTGAAGTCTTGGGGTACTTTAGAAAAAATACTCAAAAAGAATCTACTAAAAATCATGCATTTGGTAGATTTACTCATGAAATCTTAAAATTGTGACATTCAGGGCCTCCCCTGTGGCGCAGTGGTTGAGTGCTGGGCTGCGAGGCTGCCCGCAGCCTTTGCAGTGCCGGTTTGATCCCTGGCCCCCGGCGAGGGTCCCACATGGCCCCACAGACCTCTCCTGCCACCCGCTGCTCCCCTCAGCAGTGTACTTCATCAGTCTGCCTGTTCTGCTCCCTGTTCTGGCTCTGGTGAATTCTCTCACCCTCCTGCGCTTCTGACTGTACCCGGTGCTTATGTTAATAAATAAATAAATCCTTTAAAAAATTGATTTTTTAGTATGGTGTGTGATAGTGATCTAATTTTATTCTTTTACTGTGTCAGGCTTTTATGGGGATTTACCAGGTACACGGCAGGCAGGGGTGTTGGGGGTCCAGGAGGCTGGCAGGCCTCCCAGCCTCCAGCAAGTCTTCACTCTTTCTGGGCTCCCTGGCATTTGCTAGTGGTCTCTGCTACTCTTTCACTCTCTCCTTGGCTTCTGTTCTCTCTGCTTCCCTGCTCTCTGCTTCTCTGCTCTTCCTGCCATCCCCATGATGCCACCCTTATAAGCCCAGTCTTAGCCCAGGTGAATCCCATCTACATATGCCCACACCCTACTCTAGGTGCCCGCCATCAGGCATGCATTTGGGACCACAGGATTCCGTCATCTATCCTGATGGCAGGAGTGCAGAAAAACCTGATGCTTTTTCACTTACCCAAAACTTGGCACACTGTACAGAGATTAATCTGATGAGATGATTGCAAGATGATAATCCTGACTTCTGTGCTGCATAACTAGATTTTGTAGGCTACAGTAATTTGTGAAGTCCCTAGTTTAATGTCTAGCAGAAAAATAAGCATTTAATAAATACTTGTTGAATATGTCAATTGCTACTGATCATAAGCTCCTTTTTTATTTTACTGCTACCCTGTTACTGGAAATAGTGCCTGTCACATAGTGGGCACTTAATAAACATTTATTGATGGACAGACTGTTTTTCTGAAAGCATGAGCTTTTAGCCAAGAAGAATCTTAGAATAGCTGAGAAGGCGTACTCAATATGCAGGTGTCAGGATTCAGATCATATGTAGGGTAAATAAATGCTATCAGGCTTTTCTGCCCTCCCGCCATTAGGATAGATGATGGATCCTTGAGGTCCTGAATGCATGCCTGATGGCGGGCACCTGGAGTAGGGTGTGGGCATAGGTAGATGGGATTCACCTGGGCTGAGACTGAGCTTATAAGGGTGGCATCACAGGGATGCCAGTGGAAGCAGAGGAGCAGAGAGAGCAGGAGTGAGAGACCAAAAGAGAAGCAGAGACAGCCAGAGAACACCAGAGAGCCCAGAAAGAGGCCTGCCAGCCTGCCAGCCCCCCAGCACACTTGACTGCTGTGTACCCAGTAAAATCCCAACAACCCTGAAAAGCCACTGAGGGCTCTAGGACTTCTCCTTCAACCTCATCTGCATAGAATCATAGAGATCCTGCACTGTCCCTTTCCGCCGCTACATCACAGCTCAGCCCTCAGCAGATATATTACCTGTGACAATAGACTACTAATGAACCTCTACTTTTATTTATTTTTTTTAAATACTTTTTTTAAAGACTTTTTTTTAAGATTTATTTTTATTCATTTATACAAGCATTGGGTACAGTCAGAAGCGCGGGAGGGTGAGAGAATTCACCAGAGCCAGAGCAGGGAGCAGAGCAGACAAAAGGATCGAAGTACACTGCTGAGGGGAGCAGCGGGCGGCAGGAGAGGTCTGCACACCATGTGGGACCCTCCTCCCGTGGCCAGGGAGCAGCCCGGGATCGAACCAGCACTTTAGAGGCTGCGGGCAGCTTCGCAACCCAGCTCTCAACCGCTGCGCCACCAGGGAGGCCCTGAACCTCTACTTTTATACAGATAAAAAGCATAATTTTTAAAATCTCATATGTGTAGTGCCAGGAAGGCACAGAGCTGTTTCTCTATGACCCGAGCAGACGGGTGAAGGAGAGTCCTGGAGCCCTCTGTGGCTTTTTCAGGCTTTTATTGAGTTTACCAGGTACATAACAGGCAGGAGTGTTGTGGGGGTGGGGTAGGGCGGGAGGCTGGCAGGCCTCCAAGCCCCCAGGGCTGTTCGGTGTTTTCTCGTGGCCTCTGCTACTCTGCTTGTTCTCTTCTTCTGGTATTCCGTTCTGCTCTCTTGCTTGTTCTTCTCATGGTTCTGTTCTACTATGACGCTGCCCTTATAAGCCCAGTCTCAGCCCAGGGAACCCGCCTATGTACGCCCACAGGCTACTCCAGGTGTCCTCCATGAGGCATGCATGCAGGACTACAGGGATCCTTTATCAATTCTGATGGCAGGAAGGCAGAAAAGCCTGACAATTATTTACCCTACAATATGGTAACAGTGAGATTGATCAAATTATAAGAATGGGTCTGCAGAATGTTTGAGGATAGAAAGCAATCAAGATTAGTGTGAGTATTTCATTTTAACATATTGGATACCGCCCTGACTCCCCTCAGCCAGCCTACCATCATCCACTTTCTTCGTGGTATTTGAAACTCACCTTCTCCCCAGATTTGCTAGAAACAGCAACACATGTTTCTTCTGTTACATAGATGATCTTGCAAACTGGCACATAATAAAACTGGATCTCAAAGAGATGTTGTGATATTAGTTTCTAGGAAGCAAATATACTGCTTACATTACCTTTTTTTAAAGATTTATTTATTTATACAAGAACTGGGGTACAGTCCTGATGCATGGGAGGGTGAGAGGATTCACCAGAGACAGCGTGGGAACAGAACAGGCAGACGGACTGAAATACACTGCTGAGGGGAGTAGCGGGCAAGACGAGAGGTCTGCCCTGCCATGTGGGCCCCTCACTGGCGGGTCAGGATCGAACCCGCACCGCAGAGGCTGTGGACAGCTTCCCAGCAGTGTGCTCAACTGGCTGCGCCTCCATTATTTCTTTATTGCTGTTCTAATAAAATAGTTTTTTATGATTGGTATAACAAAAAAGCATTATCTCACAGTTTTGTTCTTCAGAAGTATAGGGTAAGTCAAGTATCAGGCTTTTCTGCCCTCCTGCCATTAGGATGGATGATGGATCCCTGTGGTCCTGAATGCATGCCTGATGGCGGACACCTGGAGTAGGGTGTGGGCATACATAAGTGGGTACACCTGGGCTTAGAGACTGGGCTTATAAGGGTGGTATCATGGGGATGCCAGCAGAGCAAAAAAGAAGCACAAGAAAGGGAACCAGCAGAGCGGCAGAGGTCACGAGAGAACTTGGGAGAGCCCAAAAAGTGACGACTCACCAGGGGCTGGGAGGTCTGCCAGCCTCACGGCCCCCTGGAGGGGGCCTGCCTCTACCTAGTAAACTAAATAAAAGCCTGAAAAAGCCACCGAGGGCTCCAAGACTCCTTCACCTGTCTGCTCCGATTATAGAAAACCTGCCCTGTGGCCATCCTGCCGCTACAAGAAGTCTAACACAGGTGTCTGTAGACGGAAATCAAAGTGTCAACAAAGGTTGTTCCTTCTGGAAGTTCTAGGGAAGAATCTTTTCCCTCCTCCCAACTGCTTGCCTTGGCTTTTGACCTTCACTCCATATTCTAAGTAAGCAACAAACTCTATTTATCCTGCTTCCATCATCACATCTCTGTCCCTGGCTTTCTTTTTTGAACTCCTTATTTCTTTTTAAGAGTTATTGTAATTTCTTTGGGCTCACCGAGATAATCCAAAATCATCTGCCTGTTTTAAAGTCAACTTATTATCAACCCTCATTTCCTCTTTACCCTGTAACCCCACTCAGTTTCTGGGGACATCTTTGGGGTTCATTCTTCTTGCTAGTAATCAGGATTTAAGGGTTAAAGATTCTGGAGCTATTTTTTTTTATTAAATTTATTCATCTTCATACATTATTGGTAACTTTTGGACATATCCAATTTCTTCCTTCAGGTGTAGACCTGTAATTCTCCCACCACTATAGGACCTGTGAGACATCAGAGTAATCCCTGTGTTCTTCCTTCTCCTGTTTTGACCCCTTACTTCCCCCCCTACCCCCCCGCCCCGCCCCGCTGTATGTCTCAGGTCTACTGTCAGTATAGGGTAAGGTAAAAAAAGTGTCAGACTTTTCTGCCCTCCCGACATTAGGATTGATGACGGATCCTTGTGGTCCTGAATGCATGCCTGATGGCAAGCTCCTGGAGTAGGGTGTGGGCATATGTAAATGGGTACACCTGGACTGAAAGACTGGGCTTATAAAGGGTGGCATCACGGGGATGCCTGGAGAGCAGAGCAGAGCAGAAGAATGGAACAGTAGACAGAAGGAGAAGTGACAGAACAAGGCCATGAGAGAATGCCAGAGAGCCCAGAGAGAGAGAAGTCTCGCCAGGGGCTGGGAGGCCTGCCAGCTTCCCGCCCCCACACCCCTGCCTGCTCTGTACCTGGTAAATCCCAATAAAAGCCTGCAAAAGCCACTAAGGGCTCCAGGATTCCTCTTTTACCATGTCTGCTTGGGTCATAGAGATCCTGCTCCGTCCCTTCCTGCCCCTATGGTCACCTTGCAAGTTTTCTTTTTCCTGACCCTTTGTTTGGTTTCCTATATTCCAAACATCAGTGAAACCATATGCTATTTGTTTCCTTCTAATTTATTTCACTTAGCACTATCCCTCCCAGCTCTATCCATGTTGTCAACAAATGGCATTAGTTTACCTTTTTTGATCACTGACTAGTAGTCCATTGTGTACACAAGCCACATCTATTTGACTCATTCATTAATTTAGGGGGCACTTATGTTGTTTCTATATCTTAGCTATTGTAAATATAATAGTGCTGCTATAAACATAGGCGTGCAGGTTTGCTTTTGAATCAGTGTTTTTGTGTTCTTTGGGTAGATTTCCAAGAGTGGAATTACTGAATCATATGTGTAGAGGCAGGATGGGCACTGAGCATGTTTTCTGATGCAGCAGACTGGGTAAAGGAGAGTCCTAGAGCCCTCAGTGGCTTTTGTAGGCTTTTATTGGGATTTACCGTGTACATGGCAGGTAGGGGTGCTGGGAGGCTGGGAGTTCTTCACTCTGGGCTCTCCGGCTTTCTCTGGTGGTCTCTACTTCTCTGCTCTCTGCTCTGTTTCTCGTGGTTCTGCTTCCATTCGTTCTCTGCTCTCTGCTGGTGTCTCCGTTACGCCACCCTTATAAGCCCAGTCTTAGCCCAGGTGAATCCCATCTACCTATGCCCACACCCTATTTCAGGTGCCTGCCATCAAGCATGCATTCAGGACTTCAAGGATCCATCATCAATCCTAATAGCGGGAGGGCAGAAAAGCCTGATACTTTTTATTTACCCTACAATATGGTAGATCCATTCTGAGTGCTTCGAAAAATCTTCACAGAGCTTTCCACAGTGGCTGGACCAGTTTAAATTTCTACAATCAAAGATGTTATGGAGATTTACGTTATGGAGTGTTTTGCCTGTTTTCTTCTACATAGTTATAGGGTAAGTAAATGATGTGGGGCTTTTCTGCCACCCTGCCATTAGGATTAATGATGAATCCTGCAGTCCTGAATGCATGCCTGATGGTGGGCACCTGGAGTAGGGTGTGGGAATATGTAGGTGGGATTCACCTGGGCTGAGGATGGGTACATAAGGATGGCGATATGGGGATGCCAGAGAGCGAGAGACCAGAAGAGAACAGATGGAAAGAGAGCAGAGAAGCATAGCCAAAGGAGAATGCCAGAGAGCCCAGTAAATAGTGAGGACTCAGGGACCTCTCTGGTGGTGCAAGGGGTTAAGACACAACCTATGAAGCTATCCACAGCCACTGCAGCATGAGTTTCATCCCCAGCCAGGGAGCTACCCAAAGGGCGCTGCAAACATCTCCTGTCTTGCCTGCTGCTCCCTTCAGCAGTGCATTTCATTCAATGTACCTGTTCTGTTCCCCACACTGTCTTTGGTGAATCCTCTCACTCCCCCCACCTCACACACACACGTCTGGCCTGTACCCAGAATACATGAATATATAAATCTTTTTTGTTAAAAAAGTGAAGAGTATCTGGGGGCTGGGAGGCCTACCAGCCTCCTGGCTCCCAGGACCCCTGCCTGCCATGTACCTGGTAAAATCCCTATGAAAGCCACCCAGGGCTCCAGGACTCCTCCTTTACAACATCTGAATAGGATCATAGAAACCTGTTCAGTCCCTTCCTGCCGCTACAAGTTTATGGTTTCATATTTTCACATTAAAGTCTTTTATCCATCTTGAGTACATTTTTGTGTATGGTGTGAGATAGTAGTCTAGTTTCATTCTTTTGCATGTGACAATCAAGTTTTCCAATGCCATTTGTTGAAGAGGCTTTCCTTGTCCCAGGGTATATTCTTTGCTCCTTGTAAGGGATTAGTTGTCTTTATAAGTGTGTTTTTATTTCTGGACTTTCAATTTGATTCCATTGGTCTGTCTCTGATTTTGTTCCAATACCATGCTGTTTTTATTATTATGGCTTTGTAGTATAGTTTGAAGTCTGGGAATGTAATAACTCCATTCTTTCCCTTTTTAGTCATGAGTGCTTTTACTATTTGGGTATTTGTGTGTGTGTGTGTGTGTGATTCCATATGAATTTCAGCAACATTTGTTCCATTTCTTTAAAGAATGCCATTGAGATTTTTTATTGGATTTGCATTGAATCTGTAAATTGCTTTTTGTTGGATGGCCATTTTAATAATGTTAATTCTTCCAATCTATGAAATTGCAATGTCTTTACATTTCTTTGTGTCTTCCTTTAGTTCTTTTAACAATGTTTTATAAGTTTGCTTGTATAGGTCATTCACCTCTTTTGTTAGGTTTATTACCAGGTATTTAATTTTTTATTTTGGTACAATTGTAAATAGGATGGTTTTCTTAACTTCCTCCTCTTCAGACTGATTTTTTGCATATAGTAAGGCTACTGATTTTTGTGTACTGATTTTGCTTATGACCCCCAATGTAATGCAAGCCCCCTGCGAAGACCTGTCTTGTGCTCTAGTTAGCTGGGCAGTGTGGGCAGGCTACTGGTTCTAGATTTAGTGTTAATTTTCAACCATAGTGAAAATATTTTTTAATCATAGTCAAGCTAACAATCTGATTAATAGAAATCCTTTAAAGAAACTATGATGAGGAACCTCCCTAGTGGCTCAGGGGTTAAAGTGTCAGTGCTCAGGGGTTAAAGCCACAGTGCCAGCACTGTGGCATAAGTCCCATTCCTGGCCAGGGAGCTTAACCACATGGCACAACAGACCTCTCCTGTCTCACCCTCTCTTGTCTTTCCTGTCTCCCCTCAGCAGTGTATTTCAGTAGATCTGCCTTTTCTGCTCCTCACTCTGCCTCTGGTGAGTACTTTCAGTCCCATACCTCTGGCCTACACCCCAGTTCTTGTATGCATAAATAAATAAATGAATAAATGAGTGAATGAATGAATAAATAAGTAAATCTTTAAAAAAAAAGAAACTATGATGACTGCACCTGAGGGGAGAAATGCTATCTTGTGGAAAAAAAAATAAACAAAATGGGGCCTCCCCAGTGGCGCAGCGGTTGAGCGCTGGGTTGCGAAGCTGCCCGCAGCCTCTGCGGCTCCAGTTCGATCCCCGGCTGCTCCCCGGCCACCAGAGGAGGGTCCCACATGGCGCGCAGACCTCTCCTGCCGCCCGCTGCTCCCCTCAGCAGTGTACTTCGGTCCTTCTGCCTGCTCTGCTCCCCGCTCTGGCTCTGGTGAATTCTCTCACCCTCCCGCGCTTCTGACTGTACCCAGTGCTTGTATAAACAAACAAACAAATAAATAAATAAATAAATAAAACATGCCTCTATAAAAAAAAAATTTAAAAAAAAAAAAATAAACAAAATGTTTAAAAAAAAAGATAAATTCAAATAGGTACAATTGTAGCCTATAGGTAACTATGACACATCCACATGAGCTAAGAGTGCAATAGAAGTTCTGAATAAGGAAACCACTTCTCACCAGTTTTGGTTTTGACAAAACAGTTCTGAAGAAATTTGCAGGTAAAAGAAGCTTCTCTGAGATTTTCAGACAGGTCTTCTTAAGATGTATTATTTTGCATGTGGATAAATTCTAACAGGTCATTTGAGGTTCTGTAAGCACGAGGAAAAATTTTACCACTTTCTACATTGCCTAGAGGGATGAAAATTAGGACTATTACTTAGTTTTAAGGTTATCTCCAGAAATCACAGATGAATTAGAGCAGGCTCTCTAATTACAGAGCATCTGGTTGGTCAGATGAGTCATCCTTTCTTCCCCAGGTGAGTTCCCCTCTTCTCTCCTCAAGGCCCTTATCCCATTCCTTAGTTCAGAAGTATACATTTATTTGGCTCCATTACTTTAGAATTTGTAGTCATGTGGATTCTTCATATGTATAAATGTGCTTTATTCTCCTACTCCTTTATTCTTCTACTAATCTTACTCTCCTACTAATCTTTCTGATGTTAATTTGAAGAACCCACAGGTTTCTTCATTCCCACAAAATTACCCTTGTTCATCTACCCACATCTTTTCCATGTGTCTGTGATTTTTTTACCTAATAATGTGATCCAATGGCAAACAGTCAGGATTTATGGTGCTTCACAAAATTCTGAATATGATTGAAAAGAAATAGGGCCTCCCCTGGTGGCACAGCGGTTGAGCACTGGGCTGCAAAGCTGCTCCTCAGCCTCTGCAGCACTGGTTTAATCCCCAGCCACCAGCGAGTGTCCCACATGGTGCGCAGACCTCACGTGCCGCCCACTGCTCCCCTCAGCAGTGTATTTCGTTGGTCTGCCTGTTCTGTTCCCTGCTTTGGCTCTGGTGAATTTTCTCACCCTCTCATACTTCTGACTGTACCCAGTGCTTGTATAAATAAATAAATAAATCTTTAAAAAAAGCAAAAAAAAAAAAAAAAGAAAGAAATAGGAAGAAAGAATTTAACATACTTGAAAGTTCTAGTTTTACACATATAACTGTAATTTTTCCTTTTTAAGCTTACAATCTTTGTGCTATTTAACTGCAGATTTCTGATAAATCTCCAAGTATGAAATAATTATGAAATTATATTAAATGTTGTATTAACACATATTTTTCTGGCACAGAGAAAAACAATTTTAATGTTTCACACAATGTCATTTAAATAATATTTTTTTAGAAAGAAAATATAAATAAGCAAGGGAAGAAACAAAAAACAGTACCAATGATTTTTTATAAAGTATCTCTCACTACACTTTCTGCTAAATAAACACAACATTGCATATGCTACTGAACATTTAGGTTGTCATATTGTTATAATTACCTTTACTCTTGTCCCCAAAAATGAATTAAAGTCTCAATAGATCTGAATTCCTTGTTGATTTGCTGACTTTGCAGAGATCTGTGTAAGAAATTGACATAGGCTGAGAAAACAATCCTTATTGAACAAAAGCAATGTATCTTCATGTATTGACTTTTCTGTGATTCAATTTGCAGTAAGTCTGAAAGTAACCTTTATAAACTGCCCTGTGAACTTAAAAGCAAGTTTGCATTTTGTGGTTAACTTTTGTTTGACTACATGACTTCCAGACTGATGACCCAGCTTCTCTGAGCCTTTGAAATCTTTTAATTGAGTGATGGAAACAAAAGATCTTCCAAATAGTGAAAATCATAACCTAAAAATTGGATAGGGATTTTAGTAAAGGCAGATCTTATTAATTTATAATTACAATAATTACATTGGCTAAAAGACAAATTGTACTGTAGTTATTTGCCTAATAAGGCAACAAATAAGGCATTAAATCTGTCATTCTAAATAAAACCATTATGATAGCAATATGTAGATTTTTTTCATTTGAAAATCCTGTATGAATCATTTAGTATATTGGTGTTTTATTTTCCTTTTGCCTCTGTCAATGTGTAAAATTTTACACACTCAACATATACTAAGCATTATTGAAAACATGTTTGAACTAATACTTCTTCTGTACTAAATCATGGATTATTTTGAGACTAACATCTACTGACTTTGCTTTTAGTTCTATTGTTTTCTTTGTTTAATCAGTTCTGTTTGACTTATCACATTATTTTTAGAAATTGAGGGACTTTTCTTTCTGAGTTCTTATTTTATAGTTAATGAAGTTAGGCCTTTTTATACAACAGCAAATTTGGTAAAAACAATCATGTACATTACATTTTAGTATTGATTGTTAGTTTCCCGATTCTATGACACTTCTCAAAGTATTTCCTTATGAAAACAATGGTTCATTTTTGCCTACATGCTGTCAAAAGATATTTTAGTCTGGCAAACAGAAGAATATTGTTTCTACTCTCAATTCTGAATATTTCCAGGGAATTTTAGCATCATGATAGAATGATTTACACTGCTGAAATGTTTTAATTTTGTGTAGTTTTAAATAAAAATATTATCAATGTTTTCCTCTTTTTTGTTCAAGAAATCTCTTTACTTGGTCATGTCCTTGTTTAACCCTTTTAAAAGATGAAAATATCAAGAAGATTATGATTAGAAATATCATTCTTAATTATAAAGATCAAAGTAAATATAATAAGTTAAAAATTTACATATCTTGCTCTGAACCTTTGTAGTTTTTTTAAGGATTGTTTTAAGATTATTTATGCATACAAGAACTGGAGTACAAGCTAGAGATGTGGGGGCAAGAGGATTCACCAGAGACAGAGTGGGGAACAGAACAGCTGGATTAACTGAAATACACTGCTGAGGGGAGCAGCGGGCGAGTCAGGAGAGGTCTGCTGTGCCATATGGGTACCTCCCTGGGCGGAGATTGAACTCGCACTACAGTGGTTGCAGATAGCTTCATAGGTTGCATTTTAAACCCTTGCACCCCCAGGGGGCCCTGAACCTTTGTAGTTTTAACTGAATTTATTTATTTAAATTGAGGTACTATTTGGAAATCCCCTTTAGGTATTATCACCATAATATTAGTACCCTACATTAAATTACCCATAATCTACCAGAGTCCACTGTGCTGCCTTCTCTCTATGTTTTTACCCCTATCCCAAACCCTCCCCAACTTGGTGCTTCACTTCCATAGTAAGCTATCAAGGGTTAGTTTTGTCTTTATCTGACTTTTAGTCTAGTTACTTTATATTCCACATAGTAGTGACACTATCCAGTATTTATCTTTCTCCTTCTGATTTATTTCACTTAGCATTATCTCTTCCAGCTCCAGCCATGTTGTTATTGCAGAGTTTATCTTTTCTGATTGCTGAATTTATCTTTTCTGATTGCTGAATAATATTCCATTGTGCATATATTTCATGTCTCCTTGATCCACTCATTTGATTGGGACACTTAATTTGTTTCCATAATGTAGTTATAGTAAATAGCACTGCAATAGGCATGGGTGTGCAAGTTTCCTTTTGAACTAGTGCTTTTGAAATTTGGGGGTAGATGTCTAGCAGTGGAATTATTGGATCCAATGGCAGATCATTTTTTAACCTTTTAAGACACCTCCATACTGCTTTCCATTAGGACTGTACCACTTTGCATTCCAACCAGCAGTGTAGGAGTATTCCCTTTTGCCCACGTTCATGTCTTTACTAGCATTTGTTGTTTCTGTTTGTTCACAATATGGTCCATTCTCACAGGTGTGAGATTGTATCTCATTGTGGTCTTGATTTGCATTTTATGATAATAAATGATTATGAACATTTTTTTCACGTGCCTGCTGACCGTCTTAATGTCATCTTTGCAAAGATATCTGTTTAATTATTTTGCCCTTTTTTTGATTGGGTTATATGTTTATATTTGATATAAATCCTTTGCCAGATGTATAGTGTGCAATCATTTTTACACATTCAGAACAGTCTTTTTATTTTGGTTATGGTTTCTGTGACTGTGCCAAAGTTTTATGATTTGATATAGTCCCAGGTGTTTATGTTCGCTTTTGTTTTTCTTGTTGTTGGGAACAAATCCTTAAGGCATGACTAAAGCTTAAGTCATAAAATGTTTTCCCTATATTTTCTTCTTTGTATTTTAAGATCTCAGGTTTTACATTCAAATCTTTTGTCCATTCAAATTGATTTTTTAGGGCCTCCCCTGGTGGTGCAGTGGTTGAGCGCTGGGCTGCGAAGCTGCCCTCAGCCTCTGCAGCACTGGTTCGATCCCCGGCCGCAGGCGAGGGTCCCACATGGCACGACAGACCTCTACTTCTGTGCCCACTGCTCCCCTCAGCAGTGTATTTCATCAGTCTGCCTGTTCTATTCCCTACTCTGGCTCTGGTGAATTATCTCACCCTCCCGCGCTTCTGACTGTACCCAGTGCTTGTATAAATAAATAAATATATATTTTAAAAAAATTGGTTTTTTAGTATGGTGTGTGATAGTGATCTAATTTTATTATTTTGCTGTGTCAGTTCAGTTTCCCAATACCATTTATTGAAGAGGCTATCCCTGATCCAGTGTATGTTCTTGGGTCCTTTGTCACAGTTTAACTGTCCATATGAATGTGGGTTCATTTCTGAGTTCGCAATTCTATCCCATTGGTCTGTGAGACTGTTTCATTAGAGTACCAGATTTTTAAAAATCATTATGATGTTATAGTATAATTTGAGGTCTAAGGGTGTGATACCTTCATTCTTTGTTTGCTTGTTTATTTTTCTGGATTGCTTTTGCTATTGTGGTCTTTCGTGCTTCCATATCTATTTAAGTAGTATTTGCTTCAGTTCTTTGAAAAATGCCATTGATATTTTTATTGTGATTTCATTCAATTTGTATTTTGCTTTTGGTAGGATGGTTATTTGACAATATTGATTTTTCCAATCAATGTACAGAGAATATTTTTTTCATTTCTTTGTGCCGTCTATTTCTTTCAACAATGTTTTATAGTTTTCTTTTACCTTCTTTGTTATAGGTCTTCTACCTTGTTTGTTAGGCTTTCTTCAAGTTATTTAATTTTCTTTTGTGCAGTTATAAATGGGATAACTTTCTTAATTTCTTCCTCTTTGATCTCATTGTTTATGAAAGGCAACTGATTTATGTGTATTGATTCTTTACTCTACCACTTTGCTAAACTGATAAATTGTTATGATTAGTTTTTCCATGGACTCATGATGGTTCTCTATGTTTATTATCATGTCATCTATAAATAATGATAGCGTTGCTGCTTCTTTCCAAATTTGGATTCCTTTTATATCTTTCTCTTGTCTCATTGAACTTCCAATACTATGTTAAACAGTAGTGGAAATCTTTTTTTTTTTTAAGATTTATTTTATTTATTTATGCGTACAAGAACTGGAGTATAAGACAGATGTACAGGGGTGGTATGGGGTGGGGGCAGAGGCAGGGTGGTGGTGAGGGGATTCACCAGAAATAGTGGGGATCAGAACAGGCAGATGTACTGAAAAACACTGCTGAAGAGAGCAGCAGGTGAAACAGAAGAGGTATGCTATGCCATGTGGGTTAGCTCCCTGGCTGGAATTGAACTCATGCTACAGTGGCTGCTGATAGCTTCATGGTGCTGAGACTTAATCCCTTGTACTACCAGGGAGGCCCCAGTAGTGGATATCTTTGTCTTGTTCCAGATCTTAGTGGAAAAGTTTTCAGTTTTTCAATGAAATTGAAATCAATTAAGAATGACAATACCTATGGGTTTATTGTAAATAGCTTTTATTGTGTTAGTGTATGTTACATTTATCCTCAGTTTTTCAAATGATTTCATCTGAAATGATGTTGAAGTCTGGTGTTTGTTTGATTGGGTGGTTTTATAAGTTATCCACTTCTTCCTCTTTGCTAACGTCCATATTTTTTTGTCCTAAATTCTTAGAAGTTTCACTACTATGTGGCTTGTTATCAGTTTCACTTTATGTATGCTGGCATTCTTATTTTTTTTTAATAAATTTTATTTTTATATTCCCCATACAATAGCAATCCCCTTATTTTGACCCCAATCCCTCCCCTCCTCGCCCCCCACACCCCATAGAGGGTCTCTGGTTCATAGTTGTTTGTTGATTTTGATTTTCACTTTCTTATAGTTATTCATTTTCCTGGTCCCTTATTTAAGTTTTCTAGATTCTTGCTATGAGTGAGACCATCCGGTATTTTTCTTTTTCTTTCTGGCTTATATCACTGAGCATGATCCCTTCCAGCGCCATCCATGTTGCTGCAAATTGCATGTGTTTATCTTTTTTGAATGCTGAGTAATATTCCATGGTGTATATGTATCACATCTTCTTGATCCAGTCATCTATTTTTGGGCATTTGGGTTGTTTCCAAAGCTTAGCTATTGTAAACAGTGCTGCTATAAACATAGGGGTGCAGGTGGTCTTTGGAATTGATGTTTCTGTGTCCTTTGGGTAAATACCTAGGAGTGGAATTGCTGGATAATATGGAAGCTCTATGCTTAGTAGGTCCACAAATCTCCACATAGCTCTCTATAGTGGTTGGACCAGTTTGCACTCCCACCAACAGTGCAGGAGAGTTCCTTTTTCTCCACATCCTCGCCAACATTTGTTGTTGCTAGCTTTTTTAATATGTGCCATTCTCACTTGTGCTGGCATTCTTTTAGCTTCCCATATAAATAAATTTATTCCCTTCTCTAGGTTCTCTATTCTTTTCTCTAGGTTTAAATACATTTTATGCTCCTTTCTCTTAGCCCTCTCGTGTTCCCATTATTCTTCTGTTGCTTTTTTTTTTTTTTCTTCTTGAAATCAGATAGTTCTTGGAGTGTTTCTTCATTATTTCATTTGGTTCCTCTCTTTCCATGTCTAGCCTGGTTCTTTCTACATTTGCATCTTCAATTATACTGACATGTTTTTCCACATGATCTACTTTACTCCAGTGAGTTTCTCCTGAATTTTTCATCGTTGTATTTTCCTTTTGTATTCTGAATCTCCATTTTTATCTTATTTAAACCTTCATTTTCTGGGTCTCCCTGGTGGAGCAGAGGCTAACAACAGTGCTACCAAGCTATCGCCAGCCACTGCAGCATGAGTTTGATCCCTGGCCAGCCAGAAGCTAACCTACATCATGCAGCAGCCATGTTGAGACCTCTGGGTCTGCCCTGCTGCTCCCCTCAGCAGTGTATTTCAGTAGATCTGTCTGTTCCACTCCCCAACTCCATCTCTGTGAATTCTCTCATTCCTGCACCTCTGGCCTGTATGTAAGAACTCCAGTTCTTGTAGGCATAAATAAATCTTTTAAAAAAAACCTTCATTTTCTGTCTTAAGTTCATTGATTTTATTTCTATGGACATCCATTTGTATTTCTAAGTTTTGTACCATTTTTTTGAATTTCTTTATCATTGCAATTTAAAATTCTGTGTCTGATAGGGTGAATATAGCTTCCATGTCTTTGAAGATGGCTTTTGAAGGCTTGTTCTCTCTATATATTATACTATTCTTGAGGAGTCATGTTGCCATTTGTTGGGATTTTTCCTTCTTCTCACAATTAGAATTGGGACTCAGGGCTACCTCTGGGCTTGGATCCTCCCCCTTCACTAGTCTAAAGGTCTTGCAGGGAGCTGTGAGGCCTCTGGACATTCTGGCACCTTCCCTAGCATGGGTCTGCTGTCTCACTGATCTGGGTAGAGGCTGGCAGGGTCTCTCAGAAAGTTGCAAGGCCTCTGGACACTCTGAACTTCCCCTCATGTGAGTGTGTGGTCTCACCAGTCTGGCAGGTGCTGGTGAGGTCATGTGGGAAGTCATGAATCCTCTGGTGGCCTGGGCAGGTGCTGACAGGTTCTTGTGAGAGGTTGCAAAATCTTTGACCACTTTTGCACCTTTTTTGGAATAGGTCTGTTCTCTCACCTGTCTCAGTGTATGCTAGTAGGGTCTCATGGGAAGTCGCAAAGCCTCTGGATGATTTGGGAGCATGCTGGCAGGGTCTTGTGGGAGATCAAATGGCCTCTGGCCATTCTGGCATCTTCCCTGGCCTGAATCTTTGGTTTATCAAGATTGCTTGACTGAAAATAGAATATAGAAAGAAGCTAAATGAATTAATTGAGACAGAGATTAAGAAACTAGTGCAAAGTTTTTTTTCATATATTTAATTTATTTCTGATTTTACATTTATGAGCTTTGTAAAGTCTACATGTACTACATAACACTTTTAAATGTCATTGCTCTTTCAAACATTTTATAACCATTCCATAGGAGTTTCAAACATATAATTTTCTAAGGAAAAATCAAAAGAAGTGTAACATGATAGACCCTTCTTTGAATAAAATAGATTCCATCTTGTCTCTAACTGCCATCTTGAGATCTCTGGGTGAGTTGTTGAGCAGCATGTCTTAAATAGTCCCACTTGTTGAAATGAACTGGAAAGAAACAGATTAGAAACAAACCCCACACTGCAGCTTTCTGTCTTTGAACCAATCATTAAAAGATAAATGAACTTTAGACCCAATCTAAGAGTTTCAAAACAAATGACCCAATCTCATGCCACTTCCCAACTTGGTCCTTTAAAATGTCCCTGTGTAGGCCTCCATGGTGGTGCAAGTGGGGTTAAATGGCACAGGGAACAGAGTAGTAGAATGATTTTGATGCATGGTGGTGAAATCAAGATAGAAAATCTCTTCTCACTAAGATAAACTTTCTTAAGTAATATTTAAAACAGGCTTTACTCATTCTAGAAGCATTTATTGAGCTCTAAGTCTCAACCCATTAATAGGTTACAAACAAACATTTTAATGAAACAGAACAATAACAAAATTGACTATAGCATCAATAGTAAGGATACATATTGCTCATCAAAATTTTGTTGCTGGTTTTGTGTGTGTGCACGTGTGTGTGTGTTTGAGAGAGAGAGAGAGACAGAGAGAGAGATCTGTATGTACTATATATTTCTTAGAGTGGGTTGTGTTTGAAAGAACTTGAAGGTGAGTACTGTAGAACAGAACTACAGAGCCATTTCAAAATGAATCAAACTGCTTTTCAATTTACCCTGAACCCCACTTACGTTAGTAGAGAGATTTTGGAATTTTGCTTTTAGACAAATTTCCCCAGTTGATGCCACCTTTTGAATTAATTTGAAGAGGATTTTTCACTCTTTCAGAATTGTTCAGGAGGGGTGTGGTAGTTGGAGTCTAAGGGCAAAGAAATGAAAGTGGTGTCTGATGCCAGAGACTTTCAGGGTCCTTATGGTCCAGACTGATGGTCCAAACTGAGTTAGATCAGAGAGGGACTAACCCACTGATTTTTCACTTTGGTTGTGAACAGGTGACCTTCAAAGTGGACTCTACTTTTGAAACACCTATGTTTGAATATAAGAATGTGGTTATTGTAACAAGTTGGATCAAAGCCCAATGTTTTCCTAGAAGATATTGGCTGCATCTACAAAATGTCAAGATTTTGGTAAACAGTGAAAGCAAGGTCTTCTGCAAGGCTTTCCGAGAACTACAATGTTTCTTACATAATTACTTTCAAGGAAGCCCATCTCTGAGGTGAGAGGAAGGAAGGAGAAACTGCAAATCAGTGCAGTCTGATACAGAGAAGACAGTCTTAGATTTGGAAGGTATCTTAATAAGTGGAAGGTTAAGTACAATCTTCAAACCTCCAGACTCCTGGGGTCACTCAGTGTTTATGTACAGAACTGCTCTGAAGGTCCCTAAAAGATATATAGTATTCTTATTTCCAGAGCGCTTCAAGTGGCCTGTAATTCTCTAATTTTTAATATATAATATGACAATAGACCCTGTCGTTGAAAATTTTAGTAGCAAATGAAACTATGTAACATTCAAAAAATTCCTTTTGAGTGTCGATTATCATCAATTACATCCATTGTTTCACTCATTTATTTCCCATTTGTTCTAATACAAATGTATTAGTGTGGGCAGGGTCTGTGCAGATGGTCAGCAAAGTGTGAGCCAAACAGATTCCCTGACATCCTGAGACTGAAAGTCTAGTGGGTACCAAAGGCATTCGATAAATAACACAAATAATTAATTACTTTATTTACAGTGTGGGGGAAGCACATTCATTTCTCACTTGTGAATCAATCTTTCAAGTAAATATTCATCAAGTACTCTCCTGGAGAATGAAGTGGAAAGAAGTGAGAATTGCCTTTGCTTCTTCTTCCCCAGCCCCATTTCAGCAATAAGTCCCTAGTCCTATGAAGCTCCCAAGCTGCCTTTCTGTCTGGAGTCAGGCAGGGGAAGATGCCATCCGTGGGGGCTTGGTACTACCCACAGTCAACCCAGGTTCTGGGTTCCCAGAAACTGAACTTGGGAGCTATGACTCTACTTTTCCCCCTAGTATTCTGAGTTGGAACCTGAAGCCATTTGCTGCAGAGATATTACTTTAAACAGTAGTAGATTTTGAAGTATTAGAATTTAGCTGTGTAATGGATTAAGTTATCCAGAGAAATATGGCTTATTTATTGATATAATTATAACCCATTTCTTCTTATTCTGGATTTCTACATTTAAAGCTTAAATAACAGAAAAATAATTTAACTTTTGAAACACACATCATTTTGCTAATTGGCATTCTTCGTTTAAATGCTTAAAATAGATTATTCTCAAAAAGACTGTTACCACACATAGAATTTAATGTGTTAATCAAATGAATGGATTTACCATTGTGACAGCACTTTTAGAAACGTTAAAGACTTTTGCCATCTTCTTTGTCTTTTTATGCAGATATTATGACCTGTATAAATTTAGCATATACCTCTGTTAAATTATTCCTATATTTTAATATAGATTATTTGATGAGAGTGACAAAGACTGTATTCCTTGAAAATGAGATTTTTTTTTTTTAAATGAGTAAGTCTGGCTGAAAAATGAGCCAAAACTGACCTTTAAACCATTAGTTTTCCTTTCATTTCTGAATCAAATTTAAAGTAAACTCAAAATGGAATGGGAGCTTAAGGGTCTACAGTCGTTCACTCTCCTCAACAAAGAAGGTCTGTGCTTGCATGGAGGGTCTGAGAGCTTCCCCCACCCTACCCCCTACGCCCCAGTATTTGGTAGCCATGACAAATGCACTCTGAGGTGCTATGCCCCAAACAACCCTGAGACTGCTGCAGGTTTGACAGGTCCATAAATCATCTCGCCCACTTGGTTTTGCACCCTGTTGCATCACCAGCTGGGTTTAAGCATTAGGCTTTGCTGCCTGTTTTATAGGGCTAAGCCAGAATCCCCTCATGCATTTAGCTGCAACTGTCTTATTCACAAAGAGTGGGGCCATCTCGGGACTTCATGGTCATAAAGTCTCTTTTCTCTCCTCTCTCCTCTGTCTTCTCTCTTCTTTCTCTCTCTCTCTCCCTCTCTCTCCTCTCTTTCTCTTTCTCCTCTCTCCTTTCTCCCTCCTCCTCTCTCCCTCTTTCTCCTCTCTCTCTCTCCCCTCTCTCTCCTCTCTCTCTGCTCTCCCTTTCCCCTCCTCTCCTCTCTCTCTCTCTCTCTCTCTCTCTCCCTCTCTCCCCTCTCTCTTTCCCATTAGTTCGTCAAGTCACTGAATCACAGGTACTATGAAATGAACATTTTATTTTACACACAATGCAGTATTTCCCTCTCCTTGAAACAATTAGTTGTAAGGAAATATGTTTTCAAATTAAAAAAAAAAAAAAAACAGAATGGACCAATTCCAATAAAAGGAGAGCATCTTTTAATTAATTTACAAAGTTTTTACCTGTTATCTGTTAAGTGGTGCAAACCAAAAACCTCACAATTCCCTTGCCAACCCCTCTGAGGTCCTTAATTTCAAACTTGCACTGGGTGTCTGACTAGATGCCAGCACAGGGTCAGAGCAACAGGGTGCCTTCTCCTGCCCACACCCTGCGGGATGCTTGATGCTGGAGACATTCCTGCCTCAAATAAGCCAGCTCTGTTGTAAATGCTGACACCCTGAGTTTCCAGCTGACTGGATTGGGCCTCTCCCTGACCCAAACAGGACCACACACCTTGGTCTGGTTCTGAATGGGCACCAAGCCCCAGAGACACAGAAATGGCTGCCTTGAAACAAATTTGCCTTTTCTTCCCTCTACTGATGGTCAGATTAGCCAACATTTTTCTCTCACATCCCAGATTTCCAGATCAGAATTCCTTCTTGTTTAAACTTGAAATCTCATCACGACGACACTTTCAGTCACCAACCTTGTCTTTGCTGACAAGACAACCTTGTCTTTGCTACTCCTGAGATCCCTGGTCTGCCAGAACTTGGATCCTGAGCCTATGGTCTCTGTGCATGGAGACCCACCTTATCGACTCGGGGTCGTCTGACTCTTCCCTCTCAGTTTGGCCTGAGCCTGCTACATGGGATCCCACAGAAGATCAGGAAGCAAGAATTGCTGGGCATTTATTTCATCAAGAATGTTCTGCCAGAATGAATGAAATGGGCTATGATGATGCCCCATGTATCACTGGACCTGCAACCAATATCTTAATTAGAAGAGCCACAGGGCAAAAAGATAATACGTGGTTTCATTTTTCAAAATAATGAGTCTGACCACATATGGTACTGTACTTATGCATCAAGCTTTTTAAGGCTTCTACAATTTTTTATTCAATCATATGAACTATGGCCATCTTTCATCTTCTTTCCCTTCACCCCCATGTTCATTCATCTTTCTTGCCAGTGTAAACTCGACACTTGTCCCTCTCTGTCTCCAGGATCAATTCCACTCCACACTATTGCTAGGAAAAATTTTTCTAAACCACCCAGGAGAATGAGTCACACTGTGTGACGCTCTACAGGCACCTCTGTCAGCCAGAGAAGAGTTCATTCTCTCATGGGACTTGGAAGGGTTCCCCCCTAAGAGGCATTGATCTCCGGGACATACCTTTGTTTCCCCAGGCGTGTGCCCTTTTATAGCCTTCTTTTGCCAGTTTCTCCACTCTGTTCTATTACACTCAATTTAAGTATGTGTTACCCTTCTTTTACTCCCTATTTCCCTATAAGCAATAAACTCTGCTGCAGCTCACAGGAATCGGAGCCAGGGCTCATCAGGATGTGACACCTGGTCCTTGGTCACATGTGCCTTTCTTGGGTGATGTTCAGGCTCCTTGAAGGTGGGGAACATCTGTGGCTCCAGAGATGCTGATTCTGTGGTTCCTTAAATGCTGTGCATGACCTTGAGTGCGTTCTCTGATCTCCTTCTTCTGAATGTTTCCCTTGTTATTCAGGAACAACTGCAGAACTATTGTTGGGATCAAATGAAACAATGCAATACATTTCTGAACACACTGCTTGTAACACATGAAGTACTCAAAAAGATGATTTTGAGATGTCCACATTTCAACTAAATGCCTGATGAATTTGCCATTGAATATATATATATATTCATTCAACAATTCTCCATTGACTGCCTACTATGTGCTAAGGGCCCTACTATGTTCTGAGTAGACACAGCCCTTATCCTTGAGTTGGGATTGAGAAGTGAGAAGGGGTGGTTGGGGTGGGCCTCCCCCATGGCACAGTGGGTTGAGCACAGCTCTGTGAAGCTGTCTGCAGCTTCTGCAGTGCCAGTTCGATCCCCACAGGCCTCAGAGCAACCTACATGGCGAGCAGATCTCTCCCATCTCGGCCTCTGCTCCCCTCTGCAGTGTATTTTGTCAGTCTGCCTGTTCTGTTCCCTGCTTTGTCTTTGGTGAATCCTCTCACCCTCCTGTGCATCAGGCCTGTACACTGGCTCTTGTATAAATAAAATAAATCTTAAAAAAAAAAAGAAGAAGGAGGGTGAGAAGGAATTATAATTGTGTGTGGAAAGTTAGTTATATAATGAAACTTATAAAATGGGGAGTATGTGTAGTTAATTCCCACTTAGAGAAGGGAAGTACAAATCGATTTAGTCCATAGTAGGTGCTCAGTAAATGTTTTCTGAATATAGAGATTACTGAGGTTTTTAATTAAAATATCAGTACAGGATGAAGGAGGCGGGTTTGTTTGTGGTTTTGTGGTATTGCTAATATGGGGCCTTTTTACTTCCTTCTTGGGGACAGTCCAGTTTTTCTATTTTTCAAGATGTAATGCTTGTTTGATGCTTCCAAGGGGAATTGTCTGACCTGGACTTTAAAGAGGTTATTTCAGGACTGATGTTCCAAGGAAAATGCATTATCACCTGATGGTTCTCTTGAGCTTTATTCAGCTTTGCACTGACTTTGATGGTTTTTGCAGGAGATGTGAGACCAGGGATGGTCTGAGTCATATGGAATCACTTCAGTTGGCAATCCTGAGAAACTTGCAGAGGGAGGAGGTAGAGACATTCTGCCAAAACATCATGGAATTTACCAAGTGGCATAGCCCGAGAAAAACAAACATTCCAAGAGACACTTAATATTAACTATCCTGGATTAGGGGCACTTGCCAGAATGTGTCTGGAGCCTGGGTTACAAATCATCAGTTGCTATTACAGGTGTAAGATATTATGAAAAGAGCCTGTATTCCTACAGTTGTACTGAAAGGTATACATGATCAGAACTTAGGAATTGTTTGTTTGTAATCGCTCCCTCTTTCCTAGTGCAATGTTGGTTTTGCATTTGATATAATATGTGATTTTAAAGGTAAGAACAGCAATGGTGATTATGTGGTTCTCTTTACTTTATAGATAAATTTAATCCTTTCCATAATCTAGTCAATCAACTTATGTAAGACAGTTCTTATAAAATATCATTTGAAATTATGTTTAGTGTAGCATAGATTATCATCAAAAAAAATTGCGTGTAACAACATAGCAAATCAGGTAATTTTTAAATGCTTTTCAGTTTCAGAGATTTCATCATGCCTAACTTTTGAGTATATGTGGGTCCCTCAGGAATGACAGGAGAGCCTAAGAAGCTTGGTCCCAGGATTTTAGCAAGAGTGCTGTGATGTGCAGCACCTGCGGCTATCTTGGACTCTTCAGTCAACCAAGCACATTGAACTAATAGTGGATATTGAGCAGCAAGGGAGCGACAGAAAGAGGGGCAGGAGAGGCAGAAATAGAGGAGAGGAGGTGAAGGGAGCAGTGTTGCTCTCCTAGTAAAAAGTACAAGTGGTCTAGTGGCCAAGAATAAAGTGACACACTTGTGCTTGATGATTCTGAACTGTATCCCTGAACTTAGTTTGTATGTGATATCCCCAAAATATTCTGTCATTATTTTTCAACAACTCCTCTCACTTTCGTTTGCCCCATTTGCGTTTGTCCCATTTAGCGATGCTGCAAAAAGACTGAATTTCAGCTTAACAGTGAGAGCTATGAATTGGGAAGAGGAAAAAAAAAAGTGTGTGATGGAGAATCATGTGAACATTTTATTACAAGAGAAATTTTTATAGTTAGGGAACTTATTTTTTAATATTCACTTGTATTTGCAAATTCATGTTAATTTAACAATGGTTTCACTGTCATATTCTCTGGGAAAACAATGGGATGCAAAAGAATTTGCTACTTTTTCTCTTGGCTGCAGAGTAGCAGCTACACTCAAAAAACTTTAAAAATATGATGTCAAGTACCATGACTCTGTAATTACCATGCAAAAATACTAGGTACTTACGAAGCTGTGCAGTCATAAAATTGCTGCCTAGTTCACATAAACTTTATAAAACCTCTTAAAGAATTTAAATCCTTTTAACATTTTTAAGCTTTGAAAGATTCAGGAGAACCTTTCCTTTAGTTCCAAATGAGACATGGAAAATTTTAAGTGCTAAATTCATTTAAATTTATTACTAAATTATTTTATATAAAGAGACATCAAATCCTTGAAATTAAAAGGCATTTTGCTTTCTTAGTTCTCCAAGGTCTGGATGCTGAAAGGACCTATTTTTCTTAGAAAATCTGATTTTAGCAGCAGTTTGTCACTTGCACATAACTAAATTAAACAGAAACATTTTCAGGCCTACAAAGCGAGTGAATGTTTTCTCTGTTTTTGATGAAAACCCATGGCTTTTAATATTGTTCTATATTTAACGAAGAAGATACTTAAATGTTCACCAACTTATCAAAATTTTTAAACCTACAGAAAAAGTTGAAAGGATAATTCAATACCATATATCCTCCATGGAAATCTAAATATTTTTAATAATCATCTTTTTGGCCCCTCCTTCTTTCCCTCCCCATAAATAATTTCATACATCATATATAAGTTATCTTTGTTGCCTTTAACCATCTGAGAATAAATTGCAGACAAGATGAAACTTTACTCCTAAATAGTTCCGTGCGCATCTCCCAAGAATATGACTCTTCCTCTATAATATTATTATTGCAGCTAATAAAAAAATTATGATTTTAAAATGTCACAGTAGATGACTGGATAAAGGAGTTGTGATGTATATACCTAATGCAATGCTACTTAGCTATTTAAAAAGATGAAATCATGCCTTTTGTGACAATATTGATGGAACTTGAGAAGATTATGCTAAGTGAAATAAGTCAGAAACTAAATGACAATTACCGGATGATTTCAATCATTTATAAAATATAAAGAACAAAAACAAAACAAAGGAGACAAATGGGCAAAACGCAATAAAAGTGACTCTTAGATTGTGTGAAAAAATATGATAGTTACCAGAGAGGAGGAAGAGAGCAGGAAGGAGGAATGTGTTAGAGGGGCAAGGTGCAGAGCACTGCCCCTGGAGCTGTGTTGGAGGGGGCATGCAGTCTGTGCCCGTGCAGGCATGAAGCTGTACTTCAGAAATGATGTAGTGGTAAATCAGTTAAATTTCATTTAAAAAATGGCCATCCAACATGGTGACTATACTATTGTACTATGTATTTGAAAGTTGCTGAGAGCAGAACTTAAAAGTTCTCATCACAGGAAAAAAAAAAAAATCCTCACTGTCTAATGATGGATATTAACTAGAATTATTGGGATCGTTTGCAACATGTGCAACAAACTCCCAGTCAGTTGGTGGTGCTCACAACCAACTTGATGGGGAAGGTGGAGCTTGTAAAGCTCCACTCCCTGAGTGAGGGCTGATGGGACATTGCGGCGGGGCTGAAGTTTTTGGCAATTAAGCTGCTGGGCTTTGGGGTGGTTAAACTGATGAGGCTCTTGACGAGAGAAATTGCTGAGCTTTTAGTACCACTGAACCACTGAATTTTGGGGCAATTAAGCTTCTGGTGAGGGACGTGTCTGTGGAGAAGCCACCAGCACACCACATGTGCCTTTGTTTTGGACTGCAGTCTCTGCTCAGTGGAGGCCATCTGGGGTAGGACAGATGGCAACTGGCCATGTGCTACCCTGAGAATGCCCCCTTCCTCTCTCTTCTCTCCTTCTCTCTCTCTTCTTTCTCTTCCTTTTTCTCACTACCTATGTAAATAAGTTCTGTTTTGTTATTTTGCACTGTGTCTGCTTTGGGATCCTGTTCTGCATTTGTAAGCACATGGATGAGGACCCACCAAACAACCTAGTCCCCCCTGAATTCAAAACCATGTTGTACACCCGAAACTAACATAGTTTTATTTATATTTCAATTTAGAAAATACTGTTCATTCAACAAGCATTTGGTGAGTACTTACTAGGTATCAGGCTCCACCTGAAGGATTACAGGAATCTTGTGTTCCAACTGTGCAGGTGCCTCTTCAGACTCTGCGTGCTCTTTTAATTCATGAATTTGTTTCTGCTACTTCCTTGCATGAAATTCTCTCCCATGACAAATTTTTAGACATATTATTCATTGATAGCATTCAAGCCTCCCAAGGGAAGGCATGGGTATCTATTTTGTTCATTGATGTATCCCAGTCACCCAGGATAGAACATGACATGTAGTAAGATCACATAAATTCTTGAATCAGCAAAAAATTCTGTCAAGTCAATTCAGATATCTTGTGTCCTCTGAAGTCATTCTTAGTATATTCAGTCAGAACACCAACTTTCCCTCTGGAATTTAATAGTAATGTATTTATTTCCTATTATATCGCATAACATAGTATATTTTTGTGTTTTTTTGGAGTGGAGATGTAATTGACAATATGATTTATGTTTCATATCTGGCTTACTTCACTTGTAGGTCAAATTTTGTGAAATATTTTTTTCTGCATCTATTGATATAATCACATATTTTTTTCTGATTTATTGTATTATAGTGAATTACACTAATAAATTTCAAATTTGAAGCCATGCTGCAATTCTAAAATAAATGTTATTTGGTTATGAAATAGTATTCTCTTTACATATTGCTGAAGTTAATTTAATATCTTACTAAGGATTTTAAATAAATATTCCTTGGGGGATATTAATCTTTACATTTATTTTCTTGTAATGTCTTTGATTTTGGTGTCAGGACAATGTCAGGCTCATAAAAGACCCAGGAATGTTCCGTCTGCCTTTCTTTTAAAAAAAAATGATTATGCAGAATGCGTGATATTCTTCTTTAAATGCTTTGTAGAACTTATTAATAATACTATTTGGAACTGAAGTTCTCTTGCAGGGAATTTTTAATTAGAAATTCTATTTCTAATAAGAAGAATTCAAGTGTTCTTTCTATTTCTTCTTGAGTCTGTTTGGACTACACTCACTCAACCCCTGCCAACCACTGATTCTTTTATAGTCTTCACAGTGTTACCTTTTCCAAAATGCCATCTATCAGAGTTACATACTACGTAAATTTTGTTGATTGGCTTCCTTCACTTCATAATGTGCATTTAAGGTTCATCCATATTCTTTCATTAATCCCTAAATAATATTCCACTCGCTAGATGTACCAGTTTATTTATCCATTCACCTACTAATGGATATTTTGGTTACTTCCAAGGTTTGGAAATTATAAATCAAGTTGCTATGAATATCTGTGTGCAGATATTCATACACATATTTGTGTGTATGTGTTTTGCATGATTTGGGTAATACCAAAGAAAGTAAGTGCTGGATCATACAAGAATATGTTTTGTTTTATATGAAGTTGCCACACTGTTTTTCAAAGTAATTGTACCATTTTGCATTCCCACCAGTATTGAATGAGTGTCCTGATATTCCACATCTTGGCATATACATTTCTCTGATGACAAATTATGTGGAACATCTTTTCATGTGCTTACTTATCATATTTCTAACTTCTTTGGTAGTTTTTGAAGATTTTTGGCAACCTTTTGATTTAGTTGGTTGTTTTCTTATCATTGAGACATAAAATTTCCTCGTGTAATTTGGATCATAGTTCTTTATCAGATCTAACTTTTGAAAATATTTTCTCTCAGTCTATGATATCTTCTCATTCTCTTGATTCTGTCTTTTTGGAGTGCAGATATTTTTAATCTTTTTTTTTTAAGATTTATTTATTTATTTATTTATACAAACACTGGGTATAGTCAGAAGTGCAGGAGGGTGAGAGAATTCACCAGAGCCAGAGAGGGGAGCAGAAAAGGTAGACTGACGAAATACACTGTTGAGGGGAGCAGCAGGCATGGCAGGAGAAGTCTGCGTGCCATGTGGGACCCTCGCCGGTGGCCAGGGATCGAACCAGCACTGCAGAGGCTGCAGGTAGCTTTGCAGCTGTGCTCAACTGCTGCGCCACCAGGGGAGGCCCAATATTTTTAATCTTAATGAAGTTTCAGCATATCAATTATTTCTTTCATATATTGTGTATTTGATATTTGTATCTAAAAAAGCATTGCCATATCCAAAGTCATCTAGATTTTCTCCTATGTTATCTTCAAGGACTTCTATATGTCATATTTTATATATGGGTCTACAATTCATTTTGAGTTAATTTTTGTGAAGAGTGTAAAATCTGTGTCTAGTCCATTTTTTTTTTCTTTGCATACAGATGCTTGGTTGTTCTAGCACCATTTGTTGAAGAGACTCTCTTTGCTTCATGATTATTCCTTTATTTCTTTGACAAAGGTCATTTGACTATAGTTTTATGGCTCTCTGTTCCTCTTCCATTGATCTATTTGTCTATTTTCCAATAGCACACTGTCTTGATTATTGTAGCTTTATAGTAACCATATAGAGTCAGTCTTTATCTTTGTTTTTCTCCTTTAATATTGTGTTGGCTATTCTGGATATTTTAACTCTTCAGAATCAGTTTATAAATATTCATGAAATAATTTGTGATTTGATTGGGATTACTTTGAATCTACAGATCAAGTTGGGAAGAACTGATATCTTGACAATATTGAATCTTTTGCAGTTTTCCCTATGTAGACTATATGCATATTTTGTTAGATTTACACCCAGTGTTTTCATTTTTCAAGAGTGTTAATATCATTGGTATTGTATTTTATGCTTTAAATTTTGCTTCTTAATTGTTGGTATACTATGACTTTTTTTTAAAAAAAGATTTATTTACTATTGCATACAAGAACTAGAGTATAGGCCAGAGGTGTGGGGGGTGAGAGGATTCACGAGAGACAGGGTGGGGAGCAGAACAGGCAGACTGACTGAAATACACTGCTGAGGGGAGCAGCAGGCGATATAGGAGAGGTCTGCTGCATCATGTGGGTAAATCCCTGGCTGGCCCGGGATTGAACTCGTACTGCAGTGGTTTCAGATGGCTTCACAGTGCTGTGCTTAATCCCTTGTGCCACCAGGTAGGCCCTATGACCTTTGTTTTTTAACCTGATATCCTAAAGCCTAACTATTTTGTTTAGTAATTTTAGGGTATTTTTTGAGGATTATTTTGGATTTTTTTAACATAAACAACCATGTAATCTGTGAACAAAGAAAGTTTTATGTCTTTTTTCACTATATATACTTTTTTTTCCTTTTCTTAAAACTTTATTTTATTAGCAAAGACTTCTAGTATAATGTTGCAAAGGAGTGGTGAGGTGAGCTAGCCTTTCCTGATCACAGTATCAACTTTCTCACCAGGAAGTATAATGATAGCTACAGTGTTTGTTTGTTTGTTTGTTTATTATATAATCTTTATCAGTAGATGCTCTCTATTCCTAATTTACTGAGAATTTTTATTATGAATGGTTATTGATTTTATCTTTTTTTTTTTTTTCATCTATTGCTGGATGTGATGGAATATTTAACCAGCCTGGAATAAATCCCACTTGGTCATAGTAGATAATTCTTGTTATACATTCTTTTTTTTTTTTTTTTTTATAGAGGCATGTTTATTTCTTTATTTATTTGTTTTGTTTGTTTGTTCTGTTTACACATGCACTGGGTACAGTCAGAAGCGCGGGAGGGTGAGAGAGTTCACCAGAGCCAGAGCGGGGAGCAGAGCAGGCAGAAGGACCGAAGTACACTGCTGAGGGGAGCAGCGGGAGGCAGGAGAGGTCTGCGCGCCATGTGGGACCCTCCTCCGGTGGCCGGGGAGCAGCCGGGGATCGAACCGGCGCCGCAGAGGCCGCGGGCAGCTTCGTAACCCAGCGCTCAACCGCTGCACCACCGGGGAGGCCCTTGTTATACATTCTTGAATTCAATTTGCTAGTATTATATACCTATGTTCACAAAAGGTAATGGTTTATAGCTTTCTCTTCCTGGAATGTCTTTGTGTACGGTTGATATGGAATTTTCATAAAGTAAGTAATGAAGTGCTCCCCCTCATTCTATCCTCTAAAAGAGATTATAGGGATTGGTATAATTTCTTTCTTATATGTTTGGTAGAAGTTACCATGGAGTCCATCTGGTCCTGGTGTTTGTATTTTGTAATGTTATTGATTATTGATTCAATTGCTTTAGTATATATAGGCCTCTTCAGATCGCATATTCTTCTTGTGCATGAGTTTTGTCAGATTGTGCTTCTAGAAATTAGTTAATTTCAGTTAGGTCATTAAATTTGGGAGTATAGAATTATTTGAATTATTCATTTTAATTCATTATATTTTAATTTACACGGTATTTTAATTTACACAGTACCTGTAGTGATGTTCCTTTTTAATTTATGCTATTAATAATCTGTGTCTACTCTCCATTTTACTTATTTTTTCTTGATTTTTTTGATATTTTATTGATATTTTCAATATTATTGATATTTTCAAAGAACCAAACTTAGGTTACATTGATTTTTCTATTTCCTGTTTTCAAATAATTGATTTCTGATCTAATTATTCTCATTAGTTTTTTTTTTTTTTTTTGCTAGGATTTAATTTATTCTTTATTTTTCTGGTATAATTAGGTTAAAATTTAGATTATTATTTTTAGCTCTTCCTTCTTTACTAAAATATACATTTAAGGTTATAAATTTTCCACTAAGCACTGCTTTCATTGCATTCTATAAATTTTGAAATGTTGTGCTTTTATTTTTATTGATTTCAAGATTTTTTTTAAAGCCTTTTTTTTTAAGATTTATTTATTTATTTACACAAGCACTGGGTACAGTCAGAAGCGTGGGAAGGTGAGAGAATTCATCAGTCAGAGCAGAATTCAACAGAACAAGCAGACTGATGAAATACACTGCTGAGGGGAGCAGCAGCAGAGAGGACTGTCGCACCATGTGGGACCCTCCCCGGTGGCCGGGGATAGAACCGGCGCTGAAGAAGCTGCCAGCAGCTTCGCAGGCCAGCGCTCAACTGCTGTGCCACCAGGGGAGGCCCTGATTTCAAGATATTTTAAAACTTTTTCTTGAGATTTTTTTGAGCTAAATATTACTTAGGAATGTTTTGTTTAATCTCCATGTATTGGGGATTCTCCAGTTATCTTCCTGTCATTGAGTTATGACCTATTGACATCTCGTGATGTCAATTTTCAGAGGATCAAAGGTCTTGTGGAGCTCAATTATATTCTTGCTGCTTTTTTCTGCTTGCTCAGTCTGTACATTTCTGAGAGAGGGATATTGAAGTCTCTATGATAGTGGAATCATTCATTTCTCTTTGCAATTCTACCAGGTATTTATTTGTTTATTAATTTAGTTAGCCTCACATAACTTGAATATGCTGTTAAGTGCATAAATGTTAAAAATTGTTATCATTCTGGCCCTCCCTGGTGGTGCAAGGGGTTAAGCACAGCACTATGAAGCAATCCAAAGCCTCTGCAGCACAAGTTCGATCCCTGGCTGGCTAGGGAGCCACCCACATGGTACAGCAGACCTCTCCTGTCTAGCCCGTTGCTCCTCTCAGCAGTGTATTTCAGTCAGTCTGCCTGTTCTGTTCCCCGTTCTGTCTCTGGTGAATATTCTTACCCCCCCACTCTGCACCTCTGGCCTGTACCTCAGCTCTTCCATGCATGCATAAATAAATATTTTAAAAAATGTTGTCATTTATTCTGGAGAATCGATACCTTTGTCATTATGCAATTTACTTTTTCTTTGATAACTCTCCTTGTTTTGAAGTCTGCTTTGCAGTTCCCTAATGATTAGTGATGTGGAACATTTTCCCCTATACCTGTTGGTTATTTTTAATTCTCCTTTTAAGAAATATCTATTCAGATACTTAATTTTAAAATGGTGGTTTTTTGTTTCTTATGGAGGAGTCAGAGGTTTTGGTATATTTTGGAAATTGATTCCTTATCAGATACATGGTTTGAAATATTTTCTCCTATTCTGTAGGTTGTGTCTTGACTCTGTTGATAGTTTTTCTTTGCTGTGTAGAAGGTTTTTTTTTTTTTTTTTTTAGTGTGATGCAATTCCATGAGCTGTTCTTAGCTTGTGAGTTTATCCGTGACAGAGACTGAGAGCCTATTGATCTTGATATCTCAAACCCTGGTTACTGTTCTTGGTATACATAGGAACACGTAGTAAAAATTAACTTTTTGCAGACTTCATTGGTTTAATTTGATTTGATCATTTCCTTTCATTAAACTTTTTTTAAAACTATGTCACTAGTATGGAAGAAATGAAACTATAAAGAGAATAACACTTGTCTTCAACAATGTTTCGGTCTACTGTAGGCAATCAAATACCACAATAAACGTAATCCATTGACAACAAAGAGACCAGTAGGATTAAGAGCAGGGTTGGCAAACATTTTATATAAAGGACTAGATAAATACATTAGGCTTTGCAGGCCATACAGTCTGTGGTATAGCTAACTACTCAACTCTACTGTTGTAAAAATGAAATCACCATATATGACATACAAGCAAATGAGCATGACTGGGTCATAATAAAACTTTACTTATTAAAATGTAAAACAACTAAATTCAGCTTACGGGCTGTGGTTTTCTTATTTGTATCTAGATACTTGTTTTTTTTTATTTCTGTAAAGGAGAAAAGTAATAGAGGAGCATATAAAGTAATGTCTAGTGGTGCATCTTCAAGAGGGGATAGATCAAGGAAATCAGAAATTGGAGAGATGGAACAGAAGTAAGGCCAACCTGTGGTTTTTCCTAAAGTTCTTTCATTGACCTATATGCTGCTGACACTCTCTCCTCCAGGTTGCTAGAGCTTACTTACTTCAACCTTGTATCTTAAGCTGAAGATAATTAAATTCACCTTTGTTTCAGTGTCCCCTTCCAAGGAAAATGAAACAATGTTTTTTTTAAACAAAGAAGAAACAAAGATATGAAAGAATAACTTCTTTATTTTCCCCTTTTTTTGATTAGAATTTGTGAAGGTTTCCTGTCATAGGACCTTCAATATCCTTCTCTATGAACACAGGTGACGTGTCTGCTCTGCAGGCAAAACCTTAGGAAGATTATTGCTATAAAGCATGATGCTCAGAGTATTGTTAGAGCAATTGAAAATAAGCAATCTTTTTTCAAAAGGGACATTATTTAAATGTAAGTGAAATTTTTAAACTTCACAAACTGCCTCTAAAATCACGACTCTAAGCCCTACCTATACTTGTGTATGGGGAAAAATTTGACGAAGACAAAACCCTCCATCTAAAAAAAATGTTCTCCATAATTGTTTTGTGGTCAAATTCTCACTTTTTCTGTTTTCTTCCTATGACAGACATTGGCCTACTTTGAGCCTAGTTAGATTTTCTAGATTGTAAGTATCTTGTAAGCAGAAATACTTGGTGTTTCCACATGGAGTAAAATCAAAACCATTTGCCAAGCTACATGCCCAAGGCATTCAGCCAATATCAACGTCTATTTCTAATACTCTTTACTATAGAAAGTATATTAGAAATAATATGTGTTGCATTTGGCCTAAATTCATGACTACTTTGTAAACCACATTTGGGTCACCCTATGGAACAGGATTGGCTGCAAAACAGTCAAACACAGTGGTCCAGCTCCTAACATCTGTCTGAACCTGGAGAGTGGCAAAGCAGACCTAAATGGAGCCTGCCCATTGGTTGGCAAGATAATACCTGACATGAGGATTCCCAGGAAATGCACCAACCAAACAAGGAACACTGCCTTTGTGACTTAACACTTTTTGCTGTGGGGGCTGGCATGCTATGACAGGGGAAATAACTTCTAAAACATCTTACACTGGACTGACCATGGGGACAAGAACTACGTGGTTCAGGTCTGTGTGCTCAGAGCCAAGGAAAGTGCCTGACATATAGCAAAAAAAAAAAAAAAAAAAAAAAAAAAAAAAAAATGAATGAATGAAAGAAGGAAGGAAGGAAGAAAGGAAGGAAGGAAGGAAACAAAAAAATGCATAAATTGGTGGATAAGACTTAGACTAGTGGGGGAAAAGAGGAGTCACTGAGCCTTTGTATTTTGAAAATCGTGGAAATTTCATAGGTATGATTGAACACTTTGTTTTACATGACTAAGTGGATTTATATTTTGAATTTGGGTTTGTTGGAAGGAAAGAGATTTTATTGAGGAAAGGAGTCCCCCAAAATGTAAGTTCTGAGAGCGTCCATCAGAGGTCTCAATTGCCTGGTCACAGAGCAGAGCAAATGTCAGCATGTGTATACTCAGCACACATTTCCACAGAAAGTGAATCCACTTGCTAGGTACCATGTCTTTGTTCCCTCACCAGACATGCTGCAAAAGTTGGTTACCAGTGGTCACAGCTGCTCCTGCAAAGACCTTGACCCTTGCTGGGAGGGGGGACACCTTTCCAGGAAGATGAGGAGCACACCACAAAGCGTGAGCAGCTCAGGGCAGCAGCTGACTGGCACAGGAGAATGGCAGCAGCATCCTTTCTCCTAGTGGGGCCAACTCTTATGATATGATTTGCAGTTCTGAGTGCACCTTGCCACCAGGCAGAAGGTAGTCTCTATCAGAATCCCCATCCTTTCTTAGTTTTTTGACCACTGGCTTCCCTCAGCCCCCTTCAATCAACACCAGCATCAGAAACCCACTCCGGTTCTTCTTCTAGGGAACTGAAAGCAGCCAACTTTCATCATTTTTCCTGACAAGGCTTCATTCTCTGTCTGGCCTGATGCCCCAGCTGAAGGTTCATTTCCCAGACTCTGAGTCTAGGATCTCATATTTACCACCTCATCCTTGTGCCAAAAGCAATTGTCAAGAGAAACATTCCCTCTAGGAACTGCCTGCTAATGGGACCAAATATTGGCAGAATATCGATCACGGCTTCTTTTCTATTGCACAGGATTTATTTGGTCACAGGAAAATATTGCCTCCTGCTCTCTGTCCTTTTAAATTTTTTTATTGGCGTAGTCTTTCTTTGGATCTGTTGATCAATCAGGGTAGTCAAACCATGTTGATGTGCCTTATTTTGTGTATTTAAGGTGACTTTGCATTATTTCCAATCTTTGTATTTTGGGTCCACTTTATAGTTAGCTCTTTAAAGTTAATCACACTCCAACTATTGCCATGTGCTCAGGGAGAAAGATTGTCTTTACATATGTTAAATACACCCATAGGCTTGAATTTCAGTGATTTCAATTCTGGGAGGAAAAACCCCATAAATATGTTCATTTATCAAGAAATCAAGAAAGAAAACTTTTGTTATAATAACTTACCTTCTGAAACTTATGTGGTATCTTAAAGTTAACCAGAATCTTTTTCTTCCCTATATATAACTTGGCAATAGTATAATAGTATGCATTCCCGCAGAAAGTGAACTACTTTGCACAGAAAAGATATTTCAAGTTTTGATTCTTAGTAAAGTGATAAGCTAGAAACTTTCATCTGGCTTCTTTCCTACCTAATTCCCAGGAATGATTTGCAAATTAATGAGATAATGTCTGAGAAACACTTTCAGCTTTTATGAGAAAGGAACCAGATAAATGCAAGGTATCATCATTATAGTCCTGTATTCTGCTTAACTTTCACACTTCTGGGAAAATGATTAAGCTGCTTTTACTTTCCAGCAGTTCTTTACCCAAGTGGCCAACTCCTTGTTTTCTATGAAGATTGTGAGTTTACTGCTTTCTCTGGCCACACTTCACCTTCATTTTAAAAATGCAAAACAAATATTTAAGTAACCTCTCTTAGTTCATACAGATTTTCAGTGTACAGGCTGGGGAGGAATGTACATCTGTTTAACTTCAGATCCCCTTTACGCACCTCCCACACTTATTTTCCCACTGTAGGGATAAGAACTTGTTTCCTAACCCTCATATTTTTGTTGAGAGGAGACACTGAAAGAAATCAAATGAGGTAGAACAGTGTAGTATAGCAATTTCATTTGTGGCAGTTATATTTATCTTGTGAAGAGGACTTGGGAACAGAATGTGTTCATCTTAAAATGTGGTTTCTGTCATATTCCAAAAAAATATTTGTTCTCTGTAAGGCCCCATGTCCAGGAACCACCATATCTACAGAGGCATGTAGATGTACTTTGGGGTGTTTCTTCAAGGGCCATTCTCAAGCAGGCTATGAGTGCTTAGCCGGGAGACAGCCCACGTCCCCTACAGAATTAAATTGATGCCTTTGTGTGGCACATGTGGTGTCTGCTGTCCTGGAGCCAGTGTGAAACTGTGTAAAGGACATAGGTCCAGTCTGTCCACCAGACTGTTGGCCCCAGCCCTGCCTCACACTAACCTGAGACCTTGATCATGTCACAAACCTCCAGGCAGCCCAGGTGCCACAGGAGTCAGAAAAGAGGTGAAAAGAACAGCTTGGAGGAGAGAGAAAGGAAGTCACAAACTCTGAACCTAAGTTTTTCCTGGAACAACACACCTGGAACACACTAAATAGTTAGATGCTGGGCTCCCCTGTTGCTCCTTTCTTATTCCAGCCTGGAAATCAGGCTCAGGACAGAGGTGGTGCTTCCCTAGTATACAGATGAGAGTCATTATGAAGAGGAAAATTGACAATAAGATCAAAATAGGGCCACCCTGGTGGCACAGCAGGTTAAGTGCAGTGCTGTGAAGTTGTCTGCAGCCTCTGAAGCACCAGTTCGATTCCTGGCCAGCCAGGGAGATACCCACATGGCGTGGCAGACCTCTCCTGTCTTGCCTGCTGCACCCCTCTGCTGTGCTTTTGGTCTGTCTGCCTGTTCTGCTCCCCACTCTGTCTCTGGTGAATCCTCTCACCCTCCCACGCCTCTGGCTTATACCCCAGCTCTAGTATAAATAAATACAATCTAAAAAAAAATCAGAATAACCTGAGATGTTGTTGGTGATGTAATGGTGCCGCTTTGTCAGTCTAGAACCAATTTATGTCAGGATTTTGGCAAAGGAGAAAACTTAATTCCTGCTAGATTAAAATAATCTTAGAAGATTTTTATTAAACCAATTATCATTTCATCAGATCTAATAAGAACTGGACAGAAATAGTCAACCTCATAAATAAATGTTAAAAATATCTAAATAAGTCTTTGTCCTATTCTTATAATGTGTCTTCACACACACATACACACACGCACACACACTTCCATTATGTTTTATATATATATATTTATACATATATGTGACAATAGCATATATATAAGCAAATATGGGTGATATATGACTTATAACAATTACCATATATATAGCATATATAAATACTATACCATTTATAGTTGAAATACAGGCATGAAATCTTTTTTCTAAAAGTACAGATTATTTTAATTAGAACAGTAAGCTCTATGTGAATAGTGACACAAAACTTTTTAGGGTATAGTGTATTTGATCATCATAGTAACACTGGTGAATATGGGATAGTAATATAATTGCTAAGTTTTTATAGCTGCAGAATTCCTTGTTTAGGAGGTTTCTGTGGCTTGTTTTGTGTTCTTTGGAGAGGAAATGGGGAAGGTAACCCCCACACCCAGGCGCTCTGATTTCCTAGATCCTATCCTGTCCACTCAATTGTACAGTTTTTCCATTCTGAATTAGGACTTCCTGAAATCACTAATGCTGACACATCTTAAAAAAGATATTAAGCAACATATTGCTCACACCACACAGAAAAGAAATGCCTTACAGGCTAACATAGGTGATTCTACCAAGTTGCCAAGTCTAATAAGGGTTTGTTCTTCTAGAGCATAAAACAAAAGAGGGTAAAGACCCATGATACACATTATCTGTTGAAGAATTCTTCTCAAAGCTAATAGTTTTAAATGTAAAGCATTAACTAATAATTGCTATAATAATGATAATAATATTACATCTTGATTTATATTTCATGGTTCATAGATTATAAAGGATATTCAAACATGTCTCCTTATTTTATTTTTAACATGACTCAGCTGTTAAGTTGGACTTGTTATGCCAACTGATAAATCAAGTTTCACCATATAATTGTTGAGATAATTAAATGGTTTTTGATTTAAACTCTAAAATTAAAAAAATATATATATTGTGTTAAATTAAAGCCGACTAAAATGGTTCTTTGCTCAAAAAAAGAACTATATAATATGCTGAAAATCAAGGTGAATACTATAACTTATCAGTAAATGAATCACACTGTACTATGTATTCTGTTGTGTAACATACCTCATTTTATATAGTGTAATTATAGCTTAGATAAAATTTTGTTTTTCTTTAATATCAGAAATGTCCTCATATTTATGTTTTCATAATTAAAATAGTTGAATCCCATTATATGAGTGAATTATAAATGAAATGTAAATATCTACTTATTGTTAGATCATGAGCTTATTTTTAGCTTTCCCGCTATTACAGTGTCCCCACCACTCAAGCAGAGGGGCTTGTGGCTCTCTTGGTATCATGCTGCTTTAGCTCTTTTCACCTGTAGACAATGCCTCGGCCCCACAGCTGGGTTTGAATGTCAGGAGCCCCCAGGGTCTCTGGGGGTTTCCTCTTGGGTGGCTGCTGTGGGAATTTCCCCACCCCTCCACTCCAGGGCATGCAGCCCCACTGTGGCTGCAACATTTCTTATCCATTGAACATACCAGCCTTAGGGTTCCCATAGTACAGGCCCATGAGTGCTGGGCCAACATGGCAGGCTCCCAGCAGCCACCTGTCTTATAGTTACTGTGACTCATGTTCCAGAGCTGCTACAAGGTTCTCAGCATTGTCACACCCAGCACCCCTGAGGCAGTGTACCTCTGACCTCACAGAGGCCTGCTCCAGCCTGCTCCCTGAGCTTACCAGCATAATAGCCAGTATAAGTTGAGTCTGGGTACTCACTGGAGTTTTCCTTTTTGTATCTGGTGTCAGGATTGTGAATAGACCAATCAGGTTTGAGATCTCCAACTGTGATTCAAACCTCGAGCTAATTATGTGTGTAGAAGGGAGTGAACTGTTTGGTATTTAGCCAGCGCCAATCAAGCAGTTAGCATTAAAAAATGGTCCAATCAGACTTGTATGGTGGGAACTCTGAAGAGTTTATAGGTGGAGCAAGCAACTAGTTTGAGTCATTCAGCAGATGAACTCTGAAGAAGAAACATAGAGTAGATGACATGCATGGAATTGAGTAGATCTTTGTAGAACTTCACATATTTCCAGACTTTCATAGACTCCCCAGGCCACCATAGACCTTCTCAAAGACTTAACCTCTGTGCCTATCTCCAATCCTGCCTCTGCTTCTGCCTGAAAAAAAGTACTGTTGACTTGGCCCTGGTGTCTCAAAGAGCTGTTGGCTATTGGCTTATGCCAATAGCTCACAAAAAACTGTAATACTAGTGTATCTGATACCAGCTTCTGGTGACTGGTGATGACTGACTCTGACCAACACTATTTACCAGTGCAGAACTCTCTGTGTCCAGCCACCTTTGCAAGCTGTTCACCATTTCTGATCATCTGTCACTGCCTCCTGGTGCTGTTAAGTCTGGCACTGTCTGGTCTAGTGTCTTGTGCTATCTAACTCAGTCTTTGGACTGTTAACTGTGGGCTGCTACGGTGTTTCCTCAGCAGCCTCACCTGTGAGCACCTCCAGCTGCTATTGTGAGTTGGATCCCGGTCCACTGCTTAGTGGTGTGCCACCAGTTCTAGGACATCATTGATGGAACAGCACCA
Organism: Talpa occidentalis; assembly: GCF_014898055.3. Lineage (NCBI taxonomy): Eukaryota > Metazoa > Chordata > Mammalia > Eulipotyphla > Talpidae > Talpa > Talpa occidentalis. The sequence goes on along the minus strand of NW_023601322.1, from coordinate 50,991,399 downwards.
TCTTGCACAAGTGGGACTCTGGAGACTGGGATTACTGGACACTGCAGACTGTCTGAGGTGAGACAGCCCAGATGTTGCCTTGGAAATGCTTTATTTTATTTTATTTTTTTTTAAAGATTTTTATTTATTTATTTATACAAGCACTGGGTACAGTCAGAAGTGCAGAAGGGTGAGAGAATTCACCAGAGCCAGAGCGGGGAGCAGAGCAGGCAGAAGGACCGAAGTACACTGCTGAGGGGAGCAGCAGGTGGCAGGAGAGGTCTGTGCACCATGTGGGACCCTCCTCCGGTGGCCGGGGAGCAGCCGGGGATCAAACCAGTGGTGCAGAAGATGCGGGCAGCTTTGCAACCCAGCGCTCAACCGCTGCACCACTGTGGAGGCCCGGAAATGCTTTATTTTTTCCCTACTCCCTTGTTTGTTAAATAAATCTCACTGTTGTTATAACCTGAGCCCGAATGTTCTTGCAATTGTCAGCGCACATGTGAGAACACAGACAGTGACCTGTTCCCCATCTTAGCACTGTTTTAAGGCCTATTGTACCACTATTACCAAGTAAGGATTTTTTTTAAAGATTTATTTATTTATTTGTTTGTTTGTTTGTTTGTTTATACAAGAACCAGGGTACAGGCCAGATGCACAGGAGGGTGAGAGGATTCACCAGAGACAGAGCAGGGAGCAGAACAGGCAGTCTGATGAAATACACTGCTGAGGAGAGCAGCAGGCGTGACAGGAGAGGTCTGCCGCAACATGTGGGACCCTCACTGGCTGGCCAGGATCGAACTGGCTCTGCAGAGGCTGTGGACAGCTTCACAGTGCTGCACTCAACTGCTTGTGCCACCAGAAGAGTCCCACCAAGTAAGGATTTAATGAATATTTTATGATGAAAATTCCTTCCCAGTTTTAGATTAGTTATTTTAGATAAATTTATGTAATTTAAGTGAATATATTTTCCCACATTCATTTATAAAAGGAATCTTCAAATTTACATTAGATTCAACAAGAAATGAATACTTCTGTTCAACCATAATATTGCTGATATTCGCCATTAGTGTTTTAAAGTTAATATTGATTCCATTGGTAAACATGCTTTGATTTTAATTTTTCTACTCTTAGTTTTTAATGAGGTTGAGTTTCCCATATATTAGTTTTCCTTTAGGTAAATTTCATGAATTTTTTAAAAATATGGATGTCAACTGCCACTCATTGTCACACAAGTGTAAATATTCTCCTCAGTCTGTTGCTTTTTTTCAGTTTTTATTCTCATCATGCTAATTCTTATTATATACATGCTATCAGGGAAGACTTACAGCATACACTTATAGCTTGGTTTTATAATAGAAATAAATATTTGTAAGCACAAGCACAATTGATTCAGGCAATATATTATAAGAATAAGGGAAGTTGCCCTCAAAACCTGGGTAGTTGACCAGCTCACAGTTTCACATTCCTATTCACTTCAAACTGGAGATTCCATCAGAGACACCAGGTGGGCAGTCAGCAGTCCTAGGCCATTGGGTTGTAGCTCTGGCAACCTTTCGTTAACATGGTGGTATTTCAGTCATTTGAACTTTCTGGATTTTGTGGGTTAAGCCCCCATCTTGTAATTTGTATGTACTTAATCTACTTAATGTATATATTCTCTGGACCTTAACAATACTGTAGCTGATAAAATGCTATTCATTGGCCCGAATGTATTCATGTTGCCAATTTACCTTTCAATAGCTGGGAGACATTGGTGATTATGAGCAATATTTTGCTGCACTGGCCAAATGAGCAAAGCAGACTTTGTTGATGAACTTCCTGACTCTGAAAAGTCCAATCCATTTTCTCCATGGGGTCTATGTGAGACTTTTTCTGGCTTTCCCAATGATTCTTTGAGGTTCTTTGAGTAAGTGATTTGCTTGTTTGTTTTAAGTTGGGAGGAAATAATCCCTCTTACTAAAATAAACATACTACACCAGTTTCCTTCCCTCCAAGTCTGAAACAAGACTTCTAGGTCAGCATCCCTCAGTGGAGACAGGTCTTCATCCTCATCTTCATCTAGCCAGTACTGGGGTTCACTTTCCTTTCCTAATGGGTGAGAAATGCCTTTTTTGGATTATGTTAAAAAGCTGAAAAACAGGCACTTTAAAAACAAGGCATGCTACAGAATTGAAGAATGAACCTTCGTAATGTCTTTACCATAATGCAAATTCCTTATGTTATACTTCTTAAAACAGTGACACCTTTTTGAGATGCCCCAAGACAATTAGTATCCCACCTCCAATGGGTCCATTGAAGGGCCAGTATACAATTTGAAAGTCTTGGTGTAAAATTAAAATGGTAAGCTCTTTGTTCAAAAAGCAGGGAAAAGTGCTACTAGGAGTGCTAATTTTTCTTCTTCTTCTCCCACAGTTTTTCTCTTAAGTTGCCAGGCATTTTTATTAGTCATTAAATGTGGTTCTATCTAAAGAAAAAATTAAAATTGTTAGCATGAACTTAACTACAAACGGTTATATATTGCAATGCTAATTTTGTATCCAAGTATAATTGCATTTACTTCATATGCAGAATCACTAATATCATACCATTTGTATTTTGTACCTTGTACATGCACAAACATTTCACTTTTAGGAGGACAGTTGACATGCTGTACAAAACCTAAATACATTATATACTACCAAGCCTCTTTCAGCTTACATATAAATCACAAAGGACTGAAAGGAAAAGGAGCAAGGGGTTGTCTTTTTTCTCATTCCCTCTTTTTTAGTTTAAATAGTTACTTAGGCCAGAGAAGCAACATGCTTAAGGAGGTGTGTGATAGACTGAGTTCATTAGTCAGTTGTGGTTCTTGCAATGTTGTTGCCTTTTTTCTGTATTAGAAGCAAATTCTTGTTCAAACAGGTAGTGTAGACAATGGAGGCTGTTTGTCTTCCAATGACAATTGGTAACATACTTACCTGGTACTCCTCCCCACTGAATTCCATGCTCATGAGCATCAGCAATGTCAAAAATGGAGTGCAAAGAACCTGCATGTTTCATGTCTCTCCTCTGTTCATGTCATACCGCATGGCCCTGTAGACTTAACTTGTGAAATGCAAATTCAGAGTAAACTCTTAATTTTTTGAGATAGAAAGAGCAGAGCATTAGATGGGGTGCTGAGCCCTACTGGTTTGGATGAGGGCAGTGTGACTGACTGGTCAGAGGGCCTGCCTGTGCAGCCAGTCTTAATGAGCCCTTCCCTGGCCCCTCACTCAGCTACCCGTCTTGGGCTGTGTGTTGCAACCTTGTGTGGGTCTTGGCATTGGTTTACCTGAAAATCTCAGCATGTAGCTTCATTCTACGAATTCCAGCCACTCATATGGTTACAGCCTATATGATCCCTCTGCTTAGAATACAACTGTGTATTTCCAGGTTCTGGTCTCAACAAAAGATTAGAGAGAATTAGAAACCCCGGAATCTGAAAAAAAATGTTTAATTTGTAGAGAACCCCCATTGTTGGAATATTGAATTTTACTCTGAAACTTCCCATCACTCCTTGAACAATCAGGTTATTTTCTGCCCCTACGATTTGGGCTATTATTCCTTCCACTTCATGTATTCCTTATCCTCACTAGAAAACACCTTTTTAAATTTATCACATACTCATAAAGTATCTGTTATGAACAGCATCCTGTTTTACATACTGGGGATGAATGATTAGAACAAAATCCTTGCCCTCAAGGAACTTACCTTCTAGAGAATTCAAAGTTACCCTTCAAGATGCAACAAACAGGGTTTCCCTGGTGGTGCAAGAGGTTAAGTCTCAGCACTATGAAGCTATCCACAACCGATGCAGCACAAGTTCGATCCCTGGTCAGGGAGTTACCCACATGGCACAGCACACCTCTCCTGTCTTGCCTGCTGCTCCCCTCAGCAGTGTATTTTGTGGATCTGCCTGTTCTCTCGACTCTGTTTCTGGTGAATCCTCCCACCCTCTCCTGCACCTCTGGCCTATACTCCAGCTCTTGTATACATAAATAAATAAATCTTAAAATAAATGCAACAAACACAACTTTTGTGAGGAGTTTGTTCTCCTTGGTTCATATTTTATAGTCTCCTGTCATGCCTAACACTTGTGTGTGGTCTTCAGCACACACATGCTATTTACTTGATTCCTTAAAGCCATCTGATTAATTCTCACCTTTCCTTACTAGGTGGCCACCTCACAAAGGCAGCAGCTGTTTTGGCTCCACTCACCTCACTGAGATCCTATCAGCATGGTTGGTAGCAATGTGTTGTTGATAGTGCCATACTGCTGGGGAAGTATGTGTAGTTTGTCAATATATTTTTAGCCAAAAGATGGCACTGCAGGAAAATAAGTGAATAAAGCTTTGATGAAGCTTACTCAACAGTCATTGAATGGTGTCCACAAATCCTCTTTGAGGACTGATGTTAATAGTTTGAAATAGTTAATTCTAAAATGTACACATACTCATGTGCAAACACATATCTGAAATCCCTTAAGATCTATGCATAAAAATCATTTAGACTTACTAAGAATATTGACATTTCTTATAACCATTTTAGGATTCTCATGGATCCAATAAATATAACTAGAACAAATAATTCTGAAATGTATATTTGCTGACTAACAAATATTTACCATGATATAAATAAGAGATTTTTTCCAGTTTCTGTTATTTAGGGAAAAAAACTATTATTTATTTGTTTAGTAACTTGCTTTGAATACTGTATTTCACTTCTGATTGTTCCCATATCCTTAACATATCTTAAAACTCTTCTTAGAGCTTGAGAAGATATTTTGATTGAAGTGATGTTAAAACCAGCAGCTTCTTCAAATGTTTAGAACCAAATACAAAGAGCCACACAACCCCTAAAGAAAACCCAAAAACAAACAAACAAAAAAAAAACTGCTCTAAATGTTGGCTGTGAATAATGAATGGTGGTTTGCATATTTTATTGTTAGCCATCAGGTGCCTGTGTGCCCCAGGCAACTCACTAACTTCAACATAACACCCTGCCCATGAATTACAATCTCTCTCATTATGTGTCAATTTAACAAGAAACATATGAGTTTTATATGCTCCTTTATTTTTATATGAGATCATTCTTAAGCAGTTATAGATATGTACATATATGTGTATGATGGAAGCAAAGAAATAGAATACAACTCATTTGAAAATAATATTTTGCTTTACTCTCAACTTTACAGCTTTATTTTTAGATGGAATTTTGTCCATGCCCTGAAAACCTATAATCTGGTTTGAAAAATTAAAAAAAAAAAATGTGACTTGGCTGATTTTTTCAAGATTCTTGAACAACAAACACAAAATCAACAGTCTACGTCAGATTCTGGACTATAATAGAACTCACAAATGATGGTCAGGTTACAGTATAAACTTTATGTATATCCATCAGTGAGGTTACATGCAATGGCCAGAGGGCAGAGACAGTGAAGTGTTGAACACATAAAGGGTGTTGTGCATTTTTACTATGAATGACTGTAATAAAAGGCTGTGTGCAGGTTAGACCTCTTCAGCAGAGGTATAACAAGATGATTCTCTTACATATTACTAGGAATTGTCTATATTTATGGAGTTTGGAGACTGTCCTTGAATATACTCATGCTATAAACATTAAATTGACAACTTAAAAAATTTTTCAACCACAGAATAATTAGCCAGAAAAAAAATTTTCCATTCTGCTCTCAAGTCAAAAGCTATGAGGCCGGGCCTCCCTGGTGGCTCGAGGGGTTAAGTCTCAGCACTGTGAAGCAATAAGCAGCCTGGGCAGTGGGAGTTCAATCCCTGGCCAGGGAGCTAACCCACATGGCACAGCAGACCTCTCCTGAATTGCCCACTGTTCCCCTCAGCAGTGTATTTCAGTTGATAGTCCTGTTCTGGTCCCCACTATTTCTGGTGAATCCCCTCACCACTACCCTGGCCCTGCCCCCACTCCACACCACCCCTGCACATCTGGCCAACACCCCAGCTCTTATATGCATAAATAAATAAAATAAATATATTTTTTAAAAAAGCTATGAGGCCATTAACTAAAATAAATTCCAAATAAATAATGTGTCTTATGGTAAAATGGCAATTATAAATAAAAACACAAAATGTGTATACCTAAACATATTATTTTAGTCCATGTGTAAAGAGAACACATGCTAACAGATCCTAGTAGACACCAAGTTGTCTAGAAGCACCACATTCTCCACAGGCTAGATGGCGCCGATGGATTTTGGCATAACTCACTGGAAGAAAAAAAATGCCTAGTTGACAATTTTTATATTTCTCTAGGAGTTATTGTTTTGTAAAATTACAATTTGAGACAAAGTCCAGCTCTGAGAGCTTCCAAAAGATGCTCACATATATTCTAGAGGACATGACTGACATAGGGCAAAATGACACTGGACTGAATAAAAGTTATTAACTCTGTAATTGCATATTAAGCCCCTTAAGGAAAATTATCATTTGGGACAAAGGTGGTGTTTCTGAATGATTCTGTCAATATTCAGAAAATATTGTCAAATTCAGAAAAAAGACGAGATGAAACCCAAGCAGAGCACAAGGTGATGTTCTCTGTTGTTAAAACTCAAGAGCAAATTTGGGAAGATATCTGTTGACTTTGCCACAGTTTTTCAACATATTGCTAGGAGTCAGCGGATATTTCTGGGTATCTGAATAAGTTACTGTGTTTCAGAATAACACAAAATAAGTTTCAGAAATGTAGGACCAATTTTTGTTTTCCGATAACGCAAATAGCAATAATAATGGTAACTGATATTTACCGAATGGTAAATATGCACCAGGCAGGCCACCAAGCACTCTATAAATTATCTCTTATCTTTACAACACCACATATTAGGTAATTTAATTACTCTTCTCAAATTACAGATGAGGAATCCAAGATGCTATAATCTCTACAATGATCAAGAGCTATTGATGGCAGAGAATCTGTGCTTAACTTGTCATTGTATGCTTAGGTATTCATCAAACATCAAAAAATAATTTTAGGAAAATTCAGTGTAGTAGATTTTCTTCCCAAGCATCCTTTGCCTCATGCCAAGTTTTGGGTAAGTTCATGCTCAGATTAAATATGAAGATCTCTAGGTAAGAGCTCCAGGTAGGCAGAACCCCTGAACAATGGGACCAATATCCTGCTGGATTGGAGACTCCTTAAAAACACAAGCCTGTCTAGATACCAGATACCCTCATCAGAGCAGGGAAATTTTAGGGTAAAACAGCCTTTTTTAAAGACAATGCCACTGATAACTGATCTACTTGCCTGCTTTAATACATGTGAAAATACAACTCCAGAAAAGTGGATCTGGCTTGGCAATGCTAGTTTTGAAAACTAGTGGCATGTTTCCTGAGTTCTAATAGTGAATGAGGACAGTGGTTCTCCATGCCAACTGCACACCTGACAATCACCTGAGAGCTTTTGCAAAAATACAGGTATGTATGGGAAGTGGCAGTGGGATTATCAGAATCTTGGTTGTGGAGACCAAACATTTGGATTTCAGAAAAAGGACCCTCCTCACCCAGTAACTATAATAGCCAGGATGCATACAGTACACAGGCATAGTCTAAACAATCAAGGTTCCCCCTTTAAGTGTATATGATGAAACTTAGAAGTGGGATTCAGATCGTAAAATCTCTTAAAGCCGAATAGATAGATGGGCATACAATGCAACAGAAAAAGCAAGAAGTATATTTAGTATTATAATTTATCTGCTGGGATTTTTGTACCTCCTGACGACCAGGTATCCAAGACAGTTATTTTGAAGAAATCTAGATCATTGTTAACATGGGAAGCCTGACAAGAACGTGCCAAATATTGAAAGGAGACTGAGGAATATAAAATCTGGGTGAGCTGTGTGACCTCTTAAGTCCCAAGAACAATTTGGGATAGGGGAAGAAAGACCACCTATGAACATTAAGTGCTATACTTTTGGGAAAATGAGGGTAGATTCACGTCAGAATTCTATAAAGCACAAAGCGTTCTTGGTAGTAGTAGGTGATGACTTGCTGATAATTTAGTTCCCGTAATCCCTTCTAGCTCCAACATTGGACTCACGACTTCCTTTGTATTTAGATATCTAAGCTTCTTGTGGGCTCCAGAGCAGAGATGTTCTAACCTTTAGGGTATCTTCACAAGATTTTGCTCTCTCTAGTGTTCATAAAAAAATGATTGACAGTTCATTTGTCATTTTCAGAGAATCTATAAAGGCTTTTCTGAGCTCAAAACATAGTTAGCATCTCAAAAATGGAAGACATATGGACCTCCCCGGTGGCGCAGCGGTTGAGCACTGGGTTGCAAAGCTGCCCGCAGCCTCTGCAGCGCCAGTTCAATCCCCGGCTGCTCCCTGGCCACCAGAGGAGGGTCCCGCATGGCGCGCAGACCTCTCCTGCCGCCCGCTGCTCCCCTCAGCAGTGTACTTCGGTCCTTCTGCCTGCTCTGCTCCCCGCTCTGGCTCTGGTGAATTCTCTCACCCTCCCGTGCTTCTGACTGTACCCAGTGCTTGTATAAATAAATAAATAAATCTTAAAAAAAAATTGAAAAAAAAAATGGAAGACATAGTTTACCAAGATTTGCCTAGTTTTCGCCAGCAGACTTTCCCATAGTGTCCAACTAATGCAAGCCCAGAATGAAGGTTCTGAATGAAGTCACATGCTTGCCTCCCTGTCATCTGGGTGGCAATGCTAGCTGGGAATGGTTTTGTGCACAGATGGGAAGGCCATCTGCATTCTGGCCTGAGGATCCCAGTGGACCAGCAGCTCTTCCCCACTCTTGGACAATCGTGGAGAAGAGTCCCAGACACACCAGCATCTTCTAGCCAGAATCGAATTTCTCTAGATTTAGGGTAGAAGGAAAAACCGAGGCTATTGGTTTTTTACCGCAGTCACGACATGCAACAAACCAACTGGACCTGTAAACAACACTTCCTCCAAATGCACAAAGGGGCCATATCCAAAGTCCTTGAATTTCCAGAACCCATTCAGAGTTAAATTTGGGGTGGGGGGCGCTGTCTGTATTAATCCCGGTTCTATTCTTAATCCACGAAAGTGGATGTGCGCGAACCTAGCACAACTGACCAAGTCCTTGCCCATGTCTATCTTTTTTCTCTGAGCATTGAAAGATTCCCTGGGTGGGGTTAAATCCGGGCCACAGCAGGTAGCTAGGATGCCAGAAGGACAGGACTAAGCTGAGTTGCAGGTTTGCAGGAACCCGCAAGGCCAAATCGATAGTGAAGCCCACTTAGTCCGCGAGGTAGAGCCTCTCCCCGCGCGCTGGCTCGGTGGGCAGGACTCCCTCTCCGCGCCCCTGCACGCGGGGCCCTGGCACACCGCGCGGGGCGGGCTCCTAGCGTCGGCTGGTGCCGCAGCCCCATTGGCCCGGGGGCACGCCCGTCCCGGAGTGAGGCTTCCAAAGTTTCATTGAAGGTGGAGAAGTGCGCGCCCGCCGGGGAGCCGGGGCTGCGCAGCCGGGGCGAGGCTGCACCGTGGCGGGCCGGGGCGCGCGGGCACTCGGACGGCGTTGGCTTTTCACTTCATTTTCTCTTTTAATTGAGACGGTGGGGGAGGGAGTTGGAGCCTGACCCTCTGGTTTAGCGCTTTCGTCTTGATTTCTGCCCACGCCCGCACGATTCCTTCCAGTGAGGAAGGACGCGAAGTGGCCCCAGCAAACTGCCCGCGTTCCCAGGCTGCTGTCTGGGATGTTTCCGAGCGCCTGGCCGCTGCCTCCCGGGTCTGTCGGCACCGAAGCTGGGGGTCGCAGAGGCTGAGCCGCACCGCCGCTCCGGATCGGCCGCGGGATCTTGCGGGGCCGGCGCGCAGCTCCGGAGCCGAGGAGGGCGGCCCGCTGCTGTCTGCGGAGACCGACGGTCGGGGAAGGGCAGCCACCGCTCGTGGGCTTCCGAGGGGACTCCGCGTGAAAACGCGCCAGAAATTCCCGAGCGACGCCCCCAAGATCCAGGCGAGAAGACCGCACACCCTTCTTGCCTCTTCCCTCTACGCAGCCACCCCGAGACCCTCCCCAAGTGCCTTCCTAGGCGCCTCGACCCTGCTACCCGCCGAGGGCGCCGGGGAATCCAGGAGTCTACACTTCATGGGCCTGCCTCGGGGGGTCAGGAGCCTGGCGAGGGGGGTCCAGCAAGCCTGGTGAGGGTGGGCCAAAGCCTGGTGAGAACGTCCTCGAGGCGGACGGCGCCGCGGCGGCCCCGGCCCAGGCGATGCTCGGGCGGCTGCGAGCCGACGGCCAGAGGCCCTAGGCGGGCATGGCGCTGGCCCCCCAGCCTTAGACACCTCGAACCCCGTCCCTTCCGCTCAAATTCGCCGGACGACGCGATGGCCTCCGAAGTGGTGTGCGGGCTCGTGTTCAGGCTGCTGCTCCCCGTCTGTCTGGCAGTAGGTGAGTGCGGGTGGCTCGTTGAGTTCCCTGGGAGCCTGAAGGGGACGCGGGGGTGGGGGGCTTCCAAGCAGGCTTAAGTTACACGCTCTGGTGTTCTGGACTCTGGGTAGTCCATGCTGCTGCGGTCCTGGCTCCCGTGACCCCTGGATCTCGGTACCCCAGGGCTGCAGCCCCGGAACTGGCACTTAACGAGGAGGCTCAGCACTAAGGTCTCTTGACCTTCTCACTCAGGTCACCTGCGTGCAGAAATGTTGGGGACTGTTACACTTAGTCACAGGTGTATGTTCTTTCTCTCTCTCTTTCTTTCTTTCTTTCTTTTCTTTTCTTTTCTTTTCTTTTTTCTTTTCTTTTCTTTTTTTTCTTTTTTTTTGGAGTACTGTGCAAAGGACACGAATCTGACTGAACACTTGTGTAGACCCCGCCTCTCCCTCCTAGGTACAGGCGAGGGTCTTGCTGGAGCCGCTCCTCCCCACTGTGCCCAGACAGCAGAGAGGCCCTCTCCCCCCAACTCCGTGTTTGAGCCACTATGACAGAAGTGAAAGACTCTACTCTTTTTAAAAAGAAAAGGCCAGAGAAGATACTGGGAAACAGTTTCTGAAGTTTCTTTTTCTCTCCCCACCACCCCCCTCCCTGAAGTGCTGGATACTGAGGCTACAGACCTACCCAGACCCAACCTGACCTTCCCATGCTGGCCCTTTCAGACCTTTGCAGGATCAGAAAGTCTGACTGGGCTGCCCTGGGAATCACGAGGGTTAAGGGAGGGCCAGAAGAGAACCCTCAGTCAAGGATTCTTAGAGAAGGATCTCAGTATTTCCACATGGCTGGCAGGGCATTAAAAAGTAACTGGGTGTCAGGTCTAGATAATGGAAGTTGCTGGGAAGAGCTAGTTTCTGAGATTCTCATCTGATAATCTGTGCCTGTTATTCTGGATCCCACTCTTAAGAATGGCAGACAGAGCCTTGTTTTCCCTCTCCCACCCCAACACCTGAATTGGAATATAAAACACCTTTTTTTCCACGTAGCAATTGAATTTACAAAGAGTATGGCAGAAAGGCTCAACTTTTTTGCATATTTCCAGATATTGAGAACTCAAAAGCACATCTGTGCCAAACATTTTATTTGTATAAGTAATGTAGAGGGGGAGGGGGAGAGACTTTAGCATATTTCCCGAGGATCAACCCCAGCTACGAGGAGGAATTTGTGTCCAGTATTAACACATAGAAAAGGTCTGCAGAAAAACCTAGAAGGCTCTCAGTTGAAACAATGTGTGTGCGCTGTGCGGGGTCCTCCGTCAGACACTGAAGTCAGCATGCTCCTGATGGCCTTAGCTTCTACTTTGTCATTTGACTTTCTAGGCAGTACTGTTTTGCAGGGATCTTTGTCTTCAACAATCACTCATGAAAAGGAGGAACACAGCTTCCACAAAGCTGGTGTGACCTGCAGACTGCACTCTCTCCATCAGTTTAAGTTTGAAAAGATAAAAAACCTTGCAAGCAATTTGGGGAAGACAGAGCATGGCTACTTCTGGTGCTTTTGCACACAGGTGCTCTCCAAGTCTGGGGATCATCTGCATATCTGAAGCACCTGGCACTGTGCCAAGCACATTTACTATTTGCCAAATGGAAGCTGGTGACTGAATTAACAAGGAACGTCCAGTGCGAGGACGGATGTGTGTTGACCCATGAGATGAGGGAGGAAACCTGAGAGGGACACAGGGTTAGGAGGCACTTTTTTCCTTCTGGGGAGCACCTCCACCATGCACCCACCTCACCTTCCCCTACAGTTCGTCCTCTCCCACCACCACCCTGCAACCTCACCTCTTCCTGCTCCACATCCTCCCTCTAGCTTGTGGGATAGCAGCTGCTGCCTGACCACTGTCAACCCCATCCACTCTGACATGCACAGCTAGCTGAGTGAAAGGACAGCAGGGTTACCCCCTAATTAGCAGCAACTTTTCTCAGGGCCTCTGTTCTTGCAGGGACCAACTTTCCTACTTGGGTTGACCAAGGCTGCTGAGTTTAGTGTCCTATCACTCTTTTTTTTTTTTTTTAATATTATGTTTATAGAGGTAATGTTGATTTATCACACTGTATACATTTAGGATTTAGATCCATAGTTACAAATGTATATTGTCTTACCATGCCTACCACCAAAGCCCCAATGATTTTTCTGCCCTCCCTCTTTGCTTCCAGCCCCTTTCCTGGCCCTTTCAGTACCCTCATTTATGCTATCAGATTTCAAGTATTTGCTTTGGCCTGCTTTTCTCTGTTACTTTACTTTGTTTTTGATAGTCCACATATGAGTGAAATCATTTGTGTTTCTTTCTGACTTTCACTTACCATCACCCCCTCCTCTTCTATCTACATGGTAACAAATAGCAAGATTTCACCTTTTTTACTAGTTGAGTAGTATTCCTTTATATAGTACACTATATCTTAATCCTTTCCTCTGTCACTGGGTGGGTAGGTTCTTTCTGTAGCTAGCTGTTGTAAGCAGTGCTACAGTGACTATAGGAGAGCATGTATCCCTTTAAATTAGTGTTTTTGCATTCTTTGGTTATTTAGGGTATCTAGTTAGGAGAGGGATTGCTTCATAGGGTAAATTGATTTTTCATTTCTTGAGGAACTTCTACACTGCTTTCTGTAGAGGCTGGACCATCCACATTCCCAGCGATAGTGTAGGAGGGTTCTTCTCTCTGCACCCTCACCAGCACTTGTTATTCTTGGTCTTATTGATATGAGCCAATCTTAGAGGTGTGAGGTGGTATCTCACTGTGGTTTTAATTTGCAGTTCCCTGATGATAAGTGATGATGAGCATTTTTTGATGTGCCTGTTGGCCATCTGTATGTCACGTGGTTCTCATTAGTCATTGGTGCTCTATACTGAGAAGCCACACAGTCAAACTATCAAGTTTCACCCTTCAGGGGCCTGCCAGAATGCTCAGCACTCCCAGCTCTGGTGACTTGCTCTGAAGAGTAGAACAGGGACCACTGTCTCTCTGATAGGGTCCTGACAGGTCTCAATTCCTCTCACCCACCTCCTGGTTTCATCCTCGACACCGGGCTCCTCACTACACAATACCCACAAGCTTGCAAAGGGTCCAGATCTTCCTGGAAGGAGAGCTGCTTCCAGGGATGTAAAGATGATTGCTCTGCCTTACTGTCCTGCCAGGCTGCAGGGTCAGCCTAAGTGCATCTAGGTCATTCTTGGCCTTCTCCCCTTTCTATTTCATTCCTTTGGATTCCCTTGCATCACACAGAAGCCAAACCAGGGAGTTGGGGGTTAGGGAGGGGGTGATGCAGGCCTGCAGCATACATACGTTGCTGTAATAGTAGTATCTGTTCACTTGTGTCAGAAGTGGTGGAGGTCCCCAGCTAGCTTTATAGCCTCCCCCACAACCTTGTGAAAAGCCATTCTAGGGGAAGGGGAAGGACTTGGACCGAGGACCTTGGTCCCTGTCTGGCAGAGATCCAGAGTGCCTAGGAAGACCAGGAGACTGACCTCTGACTCACCTCCTTACTTGTTGACTGCTGCTTAGGAAAGCCAACCCGCTAGGGAAGATTTGTGATGCCTCCTAATCATTGTGCTGGTAGGGAGGGGAGGGAGCTGGGGAGGTGTCTCTTGATTTGAACTTTCAATTCTCTTCCAGAGGAAGTGGATATTTTCAAGGTTATTGGAGGATTTTCAGGTCTGCCTACTCCCAAGGTGCTACTAAATCAAATATTCAGGTTTCCCTAATATCCTGTGCATGGAGAGTGCAATGATCTGTTGCCATTAGAATCGATTTTTACATTTTAGTCATCTATTTTTATATCTGGGCAAGGCAGCCTTCAAAGCCAAGCCTTATGTATTTGTTTCTCTTTAAACCCATTTCTCTAACATCAGTGTTGAAATTTTTTACCACAGGGATGCTCTAGCCTTCTTACCTAATGATGGACGTTAAAAATTAACTACTGTTGTGTTTAATCTGATGCTTAAGGTTTTCTTTCTTTTTCCCTGTAAAAGAAGTTCACAGAGCAGAAACAGTGAAATCAGGCCTCTTTTATGCAGGTGTTATATGGCCCTAAAGTGTTTAAAACAAAACCAAACTATAATATAATATGTTGTTAGTATTGGAATATCTAGCAAAAGATATTCCCCCATTAATAAAATTTGAAAATTTTAAAAAGCTCCAGTTACCTATGACTACTTGGGTAGCCATTTTGATTTTTTCTTACAAATACCACATAAAAGAGAATATTGCATAATATTAATACAGTCTTTAATAATTATAGTGATATATGATCATTGTTGAGTACTTTAGAAATATAGTTACATTTATTTTCTTTTAGTTTGATTCTGCTGCCCTACCCATTCTTAAGTATAGGACTTAAGTTTTTTCCTGGGTCAGGAATGGATTGATATTTTTTTTTATTCACACACTCCTGACAGATCCATTCTATTTTGCCTAGTGTTGCTTAGAGTTCCTTGTGTCTTTCCTAGAAAAGCCGACTTAACTATTTTCCAGGGATGACAGGTGAGCCCGGCTTGGACAGAGCAGACTGATCCATGTCGGGCAGAACCATCATGCTGTTATCAGCACATGCCTCCCCTAAATGCAGTGGCCAGAGTTTAGAGAAGAATAGGCAGAACAGGGGACTGTTCTGTGTAGCACACAGAATGAATCAACCAACAAACCAACTGAGAAAAATACCATACTTGAATGATTTTGCAAATGCAGGAAGAATCTCTAAAATTTCCTTTAGAAATTAAATTTTGAGCACAAAAATGGAGTCACTTTGAGTCACCCATAGTCACCAATGGGTGACTATTTCAATGTAAGTTTCTCTCTATAGCAGAATATATTTTTTCTTTAGGTAGCATTCATTTTGAAATCACATTTACATGCACCCCAAGAATTACAGAGTAGCCTGAATAGAGTTGCAGAGATTTCATGCTGAAGGATAAATTGACAGTGTTCTAAGTTGCATTCTTTTGTCACACCTTTTCAGCCTTATATTAGTAGATACTATTAATCATTTTAAAGAAGAGAAAAATATATAGTGTAAAAGATTAAAAATTGTAATTTATTCTCAAAGAAATTATTTCATAAACATAAATAGCATGGCCATTTGAGCTATGGAGACTGGAGCCACAACTCTCCCCTATCATTGTCAGTGGGTGTTGTCTCTTTGCAGCGAGGAGTGTTCCTTCCTATCCGAGGTGGGCAAGATCTTTGGGCCGTGCTGTTGGGAGAGGAGGGTGCGGTGCTTTGGCAACCTCAGAGACCTCTCTTCATCCAGGCTTTGCCCTTTACTATGTGACTGTAGAATTTTTTATTTTTCTTTTCCTTCTGTAAAATGGAGGGAGATATTAATGCCTCCTTTCTGGGGTGTTTATGAGAAAGTGTGCACTATGCACTTTGTGTAATGCCTCACACAGTGCATATGCTCAAAAAAGGTGTTATTATTGCATTCATGAAGAAGAGTAGAAAAACAGGGATGCTTGGGAACAGCTTAATAGAAATGACTGACTAACTGATAGCAACATGATTCATAAGGAGAAAGACGTGAATACCTGAGGTCCACCTGAAAGCAATGTAGTGCTTTCCTGGACCCAAATTATGCAAGTGAAGGTTGGTATGTGTGGCAGGAGAATTTTTAATTATTAGGACTTTTCTCACTAGTTACACTCACTATTTTACATATCTGCAGTTGCATTCTACTTAATTGTACTTCCTGGAACTATACTGACAGTCCTTACTTTTGTCTTTCTGACACTATAACATCATTTCTGTGGTTTTTATTTAATAGGATTCTATTTGTTTATCTATTTTTACATGGGCATTTTCCTTTTAAATCCCATGCTCCTAACAGTTAATTGGATATGAAGTTGCATATACATGCATATTCATATATATGAATACTTTTTTCTTGCTTTAAGTCTTTTATTTTTTTTTAAATAATAAATTTTATTTTTATATTCCCCATACAATTGCAACCCCCCCATTCTGACCCCAATCCCTCCCCTCCTGCCCCCCACCCCCAAAAAGTGTCTCTGGTTCATAGTTTTTTGTTGATTTTGATTTTCACTTTCTTATATTCATTTTCCTGGTCCCTTATTTAAGTTTTCTAGATTCCTGCTATGAGTGAGACCATCCGGTATTTTTCTTTTTCTTTCTGGCTTATTTCGCTGAGTATGATCCCTTCCAGCACCATCCACGTTGCTGCAAATTGCATGTGTTGATCTTTTTTGAATGCTGAGTAATATTCCATGGTATATATGTACCACATCTTCTTGATCCAGTCATCTACTTTTGGGCATTTGGGTTGTTTCCAAAGCTTAGCTATTGTAAACAGTGCTGCTATAAACATAGGGGTGCAGGTGCTCTTTGGAATTGATGTTTCTGTGTCCTTTGGGTAAATACCTAGGAGTGGAATTGCTGGATCATATGGAAGCTCTATGTTTAGTAGGTCCACAAATCTCCACACAGCTCTCCATAGTGGTATATGAACATTTTAAATTTTCCATAAATGTTTAGAACTTAGAATGTTGAAGTGCACACCTGTATATTTAAGAGAAATTGATTAAGAACAATATGATATTGGAACTGTAATATAAAATATTAACTTTTGCAAGATTTGTGGATTTCAGCAGTTATTTTGAGGATATGAAATCAGATCAACAAAATAAGGCAAATGCCCCATTGAGTTAAGACTAAACAAAGTTGTGTTGAATATCATTTAAGTGATATGTAGTGGTAAGAGAAGAGCCTTGGTAAAACTTCTATTTGTCATTCCATCCACTTGGCCTTTCAGACCATCCAGAACAAGGAAAGATGAGGAAGAAAGAGGAGATGTGAAATCACACACTACATATCTATGGAAAGAATGCTTTGACAGACTGTTATGAACAATTTCATAATTTTTGAACTTCCCAGTAATTATCTAATGGCATACATCCCATTAAATGTTTCAAATCATTTTTAAAATTTAAGAGCAGCCTATAATTTTACATATTATTCTATTTATTGGTAGATAAAAATTATGTATACTTATATATATATGTAATTTTAAAATGGTTTCCCTCTTTCTTGCAGAATATACAACTTCTATTTCCCTTGTTTTATCATAGAGGTCGGTGACATTTTCAGATTAATAAACTAAACTATTTTTGAATTCTCCCTTTTGCTGTATTGGTAGACTAAATTCTGCACTAAATTGGGATATTACAGATGGACATATTTCAACTTTTCTGTATATAATATCAAATTTTAAATACATTGTATAAAAAGGGCTAGATTTGGTATATTTATGTGGTTACATTGAGCTTTTTGTTGAAATTTTACCAGTCATCTGGGAGGTGAGATTTTACTAACACTTTTATCGCTCTGTTAGGAAGTTATTCTATTACAAAAATTCAAATGATTCTCTTTTCTGATTTTTTTTTTTTTGAACTCTGAGTTTTCCATTTCCCTTCTCCCTGCCTTCTTGACTAACTTGGTCAAACATCAAGCCTTCTTCTTCTCCCTGCAGCCTTGTCTGCACTTGTTGTCTGTGAACTTTTCCTCAGTGCCTTAGCCTACATATTCCCTCTAAGCCTGCTGGTGCTTCTGTCCCTCTGGTACATGTGCTATTTAATTCAAGTACCTCGTTCACAAGTGTTCCTGTGTTTGTCTTTGCTCTTTGATCTAGACCAACAGAAGTGTTGCCTGACTTCACCCATTTTGTGTCCTGCAGTGTTGAAGAAACTCAAGCCTGCGTCTTGGCCTCTTGACCTTTTTCCAGCCTTCCCATGTTCTGAGCCAGATGTGCCCTCCGATGCCCAGAGTTCTCTGGGATCTCTTCCACAGTTAAAAGTATTCTTAAGGCTTGTCTCCATCGACCACATCCCTGTTTATTCTCAGTCTAATCAAAGCAACCGTTGTGCCATTCCGCCTTTAATGTAGCGCCTGGTCAGCAGAAGAGCTAGTTTGTATTTCTGACCTGATAGCAAGAAGATCTTTTTCTACACTTAGTAGATGGTGCTGTCAACCAGTTCTAAGTACAGATCATTTTGTTTTCATAACTCCTCATTATGACAGAAGGTTCTCAGAATGGATAAGGTGAACCTTATTTCTTGCAATGACAGTCTAGAGGTAGGAGATCTGGAGCTGTGCCCTCTGCTCTGGGAGCAGGCAGGATAGCACTTATTGCTCTGTTTTCTTGTAGGTGTTGCATTCACCCCCCCTGGCTCAAGTCAATCCACAGGTGGGCCGACTCGAGCTGGAGAGTGGGGGAAGGAAACACAGAAGGGAGAAACTGCTTCCTCACCCGCTAAGGACATGATCTAGAAGTAGAGTGAATCATTTTTATTCACATCCCTTTTGTCTGGATTTAATAACTCTTTACCTTTTAATATTTTTCACCTACCCAACTGCAAGGGAAACCAGAAAAATGTGACCTTTATTTTGGTTGATAATGTACTTAGCTAAAAAAATAGGGAAGGTGGTTGTGGTGTGACTGTAGAGAGAGAATGGATATTAACTTACCAATATGAGTCTCTGCCTCCCATGCAGGAAGGTAACTTTGTCTTGTGGGTATTGCTGAATTTTCTTCTCCATCATCCCCACTTTGCTTCCAGGCTTACACTTAAATGCAAGTGTTAACAGGCTGTGCGAGGTGCCCTGTATAACTTAGGGGGCTACTCTCCATTCCATAGGAACTACATGATTTCCAACCCCAGAAGAAATCTGAGGAATATGTGTCAGAGTGGGGGTTAAAAGTGTGAGATATCGACAGGAAACTACACACACATTCTTTTTTTTTCCTTCTTTGCATTTTATGGTCTCTGACATCCATAGGAAAAGACTGTTTTCATTGAGAGTCTCATTTCTAAAATTTGGTTGCTTATGTACAGATCCTGACTGATCATAGTAGCTGTGTGACCTTGATCAAGTTGTTAACTGCTCTGGTCTTTGGTTATTTGTCTGTAAAAATGAGTCAGTGATATAGCATGCTCAGAAGGTTGTTACATGGCTTTGGTGGTAGTGCTTATAAAGCACTCGGTGCAGTGCCTGATGCATGACAAATGCTCAGTAAATCTTGCATCTAATTTATGAGTTCCAGACTGAGAATTAGGCTTTATTATTTGTCACAGGTTAGTGTGAGGGCCTGTTCCTCAGACATAGTTTCCAGGCACAGATAATTTAGAGTTCCGGTCAAATTCCAAGGAAGCGTTGGAACATGATCTGCAAATTGTGAACTGTCTGCCTGGCCCTCCCTCACTTGTTAGAAGAGGCCTCTGTGCTGTTGCTCTTTGTTAACTTTGAAATGGTGTGACATCTACTTGCCTTTATAAATTCTCCTTCCCAGCAGAATGGTTTCCTCTGTTTTCATCTGACACTTCATTCATTTTATCACAGTTTTGTACTTAGTTTTACAGGTGCTCTTTTCTCTTCCATATCAGCTAGCTCAGGAACCCTTTGTAATGCTTCTTGATAGCCCAGCACTAAACTTACTGCCAATATACAGCAGATATTTAACTATATATATATATTTTTTTTTTTCTGAATTGTAGGTTTGCTCACTGTGCATCTTATGTCTGATTGTCATACTTCCTCTGTCCAGCAAAGGCTGTAACACACAGCGAGCTTGGAAAAAAATATTTGCTATTGACAGATCAAGAAGCTTACAGACTCAATTTTTTTTTTCTTTCCAGTATCACCAAAATCTGAAAATAGTTAGCAGTAGCTCTTAGAGCTGTCAGTTTTTGCTTTTGAATATGAAATTCATAACATTCTAATTCACACACTCTGCAACTTTCACAAATGTGAATTTTATCAGAGTGGCAATTAATAAACATTTACTTGACTTGCAGTAAATAAAAAAAAAAAACAAACAAACATTTGATGATAGTAAAATTTACCAGAGCATCATACTTGAAGTGCATATTATTTTTAAAAAATATTTTCAGTTCTCCTGGAACCACACAAATTGATCTGTTTTCTGATGTGGTCAAATCAGCTAGGTCAGCAATTTTGTCCACAGGTACAGGGAAGAAGGAAGAATATAAAATCTTAGGAAACTGATCATTTTGAGCCAAACCTCCATGGAAATGTCTGTGAGAACATCCTAGCGCCTGCTAGTTCTCTCCTTCTGTGTTCCCCTGCCTACTGCAGCCTTCTGCTTTGGCGTTGGCACAAGGGCATGCACCCCTGTAAGATCTAAGCAGTGAATATTTTGGAAAAGGCCTGAAGGTCTAAGGAACAAGTCTCCATCCTGCGAATAATGAGCTACATGACTTTGCCAAGTCACGAAAAGTCTCTATTCCTTAATTGCATCATTTAGAAAATGAGATTTTCAAGACTAAGAAATATTTTCATCCTTCTCTGGTAATATTTCTGCACATTTTTTTTTTCAATATTAGATGGTAGAAATCACTACCTTAATTTGTTCTGGTCTCTTAATAATCATCATATTTATAATATTTCACACTTGACCTCAAAGAAATATTAGGAACTGCTAAGGAAAATATGTTTTTTTTTATTATTTAGATATTTGAGAATTTTTCAGTTGATCATGAAGAAGGGACATTCTAGTTTAAATTTGGCAAACTAATATTTTAGTGCTTCTTCCTTACTTGTTCCCAAGACAGAATCACATACACCATGCATGATTGGTGACAGTAATAACAGGAATGACAAAATGTGTGATCAATTTGGTTGAGAATTGACTGTGCATAGATTTGCAAAAATAATAGAATTTTACCATTCATGACTTATGATCCAACATCCCTATAAAGAAAACCAAACATGTTATTAATTGAAGTTGAATCATTTAGGCAGCATAGGACTATTGAAACAAACTATGAATCAGAAAAAGTAATTTTGAGTAACAGATCAACTTTTATCTCATTTCAATGATATTGCAGATCTTTTGAGATCTTAGCAGGATGGTTCTATTATTTAGAAAAGGAAATGGAAGTTTGCACAAAGTCTTCAGGTGTGTGCAGTCGCGTTTCTGTCACCTGGCTTCAGGACTAGCTCTGGGGTGTGAGCTTCCCGCACTTGGGAATTCCACACACACACACCCTTCCTCTTTGTCTTCCTCCTTCATCTTTTAAAAAGTAACCATTGGCGCTTGCCCGATCAAGCTAATTTTGACTCTTTTTGACTTTGGGACCTGAAGTCTGTGCATCTGGTAAGCAGTACAATGCTTTTACCTAGAGCCTGACTCCAGCCCTGTGCCAGCACTGTAGCTCACAGCCTCTGTGGGGGCAAAAAGGGGCATCTTCACTCACATAGGACTAAAGGATCGAATGTCAAACTACAGACTATGGGAGGTTAGATAATTTTAAAAAAATGTGTTTTTTTTTTTTTTTTTTTACTGGTGACTCAGTGTTTTCCAGAAAACTCCAGCTCCCCGGATTTTTTTTTTTTTTTATTAATAACCAAAAAAAAACTTTAGCAATAACCAATTATCTTCAGCAATAATTTTCAGAGCATCAGTATGTTTGCTGTTGCACTGCCTTAGAATCACACATGATTTTTAACCCAAGTGTCATTGCCTAATACTCCCCACCTCATTCACAGGCCTTAACTTATAATTATATTGGGCTACTTTCATACATTAAAACCACCTTCAACAATACAACCATTTCCCACTGGGGAGATAATTTAAAAGACTATGGAATAGACCCCAAAGACATTTCTTTCTTTTTTTTTTTTAATTCAAACAACTTCAGGCACTATTTATTCCTATCAAAATAAAGACAAATGTGATTCAATGAATATATTAATGGGAGTGGTGTGAAAGTGGTGACAGTATATTATATGTAGTTTTTTAAATTGTCTATTTTCCCTCTGGAAAACATGTGATCAATTATTATAGTAATTTACATTTCTTAAGTTGGATATCAACATATTTGGAGCAATTATTTTTAGGATAAGAGCACAGCTTCCCGAAGTTACTCACTTAGCAGGGAAAAATTCTCAGATATTATCTATCCCTTAGGACACTAATTGGCTATCTATTCTAATATATGCATACTTCATTCTGCATATATTAGATCTATTCCTGAAAAGTATATTTTGAATGTACTGATGGCCTACCAAAGACAGAGAAATGTGCTAGTCAAACAAACTCTGCTTAGAATACCTTTGCAATATGAAGCACACTATAACAATAATGTTACATAAATTTAAACATATACATAATGTATTTTCTTAAAAACATACTTGGAGTGTGGTTTTATTGGTGGCTTTGTTTCTTTCATCACTTTAAAAATGTTTCCTTTCATTTTGAACAATTTTTCTTTCCCCTTTCCCATTATACATTTCCCAGAATTCACTAAAATAGTGCAGTAATCCAAGACTGCTTCATAATGTGCCCGGCCTTTCCTATCTTAAAATAGCACTGGCTTTTGTTTACTCCAATGTCAAAGAAAGCGCGTGTCTGATATTTTTTGCTGATTCATATCACTTTTGATATTTTGCTTTCTAGGTTTCTTTTTAGTTATTGCCCAAGTAAAGTGAAAAAAATTAAAAAAAATCTTGCCTTGAAGTTCTGTAAATATTGCCATTAAAATATCTCCATCTCTGTACCCTAATTCTATTATTAACATTTTATTTGCATCTCAATTAAAACATAAGAAAATAAGATAATATTTGGGGGCGGGCATTATTTTCGCTTTCTTTTCCTTACAGGCAACACAGAGAGGCAAGAATTTTAAAAAGTGTGTACAGGTTATCCCTGGTGTGTGTAGCTTAGGGCTGACCCTCGACCCAATTTTCCTTCCTTCATCCTCACTAGATCATCACTCTGCCAGCTCTAAGCACATGTGTGCAGGCCTCAGCTTCTGGGCTTCTTGTTTCCATGCTAGCAATATGTTATTTTCTTCATTAAGGAACTTTGTCATTTATTCACTCATTTGTGTGTATTTCTACCCAACATAATTAAACTTCAGTTTCTTCTTAAACACACCCATTTAGCACCCATGGTTCTTGTGTCTTCTTGCTATCGTTCTTTGAAAGAGTCCAGACTAAACATAAGTTTTGGTTTGTTGTCAACATTTTCCTCTAGAGAACATCACAGATGACAGGTGACTATATGAACACAAGGTACGGCCTTATGTCATCAGGTAGGGGCCTAAAGTTTCTAGATTTTAAGAGTTACAGGTTTCTACCTCAAGAAATCCTAGGAAAAATATAAAGTATGCAAACACACTCTCCCTCTTTTGCCCCTCAATCATTATTTCTTCTCCATCTTTCCTTTCTGCTCTTTCCTTTCCCTTCCTCCATGCTGTGTTACTAAAGAGAGAGAAATTCTGAGAATGGGAATTTAATGACTGTTGAGAATAATTAAAGCAAATTCTATTTCCACCTATGATAATAAAGTACATTTTCTGAGGCATTCATGGGGTTTTAAATTCAGTCATTGGGCCTCCCCTGGTGGTGCAGCGCTGTGAAGCTGTCCACAGTTGAGCGCAGCTCTGTGAAGCTGTCCACAGCCTCTGCAGCAGCATTGGTTTGATCCCAGCCAGCCGGTGAGTGTCCCACATGGCGTGGCAGACCTCTCCTGTCTTGCCTGCTGCTCCCCTCAGCAGTGTATTTCGTCAGTCTGCCTGTTCTGTTCCCTGTTCTGTCTCTGTTGTATCCTCTCACCCTCCCATGCATCTGGCCTGTACCCTGGCTCTTGTATAAATAAATAAATCTTTAAAAAAATTAAATTCAGTGATAATTCTTAGATGGTAGGGATTAAAACTTAGGTGTGGATGAAGTTTATAGGACATTAAGTATCTCAGGATGCTGTGTTGTCAGGCAGTGCTGACATAATACATGGTGAATAAGACTTAACTTGCATGTGTCTTACTGAATATCACAGCTACATATGAAATTTTTTGAATATATCTGTTGAATTTTTACTGTTATTTTATTTTTTCTCATTATTGAGTTAGCATTGGTATACAACACTGTATATGATTTAGGAGAATGGGGTTCACATCTACTCAGATGCATGTCACACACCACACCCACCACCAAAACTCCCACAATCCTTACCCTCCTACTTTTGTTTCAACCCTACCTTCTCTGCCTCTCGAGTAGCCTCAATCATTCAGATTTCTTATGTTTGTTTTGATATAGTTTTGTCAATTCCTTTGTTTTGTTTTTCTGTATTCCACATATTACTGAACTCATCCATCATTTGCCTTTCTCTTTCAGACTTATTCCATTTAGCATAATCCCTTTCAGTCCATCTACATTGTTGCAAATGGCAAAAGTTCACTCAACAAATCTCTCCAATGCACCTGTATTCTGATTTTCTGGCTAGGAAAGAGAGAGTGGAAACTTTTGGAAGCTATCAAACTCCTTTTAAATCAGCCAGGTAAATGAGTTACATATGGTTTTCAGTGTTCATGGGAACTCCCAAGAATATGGTGAAGAATAAATGCAATCCACACTAATGCACAGAAACCTACCAACGGTCCATAAATTGTTCCAGCATTTGAATTTTATGTTGTGCACTATAAAATACTACACAACTTCTATTATCATTGCTTTGTATGTGCTGTACCTATCAATTCATCCTCAATTTCCAATAATCCAAACTAATCTTTAAAAAAAGTTCATTTTTTTTGATGCTGTTTAGTATTACATCATGTATATATGCCGCATCTTAATCTACTGCTTTGTCTTTGGACAGTTAGGTTATTTGCATATCTTGACTATTGCACACAGTGCTGCTGTGAACATAGGAGTGCATGTATTACTGCAAATTACTGTTGTCTTCCTCACGTAGAAACAGTAAAATTAATGGGTCAAATGGTAGATCTTTTTTTAATATTTTTAGGAACCCACATACTGTTTTCCATATGGGCTGAGCCAGTCTGCACTCCTGCCAACAGTGTAGGAGGGCTTCTCTTTCTTCACATGTTCACCCACCTTTGCTGTTTCTGATTTTTGTGATATGGGCCATTCTCATGGGTGTGAGGTGGTATCATATTGTGGTTTTGATTTGTTTCCCTGTTGATTAGTGATTTTTTTTTCATGTGCCTGTTAGCCATCTGTATATCTTCTTTGGGGTGATGATTCTATTCTACGTAGCTCTTCTGCCCATTTTGTTGGCTTATTTGTTTTCTTTTTGTTAATTTGTATGAACTCTTTGTAGATCTTGAATATTAACCCCTTGTTGGATGCATGATGTACAAATATTATATCCCAATCCAGTAAAGTGTCTTATTGTTTTATCTATTTTTTTAACTGGGGTATAGGCCAGAGGTATGGGGGAAGAGAGGATTCACCAGAGACAGTAGGGAACAGAACAGGCAGACTGACTGTAATACTCTGCTGAGGGGAGCAGTGGGTGAGACAGGAGAGGTCTGCTGCGCCATGTGGGCTGCTCCTTGGCCGGGGATTTAACTCGCATTGCAGAGGCTGGCGACCACCTCATAGTGCTGTGCTCAACACCCTGCACCACCAAGGAGGCCCCTCTTACTGTTTTTTTTTTTTTTTTCAAAGATTTATTTATTTATACAAGCGCTGGGTACAGTCAGAAGCGTGGGAGGGTGAGAGAATTCTCACCAGAGCCAGAGCAGAGAGCAGAGCAGGCAGACTGACAAAGTACACTGCTGAGGGGCTGAGGGGAGCAGTGGGCAGCAGGAGAGGTCTGCGTGCCATGTGGGACCCTCACCTTGCAGTTGGGGATCGAACCTGCGCTGCAGAGGCTGCGGGCAGCTTCGCAACCCAACGCTCAACTGCTGTGCCACCAGGGAGGCACCCCTCTTATTGTTTTAATGATAGTTTGTTTCATTGTGGAGCAGCTTTTTAGTTTGATTTAGTCCCATTTCTTTAATTTTATATGTTTTCTTTAATGTTTGAGTCCGGATAGATGCCCCTGAAGTCATCGTAGTCAATGTTTTATCTATGCTTTCTTCTATGTATTTTATGATTTCTGATTTCATATCCGAGTTTTTAATCAACTGGGAGTAAATTTTTGTTTATAGTGTGAGAGAGCAGTCAAGTTATATTTTTCCACATGGGTGGTCAAGTTTCCATAGACATGTGGTCCAGTTTTGGAAGAGATGTTCCTTTCTCCATTTTATACTCTTGGCTTCTGCCATAGATTAGCTGTCCATATAAATGTGGGTTTATATCTGGGCTCTCAACTCTATTTCATTGGTCAGTGTGTCTGTTTCTATTCCAATACCATACTATCTTGATCACTATAGTCTTGTAGTGTAGTTTGAAGTCTGGGACCATGGTCCCTCCATTCCTCTTCAAGATTGTGTTGATTAGCCATGCTTTTTTGGTCCATATAAATTTCAGTAATGTTTGCTCTATTTCTTTGAAGAATGCCATTGAAATTTTGATTGGGATTACACAGAATATATATATTTCTTTGGGTAAGACGGTCATTTTAACAATATTAATTTCCCCAATCCATGATCAGTGAATAGCTTCCCATTTCCTTGTGTCTGCCTTTCTTTTAACAGCATTTTATACTTTCTGTTGAATAAGTCTTTCACCTTTGTTAAGTTTACAACTAGGGATTTAATACTTTTTGATGCTACTGTAAATGAATATTTTTCTTGATTTCTTTCTCTTCTAGTTATTTATTTACATGTAGGTGTGCAACAGACTTTTGCATATTGATTTTTTTTTTAAGTTGTCATTGTTTATATTTTTTTTTTATCTTACAGTTTTTTTATTTTTTTTTAATCTTAAATTTTATTTTTATATTCCCCCATACAATTGCAAACGCCCCATTCTGACCCCAATCCTTCCCCTCCCGCCCCCACCCCCCAAAAAGTGTCTCTGGTTCATAGTTTTTTGTTGATTTTGATTTTCACTTTCTTATATTCATTTTCCTGGTCCCTTATTTAAGTTTTCTAGATTCCTGCTATGAGTGAGACCATCCGGTATTTTCTTTTTCTTTTTGGCTTATTTCGCTGAGCATGATCCCTTCCAGCGCCATCCATGTTGCTGCAAATTGCATGTGTTGATCTTTTTTGAATGCTGAGTAATATTCCATGGTATATATGTACCACATCTTCTTGATCCAGTCATCTACTTTTGGGCATTTGGGTTGTTTCCAAAGCTTAGCTATTGTAAACAGTGCTGCTATAAACATAGGGGTGCAGGTGCTCTTTGGAATTGATGTTTCTGTGTCCTTTGGGTAAATACCTAGGAGTGGAATTGCTGGATCATATGGAAGCTCTATGTTTAGTAGGTCCAGAAATCTCCACACAGCTCTCCATAGTGGTTGGACCAGTTTGCACTCCCACCAACAGTGCACAAGAGTTCCTTTTTCTCCACACCCTCGCCAAATTTGTTGTTGCTAGTTTTTTTAATATGTGCCATTCTCACTGGTGTGAGATGGTATCTCATGGTAGTTTTGATTTGCATTTCCCTGATTACAAGTGATGTTGAACATTTTCATATGTCTGTTGGCCATTTGCATTTCCTCTTCAGAGAAGTTCTTTTTAGCTCTTCTGCCCATTTTTTGACTGGATTATTTTCTTTGTTGTTGCTGAGTCTCATCAGCTCTTTGCAGATTTTTGTGATCAGTCCTTTATCATTAGTGTTGGGTGCAAAAATGTTCTCCCAGTTGGTGGGGTTTCTCTTTGTTTTTGTTATTGTCTCTTTTGCTGTGCAGAAGCTCTTTAATTTGATGTAGTCCCAGCTGTTTATCTTTGCCTTCACTATCACTGCTTTGGGTGATGTGTCTGTAAAGATGTCTTTGATGTGCAAATCCCGTAGTGTTTCGCCTATATTTCCTTCTATGTATTTTATGGTTTCAGGTCTTATGTCTAGTTCTTTAATCCATTTTGAGTTGATTTTTGTGTATGGTGTGAGGTAGTGGTCAAGCTTCATTCTTTTGCATGTAGCGACCCAGTTTTCCCAGCACCATTTATTGAACAAACTTTCTTTGCTCCAATGCATAGTCTTTGCTCCTTTGTCAAAGATTAGTTGACCATAAATCTGTGGGTTTATTTCTGGATTTTCTATTCGATTCCATTGGTCTGTATGTCTGTTCTTGTTCCAATACCATGCAGTTTTGATGATTATGGCTTTGTAGTATAGTTTGAAGTCTGGGAGTTTGATGCCTCCATTTCCTTCTTTTTTTTTCAGTAGAGCTTTGGCTATTCGGGGTTTTTTGTGATTCCATATGAATTTCATCAATAATTGTTCTATTTCTTTGAAGAATGCCATTGAGATTTTGATTGGAATAGCATTGAATCTGTATATTGCTTTTGGTAGGATGGCCATTTTAATAATGTTTATTCTTCCAATCCATGAGCAGGGGATGTCTTTCCATTTCTTTGTGTCTTCTTCTATTTCTTTTAACAGTGTTTTATAGTTTTCTTTGTATAGGTCCTTTACCTCTTTTGTTAGATTTATTCCCAAATATTTGATTTTTTTTGTTTCAATAATAAAGGGGTGGTTTTTTTGATTTCTTCTTCTTCAGATTTATTGTTTGTGTATAGGAAGGCTACTGACTTTTGCGTGTTGATTTTGTATCCTGCCACTTTACTGAACTGACTGATGAGTTGAATTAGTTTTTCTGTGGAGATTTTGGGGTTCTCTATGTATATTATCATATCATCTGCAAATAGTGATAGTTTGACTTCTTCTTTTCCTATTTGGATTCCTTGGATGTCTTTCTCTTGTCTTATTGCTCTGGCTAGGACTTCCAGTATTATATTGAAAAGCAGTGGTGAGAGTGGACATCCTTGTCTTGTTCCAGATCTTAATGGAATTGCTTTTAGCTTTTCACCATTGAGAATGATACTGGCTGTTGGCTTCTCATAGATGGCCTTTATGATGTTGAGGTATGTTCCTTGTATCCCAAGAATTTCAAGGGCTTTTATCATGAATGGGTGTTGCACTTTGTCGAAAGCTTTCTCAGCATCTATTGATATTATCATATGGTTTTTATATTTCTTTTTGTTGATGTGTTGGATAACGTTGATTGATTTTCGGATGTTAAACCATCCTTGTGCCCCTGGAATGAATCCAACTTGGTCGTGGTGAATTATCTTATGGATACATTGTTGGATTCTGATAGCTAAAATTTTATTGAGGATTTTTGCATCAGTGTTCATTAGGGAGATTGGCCTATAGTTTTCCTTTTTTGTGTTGTCCTTATTCGGTTTTGGTATTAGTGTAATATTGGCTTCATAGAACGTGTTTGGTATTGTCCCTTCCTTCTCAATTTTTTGGAAGAGTTTGTGAAGGATAGGCACTAATTCGTCTCTGAATGTTTGGTAGAATTCATTTGTAAATCCATCAGGTCCTGGGCTTTTGTTTTTGGGGAGGTTTTTGATTACCATTTCAATTTCGCTGCTTGTAATTGGTCTGTTTAGGTGTTCTATTTCTTCTTTATCTAGCTTTGGGTGATTGTAGAGTTGTAGGAATTTGTCCATCTCCTCTAGATTGTTGAAATTGTTTCCATATAACTGTTCATAGTAGTTACTGATTATTCTTTTGATTTCTGCTGTGTCCGTTGTGATTTCTCCTCTTTCATTTATGATCCTGTGTATTTGTGCTTTCTCCCTTTTTTCCTTTGTGAGCCTGGCTAGGGTTTTCTATTTATATTATTTTTTCAAAGAACCAGCTCTTGGTTTCATTGATCTTTTGGATTGTTTTTTTAGTTTCAATTTCATTTATTTCTGCTTTGGTTTTTATTATTTCTTTTCTTGTACTGGATTTGGGGTTTTTTGTTGTTTTTTTCTAGATCTTTGAGCTTTGAGATTAGGTTGTTTTTTGAGTTCTTTCTTGTTTTCTGATGTGAGCTTCTATTGCTATATATTTTCCTCTTATTACTGCTTTTGCTGCATCCCATACATTTAGGATATTGGTGTCCTCCTTTTCATTCAATTCAAAGAATTTTTTAATTTCTTCTTTGATCTCCTCATTAGTCCAGTGGTCTTCCAGTAGTGTGGCTTTTAATCTCCATGAGGTAGGATAGTTCCTTGCCTTCTTTTTATGATTTATTTCTAGTTTGATGCCTTCGTGGTCAGAAAAGATGGTTGGCATGATTTCAATCTTGGTGTATCTGTTGATGTTGTCTTGTGCCCCAGTATGTGATCGATCTGGAGAATGATCCGTGTGCGCTTGAGAAAAATGTGTACTCCGTTTTTTTGGGTTTAGTGTTCTATAGATGTCTGTTAAGCCCAATGCTCTAGGTCCTTATTAGAGCTTAGTTTCTTTACTTATTTTTTGTCTTGTTGATCTATCCATTGTTGATAGTGTGTGTTGAAGTCTCCCACTACGTATGTGTTTTCTCTGATGTCTGTTTTCAGAGAGGACAACAGTTGTCTGATATATTTTGGTGCTCTTTCGTTGGTGAGTTATGTTAATGAGTGTTATTTCTTCTTGAAGTATTGTCCCCTTAATCATAATGTAGTGACCTTGGGGTCTCTTTTTTTTTTTGAGTTTGAAGTCTGTTTTATTCTGATATAAGTATAGCTGTTCCTGCTTTCTTTTTTGGCCCATTTGCTTGTAGGATTGTTTTCCATCCTTTGACTTTGAGCCTATTTTTATCTTTTGTAGCTAAATGTGTTTCCTGGAGACAGCAAAAGGTTGGGTTTTGTTTCTTAATCCAGGCTGCAACTCTGTGTCTTTTTTGAAGAGTTTAGTCCATTTACATTTAGAGTTAATATTGATATGTTAGCATCTGTATTTGCCATTATGTTTGTCTTTCCTTTGATTTTATTTATTCTTTTAATAACTTTTTTTTTTTGGTCTTCTTTCGTTGTTATTCGTCCCTCTGAGGTTTCTGGCTTTAGGATTCCTTGTAGTATTTTTTGAGTGGGGGTTTATTCGTAATGAAATTCCGGAGTTTCTCTTTGTCTGGGAAGGTCCATATTCTTTCTTCATGGAGGAAAGAGAGCTTTGCGGGATAGAGTATTCTTGGTTGGCATCTGTTTTCTTGGAGTCTGTTGACTATGTCCCTCCACTCTCTCCTTGCCCGTAGGGTTTCTTCAGAGAAGTCTGATGTCAGCCTGATTGGTTTTCCTTTGAATGTTATCTGTTTCTTCCTCTTGTCAGCTTCATTATTTTTTCCTTGTCCTGGATTCTTGTGGAGCTTTACTATTATGTGTCTTGCTGTGTTTTTTCCTTTCGTCGTGGAAGTTTGGTGTTCTTCTTGCTTCTTGTATATCAATTTTCAGCTCGTTCTTCGCATTTGGGAAGTTCTCTTCAATTATCTCCTGGAATATTTTCTCTGTTCCTACATCTCTCTCCTCTCCTTCTGGAATTCCTATAACTCTTATATTTCCTTTCCTCATGGAGTTAGATAGTTCGAAGTCTTCTTCATTCTTTTTCCTTCGTACTTCTCTTTTTCTTTTCTGTTTTGGTTCTTTTTATTTCTGTGTCTTCAAGAGAACTTATTCGTTCTTCCATTTCATCTATTCTGCTTTCCTTGCTTTTCCCGGAGTTCTTTAGTCCTCCATTAATTCTTTGATCTCCTGCATTCTTTTACTTCCCTCTTTAGGGACTCAATTTCATTCTTCTGACCATTGTTTTCCCTTTGGGACTCATTTCCTTCTTCTGATCTATCACTTTTTTAATCATGGCAATTTTAAATTCTCTTTCTGGAAGGCTCAGAAGTTCTTCCCAAGTTGCTGTCGTTGCAATCTGGGGAGTGGTTCTTTTTTGTGGTGTGCTTTCTTTCCTGAGGAGTTGTTAGGTTGCGTGTGGTTTCTCTACTCCTACTGTCTGTTTTCTAATTTGTCCTATGCGTGCACCTGTGATGCTCGGACTGACTGGCACCTTGGGTGAACTTCTCCCGCTCCCCTCTGGCCTTCCAGGAGCCATTCTCCTTCTGGGGAGCTTTCTGCTGGTTTTAGGCAGTTTTTACTGAAGAAATGTCCCTGTTCTCAAATGGCGAGCGGGATGCAGTCCCTGCGCCTCCGGTTTCAGGCACACTCTTCTGCGCCCGGTCCTGCCCCGGAGTGGGCCTGCTCCCTCTGTGGGCTCAGACTGCGGTGGAAGGGGCCTGGCGTGGAATAACTCCCGCTGGCCACTGCAGAAGCCTTCTGCCCCTTTTCAAGCAGTCTTAAGAAAATTCCTGTTCTATGGGGTGTTAGTGACTTTTTTTTCTGGTCGCTAGGTGGCGCCAGAGATCTCTCCTATGTTCCTTGGGGGGTGTTTTTCGTCCCCCCACCCCGTGGGACAGGGAACAGAGCGGGAATGGTACGTACACCTCAACGCTTTGGGGGTGCTGTGGTCTGCCTTGTGCCCCACCGTCGTGGAGAAACCACGCCCCGAATTCGTGCCCCGGGTCCAGTTCAAAGCCCTCAGGTCAGGACGCGGGCTGTAGCCCAGTTCAGTGGCGCGGGAATGGCGCCTTTTGCACTGCTCCCGTGCCTGGGTGCCTGGTTCCTGCTTACTCAGGGAGGGACCTTCACCTCCGTGAGGACCTCCAGGCGTCTCCCCGCACGCAAGCCTAGGTCGTCTCCCCGCAAGCCTAGGTCGCAGGCGCGGGTACCTGGGCAGCCGCGATTCAGGTCTGCACTTGCTTTTCAAGCTCCCCGAGCGCGCCGCTTTCCCGCGCAGGCTTACCGGCAGCCCGGGCTGTGTGCGCGTCTCCTGGGGTCTTTGTTCTTCTCTAATGGCACCCGGAGCCGTTCGCTCACCGCTGCGGCGAATCCTGCAGGGTTCGCCTCAGCTCCTGTTCACGGGGTGTGGTGGCTGCAATAGTTCCTTTCCACTCACAGTCCCGCTTGATGCGTCGTTTGTTCTTGTTGGCCGTTTTGGTTTGTTGTTTTCCTCCTCTCTGCCGGTCGGAGAGTGCCGCCTCTGTGGGCGGGGGAGGAGAGCAGGGTTCTGCGATTCCCTCCCTTCTGGTCCTCTTTTATGGCCACTTTCTTCTTCGGGTAGTTTGCTGGAGTCACCCGTTTATCTTCCGTGTCCCAGTTCTCACTGGGACCTGCCGCTTTTCTTCCCTATTAACTTTTTTTTAATGGGAGATCTTACTCGCAGCGTCTCCTCGCCGCCATGTTGCTCCGCCCCCTCTGCATATTGATTTTTTAATCTGCCACTTTATTGTGTGGTTTCATTGTTTCTAATACTTTGTTTATTGGAGTCTTTAGTAGGATATTCTATGTATATTATCTAATTACCTGCAAATAGTGATAGTTTTACTCTGCTTTATAAATTTGAATGCATATTTGTCATAAAGATGTTTATGTTAGTCTCATTTGGTCCCCTGTATACCTGATGTCTCAGTTGTAACTTCTCTTTTATTTCTGATTCTATTTATTAGAATACCTTCTTTTTTTTCTGAGTCTAGCTAGAGGTTTATCTATTTTATTTATATTTCAAAGAACCAGCTTTTGATTTCATTGATCTTTTGAGTTGTCCTCTTCATTTCTATTCTAATCTTTATTATTTCCTTCTTAATACTTGCTTTTGGTTTCTTTTGTTCTTCTATATCTAGAGTCTTAAAGTGTAATGTTAGATCATTTATGTGCTCTCTTTCTTTTTTATGATGTGAGCTGTAATGGTATAGACTTCTCCCTTAGTACTGCTTTTACTGCATCCCATAACTTCTGGGAGGCCATGTCTTCATTTTGTTTGTATCCATGTATTTTTTATGTCCTGCTTTAACTTTTTCATGAACCTAATTGTAATACAATAGTATGTTTTCCAGTCTTCATATAGTAGAGGTTTCTCATTTTTTGTGGTTAATTTCTAGTTCAATACCATTGTGGTCAGAGAATATACTTGATATGGTTTCTGTCTTCACTAACTTATTGACACTTATTTTGTGATCCAACATATGGTCTATCCTGGAGTATGTTCCATGTGCACTTGAGAAGAATGTGTCCTCAGCATTTTGGGGTATAGTGCTCTATAAATGTGTAGTAACCTATATACATTTATTTTTTTCTTTTTAAGGTTGTTGTTTTCTTATTGATTTTCTATCTGGTTGATCTGTCCGTTGATATAGTTGGGGTGTTGAAGTTCCCTTCCACTATTAGGTCGTGGCCAATGTCTGTTTTTAGGCTTGTTAATATATTTTGGTAGTCCCACATTTGGTGCCTCTTACTGTTATTTTAAGCAGAATTTAGTGGCCTTAAAACATCGTATGGGCCTCCCTGGTGGCACAAGTGGTTAAGAAGCAACTTATGAAGTAATCGGCAGCCATTGCATCACGACCTCGATCCCTGGCCAGGAAGCAACCCACATGGTGCAGCAGACCTCTCCTGACTCACCCGCTGCTCCCCTCAGCAGAGCATTGCAGTCAATCTGCCTGTTCTGTTCCCCTCTCTGTTCCAGGTGGATCCTCCCACCCCTCCCACATGCCTCTGGCCAGTGCCCCAGTTTTTGTATGGATAAATAAATAAATCTTTAAAAAAAATCTTGTATTGTAAATTCTGAAAGTCTTAGTTTCCCTACCAAATTTTAGTTTTTCTATATTATGAGAACATTCCCAATTTGTGATTTAACTGATAACAATCAAGTAATTTCATTTTAAAAAATGGGTACAGTTGAGCCTTTTTATTCTCATCCAGTCTGATTTTATTTTATTTTATTTTTCAATTTTTGGTTTTGTTTTTTTTAACATTTATCATTTTTTAAAATTTTCAGACAACATTTGCTTCCCCTGACCCCTCAGATTGAGTCCCCATAGTGTTTCCTTCCCCAAGGCACCCGTGAACCATCACCTAAGTCCCCTGTGCTCCTCCCTCCCTCCCTCTGATCCCTCTCCCTCCTCCTCCCCTGCAGGATGTCTCTGGTTTATAATTTTCTGTTTTTACTTTGTTGTGTTTTGTATTGTTATTATTATTATTATTATTTTTACTAATGTCTTATTTGGTTTCCCTATATTCCATTCTGAACATGATTCAAATTGAGTGTGTTAGCTGTCAAACCAATGTTTCAAAGATCATCTTTTTAGTACTCCTGTAAGGATGCCTTACTTAATTGGGTAGATTTGATCATTATAGTTTTCTATTTTAAACATTTTAAGTACTTAAGAATGAATAATTTTATGATAAGTTATTAGGTAAGCTATATATTAAGAATTCTAAACCATATATTAAGAATGGCATAAAAGGCTTTTATTTTATAATCATATTTTGCACAATTAATAAAATAACTTGGAAGACATGATATAAATGTGATTCTCTGTGTATCTTACTTAAAAATTAAAAATTGTTGTAATATGTAAAAATGTATTAAGCAGAGTAAATACTTTTCAGTGTTAAATTATCTAACTTTGTGTTCAGAGGTTCTTTTAAGTATATTGAGTGTCAAGTGTTTCTTCACTTAATGATGTCTAAAATCCTGTTATTGTCAGCTCTGTGCCACAGATTTCTAGTACTTGGAGGCAGTGGGCTATGTATGATATTTCCGCCCAACTCCTAATATAATTAGAATGGGTTATATCATCATGAATTATTTGAAGTTCTAATATAGATGCTTAAATGTTTGAAGCTACATTTGCAAAGCCACAAGATAGCTTATACAACTTATTGTGAATTCTATGGTAGACTGTGCAGGGGCAGATACAAATGTAAGATCATGTTAATTCCCAGAAAATGATGTTAAGGGGTCAAAGTTGTCATAAAAAGGGCTCTTGTATTAAATAAAATAAATGTGAAAACTAACAAAGTTCAGAGTTTGTTTAGAATGTGTTTACTAACATGTGTGTGCCAGAGAGTTATCCACTCTAGCAGACCACTAAATGAACAAATAAATGAAGTAGAACTTTGAGTATTTTACCAATATGGAAAACAATAATTTGCTGATTCATATCTGATGCCTTAATTAGAGTAGTTAGATTGATGAAATCAGGAAATTCAAATACCCTTGTAAACTTCATACACATTTTCATATAGTCATAGGCATTAATTTGGGTGGTTCCAAACAAGACAAATAAGCAGAGTTAGATTCTACTTAAAAAGTAAAGTACTTTTCACACTTCATTATTTTTCTATTTTTTTCTCCTTACTGTCAGTTTCAATCTATGCCATGGCGAGTTATTAGCCAAAGTTAAACAGTCACCATTTTATTGGCAGCTGAGATTTTGTATGGAACCATCCTTTCTTGATCTGATCTTAACTTTGGACACATGGTATTTGTGGCAAGCAATGCCCCAGGGGACAATAGGACCTATCTCATAGGATTGTTAATAGAGTTTAACTTAGTGCCAGTACCTGACATATACAAAATATTCAGAATTTATTAGATGACTTTTCTGTGGAAAACTTGAAGTGTGTGAAATATGGAAACTTATGTGGAATATTTGATGGAGTGATTCATTTTTTTCACAAAATTTAAAAAGTGAATGCTTTGTGCATATGAAAAATCTAATGGCTATGAGAAACGCAAAACAAACATGTAATCCAAAGTAAAAAATATCTAAGTCCCAGGCATTTATTATTTCTTAATGGTACAACTTCCCAAAGTAGTTTTAAGTATTATTTTACAAATGAAATTTCTGATTCATCTAGTTCCCAGTGATTTTTCAAAAATCACAATTATAAAATTGCCACTTTATATTGAAGTGAAGTAAAGATTCTAAAAATGTTGGTCGTTTCTGTGCCCACCTGTGGCTTGTTATAATAGGCATGTGCAGGGTTAGCTGCAGTGGAAGATGGCTATAGCTGAGCTTCTCCTGAGGACTTGTAGAGCCAGCTGGATTCTAGAATTTGTTGTAACACATGCTACTTTGTGATCCTGGGAAAATTTGCTCTCAAACGCTTAACTAATAGAATATGGGAATATGGCTCTCTGTTCCAACTTTAGTGACCTGTGACTCATTTTTTCACATGGTAAGTGGAAAATGCAGGCTCAGCCATTTCTGGGGTGACCTTGTGGCTCTGAGAGAATGATTCTTATTAAATAATCTACTGGTCTTATGCTTACCCTGGTGGCGCAGGCGGTTGAACACCGCGCGGTGAAGCTGTCCGCAGCCTCTGCAGCGCTGGTTCTATCCTGGCCAGCTGGCGAGGGTCCCTTATGTTGCTGCAGACCTCTCCTGTCTCTCCTGCTGCTCCCCTCAGCAGTATATTTTGTCAGTCTGCCTGTTCTGTTCCCCACTCTGTCTCTGGTGAATCATCTTATCCTCCCGCACATCTGTCCTATACCCCCGTACTTTTGTAAAATAAATAAATAAATCTTTAAAAAAAAAATATCAACCTTTAAAAAAAATAATCTACTGGTCTTTCTTTGAATTTGATGATGTAATTCCTTTTGGGATATATTTTAATTTTACATAAAATTTCAATATCGTAATATGGTAGTTGTAACGGTGAGATATTAAGAAAGTTGCATGACTAGACATTTATTTTAGAAATGCTGGACTAAATAAATGTAAGTGTTCTCTATGACAAGGCTGTTCAGAATATAGTATCTAATATAAATTGTGAATTTCTAAAATTTTGGTATACCATGCAGGGTTTCCCAAACCTGTTTCATCATAGAACCTCCTGCTTGTATTCCCGTGGCATTATGCTTCTGGGAAGCACATTTGGAAAATTCTGTAGAAATTTTAGACTAACTGG
The DNA here is from genome assembly GCF_014898055.3 of Talpa occidentalis. Taxonomy (NCBI): domain Eukaryota; kingdom Metazoa; phylum Chordata; class Mammalia; order Eulipotyphla; family Talpidae; genus Talpa; species Talpa occidentalis. Next base: position 50,953,524 of record NW_023601322.1, on the reverse strand, counting down.
TAGGCCAGTGAAAGAGTTTATTTTGGGATAAGGGGAACTTTTAGAATACCCCAGATCTCTTTCTAGGTGGGAGCCAACCCTCATTGGTGGTCACCACTCAAACCTACCAGAGTTTGTTCTAAACGTGATTGTGGTTTCCTGTAAAATGCAGATAACAATAGCACCTACTTTGTAGGGTGACTGAGGAGTAAAAATTAAATGTGATTGTGCTTTTCTTACATATGATTGCTGACTTGTATATGTTCAATTGTTCATTTTAAAAACAAAAGTGGCCAAAGGAGAGAAACCATTTTAGAAACTAGATATGCAAGATATTGTAGAATACTTGTAAAACCCAGGCTAGAAACACTTCTAGGTCTATCAGGATCATAGTGGGAAAGTGACAAGATGTTGAAATGAACTAGAACACTGCTTGCTATATCCCATCATCCCTGCCCTAAACACTTGGTAGCCTCCTACTTTGTAGACCTCTGTACCTGCCCTGATCCACATGCTGACCACATTGATGTTGTAGACATTGAAGTCAGATGTCATCCCTCCTACTTCATCCTCAAGTGCTTTTTTTGTTGCTCTAAATCCCCAATTTAGCCCATAAAGTGTATGGTTCTTACAATCTCCAAACATGCTGGAATTGGTTTTATTACCAATACAGCTATTTTTGCTTTAAGGCTTTTGTCTTCGCTCTCATGAGCATCTTCCCTGAGGTCTCAGCCTAAATGTCACTTTTTTTAAAAAAGATTTATTTATTTATTTATACAAGCACTGGGTACAGTCAGAAGCGCAGGAGGGTGAGAGAATTCACCAGAGCCAGAAGGGGGAGCAGAGCAGGCAGACCAACAAAATACACTGCTGAGGGGAGCAGCGGGTGTGCTGCAGAGGCTGCGGGCAGCTTTGCAGCCCAGTGCTCAACTGCTGCGCCACCAGGGGAGGCCCTAAATGTCACTTTTTAGGAATGTCTTTCCACATCATCTGTACATCCTACCTCTCACTCACCATCACAGCACACTTCTGTAATTATCTCACTAGTACTTAGTACCGTTTTATGCTGGTGGGTTTATCATTATTTACCTCTTACTTCCTCTGATTTACCCAAATGCTCAACTTTTAGCATATCCAATAGGGCCCCTCCTACAGTAAGTACAATTCAGTGAGATCTTACTGTTTATGCAACAATGGAAATGTCACCATGGCCATTCATTGCTTCACTTGTTTGCATCTCAGTTCCCCCCTCTTTAAAATGCATATAACAATAGCATATAGTTTGTAGAGTGACTGGGGAGTAAAAAAAAAAAATAAGTGCTGACATATACTAAGAACTGGGTAAGTTGTAAATATTATTTCATTCATTCATTCAGCAAACACTTATTGGTCAATCAATATGGCTAGATTCTGGAAATAGAAAATATGTGTAAAGTGTGATTTCCATGCTAGAGATTCTTCTTAATCTTGAGATAGCCCAGATTCACCTTACCATTCAGAATTCAGTGCTCAGAATAATGGTGTCCATCCAATTATGTCATGTCCTTATTTTGAATGATAGTGGAAGATGACCAAGGAATGGAATCAAAAGCAGAAAAAGGAATTCTTGATATATGGGCAACAGCTCTTTAATAGGTCTAGAGATTACTAAGGTGAAAATGTCAAGTACTTGCTACCTGGGACCTCAAGGTCTAGCGCAATGCAATGACATTTGTCCTTGAATGAAGTGAAAATGGAGGATGGGGGGGAAGTAGTGTCTGGCTAATAAGTCAACCCTTATCAGTAAGACCTATTTTCAGAAAATGACTTAATGAACAAAACTATGACTGAAAATGACCTTTGTAAAAATGCTTTTGGTAATATTTACTTTAAAGCAGGGGAACAAAAACTTTAAACCAAAAAGGAAATCTCAAGCACAAAGTCTCATATGTGAGTTACCTACTGCAGGCATTTTGTGAACCGGGCCTAAAGAAGGCAGCTTGGTCTCCCAACTCTTGCTGTTGTAGGAATTCTACTGCCTCACTATTCTCTTACAAGGCTGATTTGGGAGTTAGGTACAGACTGAAAGCACTTAGGCAAATAATTAGAGTGAAACATGCTTTCATCTGGGGTGAGGGCTGCACTCCATGGATAAAACCATAGTCACTTCTTGCTTGTCCATCTTTCAATTAGCCTGTATCTTTCCCCTAAATTTGTATAACAGTTTCACTGAAGGTCATGCATTAGTGGATGTGAATTATTCTATCTGTATTTCTTTTGGCTTATCCTATCTCAGAATGCCTCGTCACTTGATGCAACAAAGTTGATGAAAAGCCAATGCTGGCAGTAACGTCAAAACACTTCAGAAAAAAATGGCTGTGCTCAAAGAAAGCATCCACAGTTCCTGTCAGTCAGAACTAGAAGGCTGTCCTGTCTTGGGCTCCAGTCTCTCTTTTGCCATAGAGTTGCTTAATCCTGGCTTTGAAGTGTCTTTCTTTCTTGTCTTGTGGTTACAAGAGGACTTCAAAAAAACAGAATGCTCTTCTCTGATGGATAATCCTTTATTTACAATGGAGTGTGTCTTGTTTTTTTCTGATATGTTGAGGAAACAACTCAGCAACTTAATGAAGTGTGCTGGTCTTTTAGCACTAAACATGAGTTTTGTCAGCTAAACAGAGTAATCTAGTTGTATATGTGATAGGAATGACTAATTTCCTTCCTCAAGTATCTTGAGATAATGGCTAAAGTTGGATTTTAAAATTGTTGAAATTCCTCATTCATCATTTTGAGTGTTGTAACAATGTTGATGACTGAATAATAATGCCTTTTATCTGTTGGATACACTGCAGTTTATAAAACATGTGCACATACTTTTTGCTTAAGAAGCACAAGGATTGTGGTTTTCTTGTTCCCTGTAGTATGGGTCCTATCCCAGTTCTACAGCTTTGCATGTTGGCACATAGAGAACTCACTACATATGTGTGTGTGTGTGTGTTTTCTTTCAGTCAATACTTGCAAATGCTCTGTGATATAGATATTACTATCTTGAATTTACACAGCAAGAAATGGGAGGTGGAAGTAGGTCTTACATGAGAAAATAGAAACTCAGAAAAATTAAAATTAAAAACATTTTTGTGGTCCATTACCAGGAAGGTGGTGAACTTCGATCTGGGTCTTGGATATTCTTTTTTTGAAACTGTATAGTCTAGGGCCTCCCTGGAGGTGCAAGGGGTTAAGCACAGCACTGTGAAGTAATCTGCAGCCTCTGCAGCATGAGTTCCATCCCCGGCCAGGGAGCTACCCACTCCTGTCTCACCCACTGTTCCTGTAGTATAGTACTCATTCAACTACCAAAAAAAAAAAAAAAAAAAAAAAAAAAGTGTGTCTCAATAAGTGCTTAATCTTATACATGCTTTGAATCTGGGTGTTTACATTTATTTTCACCATTACCATCAAAGTGATCTGTTAAGTCTTCATATAGCTCAGTGGATAACATACAGCTGTAGCATTTATTTATTTGTTTGTTTGTTTATTTAAAAACAAGTATTTTATTTTAATTTTTTCCTTTTTTATTTATTTTGTACATCACTGTTCATTTTTAAACAATATTTGCTTCCCCCACCCCCTCAGGTGTAGTCCCCATAAAATTTCCTTCACCAGTGCACCTGTGCACCATCACCTCAGCCCCCTGTGCTCCTCCCTCCTTCCTTCTGATCCCTCTGGCTGTAGTTTTTAGATTAGGGTGTATCATTTATCTAAGAGGCAGGAAAAGGAACCATACTTCCTTGCTGGATTTTTCTGGACTCCTCCAACGGGAAGGACTGTGCTGTCTCCTCTGGGAGGAGCTCATCCTGCCCTGGGTTGAGCTTCTACTTGCATGCTGATGTGTGACCTGGCCACTGAGTAGAGAGGCAGATGCAGAGAGGTTGCGGTATTTCCTCTGTATTTGGATCTTGGCTTTAACTACTGCAGTGTAAGATGTCCAGCATTCTCCACATTTCTTCAGGGTACATGTCCTGTAGGTTATTTTCAGCTAGCAGTTTTGGATTGCTTTTTCTAATGCACAGTGGAGTTTTGTTTCTTTAGTCTAACACAACAAATTATTACTTGAATAATACGGAAAATGCGTAAAGAATGTAGAAATTTACTTCATTAATTGTCTTCATTCATTTGAGGCTCTTATAAAGTAGCCACTGTCATTCTTGAGAAGTAGAAAGTCTCCCAGTAAACTGATTTCAAGTGATCCAGTCTATGAGACAACTGCCAATTAACTCTCATGTTTAAAAGCAGTCACCTGAAATATTTTTAATAAACTGTCAATCATCTTATTAATTTAAAAAATTAAGTGTTGAAAATAACTACTGTTTGCCAGGCATGATATTACCTATGCTCATCTATGCTGATTTATTTCTATTTATAGTAAGCAAGACTGGGATTTTCTTCCTTTTGTAGAGATTAATTTAAATCAGTTTATGTTCTTGAAAATGAAAGGATTCTTTCCTAGTATCAGATTTTGGTGGTCAGATTTTATACTAATAATTCTGTCTACTAATTAATCTCATTTAGTGACTTTTGCTCATCTAGAAATTAAAAGCTATGGCAGATGTTCCTCCATAGTTAGCTAGTTTTTATTTCACTGGAAAGTGTTTATACTTGAAACATCTACTTCACTTGCTCTGCTTCCATTAGCACTTTATGGAATAGGAAGTAGCGTAACCTTGTATGTCTCAGTAAAGACTAATATTCTGTTTGCTTACTTTTTAAAAGAAAACACCTTTTACATATACTGATCAACTTGAATTCTCAGGTAGTTAAATGATTTAAGACAGCATCTTATTTGCCTCAAAATTCCATTATCTAAGGATTTTGTAAATTGAAACTATCAGCTTACTAGAATGACTCTCTGGCTGTTCTTGGATAAAAACAATTTATCCAAGTGTCTTAGAGACAAAGTTTGCTATGTTCAAGGACTAGCCTTCTGAGACTTTTCTCTCTCATTTGATATGTTACTAATGAGTTTCACATCATATTTTATTAATAAATAAATCTACTTGTGAATAATTATATTGAAAAACTTATTTTAAAAATTTGGATTGTGTCCTATGTTTTATTGCAATTAATTCCTGTGATATAATTCCTGTGTTGACCATATAAGATGGGAATGTTTGTGAATGTCTCTTTTTGGTTTAGATTTTTTGAGGAAAGGAAATTATAATTTTAATTTTCCTGATAAAATTTATGAAATAATATTTTTAATGATGGTATTCATTGCCATTTGCATCTTTTGTGGGAAATTACAAAAGGATTCTTAGCCAGTTGTATACATTGAAATTCTAGAAGATAAGTTTTGATATTTATCAATGGTGCTGGAATAATTGTTGTCCTAAATAAAATTGACAAAAGGCTTCTTATTTGATGCATGATTTTATAATGGAGTATATATCTTCAATTTACATTATAATTGAAAAGACTAAAGAGAACTTATCTGCAGATCAATAAGAGGTTGATTTCACCTATATTTTGATCAAAGGGATATATACAAACATTACTCTCATTGCTGAATCCACTGCTGTAATAGATATCTTTCTCACTGCTCACACATTTTTGGTATCAGAGAAGACTTTGACCTTTCAGACTGTAAAATCTTTTGGAATCCAAAGACTTGCCAAGAGACATTTGAGAATGTTGGGGAGCACAAACAATTATTGTGCAAGCTGAATTCTTAAGATATGTAATAATGAAATAATAGTCCATCAGCTTTATTGATTAAAGGAAATAAAACAGTGTTGACAGAAAGTTTTGCTGAATTTTTGATTTTTTAATATAATTTTATGTTTCTTCCAAAAGGTGATATGTTAAAATTCTTTATGCTTTAATTTGTATATATTCAATTTTTTTTAAAAAATACAAGTAAATAAAAATGAATAGAAATAAATGTATTCCCTTTTTAACCACAGGGCCCAAACAACAGGTAGATTAAGGAATAGTGACATGGCCTTACTGATATTTGATTCTTATTTCCATGAAACCCCTCAGACCCCTGTAGACCTGATTATAAAGATAGGTCACTAGATTTCAACTTGATTTATGTATTTTGAATTTCTAGCTATTGCTGACAGTCTCTGAAGCTTTCTTTTTAAGTTTATTCTATTTAAAGCTTGGGATCATAGTTTGCTTAACAATCTTTTTTTTTTAAGATTTATTGTATTTATACAAGAACCGGGGTACAGGCCAGATGCGTGGGAGGGTGAGAGGATTCACTAGAGACAGAGTGGGGAGCAGAACAGACAGAACGACTGACGGCACTGCTGAGGGGAGCAGCGGGCAAGGCAGGAGAGGTCTGCTTCGCCATGTGGGCTTCTCCCCGGCCGGCCGGGATCGAACCTGCGCTGAGGAGGCTGCAGACAGCTGCACAGTGTGGTGCTCAACCTCCTGGACCACCAGGGAGGACCTGCTTAACAATCTTTTAAATCAGAGGGTTGAATCAACTGTTTATTTTCCTATCTGGTAGCCCTCCCTTACCACCTGAGTATGTAACATAATTGGTGCTCAATAAAATGTGTTGTGTTGTTTTCTTTTTACCAATTTTCTTCATGGGAGCCAGGAAGTGGACATGGATTTGCCCTTTCAAAACACTGAAAGTGCCAAACTTCCCTCAGGATGTGAAGACGGCACCAAGGAAAGCTCAGCTAACAATGGGAAACAGCAGAACATTTTTTCTTTTTTTTTTTTTTTTTTTTTTTTTCGAGGAGAACTTATTTGGGGCAAATACTTTTTATAAAGTGAAAAAAAAAAAAACAAAAAACAAAACATGCTACCAAGGCTGCACTCCCTGGGTCATGGTAGTATGACCTTGCTGCTTTTTTGTAACAGCTGTGAGATTTAGGAGAGGGCTGGTGACTTATTAACCAAGTATTACTTGGTGTATTTCTGGATTGGTGGTAACTGTTACTGGTGGTCTCTTTAATAGTCAGCAGATGGAGAAGGCTGGCGTGATCACACAGATTGGGAGACATTGCCCAACTCCGATACAGCCCTCGATACTCTGATTATTGTGGTGCAATATAAAAAAGAATATGGAGCAAAACTGTCCTCTAAACTTATATTTTAATTATCAAAACTACTTTTATGAAATTTTCCAGTACTATGAAAAATCAGCTTTAGTTAATTCTTGAACAACACAGGTTTGATCTATGTAGGTCCATTTATGCAAGGGTGTTTTTTTATCCCTTGGAGTACACATTCATAGGGCCAATGAATCTCTGATGTTGCTAGGTTGAATCCATTGATGCAGGGACCAGGTATAAGGAGAACTGGCTATAAGTTACACATGAAATCCAGATGCAGGAAAGAGGTGCCTTTAACCCCTGCATTGTTCAGTGATTAACTATAGTTATAACCTCAGGCTGTGATTAATTTTTCTATTGCATTCAATCACATATATTTGTTTATTTACTGAAAGAAACTCTGAGACTGGGGCCTCCCTGGTGGCGCAAGGGGTTAAGACGCAACCTATGAAGCTGTCTGCAGCCTCTGTAGCACCAGTTCGATCCCTGGCCGGCCAGGAAGCTACCCACATTGCCTGTTCTGTTTCCCACTCTCTCCGGTGAATCCCCTCACCCCACTCCTTTAGTCTTTACCCCAGCTCTTATATGCATAAATAAATAAATAAATCTTTAAAAAAAAGAAACTCTGAGACTGTTTAGTATATTTTAAGCCACAGAAAGGAAAGTTGTTTAGAAACCATGGATTCCTGCATCTGTTTCCCCAGTGTAATCTGGACATGGCAAGAGGCAGTGTTTAGATTTAACTACTTGATGTATTTAACTACTTGCAGGTGGTCTGATGCTGCATTTAAGCTCAAGAACCAAGTTTTAGTCTCTCTGTTCTGAAATCCTTCTCTCTTCATATTTCATTGTTAATATTAACCTGTAAGGACAGGAAGGACCACTGAGCAGGTTTTCTGATCCAGCAGACCGGGTAAAGGAGGAGTCAGAGTCCTCAGTGGTTTTGTAGGTCTTTTATTTAGATTTACCAGGCATACAACAGGCAGAGGTGCTGGGGGGCCAGGAGGCTGGCAGTCCTCCCAGCCCCCAGCAAATCTTCACTCTATCTGGGCTCTCCGGCCTTCTCTCGTGGTCTCGGCTTCTCTCAGCTTCAGTTCGTTCTTGGCTTCTGCTGGTGTCCCCGTGGTGCCACCCTTATAATCTCTGTCTCTCAGCCCAGGTGTACCCAGGTGCCCGCCATCAGGCATGCATTCAGGACCGCAGGGTTCCCTCATCTATCCTAATGGTGGGAGGGCAGAAAAACCTGATACTTTTTACCTTAGCCTACATAACCTTAGAGGCCAAATTAGCTTTTAGCAGAGAAAGCTACAAATACAGTTCTTTTAAAACATAATTAGGCACAGTTATCAGTTGACAATTTCATAATTGAGCTGTAATAACTTGATTTTATTTGTAATCAAATGGTAATGTTTGTTCTATTGCTTCTGCAATGGGGCAAACTCTGGGGACCAGGGATGGCCCAGTTGGTGAGTTCTCATCTGCGTACTTGTAAGGGCAGGAAGGACACAGGGCAGGTTTTCTGATCCAGCAGACCAGGTAAAGGAGGAGTCAGAGTCCTCAGTGGTTTTACAGGTTTTTATTGGGATTACCAGGTGCACGGCAGGCAGGGGTACTGGGGGGCTGGGAGGCTGGCAGGCCTTCCAGCTCCCAGCAGGTCTTCACTCTGGGCTCTCCAGCCTTCTCTCGGCTTCTGCTTCTCTTGCTTCTCTCTTGGCTTCTGTTCGTTCTTGGCTACTACTGGCATCCCCTGATGCTGCCCTTAAAAGCCCAGTCTTAGCCCAGGTGGATCTCATCTACCTATACCCACACCCTACTCCAGGTGTCCGCCATCAGGCATGCGTTCAGGACCGCAAGGATCCATCATCTATCCTGATGGCAGGAGGGCAGAAATGCCTGACATTTTTCCTCACCCTACAGTAAGGAAATGCAGGACACACAGAACTAAGAATGGAAGGATTTATATAAGGAATGAGAAAAAGGAGAGCTAAGAGAGAAAAGGAGATGAAAATGTATTGACGAACATGCAGCCAAATGCAGCTGTCCTACCTGCAGATGGCCTCAGCTGAGCGGAGACCAGGTGGAAGCCAACAAAAATTAAAAAGAGGGAGAGAGACCAGGTACACCTGTGTTCCATGGTTTTTTTTTTTAATATTTATTTATTTATTTATACAAGCACTGGATACAGTCAGAAGCGCGGGAGGGTGAGAATTCACCAGAGCCAGAGCAGGGAACAGAACAGGCAGACTGACAAAATACACTGCTGAGGGGAGCAGTGGGCACAGCAGGAGAGGTCTGCACGCCATGTGGGACCCTCCCCCGTGGTCGGGGATCGAACCAGCACTGCAGAGGCTGCGGGCAGCTTCGCAGCCCAGCGCTCAACCGCTGTGCCACAAGAGGAGGCCCTGGTCCATGTTTAATGTTCGACATGGCTGTTCCCCTCTCCCTGTCTGTCTCAGTAACCCCAGTACCCGTAACCGTCCCACTAACCAGTAATACCAGTACCCCTGCTCAGGAAGTAAGGGAGTGCTGTTGGGAAAGCTCCAGCTTTTTCGATTAAGTTGCCCATAAGCTTCAACTACTGGCCTGGAGAGTGTTCTTCACTGTTTCTCTAACACCTCCGGAGCCCACTGTGGCGGCCGCAGCCCTCTGGACCCTGGCCTTGGTGGCCCTGGCCAGACTTGCACTTGCCCACCCAGGCATCCTGACTGGCAGGAGACCCTCCAGGCTCCCACAGCCCTGGGACCACAGCCCTGAGCCATCTGCCACTCATCAAAGAGCTATTCTCCTTTTGCTCTTTTTACTATTGTTAAAAGTTAGTGAGCATATAGGTTCAACTGTCCCCCCTTCCTTCTCCCTCCCAATTCATGTCCCTTTTGACATTCTATATGGCAAACGCATTTTGTAATCTCATGACAGCATACAAGTCGCCCTAGGGCGAGATTTTCTATGCTTTCATTGTTCACAAGGTGAAGAATAAAGTAGTGTTTGAGTTTCTTGCCCTGGGTTTTACCCTGTCTAGAATCAAATCTATAATATTTACTTGTACTGTAAATTCTTCCAACAGAATCAATTCCTCAAGTCTCTCTTTGGTGTAACTAGCTGACCTGCTGGATGAGAAAATTTTATTTGGTTAATTCTTTAACTTAAATCTCACTGGGAAATAATGTATCTGTAAAGGAAAAATTCCAGTTACTATTTTCCCTTTCTCTATGTAGAGAAAAATCTAGTTCTCCCTTATTGTGTGTTTCTTCCCTGTGGATCTCCTTTGATACAAAATACTTTACTTCTATTCAGCAAATGTGTGAACATTTTCCCACCAAATGATCCTCTATGACATCAACTAGGTGTCCTACAATTTAACTCAATTTTCATAACATCTATCCAAAGATAGCATCAGATCCCACAGATTTGGGGCTCAGTCCAGACTGCCCTCCTGAATGGATGCACATACTTCATGTGCCAATGGGAAGCCTACATTAGCTGTCACCTGTGCTTCTTATCCAGCAGCTATAGAGTGGAAACTCCAACAGCACCCTCGTGGGTCCTAGTAATTTGTCAGAGTCACTTACAGCACACAGGAAGCATTTACTTAATTTACCAGTTTATTAAAGGCCTTGCTGCAGGACACAGATGACAGGCAGGTGAAAAGATACTCAAGGTGGGGCCCGGGAGTGTCCTGACCACAGGAGGTTGGCCTCCTTCGTGCTGGGTCACATCACCAAGGAGGACATCCACTGCGAACCCTACTGGGTGCTGTACTATTAGGATTTTTCTGAAGTTCCCTCATGCAGTCATGATTGATCTTGAATTCCATTTTCAGCCTTTCTCTCTTCTTAAGAAAATGGCAGTCAGAATGAAAATTCCATGCATCTAATCATGGTTTTGTCTTTCTGATGACCATCCCCCACCAGAAGCCATCTAGAGCACACCCAGAACCCCCTCATTATAACAAAAGATGCTCTTTGTGCTCCTATCACTTAGGAAATTATAGGGGTTTTAGGAACTCTGTATCAGGAACCAGGGTCAAAAATTAAATTTTAGAGCAAAATATATTCCTAGTGTTCTTATCATGTAGGTATTTACAAGGGTTTTAGGAGCTCTGTGCCAAAAGCTGGGGACAGAGACCAAGATATACATTGAAGATAAATCATAATATCACAGTAGTCAGCTGTGAATTTGTATCTATGGTTATTCTTAGGAGACTATTTTACAATAAAATGAGGGCATGTGAAGCATTTTTCTTACTTTTCATTTTACTTCTTGATGCTACTTTTTTTTTTCATGTTTACATTATTTCTCTTATGAAACAGTCCAGCATTGTTTGGCATTTGAATGAAATCCAAAGGTTAGGTGCAATCGATTGTGCTTTACTATTTTGCCTAATGTTCTTATGCTGTATGGAATAGTTTGTTCTCATCTTAGACCAATTGGAAATGAATGATGCTAACACATCTTGGAGTTCTCACTGTAGCATCTCAATCAATTCTGTAAGGAAATAAAATGGAAACAGGTGTGTGAAAAGAGAAGCCTTGGACAACACCTGTGACTCAGCGCCCCTGGTGGGCAGAGAATGAGAGACAGCTTGTGCAGAGAGGGTCACACACTATGGAACAAGACCTTTTGGGTTCACAGTTGACCAGAGGGGGTGACCAATTTGCAGAAGCTGTGCCTCATTTGCAGTGATAACAGCACTCACCTGGAGAAAGAATTGACACACGAAGAATGAAGAATGAATAGATGATGGATTTAACAGGGAAAAATAAAAGTCAGCCTTGTGGAATGTGTCAAGAAGCTTATAGGGGTGGAAGGAAATATAAAAATTGTTATATGTGTGCTCACAACATACATTTTTAGCCATGCAACTAGTAAATAAACAGAAAGCTTATCTAGTAGTCTTAGTCAAAGAAGGGAAGCTGAAATGTTCTCAAAGGAACATTTTTGAATGTGGCTTCTGTATCCATGGTATTGGAGTAATTACATTTGAGCATCAATATCCTTGCAGAATTCAGTCTGTTAAAAACAGAACGTGCTGACTTCATGTCCTCTGGCAGGTGTAAGTATACTCCTGGTGAAGAGTGACATGTAAAACAACCCCATTGAGTCCACACCTTTTCTATCCAACATTTGAATACTTAGTTGTTCTTTCAAGTAGATGCCATATTTTGATCCCGCTGATAATCACTCAAAGGCAAATTTTCTCTCTCAACTAGACATATTTAAATTCTTAGACTTTATATAGAAACTTGAACAGTAACATAGGTATGAATAAAATGTAGAGGACACAATCTAGGCAAATGTGTTGTATTACACTGAATTTATGTGGATCTATACAGATCTGTACCACCTCATGCACTGAGAAAGTTTCACTGGTGCACAATTTGTGTCTTTTAAGAATGTTGTGAATAGGTAGTAAGTGCTTTTGGAGCCATGAACTTAAGGATTCTGAAAGACTCAAATGTTTTTCATCAGCCAGCAGGACTAACCCTTTATGTTGACTGTTTATAAATCTTATATGTTGTGAAATCTACTGGAATAATTTTTATACGGTTTTTAGATGGTGATTCAATTTCCCCCCAAGTGCTAGTAAACTTTATGACACATATAATTTTTATCATGTGGAATATTTCAGTTAACTTATTAGCAGTTGTTTCCACTTGAATTCTGGAGAAATTTAAGCTTGAAGATTACTTTGGGATTTAACCAGAGATCTGTTAACTTGGGTATCCTATTTTGCTTCTACACAAAACTATTTTCAACTCAGTACCATGATAGGAGACAAAGCTTGCCAATCACTTTCTTTCACATCCAAGGGACAGGTAGTCAAGTTTTATACAGGTGATTTTCATACCTTCTGGAACCTTCTCCAGGTTCCCATGTACATCTTCTGTCAGCATCTCTAAGAGTCAGAGGACTCTGTCTCTCAAGGAAGGGCACCACCTATCACCACCTATGTTAGAGTTTCTAAAATCTAAGAATTTAAATATTTCTATTTGAGAAAAAAATCAAATACTGAATACAATATAAAAGGTCAGATATTGAAGGCATTGGCATACTCTGAACATTGGTCACTTTTTTTCATAATTGTTTGAAAAACTTTTATGATAAATGGTAGAAAAACAATTATTACAGCTACTATATTTTATTTTATTTATTTTTTTTAAATAATAAATTTTATTTTTATATTCCCCATACAATTGCAGCCCCCCCATTCTGACCCCAATCCCTCCCCTCCCGCCCCCGCCCCCCTAAAAGTGTCTCTGGTTCATAGTTTTTTGTTGATTTTGATTTTCACTTTCTTATAGTTATTCATTTTCCTGGTCCCTTATTTAAGTTTTCTAGATTCCTGCTATGAGTGAGACCATCCGGTATTTTTCTTTTTCTTTTTGGCTTATTTCGTTGAGCATGATCCCTTCCAGTGCCATCCATGTTGCAGCAAATTGCATGTGTTTATCTTTTTTGAATGCTGAGTACTATTCCATGGTGTATATGTACCACATCTTCTTGATCCAGTCATCTATTTTTGGGCATTTGGGTTGTTTCCAAAGCTTAGCTATTGTAAACAGTTACAGCTACTATATTTTAATAAGGCAATTTATCAAGTTTATTACTATACTTAACATATATATGTACTATATAAACACTGTGAAAATACTTTTCAACTACTTATGTTTCCTCCAAAGATAGGTTTGAAAAATCCATCCCCAGTCATTGATAAAGTGAGGAAATCTGTTGATATTTGTTTTCTTTTCAAAATATTCATATGTATTTGCATTTTCTCATTCTGAGGAATAAAGTTTCTCTTTCTAGGCTGTGATGCCCTTCTTTGTCCTTGCCCTGTCCACTAGGATACAAACTTGTTTAATTAAATATGGTACTTAAAATATTTTGAATGTTTATCATTTAGTATAAACATTTTGTCTAATCTTAGACTTGCCAGAAACAATATAAGATTCTCAGTTATTTGAATTTCAGATAAACATCATGTTTTAATATAGTATACTCCTTGAAGTATTTTGTAGAGATATATATAGTTGTCTCCATGTTCATATATTAGTGTACAATTGTGACATTATATGTATGTAAATTATACATTCATCTTTTGCTAGTATTAAATTATAATATTTCTATTTTTGTTGTATAGTCTTCACAGTTATTATTCAAATGACTGTACACTATTACCATGAGTTAAATACCATACTTATTTAGGGCATAACAGTGTCTTGTTTTGGGTATTAGGATTTTCACTGAGAGCACTGATTTGAAAGTTACCTTTTTGAACTCGAAGGGATTTTGAAAATGCAGGAAGGAAAGAAATAAACATAAATGGGAAGCTTCATTCATTTATAACATTTTCTTCTCTGAATTTGGTCATGTAAACTTCATAACCATTTATAAAAATTAATTTTCAGTCTCCAAGCATATAAGAAATGAACATTTTTTTTTAATACATCACTTAAAAAATGAGCACTTGTTTCTGAATTCCATGGCTCAGTGAATACTCTTCATAACCAAACTATCAACCCTAAATAGCCTGGTTTACATATAGCAAAACTTCAAAGCTCTTAAATATTATGTAGAAAACTTGATTAACCTATAAGCCATTAGCTTTTGGGGAAAGAAAGAATACAGAGAAGAGATAATATCTTGTAGTTACAAATTTTTGTTTGCCCTCATCTATAACTAGACAGGTGATATCAAAACTCCTGATCTGGGGACTCCCTGGTGGCACAAGGAGTTAAGCACATCACTGTGAAGCTAGCCACAGCCTCTGTAACATGAGTTTGATCCCCAGGCAGGGACCTACCCACATGGCACAGCAGACTTCTTTTGTCTTGACCGCTGCTCCCCTCATCAGTGTATTTTAATCAGTCTGCCTATTCTGTTCCCCACTCTGTCCCTGGTGAATCAGCTCATCCCCTGCACCTCTGGCCTGTACCCCAGTTCTTGTATGCATAAATAATAAACAAATCTTAAAAAAAAAACAACTCCTGATCTATTTAGTTAAAATCAAATGAATACATTTGATGTTGATTAAATAGCTCAAAAGATCATTGTTTCCACAGATTCAGAAATAATTTGTGAACTTATCTGATGGTTTGAAGCCTTGTCTTACTTTTAGTTACAATTTTTGATGATTTATGAAATTTTCTATTTTCCAAGAGGAACAGTGTAGCCTTATTGTTAGCTGTTAACTGCCATTTTCACTAAGTGGATGGAAAAAAGACATATCTCCTACCCTATTCACATTGGAAGAAAATAAAAAAAAAATCTTTGAGTAGAATAGATATTTAGCCCATTGTAATCCACAGGTAATACAGTGAAAAATTAAAATAGGATTTGTTAATATAATTCATACAGTTATATAATTTAATTTATTTTATCTAATTTGTTTACATGTAAACATGTATACACGTTACACATGTACATGTGTAATATACAAAACATATCTATGTATACATGTGTGTACATATACACATAAATACATATATTTCAAAATAGTGTTGAGGTACATACTTTGTAAATTTGCTGCTTTGTATATTAACAAAAAGCTCCTATAATTTTCTGATTACAGTGTATCTCATCATTACCTCATCATCATCACCTCATATCTGTTAGAAATGCAAATTCCCAGGTCCCACCCCAGACCTACTGAATGAGAAGCTCTGAAAGTAGGGCTCAGGTATTTATTTGGCCAAGCATTTTTCCAGGTGATTTGAGAACCATTGCACTAAGGTAAGCATGGCCAAGTTTTTCATACATCAATTGGGAACTTTTAGAAAGAGAAAAATGTTTCTAAAATCATTGTTATATGTTAGTTTTGCACAATTTAATCAGTGTTAAGGGCATTTAAAACCTTTTACTTAAATCCAAGACTAAATGGTGAAGGAATTTCTGTAGCTGAGATGGAATAACCTTAGGCTATGGTGACTTTGAACACAAAAAGATAATGTAAGGTAATTTAATGTCTATTTAAATAGCTATTCTTTCATAATATTACATAAATAAACAATTTCAGCAGTGCAGATATTCCAGATTTGTTATGACAATACTTAAATCATCTTTTTTTTTTTTTTTGTCCTTTCAAATAGACTTTATTTTTTAGAGCAGTTAAATAGACTTTTACTTTAAGGAAGTTTACTTTTTAGAGCAGTTTTTTTAAGGTTCACAGCAAAACCAAGCAGAACATGAAAAGATTTCTGTAAACTCCTCTGCCCCCTTACATGCACAGCCTCCCCCATTATAGCAACATTTGCCAGGGCATTTGTTGCAATTAATGAAGCTACATTGTTATATTATCACCTAAAGTCCATACTTTACATTAGGTCAAGTTTTACAAAATGCTAAATAACATTAATTGTTAGAATGTATATCTCCCTATTGTTACTATAACATGGTTTTCTAGATAAATTGTTTTTCCCAAGAATAAGCGTTTATTCAAATTACTGTAAAATTATTTAGAAAGTAAATTGCCTAAGACCATCTATGGGTTGACAAACCTCCAAAATTACAGATATTCAATGTTAAAACATTTTTTTACAGGTTTGATTTTTTTATACCACTTAGAAATATTTTTTTAGATTTAAAATATGGCTTTCTTTCTACACCATAGGAGAAGAATCTGAATGTTTGTCGTTGTCATGAATCAAGCTTTAGGCTTATTTGCCTAATTTTATAAGCAGAAGGTTTGAGTAGACTCTCATCAGATTCAATAAACTTTATCTTAATTAATTTTAAAGGTATAATTTTGTGATGTATACTTAGAAGAATTGTATTCACTGAAATACAGTTCAACCACATATAAAATGTTTTCCTGTGCTTCTGTGTAAATTAATTTTAAGAATATTTATTACAATAAAGTCATCTTATTCCTAATTTAACTTAGTTTTTTTTTTTTCAATATCAGTATGTCATTTAATCATTTCATTTTCCTCTCATGGGATTTATTAAGAATAATTAATTTTTTAATTGGGCCTTCCTGGTGTCACAGGCTGTGAAGCTGTCCTGAACCTCTGCAGCTCAGGTTCGATCTTGGCCCACTGGGGAGATACCCACATGGTGTAGACCTCTACTGTCTCACCCACTGCTCCCCTCAGCAGTGTATTTCAGTCAGTCTGCCTGTTCTGTTCCCTGGTCTGTCTCTTGCGAATCTTCTCACGTTCCCCCCCACACATCTGGCCTGTACCCCAGTTCTTGTATGAATAAATAAATCTTAAAAAAATAATAATTAATTGTTTTAATTGGAAACTGGGTACTCATTTTATTTGTCAGCATGTAAAGTAATGGTTTGATAACTTTTCATATTATATGGAATAGTAGCTGCAAATTTACTAAAATGCGTTTTCCTTCCAAGATGTTGTCATAAGCACATTTCTCTCAATTCTAAAACTAGTTCAAATACAAAATATTTTTTAAAAAGATTAATTTATTTACGCATACAAGAATTGGGGTACAGGCCAGAGGTGCGGCGGTTGAGAGGATTCACCAGAGACAGAGTGGGGAGCAGAACAGGCAGATTGACTGAAATACGCTGCTGAGGGGAGCAGTGGGAGAGTCAGGAGAGGTCTGCTGTACCACATGGGTAGCTTCCTGGCCAGGGATCAAATTCGTGCCACAGTGGCTGTGGACAGCTTCACAGGTTGCCTCTTAACCCCTTGAGCCATGAGGGAGGTCCTACAAAATATTTTCATCTTATTTTTTTCAACATATTTCATGTTTTGTTAATTACACAACATAAATAACATGTAGCCACCTGCAGTACTTGTTTTATTTCAAGCCTTTTTTTTTTTTTAAATAATGTTGAAAATGTGCTCCCTTAAACAAGATACTATCGACAATGAGGATCAGTTATCTGGAGAAGTTCCTGGGGTTAGAAATCAGAGAAGCAGATCTTGCTTCTTTGCACCCATGGGTGGGTGGAAATGAAGGCAGTTTGGGAAACAACTTTATCCTGGGGTTGATTTCATGATTGCTTTTTGAAATGAAACATATTTATTTATTTTTAATAAATTACCTGGGGTTGATGCCATCTCTTTTGAGTGAAACCTATCTGATGAATCAGATCATGATTATTTCCTGAGCCAAACAAACTTGCACAGCTGGCCACATAGCAGCCAGACACCTCTAAAGTGCTCCTGCAGAAATGGCTAGTAGGAGTATTCCTTGTGGGGTGGTGATGGACTGACCCAAGAGAGCCTTTCTTTTGAGATCTCTGCATGTAAGCTGCACAGAGAGAGGAAGTTCCCATCAAAAGAGACAGCTTTTGCAGGGATGTTCAACTGTTCCTCTCAGGACTGGTGGCTTAGAATGGTATGTTTTTGGCTAAGAAAATGATTCTTCATATGACTTTATATTGCTTCTTCCTTATAATTGTAAAGAGCCTCTGTTTAATACAACTAAAGGTACAATCAGATAAGATTGAAAAGTAGTTTGAGAGGAAGCTTTGATGTCCTTAAGTGCCAGCCTAAAAAATCTGGAGTTTGTGCACTGGGGATAGAGTCTCTTCAGCCCAACATTTCATTGTGTTTATTTTAAGGTTGTGTAGTTTAGTTTAATGTAATAAGTTATTAGAAGAGGCATATGCTTTTTGAAGAAGATTACCAACCTGGAATGATAATTGATTGCTAGTGCATCCATTATATTAATGTAGTGGGCTCCATTGTACATCAACAGAGTTGTCATTGATTTAGCTTTGCTGTATGTGTCAAAACCATGACATTATTTTATAACCAGGTAGTGGTGTTATAATAAAATGACAAGCTAAACTCTTAAGTCTGAAATTATCAGGCATGCCAGGGACCAGCCTCCGGCAAAATGTCGTGTCAGGGGTTCCTGAAAGGATGAGACGGCGTCGGCGAAAACCAAAGGGCTGAGGGGAAGGGGATGAGGTAGAATGAGGAGCCACCGACACTAGGTGAGGTGTTAGTATCTTCTGCCAAGAGGCTCAGCAGGTTCTTTATTTATACATTTTTTGCAAGCAGTGAGATGACATTATCATGTGCATAAAAACAAAACAGAAACAATCAGTGCATCTCTTTTTCTATGGGCTTTTGGCCACTACGTGCTCTCAGCAAGAAGGCAACCTTCAAGGTTAATAAAAAACTAAGCCTTACGCTAAAACTCTGTTTACAATAGCTAAGCTTTGGAAACAACCCAAATGCCCAAAAGTAGATGACTGGATCAAGAAGATGTGGTACATATATACCATGGAATATTACTCAGCATTCAAAAAAGATAAACACATGCAATTTGCAGCAACATGGATGGCGCTGGAAGGGATCATGCTCAGCGAAATAAGCCAAAAAGAAAAAGAAAAATACCGGATGGTCTCACTCATAGCAGGAATCTAGAAAACTTAAATAAGGGACCAGGAAAATGAATATAAGAAAGTGAAAATCAAAATCAACAAAAAACTATGAACCAGAGACACTTTTTGGGGGGTGGGGGGCGGGAGGGGAAGGATTGGGGTCAGAATGGGGCATTTGCAATTGTATGGGGGAATATAAAAATAAAATTTAAGATTAAAAAAAAAAAAAAACTCATTGTTTTAGCTAAACAATAACCTAAGACAGTGGATAGCCGCCAGTACATCCCTATCAGCTAAAGCCCACACAAGAAAAGACTTTTCTTATTTGCATGGCCTTCAGCCGGGGACCGGTTGCTACTCAGCTATCAGAGCTCTTTTCTATTTAGAAACTCCTAACTCAAATAGCTTCATTTAAAAACTTTCCCAAGAAACTTCAAGAGAAGGCAAAAGAAGGACCCGCTACAATTGTTGTGCCGGATTGCTTGTCAAGCATGCACAACAAATCATCTCCCATTGTCAAGTGGGCCAAACTGCCCAACAACTAATTTCTAAACAGACAATTTTCCATGCTATTTACTTACAGTATGCTGATACATATAATTTATTGCCTAATATACATTCTGATAAATTTTTCTCTATGACCAAGAACAAAAAGCAAAGGATGCCAGATCTTCAGCCCCACGGTGTGAGGCCCTTTCTCTTAGCTGCTTGTCAGTATCCTATCTGGCTGGGGCAACAAGACCCCCTGCAGCACAGGCACATGCTGAGGGAGTCTGGATATCCAGACTTGGTTTCTGAACACACCAAAAAAGACCTGGGCATCCTGTGTGTCAGGTTCTGTCTACTTCTCATCTTTGCTCATTATCCCACCTGGGGCAGGTTGCTGGGAGGACCTGTACTGTCATAGATAATATGCTAAGAGGATAACCTATTTTCTAATATTTGAGTCTTTCATTAGATTTAAAAAAAATAAATTCAGACTTAAAGAGAAATTTTTTACAATAGGGAGGGCTAGGGTTACTTTACATGCCAACATCACAAAAGGCAGGGAGAAAGAGCTGTTCTTTCCTCAGGAGGAGTAAACAGTGAGCAAGGGTGTCCTGCTGGTGGGTGAGCACTGTTTGATTAGGGAGTGTGTTCCACTGAGATCTATTTTCAGAAGATCCCTGAAGGAGGGATGTTCTGTTCATGGGTGGTAAGTCAGGTGTAGGGTCCTGAGGGGAGGATGAATCTTGAATAAAGTTTGGTTAAGGCAAATAAGTAGATACTTTGTCCTTATTGGACACTTAATGATTCATGAGACAAATTTATGGGAACATGTAGTTTGTTTCTGGCTTTGTCCTGGCAGACAAGAGGAGTATTATGAGGCTCATCTTGATCATAGGAGAAGCATTTTGCACAAGTATTTAAAGATAACTTTAAACCCCTAATCTCTATTACAAACTGGCTACTGATATTCTCTTGCCAGGATCAAAACTGTTAACATCAAAGTCTGCAAATTCCACTCTCAGAGGTTTATTTTATACTATGTTGGGAAAAAATTTTGTTATATAAGTTTTTCATGCTATACCTGTGCATTGGTTTGGATCAAATGGTAGAAATGAAACAAATATGGACAGATTCCACATATACAAATATATCATTTTTAAAAACCTCTATTTCAAAAAGATACCATCTTAAAGGTTGATTTTACTTGCTGTCCTGAATCTGTTTCTCACTCTCCAAATCCCAAAGTGTGAGGAGGTTCCCCAGTATAATCCCAGATAAGAGAATTCTTAATAGTTGCTGTTTTCTGGGAACACAGGACTCAGATGAAGCTCATCTTTAATAAGCTTTAATAAGCTGGCTTTCATAAGTCAACCAGTTTGAGTCAATAAACTACACTGTGCTGGGCACTGAGTAAGAAGCAAACATGAGTTAACAAACCATGGTCTTTATCTCCAGGTCTGAACCTAGAGATCAGATTGAGGCAAAAAACCCTGGGAGGTATTTCCATATACACTGGACCCTGAGACTGTGGTTAAGAGTGGACTGTGAGGGCCTCTCCGGTGGTGCAGCAGTTGAACGCTGGGCTGCAAAACTGCCTACAGCCACTGTAGGGCCGGTTGGATCCCTGGCCACTGGCAAGGGTCCCACATGGCACGCAGACCTCTCCTGCCACCTGCTGCTCCCTTCAGCAGTGTACTTCATCAGTCCACCTGTTCTGCCCCCCCGCTCTGGCTCTGGTGAGTCCTCTCACCCTTCCACGCTTCTGACTGTACCCAGTGCTTGTGTAAATAAATAATAAATCTTAAAAAAAAAAGAGTGGACTGTGAGTTGTCTCTCATGCCTTCTTTTATATAGTGCTTTCTTCCTGTGTATGTACTATCAACAGAAGAGACAAGGCCCACACTTCTAGTTGAATCTCTGTGCGTTCTTCATTTTCACGTAGGGTGAAGGATCTTTAACATAATTTAACATAATTCTCAGAAAGCTATTTAGGTTTATTTCTGTATAAAATTTGGAATATGTTTACTTATAACTGTTTATTTCTTTTTGCAATCCCAGTGAGACCTTATCTAACAAAAAATATTTATGTGGTTTCGATAGCTACAACTAGGCCAATCTGTGATAATTTTGTCAACATAGGGCAGACCCCATCAGCATGCTATTTGGGGTCTTGAATTTTAGTAGCACTGTATCCATGAGTGCTGGTATTGGAGCACATTTTTTTTCGGTCATGACACTTAGATTCTGAAGTTGTTTGTCTATGAGTTCTTGGTTGTGTTAAAGCTTGGAGAGATTGCAGTCAGTAATGATGGTTTATGCCTTTAGTTGGATAGATAAATCAGGAATTCTTAATCTACCAAAAATAGTCATTCCAAATAACTCTTTTAATTGATTTTGTTTATTTTATTCCTTCCGTCAAAGCACCCATGCCTGTACCATCTTCCTCTCTTCCCCATTCCCTTCACATTCCCCTCTATTTCCTCTAGGAACCAATTTCTTCTTACTGAGTTCAAATTTTTATTGTGTTATTTGAGTGTAATTGTTTTTGGGGTATTTATATTCTTCAGATGAGTGAGACCATCCGAAATCTATCTTTTACTATGTGACTGATTTTTAATTGATTTTAAACTGAAACTATTTCCTGATACAAAAGACCCCTATTTAGTCAGAGTTTAAAAAACACCTTATCTTTCCAAATATACAAATGTTTGACCCTGTATACAATGAGTAGCCAGAAGATTAAATTTTAAATACATTATAAATATGAGTACCTGGTTGTTCATCAGAATTCCAGAAATCCTATCTTTAAAAGTTAAATTCATTTTAGTCTAAATCTTTTCAATTATGAAGAAAAATTGTTCATATATCTTCTTTTGGGAGAATAAAAGATTTGGTTCTGGTTTCTTGAACCCATGAAGACCTTCACTGTTCTGTGGGAATCACACAGAGGAACCCACTTATCCTCATGAAACCAAACAAAACAAGACAAGACAGCCTAAGATAAGACTTTCTTTGAATGTCTGGCAAGATGGTGGCAGAGAAAAGACACCTGCTCTCTTCCTTTGTAAATTCATAACGAAACTGACCAAAACTGAGTCAATAACCCCTGAGAGGTAAATGGACATCTACAGCATACGGTAGGGGCAATGGCCTGGCAGAAGGGGGTAGGAAAAGCTCGTTACAAGTGGGGTAGTTCAATCATGAGAGAAGGTGCGAGTATAGGAAGGAGACCCTGTCAGTTGCTGACTCTGGGGCGCATGTCCACATGGGGGACTTTGGAGACCAGTACTGTGCCAGATAAGAGGTGCACAGATTGGCTTGCAAGGCAGAGGATGCACTGTTGGAGAACTAGAGTAGTGAGGTGCGGTGAAGCTTATTGATCTGAAGCCTCTCCATCTAGAACAGCTGGAACCTGAGCTATTGGGAGAGCCACATGGGATTACCTGTGCCTGCTCATAGACAAGGCTAGTATTGACAGCTTGAGACTGGGGTATTGAAAATACCTGTCACCTCCTCCCCTGCCAACAGAATCCCCAAGACAACCAAATTCTCACTAGAAGCCTAAGCACCTGTTCTTTAACATGTGCAAATGCCCCAGGATACATATCTGTAGTGACAAAGGGAACAATTCCTGGTTGTGACCCTGTCTCAACTACAGTCCGTGTCAGAGCTGCATCTAGTTCTCCTGCATAGCATAGAGGAGGAAACTAACAATGAAGAGACAGAAGAACATATCACAAATGCTCAAGCCAAGCAACCCCAAAAGAAATCTCATTTCAGCACAACTGTGGAACATGCCTGAAGAGGAGTCCAAGATTACAGCAATAACAATGCTTATTGCACTTAAATAAAACAATGGATGATATAAAACAGGTACAGAATAAAGACTGATAAAATATGAGACTGTGACAAGTAGATCTAATGCAACCAAATGAAAACATATGATAGAGGACTTCAACAATGGGCAAAGGCAGGCAGTGGAGAGAATTAGTGAGTGCATAAACTTTATTTTGATCTTTTGTTTTAACTTAAAAGAGAAACACATTTCATTCTGCTTTATAACTTATCCCTAGTCAGCTTTTATTCACTTTTTAAATTAAATTAATTTATTTTCTTACATTGTTGATGCTGGCGAGGATGTAGAGAAAAAGGAATCCTCTTACACTGCTGGTAGGATAATCCATAGTTGTTTTGATCTAAAAATGTATTTTATGATACTGCTCATCAAGAGTAAAGTAACATTCAAGAAGCCTTAGGCATAGTGATCAAACTCATCATTGCTTTGAATGCACCTAGTGCCTGACAGGAGAAGCCATGTAAACTCACCTAAGTAGGGTTCAAAAATCATCTGAGAAAAGAGGAAAGTGCAGGGCTGGCTAGAAATTGACAGGATTCTCAAGTTCAAGTGCCTACAGGGCTCCAGGTGGGGGAGGTGGTGCAGAAAGCAGCATTGCTATCACCTGTTTCGGTGATATGCTGATCACCTGAGGTCTGGTGCTTCCCTAAAGGGGAAAGCTTTAGGGAAAATGTACTGTAGGTGAATCTAGTTTTGCCAGATGGAATCATTTTTAAAAAAGAAGTTGAAAAGCTGCATTTATTTATTTAACATTCCTGTTTTATAATTTGTGTGCTGAAAGTGTAGGTTTTCCCTTGTGTTCACCACTTCCCCACTTCGTTTTGCTCCTACTCCCACACTCTCCTTTGCTGTATGCTTCAGTATATGGTGATGGTTCACTGGTAATACCATGGTGGGAGAACTGTGGGGACTATACTGATGTAAGAAAAAAATTTAATAAAAGAAAAGGAAGTGAAGGCTGTCGTCCTCCAGGTATGGTTATTACACCACACCCAACACCAAAGCACCCACCATGCATCTGACAGGGGGCTGAGAACCTAGATCTACAAAGAACTCATACAGTTAAATAAAAAAAGAAAACAAACAAAACAGTTGCTTTACCAAAGAATATACACAGATGGCCAATATGCACATGGAAAAAATGCTTATCATCACCTATCAATAGGGAAATGCAAATCAAAAGCACAATGAGATATCACTTCCTACCTGTGAGAATGGCCCATTAGAACAAAACAAAACAAAACAAAACAAAACAAAACAAAACAAAACAAAACAAAACAAAACAAAACAAACAGAAACAGCACTTGTTGGCAAAGAAGTGGAGAAAAAGGAAAATGGAGCCCTCCTACACTGTTGGTGGGGATGTAGACTGGTCCAGCTCTTATGGAAAATGGTGCAGAGGTTTCTCAAAATATTAGAGATGGATCTTCCATACAATCCAACAATTCCACTCCTGGGTATATACCCAAGGAAAGCTACATTTTTATTTTTTTTTCATTTATATTTATATACTTTTACATAATTGTTCATTTTTGTACAATGTTTGATTTCTCCTCTCAGGTTTTGTCCCTGTAAAATTCCCACCATCAAGACACCCATGAACTGTCACCATGTTGTGCTCTTCCCTCCCATTTTGATCCCTCTCCTTCCCCCTCTCCTGCTGAATGTCTCTGATTTATAATTTGCCTACAAGTTTTGTCTTTTTTCTTCTTGATCCCTTGTATGGTTTCCCTATGTTCCTATTATAAGTGAAACCATCTGATATTTTTCTTTTTCCGTTTGACTTATTTCACTGTACATAATCCCTTCTAGCTCCATTCATGTTGCTGTGAACTGCATGTTTATTTTTTGTGACTGCTGAGTAGTAGTCCATCATGTGTGTGTGTGTGTGTGTGTATATATATATATATATATATATATATATATATATATATCTCACATCTTCTTGATCCAGTTATCTGTTTTTGGACATCTAGGTTGTTTCTATATTTTAGCTATTGTAAATAGTGTTGTAATGAACACAGGAGTGCAGCTTTCCCTTTGAATTAATGTTTTTGTGTCCTTTGGGTAAATTTCTAGAAGTGGAATTGCTGGGTCATATAGTAGATCCATTTTTAGTAATTGAGGGTCTGCCACACAGCTTTCCATAGTGGTTGGACCAGTTTGCATTTCCACCAGCAATGTAAAAGGGTTCCTCTTTCTCCACATCATTGCCAACATTACTTCACAGTGCTGTCCTCAACCCGTTGGGCCACCGGGTTTTGATCACCGGCCACCATTTTGAATTGATCTTTGTGTATAGTGTGAGGTAGTAGTCTTGCTTCATCCTTTTGCATGTAATGGTTCAGTTATCCCTGGACCATTTATTGAAGAGACTATCCTTGTTCCAGTGCATATTCTTTGCTCCTTTGTCAGAGATTAGTTGTCTGTATATGTATGCCTTTATGACTGGGTTTTTATTTTGGATCCATTGGTCTGTGTGACTGTTTTTGTTCCAGTACCATGCTGTTTTAATTATTTTGACTTTGTAGTATAGTTTGAGATCCAGGAGTAAAATACCTCCATTCTTCCTTTGTCTAGTCAGGAGCACTTTGGCTATTTGAGGATTTTGTGGTTGCATAAGAATTTCATCAATATTTGTCCAATTTATTTATTTATTTATTTATTTATTTATTTATTTATTTATTTATTTATACAAGCACTGGGTACAGTCAGAAGCATGGGAGGGTGAGAGAATTCACCAGAGCCAGAGCAGGGAACAGAACAGGTAGACTGACGAAATACACTGCTAAGGGGAGCAGCGGGCGTGGCAGGAGAGGTCTGTGCGCTATGTGGGACCCTTGCCCGGTTGCCGGGGATTGAACTGGCACTGCAGAGGCTGCGGGCAGCTTTGCAGCTCAGTGCTCAACCGCTGCACTACCAGTGGAGGCCCTATTTCTTCAATTTCTTTGAAAAATGCCATTGAGATTTTTATTGGAATCACATTGAATCTATAAATTGCTTTTGGTAGAATGGCCATTTTGATAATGTTAATTCTGCCAATACATGAGCAAGGAATGTCTTTCCATTTAATTGTATCTTCTTCTATTTCTTTTATGAATGTTTTGTAGTTTTCTTTGTATAGGTCTTTCACTTCCTTTGTGAGGTTTATTTCCAGGTATTTATTCTTTTTTTTTTTTTTTTTCGGTACAATTGTGAATGGGATGGCTTTTTTGATTTCTTCTTCTTGAGATATGTTGTTTGCTATAGGAAGTCTTCTGATTTTTGTGTTTTGATTTTGTCAACTGCTACTTTACTAAACTGGTTTATTGTTTTA
The DNA here is from genome assembly GCF_014898055.3 of Talpa occidentalis. NCBI lineage: Eukaryota > Metazoa > Chordata > Mammalia > Eulipotyphla > Talpidae > Talpa > Talpa occidentalis. The sequence goes on along the minus strand of NW_023601322.1, from coordinate 50,926,534 downwards.
ATAAGCTTTTCTGTGTTTATTTATTAGGATTCTTTCTATATATTATTTATATCATCAAAGAATAGTGATAGTTTTATTTCTTCATTCCATATTTGGATTATTTGTATGTCTTTCTCTTGCCTAATTGCTCTGGCGATAATACTGTCAGTATTATATTGAAGAGCAGTGGTAAGAGTGGGCAGCCTTGTCTTGTTCCAGATCTTAAAGGATTTTAGTTTCTCACCATTAAGAATGATATTGTTGTAAGTTTTTCATATATGGCATTTTATTATGGTGAGGTATGTTCCTTCTATTCTGAGAATTTCAGGGGCTTCATCATAAATGGATGTTGGGCTTTATGAAATGCTTTCTTAGCAACTGTTGATATGATTGTATGTTTTTTGTTTTTCTTTTCTTTGATTGGTGAATTACATTAATTGATTTTTGGATGCTGAACCATGGTTGTGTCAGTGGTATAAATTTCTAAACTGAATGCAACAACATATCAAAAGGAAACTACATTTTTACACTTCTAAAATCCAAACCATGTAAACAAATGTTATATCATAATAAAGAAATAACACCACATTCAAATAAAAGATAAAAATATTTTATCAGTTCTGATTTGATCAGGGAACCAGAAACCACATTACTTAAGTATGGAGATTTTCAGGTTTTCATCCACCACTTTGGAAGGATATGAGCAAAGGAAAGGAGGTTCTTGCAGTTTTTCATTTCTTTTTTTTTTAAACTTTTTTTAGATTTATTTATTTATTTATTTATACAAGCACTGGATACAGTCAGAAGTGTGGGGGGGTGAGAGAATTCACCAGAGCTGGGAACAGAACAGGTAGTTGGACTGAAATACACTGCTGAGGGGAGCAGTCGGCGCGGCAGGAGAGGTCGCAATCCATGTGGGACCCTCACTGGTGGCCAGGGATCGAACCGGCGCTGCAGAGGCTGCAGCCAGCTTCGCAGCCCAGTGCTCAACCTCTGTGCCACCAGGGGAGGCCCAGTTTTTCATTTCTGACTCCAGGATGCAGCTGTGTCTTTGACCTTGGAACCATCACAGTAGGCACTCTGAGACAGTAGGCACTCTCTCAGGCAATATCTGCAGTTCTCCATGAACCTGAAGAAGTCACCCTGGGCTGTCTGGGTAGCTCTATCTCTGAAGTGGGTAGTTCCTGGGAACCTAAAGGAGATAGCTGAGGCTTTTGTGTTTGTCCTTTAATCTGTCTGCTCACATTTGTAACTGCTCCAGAAGCAGATCAGCTTCTGCACCCTCCTGTCTCTGCAAAGTGCCTCCCTGGCTGACTTTAATATAGCATCAGGGAGAGTAGCAGGCTCTTGGCAGAGCAGTTCTGGCCTCGCCTCTGTGTGAAGAACCCTCAGAATGGGGTGGGGGTGGTGACAAATGGAACTCAAACAATCCAACCCAGAACCTGGACTTAGTGTCTTGGCAAATAACTCACATTTAAATTGCTGGTTAGCCAATTCTGTGTGTTTCAAAGAAAAGGCATGTGTGGGCCACAGTTGCCTATGGTTAGATGGACAGCAAGCACAGGACCCACGTTGGCAGAATGATGATAGGAGGCAGTTTAGAAATGTCAAGGGATTGACATAAGGATTCTGCCCGGGCTTGGCTTATGGATCCATTTGGTTCCTCTGTCCCCAACTCCTAGTATTTCTAAAAAATGATGGAGCAACTATCATTCCCTCCAATTTTGTATTTCTGTTTCATTTGAAAAGTGCCCAGACACTTCCTAGGTCCAATGTGTGTTCTTTCCCGCATCACCAAGCAGTTAGCCCAATTCAGAAACTGGCTTTTTGGAGATGGAGTTGAGTCCCATAGTTAAGGACTCCTCAGTCCCTTAAGCCTGCCTGGTCCCCTCCAAGACCACTGCTAATTACAAGACCAATGCCAATCACCAGGTCTGCTCTTATGACTCTCTGGCTCTAACAGAGTTTCCCCTGACCCACTCCTCAGGTTTGATTAACTTTCTAGACAGAGATAATGGTTTGTGAGCTCTGCAGACTCTTTCAAACAGGGTCATGGCTGTGCTGTGTGATGTCACTTCGCCCAAGTCTCAAGAGGTAGGACCCTTCTGAGAGCTGCAGACACAGAGGGCTGGACCAGTCTTCCGGACAGGCCTGTGTTCTGTCCAAGGACAATTACTTTGTTCTGTTGAAAATCTTTTAGAATAAGTTTCTGTGCAAGATGAATTTCATATAGATGTAACACTTCCACTGTCCATATTTATCTTTTCACTGGAGATACTTATCATAAATGAGTGTTTTCGAGGGCAATGTGGAACAGTGGAGAAAGCTTTGGTCTTTAACTTGCTAGCCCTGTGCACTTCGCTGAACAACTGTGATATGGGTGTTAACAACCTGGGCACCTATGTGAAAATACATTCTAGGCTATAAAACTATATGTCAGTTGTTAATCTTGCACATTTTGTTTAAGCATGTGTCTTAGTCAGCACTTTGTATTGTGATGATTTTCCCTTTTAAAATTCTGCATGAAGGGCCTGCCCGGTGGTGAAGTGGGTTGAGCACAGTGTTGTGAAGCTGTCCACAGCCTCTGCAGCACGGGTTGGATTCCTGGCTGGCCAGGGAGAGAGCTACATGGCACGGCAGACCTCTCCTGTCCTGGCCGCTGCTCCCCTCAGCAGTGTTTTTGGTCTGTCTGACCGTTCTGCCCCCTGCTCTGTCTCTGGTGAATTCTCTCACCCTCCTGGGCCTCTGACCTGTACCCCAGTTCTTGCATAAATAAATAAATCTTTTTTAAAAATAAGAATTACTGTGGTGATCATTTAAAAAAAATAAAATTTTGCATGAAGAATCTATTTTTAAGAGTAAAAATATTGTGATTGCATGTGGTAAATGTGCAATATTCTGTTCTAAATCTTTCCTTGAACTAATGCAGAACCCCTGATACATTGGATGTAGAGTTTCAATGAGAACTTTATGTAGGTAATTTGAGTGGCAAAGAAGTGGTCCCAAGTCTGTCATTAGGTCAATATTGTGATTTAATAAACGAGTGAGTGTGGATGTTTACTGCTTCTTTGTTTTTGCGGAACCAGCTGACATTGATTCCTCCCACATCTGTACTACTTATAGGTGAAATCAGAACAAGTTAATATGAAGGATGCAAGCTTAGTTGTGTAAATCATATACTTGAAGCCACTGTCAAACTACAAATAATTATTCTGGATTTACACCCTTTATCTTGAAAGGAGAAGGATTGGTTTCCCTTTGCTGCTTCGAACTTAAATAATTAAATGATACTTGTATCCACCTTCCTCATAACAAAAATTACCTTATGGTTTATCTAGCTATATGATGAAATTAAGGGAGTTTAGATAGGGCCAGTGTTTTAAGATCAATAATATTAAACTTAGTTCTCTGTGATGTTACATGCTTTTTAAATCCATTAGGCACAAGAATGTCTACAAAGACAACATACTGACCACTGCCCAGTGTACCATATCATACTATATACATGTTTTAAGAAATTTCTTTTGAAAAATGGGACTCAACTGGATATTGGAATATTTTACCTTGGAGAAGTGGAAGAATATTTTCTTACCGATTGTTATGTATTATTTTTTTCAAAAAATTAAATTTTATCTTTTTAGTATACCACCTTTTATTCAGATTGATGATGTAATAACATCTTGTAGCATATTTCCTCACACTTTAAGAACAAAGTAAACTTGTCATGATTTGAAGTCTAATGACACCAGGAAACACCTTTTTGTGTACATTGGTCTATGCATGTTCTCAGCCTTCACATATGTTTAATCTTCACAGCAACCTCACGCAATGCATAATATTGATATGTCTCTTCCCTCTCATAGAAATATGCCGTCTTTAAATAACTCAGGCAGCATTCTTACCTATGGCCTCCTCCCATAAAGCAGGTATGTGAAGTTACAGTAATGGAGTTCAGAGGATAAAGTGTCTGGGATTTCAGCCAGAGTAGTTTTTGTCAAACACTGCCTGATTCAATGAAGTCTCAGTGGTCCTTACCCTTAAGGTTTAGAGTTCAGCCTGAGATGGTTTGTTTCTGAGTAGAATTGTATTAAGTCTTTCTAGACTCAGGAACCCACCAACTAGCTTTCCTGAAAAAATGTGTAGAAGTGGTTGATACTGGAAGTCAATCCTAAGTCATTCCTTCCTTGGAAGGTCTGATGAAAAGCATTTATTCCTGAAGGCATTTTTTTATACTTATCTGCCTTATACTTTGTACATAAAAGAGAATAAGGTTGAATAGGGCATTGTGGCTGAATGGCCATGAGAAGATGACCTGCTGATAGAAGGGGCTGCCATGTGAGTTTTGGTGTTATTTTTGGCCTTCCTGGTGGCGCAAGGGGTTAAGATGCACCCTACGAAGCTATCTGCAGCCTCTGCAGCATGAGTTCAATCCCTAGCCAGGGAGATACCCACATGGTGCAGCAGACCTCTCATGACTTGCCCGCTGCTCCCCTCAGCAGTATATTTCAGTTAGTCTGCCTGTTCTGCTCTCCCCACTCTGTCTCTGGTGAATCCTCTCACCCCCCACACTTCCAGCCTGTACCCCAGTTCTTGTGTGCATAAATAAATAAATCTTAAAAAATGTATTTCCCAGGGATGTTTAGGCATGTTTAGATGTTTTTCAGGTATGTTTAGAGCAATGCACAATTTAAACACTCATAAATGACTTTTCTTACCATGTGCCAAAAAGTGAATCTTGCACTTTCAAATAAACAGAAAATTTTGGTATTTTTGAGGAGCCCTTAGAATGACCTAATCAATCATATGGTCACACAGATACAGCAGAGGGACTACCTGTTTTGGAATATATGTGGTCCACTAGGCCATGATGATTCCAGCTCAGTCTTGCCTGGAGGGAATCCATCTGAATGTAACAGTGTGATATCCAGAGAAAGGGGAGCTTCCAGGTTCCCTGCTCTGCCTTAAAGAAGGGTGTAGATTGCAGAAAGAAGAAGCTGGAAAAGATTGGGAAAAGGAAAGAAAGAAGACTAAGAGGAGAGCTGGCAGAGGCATGTGGAGCAGAGGCAGGTGAAGAAGAAGCTGCATTTGCTTCTCAGTCTAGACTTGTACCAGGGACTTGGGGGACATGGAAAGAGACACTTGAAAGAGATATGGGTGGAGAGACCTGTGGAGTGGCTTGTTATAGGGCAGGGTGAGAGGCACCCCAAGCCCCCAAGCCTGCCCACTCTAGATGGGTTCTGCCATGTACCACGTTAAGGCAAAACATAATCTATTATGTTGACAGTTAATAGAAAGGAACTTTAATACAATTAGTGTGAGATAGAGAGAAGAGAAAGAATATAGTTAAAATAGTTTCTCTATGAAGCACCCAGAGTTGCTCTTCCCCTCGTGCACAAATGCCCAGCCAAACAGGGTTGGCCCAAAGCAGGGTCACTGAGGCCCAAAAGCCTGCCACAAGTCTAAGGCATCTTCTGGTGGGGACCCTTAGGAAAGGGGCATAAGGGGCCAGGCAAGTCTGGGAAGAAAAGGGTAAAATCAAAGCTCAAGTCAAGATAAAGTTTGCATTGTCAGCCTCCCCATGTGTCTCTCACCCATGTCTCTGTCTCTTTCAAGTATCTCCTTACATGTTCCCTAAGTCCCTGGTACAAGTCCAGGACTGAGAAGCAAGCACAGCTTCTTCACATGCCTCTCTGCTCCATCTGCTTCCCCCAGGTCTTCTTCCTTCTGCACTCTTCTCTAGCTTCCTCTCTCTGCCCAGCTCCACCTTCCCTTAGAGTGGAGCAGGGAACCTGGAAGCTCCCCTTCCTATAGCTATCACTCTGTTACAGGCTGACTATAGGAGCCTTTATCATGACTTGGGTTTTGATTTTGCTCTTTTCCTTCCAGACTTGCCTGGCTCCTTCCTCCCCTTTACTATGGGTCCCTCCCCAGAAGGTGCTTAGACTTGTGGCACACTTCCAGGCCTCAGTAGGCTTGCTTCGGGCCAACCCTTTTTGATTGGGCATTTACCCACCAGGAGATGGGTAACTTTGGGTGTTTCCTGAGGAAACTATTTTAAATATATCATTTCTCTTCTCTCCATTGCACACTAATTTTATTATTGCACACTAATGGCATTAAAGTTCTTTTCTATTGACGGTGTTATCCACTAGAATATGTTTTGTCTTTATGCAGTGGATGGCAGAACCCATTTAGAGGAGGCAGCTTTGGGGGTCCTGTAGTTCTGCTCACTTTGTCCTGTAACATAAATGCATTGCTGGTTGTTGCAACATAACTGTGCTTGTATTTCATAACATAATTATTATACATTTATGTAGCTCAAGTTCAAACCTCAAGAAATCCTTGCATTCAATCAAATATTCCCTATTCTGGGCCTTCCTGGTGGCTCAGGGATTGAAGACAGGGCTATCAAGCTATTATAGCCAATGAAGCATGAGTTTGAGCCCTGCTGGCCAGGGAGCTACCCACATAGCTCAGCAGACCTCTCATGACTTGCCTGCTGCTCCCCTCAGCAGTGTATTTCAGTAGATCTGCCTGTTCTGTTCCCCATTCTGTCTATGGTGAATCCTCTCACCACCCATACCTCTGGCATACACCCCAGTTCTTGCATGCATAAATAAATAAATATTTGAAAAGAAACAAACAAACAAAAAACAAATATGCCCTGTTCATATGGATGCTATAACATAGATCTGAACACACTGTTCTGTGGCTGCTTTCATATTTCTGTGGGATTCTGAGAGTCAAAATTGAGACTGCTGTGCAGATGAATATGTATATTTAGTCAAAACCTCACACCTCCTCAGCTTATCTCAGCTTATACCAAGCTGAAGAGAATGAGATAAGCAGTGCTAGAGACACATGCAGCAGTGGCACTATATGGGAGTGCGCTGAGATCGTGGAGCTCTTAGTACTGGAATGAGGTTCTGAGTCAATCACTTTACCTCATAACCCTAGAATCACTTTACAAATGAGACATACTCATCAATTCAGAATGGTTTCACTTTTGTCTCTTCTTCAGGCTAGGGCGAGATACCTTATTTTTAAGTTCCCTCCCATCTCAGATACTGGTTGTCAAGTGACAACACCAGGGAATGTGAATTAATTTTGGTTTGCAATTTTTGGCTCTGAACTAGAGCAAGAATGCTGGTAAGTTTCAGAAACAAATAAAATCTCTATTAAAGAAAGTGGGTGATTTACTGGTACTTCCTCAATAGTGCAAGGTCTAGGGTCCAAATTGCACTCATTTTCCCATTTCCTTGTTTTTTTTAAATATTTTTTATTCATGCATACAAGAAGTGGGGTACAGGCCAAATGTGCGGGAGGGTGAGAGGATTCACCAGAGACAGAGCAGGGAACAGAACAGGCAGACCGACCGAAATACACTGCTGAGGGGAGCAGCCAGTGAGGCATGAGAGGTCTGCCGTACCATGTGGGTATCTCATTGGGTGTCTGGGATCGAAGCCGCACTGCAGAGGCTGTGGACAGCTTCACAGCGCTGTACTCAACTACCTGAACCACCAGGGAGGCCCCACATTTCCTTATTGGTGTCATTTTGGTCAAGTTCTTCCTTGCCAAGTGACGGCAGGTGGAAGTTCTGTCCTAGTAGACCTAGAACTAGTGAGTCCCACAAAAAATATGTGTCTTTCCTACTAACTCTAACCAAAGTCCCAGACACAATGCTTCGTGGTCCTAATCACCTAATCATTGTGTCTGGGCGGGTGGGGGTGGGTAGAAGAGACCACATTGGCCAAATGGGGTCAAAGCTAGGACTATTGTCAATCACTTCTGAACTACAAAAACCATGTTAAAGGAGAAATTTTCCCCAAAATCAGTTGGTGTCGTTTTGCTACAGCAACATACCTCCATCTTGGTGGTTTGCAACAACAGTGCTTGATTTCTTACTTGCTTTTACATGTTCACTGCACCTTGCCTGCAGCCCTGCCCTGAAGTCACCTTGTTGGGGAACACATTGATGGAGTAATCTATAACATGGCACTACACTTCTCATGGTAGAAGAGCAAGAGAGGTAGTGGCCCATACATTACCCCTTAAATCTTCTGCTCAGAAGTGCACTTCTTTCTCATGCAGCTGGCAAAGCCTAGTGTCAGTTCAGTTCAGCAGGTGACCTCCTATGGTAGGGCTACAATATTGTGATTCATAATAAGAAATGTGTACGGCAGAGTCTCAAATAAACTTGTTTCATTCAGTCATTTAATCACAATATTTATGAGAAAAATAGAAAACTTCACTCATGTTGAACAATATGACATTATTCAAGGAACTGGTTTTATCATATGTCATTTCACTGAAAGTTGCACCTTGCAACAGTCTTTTGATCATGTTAAGAGAGGACTTAGTATGTTTGATCTTCACCCCCATTTCTTACAAAAACCTCCTAAAATTCTTGGAGTTTGCTAAAGTGATGAGAGCTGCAAAGCTGTCTTTTATTATGCTAATGAGGCTATTTTTGGGCCTGTGCCTAAGGATGGTTGATCACCAGTGAAGACAACCATTTGATTAGGGAATTTATAATCCCCTTACCCCCATTCCAGACCCTCTGGTAGAAGAAAGGCATTAGAAATTGAATCACCAATAGTGACCAATAGTTTAATCAATCATGCCTATATAATGAAACCTCCATAAAAATCCCAGAAGGACTGTGTTCAGAGAGACTTTAGTTTTGTGAACACATAGAGATTTGTAGAAAATGGTGTGCTCAGAAAAGATGGGAGTTCCATGCCATTACCACATACCCTATGCATCTCTTACATCTGGCTTTTGCCAAGCTATCTACTTATATATTAAACTGATGATCTAGTATGTAAAATGTTTCTCTGAGTTCTGTGAGCTGCTCTAGCAAATTAATGTAACCCAAAGGAAGGGTGGTTAAAAACTTCCAATTAACAGATAGTTTATCAGAAGCACAGGTAATAACCTGAACTTGCACCTGGCATATGAAGTTGGTGGGCAGGTGTCTGGGGTAATTCAGTCTTATTGGATTGAGCCCTTCACCTGTGGGCTCTGAGGCTATCTCCAGGTAGTTTACAATTGAGTTGAACTCTAGGACACCCAGCTGGGAAGATTGCTTGGTTATGCGGGCATTAACCACACGTAAACATTAAAATCAAGTCCCAAGACTCTCTAGGAGACCTGTGGAGGTTGCAGCACAATTGTGTGTAATAGGTAGATGCATTAGAACAGCAGTCAAAAAGTAGGAGGTGTAAGTGTCCAGTGATCGGAGATGCCTATGGGTGTAGAGACTGAAAGGTATAGGCACAGAGTGGGCTTTGCTACTGTACATGGTCTGCACCCTTGAAGAGTATGCACAACAGGTACAACAGAGTGACCATGATGAGTGCAGCTACCTGGGAATTTTGTCAGGTGAGAACCTCAGGAATGGGGGACAGCTAGCCAGGGCAAAGATGCGGCACTTTGCCTCTGGACACCTGAAGGACTCTCATAATCAACACAGAAGAGATTTGCCAGGCCTCCCCGGTGGTGCAGTGGGTTGAGCGCAGTGCTGTGAAGCCGTCCACAGCCTCTGCAGTGCAGGTTCGATTCCCGGCCAGCCAGGGAGATACCCACATGGCACGGCAGATCTCTCCTGTCTCGCTCTCTGCTCCCCTCAGCAGTGTATTTCAGTCAGTCTGCCTGATCTGTTCCCTGCTCTGTCTCTGGTGAATCCTCTTACCCTCCCACGCCTCTGGCCTGCACCCCAGCTCTGTATTAAAAAAATAAATAAATCTTAAAAAAAAGGACAGAATAGATTTGCCTTCTGAGAACTGCAAGATAGAATTAATACCTGCTGATTGGAAAAACGAGCAGAGATTTGGACTCAGTGAAAGGAAGAAATTTTCGCCGTTAAAAGATTCCAAGATAGAGCATTAACTTGGAAGATCTGAAGTTCCTTCTTCCTAGAGTGTCTGGTGAGTGGAAGGGTTTAAGGAAAAGGCTAGGACATCAGAGGATAGAAGTTTTTAGGGCTCCATCCATGAGAAGTTTAAACATAGCAATAGGTTCATTATTAAACTTTACGAGTGGTTGTCCACTACTTTGAAAGGCTAAACAGGAATTTTATAAGGCATGCCAGATACTGTGAAGTTTATTTCCTGTGACTTTGGCAATATAAATTCACCAGTGAGCTCATTTAAGACTTTTCTTCTGGGAGATTTTAGGTCCTGAGGGCTCGCTATTGCAAAAGAAAAGGTGAGAGAGTGGAGAACTGGCATCTTCTTTGACAGGTTAACTGTATTCAGAGCAGTTACACAGCTTCCTCAAGTACGAAAGCTAAAGTGAATGTTTCGTTTACTTAGATTTTTCTTTTTAATATCCAGAAATGTTGTCAGTTGTTACTCTTGGAACATGGCTGTTTGAGGAGAGAATCTTCAACATAAGTAAAAGTAACTGGCAGTTGCCTTGGGGATATTGCCTATTTAGATTTGTATATAATAAATCAGAACACAAATGATCACAGAGTTTTCACATAGCTGATTGTTTCCTGAGCTATACAGGATCCTCAGCCAATTAATACAACTATTGCTTCTTCTAACAGCCCCCGCCCCACCACCCCACCCCACCCCCGCCGCCGCCTCCTGCCACCATGCCTAAGGAAACAAGAGAATTGTTAGAGCTAGGTCTTATTTGTGAATGACCACATGAAAATTGATCTCTTTCCCCAATTTTTGTGAACCAGTCATAATTGCATTTATAGTTCTATGAGAATGCCCTAGACGTCTATAAAGTGGTGGGTAATTACACATATAATTGATCCCAATCTGCTTTAATATTTAAAATTAGAATGTAGGGTTCATATTTGTTTTTCTTTAAGATTGTTTAAATATTTTATTTATTTATTTTTGCATAGAAGAAGTGGGGTGCAGGCCAGAGGTGCAGGGGATGGGGAAGGAGGGTGATTAGAATTCACCAGAGACAAAGTGGGGAGCAGAACAGGTAGATCTACAGAAATACACTGCTGAGGGGAGCAGTGGGCAAAAAGGAAACAGGAAAGATCTGCTGTACCATGTTAGTTAGCTACCTGGCCAGGGATGGAACTCAGGCTGGGTAAATAGGCCTTTAAGTTGGTAGGATGGGAGCGCTGATACTTAACCCCTAGGGCACCAGGGAAGCTCCCTGTAGGGTTCAACTTTGTTATACACAAGTCCACAAGGTTTCCCTTGCTCCAAGTCATAGTTGTTTAACTCATATTAGTCTAGACAAAAAGAAGAAAGTTCTGGAATATGTTTCTGATAGCAGGAAGAGCAAAATATAATTGGCATCAGGAAAAATTAGAATCAGGGATTCCAGTGCTAAAAGGATTCCCCTTTTACTTTGCTTGTCTCTATTTCTCCTTCTGTGTAAACTACTAATATCATGTCAGATCCATATCCATCATTAGCAAATTTAGAAACTTGTCTGATTCAGCTCCAACAAACTGCATGCCCCAGTTTTGCCACTTGAAAGGAATTGTATCCGTTTTCCCAGTGCTAATTCAAAAAATGCCCTGGGAAGGATTCTCACAGATCTCCTGCAGGGCAAGGATATGTTCTCAGACTAATTATCTTTGTCAAGGCCAAAATTTAGTAGTTCTGAAACAATCACTAGGCAGAAATGTGTGGGAAGCCTCTGAGGGGAGGTTCCCCTAAATCAAAGGGTAGTAATTAATTCTGGAAGAGTGGAGGTGTAGAAACAAACTACAGACTTCTATATGATGTCAAAGAATAAATGTTCAACTCTGATTTTGGATATAGAGGTTATAAGTTCTAAAATTGCATATTTAATAACTGATGCTTAATTAAATGCACAACCCACATGACTTCATAACTTTTGATACATTAAAATTTGGGGGCCCTCTTGTTTCTTCCTCCTGGTACATAAAAACTTGTTGTCTTTCACAATTGATGGTCTCTTGTATAAAATGGTAAAAGAAATTGGTGACTTGTAAAAACAGATATTTTATATTATCTTACAACTTTAGCAGAGCCATTTCTGTCAATGGAAGTAGTTCTCAGAGGACTCTGGCCTGTAGAGGGTGCATGGAGAGAAGCATACAACTGTTCCCACAGCCCCATGATTGACTTAATCAAGTCCTCGTACTTTATAAAGTATTTAGGCATCTTCAGGATTGTTCTTGAGGGTTAGGGAAGTCATTAGAGAATTTAGATGAGCTCAATCAGGAGGGACTTGAGTGGGAGGAACATGACTTAGGATATAGTCCCCACCTTAGTCTTGGGTAGAGTTATAAAATGTCTGAACAAAACCCAAATCCTGTGGGACATCTAGATCTCTAGGATGCCACCACCATCTAATACTCTCCAAAACCACATCTCCAGACTGAAAGTTATTCATTCTATCTTGAGGGTTCCAGAGGTCCTTCTTGGAGCATTACAGATGTCAAAATGTGGTGCGAATGACCCTGGAAAGAATCAAAGTTGGTGTCATGATACATAAGAGAACACCACTGACCCCATGCAAATTGAAATTGTCAGTGGGTGGGGCAGACTTTTAAAATTCTGTCCTACTTGGCATTTGAGATGGAAGCTGGCTAGTTTCCAACCAGCTAGATCATCTGATCACTATTACTTTAGCTTCAATGACATTTGACTCCATGAATATTTTTTGTGATAATTAATTCCATTACTTTTTAAAAAGCATTCAAATGGAAGGAAAAATCAAAGAAAGTAGTCTTTTGAAACATCAATTGTTTTAACAAGATAATCAAATGATTGTGGATTTAGGGCATTGAGTGTATTCAATTAAAAACCTCATTCTTTGAATAATTATGGAAACTCTCTTCCATCTCTAAACGTTTAAATCTTCCCTGCAAAGCAAGATGCAACTTAATGTACAGGTCAGTGAGGAAGAAAATGGCCAATGTGATGATGTTCAACTTTCCATTTTATCCATATCTATTGAGTGCTTTATATTGATGCATTTTAAATTCCCTTAAATTTTTCTCAATATAAAAACAATAATTTAAAGTTCTATGATGAAAGTTTTCATAAAGTGTAAAGGCAAATGATATATTTACTGGGAGAAGACATTTGTTGTGAACATAATAAAGGCATGTCTTCTACAATGTGAAAGAATATATAATAATTCATCTGGAAAAAGAGAAGTACCCTGCAAACAAAACGGAAAAAGAACATTTATCAACAACTTAAAAATTGCCAATAAGTCATACAAAAATAAAATCAGACTCAATAACAGAACTGTCAATAATACGATCCCATATCTCACCTTTGAAAAACAAATGACAAAGGACAAAGCAAATGGACTGATTTGATAATGCTGAAGGTGACAAGGAACTTCTATGTGGAAAATATGTTTCTCAATGATTTTTTTTTTTTTTTTTTTTTTGGTGGGACCCTTGCGGATGGCCCGAGAACGAACTGTGCTGCAGAGGCTGCGGCTGCGGACAGCCTCGCAGCCCAGCGCTCAACCACCTGGCCACCAGGGGAGGCCCTGTTTCTCAATGATTTTTAAAGAAAGTTTAGTATTACCTGTGAAATTTAAAATATGCCAAATTTTGATCCAATGGGATGTTATAACAGAAACAAGCGAATAGAACAGAAACTAATGTGTAATATTATAGAATGTAGGACTCAAACTTAAAGTCCAGCCAAAGGGAATGGTTAAATGAATCTGGTAACCATGGAAACTATGCAATCATAAAAAAGCAATACAAACATATACATATGTATATACTGTCATTATAGAGTGTTTAATTGCAAAGTTAAATTATAGAATATTATCATTAATATATTCTTTCTTTTGTAAAAGAAAAACTGGTTTTGAAGAATACACACTAAACATTAACAATGTGTCGTTGAGAGTCACGGTATTCAAAGTAGAGAGTGAGTAAATTTTTATTTTGTGAACTTTTTAATAATGAACAATTTTATAAATAGCACTTATTGTTCATTGTAATGAACAATTAGAAATTTGGAAAATAAATAAACATAAGGGGAAAAGGTCACCCATAATTTTGTCACCTGGATATAATGATCATAACATTGTGAGATACCACTTTCATATATTTATTTCCACATATGCATGTGTGTGGAAGACTTTTAAGTTTAGTAAAGGAATGTATCAATATTTTCTAGAGAAAACACATCTTTCTTTGTAACAAAACATCATAATGCTGATATTACGTCCTGATATATAAATACCTGCTTATGTCTCTATTTACTTAAAGTAGATTTCTATAAGTTGGTTTGTTGCATTCACAAATTAAACCATTTGGTTTAATCACTGGTTCATTTTAAAAATAAAATCACTATATTGGCTTTGGAGTGAAACTAATCAACAGAGAAGAGAGGTGAGGTGGAGATATGATTTTTTTTTTTTTTTGTGGGTAGGCTGTATCCCACTTAAATAACTTATACATTCCTCAAACTGTAAACCAGTTCTGACCAACTGGGTTTTCTTGCCAGAAAGTTCTCAGCTCATTGCTTGCTCAGTACGAAATTCTAAACTGAATCACTCTGTGGCTGTGATTAGCAAGAGTCTTCTTTTCTGTGAAGGGCTGGACAGTAAATATTTAAAGTGGTTGCAACTGTTGCAACCACTCTATTCTGCCACCAAAACAAAGCAAAACCAAACAAAACCAAACAAGATCAGTCATAAACAATATTTAAAAGAGTGAGCATGAAACCAAACAAGATCAGTCATAAACAATATTTAAAAGAGTGAGCATGATAGCAATGTGCACTCTTACCATTCAACATGTTTTTAGAAATCTTTGTCACTGGAATAAGGTAAAGAGAAAACATAAGGAGGCAAATGCATGGTGGTTGACAGAAAGAGAAAGGGTATGGGGGAGGAGGCTAAATAGGGTCAGTTGTACAGGGGAAAATGGAAACTAGACTATTGGTGGTAGCCATAATGTAGCATATACAGATACTAAACTATACATCTGAAGCCTATATGATGTAAACCAGTACAACTTCAATAGAGATACTAGCTAGAAAAAGAATTAGTGAGTGAGAATGGTTGTGCAACCATAAAAGTGTATTTATGATACTGAAATTTGACTTTCACATAATTGTCACAGAATATTATTTTTTACTTTTTCAGTGATTTAAAAATATACAATCTTTTCTAGTTAGTGTGGTGGAATGTTACCCATGGGTGTAGCTTGCTGACTCCTGTTTGAAGGAAGTAGAGCTAGAATTTTTTCCAAGAAAACGATGAAATTGCCTTATCTACCAAAGAAAAGTTGTGCATTGGAGTCAGAATTGACTCAGTGGCTGTTTTTGTCTGATTGTGTCCTAGAGGAAGCACCTTATTGACTATAGATGTTTAAATCTTTCTTAGACAAAGCAAAATAAAATCTTTTATCTCCTGCAGTGGGAACTGCAGGGCAGGTAGAAACAAATTTCCCATTTTGCAAGTTTCCAATGGGCAGCAGGAAACACACAAGAATTATGTCAATTTTTTTTTTTCCTTGAGTTACACTGGATGCTCACTGTCCCTGTTTCTCTTTCTATCACTTGTTTTTCCCCAGTTTTCATACCTGTTTCGTTGACTAGAGGTAGTTGGGAGAGAAGAGACAATAGCACAGGAAAAAATAAATGCATTTTTGTTGTTTTTTAATTGTATTGTATTTTTTTAAAAGATTTATTTATTTATTTATACAAGCACTGGGTACAGTCAGAAGCGCGGGAAGGTGAGAGAATTCACCAGAGCCAGAGGGTGGAGCAGAGCAGGCAGAAGGACCGAAGAAGCACACTGTTGAGGGGAGCAGCGGGCGGCAGGAGAGGTCTGCGCGCCATGTGGGACCCTCCTCCGGTGGCCGGGGAGCAGCCGGGGATCGAACCGGCGCTGCAGAGGCTGCGGACAGCTTCTCAACCCAGTGCCCAAACGCTGTGCCACCGGGGAGGCCCAACTGTATTGTATTTTTATTGAAATTACTTTGTTTTAAAACACTGTGTATGATTTAGGAGTAAGGGTCACCCCTCTTCAGCTTTATACTAACTAGCCACCGCCAGAACCTTCATAATTATCCACCATAGTCCTTCCGGCCCCATCCCTCTTTGGTCGCCACCACCACCCTATCCCACTGGTAGCCTTAATTCTGCAGTCAGATTTCTAAGATTTGCTTTGATATAGCTTTTTCTGTCCCTTTGTTATGTTTCTTTAGATTCTACACCCAAGTGAAATTATCCAATATTTGTTTTTATGTCTTTCTGACTTATTTTGTCTAACATAATTCCCTCTCATTCTAGCTATGTTGCCATAAATGACAAGATACCCTATTTTTATAGCTGAATAATATTAATAATGTAATAATAATATTCCATTGTGTGTATATACTCCCTTTTATTAATCTACTCAAGCATCCTTGGGCAGATAGGTTGTTTCCACTACTTGGCTATTGTAAAGAGTACTGCAGTGAACACAAGAGTGCATATATTCCTTCAAATTAGTGTTTTTGCATTTTATAGGAAGATACCTAGGAGTGGAATTAATGGATCATATGGTAGATAATTTTTTACTATTTTGAGAAATCTTCACATGTTTTCCATTGGGGCTGGACCAGTCTGCAATCCCACCAACAGTGTACAGGGTTTCCTTTCTCTTTGTATCCTCACTAATACTTATTATTTCTGGGTTTTTTGATATGAGCTATTCTTAGAGGTGTGAGGTAGTTTTGATTTGTATTTCTCATTGTGGTTTTGATTTGTATTCCTGATGATAAGATAAGTGATGATGAGTCTGTTATCCTGGGCCTTTTGTCTATTTTTATATCTTCTTTGAAAATGTTTCTATTTAGATTTTCTGCCCATTTTTTAAAAGATTTATTTATTTATGCATACAAGCACTGGGATATAGGCCAGAGGTGTCGGGGGTGAGAGGATTCACCAGAGACAGAGTGGAGAACAGAACAAGCAGACTGACTGAAATACACTGCTGAGGGGAGCAGCGGGTGAGTCAGGAAAGGTCTGTTGTGCCATGTGGGTTGCTCCCTGGCCTACCGGGGATGAAACTCATGCTGCAGAGGCTGTGGATAGCTTCATAGTGCTGTGGTTAACCCTTTGTGCTACCAGTGAGGCTCTGCCCATTTTTTTAATTGGGTTCTTTGATTTATTGTTGTTGAGTATTATGATTTCTTTATAAATCTAGTATATTAATTAACCCCTTATCAGTTGAATGATGTGCAAATATTTTCTCCCATTCAGTAGGGTTTCTTCTCATTTTAATGATAGATTATTTACCTGTGAAGAAGCGTTTTAGTTGATATAGTCCCATTTGCTCATTTTTGCAAGAATGCATACAATTGAAAAATTCAGAATTTAAAGGTAGTATGCTCACCGTTTTCATGCAAAATCCTTGCTAAAAACAACTGGAAATGGCCCCACTGATCCATCAGTAAATCTTCTTTTTATTGATGAGGAAATTAAAACTTAGAAGCAGTGAGGTGTGTATCTCAGTTTGCCCATCTCTAATGTTGTCAACAGCAGGTATTGGGCTCCCTGGTGGAGCAAGGTGTTAAGCACAGCACTGTGAAGCAATCTGCAGCCTCTGCAGCATGAGTTTGATCCCTGGCCAGGGAACTACCCATGTGGTGCAGCAGACCTCTCCTGTCTCACTTGCTGCTCCCCTCAGCAGTGCATTTCAGTCAATCTGCCTGTTCTGCTCCCTACTCTGTCTCTGGTGAATCCTCTCAACCCCCGCACCTCTGGCCTGTACCCCAATTCTTGTATGCATAAATAAATAAATCTTTAAAAAAAAAAGCAGGTGTGGACTCAGGATTCAAGCTCGTATATTCCTGCTCTGGGCCTTCACCCCTTTGGACAGGGTTCAGCCTTAGAGCTGAACAAATAACACAGAAGCCCATAAAATGCTGTTTGGTGCAGGACATGGAATCTAATGCCGGGAACCCCCAGGTCTGTTTGGTGAATAGCTGTGGCTGGATTAAGATGTCTTGGTTTCTCTCGTGACTGCTTCACTCAGACCACAGGCCACTCCTGGGAAAGGCAGGAGCCTGGCAGTGCATCAGTCCCCGAGCCTCTTCTCAGAAGATCTGCCACTGCCCAGGTACCTTGGGGACTAAAATGAGGGATCCAAGTTGGCTTGCTGGGTTGAAGCCAAGAGAATGTGAATGAATTGGGGACCATTCCACTTTTTTTCTGGGCTCTTTATCCTCGGAGTTGGTGGCGTCGTGGGTCAAAGCGCTTTTGTCCCCAACATCTTTCATTCAGCATGAAAACAAGAAAGACTTTTCAATGTTGAATTTGGAAGGTTTGACATTTCTTCCTCACGGCATCTGAGTTTAATTTATAGCCTTCTACTTCAACTCACTACAAATAAACTAAAGGCTTTACTGAACAGCTGGGCCCCAGTATTATTTTTGGAAGTCATGGGGACCGGTGAAAGGAAGAGGAGACCAATTCATTTCTACATTTCCCCTAATCTACTGCAGGGGATTTCAGGGCTATTTAGACCAAATCTAACAAATTGGTTGACATTCTGTTTAGTGTTCAGGAATCATATAAAAGAAGGTTCATTCATTTCAAAGTACTAACATTTATGAGCTACAAAATAGGAGTTGCCTATTTCCTCCCCCATTTCCTTTTTGATTCTCACTTGGTATGAATAAAACAATTCTCACTAGTGCTTTGTGAGTTTGTTATGTTTTTGTATTGTTGAGAAATATCTTTGGCCAAATATTGAATCAACCCTAAAAATGGAAGGTGGAGCAAAGGTGTGGGATGGATTAAATGAGGTGGAGTTGATACTAATGGGTTAAATTAAACTCTGATCTTGGGCCAGTCCACTTTGCCTCACTGGGTGTCAATTTACTCACTTTTGAAGTAAAGTCACCTAATTCAAATACACTGTAATTCCAAAACACAGAGCTGTGTAGGTAGCATCTATCTCATGTCATTTTAAGGAACAGGAATTTTTTTGTTTGTTTGTTTGTTTCCTCATTGGCCTTCGGGAGAAAAGGAAGGAGGCCAATGTCTATACTTCAAAGCTCGGGCTGATTGAGTTTTAACTTCTGTTTATGAGCTACAGATGGAAAAGGCCTGGGTTACTCTTCCATGAGTCTCTGAACTTAGAAACCATTTTAACTTTCTCAACATAACAAATATTTGGGTCTATCTCCCATTTAAAGGAACACAGTTGGTGGCTCTTTAGCATTAAATGAGAAGTCCCTTCAAGGATGGCTGAGCATGGGCACTGGGTAGAAACCAGAGCAGGGTCTGTTTTGCCTCCAATTTTTGGTGGATTATGGTGGTATACTAACTGGGCCTTATGTCCCCTTCTAATGAATGGCTTTCAGATTCCAAGGAAGAGCTGATTGAGCTCCTGAGATAGCTTTCAGTTAAACCATCTCTGTGGTGCTTCACTTGACATTTTATTAAGTGCTTCTAAATTTGTAGTCTAATGTTTACAAAGAAATGACATTTTTATGAGAACTGGAAAATGATCCTAGGCAATGTTTAAAGATATTTTATAATTTATGTAGAATAATATGCTCTTCCTCTAGTGCCCATTTCCCTTTACTGTTTAGAATCTGTACATAAAAATTGAGAAAGCATGTCTTTACTTTATTAAAGAAGCAGAACAGATGGATCCACACAGAAAAGGGTAGGGGAGCCAGCTGGGGTCGTGGTGTCTGTTTTGGGAGTGTCAATGGGTAAGGTTTGTGAGTACCTGCAGAAAATAATTCATTTTGGAGAACTGTTGGGAAGTTGCTGCTACACCTGGAATCTACAACTATCATGATCTCCAGTATTTTGATTTTAGGTCTTTTTTTTTTTTTTTTTTTAAGAAATCCACTTCTTTTTTTTTAATTTTTTTTTTTTAATAGAGGCATGCTTTATTTATTTGTTTGCTGGTTTGTTTGCTTGTTTTATTTATACATGCGCTCAACCGCTGCGCCACCGGGGAGGCCCTGATTTTAGGTCTTTAAAAGAACTAAGTTGCCTTACCCAGTAAGGCAGCTGTAAAATGGTGGAAAAAATCAACAAATTGGAATCTAAGGTTTGGGGTTGAGTCATATTAATGCTATTTTTTCTTCAGATGACATTATGAAAGTTATTCAGCTTCCTCAATTATAAATGTTTAATGATAAATGGCCACCCAGTAGTTTGGGCAGGTTAACTACTACATGTATGTGGAAGGCCAAATGCAAAAAAGCTGATCAAATTATTAGAGCAAAAAAGTTGCATTTTTTTAGCCATTAAGTTCACTATACGTAGCACTATATTTAATGTTCCTTTGCTTAGTGTCTATTTATGACATTCAATGCACTAGGCTTTGTACAAGGGGTTATGGTATGGAAGTAAACAAAAAAACATTATTTACTTCATGGTATTTATAATCAGAGAGAAGGCTTTTATTGAGTTTAATGGTGCGAATTTTAAAATATTTGAACTTATTTTAAGGTAGGTTCGGGTTTTAAGTGTATAGATTTGATAACTAAGAAAATTCTGGTTTTTGTTTTGGTTTGGTTTAGGTTTGTTGTTGTTGTTTTTTTTTTTTTTTTTTTTTTTTTGTATTTTTTCCTTTGTTTTGTTTTTTTGGTATCTAACCACAAACTGTAAAGGCAGAATTTTGAGGAAGAAAATAGCTGATGCCGCAAACTTAGGTTGATAATAATCATTTGATTTACATCATCAGATCTTTTATTCTGATGAATTTACATGAGGTTGTAACAAGTGAGGAAATAAGATTAAGTCTGTTACTTGTGTATTCGGATGTATCTATTAAAAATAAATTATTTGGGAGGGCCTCCCCGGTGGCGCAGCGGTTGAGCGCTGGGTTGCAAAGCTGCCGGCGACCTCTGCGGCTCCGGTTCGATCCCCGGCTGCTCCCCGGCCACTGGAGGAGGGTCCCACATGGCGCGCAGACCTCTCCTGCCGCCCGCTGCTCCCCTCAGCAGTGTGCTTCGGTCCTTCTGCCTGCTCTGCTCCCTGCTCTGGCTCTGGTGAATTCTCTCACCCTCCCGCGCTTCTGACTGTGCCCAGTGCATGTATAAACAGAACAAACGAACAAACAAATAAATAAATAAATAAAAATAAACATGCCTCTAAAAAAAAAAAAAAATAAAATAAATTATTTGGGAACAATTTCATGATCTTCCCATTGGATCAACAGTGTTTAACATAGAGGATGTGGGTTGGGAACCAGTTTGCATGGTGGGTTTGGGCCGCTGTTTCCATTGGCAGACTTTTTTTTTTTTTTTTTCAGTCTACATATATTTCTAGAAATGGCAAATCACCTTATAGACAAGAAAGAAAAGATACTCTATATTTCTACATTACCTAACAATCTACTGCATATCACTTTTTTTTGAAAATATCATGGTAAGCAAAGATACTAATGTTAGAATGTTTCCAGAAATCATTCTCTGGTTTGAGATTTCAAGCCATTGAGGCCGAATGACCTCTACCTCAGACACATTCAATATTGTAAGCTCTTGGGCACATTAAGCCATAGTGTGAGAATGATGTGTTTTACAAAAACACCACAGATACACACTAAACCAGTTTTTCTGAAAGGGAAAAGATGGGAGGTTTTGAAAGGGAAAGATGGGAGAAAATGTAAGATCTTGTTACTTGTGCAAAGGATAGGTATGTGGGTATGTAAGGTTGGCAAAGGCTGCCAGTGGTGCTTGTATTTTTCTTAGTCCTAATCCTAATGACACAGGCTCAACTTCTAAATGGCAAAGACTGAACCTCAGTTGTGAATCTCTTCCTGGTTTTATAAAACCATTTTGTTAAAATTTCTGCAAGATCCAAAGTTCAATTCATATTGCCCTGCACTCTTTTTTTGTTAAAGATTTATCTATTTATGCATACAAGCTGGGGTACAGGCCAGAGGTGTGGGGGGTGAGAGGACTCACTAGAGACAGAGCGGTGAGCAGAACAGGCAGACAGACGGAAATACACTGCTGAGGGGAGCAGCGGGAGAGACAGGAGAGGTCTGCTGCACCATGCGGGTTTCTCTCTGTTGGCCGGGCATCGAACTTGTGCTGCAGAGGCTGAGGATTGCTTCATAGTATGGTGCTTAACCCCTTGCATCACCAGGGAGGCTGCCCTGCAATCTTGATTAAGTTTATTCTTGGTTGTATATATATATATATATAAAAAATGTGATACATTTTTCATGGGAATTTGAAAAATCCTTAAATTTAATAACTTCTTTTATTGGTTACAAAGCTAGTCTGTTAATTCTAGAATGCAGAAAGCAGGCTAAAATATGTAAATTCACTGTGTATATCAATCGTAATTTTACTAAGTGATATGTACTGCACCCATTTTTATGTCCCTTTACCCTAGTTTTTGTCAAATAAATATTTAAATATCACATTACTATGTATTAATAAAATTGAATCATATACTATGCATCTTTTGCAATTTGCTATATTTAATTAATAATCTCTTGGTAAATATTCATCCGCAGCAGGATTTCAAATGGGTGAATGGTATTCCATTAAAATGATCTTTCCTTAATATTTTTAACCATTTCCTATTGTTATTTCCAATTATTTGCTTTTGTAAATATTTGAGATAAATGTGTTTTTGATCTTGGAACCAGAATATGCTCCATTAATCTCTATCCTCAAATCTCTTTCCTTCATGAAGGTACCAGACAACCTTTTGAAATCTGTCTTTCTAGCTATCTGTGAGTGAAATCAAGCCCACATTAAATACCACATTTGCCACATCCTTCAAAGAGCCCTTTATTGGAATACTGGCTATATTTCACTAATAGCAAGGGAAAACCACTGGTCTACCCTTTACTGAACTGGGTGGAGGGCATGATAGGAGGTTGTTTAAGGGCTGGCAGAAGGACTTCTGGAGTGTGTCTGAGGGTGACTTAGTTTGTATTCTTGATTTGGGTTTGCTGTGATCTTCTGTGACTGACCCCTGACTCTTGGGGCTGAATCAATTAGCAGTTAACAAATCTTTATCCTAGAGCGCTGAGAGATTTCTGCTACCACAGCATTATGAAAAAGAACAAACACTTTGTTGTGCTCCTGATGGCCCAAACCATCTAGACAGACACACTCAGGTCTTCTTAAGCTGTCTTTTGTCATCCATAAACTTGATAGCCTTATCCTGGTGTTGTAGCTGATTTAACTGAACCAGAAAAGTTCACACCAAATAAGTAATTGTAGCAACATTTGTCTTGGAATAAGTTTTCAATATGAAAGAGGTGCAGAGAGGGCCACTGAAGGCCAACAAGGCAGGAGGCTGGATGGAAGGATGAAACAGTCACCCACCTGCCCGGGCTCTGAGACCAGAGAGCTGCCAAAAAGCCTCAAATGGCCAAAAGGCCAAAAACTAAAACCAAGGGCTACAGCAGTACAGCACCCACACAGTAGGGGTCTCTGGGTTATAGTCTAACAAAGGACGGCTCCTGATAGGAGGACAGGTCTCACCCGTGTGCACAATTGCAAGAGACCTCAGGCTCCAGGAAAAACCATGGGGCTTATTTACAAACAGGAAAACAAAGAGCTCACTGCATCCATAAGTGGTGGCTGCCTCACAATGATAGCATCAGTGATGGTCGCCACTGATTACCAGGAGTGCTGGACAGCACTAGCCAGTAGTGATGGCCACTCTGGCCTGCAGAGGTGGTGTCAGAGACACCTGGTGTTAACAGCTCTTTGTGAGTTGTTGGGCTATACCAATAATAAATAGCTCTTTGAGGCACCAGGCCCAGGGCCTTGGGTGCTCCTTTCAAGCGATGTCAGAGACAAGGCCAGACCCAGTCTGTGACAGAGTCCTTCTCCTCCCTCTTTGGAGGGCGGCTGCTGGATGCATCTTTTCCACTTTCTTTGGAGGCCAGGAACTGAGTCTTCCCCTTCTTTCTTCTTCCTTCAGGGGCTGGTGTCATCTCTCTTTTTGGAGGGCTCCCTCAGCTCCCTTAGATCCTCTTTCACCTGCAGTTCTAATTGGACCATTTAGCACCAGTCAGCTGGCAATTCACACCTGATTGGCCCATTACAAAATGGCAGTTACTGAGCTCTGGGGAGCAACTGCCGCAACCGACTTGTGGTGAGCAGCAGGGAGGGAGAGCGCCACTGCTCCTGCCAGTTGCCACTACTGAGCCGGCTGGGTTCCAGTAACAAATATAAGCATCCTCCATTAGTGCCAGTGTCCTAAAACTGCCATTTTTGGATTTTTCTTCACCTTTATCTGTTCTCTGAGAAATATTTATTTAATCCAAATAGTGGATGCAGAGGTGACATTTTCATGTGCATGGATATATTGATCCCTGAGACCTTATGTCTGACTTTCTTAACAAATTTAACTCCCCCAAGCATGTACAGTGTCATCTTTTAAAAGAAATGTGTTCCTTTCAGACTCTTAAAGGAAGTAGGGGAGGTGGTTGTGAAACTCTGATTGAAAATATAAAATGGCCGTGAATCTATTTTTTGCCTTGTATTCATACGTTAAGCTTATTGGGCAGTTTGCCAAGAAGTAATTGACTTCCCTCGACCTTTGCCTCTCCCTTGACCCCACCACCCAGTCAGGTCCAAAATAGGTTTCCATAGCTTGGTGGACATTGAAAGCCGTCAGACTGTGTTGAAATTGGCGTGTCCCACATTGAGTGGTCTCTCATTCACATCCATTTCCAAGCTTAAAGCCAAATATAAATACTTCATTTTTTTTTTTTTTTTGTACAGCAGTTTTGATCCTCTCCCACCCCTTTTTCTTCCCTCCCTCTCGTTTCTTCCTTGCCAATTAATCTGGTAGACCAAATTTGGCAGCCAGCTTATCGAAGGTCAGAGGGGACTTCTGCAGCCTGTTCCAGGAAAAAGGCCCTGTTTAGATGTTCTGTAATGGAGAATCAATAGAAAAGAAAAACTTTGGCAAGCTGAGCTGCACAAGAGGCAGAAACCAATAGAATCAGCCTCGGGACTCTTAGGTTCCTGCCTCCCACCCATAGTTCTCATCTCAGCACCCTATTTGGCACCCATCTTAGAATTTCAAGTTAAATGCTTTTATGCAGTCCCTGCTCTATATGAGAAGAGGAATTGGACAATGCTTGACATTTTTTGTCATTATTCTATGATCCCTTGTAAAGTCATAGCTCATGAGACCAATAGGTTCTTTTTGTTAGACTTGAGACGTTCTGGATTTTTATCAGAGCCCAAATAGTGGTTGCAGTGAAGGGATGGGATGGGGAATGGTCCATGCCCAGGGCTTAGCATGGAAGCACCACTTCCCTTCTCAGGCTCTGTAGCCCTAGAAGGAGCATCATCCCTTCCCCTTGGTAAGAACCTCTGGGAAGAGTAGTTAATCAGATGTAACGTCTGAGGAGGTGTGTCCTGCCCGTCCATCCGTGTGCTAGCAGCTCAGCAAATCATGTGCCGAGTACATGGCTTGACAAGGCCTCTGGCAAACAGCATTCTGAAATGCTAGTCGGTGGTTATCATTCCTCAGAAATGGAGTGAAGTTACACAGGTTTGTTTCTTATAACAAATTGAAAATGTTTGGACTGTCAAATTATCACACATGCGTCCTTTCTTCATTGTTCTCGGATCCTGGGCAGGAAGGCACATAGGGAGACTGTGGAGATCCTCTGTAATAGGGTCACCAGGCACTGCCGCATTACTCTCATCTCTTAGTAAATAAATTATTTCCTGAACGCAATTATATATCATCTCTTGAAAATGCTTTATTACACATTGTGTTCTCCTGTTTTAGCTCATTCAACAGGTTTTAACTCTCAGCAGGTAAGTCTTCTGTGTATCCTGTTAAGTTCTCTGTTATCAAGATGAATTAAGATGCATTAAGCTTTGAGTTTATAGGGATGGCTTACCGCCATGATGAAATCTGTACTGCCCAGAATACTTTGGAAAAATAGTTGCTGAGATGTTACTCCTGGAGATTTGCAGTCATAGGTATGGATGAAAACTGCCTAGAACATTCTTACATGTGTTCAGTTGTGAGGGCACAGACCAGAGAAGAGAATATGCATATATGCACATACCATTTACACTAGGCAGACTCATCATTGCTGTAAGTGATTTATAAACAGTGTGCTGGGAGGGCAGTTTCTATGATAACTAAATAAAACTACCTTTCATTTATTTATATTTTTTTTTGTGTGTGTGTAGTTACCTGGCTAATTAATTGCCATGGGCAGCACATATCTTGCACTTGTTGGTCTCCATGGTGATTAGACACTGTGTGATTTTCCTTTTGCTTGTTCTGACAGCTGGATACCCTTGTTCACTGGGAGGCTGCCTTGTGTGGACTATATGAAGGTGCTTTTCTACCCTTGGGTTTCTGGATGTGTTTGACAAATGGGATGGAGGCACTGGCAGGAGATCAGAAGGCAGGATGAGATAGATTGAGTGTTAATGGCTCCCCACTGCTAATAGCTTCTCTGCCATCCTTTGCACCATATTGTAACTCAAACTATACCACTGAATACAGTCTCTTCATTTCAGTTACCTGCTTTGAGTGTCACATTTAAAGTGCTGCTAGGATCTTGTTAGCAGTGGTCACAATTTGTAGTAAGAAATGATACATATGATAAAACAATTGATAAGCCGATTGTGGCAGGACTCAAAGGACAAAATAAAACACAGCAAAACCCATCAATATAATTCAAGTAGAGTCACTAAAACTATAGAAGGTCTTCACGTGAGCATTTCTTATTTCTGCACTGCTGAAGTGAAGAAGTGCTGGTTAATATGGTGAATAGAGTGTCACAGAATTGTCTAAACTTCTCACATAAGGAAATGTGTTACAACACTTAATTTAACTTTCCCCAATGAAAGTTATTAGAAGAGCATCTAAATGGCAGTTTTTCATTATTCTGGTTAACTTCAAATTCTGCTCTTTCATGTCCCTTTCAGATGTAAAGTACCAGATATAGGAACAAATGGGACATAGTTACTATACCTCCAGACACTTACAATTTTGTCCTGACAACAGAAAGACCTTAAACAAATCATCCAAGTTTGTAAGAACCCATAGAGGTCTGTACAAATTCCCTAGTGGGAACGTGGTCAAAGAAGTGCCTTCCTCTGAGGCATTCAGAAATGATTTCCTGAAGGAGATATTTCAGCTGAATCCTGGAGGAAACATAGGAAGTAGTATATTTGAATACAAAGGCAAAGGGAGAATTAAAAAAGAAGCAGTAGCAATGAAGGCTGAGGTTTTGAGTACGCTGATTGGGTGGTGGGTAGAAAGGCAGCAGAAAGCAGGGAGCACAAATCCATGGACTGCACACAAAGTTCCCACGCCACACTTTGCTTCTAACACTGGAGGAGCTCCCCATGAGAAGATTGAGCACTTAATGTAAAGAGAAGCCCAGATGAAAACCTAAGGTAGGGCTTTATGCCTGCTTGATGAGAAAGTATGGAAAAGTGAGGGAGAGACGGTGAGCCCAGAGAGATTAGAGGGTAGGAAGAGATACATTATGGTGGGGAATAAAATAATCAGTGCTCTTTGAATGCACCACACCATGCAACTGATCTCTTCTCATGGTATATTGCATTTATAAGGTGCTTGAGCAGGAGCCCTCTGTTTTTGTTGCAGAAGAAAATTGCTTCCATGATCTAGAGCCACATAACTAGATTAAAATGAAGAGCAAGTATATTGCTTGGGAGAAATGATGCTTATGTTTAGGGTTCTGCCTGCAAAGAAGGCAGATTGGCCCTGTGCTAATGTAACCCAAACTCTGACAGCACTCAGGGCTGAAATGGACTTGGCTGACTCCCTGACATGCCACAGACAGGACTGGCTGCTCATTTTTGTCCAAAACATACAAGAGTGACTTTATTCCCTGAAAAATACCTTGGAGATTGAGGTGCAATTTTGAATTAAAAATTTTGTTTCTCTTAAATATGATATTTTCAAACCTTCACTATTTGCCATTAAAAAAGTATCTTGAATTATTTATGTGCCTTTTTTTTTTAATCTTAAGGAAGTTTGGCTAGAGCAGCAGGAATCCATTATCACCACATACTCATGTTTTTTATAACTATCACTTCAGAATAGTTACTGGCAACTTTGTCAATAGGTTCTTATTGTTTGGGTATTATATAATGACACCAATTCTTCCTCCTATTTATTTTTTTCCACTTACTTACCAATCTCATTCATCTGCTATTAAGACTGTCATGTTGAATTTTCATATCACTATAATAATCTCAATGATGTTTTCAAAAGTCTACTGTGCATTAGTTTAATTTTATGGCAATTCATAATTTTATTTATTTTTAATTTTTTAAGAGGTACATTGATTTATAGCACTGTGTTAATTTTAGTAGTAAAACTCCACAGCTTTTCAAATATATACCACACCGCACCTACCATCAAATTTCTAATAACTCTTCACCAACATCCAGTCAAGCCCCTCTACATATTCCTCCTGCAACCCCTCCCCCTCTGATCACAATCATTTTGTTGTTAGTCTATGCATCATTTTGGCTTTGTTTTCTTTGTTTCTTTATATTCCACATGAGTAAAATGATCTGGTAATTGTTTTCCTCTTTCTGACTTATTTTGCTTAGTATAATCTCTTCAAGTTTCATCCATGTCATAAATTTAATATTTCCCATTATTGACATGTTACTGAGTTTCAAAAATTGTATATAACAGATAATAGTCACATCACAGTCACATGCTAGGGGAAGGAGATAACAGGCAAACCAAATGTTCAGATAATGTAATGTTTCTTAACATAAGAACATATAAATGATGCATAATAGATACAACTAATAATTGTTACTGTTGAAGGCAAATTGGGGTCATGATTGCATCAAGGAAGATAATTTGGGATCCATGTAGTCATTCCTAATTTCCTGAAACTTTTTTTTTAAAATGAACTTTTTTTTTTAAGATTTATTTATTTATTTATACAAGCACTGGGTACAGTCAGAAGCGCAGGAGGGTGAGAGAATTCACCAGAGCCAGAGCAGGGAACAGAACAGGCAGACTGACGAAATACACTGCTGAGGGGAGCAGCGGGCGCAGCAGGAGAGGTCTGTGTGCCATGTGGGACCCTCACCGGTCTCCGGGGATCGAACCAGCACTGCAGAGGCTGTGGGAAGCTTTGCAGCCCAGCGCTCAACTGCTGCGCCACCAGGGGAGGCCCAATTTTCTGAAACTTTTAAGTAAGAACCTCAAGTGTGCTGGTAGTGTAATGCCTACTGAAGTTTCCACCATCTCAAGTTGTTATAACAGAATTGATGGTAGAGTAATAGCCAATGAAAGTAGGGTAAAAGTTATTGAGGTCAAGCAAACTATATCATTTGGGAACCCAAACCCAACCTAAGTATGTACACTCAAAAGCGGCAGGGAGGAAAAAAGAAGCACACAGGACAAGGTTCTGGTGGTTGGGTTTCCATGGCCATGAAATGAAGGGAAGTTTCTGGAATCCAAGGTTTCTGACTAATTCTTGTGGGATCACATGCCCTTTAGCAAGTGAGTGACGACAATTGCTATTTCCCAGGACTATAGTTTTTATCAAATGTGATAAAAACTTTGCAACCTGAATAGGGTTAGCAAGTTATTTTCCCTAGCACCTAGAATGTGCTGTATATTATTTTATTCAATAAAAGATTATAAAGAGAAAATTTAATTCTACCAGATACCAAATAACTAGGGTTGTCACTCCTTTTTCCTAAATGTATTGATCAACTTTCTAATAAAAGAGTACCCACACTAGTTACTTTGGTCCAAATACACATAGAATCACTGTCTTATAGTCCCCCTAACCCCAGTTGCATGGTTCATAAGAGCTCAGAGCTCTCTGAAGATGGTTCTTCTAAATAACCTGTGCTTTCCTGTCTTGCAGTTTCATTCTTTTTTTTTTTTTAATAGATTTATTTATTTATTTATACAAGCACTGGGTACAGTCAGAAGCACAGGAGGGTGAGAGCATTCACCAGAGCCAGAGCAGGGAGCAGAGCAGGCAGAAGGACCGAAGTACACTGCTGAGGGGAGCAGTGGGCAGCAGGAGAGGTCTGCACACCATGTGGGACCCTCCTCTTTTGGCTGGGGAGCAGCCGGGGATCGAACTGGCGCTGCAGAGGCTGCTGGCA
The DNA here is from genome assembly GCF_014898055.3 of Talpa occidentalis. NCBI lineage: Eukaryota > Metazoa > Chordata > Mammalia > Eulipotyphla > Talpidae > Talpa > Talpa occidentalis. The sequence continues at coordinate 50,896,521 of NW_023601322.1, read as the reverse complement.
GCTTCAAAACCCAGCGCTCAACTGCTGCGCCACCGGGGAGGCCCTGTCTTGCATTTTCTTAACAGCTGTGTCTTATTTAGATTCTTCCTCATATCAAGTTGAATGCAAAACAGTCCCTTTGGGCACTTGTACTGAGTCTTCCATGACTCCCCCATGTCCCAGGAAGAGGCCACATTATGTCTTTCAAGACCCAACAATCTGAGTGGCTCCATGAGTGTGGGCTCAGACTTCTCTATATCTTCTCCATTTCTGAAGCCCAGACAGCAGCACATCCTTAAGCAAATTGCGAGCACCCTGACTGAGGCTCCTGGAGTCTCTCATTCTACAGCAAAACTTTATAAGGAAAGTGTCCCAACAAACATAGCTCTCTTCTCAAGAGAAATTCTGGTCCTGGCTACTAAAAGAATTAAATTATTTCCATATGAAATGAAAAAAAAAAGTTCAACAGTATTATTTTAGAGCAGTTGAACATGAAATAAAGTAAAAATACCTAAGGCATCCTGCCTTATAATCTTAATCTGTGAAACGAGCATTTCAGAGTTGCCCAAGGGAGGACACTAATACCAGCTGCTGGTTAGGAATGAAAGGGAAAGGAAAAGAGAGATGCAGGCTGGATCCTCCAGTTATGTGGCTTGGAGCATGGGGCTTGAGCGCTGGGCTGTGGAACTGCCCGCAGCCTCTGCAGTGCCGGTTCAATCCCCGGCCACTGGCGAGGGTCCCATATGGCGCACAGACCTCTCCTGCTGCGCCCGCTGCTCCCCTAAGCAGTGTATTTCGTCAGTCTGCCTGTTTCTGCTCCCCGCTCTGGCTCTGGTGAATTCTCTCACCCTCCCATGCTTCTGACTGTACCCAGTGCTTGTATAAATAAATAAATAAATCTTTAAAAAAAGAAAGAAAATGAGAAGCGAAGGAGAAAGTTGGAATTTGCAACTTTCTAGAAACTTGCATTTCTAGACAATCTGCTACAAAATTTAACAGATTCAGATGGTAAACAAAAAAAGAAGTACCCTTCTTTATTATTTTCACAGCTTTCATTATTTTCTAAGAAAAAAAAATATTGCTTTTCAAGATTCATTTGTACCAAGGAAGTGCTGATCAACTGAAAAGATACAAAAAAATCCTCAAAATGATAAACTTTCAGGGGGCCTTCCTGGTGGTGCAAGGGGTTAAGTAGCAGCACTATGAAGCAATCTATAGCTACTGCAGCACCTGCCAGGGAGCAACCCACATGGTGCAGAAGACCTCTCCTGCTCACCCACTGCTTCCCTCGGCAGTGCATTTCAGTCAATCTGCTTGTTCTGCTCCCCACTCTGGCCCTGTACTCAGTTCTTACATGCATAAATAATTTGTTTTAAAAAATAACAAACTTTCAAATAGAAGACAATTTTGAGATTTATATTTCTCTTCCCTTTCACTTGTGTCTAAGTTAATATTTTAATTGCATTTACAATAATATTTTAACTGATGAGGTGGTTGGATATACTTGATTATTTGCCTTTGTGTGATTTACCCCAAATTAAGTTTAATTTTAGAAAGTCCCTCCCCATTTTAAATGGAGGGATACAAACAAAAAAAGGTAAACAAATGTAGGGGCATGAAGGACACTGAGCAGGTATTCTGATCCAGTAGACTGGGTAAAGAAGGAGTCCTGGAGCCCTCAGTGGCTTTTCAGGCTGCTATTGGGATTTACCAGGTACATGGCAGGCAGGGGTGCTAGGGGGCCAGGAGGCTGGCAGGCCTCCCATCCCCCAGCAAGTCTTCACTCTATCTGGGCTTTCTCATAGTTCTGCTTCTGCTTCTCTGCTTCTCCTTCTCTCGGCTTCTCTGCTTCTGCTGGCATCCCCGTGATGCCATCCTGGCTTTTAAGCCCAGTCTTAGCCCAGGTGAATCCCATCTATATATGCCCACACCCTATTCCAGGTGCCCGCCATCAGGCATGCATTCAGGACCACAGGGTTCTGTCATTTATCCTAATGGCAGGAGGGCAGAAAAGCCTGATACTTTTTACCTTACCCTACAACAAAGTTGTGGAGGTTGTGGAGGGAGGATTCACCTTCTGCTCTCCAGAGCTGTCTTTTGGAAACCTCTGTCCTCAGAGCACTGAAAGTACTCAGCCTGTGCTCAAAGCAACTTATGAGGTCCTTCTCAATAGATACCTGAAACTTATTTTTCAATCACTCTGGGATAGCACTGCCCCAGCTGAGAACTCATCCTGCCAGCAAAAGCAGGTCTCAAAGTCCTTGTGACTCATTCCACATGTGATTTAAACACTTATGACCAAACTAGAATCTAGTAATAGAAAAATTACATGGGTAATTCCATTTTGTGAAGGGAAGTTGAAGTTTGGGATGTGTAGGGTAAGGAAAAAGGTATCAGGCTTTTCTGCCCTCCCGCCATCAGGATAGATGAGGGAACCCTGTGATCCTGAATGCATGCCTGATGGCGGGCACCTGAAGTGGGTACACCTGTGCTAAGACTTGTGCTTTTAAGGGCGGCGTCACAGGGACGCCAGAAGCTGAGAAAGCAGCAGCAGAAGCCAAAGAGAAGCCGAGATCACCGGAGAGCCCGGATAGAATGAGGATTTGCTGGGGGCTGGGAGGCCTGCCAGCCTCCTGGCCCCCCAGCACCCCTGCCTGCCATATGCCTGGTGAACCCCAATAAAAGACCTGCAAAAAGCCACTGAGGACTCCGACTCCTCCTTTACCCGGTCTGCATGGGATCAGAAAACCTGCACCATGTCCAGTCCTGCCCTTACAGGATGTTAATGAATTTCCTTAATACAGCTCTACTGGAATGAAAATTTTGATTTCCTCTTCTAGTTGTTGCCAGTTAGGAGTCATACTATATAGCTCAAAGTTTGCTAAAGATGCCAGTGGAAAGCATGTTTTCCACTTTGCTTAGTGTAACATATGAGGTTGTAGAGTCTTTCTACCCCCTGAAAGCTGAGCAAAGCCTCACAGAGCCTCTGTTGAAGTGAGATTTTCATTGAATTTGTGTGCAAGGAAATATGGTTAAAGCCCGGAGTTTAACTTTGTATATACCTTTTTCTTCCAAGATAAGCTTGCTAGAGCATAACTTTGTGACAGAAAGAAGTTCATAATTCAAGAGGTTCTTTTATTTCTTGTCTCGGATGTCTAAGTGGAAATTATTATCCACATATTTTTCCAATAGATCCTTTCATGTCACTCCTTTTCAATATTGTTGTAACATATCCTTATGTTAGCCCACTTGAGTATTGTAGCATAATCTGGTGAACACTATTAAACATTTACAGCTCTGGTCAGACAACATAGTTTTTCTCATACCCCTTTCTCTGAAAGTCCCACCTTTCATTCCTTTGTTCTGCTGTCATCACATGCTTATGATAAGTATGGAAACCTAGGTTCCCAAAGACAGAGCAATGGCAAGGACCTACTCTTAGAAGCATATAGTCTAATCAAGAAAAAAATATGTTTATAGGTGAAATACCACAAGACCATATGTAGTTAAGTCATAAGAGTGAGGAGGCCAAAATATTTTTCAGAGATGAAAGAAATTACTTTTTCTTAGACTTAATTTCATTTAAAAATATCTATGCATATACATTATGAGAAACATTAACAGCATAAAAGAAGCCACCAGCAGCAGCTCTCCTGCCCACCTGTGACCATGTAGGTGTTTCTCTTCACCAACTTTTTCCCTTTACAAAGAAGCAAAGGCTGCTCTCTTCCCAAGGCTGGTCACCTGGGTGACTATGCAGATGTCTCTTTTAGCAATCCTGTCCCTTTTGGGGCAGCTTTTTTTTTTTTTTTTTTGTCTGCTTGTGTCTGTGCAAGCGTCCTTGACTTCCCAACCCTTTTTATAATAAAACTGCCCTTTTGAATATTAAAAAATAAAATAAAGGAACCATTTTTCATTTTCTTTCAGTCTCTAATCCCAGAGGAAAACATTGCTAGCAGCCTAACATATTCTTCTTTTTTTTTTTTTTAAGATTTATTTATTTATTTATACAAGCACTGGGCACAATCAGAAGCGCAGGAGGGTGAGAGAATTCACCACAGCCAGAGCTGGGAACAGAACAGGTAGACTGATGAAATACACTGCTGAGGGGAGCAGCAGGTGAGACAGGGGAGGTCTGTCACACCATGTGGGTCCCTCACCGGTGGTGGGGGATCAAACCGATGCTACAGAGGCTGCAGGCAGCTTTGCAGCCCAGCGCTCAACTGCTGTGCCACCAGGGGAGGCCCATCTAACATATTCTTATAGATATTTTCTTTGTACATAAGAGGAAGCAGAGCAGAATGGTTAAGAATATGGTTTCTGGAGGCAGCCTGAGTGAGATTAAATCCCAAATTGCCTTTGATATTGGACAAGTTACATATCTTTCCTGAACCCTAAATGGATTATTAATATCCACCTCACATATATGTCATATTCTATGACCTAATTTTTATATAGGGTAATTTTATATGACCCAATTTACTTTTATGGCCTAATTTTTATTGGTTGTATTGTGAATATGTTCCAATCTTCATTCATATGTGCAACAACCGTTCTTTGTAATTATTTTTTAAAACCCCGTGATTTGGCAGTCCTTATTTTTTTTAAGGTTTAATTATTTATACAAGAACTAGGGTACAGGCCAGAGGCATGGGAGGTTGAAAGGATTCACCAGAGTCAGAGTGGGGAACAGAACAGGCAGACTGACCAGAATACACTACTGAGGGGAGCAGCGAACAAGACAGGAGAGGTCTGCCGCCCCATGTGGATATTTCCCTGACTGGCCGGGAATCCAACCCTCACTGCAGAGGTTGCAGACAGCTTCACAGCACTGTGCTCAACCCATTGTGCCACCCGGGAGGCCCTGGCAGTCCTTATTATATTGTTCTCTTATAAATAGACACACATAAGCTTTTATTCAGAAGCCAGTATTACTTTGGGGGGATTCTGAGGGCATTCTCTAGGAGGTGACACATGTTTGAGTTATGTTAAGAATGCTTAGGAATTTGGATATTCTATTGGACAGAGGTTTTATAGGTTTACAAAGAAAGGGCAGGAATCTATTTACTCATTGATATTACTCATAAATATTTACTCATAAATATTACTGAATGGTAACTACATGTAGGAATAAGAACAGAACTTAAAAAATAGATGAACTGTAAACTGTCCTTCTTCCAAAGTGTGTTAGAGACCAGTGACATGCATGTTTGGGGAGTGGCTAGCAGGAGAGTTTGGATAGACTCGAGTATGTTTAAGCTCACTTTTTCATGGTGTAAACTAAAAGTGACAGAGTTCCATAATCTCTCTGTCCTCTGATCAAAATTTACCAAGTTACCTAGCCAAAGTATTTGTAGATATAATGCATTCTCTGTAGAATTTTGATGCAAACCATGTAGTTTAGCTTCATACTGGCTCATGAGTTATATCTATTGATACTTTGGGGGAATAGACTAGGAAACCAAAACAGTCTCACTTGGGTACTTTGGGCAAAGTTCTGACACTTTATGGGTCATCTGGTAAATACAGAGCATAACAATAGGTTAAAAAAGGTTTCTATACAAAATGTCATCTATGCCTGGAATTTTAAGAGATTCCATATTTCTTTATCTATTGACCCAAAATTGAATGGTCTTTATGTCAAGTTCACGAGTTGATGAAGACACCTTTAGTAATGTTAAATGTATTACTGGAGTAGTTATTCTAATTGTCCCAATGAAGCACCCCATCAACAATTTTTTTTTTAACTACTGAAATTTTATGAAAAAGGCAGATGTCTTGTATATTGAAAAGAAGAGTGGTGAGAGAGAGAAGAGCTCAGGGAGTGGGATGATGTTGGGTGTGCAGCTTCAATATTTCTTTAGTTTGTTTCCAGTGATAATTCTTCCTCATGCTCTCCTCAGTAACTCTGCCTTTTTGTGTGAACTGCATTTAAGTGATGAGGAAAAGTCAAAATACGGTCAAAAACCAAGTAGAGTCCAGTAAGGAGGCCAGGAGGACAGTGAGACGTTAGTCCAGTCATTGCTATTTTGGATGTTGTTCTGGGAGTAAGGATTTCATGCTGTGGTCAGAGGTTGCTCCTCTGTAGTTTTGTATTAATCCCAGACATAATAAAGGCTGGATCCATGTCATAAAAGCTTTGTATAATTCTCAAGCAGCAGGAATATTTGTTTTTGTATTTTTTTAAAATATACATGTATATATTTTTTACATCATTGTTCATTTTTGTACAATGTTTGATTTCTCCTCTCAGGTGTAGTCCCCGTAAAATTCCCACCACCAATTCACCCATGAACCATCACCATAGTCTTCTGTGCTCTTCCTGCCTGTTTTAATCCCTCTACCACTCCCTCCCCTGCTGAGTGTCTCTGATTTATAGTTAGTTGTCTGATAGTATTTTCCTTTTTTTTTCCTGATCCCTTATTTGGTCCCCCTACATTCCTTCTATTTAAAGGCAAAAGTGATAGCTTCCTACATGCCAGGGTGTTCCAAAGAAAATCAGGCAGTCTTTCAAAGTAAATTTACCAACATACAAACAGTCATTTAAAATCAATTTTCAGCCATATTAGTTGTTAAATAAGATACAGTGTTAGGCAGCATCATGTGCTGAGATGGAAGAAAAATTACTTCATTACAGTTTGATGAATGCTAAAGCACAAATCCAACCAGGGAGGGTACTGCCAAAAATAATACAGGATATTTTAAAACCTACAGTGAAAATCTACCCGAAAAATCTAATTTTACTAAGTTTTGAAAAAGGGAAACTGTGACAGGCTATAAATTATTCCTGTTATTAAAAAGCCATTGTTGCTTACATGAAATCTACAAATACACATCCATAGACATTGATATTCTCCTCTCGCCATCCTCCTTTCTTCCGTAGCTGTCTCAGATCGCTTAGGGAGGATGTGAGGGCCATCTGGCTGTGACGTCTGTCACTCCTGATCGCCAGGGTTGGTCAGTTGATGTGGCTGGCAAGGCAGGAGTCCCATTCTGCCTTCACCATTCTACGCATGTCTCTCCTGAAGCTGTGTGCTCCGTGGAAGAGGAGGCCTTCCCAGAATGAGACGTGCTTTTTGGTCAAGGGTATAGGAGTAGCTGCTCCCTCCAAACATGTTAGAATCTCCAAACGTATTCTCAAGGTTAACCTGCTTAGGGATGAGCATGTGGGAGGCACTTGAAGAATGCAGATGATTTCTCTTATTTTTGAAAATGAAAATTTTGTTTTCCACTTGTAATACAGGACTGCAATCCATCCCAACTTATTTCTGGTTAAGTCATATCAACTTGTTAATATTTGGCCATTTTTGATGTATAAACCATCAAGTTCAGTAGTCAACCTAATAGTTTAAAGATACAGACATCGACATAAACAGAAGAGAGACTTTCCAGATTTGTCAGAGAATACTTAATGGTGCATAAGCAGCCAAACTCGAGCATGAGGATTTCTATTTTAAATACAACTTTCTATAGGTAAACTTATAAAGTGGTGAATAAAATATTAAAAGATTTTTAAAGAAGGAAAAAACACTTTTTCCTTTCTGTATACTTTCTTTCACATTTATTTCAGACACATTCTATAATCAATCAGGATAAGTTTAGAAAACCTGTTTAAATATTACTGTTAGTAATATTTTATCTGATATATATGTATAGAAAATGTATATCTATATAATTGAAATATATATGTAATTGAATTTAGAAACAGAACCCTATCTTTTGTTGTAATTAAAAATGCGATGGATTTTTCAAATCACCAGAAATATCGATCTAAGATTTTAGTGATAATCTGGTTAAACTCACATTTTATACAGAGTAGCTTATGTTGTTTGGGAGAAGTAGAAAACTGAGAACAAAGGCTCGGATCCTCTCTACGCAAGACACTTTTGCCTGATTTATATTTTAGATTGGCTTAAAAAAAATAGTAAACTGAACAGTGGTGATGATTTTCTGCTAATATAATTTGACTCTATGTCTTCTTCAACTTGAGGCTTTTACTCTAAAATTATTTTACTCAACATCTTTAATGAAATTAATGTGCAATAGAATATCTCTATTTCTTCTGTTTCTTTGGACTTTTTGGAAACATAATTTAGATTTCACAATATGTTAAAGATGTACAATTTGTTATTTGGACACACTTTGGTATTGCAAAATAATGATCGCCATGGCATTAGTTAATCCCTCCACATGTTACATAAATCTTTTTTTGCTTGTTTGTTTTTATGGTGAGATGTTTCTCTTTCTTGAAATATAAGAAATGCATGACAGATATATTCTACCTTGTGCTGACCTACTTGCTGGATCAGAGTCAGCTTTCCTACATCTCTGGATAAATATGTAATGTTAAAATATAAAGACTAATTTTAAATGTGATAGCACAAAATTTTTTCCTTGAAAAATATTTCTTTTAGTCTTTCGTGGCATAATTCACAGATATTTTTATAACATGCATGAAGAATATAGTGCAGGTGCTGCATAAGAGCAAGTGTGTAAGCATGCCTTGCCATCTGAAAAGTAGTGGAGAAATTCTGTGGTTTCAACTTCTTAAAAAAATAATTTTTGTAATTTGTGAAGACAGCATGAAGGACAAGATCTCTCATGGATGTGGAAGTCAGAGATGTAGGGAAAGGGAAGAGAGAATTCATGTGTTGGCTTTTGGCTGTTTTGAAGCATCACTGACTGAGACTCAATTATAACTAATGTAAAACACAGGAGTATATAATGGAGGAAAGCCCTCAATACAACTAGGCAGTGAATCAGATAACATAAAAGCCTTCTACCTGTCTGTCATTTCTTTGATAACTTTACTTCCTTAGGAAAAAATCTACAATTGTTTAATTTTTCCTGCCCCACTGATAATGCTTTGCAGCTGTTTCTGCTGTTTTTGTTTTTTATAATAAATTTATCAAAATTTTGAGAGGTTATCCCTTTAAAATAATTGATTGCTTCAGAATACAAAAGGAAAGATATTATTAATATAAACAAACAAATAATATCTAGAATCGCTGAAGGGACAGAACTACTTTGTCATTTGGTATTTAGAAGTTGCTTATAATGAATAATGTGTATCTACTGCTTTGGCAACTGTTAAAATAAACAAAGCTTCTTGAGGCAATAAAGGGCATTTAGAATGTACTTAGTTGAAATGGAGATTCTGAACATTTAAGCCGCTGTCTCCCAGGCCATTAATAGAGAGATGCTGTTCAGCCTTGCTAAAGGGTCTGAAGGAAGTAAGAGGACACATGTTGCTAAAAATTGAGCTCTGAGAGCACTTAACTTTAATAACATATTCTAAAATTATTACCTTCAACTATTAGGGAAGGGTCAGTTAAAGTGTGTATGAACTTTTCTGTGATCGTATCATGTAAATGGAAAATTATTATACATTATTGTGACACACCTGTCTTTATAAATGTTATATGGCCATCTTAGAAATTTTCATACTTGCAAAATATTTTTCCCCATTCAATATTGATAAATTATAGGCTGTCAAAGTCAAATCCATCATTTTTTTTTTGCTTGGCATGTTTTTCCAAAACCGTGCCAACTTCCATCTTTAGAAAATAAAATGTGTTAATGAGCTGAGTCCAATTGTATACAATTCAAATGGCAGTGTTAATGTTTATAAAGTACTTCACTTGATAACTTGTCATCTCACAATTTGCAATTCTAAGTTCTCTAAGCCTGCGAAAATCTCTTGTTTTGGGAATTATTGTTAATTTTTGTCATCTTTGGGGACACTTCCATGTAATTTAGATGGTTGAACCAGGCAGGAATAGTGTAAACTATACAGTGCATTCTTAGCTAAAGCAAAGAATCTTTTTCCTTTGAACATCTTGGTCTACAACAGTAAAATTCTTAAGGCAGAGGACAGAGGTCCAGGAGACTCGATGGCCCTAAAAGGTGTCAGGCACAAGCTGGAATATGATAGTTTACTAGGAAAATAATGAATGTGTCTCTAAGTGTCCAGAACAAAGGCATCATCATGCTTTGATAAAGAAGCAATTATTATTTGCCTTCTAAAGCTTTTTTCACTGCAGTATCCCTTACTGACAAGTTCAAAGGCATATATGCCCTTGATGGGGCATCTAACTTAAATATGGCATTTAAAGTCCCCTAAGCCTGAGTAACTCCTGGTAGTTGGTGTAGGAGAGGAAATAAAATTTTGCTTCTACACTTCTAGTTTCTTGCCTACGACTATAATAAAGGACAAAAGAAAAGGAGAAAAGTTATTTTTCCTTGAGACCCAAAAGATAGTCAAGTTGTTGGGGCTTATTGTCATCATGCACTAAGGAAAAGTGGCAGGGGTCTGGGACTTCAAAGGGGAGGAAGTCAATTCACAGGAAGATGAAGAACAGATGCTTGGTAAACAACATGTTTGCCAGACAGAGCAGATAAGTCTTCCTGATGTAAAAATTTATCTTTGATAAGAGCTCTTTTCTGGCTCACATACCCTATCTTTTTTTTTTTTTAGGCAGTTAAAGGGGAAAGTAAAGGGGAACTTTCCTGAGTTTTCTGGATCCAACTTGTCTTTGACCCAAAATAATCCAGATGCCAAAGCAGGTCATGGATTTAGCTGTTCTTCTATTAACAACGTCACATCTATAAAACTAAAGCAGAGAGTTTAGAAATTTGGCTGCTATTGTCAATCAAAAGGGAAATTTCAGATCAGGAGAAATGGGGTTGGATTATTAGAGGTGGCCTTATTAGGTCTTTTTTTTTAATGTTTGAGTATTAGTATTACTAATTTAATACCGCATGCAAACTTTCCAAACTATTAGCAGTCTAGAGCATCAAACACTGTCTCAGAGATTCTGGGAGTGATCCAGTTGTGGCTCAGCCTCTCCACAAGTCTATAGTCAGGATGTCTGTCAGGCAGCAGCTCAGGAGGCCCTCCTCCAAGCCCACTCCTGTGGCTGTTGACTGGCAAGGACTGGCTACTGGTTAGAGACCTCAGTTCCTTGCACTTGTACCTCAAGGAGAGCTTACAGCCTGGCAGCTGGCTTCCTCAGGGGGACTAAAGGGGGGGACCTAGTGGTAGCCAGCAGCGAAGCCCCTAAGTGGTGCCCTGAAGCCTTTATTGTCTTCTCTTTGCTGTAAGTGACTCACTAGTTCTACTTGATTGTGTGTTTATTTTGGGCAATGTCAATTGTCATGCCAACAGAAACGCTATACTTTCGGATTTCCAGTGTTTCCTTCTTAGACGCCTTAAGTATTCTTCACTCCTTTTTATTCATTCATTCCATTCTCATTCCTTTTGTGAGCACTTTCCATGAACTGAAACAACAAATGGCACTAGAGAAGACAAAGATAGTTGCAGACATGCAAACACATCCACTGAGGCCACCTGGGAAGTGTCCTAGAAGAGGCACCAAGGCATGAAACCTTCCTCCTTTGGGGGAAGGTTGGGGTCATGAACAACCTCCCGGAAGAGGAAATGGTGAGCTGTGTAGGTATATGTTGCTGGGGCCTTCCTGGTGGCCTAGGGGTTAAGTCTCAGCGCTATCACCTCTATGGCCTGAGTTCAATCCCCGGCCAGGAGAGTTAACCCACATGGCACAGCAGACCTCTCCTGCCTCATCCGCTGCTCCCCTCAGCAGTGTATTTCTGTCGATCTGCCTGTCCTGTTCCCCACTCTGTCTCCAGTGAATCCTCTCATCCCCCGTACCTCTGACCTATACCCAGTTCTTCTATGCATAACTAACTAACTAACTAAATAAATAAATCTTTATTTAAAAAAAAGAATATTCTGCTGGAGGAAGCCTGGGTGTGCTTATCAGAGGGACTGGTGCCTGCCAAGGCAAGGAGGCAGGAAGTAGGAAGGGGAAGATGCCAGCTGCTTAGCAGGTAGGGGAAGATGCCAGCTGCTTAGCTGGAGAGTAGTATGGAATGCAGGATGCATATTTCTGGGTAGTACAGTAGCAGACACAGGGAGCGGTCTGTGCTCTGGTACTGAGCATGAGAACCATCGCTCAACTGACCACTTGGAGTGACCCTTGCAGGTTCCACACGACCCAGCCCAACACAGGCCTCCTGGCACACTGGGCCTCCATACGCTGCTCTGGGTAAGTCCAAAAGGATAATCATGGTTCTGCTCCAGGGTGTGGGGTTTTAGACACTTATTCCACTTGGCCCACTTGTCCAGGAGTTGGCTGGGTCAGCTCACTCACCCACCTTACTTACCTCCTGGCTCAGATCTCACCTTCTCATGGAGGCCTATCTTCAGTGCACCTAGTGAGTGCGCAGCCAGCCTTCCCCACTCAGCGTTCCCGCTCTCCCTTTTCCTGCTGATGACTTTTTTTTTTAAGATTTATTTTTTTAGGGCCTCCCCAGTGGCGCAGCGGTTGAGCGCTGGGTTGCAAAGCTGCCCACAGCCTCTGCAGCGCTGGTTCAATCCCCGGTTGCTCCCCGGCCACTGGAGGAGGGTCCCACATGGCGCGCAGACCTCTCCTGCCGCCCACTGCTCCCCTCAGCAGTGTACTTCGGTCCTTCTGCCTGCTCTGCTCCCTGCTCTGGCTCTGGTGAATTCTCTCACCCTCCCGCGCTTCTGACTGTACCCAGTGCTTGTATAAATAAATAAACAAACAAACAAATAAATAAATAAAGATTTATTTTTTTAAATATATTTATGCATACCTGAACTGGGGCGGGCGTAGGCCAGAGGTGTGAGGGGGTAAAAGGATTCACCAGAGACAGAGTGAGGAGCAGAACAGGCAGATATTCTGACATACATTGTTGAGGGGAGAAATAGGGAAGGCAAGAGAGGTCTGCTGTGCCATGTGGATTAGCTCCCTGACCAAGGATCGAACTTGTGCCACAGTGGCTGGCAATAGCTTGATAGCACTGCCTTTCACCCCTTTGCCACCTGCTGACTTCTTGTTTTTCTGACATTTACCTTCCAGAGTACCATAACATTTGTATGTGATCACTGTTATATTGTGATCTTTGTTCATGTGTCTTGCCACCAAAATATTAGCTCCCTGAGGCAATAAGTGATGTGTGTTCTTTGATGTGTCCCCAACACTTAGAGTGGAATCTGATGCATGGTACATGTGTGTCATAAGAAATAATTGTTGGGCCACTATGGTGGCACAAGTGTTAAGACGCAAACTTTGAAGTAATCTGCAGCCATTGCAGCACGAGTTTGATTCCCAGCCATCAAGGGAGCAACCTACATGGTGCAGCAGACCTCTCCTGACTTGCCCGCCACTCCCCTCAGTAGTGCACTTCGGTCAGTCTGCCTGTTCTGTTCCCTGTTCTGTCATTGGTGAATCCTCTCACTCCCTACACCTCTGGCCTGTACCCCAGCTCTTGTATGCATAAATAAATGAATCTTTAACAAAAAGAAATAATTGTTGACTGAATGACTAACCTAATTTATTTGATATTTGGATATTTGAAACATCAACACTGGATAAGAAATAGCAAGCAGAACTGGAAAAACAGTTCAAACATATATTCTTCTATGTTTTCCTGACAGTCTAATATATAGTATAGGAGTTTCTTTTTGTGCGGGACCTTTCCACGAGGTTGGGAATGTAGATGGTGGTATCAAAGCTATATATTTGTTCACAACCCCCTTTGGGGTGAAAAAGCACTTTCTCATCCATTCCATCCTCACCTATCTCACCATCCCATATTGCACTCCATTTACTTCTTTCATTGTAGGCTTTCAGAATCAGTCACTGGAAATAGGGGGCCCATGGCTGTGTATGCTCCTATTTGTCCCAATTCTGTCTCTGGACTTGTGCCTCTCCATCCAGCCTTGTAAACCCAATGAGCATCCCACACTGGGCTGTCTGGTGGTCCCAGGGCCCTCACATTCTGTGACTAGGACCACCCAGGTCTCGCCACTCCATGCCTCCCCCTTCTCCCTCCTTATGGTTTCTTGACCCATTGACTTCACTTTGTGTTTCCTATTTCCTAGTCATGACTGTGCTCCTTATGTCTCCCCATGTGTCTGCTCTCGTCCTTTCTTTGGGCTGAAATCTTTTTGGTTTCAGGTTTTTGAGGACTTCCTTACTGATGATCAAATAACACATCCATTTCTCTGTTGCAGTGAACTTTCTTGGAAACTTTTCCTCTTGTGGAACTGAACTTCTTGGGTTTTCTCATTCTTTCTAAATTTTCTGCTGCATTTTCTTTCATACTTGCCAGATTTCTTTCATCCCCAGCACCAAACTTAAGCAATAGCCAGGACAGGTGCCTCCATCTTTAGCACTTTTCTTTGTTCTTGCCTTTGGAGAGTTTGCTATTTCTTGCCATTTCTGTGAACCCCTTTGTTCAGGACTCACCTCTTTTCCCCTCTAGAGTTATTAAGCAGCAATGCTGTCCATACTGTCTACCAAAAATTCCCATCCAATCTAAATTCCATGATCTGATCCCATGTATGTGTATAAAAGTAAACTTACAATTTCCTTCTTAAACATCTTCCTTTCCTCCAAGGCAGTTATACATATCCTTCTCTGGGTTGTAGGCCTTGGAGTCACTTTTGTTTAATTTCTCTTCATACTTCTCTACATTTATTTTAAAAAGTAAATACCTGTGGTTACCATACCATCTGAGTCTTCATTTATACCCCAATCACCACAGCAACCAAGATTCACTCCCACCAATCTCGCTCATGTACAATTGTCAAATTAATCTTTACAAGATATTTTTTCCTATCAAATTTGCCAGTGAGTTGTCATTTTCTTTTGTTTTCTTAGCCATTTTCTAACAAGTCAGCTCTGGATCCGCATGCCCTCTTCTTCTCCCCTAACCTCATTCCAACATTTCTCTGTTCTATAATGTCTGTTAAACCAATCTCCTCAACCCACAATTCATACTTACTCCTCACTTTTAGCCTCCTTTATTTAACCAATAAATGTTTGTTAATTGATATAATGTACTCATTTTCTTTCTTTTTGTAATGCTATACACTTTCTTCTCCTTAATATGAGGGTGCTTGCAATAATTGCTCATGTTTTTTTTAGGACTGGCTGTGAATAAGAACACAAATGTTCTAAATGAATTACTACATTAATTCATCATAGTAATTCTATAAGTTAGAAACACTTTGATACCCATTTCAAGAATGAGGAAATGGGGAAAGTTAAGGAAACCACTGAGACACATCTCTGGAATTCTGCCTATATTTAAGATGAGTCAGACAAACAAAAGAACATAGACTTGCGAGACAGGCTGACTTGAACTCAAGTCTAACTGAATCAAATCCCAGTCAGGGGAATTCAAGTATGTGGGTGAGTTCCTTTGAGCTTGAATATATTTATAAAATAAGCAAATCTAATACAAATATATACAAATATAAATTTGTATAAAAGCCTGCCCTAGAGAATAGAACAAATATTTTTATTTCTCTTCAATGTCATCAATCCATTGAAAGCCTTACTTGACCATTTCAAACCCTCAGTGAGTATGTCACCCTTTGTATTTCCATAGTGACTTGAATCTACCCAGGTTAATTTAAGACTTAATGATAACCTGCTTTCATTTTGTATTGCTTTCCTGGTTAAAAATTAAGAGCAGGTTCTTCCCTGGTGGCGCAAGAGGTTAAGACGCAACGATATGAAGCTATCTGCATCCTTTGTAGCACAAGTTCAATCCCTGGCTGGCCAAGGTGCAACCCACATGGTGCAGTAGTCTTCTGCTGTCTCACCTGCTGCTCCCGTCAGGAGTGTATTTCAGTTGATCAGCCTGTTCTGTTCCCCAATCTGTCTCTGGCGGATCCTCTCTCTCTCTCTCTCTCACACACACACACACACACACACACACACATCTCTGGCCTTTCCACAGCTCTTGTATGCATACATAAATAAACCTTTAAAAAAATTAAGAACAGGGATGATGTATTTTAATTTTCCATTTGTTAGTACATGGGACCACAAAACCCCAGAATAGTCAAAACCCTTCTGACTAAAAAGGAAGAGAATGAAGGTACACAGTCCCAGACTTTAAACTATACTACAGAGCCATAATAATCAAAACTGCATGGTACTGGAACAAAAACAGACACACCGACCAATGGAATTGAATAGAAAACCCAGAAATAAACCTGCAAATTTATGGAAAACTAATCTTCATCAAAGGAGCAAAGAATATGCAATGGAACAAAGAAAGTTTGTTCAATAAATGGTGATGGGAAAACTGGGCTGCTATATGAAAAGAAAAATGTGCATGCCTCACACCATGCACAAAAAACAACTCAAAATTGATTAAAGAATTAGATATAACACCTGAAACCATAAAATATATAGAAGAAAAATAGGTGAAACACTTCACAATATACAACTAGCAACATCTTTAAGGGCACATTACCCCAAGCAAAGATCATGAAGGAAAGGATAAACAGCTGGGACTACATCAAATTAAAGAGCTTCTGTAAAGCAAAAGAGACATCAACCAAAACAATGAGACACCCTGCTGATTGGGAGAAAATTTTTGCACACAATACTAATGATAAGGGGCTGATTACAAAGATCTACAAAGAGCTGATGAAGCTCAACAAAAACAAAGTTAACAACCCAGTCAAAAACTGGGAGAAGAGCTAAAAAGCATGTCTCCAACGAGGAAATGCAAATGGATAACAAGCATATGAAAAAATGTTCTACATCCCTCATAATCAGGAAAATGCAAATCAAAACCACAAGATACCTTCTCATACCAGTGAGAATGGCACATATCAAAAAAAAAAAAAAAAAAACTAGCTACAAAAAATTTTGGCGAGGATGTAGAGAAAAAGGAATGCTCCCACACTGCAGGTGGGAATGCAGACTGTCCACCCACTATGGAAAGCTGTGTGGAGGTTCCTCAAAAATGCTGAAAATGGAGCTTCCATGTGATCCAGAGATTCTACTCCTAGGTATCTACCCAAAGGACTCAAAAACATTAATTCAAAAGGATACCTGTACCCCTATGTTTATTGCAGTGTTATTTACAATAAGTAAGCTATGGAAACAACCCAAATACCCCAAAATAGATGACTAGATCAAGAAGATGTGGTATATATACATAATGGAATATTACACAGCAATCAAAAAGATAAACTCATGGCATTCACAGCAATATGGATAGAGCTGGAAGGGATTATGCTCAGTGAAATAAGCTAGAAAAAAAGAGAAAAATACTGGATGATTTTACTTATAGGAGGAATGCAGTGGGTCCAAATAAGGGATAAGGGAAAAAAGTAATAATAATAAAGTAAAAATCAAAATCAACAGGCAACTCTAAACTGAAGACTTTTTGCAGAGGAGGGAGTAGGGTCAAACCAGGGGTGGGAAGAGCACAAGAGACTACAGTGATGGTATATGGGTGAATTGGTGGTGAGAATTTCATGGGGACTATAACCAAGATGAGAAAGTATACATTGTAAACAATGAAGAATAATGTAAAATTAATTAATTAATTAATAAAAAGCATAATGAAGAACAGTCTTCATTTGTAACTGGCATGTCTATTTAGGCAGTGATGTGTCCATCTCAGCCATATCTGATGTAACATTTGTGTATACTGTGGTCCTGTCAGCTTGCTGTTATTTAATGTGTTCTTTCCTTTCTTTTCCAAACACAGCATGTGCATTCAGATACAATGGACTCTCCTTTGTCTACCTCATCTACCTCTTGCTCATTCCTCTGTTCTCAGAACCAACAAAAGTGACGATGCAAGGTAAGAGACATTTGTTTACCATAGCATGAATGCATTTTTCTGGCCTCCCTCTTTTCATTATCTGATGTAAGAGATGTCATCTTTGCAGCTTCCTGCTCCAGTGGGGAGCAGATGTCAAACACTTGAACCATTGCAACTAGGATGGTGTGAACCTGTTGGAGATATAGCATATCCCCGAATAATGGTATCTTGGTCAAAATTGATTCTTATAACTTTGATGAGAAGAAAGAGTCCTGGCTGACCTTGAGTGAAAACATGTTATTTGAGAACGTGGTTTTCTTATTTGTAATTTTGTTTAAAGTTGCTGTCTCCAAGAACTATCAATGACATTGAAGTTTTACTCTACATGGTCTCTTCACTTACACAGCTCATCTCCCCATACTAGATTCTTGTTAGGTATTTCTTAATGGGTTTATAGTATTTCTGGAATGATTTCATTTGTTAATGCTCAGAAAACTCAGTGTAGGATCGATAAAATAAGGTAGATGATGTGACAACATTGGCTCATGCATTGCATATTATTGATTGATTCCAATTGGGGGAGAATGTTGTAAGTGGAAAAGAGATGGAGCAGTGTGTTGTTTCTCAGCCATATAGTTAGGAGAACTTGGTAAGAAGCTGGATCCCAAGCATATCTGGTTTGTAAATCAGTTGAGATCTCTTACACATGTGCCTTAATCCACTCTGGAAAGGGAGTAATTTGCATCTGAAGGATAGTTTCTCCAGCATGTTAAAGCAAAATACAGATCTCTTATGCATTGTTTTATAATAGCCTGAAGCCATAGAAAGGAAGAGTTACTAGGTTTTCTGAGACTCTAATTAGAAAGCATGGTCTGGTTTATAAATATACATATACATACATATATTTGAATTCCGTGGACTTCTACGAGTATTAAAATTAAACCACATTCAGAAAAATTTAACAAGTTGTTTTTCAAAACAATACTATTGCGGGAAATAAAAGATATGCCAAATTCCTTCATGGAGTATGCTGACCATGTGTTACATGAAAGGGAAAGGAAGTTGTGTTTGCCCAACCTGCAGAGGCCTGGGAAAGCCCTCTGTGGACACTCTAACTTCTGGTGGTGATTCCTTCTCAATGATGGATTCTTCAGGAAAAGAAGTAAAGACCTGGTGTACATAGAGCCCAAACAATGACTCTGTCTGCCCCATTCATCCCATTAACTATTAAATTATAGTGCCTGTCACCTTCTCTCATCCAAATAGTTAGGACTGCAGATGATATGTTAATTTTCCTGCCTCCAGAAGAATCTAAACAATAGTTCCTCCAAGTCACTTAAGTCCTTAGTCCACAAACTTAAGAAAGACTAGAAAAATGTGAGTTTATATGGATACTCATCAAACCAAAAATGTGTTGTCTATGGGATCTCACCCATCCTACCCGCATTCCTAGAGTTCAACACAAACAAATACATTTAAACAGAATCATCCCTGGCCTCAGAACTAAGATAATGACCTACAGGAAGCTCCTATTTCATGTCGTGGGCTCATTTTACAGAGAGAAGATTCCATACACATTTAGAATAAAGTGCTTTAAAATGAGTATTTGTGTACATTCAATTAAATTATCTATTGTTTTATATTAAGGTGTCTCCTTATTGTTTTATCTGGAAATCAGATACCTGAGATATCCCCCTTCATACTTAGGTGACAGCATCTGGCTCTGTCCTCTTTTCAAACTAATCAGCTATGCCCTAATCTCTGTAGGGTCGGTGAGATTGTCAAAAGTGTGTTTACTAAGTCCCATTCCTCAGTCCAGGAGCGCGAGGGGCTGACACTGTCAGGAGGCTCATAAGGGAAACATCAAATCAAAGCAAGAAGCTTTCCTCTCTGTGTAGATAAATATTCTGAAAAACACAATTTCCAGGGCCTGCTTACTAAGAGAGCACAGTGGATGCACACTGTCTGTTGGTGATCTCCTAAAAGGAGAAAAGGAGCTGAGCTGGAAGGGCAACCCACAGGCATCTGTCCATTTACTATCTTGAAGCAGGTTATGCTTATTTATTTTCCTCTTTCCTGTATTTTAGTGCCAAGAAACACGAGTGATATTCAACATAACCTCATTTATTTGTTTGTTGTTTATGGAAATGCAGGAACTCTAGGAAAGTATGTCTCACATACTTTTTTTTTTTTTTTTTTTTTTTTTTGTAACACATGAGACACCTACTGTAGGAATTTCCAAAATCTGTGTTTTAAGATGTTCCCCACTGGGCATTTCTGTGGTGCGTGGTCAGGGACATCAAAACTGATGTGGAGCAGATGCAAGCCATGGCAGACCTTGGTGACTGTGGTGTGGCTCTTCAGGGAGACTTGTGTTCAGTTGCACTCAAATTTTCTAATTTGTGTTCACATACATTTCTCACAATTGATAAGAAAGTGTATTGGTAAATAGTATTATCAGTCTCTTCCCAGATTTCAAATGGTGACCACTTCTCTAATTCAGATTTAACTTAAATACACTTCTTTAGAAGTGCCCACCTTATTTCATTATTCTCAATGTTTGAACCTATCTGAAATTATGTGTGTAACCAATCCACATCAAGAGCTGCGCTTGACTATCCTGGCCATGCAGACTTCCTGTTTCTGTGGGACTAATCCTGACCTCTCTCTGCTGGTGAAATTCTAAGTAATCCACAGGCTCATCCGCTAAGTCTTAGATGATAAAAATGTCCCCTGGTTACTTTAGTGATCTAATCAGTCTCAGATGTTTATTTCATGTCCCCTTATCAGAGTAAGAATTAAAACTATAAAATATTATTTAAACTAAAACTTCTCCCCTCTGCCAATGTGTGCCCAAGGGTTTCTGGGACTCCTCCCTGGGACAGCTCCTTGTGCTTCTTCCCCTCCCCACTTCAGCATCCCCTGCCCTGAGCTAGCATGAACCTCTCCGGATGTGTGCTCTTCGGTAAGTCCCAGGCAGGTGGGTTCACTCCATCCACCAGAAGTGATTCTCTTTCATCTCCTTGGTCCAATATTGACCCCTTTCTCTTTCCCATGTTGAGAGCACTTGAGTGAAGTGATTTTGAATTGGCTCCAGGAAGGGTGATTCTCTCTTTCTCTCTTTACTTTCGGTCTGTCTGCCTGTCTGTCTCTCTCTACACATTAATGAGTGCTCACATATATACAGCATGGGGAATATGCACCTGTAACTTGCCATATTTAGTGTATCATTTGCTCCCGGCCCCCCAACTTCATAGCATGATCTCATCACTCCCTTGCTTGACTTGGAATTCTTTCCATATTTCCAACTCTCAGCTTCTCCAACATTCTCTTTTATATCCTCTATGAGGCAAGTGACAAGAAACCATGAATGGAAACAGATGCCATTCTCCCTAGAATTCAATGAGAATGAGATGTGTTTGCCACTAGGGTTTGATACCTCACTGGAAGCTAAACCAGAGCTCCATTTCTATGGATTTATTGACTAAATCTCTTTCCCATCTGATATGTAAACTTCAAGTTGGCAAAGATGTTGCTGTTTTGTTTACTGCTAGGTTTCCAGGATCCATAACAGTGTTTGATGTATAGTAAACAGTCAGTAAATATTTATGAAAGGAATGGATTTATTTTGAGAATTTAGCATTCTAAAATCATTTGTCAATGCAGTTATAAGCCTATGCTTACCTAAATCTCCATTATAGCAAACATCATAGAAAAACTTATTGCATAGGGCCTCCCATGGTGGCACAGCAGTTGAGCGCTGGGCTGAGAGGCTGCCCAAGACCTCTGCAGCGCCAGTTCATTCCCTGGCCACCAGCGAGGGTCCCCCCCAAAAAAAAAATTTGTGATCAGTCCTTTATCATTAGTGTTGTTTGCAAAAATTTTCTCCCAGTCGGTGGGGTTTCTCTTTGTTTTTGTCGCTGTCTCTTTTTCTGTGCAGAAGCTCTTTAATTTGATGTAGTCCCAGCTGTTGATCTTTGCCTTCACTATCACTGCTTTGGGTGATGTGTCTGTAAAGATGTCTTTGATGTGCATATCATGTAGTGTTTTGCCTATATTTCCTTCTATGTATTTTATGGTTTCAGGTCTTATATCTAGTTCTTTAATCCATTTTGAATTGATTTTTGTGCATGGTGTTAAGTAGTAGTCAAGCTTCATTCTTTTGCATGTAGCGACCCAGTTTTCCCAGCACCATTTATTGAAAAAACTTCCTTGGCTCCAGAGCATATTCTTTGCATCTTTGTCAAAGATTAGTTGACCATAAATCTGTGGGTTTATTTCTGGATTTTCTATTTGATTCCATTGTTCTGTGTGTCTGTTCTTGTTCCAATACCATGCAGTTTTGATGATTATGGCTTTGTAGTATAGTTAGCTGATGAGACTCAACAAAAACAAATAAAATAATCTAGTCAAAAAATGGGCAGAAGAGCTAAAAAGAAACTTCTCTGAAGAGGAAATGCAAATGGCCAACAGGCATATGAAAAAATGTTCAGCATCACTTGTAATCAGGGAAATGCAAATCAAAACTACAATGAGATACCATCTCACACCAGTGAGAATGGCACATATTAAAAAAACTACCAACAACAAATGTTGGTGAGGATGTGGAGAAAATGGAACTCTCCTGCACTTTTGGTGGGAGTGCAAACTGGTCCAACCACTATGGAGAGCTGTGTGGAGATTTCTGGACCTACTAAACATAGAGCTTCCATATGATCCAGCAATTCCACTCCTAGGTATTTACCCAAAGGACACAGAAATATCAATTCCAAAGAGCACCTGCACCCCTATGTTTATAGCAGCACCATTTACAATAGCTAAGCTTTGAAAACAGCCCAAATGTCCAAAAATAGATGATTGGATCAAGAAGATGTGGAACATATATACCATGGAATATTACTCAGCATTCAAAAAAGATAAACACATGCAATTTGCAGCAACATGGATGGCGCTGGAAGGGATCATATTCAGCAAAATAAGCCAGAAAGAAAAAGAAAAATACCGGATGGTCTCACTCATAGCAGGAATCTAGAAAACTTAAATAAGGGACCAGGAAAAAGAATAACTATAAGAAAGAAAATATCCAAATCAACAAGCAACTATGAACCAGAGACACTCTATGGGGAGTGGGGGGCAGGGAAAGGAGGGCTTGAGGTCAAAATAAGGGGGGTGTAATTGTAAGGGGAATATAAAAATAAAATTTAAATAATAAAAATAAAAAAAAAAGAATAACTTATTGTATATACCAGTCTTCTGGAGACGGAAGTTGCGGGTAAATAATCCATGGGGTTTGTTATTTAAGATTTTTTTTCTTTTTTTTTCTTTTTCTTTTTATATTCCCCATACAATTGCAACCCCAATTTTGATCCTAATCCCTCCTTTCCCCCTCCCAAAGAGTGTCTCTGGTTCACAGTTTTTTGTTGAGGTTATTTTAGATTTATTTGGGATCAGAGAATCAAGAGTAATTGAAAAAATAAAGATCTTTTATTTAAAACAGTAGGATTTTACTTAAGCATAGAATATTGTAGGGAGAAAAATCAGTGTTTTCTTGTTGTCCACTTTACGTTGTGCTCTGCATTTGGATTGAGACTGCTTTTATTAAATTTATTAACTAGTATATAATTAACTTTAGGCTACTTAAGGGTTTCCAAGTGATGAGATATTTCTTAACCAGATACATCATATAATCCCTATACCTTTGATGTATTGAATATAGTTCACTGGCAGAAAGGCTTGTATAGCGGGAGATATGGAAGAAGGCCTCAGTAAGTGCTCAATATATACTGGTTAACAATAATAATAAATTTGGTATTATTTGAAATGCAACATTATTACTCTGAATATCAGAGCAAGCTAGGTTAGAAATCTCATGTATCTGACCATAGGCAGTCTTTCCTTCAGGACTTTTCCTACTGCTCTCTAAATAACTGAGAATTATGTGTTTATAAGGTTTCTTGTTAAATAATATTTGGGGTAAACAACCTATTAATAGAGAGCCAGGAATACTGCCTAGTGTGTACATATTATTATTCTGTACATCAGTTAATCTAATTCTCACAATAATCTTTTAAGGAAGCTGTTATCCTCATTAAAATCTATTATCAAAAATCCTCATTATAGATGCAGACAGAGTTCTAGATGGGTGAAGAACAAACGCTTGGACAGGCAGGTGCTGTGTGGGTGAGCCACGCTCTTAGCTGCTTTGCTGTTCTGACTCATTCCCCTGACAGAACACAGTCCTCTGGGGATTTGCAAAGGAAGAGGGAAACCGAGTCACTTAATAAATACCTGTTGACTGATAGATTACCAGGTCTTGAATACAAGGATCCAGACTGATAATATTGGTATATTTAAGGGAGATATTTTAATATGCATTGGTGTGGATTGATGAACTATGTTTATGTTATATATACATGGTGTTAAGTGTGACTGGTATATCTTTCAACAAATATTAATTGAAAGACTACTCTACACAAAGCATTCTGCTTGGATTTGTGGAGAATAAAAGGGAAGAAAACACGGTTCTTCACTGGAGCAGCCGATCAAAAACACACTGGATCTTTTCCATCTCATTGAATGACAACCCTCTCGAAGAGGCCATTTTTGGAAACCGTGTACCTATCTATTCCAGTGATGCTGACAGTTTTCTGGACTGATCTCAAGATTCTCCTTTGCAGTTGTCTTAAGAGCTTGTCTTTGATAGAGTCAATGGTGGAAAACTACTTTTAAAGTAACTTCTATAGATTTTCGACTCAAACATTTTTTTTTTTTTTGGAGGGGCACAACTGTTGATTGAATTAGGTATGTCACTTTTAGGGGAAAATGAGAAAACACACAGTATTTAGTATAAAACAGTATGAAGGTCACTCTTTGTTATAAATAAGGACAATTAAAGCTTATTTGAATTAAAACTCCTTGGCGGATTCACATGACAAGACAAATATAAGTGGAGCATCTTTCTATGATAAATATATGTGGAGATATATGATGTAGGATGTTGTTACAAGAGATCCAGCCAAGAAAGCAGCAAGCTGCCAAGCAGTACCTACTTGACTCATAACAAAGAAGCAATATAATATCTGAAGTGGTTCTTGAAATGAGGATGTTAGTAATCATAATGACAGCCAAAACTTTTATATCATGTTTTCTATGTACCAGGTCCCGTTCTAATACTTCCTGTATACTAATTCATTTAACCAAAGAATAATAAAATTATCTATTGAAAGGATGGACTCTCCATTCTGGAATGTAAAAAAAAAAATATTTATGATGATGTAAACCTGGTTGTAAAACCCATTAACAAACTGCATAGTGAGATACGGATATTAACCCCCTCACCTTTTATAAAAGGATTGGTAAGAAATTTATACTAGTGAAACTTAGTCACATTTTGGGCCATTTAGATTCTTGATTTCCTTTTGTCATTCTCTTCCCTAACTTTTCCATGTGTCCATGGCACCTTCCCCACAAAGCTGCTTTAGACTGCCTTATTTAATGTATCTGGTCTTCAATTCTTCGATTTGATCTATAAATGCTCAGAGGACAGAGTCATTTTCAATTGGATTCAACAGAAAGTTTTATGTTCATCCATATATTCTTAATACAAAGTAGTTCTAGTAGTATCGGTGGTGTCTCCACTCTGAAATGGGGGAGATACACCTAGCTAGCTACAGTTCATACCTGCTACTGCTGGACCATGCTTCTGTCTGTTTGCTTGGTCCTGCCAGCAGGTTTTGCATTGATGTGTGGGTGACTATATCCTCTTACAAGCTAGAGTGAACAAGAGGGCCTTATCCAGTCCTTTTCTGGATGAGGCATTTAATTATTGGGAGCTAGTTGACAAGAAGCTCTACGTATTACCAAACTATAACATCACCTGAGCAGCAATAGCCATTGGCCTGCAGGAAGAGTTCCTTTCAAGCATCATCTGATCAGTTCACATGTAAAATGTTTACATTATACAAACAAATACTAAGGACTGTATTGATGATTGTTCTCTAAGTTGTGTCCTTTCTAATGACAAATTGTCACTTTGTCCCAGCACCCATATTGATCATGAGAGCCTTTATCCCACATGTTCCCTGAGCTTCCTGCCATGTAGGGGTTAAGTCTCAACAGCATCACTGCCATGGTCTGCTTTCAATTCCCAGCCAAGGAGCTAACCCTGTGGTGCTGCAGCAGAACTCTCCCATCTCACCCACTGCTCCCCTTAGCAGTGTATTTCAGTAAATCTTCCTGTTCTCTGTTCTGCTTCCCCCTCTGTTTCTGGTGAATCCTTTCACCCCCTCACACCTCTGGCCTACACCCCAGTTTTTCTATGCTAAAAAAAAAAAAAAAAAAGTTGGATCTCCCCTGATGGCACAGGCGGTTGAGCACAGTGCTGTGAAGCTGTCCACAGCCTCTGCAGCGCCGGTTCAATCCCGGCCAGCTGGCGAAGGTCCCACATGGCACAGCGGACCTCTCCTGTTGAGCCCACTGCTCCCCTCAGCAGTGTATTTTGTCAGTCTGCCTGTTTTGTTCCGCACTATGTCTCTGGTGAATCCTCTCACCTCCTCGTGCACCAAACCTGGACTGTGCCCCAGCACGTGTATAAATAAGAAATAAGTCTTAAAAAAAAAAGAAAAGAAAATAATATTAAAAAAAAAAATCTTTTTTTTTTTTTTTTTAATAGAGGCATGATTTATTTATTTATTAATTTATTTGTTTGTTTGTACAAGCACTGGGCACAGTCAGAGGCGCAGGAGGGTGAGGGAATTCACCAGAGCCAGAGCAGGGAGCAGAGCAGGCAGAAGAACCGAGGTACACTGCTGAGGGGAGCAGCGGGCGGCAGGGGAGGTCTGCGCGCCATGTGGGACCCTCCTCCGGAGGCCGGGGAGCAGCCGGGTATCGAACCGGTGCCGCAGAGGCCGCGGGCAGCTTCGCAACCCAGCGCTCAACCGCTGCGCCACCGGGGAGGCCCTAAAAAAAAAAAAAAAAAATCTTATTAAGAAAAAGATTGGATAGCACTGTGAGAGAGGAGAACCAAACTCCAATGCTTGAGGAAGGGCAAAGTCTGGGTTGCTTGTGTAGGTCTTTCTTTATATTTCTCTGTTCTCTATATGGTCTTTTCCCCTTACTCCTCCCCTGCCCCACCCTACCAAGTAGGTGAAACATGAATAGTGGGGCCAGATTTTTGCAGAGGCCAGTCAGCTTGCCAAGAAAATGCAACAGAGCTATACCTCGCCAACCTTTCCAGGCTTTGCTCTCAAAATATTTTTCAATATGTGGTTTTGAGATTTTCTTTTCCTTGGTTTAAAAGGAGCAGGTCTCTGAAATCTTTTTTTATTTTGAACAAGTTAGCAAATCCTTTAATATGTTTCCTTGTGTTTACACTCAAAAGTTGTTATTAAGAATGTATATTTCTTGGCTATTGGGATCTCTTTTGACTTTGGGGCAGGAAGATGGCATTAGAAGGGGGTTTTAAAGGAAAGGCTTGATGGTGCCTTGGTGATAATTGTGAGCAAGTGAAATCTCAGCAGACCAAGTTAACTTTTGTACATTGCTGCCAAAAATAATTCTAAGATGATTGAAAAAAGAAAAGATTTTTTTATTCTACTCAGGCCTGAACAACAGTCCCAGTTTAAGAGAAAATTGTACTAATCATAATTAATTTTAGTGCCGTGTGTGCTATGTGGTGTGGTATATAAAATAATCACCAAAAGGGCCTTATTTTGAGGTCCTGACTCAGTACATACTTAGTCAGAACCACAAAAGACACCCTGTAAAAGAAAAACGATGTTCAATTTGCCTATATAAAGAGGAAAAGAGGTCTGTAACTTGTAGAGACATGTTTAGACGTCAGAGAGGAAATAGTAGCAGATATTTAAAACTGCTTACATCTGGTTTTTGTTAAAAGCACTGTTAGTCTTTATACCATTAGGCTTATTACTACTATGTTTTATTATGTCATAATAAAGCAAAATTCAAGAAAGTATTTAATTGAGTAAATTTTAGCTATTTTATTATCAATAGGGATGCTAACAAAAGTACTCAGATGTTTGTTTCTTGACTTTTTAAATAAATTAATTTGAGGTCTTTAAGGTTATTTTGTCTGTCCTTTTGGGGGATGGTGCAATTGTCATATTCCATTGTTGTTTTAAATTTGGCAAACATTGTTTAGTCAGACAGAGGGAGTTTCAAGGCAACATTTGTAATTCTTAGCTCAGGAAACAGTGGGTCATATTATTATACAACTAAAGAGAGGATTTCAGAAGTCCTAACCTTTTGACTTTATTCAGCTATGAAAAACCAGGTCTACGATATGACCTCACTGTTATTTAGATGCTGTCCTGTCATTATAGTGAGGTCATTCCCTTGAATTGATATCAGTTTGTTGACCCACTCTTCAAATTGCTATTGTTTTGTTTATTCATCTGACAAACAGTCACTGGTGCCTTTCTTGTGAGGCCTGCTACAAGGCAATTGACATATAAGCATAGCTGGAACAGGCCATCTGTCCCAAGGAAATGGATCCAATTCTGCCATTATATTAACTGCATGGTCTTGGGAAAATTCCTTGAATTCTTGTAGTCCTGGTTTCTTCCAATGTTGAGTGAGCCCCCACTGGTGTGTGTGTGTGTGTGTGTGTGTGTGTGTGTGTGTGTTATGTGGTGTGGTATATAAAATAATCACCAAAGGGCCTTATTTTGAGCTCCTGACTATGGACATACTTAGTCAGAACAGTAAGAATTTTGTCCCTGGGGGACCCAGATGGGCACCTGGTCGTATGCTATGTATTGAATAGATAGGTAGAGGAGGAAATAATAGCTCATCCTTTACTTTTAAAATCTGTCTTCCCTTTGAACGTGCTCAAATTATTTGATGTGTTTGTGTTTGCATTTCAAGTCAATTTATTTTGATTTTAAAGTTGATTCATTTCACAGGCTGGACAAAACTAATTTCTGAATGATTCATTTGTTAGAGTCCGGGCTTTAGCTCATGTGCAACTTCTTAAACACACCCACATACATTTGTGTGGATTCATACAAAATAACTTTTTGAGATGACAACTTATCTAACGTTCAAGCAGTTTTAATAATTAATTATTAAAAATAAGTAGGTAGCATATAAGGTGTTTGGCTTACTTTATACTACCAATTAACCCAAGTTTCTACACACTAATTAATTTAATTCTCACAATTCCCCATGATTTACAGATATGGAAACTGAGAACCTAAGAAGCTAGTGAATAGTTCCTGAAACAGGCAATTTTTAAATTGATTCAATGAGTGAAATCTTCTAATATAAATAATTCAGCTACCTACATAGGCATTTCCCCTCATTCTGCTGTATTCTACTATAAAATGAATATAAAGTGAAAAGTGTAGCGATTATGTGGTTGTCCACTTGCCTTGTGACAATCTTAAGTGGATAATTATACTTTAAACAATGTTTTATATATTTCTACAGTATTAAGAAGGAAAGAGAAGTAAGTACATGGAGGTTATTGACACCAAATTTGCATTCATTTTATCTTGTTCTTTGAATACTCATTGCTGAGTGTCTAAAGTGGCCAGGCAGTGACTTGCCACCAGAGCCACAGTAACCTTTAAACTGGTCCTTTTAATCTTACCGTTTACTATTTAATACTCCTTTTCTCCTTTTTCTTCCTCCTCCCTTTTTCCTTTTCACACTGCTACCCCCTTCCTGCCCTCATTCTGTCCATCTATATTTTTTAAATTAATTTTGCCTAACTATGTTTTCCGCATTTCAACTTGCTAATACTGTGTCACTCAAGGGTTGTTTGGGGAAAACCACTAACAGGACCTGAGGCTGTGGGCTGTGTCACATGGTGCCGCTGTGCCCTCTGCTCCCCACACCCAGTCTCAGCAATGTCGATGGCTGGTTGGCCTGGAACCCTAGTCCAGAGTCCCAGACCTGGCCTGGAGTCTGGGGCATGCCTGTGTTGAAGATGGCATGTGTGTTTGGAGTGGTTTCAAGTCATGGAGACAGTGTCTTTTGTCTTCCTCCTCTACAATCTGTCTATCCATGACAATAGTACAGGATCCCTTTGCAATTGGGCACACTATTGTATATTGTATCATGTTCCTTTGGATTGGATGACATCTACAAAATGAAAACTGTTCTTTTAAGTTGTAAGGACACTTGCCAAGTTAGTACTCCAGTTGTTAGTGGGGAGTGCCTTCACTCTCCTTGCAGTAGATTTGTAGCTCCCTCCCCAAATCCCACTGCCCACCCCCAATACCCCTTTAAGACAAAGGCATCGCCAGTGTGTTGGTAGCAGAGGGCACATAGCCATGTCTGTCCATCTCTGAGAATTCTCCTCAGCTGAAAGGATCTGATGCAAGTTTGCTTACCCCCGCCTCCCCACCCCACCACGGTGGGTGTGGTACCCATTTCAACGTGCGGTCACTGAGTGGATCTAAAGGCCCTAACCCTTGTCTTGTTCTGGGAAAACCCCAACACTTTCTGTTGCAATCTCTGCTATGACTGCATTCTACCCAGATGTCCCCCTCGATCCATTCCCCCAGCCCTGTCTGTGACTGCATTGTCCGGGGATGTTCCTCCCAGGGACTGGGTCTATGGCATGAGCAGGCCTCTGCTAGCCTCTGACACATTTGTGTCCATCTTTAAGAGCAACAGTAGCAATTATGAGAGATTCTGCGGGGTAAGATGGGGTCGCTGGAGGCTTATTGGAGAGAAACGAACAGGTCAGAGGGCTCAGCATTACCCTGGGCCACAAGGCGCATGTGCCCAGTGGAAAATGTCCTGTGGGAGGGCTAGCAGTGGCCCTGCAGGAAAAAAGTTGGAAAGGGCAAATTTTGGAGCACATACTTTTCCTAAAGATGAATCTGTCTTACTCAAAATGCTCCTGTAAATGCCACTTCCTCAGTTCCTCAGCATTTGTGAGGAGAGCTGTGAGCCAATTGCACTGCCTAGCACTGTGCAGGATAGTCAGTCTGAAGGATTCCTGGCCAGCGAAGGGCTCCGGAACTAAATCCTTGAAATGATTCACCACTGCTTTAGCTCTTATCATTTGTTAAGAGTTAAAAGCAGTCAGATTAAAAGCACACGCAGAATGAGCACAGGAAATGGCTGATGGTAAAGCAACTACCTCGAGAAAGTGAGTCATGGGGCAACTGAGTTGCAAGAGGGTCTTCCTGGTCATGTGATGTAGTGCTCTTTGTTCCACTCAATGGCCAGGTATGGTCATGGATGCAAGTTGAGCTTGCCAGTTCTCATGAAAACAAGTGTTTAGGAAACATTTGTCCAAATGAGTGAGCCGAAAGCCATGACAAGGTGCTGACTTGACTGTATCTGACTTTGAATAGCAGTAACTGGGGCTGTCATTCAACCATATGTTGCTCATCAAATATTCAGCAACTACAGCTTTTACAAAGGCTTTTTATAAGCCTGTGCACATGCAGCAGGGAATAAAGAGATCTGGCTCCTGAAAGCTGTGCTGGACTTGGCTGTTTTGTTCGGAAATGGGGCACCAGCTAATTGAAAGGAGGGAGGGGTTGGGCATGGTTACCTGGGAAATTTAAAAATATTTGTGATTTGTGTGTGTGTGTGTGTGTGTGTGTCTGAAATTTTGACGATTTTTTGCCTTTGTGTGCAATACCCCAACAGAATATGAGTCAACAAATCCCTGACATTTATTCATGTGACAACCTTTAATTGGAAGATAGAATTGTATTG
This sequence comes from Talpa occidentalis, assembly GCF_014898055.3. Taxonomy (NCBI): domain Eukaryota; kingdom Metazoa; phylum Chordata; class Mammalia; order Eulipotyphla; family Talpidae; genus Talpa; species Talpa occidentalis. The sequence goes on along the minus strand of NW_023601322.1, from coordinate 50,865,213 downwards.
AGAGGTAAGACTGAAGTATTGATTCATTGGTTGATTCATTCATTCATTCATTTATTCACTCACTTATCTGACATGTGTCATGAGGCACCTGCACTTTATTTTTTTAAGATTTTTTTTTTAAATGTATGTATACAAGAACTGCGGTATATGCCAGAGGTGAATTGGGTAAGAAGATTCACTGGAGACGGAGTGGGGAGCAAAATAGGCAGATCTACTGCAATATACTGCTGAAGGGAGCAGCGGGCAAGACAGGAGAGGTCTGCTGTACCATGTGGTCTAGCTCCCTAGTTGGGGATCGAAGACATGCCACAGTGGCTGGCGATAGCTTGATAGCTCTGAAATTTTAACCCTTGTACCACCAGGGAGGTCTGGCATCTGCACTTTAAATATGTTAAAAACTGGAAATACAACAATAAACAAAAATAAACATAACTCTATAATCCAGAAATTTACTTTCTAGTTGGTGATACTAAAGTGTAAGTTCAACTTTTAGAAATTATTCTAAAGTCTAAATACTGCCAAGCCTCATAATTCACAGATCCTGTATTTTTGAACGCACCTACTAAATTTTATTTGTAACCTCCAAGAATGCTGGTAGTGCTTTCAACTTCATTCTCAAAAATCTGGAGCTTCCCATCATGCATGTTACATGAAGATGACGTTGCCTTTGTATCTTTCCTCTGGGACTATAAATAAGTATCCTTTTTGCAATCTATTTATTACCACATTTTTCATATTTTTAAATCTTTTTGTTGAAGAGTTTACTATTTGAAATGGTCCACTAGGTTAAGCACAAAAAGTCTGTGTTACAGAGCAAATACACTCATCAGGGTTTCCTTATGCATACACCATAGTGCTGTTGGCCATGAGTTTAATGTTAATGAATCAACAGACATTAAGTAAGTTGTCTTTAAACACACATATTCACATAGACAATAAGATTATTTATTGATCAGTTGATAAAAATGTTGTAGCCACAGGCTCCCAGGAACCTACTCCTGCATTTCATCAGGAGCAATATTCCAGAATTCCCTAACTCATTGTTCTCAGCAACATTATATCATGACTACTGCAAATAACCAGCAGACATTTCACACCAGAATGTGAGAGTTAGTGTTATAATGACATATGCTTCAAGAAGAAAGGTGTAACGGTCATGCTGTCTAAAGGGCATTTCCTGCACAGTGCAGTTAGGATTTTCTTCAAGGTGAAATAAGTTTTGGCAGATTAAAAAATAGTTTGGGGCCTCCCGGTTCATTCCCTGGCCGCTGGTGCGGGTCCCACAAAGATAATAATAATAATAAAAAAAAATTGTTTGGCCAAAGAGAGCCTCTAGAAAGTTACAACTTCCTCTTTGGTGAAGTGTTCTCTGTATATGATTATCTCTTCGGACTTTTTCCTTAAAGAGTTGTAATTTTAAACTTAAGACTCTGCTTTGTCTCCGGTGGTGCTGCACATGTTAGATGTGTGTTATCCTTACAGGTATGCCGTGGAGAAGGGATGCAAAAGGAACAAGTACATTTTAAATTTTCAATGTTTAAATTATTAATTGAATAGTAATGATATCTGTTTTCACATTTCACCAATGTATTATTCATTATTTCTTATAATACAACAGTATCCTAAGAGATAGTTCTCATTATTGTATTCCCACCTAACAAATGAGGAATAGATTCAGGTTAATTTGTCAGATGTTGGTGAGATATATGTGTGTGTGTGTGTGTATGTATATAGAATTTATAAAGACATCAATTTATAAGTAAATAATGTCTTCCTAAATGTTTGTATCAACTATGGATCTAATGTATCCTAATTATGAAATGGGTGAAATGAATATTAACAAGAATCTTGAATAATGTCAATACTAACATATTGATGAGACAATTTTCATTTACAGTAGAATTATTTTTAAGATATCAGCAAGTTCTCACTTTTTTTCAGGAACTATGTATTTTTAGAGACAATACATTCCAGTAAGTTCATGAATTTTTCTTATTCTCAGTTCTTATTTAACTTATACATTTGTTCCCTGTCTCCTTTTTCTCTTATATCCACACAAATCTCTCTTGCACACAAAAAACTCCAAAAATAACATAAAATTTATATACAGTCTATACATGCTTATATATATATATAATTATCAAGACCACTAGATAAAATTCAGGATGGCCGGTTAAATTTGAATTTCAGATAAGTCTTCTTTTGGTATATTTTAAATGCATCCCAAATTTTGGAACACACCTATACTTAAAAAGAATATGCCTTTAATTGAATTTAATCTGACATTGAAATTTAATTGAAAACCCCAATTTTATTTGCTAAATTTTGCAACACTAGTAGTAAATAATAATCATACAGGCAGGCTGTGTGTGTTTGTGCACATGTATATAGAGGAAGGAGGCATTTTCTACTTTTTCACAGTTTGCTTGGCTCTGTTTCAGCCCCATAATACAAGCATTTCTAAACTCTGTCTTTCAATTCAATGCAAAATGTTGACCTAGTCTAACAATTGCTTGTTTATGCAGATACAGTATGCTCACAGCAAGAGCACTGGAAGTCTAAGCTGGCTAGGATTAGAGTTAGATGACTGAACTTGTGCCTAGGATGACCCTCTTTATATGCCAAACAGTTTTTTTTAATAAAATGCTTTTGAGGTTAGGCAACTTGCTCATAAAACTAAAACTAAAAGTCATCAACAGAAGTATGTTTGAAAGAAATGTCTTTTTCCCCCGTGTGTCATTTAACAATTCATTTCAATCTAGAAGATTGATTAGTGTCCCTGAGTTTTTTATTAAATGCACCAGTCCTGCCGACAGTGACAATTGCTTTTCTGACAGATCACCTCCTTGCAGGCTTTCAAAAAGTACACATCTGCCAGACAAACCCCCCCACCCCGTCCCTGGCCTCCAGAGTCCTCTTAAAGCACCCCACTCCCCCCAGAAAATCATCCTGGACGGCATCACCACCGGGGCATCCTTGCTCTGTGGAGGAGCCACAGTGTTTTGTGTGGTGTTTATTTGTTCTCTGGCGAGTCTTGGAACACTTTTATTGGTGAAACAGTAAAACTTCCTCTTCCCACACTGGCTCTGACATTTGGCCACACAGGGGTCAGCAGGGCTGTGTGTACAAAGTGCACATGGTCAGTCCCCTGAGCAGGAGGCAGGCGAGCGGGGACTGCGGACGCGGCGTAAACCGGAGCTGTGAAGTCTGCGAATCCTCCTGAGATCAGAGAGGACGAGGACTGGGGCTGATGCCAACGTCCACCCTCTCGGATGTCATCTCTTCAGTGCACATTTCTTAGCATCTTTCTTTGGCAGGAATAGCTTTTGTCTTGGTCGACCTAGATGAAAATACATGTGTAACTTTGGGGAGATGGCTACAGGACGCTCCAGATTATCTGCCCTCAAAGAGTTGCCAAAGGACGGCCTCCCTGGTGGAGCAGCAGGTTGAGCGCAGCGCCGTGAAGCTGTCCACAGCCTCTGCAGTGCCGGTTCAATTCCTGGACGCCAGGGAGATTCCCACACGGCGCAGAATTCTGTCTTGCCCGCTGCTCCCCTCAGCAGTGTATATTTCAGTCAGTCTGACTGTTCTGTTCCCCGCTCTGTCTCTGGTGAATCCTCTCACCCTCAAGTGCCTCTGGCCTGTACCCAAGCTATTGTATAAATAAAAAATAAATCTTTTTTTTTTTTTTTTTTTTTTTTTTTTAAGAGTTGCCAAAGGACAGCTTCTTTCCTGGAGCGAACAGTTGGTATTTAAGGAGTCGTTTGAAAAAGAGTAGTGGATAGAAGACACTAGCCACCAGGAAGTCAGCTAAAATAGCTACCTAGACAAAGACAGATGGTCCATGGTAATGAGTCTCTGCTCAGTACTATGTGTGAATTTTAACAGAGCTGAGTTGTGCAGTAAGTGGCAACATAGATATTAAATGAGATGACTTTACTCATTTGGAGAATTAGATGAAGTAACAAATAGATTCATTCCTTATAATATTTCTTAATTTTCCAAATTATATAGCATTTACATTTTTTATGAGTTGTCAATTTGTAAGGTTTTCTCACATTAGGAAGACTCATCCAATGGACATAGCAGAAATACGATCAACAAATTTAGTTTAAACACAAAAGTCCACAGATGTGGGGAGATAATATGGTAAAATAAACAATGACTAACATCACAATTTCCTCCAGTTCCAACTATTTAGTTTAAAACCCACTGACCTTTAGAAACAATGAGAGTGGTTTTCTGGAACACAAGATGGATTCTATACTGCTATTTTTGCTTTGAAATAATTCTTTGTCCACTTATGAACTCGGGGCCACGCTGTCCAGCTCATTCCTCCAACAGTCTGCATAGACTTTTCACATTTCCAGGGTTTGGTATTTAATTGTTCTTTCTCTTCATTCCTAGAACCTTGTGAATAAATTTAGGGAATTTGTGAGTCATGTCATACCATCTACTTAGTGACTAGGGAGCAACTTCTCTGAATTTCATTCAATTCCCAAGTGTACCTATTTTCACATGCACAGCACTGCTTGGGTTTCCCCTGGCAAGTCACTCCAGGGGTTTTGAGACAGTTTAGTTGAAGGCTAACCATTGAATGATTTGGGATTTACAATTTTTTTTTTCAGTTTTTTCCCATGCCTCAGATTATCTAAGTACCAAAAACAGATTCCTCCTATTCACTCTGACAGTTTCAGAAATCTTCCTGAAGTTCAAGGTACTTAACCTTCCTGCCCAGACCGAGGACTCTTTTTACACCAGTGGCACCACTTTCCCCAACAAAATTCACCAGCTATGGTAGTGCAAAGCCTTTTTTACACTTTTTAAATTGACTTCATTCATAACTTTATCTATAAGCATAACTTGAAATAATCTTTTACTGTAGTGTTTGGTTTGAATTGTGAAAAAATGTTTTTGGAAAGGAGACTAGTTGAACTCAACTTCATGAAAATCAAACTTCCTGGAAGGAAAAATCACACTAGTGATTTCTGCTCCCTATCTTCCCTTATTTGTCATATTTTCTAGGACACATTCTTTCAAGATGAAAATAGGAATTGTTGTGGCCAATATGTAACTTTGTTGTAAATATATAACTTATCTTTGTTAATCACATTCATTAATTTTTGGATTTTGAACCATCTTTGTATCTCTGGATGTTGAATTTGGTTTGCTATTTTTTTTTTTGTTTTTAATCTTGGCATCTATATTCACTAGGGAAATTTGTCTGTTGGAAGCCTGCTGCCCTAAAGGGAGCTGGAGTTTTTGGAGAATACCTGTTTACTTTGCATACAGAGCTCCAAGATGTTAGAAATTCTGCAAACAGTACTTCTTTCCAGAATTGACTCCTGTTTTCTGAGGACATGCTGGCTTGTGCACATGTTCCCTACTAACCAGGAAAACTTGTTTTCAGCAGTGACTTATTAATCTGTATAAGCAAAACACAATTGTGTGCTATATTCTTGTTCCTTTGTTCATATCTTTAAGAAAAACTTGGGCTGGGAGAGTGAAAGGCAGAGCTGCTTTCGATGGCACTGTCCCCAGCACACCCCTCCTATACACTGCAAATTCATTTAGGCTCCAGGTCTTCGTTAATGACAGAGAACTTCATTGGCTGTCCTGCCTGCAGCAGTGGCACCTGAGCATTTGTCTATAATCCCTTTTGTAGCATTGTTCTTATCTGGTTTTGGTATTAGTGTTATGCTGGCTTCTTAAAGTTAGTTTGAAAGGGTCCCCTCTCAATGTTTGAGAAGAACTGGTAATAATTCTTCCTTGAATTTTGGTGGAATTCACCAGTGAAGCCCTCCAATCCTGCACTTTTGTTTGTTGACATGTTTTTGAGTACTATTTCAATTTCCTTACTAGTAATCAATGTGTTCAGATTTTTAATTTCATCATGATGTACCCAGTAGGAAATGCTATATTGTATGTTTCTAGGAATTTGTCCACTTATTCTAGATTGTCCATGTTTGCGGTGTATAACTATTCATAGAAAGTGTGTTACTATCCTATGTATTTATATATAATCAGTTGTAGTATTTCCTTTTTCATTTCTGATTTTATATATTTGAGTCCTGTCTCATTTTCTTGATATGTTGGAAGAAAGGTTTGTCAATTGTATTTATTCTTTCAAATCAATAGTTCTTAGTTTCATTGATTTTTTCTATTGTCCTTGTAGTTTCAATTTCATTTCTTTTTGCTCTAATCTTTGATATTTCTTTCCTTCTATTAAATTTGGCCTCATTTGTCCTTTTTCAGTTATTTGAGATATAAAGTTAGGTTGTTCATTGGAAACTTATTTCCTCTGGAAGAAGTGTGGTGTTACAACAGGAAATTTGTTGCCGCTTTGCCAGAATGCAATGAGGAATACAGCAGTTGTGGAGCAGGTTTTCAAGGCAAGACTGCTACTAGAGCAGTTCTTGTGCCATTTATTGAAATCATGCATTCTAGTAAAAGCTGATCATGTGACAGCGGTATGAGAGATAAGATCCAGGGGGTAGGATAGGAATGGGGGACAAAGTTTTATGAGGAACAGAGAAGGGGACTCATGACCATATGCTAAGAAACATCTGTGTCAGCAAAGTATTTGATGTTCTCCCAGGCAGAGTTATCCTGAGACCGTCATGGACATAGTCACGTGATCAGGTCAGCAGTGGCCTACAAGTCCCCGGGACTGCCTCATGATACAGGCTATTCTCTGCAGGTAGTCAAGGAATGCTCTACTGTGATTTATAGATACCAAGTAGGTCACAGTTGCTCATGAGTAGCCAGTGAGTAGCCAGCTCCTAGGAACCCATAGTCTGGAAATCCTTAGTGCAGTGACCTGGAGTCAGTTCTTATTCATCTTCAGTGAGGGAACACCTTGAGATGCCATGAATTCCATTCTCACATCCTCTTCATTAATAAATTGCTATGACTATTTCCTTATTTCTAATATGTGAGACAAAGTTGAGGGCCAAAAGGTTATATTTGCTTGAGGCTGTGGTTCTCATTACTGCAGATATAGTAGCATCAGCTGAGCCTTGAGGTGTTCAGTACAACCTGGGCCTTCAATTGGATCAGACCGTCTGCATGTGGTCCATTATTGCTGGTTCTGAGAGCTCCCCATGTGTTCCAGGGGTTGGCCAGGGATGCGCCTCTGTTATTAGGCTGTCTTTCAGAGAGGGCCAGCTCACTAACTGGCATAGAGAAGAATGGACAAAGAATTTGAGTTTCTGCCTTCTAACATATACCTGTAATAGAGAAATTCTTTGCTGCTCATTGTGAGAGAACATAGGTTTTTATAGTCTGGGCATGACATTTATTTGGGAGTTAGCTTATTTCCAAATATGTACCACACCAAGTCGGTATATCCTCCCACAGGTAATTAGTATTGTGGACTATTGATTTCCTCCTCATTTTCTTTATAACTTTTTGTGGACATTTTTCAGGGGCAGAAATGATTTCCTATTTATATTGGATGTCTTGGGTACATTTTTTCGACTTCCTGATATTTAACCTGTAAAGTTTCCTCTCTGCAGTACCTGCCTTATGCTGTGTGTCCACTCCCAAGAGGAGTCAATGGCAGCCCATCTTTGGCCCCATCCACACACTCTAGAATAACTGATTTGTTCTATAAAGGCACTGGCTTGCCATGTACTTGAGAAATGGGGTTGCTTCTTCTTTTGTTCCATGGGGTAAAGATCTTGAGTTACCGCCTGACTCATTTCCAGTGTTGGTGAAAAGGAATCTGCCTGGAAATCAGGAATCAGGAAGTTACAATTTGGTGAACACATTATACACAATTTTAAAATGAGTATGAGTGCCTGATACTTGATACTAGAGAGTTTTTTGTTTTTTTTTTTTTTTTTTTTTTTTTTTTTTTTTTTTTTTTAGCACACAAAAGCTTATGTGTCTGTTACAGTTCCACTAATGGGCAGTAGGGAAAGGTTTAGTAGGACTGGGTAGACAATCCTACAAAGATGGCATGTTTCATTTAATAAATAAACTTCACTTCTTTTCACTCCTTTTTTTTAATAGAGAAAATAATGGGGCTCCTGTTTGAGTCAGAAGAGGGTAAAGTTAAACTTTCACGTCAATATTCCAGGAGAGAGGAGCAGCCCAATGTGAGCTGATCAGAGCTACCTTGGACACCTGCAGGCACAAACTGGGTAGGGCCACTAATAAAGTTCTGTGAAAGCTCTGGGACTTTAAAGAAGTGTCATCACAATGTTAAGATTTTTGATTGTTGAATTATAACCCAACCCAGTTAAATATGCAGATGATATTTTTTAGTAGAAGGTTGGGAGGCAGGTTACCTTGTCAGCTTTGCACATTTTCTCCAGTCAGTAAATGTGATGAACATCCAAGTCTGTTCAACTTTGTGTCAGCTGAAACCAAATTTTGACTTCCTCTGAATGACTGTTTTGAGAACAATGTTTATAACCTCAGCACTCCAGTTCACACCAAAAGTATTTTGTTTCTGACAAACAATATAACTCTTGTTATATCGTTTATGTTTTGAGATTTTTTTTTCAGTGTAAGGCAGTTATTTTGACATTAGATATCGATATAGTTTCCAGGAGTCAAACATTTGTCATGGACTCTGCACCTCCAGTGTCTCCTGTACCTGTTGCAAAATCACAGCAAAATGTCCTTTCCTTTAAGCCAACATTACGCTAAGCTTTATGCTGCGATGCTGTGACGTTAATCACACTCTACACACAGATACCTGCCAGCCAGAATGCTGGCATGTGTCCAGCACCATGTCACCTCATACAGGCAGTCCACCACTAACCAAATTCAGCCCTAAAATTGCTGCTGGTCTAATGTTTCGACTCAGGAATTTCATAAGCTTTCAAATGAATCCTTCCTCTTCCACTGGCTATTCTGTTCTTTCGGCAAGTGACCTGGAGCCTCTGCACCTTAGCTTCTTCATTTGTTAAATGAAAGTAAGAACAGTGTTCACCTCGAGGTGGAGAGTTTTCAATGACATGTGTCGCCTCAGGGCAGATGCTCAAAGGATGTTAGTATTAGCATCTGCAATCTGTCCACATCTGACCAGCCAGAAGGGGAGTGGCTGGTGCCATGGGTAACTTGAGTACTGGTCCCTGTGTGCTGCCCTGGAAGGGAGGAGGGGACATCCACCCTCCCTAGTCCTGATCCTCATTTGCTGAGAGTCGACACTGTTATGGGTTCAAGGCTCTGGGGTATGATTCTTCTCTCTCTTTTGGCTCCTTGGGCCTGTAATGTGCTTAGGGTAGGTCCTTAAAGAGGCATTTCCAAAAGAGTTCTATACCTGACTTCAAAAGCATTTAGGGTAAATAGTTTATTTTTTTAAAGATTTTTTATTTATGCATACAAGAGCTGGGGTACAGGCCAGAGTTGTGGAGTGTGAGATGATTCACCAGAGACAGAGTGGGGAACAGAACTGGCAGATTGACTGAAGTACACTGGTGAGGGGAGCAGTGGGTGAGCCAGGAGAGGTCTGTTGCACTCTATGGGTTGCTCCCTAGCCAGCCGGGGGATTGAACTCATGCTGCAGAGACTGCAGACAGCTTCATAGTTTGCATCTTAACCCCTTGCGCTACCAGGGAGGCCCTAGGGTGAATAGTTTAGAAGAATATTCTTTATCTAGTTAACTCTGTATGTTTTGTACATATATAGACACACACAAACACATTCACACACACACACACAGATATATTTCTGCTTTTTTGTGCAGGTACACTTTAAGAGGCATGTTTCTTATTGCTTAGATAGCACTATTCCAGAAGCATCAGTGTCTGTTCCAGGTGCTTCTCAAGATCAGGGTAGCTGGAATCCCTACCCCTGTCCATGTGCAGCCAGAGCCACTAAAGTATTTATGGTCTAGGTAGTCTGAGAATAGCTTCCTAAACTAAGCACAGGCTGAAATTCAGCAAATCTTTATTCCCAGGGGAGGAAAGGATATGAGGGGCAGATGCTATTACCTTCTGTCTGCAGACAGGGAAATGAATGGCCGCTAGTAGTATAAGTGTCATTTAAACCTTTGCAGAAGTCCCTGTGGCCTAGTTAAGAGACCCTGAGTTTCATTTATTTCAAATGTAGTCCTCTGTCCTTTAGACCATGTTGGAGGTCTGGAAATTGATGTGGGGACAGAAGATGCTCTACTGTGCTTTTGGGTTTTAAATTTCTGCCTTTCATGAGAGGTTATCATTTCATAGGATTGTTGCTTAAGTTATATGAGTTTATTAATGTCAACAATGTCCTGACAGGTCCTAACTGTCAGTTCTTAATATCATCATCAGGAGAAGTTGTAAATATCTGTGTGAGAGAGACAGACAGACAGACAGAGACAGAGAGACACACAGAGAGAGGAGAGTGTTTGTCTGATGTTCTGTAGCTGTAATGGGGAAAGTAAGCGATTGAGCTGATATTGAACTGGCATGAAATTGTGCAGTCAGAGGGATACAGAATATTAAAACATTCCCAATAGATTAATAAATGGCCACTGCACTGAGCTTGCCAACTCCTATACCCACTATCCTAATGTCCCAGATTCCAAGTCCTCCCCAGGACCATGAAATCCCCTGAGAATACCTGCAACTAAAATTTTCATATGTCTTAGTTAAATACCTCCAGAAGAAACATGCCCCAGTGATACCTCTAGCATTAGCTCTGAGTAGCCGGTATGCAGGTCAAGCCAATGGTTAAATATCTTAGGTATTATTCCTGAAAAATATAATAATATAAAAAGTACAGTTTGAATATCACTTCTATGAAGATTATTAAAATATAAATGATATAATTTCCAGAGTTGTAAAATTCAACTATTTCTTAAAGATATTACTGGGTCAGTTACAAATTTAACAGTATTCATCAATGTTGTTTCTCTATTCTGATGTAAAATCTAAGAATTAAGAGTGGAGTATAATTTTAAAAGTTGTGATATATGAAATTATGCTATTGGAGATGAAAAGTAAGCTTAGTCATGATCCTAATGTGCCAACTAAAGAATTTAAAAAGTAAAATTTCATCATTGTGAAGTATTCTATTTGATATTGCCTTTTAAATCCTGAGTAACGTATAAATGCATTTCAGAGTGACTAGCTCAATCCAAATTAATAAAAAAAATGTGATATCTTAGTGAAATACCTTTTTTCTACATGATAGTCTTTATAGACAGACTTCACCACCCTGATCAGTGAGTCATCTCACATGTAGTAGCCTGGGCCCAGTCATGCCAGGCACTCATGTGGGCAGTACTGTCCCTGCCTGTGGGCTGGACTCATGCGTTCCACCCCAGAGAAGACCTGGCGTCTAGCTCTTCACTGGGGCACAGGTCAAACTGACAAGACAAAAGTAAAAGTTGATGGAGATATCAGGAAATAAATGCCAGAGCTTTCTAACTGATACCTGGCCTTCCTAATAGTCATTAAAAGTTGTCTTACCTTGGAGAGGTCACGTGTTTGGGCCTCTGTCTTCTCTATCCAAGCAAAGGAGCTGGACTTTGGAGGACTTAGGAATCCTTTCAGGTAATATACGAAAGGAAATACTAAACTAAAGGAAGTTTTATAGAGAATAATAGAAAACAATACTGTATTTTCTCAATTCCTGAATACAATTTCCCTCATTTTGAAATTTTGAAAGTGCAAAATATCTTATAACTAAGGACTAAGTTGCCTTATAGTTGCTACTTCCATCAAATCTGTTACTGGCCGTGAGCATTCAGTATATATTCAGACAAGACACCTGTTACCTTTGTTGCATTTATTTACATTAATAGTACTCTGTGGACTTCGTTTCTTGGTTAAAATTGTATGGCGATTTGTCACTTAAAATTCTTCAGAAATACCATTGTATGAGTAACAATGAAATTAAAATTTGTGAGTACAGAACATTATTTACAGGGAGTATAAAATCACCGAAATTTCAGAAGAGATAAAAGCATTTCAGTCTAATTAAGCTTGTTCAGATCAATTCATAGAGTTTGCAGCCAATGAGAGAGACAAACATCAACAAGTAAAGAGACAAAGTATAATTACAAATGGGGTTAAGTGCTATGAAGAAAATGAAGGTGCTATGGCGGGGCCTGCCTTCTTAGGGATAAGGGGAAGGCTCTTAACCAAGAGTGAAGCAGACCAGGGAGGGGGAGGAGATTATCAAGGCAGAGAGAATGGTAAATGCTTGTTGGTCTGTTGGCCTAGGGAGACACTGAAGCAATACAGAAAGGCTGGAACACACGAATGAGTGAGAGGTGCTGAGCTAAGGGGCTGAGAGGTTAGTGGTGTCACACAGGCATGGCAAGGAGCTTCGATTTTTCTCTAAGTTCAATGGAGACCCATTAATGAGTTTTAAGCAGGAGAAAGATAAAATCTTATTTGCTTGTTTAAAGCTCCATCTGAGGCCAGAGTGGAGGGAGGGAGCAGTTGGGAGGCAACTGAAAAGAGGAAGGGCCTGGGACCAGCATAGAGGCAGCACTGGGGAAAGCGCACTTGTTCAAAATCTACACAGGAGGAAAAGTCAACAAGACTGCAAATGGATTTGATATGGAATGTGGTAGGGGAGGCGGGGGAGGAACTTGGGAAAGTCCTTGGTTTCAAGTTTTAGCAATTGGCTGGGAGATGGCAACTTTACTGAAATGAAGGTGGATGTGTAGAGCAGAATTGAGGGAGGAAACTAAATACTGAGCTCCCTTTTGGACATGATATGTTTGAGTTGGCCAGGAATCTGCCAAACTGCGCTGTCATGGAAGCCAAGTCAGTGATATTTTAAATTGAACGTGAAGAATGCCTGGATTAAATTTTAACCATGATTGTGAAAATTTAATATAATATCCTGGTAATCTTATGCTCTTGTAAGTTAGTAACATTTTACAAATAACATGATGTTCCCTGCAACTTTATTTAAGTAATTAATAGAGCAACTCATAATTGTTGGCACTTTCAATACAAGATAAAAGTCTATGCCATCATAGTAAAATTATCTTCAACTCTATTTCCTGTGACACCAAACAGCATCTTTGGCACAGGGTGATTGAAGCTTATTTGCTCTAGAAATGAACCAACAGGTACTCTGATAAATTACCAAGCGAAAGAAAGCTGATGATCTTCTAGTTCCTGATTAGCTTCTAGTACCAGTTCCTTCTCTCCCCAAAATAAGTAAAGACCCATCCAACAGGACCTATAGCCCTAAAACTGCAGACTTTTAGTTCTCCAATTCTACGTCATCTCACTTTGTCAGAAAACATTAAGGTAAACCTCAAGGACAGTGTCAATGACTGTGCCATTGTAAGTCTGTGATGCTACTTCCCTCCCAAAGATGCCCCAAATGCCGCAAAACCTACGCTCCTTTGGTTTCTGGAAGCAGAATGGCAACTAAAGTTTCTAGAAAGATCAGTGGGGATTGCCACGGCTCAAGGACATGAATGTAATCATGAGATCTGTGAACATGTCCACTGGGTGTTCCTCCCTGACAGCACTTGTGTGATCATAGGGGTCCTTGCTGCCTACCCTGAACTAGTCATAAACATCAAATATTTCTGGTTTGGGGCATCATTCAGATACAGGTTTTGAATAATGGCCTAAAAAATGGCCTTAAAATAATGGCCTTAAATAATGGCCTAAAAAATGGCCTTAAATAATGGCCTAAAAAATGGCCTTACTTCCGTAAAACTCTTTTAGTCCACTTAACAATTACTTTGAGACTATTCTGTTATTAAAATATACCCTCTCCAATTGAAAATCCACTTACCAAATCATAAATTGAAATTTCAGTATTGAACTGAAACGCTAAATGATAGATCAAGGTCACTGTTAATCCTGCAGTTACAGTGAATAGCTATTTTCAGTTAATGTTAATGATTTTTCATTTATTTGTACAGCATAATTGTGAAAGAATACCCCAAATGGAACTAAACCCCACTGCACTCCCATTAGTCCATCAAACAATTACCTAAGATAAATGTTTAAATTACATTTTCTCCAGTTTTTTAAAAAAATGATAGCAGCAATGGTGTCTGAAGAAAACCATACAAATAAAATATGAAGTTGAAGATTATTCCAGATGATATTAAGGTATAAGTTTCATGCAAAGTCTAGATTATATTGAAAATTTAATTTTAAATGATATTTATTATTTCACTGTCAACTTGATTCTTGGTTTTTGTAACCCGTGCCTTATTCCCAGATCTCCCCACATGACCATTTGCTCTGAACCAGCAGTACCTCCGGTATCTAATGATTGATTGATTGACCCCATCCACCTTTATTCAAATATGAGGCTTGTGGAGCCCACTGTTTCCTAGACAGGAGGCAAGGGCTCAGGATTCACAATTTGCTCCTGCTATTTCTTCATTTCAAATGTCATTTGCTTTCATCTCTCCAAGTTTTACCTATGCTCTGAAATCTGTTCGAATTCTATCCTCACCCACAGTGAATTCTCGAACCTACTGTAGTTTGTTCAAAACACTATTATTGCAGTGTAACTGAGCCCACACCCCTTTTTACAGTTGGGCAGTTGACTGCTGTGTGATATGTCCTATATGTCAGTCTTGTGCCACCAAAGAATTTGTAAAAGACTCCCCAGCAGACTCAAGTGCATAAATCTTGCACAGAACTTAGAAGGGGCTCACATCAGTTCATATACTGCCAAGGCTCCTTAGGACTGCCTATTTCCAGGAGAGCAATCTTCACTTTTTTCTTTGTCCTCCTCTTTTGGTCCAGTGTCATACACTTTTAGTAAGTGCTTCTTTACCTTCATCCTATCAGGGAACTGAAAATACAGAGCTGAATGTGATGTGATCTATATTCTAAGACTCTTACAGGTTTGCTGGAGAGGCATCCATTAACAGAAAATTTAATACATAACTAGGTTTTTTCCTGGTCATTTATTTAGGTTTCTAAATTCCTGCTATGAGTGAGCCCATTTGGTATTTTTCTTTTTCTTTCTGCTTATTTCGCTGAGCATGATCCAAAAATCAATAAGCGACTATAAACCAGAGACACATTGGGGCGGGGGGGGGGGGCAGAGGGTAGGGGTGGGAGTAGGATCAAAACAAGGGGGGTGGGAATTGTATGGGGACTAGAACCAAGATGAAAATGCATACATTGTGCAAAAATGAAAAATGATGTAAAAATGTATAAAATAATTAAAAATGCATAACAAATGAGTAAAACAACATAATTTCAAAAAAGAGTGTTGGGATGCAGAAGCTGGGCATTTGAGTCTTTGAGAATTCAGGGAAGGATAGCAGAGCTGCACAAAGTATGGGCATCCTGAGACTGAGAGAAGAGTTCCCAAGTCTCCTGTCGGGATAAGGTCACCTGGATAACAGAGATGGAGGGAAAAGATCACAATGTTCCATGTCCTCTTGGAAACCTACTACCTTGTTCCAAGTTCACCCTGTACTCAGAAGAGCACTTGGATTTGGGAAACCTGAGTTCTGGCCCAGGCTCTACCGGAAAATAATTTGTTATGCATCCTGGGACAATCCACTTAAATTCTAAATCTTTCCATTAAACAACAGATACCGATACCTGCTTTGTTTACCTCACATAAAATTTCTGAGGATGAGAAAAATAAAAGATCATATTGGTGGTTTACTATTTAAATGACACTGTTTCAAGAGTTTTATAGTTAAATTGTAGTCCCCAAATGAGGTAGATGCTTTGATAATCATCTTTATTTTACTGATGAGGAAACTGGGCAGGGAGTGTGCCAGGACTCCTACTCCTCAGCAAAGGAGCTGAAATGTGGGCATAGCAGTTTGCATAGAGCCCACATTCCTCACCACTACAGAACACCCCTCCATAGAGCTTAGATGGCAAAAGTGTTTTGATGTAAAACAAGTTCCATTTTACAAGGTATGTTCTATAGTCAATTTGCAAGGCCGAAATTATATATTATAAAAAAAAAAAAAAACCCTAAGTAAACCACAGTCTTCCCTTCCCTGCCCTTCCTTTCCTGTCTGCCCTACTCCCTCTTACCTCCTTTCCTTCCTTTCTTTTTTCCTTTTCTTTCATGACCGGAACTCATATTTACGTTGGTGGAGTTACACAGAGACTTGCATGGTAAATGTCCAGCAATCTACTCATATGCAAGGCCACAGCATTATGTAATTTTTATGGCTGAATTGTGTCCCTTAAAATGCATGTGAAGCCTTAGCTCCCACTGTGACTGTATTTGGAAATAGCGCCTTTGAAGCGGTAAGTTACATGAAATTTAAAGGGTGGGACCCTAACCCAGTGGGACTAGTGTCCTATAAGAATAAGATATTAAGGGGGAAAAACTTAATAAATACATAAAATCTGCATGTGTACAGAGAAAATCTGAAAAAAAAGATGATGCCTCCAATGAAAAAGATACATTTAAGGAAGTTTTTTTATAATTAAAGGTGATTTCTTTAATACCTCAGGCCTGTTTTGACACACTTTAGGTTTTGCCTTTTTTTTTTTTTTAAGATTTGTTTATTTTTATATAAGAGCTGGGGTACAGGCCAGAGGTGCCTGAGGGTGAGAGGATTCACCAGAGCCAGAGCAGGGAGCAGAACAGGCAGAAGGACCGAAGTACACTGCTGAGGGGAGCAGTGGGCCACGCCAAGTGGGATTCTTGCCCGGCGGGGAGGGCCGGAATAGAACACTCACTGCAGAGGCTGTGGACAGCCTCACAGTGTGGCATTTCTTGCCAGCTTTTTTTTTTTTTTTTTTCACTATATTTCCCTGGCAAGCACTTTCACTCCCTAGCTCCTGTGGAGACTCGCAGTGTTTACTTTCTCTCCTGGTCATAGAATTGCCTGGATTTTGTTTGTTGAGGACCTTGCAGCCTGCTTTTCCAATCTGGATTCCAAGTTTTTGCTTCACCACAGCCTCTATTATCTCCTATATTCTGTCTGTGCCTGGTTTTTGCTCTTTCTTTTTAGCACTTTGCTTTTCCTACCTCTCTTCTTAGTATTATCATATTCATTGTCTTTCTGTCTGACCTGTTTCAGCCATCCTGTCTCTGTCTTTCCCTGTGGGATTGCAGCTTTCTAAAGAGGAGTCAAGTGTTCCTTCCCTACCTCCTACCACTGGTATCAATTATATTTACTACATCAAGGCATAAACAGGTTAATTAAAAGTTTCTATTTATTGTATATTTTGGTATACAAAAAATGATAGAGAAGGGGAGAAAACATTGAAGAAAGAGAATGATGTCAGTGCTGCCCAATTCAAAGCTGTTTCTCCACAAGTGTGGAGTCAGTTTTCAATGACTGACATTGCAATTGAAACAAAGCATGGTTTCCAGTATCAAAATAATACTTAAAACGTTGTAAGGAAAATGGAATAAATCAGGCTCTCTTTCAACTTGTACCACCAGCCACTATGGCTGCCACATGCAGCTTTGTTTTCCTCCCAGATTTCATTGCCCACCCACGATACTGTGTTGATGCAAAAAAGCAAAGCACTTAGGAGTGTGAGCATGGACATGCACACCTGTAATTCCAGACACCCAGGTGAGCGGCCTGAGAGCACAGGGTGTGTGCATATGTACATATGGAAAACTGCTGTGCTAAGAAGTGGCAGGGGAATGTGAGGGGGAGAGATTGAGCGGGGAGAGAGTGGGGCTCAGGGTTGGAAGCCTTGGTGCCGCCTGCCTCCTTGCCCCCTGCCTGCTGGCCTGCCTGTGTCCAGCATCCTGCTTCAGCATTAAAGAACTGTCAACTCTACTGAGGGCTCCAAAACTCTTTTTCCACCTGCCCAGCCCTGGATGGCTGCATGACAAACATAAAGTTGCCATATGGGTGCCTGTGATCAGTTCTGATTTAAATTGCCTGAATTAAAGGGGTGTGTGTGCGTGTGTGTGTGTGAGTGTGTTTTAATTTTTGAGAAGAAATTTGAGTCTTCCATAGAAAGTGATGCCAATAAACAGAAAAGCATATGCAGACTATAGGAGTGTTTTCCTATAGCTGTGCATCTTAGGGCTCATAAAAATTATACCTCCTTCCTCTCTTGGAGTGTAGGGTAAGGAAAAATGTCAGGCTTTTCTGCCCTCCTGCCATCAGGATAGATGATGGATCCTTGCGGTCCTGAATGCATGCCTGATGGCGGGCACCTGGAATAGGGTGTGGGCATAGGTAGATGGGATTCACTGGGGCTAAGACTATGTTTTTTAAGGGCGGCGTCACGAGGACGCCCAGTAGAAGCCGAGCGAGAAGCAAGAGAAGCAGAAGCCGAGAGAAGGCCGGAGAGCCCAAAGAGTGAAGACCTGCTGGGGGCTGGGAGGCCTGCCAGCCTCCCAGCCCCCAGCCCCCCCAGCACCCCTGCCTGCTGTGTACCAGGTAAATCCCAATAAAAGACTAGCAAAAAACCACTGGGGACTCTGACTCCTCTTTCACTCGGTCTGCATGGGATCAGAAAACCTGCCCTGTGTCCATTCCAGCCCATTACAGTGGGGAACTGAAAAACCTTTGTCAGAACACTTTTTTTTTTTTTTTTTTTTTCTGATGTGTTGAAAAACAAAGGTTTGGTGAAGCCAGATATCTCAAGAGAGGGAGAAGGGCTAGTTTATGTCATTTGGATTCACTCAGTACCTGGAGCAGGTGATGGACCCTGTGAACTAAATTTCTAGTACCCACAGCTACTCTGCGCTTCACTGGGGACTGGTTAGCTGGTCCACTTATGACCCAATAAGCTGTCACTTATCTCTCCATACTTCCAGGTTTCTCAGCCCATTTGCATGTTCTTAAAATCACATTAGATCTATTGCATCATTTCTATAAAACTGAAAAGATGGGAGCTTTGTGTTTTTGAGTGACCTCTATTTTAAGAGAAACAACACATTCAGGTCAGGAACAGTGTAGTCTTGTGCAACATTAAGCTATTAGGAGCTTCTCTGACATTTCATCTATGTGTTGAGTTTTCCATATCACCACTTGAAAAGGATTATGTCCTGCATCAGACCGCCCACATGGACTGTAATTATCCTAATGACTTAGAATGTTGCCCCCCATTCACCATTAGGTAGTTAACTCGGTAAATGCTAGGGACAGCAGCTGCTGCTTTCTTCACAACCTCCCAAATTGCTTAAAAAATGCAGGGGGTTTTTTTGTGGATGCCCTCTAATTAATAAATATTAATAAGAAAGTAAAATCAAGATAAAATCTTTTCTATTCTCAGTATAACAAATTACTTCAAATACAATGTCTCAAAAACGACACAACTATATTATATTAAGGCTCTGGGGCTCAGAAGTCTGCAATGAGCCAAAATTATGAGCTGCAGTACTTACTGGAGACTTGGGAAAAAATCTATTTTCTCATCTTTTCCAACTTCTAGAGATTCTTTGGCATTCCTTGGCTCGTGGCCTTTTGTACCTTCAGAGCCAGAAATGATTGGTTGACTCCCTCATGATGCCATATCTCCCTTCCTCCCTCTTTCCCCAGTAAGAACACTGGTTATGACACTGTGCTGCCTGGATAACACAAGATAACAGCCATATCAGCAATGTCCATTTCCATATAAGAAAAAATATATATATAGTCTCTGCTTTGAGGAATTAGTGAGCATCTTTGGGGTGACATTATTCTGCTGAAGTTTTCAAATGGGTAATGAAAAAAATGAAAGGTTTAATCAGAACATTGAAAATAATATATTGATAACCAGTGCCAGTAAGGTGAAATCAAATATTATACCAGTTTACAGACTGATGGATAGCAAAGAATAGCTGTCTGTTTTGTCATTGAACTTTTTCATCACATCATCTCCTACAATGAGGAATGTTAAAATACCCTTAAATCACTATCTGAGCTGGTGTCCTAGCATTTACATTACTTACATATTTACATCTATTACATTGTTAAATCAAAATTAAGCTGAATTAAAAGTTGTTAGACTCTGTAGTGGTATAATTAGACTTCTCAGTGAGTCCATCAAATTTAGATGTGATACCAGCAAGGACTGAATTGCTGTAAATGTGCTAGGAATATAGATGATTACTGAGACTTTAGTTTGTAGATGTGTTGGATTTGAGGGAAAAACCTCATTAAACTTTGTGGGTAGGGGGCCTCCTTGGTGGCCTAAGGGTTAAGTCTCAGTGCTACCACTGCAAAGGCCCTCCATGGCAGCCTGAGTTTAATCAATGGCCAGGGAGCTAACCCACATGGCACAGCAGACCCTTCCTGTCTCTCCCACTGTTCCCCTCAACAGTGTATTTCAGTATATCTGCCTGTTCTGTTCCCCACTCTGTCTCTGGTGAATCTTCTCAGCCCCACACCTCTGGCCTATACCCCAGTTCTTCTATGCAAAAATAAAAATCTTTCAAAAAAAAAAAAGCTGTAGGTAACTATTTTAACTGATAACTAGTAAAAAGTTATAAAAGATGCTGAAATAGATTTCCTGAAGTTATAAGTAGCAATCATCAGGTTTATATACCCTCCCAAATTTTATAATCCTCAGGAATTAGACACTATCTGCTAAATCCTCCCCTAAAATAATTTTCCTTTGCAAAGTGATAGGAAAAATGAATTACACCTGTTTTCAATTTTATAAATATGACTGGATGGATGGATAGATGATCAATAGGTATATGATAGGTAGGTAGATTGATGGATACAAACAGAGAGATAGACCTATGTCAAGTGTTGTGGTTTTAATTTTCCTTAAGAATTCAAGTTAAATATCAGCTAACTATGCTTTATCTTCTAAGGCAATGAAGTGCTCTATCCAGGCTATGGATCTTTCTTATTTAGTTAAAACAGTTGGATGATAGAAGATAAAAGAAATATGAATTTTCATTGCACAGTGTTATATGTATTTAAAACAAAGTCTTAATTCTATTACACATAAGAATATGAAAGTAAAATTTATCTAGCATATTTAAAATATAAACTTTGTCCAAAGATGTATATCTTTGTATGTGAAGGAAATATTCTAATATATCTAGGCTTAAATACACTACAAAAGGAAAAAGGTCAACATGAGTCATGCTCTGATTTACTTGATAGGAAGAAGTCCAAGTCTGATGTAGTAGATTTTGGTTGCCAGGAGAGGTGAGTTTGATAGTGATATTTGTAACCTTATCCCCATTACATTTTTTTAATTCTTGGTAATATAATTGAATGAAGACCCTTTTTCAAAGTACAATTATAGGAAACAAAGATGGTGTATGCACATTGGTTAAATAGATGAATGAATAAAAAGAAAGATTTAATCTAAAAATGAAGATGTCACAAGAGACAAAATGTGTTTTAAAAGTTTGTAAGTACTGAATCTTTGTAGTCTAGAGGCTGCTGCGTGCACTTATGACTAAGGCACTAGACATAACCCCTTGTGGTTGAGGGTATGCCTTCTTTTTTTCTTGTTCTACACCATATACATAACATCTTATTTGTGGTAAATACACAATGAATAGATGTTGAATGAGCAAATAAATTCAGTTCATTTAAAAACTAATCTAGGGCCTCCCTGGTGGCATAAGGTGTTAAAATGCAACCTATGAAGCTATCCGCAGACACTGCAGCATGAGTTCGAACCCTGGCCAGGGAGCTACCCACATAGTGCAGCAGATCTCTCCTGTCTCACCTGCTGCTTCCCTCAGCAGCGTATTTCAGTAGATTTGCCTGTTCTGTTCTCCACTCTGTCTCTGATGAATCCTCTCACCAGCCACACCTCTGACCTGTGCCCCGGTTCTGGTATGCATAAATAAATAAATCTTAAAAAAAAAAAAAAAACTAATCTAATATTTTAGCTGTTAATTCCATAACAAGATGTTCATACACTAATGTTCTCTGGAGTAGGTACACCAGTATCTGCAAATAGATATGAACCCCATCTTCATGGAAGATACAGTGACGGGCAAAATATAATGATCAACATAATTAGATTCTTGCATTATTTTATGTCCCCCAGCTGTCCATATATATATATATATATTATATATATATATATATATATATATTTTTTTTTTTTTTTGTCTTTTCTCATTTTCTCAGAGCAACTCATCCCAAGTTGGTGAGTTATTTTGGAGAAAACAAAGTGAGAGAATTAGTTTACTGTGTAAAATTCCCTTTAAATCAGTGACTTGATTGACATGCATATTGAGTGAAGAAGCTGCACTTCTATTCCTGGAGGTATGGAGGTACAAGAAGTATGTGAAGTTAGATTCTGGCTTCTGCATGACTAGTGATTAGGCATCTGTCAGGTTTGCACACAGCACATTTCATCTCGGAGTATTTTATGAACATAAAATCGTACTCTTCCAAGAATCTTGAGGAGGAGACAGGTCTCATTTTGAATGACTTGATTTTACAACTTTGGAAAACAAAGCATAGAGTGATGATCTCCTTAAGGGCCTTCATTTTCCTCTGCTTTGTGTGCTACTCAAAGATAGCCACTACCCATAATTAGCAAAAGGCTGGCACCTCATATATATTTGGCACATATGTATTAAACTAAATCTACATGGCACTTTGAAATGTGTCCCTTGGTTAGGAGTTTAATGATTAAGAGAGTCTTAAAGGTTCCAAAGTTCCTTCAAAATCTTTTCATGCAATGGCCACATGTATTCATGTGCTGGTTTGGAGACAGCAAGAGAGGAGGGTCTTTGGTGTCACTGCAGTAAAGAATTTTGGGTAGCACCAAGGTAGCAAGCAATAGAGTTTATTAAAAATGAAAGTACAAGATGTCTACAAGCAAGGACAGTCTCAGAGTGGGAGATCTTCCCTGAAGGGATAAGGATGATCCATCCTAATTTTATATATTTTGCTCTCATTACTCCTGTGATTTCTGGAATTTGAACTCTGCCCTCAACCCCCTCACTTTGAGTGAGGGTGCATCTGCATGGGAAGGGTAACTGTGGTAGTCCATGATAGTTGTTTTTCTCAGCTATAAGATACATGGATTCTCCCCAGGCCTTACCTGCTGGATCTTACATGGTCTTACAACAGGGTATGGGTGCCAGCTGATTTTTTCAGGCTTTCTTCCTGCCCCATCCCTGACACTGGGGCTTACATAACAAAGGACCATAGCCTGGGGAGCTTAAACAACAGATACTTATTTTTCCCAGTTCGGGATGCTAGAAGTCCCAGATCAAGGGATTGGCAGAGTTGGATTCTTCTGAGGCCTCTCTCCTTGACTTGTAGGTGATTGTCTGTCTTCTCCCAGTGTTTTTTCATGTGCTTTCCTCTGTGTGTGCCTGTCTCTGTGTGGCCTCATCTCTTCTGGTGACCAAGAGTCATATTGGGTTAGTAACCTAATTTGGGTTAATAACCTAATTTATCTTCCCTGTTTATAAACCCTAGCTCTAAATATATTAATAATAGGAGGCACTGGGTGTTAGGATTCCAATTTAAGAATTTGAAGGGGATGCAATTCAGTCCATAGCAAAATATTTAATTTTATAATGTCCACTTACATAATCACAAAGAAGTTTTAAAATATTTAGGGGGGCCTCCCTGGTGGCACAAGTGGTTAAGTTGCAGCACTATGAAGCTACTGTAGCACAGCAGGAGTTCAATTCCAGGCTGGCCAGGGAGCTAACCCACATAGCCATAGCAGACCTCTCCTGTCTCGCCTGCTGCTCCCCTTATCACTGTATTTCAGTCGATCCACCTTTTCTGCCCCCCTCTCTGTCTCTGGTAAATCCTCTCACCCCCATACCGCTGGCCTGTACCCCAGCTCTCATATACGTAATAAATAAATCTCTAAAAAAATTAGAAAGTAATACCTAATAGACTTCAGTAGTTCCACATCTGCTCCAATCTGTCTTTTTTCCCAGCCAGATCCAACCTTCCCTCATCTAGAATATTCTGCCCTGGCTCACATGCAATACCTGGGGAACCTTAACAACAAACATAATCCTATCTACCTCAGAGCACTGTAATCAGAACTTCTGAGGGTGCAGTCCAGATATTCTGTTTGTCAGCATTCAAGTGTTGGCTTGAAAATGTGTCTTTGTCTGACCCATTTTTTCCCCCTACGTATAAGTTGACACCACCCTCTATTTATCTCTCCCCTTCTGATTTATTTCACTCAGTAAAATCCCTACCAGAAATAGCATGGGTTTACTGTTTTGGACCACTGAGTAGTATTCTACTGCATGTATAGACCACATCCTCTTGATCCACTCATCTGTTTGGGGTGTTAGGTTGTTTCCATATCTTAGTATTGCAAATAGTGTTACAATAAACATAGGAGTGCAGGTTTCAAATTAGGGTCTTATGTTTTGGAGTAGATACCAATACTAGCTACATTTTGGGTAGATCCCATTTTGGGTAGATAACAATGTAATAGGTACATTTTTTAACTAATGAATTTAAATGAGGAGACAACTTCTGCTATTCCCTTCCCTATTCTATACTAATGTCCTGCTTCCTTTAATCCTGAACATTGGTGAAAGTTAAAGATTTAACATATGTCCTCAAAGATCCTAATCCACATGACTGTGTTAATAAGCACAAGTTACCTGCCACATTTAATTCAAGTGTTCATTTATTCAGCCAATATGCATTATGTGCTAAATATCTGCTAAGCCCTTTTTATGCTTCAGGAAGACAGTGGTAACCAAGAAGGTAAGCAGAATCCTTGCATTTGAAAGAGGGGACAGATGATAAAAAATAAAGAAAATATTGTCATTGCAAATAGGGAGGGTAATACACTATTGTGTCTATTTAACTTGGATGACCTGGGAAGATCTTTCTGAAAGGTTAGCATCTGATCTGTAGCCTGAGATAAAGAAAGGAGGCAGGCATGCAGATCTGATAAATGGCATTGTGTCTTGCCAGTTCGACTGATAAATTAAAAAATACCATTGTCATAATGAAGAAAAATTAAAAGAATTTGAAAATATGCTAGGCTGTTGCTGGGGAGGGAAGTTAGGTAATCGGTGCCTTTTGCTGGAGACCCCTTTGCAAATGAGTCATTCCTCTGTTGCCTGTGAGCACAAAAAACAAACAGAGGCAGTGGTGTCTGACAGCTGCCCTGGCCTGGCTTCTGCTGTGTTAGAGGGAGGCTTAGGGTCAGAGGGGATAAACATATCAGGTCACAAGGCAGTTAGTCATAGTAACCTGGTGCATGTTCCCTGTGGGAAAAAACAAGAAGATAACAGCACAAAAAGTCTCTCTTGATCAGCCAACAAGGACAGACTCCTGACCAACAAAGCTGGGTCGCTCATGCCAATGAAAAAGCAGATGTGCAAAAAGGTGGATGAAAGTGATGTGGACAGACACTCACCTAGACCTGCCATTGATGAACACCCCTCTCCCCTGTGGGGTGGTGTCCCCAGCACACTGGAGGTTCTGAATCTCTCTCCATGTGAAACTGCAGGCAATGACTCCTTTTTTATTCAGTTATTCATGCCTAACAGTCAATAAATTTGGAACCAAACTACTTTTGAACCAAGAAGTGAAAGAAAAAGACAAAGGCTAAGTTCCATGGGGCATAGGGAAATGAACTATATGTAGCAGAGGAGGCATTTATTTTCAGAGTCAAAGTCATTGTTTTCCTAAAGGAATTGCAGGATGACTTTGTGCAGGAGACATCTAAAGTTAATTGCTGGAAGAATGCTCCACAGGGAATAACCCTGCCATGGAAGGGAATGGACTCAATAGCCTAATTGTTTTCCCCCATTCATTATCATTTGTAGGTCCCTTGGTACAGAATTTGGCAAACTGGCCTAACAGAATAACAAGAAGTGTGAAGACTTCTTGCTGGCTTGATGCAAAAAGTTCTTGCCAACATATATTAAGAGAAATACACAATGACCACCATTTCCCATTTATGTGACATTCATTTATTATTATTATGTCCTTTTAGTAGGCACTTGATGGACTCTCTTATGACCAAAGCACTGTACTCGACATAAGGGAATGTCTACAGAGGTGTGATATTTGGATCCTACTTTCAAGAGGCTTACAGTTTGGTCAGCCTTAGGAAATGCTCAAATCAATTATCTGGAGCAATAGTTGGGAAGGATTATATTGTGCTGAATGCAGTAAGAGTTTTGGGGAAATGCATATTTTAGAAGGGTGCTTTCTCCTCCTTTGAATGATGAATTATTAAGATAACTGAAGTTCTGAGAAATTAGACACAGTGATCTTAAAATTTCTTAAAAAAATTCTCCCTTTTTATTTTGACATCTTGACCAACCAGAGCTATTTTCTTATTGTTGTTATAAATTTGAGTATTTTGTATTTTCTCCCTTCCACATTCCTCTCCAGCCCAACTCTCCAAGGCAACTAGTCTGAAAATAAATGTATAGACATCAAATCACACTTTTCATATTTTGAATCATCTAAAAATGATTAAGGCTTCTTGTTCCCAAATGGCTATTCCCTGATACAGGTGAGTCACTATGAAGTCTCTTTGAGGATAAATGTGGGGGGGGCAATTCTGTCTGAGAAATGTGTGAAGTCCCAGAAGCAGAGGTGGAAGGGGGCAGGGTCTGTCATCCAGACGTTTCAATGCTGTGCCAGACAAACATCTGAATGATCACCTTTTCTTTTGTTTCCCTCAGAAATTTGGAGGATTTGTACCCAGAAGGGGCCAGGGAGCTGGGCGGTGGCCCCTGACACCCGGTTCACAGGCATGTCACTGATAATGACTCATCCCCGGGTGCCATATGCCCATCCCTGGGGACTATGTTGCTGTGCAGCCACAGTGAGATGTCTGTGGTCAGGGTCAGGGCCACACTCATATCCTACCCACGTCAGGCCTTGGCAGTCAAACATGGAAACCCTGAATTATCCAGGGTCAAGGTTACAGTAGCCATAGAATGGCTTTAAAAAAAAAAAAACAGTAAGAGCAACAAAAAATAGTGACTCTTAACTCATTTCCCTGTGTCCTATAGCTTGTTTACTGAACTGGCAAAAAACCCAATTCTGAGGTTTCACTTTTACATGAAAACTTTTTTTCTTGCACATTCTGAACCTCATTATGTCATTTGACCTCCAAGTGCCATCCTGGCCTCAGGAAGGAAATCTTGGAAGGACAAGGGAACAGGAAACTGGAGCTGCCCACATGGGACTGACACTTCCTGTCACCTGTGTTTGAATTTCTGTTTGCTTAAGTCTATCAGACCTCGTTCAAAGGCCATTGCCTGGGGAAGCCTCCATGTTCACTGCACTTAGAAAAGCCTATCTCTGTTTGAGTGGACAGGTTAGTCAATTGATCCTATTAAATAAAACTCTTCATATTCACACTGGATGCCAAATCTGCCCACCAAGAGCCATGAGAATGTGCAAGAAAAGCCATTTTATTTTAGGTGCTTGAAATTGAATTATCTAATTGGCTACCTTTCCATAGTTTGGTTTTTCGGAGTCACAGTAAGTTTTTTTTTTTTTTTTTTTTTTTTACCAGAGAATTTACATTTTATTTATTTTTTTTTTAAATATTAAATTTTATTTTTATATTCCCCCATACAATTGCAAACGCCCCATTCTGACCCCAATCCTTCCCCTCCCGCCCCCCCACCCCAAAAAGTGTCTCTGGTTCATAGTTTTTTTGTTGATTTTGATTTTCACTTTCTTATATTCATTTTGGAGATACCATGATCACAGTAAGTTTTAAGTATTAATGTATTTTTAATTAATTAATTAAAGAATTAATGTATTTTTTAAACCTGTCTTTCATTCTCTTAAAAAAAAAGAAAGAAAAACAAGTTTGCAATTAGAAACTACCTTATGCTATTAAGGATTATATCCCATTAAGTTTCAAATATCTTTATAACACATCTTCTAATTTTTGGCCTGATTTTCTTTTAGAAATGGTGACATTAGAGAAAGTGAAAGTGCGTGGGGGTCTTCTCTGGGGACCGCAGCCGTGTGAAGCAAACAGTGAGCGCCGGTGTTTATGACCTGGTGCAAGGAGTGAACACGTGCTCTGCTTATTCCCCGTAAATTGGGAACGACCCTCAGACACCATGGGATCAGTGGAATGCTGTTAGGAAATTTCTTGAAGGTCAAAGCTTAGGCCTTTTTGTTTCTGTATATTTATAAACACTTGTCTTTCCAGGGTGCTTTCTTCAGCTAGAGCAAAGGAGATCACATTGCGGCAGAGATTGCGTTGTGATATTTTATGACCCATGGCATCATTAAAATGGTTTTAAAAAATGAAAATTTTTTCACGACATGAAAATTACCTGAAAGTCAAATTTCAGTGTCCACAAATAAAGCTTTACTGGAACAGAGCTACCACTGACTGGTTCACGTTGTCTGTGAGGGCTGCTGCACTCCCGTGGCATAGCCTGTAACATTTACTGCTTGACCCCCTGAGCTAGTGGACCTAGAATTTCCAATTCTGCTGAAAAATTTGGCTCCTACCAACTTACACGGGCTCATGTGCATGGATATATTTACACATATTGTTTCCTATTAGTTTATACAAAAATGCCACTTTCAATTTCTTTCTACTTTTTAACTATCTGTTTCATAGTAAAAGCATTTTCTCTGCTTCCCACTAGGCTGTCTAACCTCAAGGGTGCATATGGTCTCACTGTATGCCTATGAAGGCTTTAACAAGATGGCTCTAAAATTGTAGTTGTGAAATAATTGTTTGTTTTATGAATAAATTAACAATCATAGGAGACAATTCAAAGCTTCATGTTTCTTTCTATGTTTTCAAATTTGGTTTATTCACTCACGTGGAGCAAGAACATTTTCTTTGTCTCTGTCTCTCCCTCTCTCTCTCTCATTTTCATTCTAATGCTTTCTCCACACCTACATGCTCATCTCTTTATTTTTTATTGAGGTAAAATTAACATATAAAATTATATTCATTTCAGATATATACAACACAATGATTTGATACTTGTATATATTACAAATGATCATCACAATAGGTCTAGTTAACATCCATCATCATGCAATTACATTAGTTTTCTCGTCATGAGACTTTTAAGATTTAGTTTTAACAATTTATATATACAGTACAATATTATTACTTATAATCCTTATGTTTTACATACATCCCTATGTTATTTTATTATTGGAATTTTTTTTTACCATCCCCCATGCCCTGCCTCTGGCAAACACCAATCTGTTCTCTATATCAATGAGTCCAATGTTTGTTGTTTTTGTCTTTAGATTCTACATATACATGAGAATATACAATATTTGTCTTTATCTAACATTTTACTAAGCATTATGTGCTCAAGTTCCATTGATATTATCACAGATAGAAAGATTCTATTATTTTTATGGATAAATAATATTCCATTGTGTGTACATTTGTATTTCAAAAATTTATTATCTACTCATCCATCAGTGAACACTTTACATTGTCTCCATATCTTGGCTATTGTATATAATTCTGCAATGAATGATGGAGGTAGATATATCTTTTTGAACTGAAGTTTTCTTTAGGTAAATAAATGGAATTTCTCAATCTTAAAGTAGTTCAATTTTTAAATTTTTTGAGGAATGCCCATACTGTTTTCCACACTTGCTGCACAAATTTACATTCCCATCAACAATGTACAAGAGTTCCCTTTGCTCTACATTCTTACCAACCAACACTTGTTATTTTTTTGTCCTGTGATGACGGGGATTTGGGTCTGCTTAGTATGTCATATCTATATTCTCCCTCCTTCCTAAGCACACAACTCAAAAACTATAAACCATAAAGTAGTCAATTACAGATTATTTTCCAGCATGATCACAAAACCAGGGAAGCTAAACCCAAGCCCTTGTTTCAATCAGTATTCTTTTTTGCTTTTTTTTTCATTTTTTGCATAGGAAAACTGGGGGGTTGACCAGAGGTGCAAGGGCTGAGATAATTCACAAGAGACAGAGTGGGGTGCAGAACAGGCAGGTTTACTGAAATACATGGATGGCTAAGGGGATCAGTGAGCGAAATAGGAGAGGTTTGCTGCAACACAAGTGAGTTCACTTCCTGACTGGGAATCTACTCAGGCTGCTGAAGTGATAACACTGAGACTTAACCCCTAGGTCACCAGGGAGGCCCTCAATCAGTATTCATTTTTTTTAATATATTTTATATAATATAAACATGTCCTTTGCTCTTTTTTTTTAAAGATTTATTTATTTATTTTATACAAGAACTGGGATGGATGCACGGGAGGGTGAGAGGATTCACCAGAGACAGAGTGGGGAACAGAACAAGCAGAGTGATGAAATACACTGCTGAGGGGAGCAGCGGACGAGACACACCATGTGGGACCCTTGCTGGCCGGCCAACCAGCTGGCCGGCATCAAACCACTGCTGCAGAGGCTGCGGACAGCTTCATAGTGCGGCGCTCAACCACCTGTGCCACCAGGGAAGGCCCTCAATCAGTATTCTTAACAATGTCCTTGAAACTCACACCAAGCATGTAATTAAATGTTCAGCATGAAGCCAATTTTGAGTTCCATTGCCTGCTTCAAGGCCAGACTCTGCACAGCTTTGCATTTCTCTTCTATGTCTGACCCTAAATAAAATTTATCTGAAGTTGGTGGTCATACATTTCTGGTGATCTGCTTCATATTTAATGTATTATATCAATGTTCTGAGAATAAAATATGTGTCTCAAAATAAGAACTACACTGTCTTCCTTAAAGTCCCAGATCCCCGATATTTTCTGGAGTTGGAAAGCTGTTTCTTGACCCTTAGATATTTAGCCATGAGGTACCTGCTACATTGAGTCCCTGTGCTGGAATCAGCATCTGCTATCCAGATGCTTAAATGCTACCTAAGAACATAGATGTGTAGCATAAGACTACCTTAGTGACTCCATGGCATGCTGCCCTGATTTCCTTCCATGATCCTGGCACTCACTCCTCCAGGTTGCAGAAGTATTCATTGTACTCATGACTGTTCACAGCAGTTCCCCTGCATTAATTGCCTCTAACTAAAAAACTGCCTTGTTGAAGCAACACTCACCTCTAGGGATAACATACGTTCAGTTTTTGGTCAGTGAAGGGGTTAGATGGGGTAAACAGACTGAGCCACCTTGACTAAATTCCAGAAAACTGAAGGGTCATTCAAGTTCAAATATCCCCAAGTACTCCTTCAGCTGGGGTTCATTTAAAACTGCTTCCCTGTCCAGCTTCTCTGTCACCTCAATCTGGCCTCCCTCCCTCACCTTTGGATGGTGTTGCTTAGACCCCTCCAAGGCTGATTCCTGCACATCAATCAATATCAATCTGAGTTTGCTACCTAAGACAGCAACTAATATTATAAGATATATGCTGTTGACATTTTAGCAATATGGGAGTTAGGAGCACCAACCCCCACATGGTCAAAAGTCCATGCATAATTTTTAACTCCCCTAAAACAACTAGTTATTCACCAGAAGCTTTACTGAGAAACAGTTGCTTAACACAGATTTTTTTATTAAATTATTTTATTTTATATAATTTGTACATCATTTTTCATTTTTGCATAATGTATGCATTTTCATTTTGGTTATATTCCCCATAAAATTTCCACCCCCCTTATTCTGACCCTAATCCCTCTTCTCCTTCCCCCCCACATTTTAGTGTGTCTCTGGTCTATAGTTGCTTGTTGATTTTGATATTTACTTTATTGCAATTAGTATGTTTCTTGGTTTTCTAAATTCCTGCTATGAGTGAGACCATGTGGTATTTTTCTTTTTCTTTCTGACTTACTTTGCTCCATCCATGTTGCTGCAAATTTCATAAGTTTATCTTTTTTATTGCTGAGTAATATTCCATTGTGCATATGTACCACTTCTTCTTGATCCAGGCATCAACTTTTGGGCATTTGGCTTGTTTCCATAACCTAGCTATTATAAATAGTGCTGCTATAAACAAAGGGGTGCAGGTGTCCTTTTGAATTAATGTTTCTGTGTCCTTTGGGTAAATACAAGGAGTGCAGTTGCTGGATCATATGGAAGCTCTATGTTTAGTAGGTCAAGAAATCTCCACACAGTCTCCATAGTGATTAGTCCATTTTGCACTCCCACCAGCAGTGCAGGAGAGTTCCTTTTTCTCCACATCCTCACCAACATTTGTTGTTGCTAGTTTTTTTTTTAATATGTGCCATTCTCACTTGTGTAAAATGGTATCTCATTGTTTTGATTTCAATTTACCTGATCACAAGTGATGTTGAACATTTTTTCATATGCCTGTTGGCCATTTGCATTTCTTCTTTGGAGAAGTTTCTTTTCAGCTCTTCTGCCCATATTTTGACTGGATTATTTACTTTGTTTTTGTTGAGTCTCATCAGCTCTTTGTAGATTTTTGTGATCTGTCCCTTATCATTAGTGTTGGGTGCAAAAATGTTCTCCCAGTCAGTGGGGCTTCTCTTTGTTTTGGTTATTGTCTCTTTTGCTATACAAAAGTTCTTTAATTTGACGTAGTCCCAGCTATTTATTTTTGCCTTCACTATCACTCCTTTGGGTGATGTGTCTGTAAAGTTGTCTTTGAGGTGCATGTCAAGCAGTGTTTCACCTATATTTCCTTCTATATTTTTTATGATTTCAGGTTTTATGTCTAGTTCTTCAATCCACTTTGCATTGGTTTTTGTGCATGGTGTGAGGTAGTAGTCAGCTTCATTCTTTTGCATGTAGCGACCCAGTTTTCCCAGCACCACTTATTGAACAAACTTTCTTTGCTCCATTGCATATTCTTTGATCCTTTGTCAAAGATTAGTTGACTGTAAATCTGTGGATTTATTTCTGGATTTTCTATTCAGTCTATGTCTGTTCTTGTTCCAATACCATGCAGTTTTGATGATTATGGTTTTGTAGTATAGTTTGAAATCTGGGAGTGTGATGCCTCCATCCCTTCTTTTTTTTTTTTTTTTTTTTTTCAGGAGAGCTTTGGCTATTCAGGGTTTTTGGTGATTCCATATGAATTTCATCAATAATTGTTCTATTTCTTTGAAGAATGTCATTGATTTTTTTATTGGAATAGCATTGACTCTGTAAATTGCTTTTGGTAGGATGGCCATTTTAATAATGTTAATTCTTCCAATCCATGAGCAGGGGATGTCTTTCCATATCTTTGTGTCTTCTTCTATTTCTTTTAACATCATTTTATAGTTTTCTTTGTATAGGTCCTTTACCTCTTTTGTTAGGTTTATTCCCAAGTATTTGATTTTTTTTTTTGTTTCAATAATAAAAGGGATTTTTTTATTTCTTTTTCAGATTTATTGTTTGTGTATAGGAAGGCTACTGATTTTTGCATGTTGATTTTGTATCTTGCCACTTTACTGAACTGATTGATGAGTTGAATTAGTTTTTCTGTGGAGTTTTTGGGGTTCTCTATGTATATTATCATATCATCTGCAAATAGTGATAGTTTGACTTCTTCCTTCCCTATTTGGATTCCTCGTATGTCTTTTTCTTGTCTTATTGCTCTGGCTAGGACTTCCAGTATTATATTGATAAGCAGCGGTGAGAGTGGACATCCTTGTCTTGTTCCAGATCTTAGTGGAAATGCTTTCAGCTTTTCAACATTGAGAATGATACTTGCTATGAGCTTGTCATATATGGCCTTTATGATGTTGAGGTATGTTCCTTGTATCCCGAGAATTTCAAGGGCCTTTATCATAAATGGGTGTTGTACTTTGTTGAAAGCTTTCTCAGCATCTATTGATATTATCATATGTTTTTTTATATTTCTTTTGTTGATGTGTTGGATGACATTGATTGATTTTTGGATGTTGAATCATCCTTGTGTTCCTGGAATGAATCCTACTTGGTCGTGGTGAATTATCTTATGGATACACTGTTGGATTCTGATAGCTAAAATTTTATTGAGGATTTTTGCATCAGTGTTCATTAGAGAGATTGGCCTGTAGTTTTCTTTTTTTGCGTTGTCCTTGTTCAGTTTTGGTATTAGTGTTATGTTGACTTCATGGAACGTGTTTGATATTATCCCTTCCTTCTCAATTTTTTGAAAGAGTTTGTGAAGTATAGGCACTAATTCATTTTTGAATGCTTGGCAGAATTCATTTGTAAATCCATCTGGTCCTGGGCTTTTGTCTTGGGGAGGTTTTTGATTACCATTTATATTTTGTTGCCTGTAATTGGTCTGTTTAGGTGTTCTATTTCTTCTTTATCTAGCTTTGGGTGATTGTAGAGTTGTAGGAATTTGTCCATCTCTTCTAGATTGTTGAACTTGTTTCCATATAACTGTTCATAGTTGTTTCTGATTACTGTTTTGATTCCTGCTGTGTCTGTTGTGATTTCTCCTTTTTAATTTGTGATCCTATTTATCTTTGCTTTGTCCCATTTTTCCTTTGTGAGCCTGGCTAGGGGTTTGTCTATTTTTTTTTTTTTTTTTTTGAGGAACCAACTTTTGGTTTCATTGATCTTTTGGACTGTTTTTTTAGTTTCAATTTCATTTATTTCTGCTTTGATTTTTATTATTTCTTTTCTTCTACTGTTTTTTTTTATTGTTGTTCTTTTTCTAGTTCTTTGAGCTTTGAGATTAGGTTGTTTCTTTGAGTTCTTTCTTGTTTCTTGATGTGAGCCTCTATTGCTATGTATTTTCCTCTTATTACTGCTTTTGCTGCATCCCATACATTCAGGAAATTGGTATCCTTGTCATTCAGCTCAAAGTATTTTTTAATTTCTTCTTTGATTTCCTTATTACTCCAGTGGTCTTCCAGTAGTGTGGGTTTCAATCTCCATGAGGTAGGAGAGTTCTTTGCCTTCTTTATATGGTTTATTCTAGTTTGATGCCTTCATGGTCAGAGAAGATGGTTGGTGTGATTTCAATCTTGATGGATCTGCTGATGTTTGTCTTGTGTTCCAGTATGTGATTGATCCTGGAGAATGATCCATGTGTGCTTGAGAAAAATGTGTACTCAGATTTTTTTGGGTTTAGTGTTCTATGTCTGTTAAGCCTATGAGCCCTAGATCCTTATTTGTAGCTTTAGTGTCCTTACTTATTTTTTGTCTCATTGATCTATCCATTGTTGATAGTGGTGTGTTGAAGTCTCCTACTACATATGTGTTTTCTCTGATGTCTGTTTAAGAGATGATAATAGTTGTCTGATATATTTTGGAGCACCTTCATTTGGTGAGTATATGTTAATGAGTATTATTTCTTCTTGAAGTATTTTCCCCTGATCATAATGTAGTGACTGTCGGGGTCTCTTTTTTACTTTTTGAGTTTGAAATCTGTTTTATCTGATATAAGTATAGCTGTTCCTGCCTCTTTTTTGGTCCATTTGCTTGTAGGATAGTTTTCCATCCTTTTACTTTCAGTCTATTTTTATCTTTTGTAGTTTAATGTGTTTCCTGGAGACAGCAAAAGATTAGGTTTTTAACACAGATTTTGTGTGCTATATAATTTACATCCTGTATTCTCAAAGTGACGTAAACTAGAGAACAGAAAACATTATTAAGAAAATCACAGGAAAGCAAAAACACATTTATGTAATTCTTGGAAAATCCAGGTATAAGTCGAACTGTGCAGTTGTTTTTTTTTTTTTTTTTTCCTGATCTTAGTGGAAATGCTTTTAGCTTTTCAACATTGATTATGTTATTGGCTGTAGTCCTGTTATATACAGCTTTTATAATATTTAGATAGATTCAATTTCTTCCCATTTTTGGAGGGTATTTATCATAAATTGTTGTTGGATATTGTCAAATGCTTTTTCAACATTTATTGAGATGATCATGGTAGATGAGTCTCTTGATATGTTGCTGTATTTGGTTTGTTAGGATTTTGTTGAGAATTTTTGCATGTATGTTCATCAGAGATATTGGTCTATAATTTTCCTTTATTGTATTGTCTTTATTATTTTGTTTTGGAATCAGAATAATGTTAACCTCAAAGAATGTGTTGGGGAAATTTCCTCCCTCTTTAACCTTTTGAAGAGTGTGTGTAAGATCATTATAGGTTTGGTGGAATTCACTGGTGAAGCCATCTTGTCCTGAGATTTTGTTCCTGGGGAGGCTTCTAATTACTGTTTCAATTTCAGCACTTGTGATTAGACAGTCTAAGCTGTCTGTTTCATCCTGGTTCAGTCTTGGGAGGTTATATGAGTCTAAAAATTTGTCATTTCTTTGAGGTTGTTTAATTTGTTTACATAGAGATTTTTATAATAGGTTCTTATGATGCTATATAGTTCTGCAGTATCTGTTTTAATTTCACCTGTTTCATTCCTGAGTCTGTTAATTTGGGTTTTCTTCTTTTTAAGCATAACTAGTGGCTTATCAAATGTGTTTATTTTTTCAAAGAACAAACTCTTGATTTCACTGATCTTTTGGACTATTTTTTGTTTTCTATTAATTTATTTCTGCTCTACTTTTTGTTATTTCTTGCCATCTACTATTCTTTATTGGTGCTTTTGTTGTTCTTTTCTTAGTTTATTCAACTGCAGAGTTAACAATGTTGTGATCTCTCTTTTTTTTTTAATGTGGACCTGTATTGCTAAGAATTTCCCATGTAGTACTGCCTTTATTTTATTTTTTTTATTTTTGTAGTACTGCTTTTAAAGGAATCCACTGGGACTGGTTAACATGTCTCTCAATTTTCATTAATATCTAGTTGTTTTTTTTTTTTAATCTCTTTTTTGATTTCTTCCTTGACCCAAGGTTTGTGCAAAGCATTGTGTTTAGTCCCCACATATCTTGTTTTGTTCCAGGATTCCCTTAATGGTAAATTTCTAGCTTCATAGTATTGTGATCTGTGACAATTCTTTAGAAAATTTCTATTTCCTTGTATTTTCTGAGACTTATTTTATGTCCTAGTATATATTCCTTTCTTGAAAATGTCCCATGTGCACTACAGAAAAAAAAAAAGTGTAGTCATTGGTTTTAGGATGTAAAATTCCATTTGTACTTGGCTCTGAGTTGGTACTGTGTGTGTGCTGGGTGTTCATGTGCCAGCATTGCTAAGGCACCCACAACAGGTGTGTTGCTCCACTCTTGCCTCAGCTGCTCTTCTGCAGGGTTGGGAACTATATGTACCTTTGGGTGGGTTACCTTCCTAAGAGAATTTGTGAGTTTAACGTAAAATCCTTTTTTTCTGGTATAGATCTTTTTATGGAGTCTGGCCTGGCTCCATCTGGCTTTTCTTGAGCTTTGTTGGGTGTGATGGGAGGAAGATTTCAAAGGGCATGCCACCTCAATTGTGGGGATCCTAGTTTCCCCGGTCAGAGTCAGCTGAGCTCCACTGCCCTAGATTGAGCCCTGGTCCACTCTCCTTTTCAGGAAAGTATCTCCAAGGAATTTTGAATGTCCTGGGTTTCCCTAAACTTGGCTTGTAAAGATGACCCCACCCCGCCCCGCCAGCCCTGACTTTCTGCCCTTGGCCTCCTCTTATTATTTACCCTCAGTGGTCACCAACCTTAGTTCTTAAACTCAGTGGGGTCCTGAAGCTGTAAAGCTGGCTTGAGTGTTTGGGATTTTCTAGGAGCACATATAAGTATTTTTTTCTAGTTGTTTTCAAAGGAGAGGGTGATTCCAGCCTCTTTATTCTGCCATGTTGTGGGTAGAGCCTCAACTTGTCCAGTTTAAACCCATGGTATAAATGGACAGTTGTCCCAAATAGCAAGTATGCAGCACAGGAGTCAGAAAGAGATGCCTTTGCATTAAAGTGACAAGAAAAGATGTTGCAGAAGGAATAAGATCTGGCCATGAATGATAACTTTACAATGAGGGTGGAGTGGAAAATCATGATGCTGGCTACTTCATGTCCTAGTCTCTTCTCCCTAAATGTCATTTCTCTGTATACCCAGACTACTATTTTTGTGTCTGGCACCATTTTTTTTTTTTCTGATTATATAGGCTTCTGTGTGGAGAATCTTTTAGAAGAGATCACAACACTTTGAATGTTAATTAATAGCACATAACGTTGTCAGGGTAATACATGATAGATGCAAAGGGGAAGACAGGGAAACTTTTTTTTTTTTTTTTAGATTCCAATAATATGCCAGTAGATAAGCTAGAAATTGAAAACTGAGCTTTTTGGGAGGCAGGATTAAGAGGCAGGCATGGTGGAGAATTCCAAGTCACACTTGAAAATTAATAGAAACCTTTACACCAATTTGTGAATGTAAGAAGAACTCTCTGTGAAGTGGTTTTGTCTTTCATTCTTCCATTGGTTTTTTGTTATCAGAGAAACACCTACTGTGACCATTCTTTTTTTGTTGTTGTTAAAAAGTGTTTTGAAGGAAGCTAGAATGATGACCTCAATGAGATTTTAATAAAACAAGCAGTAGATGTGGATTTTTTCCTCAATTTGAATTGATTTGATACCAAGAAAATAAATATTTTTATAAGTCAAAATATTTAGTATTAGTACTATATAATTAATCAAAAAGTTTGACCACTTAGTTTACTTTAATAAATGTCTATGCTTAAACTCATTTTGAATTTATTTTTTTTAAGATTTATTTATTTATATATACAAGTACTGGGTACACAGTCAGAAGAGCAGTAGGGTAAGAGAATTCACCAGAAACAGAGTGGGGAACAGAACAGGCAGACTGACGAAATACACTGCTGAGGGGAGCAGCGGGCAGCAAGAGAGGTCTGTAGCGCCATGTGGGACCCTCACTGGTGGCTGGGGATCCAACCCGCAGCGCTGCAGAGGCTGCCAGCAGCTTCACAGCCCAGGGCTCAACCACTGTGCCACCAGGGGAGGCCCTCATTTTGAATTTAAAAGAAAACTCTCAGGCCTCCCTGGTGGCGCAGGCAGTTGAGCGAGCTCAGCACTGTGAAGGTGTCCACAGCCTCTGTAGTGCAGGTTAGATCCTGGCTGGCAGACCTCTTCTGCTTGCCCAGTGCTCCCCACAGCAGTGTATTTCAGTCAGTCTGCCTATTCTGTTCCCTGCTCTGTCTCTGGTGAATCTTTTCACCCTCCCTCACATCTGGCCTGTACCCTGGTTCTTGTATAAATAAATAAATCTTTAAAAAAAAAAAGAAAAGAAAACCCTCAATTTTCTATATCAGCTTGCTTTTC
Organism: Talpa occidentalis; assembly: GCF_014898055.3. Classification (NCBI taxonomy): domain Eukaryota; kingdom Metazoa; phylum Chordata; class Mammalia; order Eulipotyphla; family Talpidae; genus Talpa; species Talpa occidentalis. Next base: position 50,826,401 of record NW_023601322.1, on the reverse strand, counting down.
ATTTCTCTATGTGGAGCAAAAAAATGTGGGAAATTTGTTTTATTATTAATACTTGTTTTTCTAGGTATTTTTTTTTCTAAATGTAATATACAGTGACTACATGGGACTTCTACTAGGTCTTTCTACTAAGTTGTAAATAAATAAAAATCTCTCAGGGGTAGGTTGAAGAGGTTCTTAGAAGTAGATATAGAAATCTTCAAACACTGTTTTTATATAGAATTTGTATTAATTTCATTGACTTATCTATAAATATATGTGAATGAAGATTTTTAGCTATCTCATTTTCATCAAAAATGAAACTTATCACAAGTTCAGAGCTCTCCTTTAAGAATTGCTAGAATTTTGGAATGCATTGCTTCTAAAGTGGAAAATTTCAAAATTAGTTTACAGATATTGGCACAATTTTGAGAACCAGGAATCTTGCACAACATGGTATTTCTTCTGTTTTGGCATTCTAATAATCAGAGGAAATAGAGAATATTAAAATATAGTCTGATACCATGTGATTCTGACATAAACTGTCTATTTTGTGAAACTGCTATCTTTTGTAAGTTTTTTTTTTTTTTAATAGAGGCATGCTTTATTTATTTATTTTGTTTGTTTGTTTATATATGCACTGGGTACAGTCAGAAGCGCGGGAGGGTGAGAGAATTCACCAGAGCCAGAGCGGGGAGCAGAACAGGCAGAAGGACCGAAGTACACTGCTGAGGGGAGCAGCGGGCGGCAGGAGAGGTCTGCGCGCCATGTGGGACCCTCCTCTGGTGGCCGGGGAGCAGCCGGGGATCGAACCGGCACTGCAGAGGCTGCGGGCAGCTTCGCAACCCAGCGCTCAACCGCTGCGCCACCGGGGAGGCCCTATCTTTTGTAAGTTATCTGGAAGTTGGCATACATAATTTTGATCCTTTTAAAAATATTCTCATTTTCTTTGTTGTTGTTGTGTTTTTTTTTTTTTCTTTTGTGGGACCCTCGCCGGCGGCCAGGGAATGAACCGGCACTGCAGAGGCTGCAGGCAGCCTTGCAGCCCAGTGCTCAACCGCTGCGCCACCACGGGAGGCCGTTCTTATGTTTTTAATTATGAGTATTTATTAGGTGTCATATCTTGGGTAATTCATATGTCTTATATAAATAGGATTGATTTGCCCAAAATTCACGGGTTATGTAATACCCTCAATTATTTCTGTACCCAGAATATTTTAAAACCAGTAAAACAATTATTTCTAGAAATACCATGAATTCATTGGAGCATGGCTGGCTGTAATTTGATGTGTGTGTGTATGTGCGCACACGCGTGTGTGCACATGTGTGTTTATGTGTGACAGAGATTGAGAGAGAGCAAATATATGTATATATATATATATATATATATATATATATATTTCTTTTCCCCAATTCTCTTGCTCTTTTTCATGACTAAAGTACTGAGTTTGCCTTTGGTAGCATTTACCTTCAGCTTGGAGTACTTACTTTAGCATTTGTTTTGGAGCAGATCTGCTGGTGACAAAAACTCTTAGCTTTTCTTCACCTGAAAATATCGGTTTTTTAACCTTAAATTCCAGACAATATTTTCATAGGCTATAGAACTCTGGGTTCATAGTTCTTTCATAATTTTAAAGATGTTGTTTCACTGTATTCTGATTTTCATGGGTTACAACGAAAAACAAGTAGTTATTCAAATGGTTGTCTATAGAAATCATATGACATTTTCCTCTGGCTCCATTTCTTTACCTTAGGTATGTTGTGGCTTCTTTGAATTAATCCTATTTAAAGTTTTCTAAACCTATTGAATGTGGAAATTATATCTACATCAAATCTGAGGAATTTTTACTATTATCCAATTATGTTGCACCAGTATCTTTCTTTTCCCTTTCAATAAATCCAATGACACAAATGTTACAAATAATTAGACCATTTGATCCTTAGTCTTTGAGAACCTTTACTTATTTTAATCTTTCATATTTTGCTACTTATATAAGTTGATTTCTACTAATCTCTTCAAATTTACCACCTTATTCCTTTGCCTTCTCTGTTGTACTATCAAGAGAATTTTAAATTTAAATTTTAAAATTCTAAAATTTTTATTTTATTTTTTAAGAAAATAACCCATCCTGAAGTGACTATTTTGGATTCTGTTCTAAGCCTGTTATTGTTAATACCCTTTAAAGACTGGGCCAATAATCCTGCATTGTTCTATTATTCTTTCTAAAAATATTTATTTTTATTTTCTTTTGTACTCACTGTTCTCTCCTGACAACTTTCTTCTTTCCAGTTATTTAAAATTGTTTACCTTTACCTCATGGAGTATGGTTTTAATTTATCTTTTAAAATAATTTTCTAGGAATTTCAACATCTGGTTTCAGGGTGGCTATATCATCTTTTCTCTTCACAATTAGATTTTCCTGAAGCTTTCTATGTCAAGTAATAAGGAATTGTATCTTAGACACTTTGAATAATATGTCACAACATGAAACATTCGCTCATGTTAATATCCTCTGGGAAGAGAAAAACTGAATGTGTTTGAGGACTATGGGTGCTTTGATAGTTGGAGAGCACCGATAAATACAGCTGAGGGGAGAAATCCTATACTGTCAAAAAATAAGCAAGGATATAAAATAGTCCTACTTGATTAAAATAAAAAATACTATGGGAATGTTGATTCCCGCCTGCCTCCCCCCGCCCCCCGCCCTCCTTGTTTGCTTCTGTGTTCTAGCAGGCAGTAATCTGGTTAGTTTTAGGTCACAAATTGTATCTCACTTTCTATGGATAATTACTCTTATGTCAGTTCAGTTTTTACAATGTCTGCTTTCTGCTTTGGGTCTTCCTGTGAATGTATCACTCAGGGGCCAGTTTGAAAGCTGATTGGTCTTTTTATCATAGTTCATTTCTCAGAGCTCTTTTGAATCTCTTCAATGGATGAGTAGTTTAGGGATGAGACCATGACTTGAATTAGTTAATAGCAGAATTTCAATTCTGGATCTTTTCTCATTCAGACATTCGGTTCAATCTTTGGCTTTAGCAACCCCTTCCCCAGTTCCTCTAATTAGAGAGAGAATTTACATTTGGTAGGGGCAGCCTTATGTGTTTCAGGGCAGTAGTAGTGGAGCTTTGCAACTGGGGTAGGCTTTAGAGCAGGATCAGGTGAAAAAACAAGGTTTTAAAACATTCCAATTAATTGTTCCAGACTTATTTTAATTAATAGGAAATTATGGGAATGCAACAAGACATTACTAATGGGATTTGCTGTTATTAAATTTGATTCACTTATTATGTTCCACCTCATTTATCCACATGTGTAATCATAGCCTATCCAAATAGTTTGAAAGAATATATATACACACTACATATAACAAATATTTGTAAATATGATAGATGAAAATAAAAAAAGTGAAACAAAAATTATTTTGAAACTAAAAGAGGACAATGAAAAATGACAAAATAGGTAGCTCTAAGGGGTACTGCTCCATAAAAAAAAAAATCCATGAATGAGGCAAAATAGAATACATGTTTTTTCAGAATTCTATAAAACAATCAAAGATGTTTGACAGCAACCAGAAATGCTGAGAAGATGGTGTCAGAGGATATTCCTTGCTTCACAATCTAGAGGATCATCTAGGTTAACCAGTAGAGTACTACACCCAGAAAGTCCTTTGCATCATGGTGAGACTGGAACATCTTTTGGCCAACAGATAACAATCAAACTGCAGCAAAATAGAATTAGATGAGATTCATGCTTCAGTGAAAAGGAGGTGGGTGGAGAGAAAAGCTTGAAAATTGTGATTGTGGGAAAGAGGCTGTCTCACCAAACAAAGACGCCACTCAACTGGCAGCCATGGGGAGGGGACAGTCAAATATGTGAGACACACACACTTGACTGAGAGGAAATACATGTGGAGATGCTAGGTTGCTTCCAGTTGGTCAGGTCCTGAGTTAAAGGAACAAAGAAAGTACACTGGACCCATTCCCCTACCCCACCATTTGAGACTGGTGAGGCTCACTGACAAAGTGCAGAGACAGCAAAATCTCAGGTCTGGAACTCCAGAGAGGAAGACTTATCAGTGGTAGCTCAAACATGAGACTGTCCCCAGAACATTTACACAAGCATCTTGACCACCTTAAGCCCCTCAACCACACTGACTCAGCAGCTGCAAGCTTAGATTTCAGATCTGTGGAAGCTCAGAGAAACCAAACATCCAAAATTATGTGAAAGTATACCTCCAACTGCTGGAAAGGTAGAAATAGTTCATATCTCTAGGATCTAACACAGCAAGAAGGGCTGACTAAAAACCACAACACATGGCAACTTGAGATCTCAAAGAAGTATGACACCGCAAGAATAGAACATCACTCCAGAATACCACCACAAGATATGAAAGGTTTTATCTTCCTATCAGAGTTCAAAATTGCTATGACAAAGAAGTGGAAGAAAAATGTAGAAAAGCTTATCAAAATGACACAAGGGAATTCTAAAAAGCTAATCTAAGTCAATAAAATTTAGCAAAAAAAAAATGAATTTCATGAGAAGTAAAAGTGATGAATAAAAAAAGTTGAAGAAAAGAAAAGAGTTGCAAGATGTAAAAAGATCAATAGAAGAGATAAAAAAAATTCTGCAGAAAGCTATGGAGGCAGACTAAAACAAATTTAGAATTGAATCAGTGACCTTGAAAACAATATAAAAATGGATTCAGATGAAAAAGAAAGAGAAAGCTGGGGGATGAAAAATGAAGAAACATTTTGAGAAGTATCTAATTTTTTTTAAGAAAAGCAACATAAGAATAATGGATATCCCAGAAGGGTAAGAGAGAGAAGGACCAGAAAACATATTCAAAGAAATAAAATAGGAAAATTTCCCTAACTTAGGGATGAACTAAAAAAATACACAAGCCCATGAAACTGAAAGAACAGCTGGTTATCCAAATGTAATAATTGTGAAATTACCTTGAATTTAATACAAATAAAAAATATTGAAATGGTCTGTGGGAAAAAAATGTAGTTTACCTAGAATGGTACTCATATCAGATTTATGTCAGATATCTCTGAGAAAGTCCTACAGGCAAGGAAAAGATGGAATGACATATTCAAAATAATTTTTAAAAAATTCCATCAATAATACTACATCTTGCAAGACTATCCTTCAGACATGAGGGGGATACAAAGGCTTTCCCAATAAGGGAGTTGTTGAAAAAGTTTGACATATTAGACAATCCCTACAAGAAATGTTGAAAGGGACTTTCCTATCCAAATTAAAGAAAGAAAATCTACAAAAATATAAACAAAGAAATAGACAGAACTTGAAAATTAAAGACAAGTTGGCAATAGCAAATCCTCACATAATAATAATCACCCTAAATGTAAATAGGCTGAAATCAAAAGGCACATAGTGGATGGCTGGAATAGCAAACAAAAACCAACTTTCTGCTATCTCCAGGAGCCTAATCTGGGGACCAAAGATAAGCATAGTTTAAAGTAACTGGTTGTAAAACAATCCTATAAACAAATGAAACACAACAAAAGGGAGGAACAATCATCTTTATATCAGATAATACAGATTTCCAACTAAAAAGGGTAATAAAAGAAAGATAAAGACATTATATTATCATTAAGAGATAAATATATCAATCAGAAAGACATACTCTTGGATTTGAATACTCATCAATGCATATTCACCAAAGGAGCATCAGAATATATGGCACATATTATCGAATTGAAAACATAATATTATGGAAGAAACATAATATTAGTAAGAGAATTCAACATCCCATTTTCACCAAAATATCAATCAACCAGACTGAAAATCAACAAGAAAATAATAGGCTTAAATAAGGGTTTAAGCCACAAAGGATAATAGAAATCTATAGGATACTGCAACCAGAACCACCTGAGTACACATTATCCTCTAGTGCGCACAAAACATTCTGCAGGATACATCACATGTTGGACCTTAAATTAGAATTCAAATTCATGAACATCAAAATCATATAAGTATGTTTTCTGATCAAATTAGAAATCAACCACAAAAAGAATATTAACCCCCAATATATGAAGAATGAAAAAATATACTAATAAATGACCATTGCATTATGAAGAAAATCAAAATCAAAATAAATAAATGCAGACAAATGGAAACTAAGAAACAACCAGTCAGAACCTATGGATATAGCGAAGGCAGCACTAGGAGGTCAGTATTATATAGCAATATGGGCCGACATCAAGAAACAAGACACTAAAATAAATAGCATTTTACCTTGGAACTTGTGAAAGAAGAACAAACAAAACCAAAAGCTAGTAAGAGGAAGGCAAAAATAAAACTTAGAACAAAATTAAATAAATATAAATCAAGAAGACAACCCAAATGAGTGACAGTACCAAAACCTAGCTCTTTGAAAAAAAAAAAAATAAATAACAACATAGACAAACCTCTAACTAGACTCACTAAGAAAAGAAGGGAGGAAACACTAATAAATGGAATCAGAAATTTAGAAAAGTTACAACCAAAATCTCAGAAATACAGAAGATCCTAAGAGATTCCTATGAAAATCTGTGTGCCTACAAATTTAATAACTAAGAAGAAACTGACAAATATTAGAAATATCCAACCTTCTGAGACTGAATGAGGAAGAAATAGGAAACCTGAACAGACCAATTACAAGCAAGGGAATTAAAATAGTAATCAAAAGTATTCACCCTCTTTCAAAAAGTCACATAACTGGAGAATTACACAAGAAAACAATCTCATTTATAATTGCATGAAAAAGAATTATAGACCTAGGAATAAATCAAGGCATTAAAGAATCTGTACAATGAAAAATATATGGCATTGTTTAGAGAAATAGAAGATAAAAAGCAATGTAGAAAAATCTCCTGTCATGGATTAGAAGAATTAACATTGTTAAAATGAACATTGTACTCAAAGCAGTACACAGATACAGTGCAATCTTTGTTTTGGTGGTATCCTTCAAAGAAACAGAACGATACTTAAACTCACAGAAACCACGAAGGATCTTGAATAGCCAAAGTAAACCTGACAATAAAGAATATTGGTATAATATTCCCAGACTTCAAACTATAATACAAAGCTTAGGAATTAAAATAGAGTGGTACTGGAATAAAATTAGGCACGTGGACAAATGGACTAGAATTGAGAGTCTGTATATAAACTCACATTCATATGGACAGTAAACCCGTGGCAAAAAAGTCAGGAGTATACATTGGAAAAAGGCAATTCTCTTCAACAAATGGTTTGGGAAAACTGGACAGCTACATGCGAAAGAATGAAACTAGACTACCTCCTCACACGATATTCAAAAATTAAATCAACATGGATTAAAGACTTGAATATAAGACCTGAAATGATAAAATACATAGGAAAAAACATAGCCAAACCACCCCAGGATTTTGATCTCAGTAGTGTCTCTGTGGATTCATACCCAAGGCAAGAGAAATGAGAATATAAATATATGGGACCACATGAATCTCAAAAACTTCTGCACAGTGAAATAAAATATCATTAAAACAAAGAGAAATCCTACTGAATGGGAAAATAAACTTGTACTTCATACATCTAAAAAGGCTTTGATATCTAAGATTTACAAAGAACACATACAATTCAAAAATAAGAAAATAAACAATGTAACTAAAAAACAGCCAGAGAACCTAAATAAACACTTTTCCAACAAAGGCATACAGATGACCAATGGACACGTGGAACTATGTCCACCATGGTTATTATTAGGGAAATGCAAATCAAAATTACAATGAAAATAGCCCATATCAAAAAGACCAGAAATAACAAATGCTGGTGAAGATATAGACATAAAGAAAATCTCATACACCATTGGTGGAAAAGTAGTCTTTTCCAGACCTTATGGAAAACAGTATGGAGGTTTTTCAAAATATTAAAATATATATGCCATATGATCTAGCAATTACACTGCTAGGTATCTACCCAAAGAATGCAAAAACAGGGCCTCCCCTGGTGGTGCAGTGGTTGAGCGCTGGGCTGTGAAGCTGCCCACAGCCTCTGCAGTCCTGGTTCGATCCTGGGCCACCTGAGAGGGTCCCACATGGCTCGCAGACCTCTCCTGCCACGCCCCCTGCTCCCCTCAGCAGTGTATTTTGTCAGTCTATCTGTTCTGCTCCCCGTTCTGGCTCTGGTGAGTTCTCTCACCCTCCCGTGCTTCTGACTGTACCCAGTGCTTGTATAAATTAATAAATAAATCTTTAAAAAAAAGAATGCAAAAACATTAATTCAAAGTGATATTCACACCTGTTTATTATAGCACCATTTACAACAGCCAATGAAACAACCTAAGTGAACAAGGACAAATGAGTGCATTAAGAATATGTAGTATATGTACACAATAACTACTAAAACAAAAGTTTAAATCTTACCACTTTGGACAGTAACATTGGAACTGGAGGAGATTATACTAAACAAAGTAAGTCAGAAGGAGAAAGACAAATGCTGGATTGTTTCACTTATTTGTGGAACATAGAAAAATAAAACAATGGGTCAGACAGAAATAAACCAATAACAAACCCCAGATAAAAGGGCAAAGAAGGGTAAGGGTAGAAGCAGAGTGTGACAGGGGCAAAATGGTCTATATTCCCAGTGTGGGTCTCTAGTCTCTGGTTCACAAGGAGCAAAGCAGATCTTAATCTCAAAGAATTTTGAATGTGTGTTCTACTTTGTGGACTGTCTAAAAGATAAGTATAAAGGCAGTTTACTTATTTTAAGTAATTCAATTAGGGGAGATTGGGACAGAGATTCAAATGAGGTAAGGGGGGTGTAAGAGTTGAGAACAGGATTTGGAGAAGACCCAATAGACTATTATGAACTTTTGCTTCCTTGGTAGTGGGTGTGGTGTGGTAACACACATTTAAAGACGTGTGATCCTAAACCATGGTATCATATACAGTGTAGTAGACCAATGTTAACTTAATTAAAATAAATAAATAAATGAATAAATAAAATGTAGTAAGAAGCAAAAGATCCTCAGAAATGCTAATCAAGATAAAAGTAATCCAATGATGGGAAAATGGTAAAGTCAATCAAAAACGATTGTGCATACTTTCAATTGTTAAGATATGTTCTGGGTATGTAATATACAGAATGATGATTACAGTTAATATTACCATAGTATACAGCTGAAAACTGTTGAGAGTAGATTTTAAAAGTTCTTAACCCCCCCCAACACACACACACAATAATGTATCTATGTGTGTTGATAGCTGGTAATTAATTGTATTTTGGAAATTATTTTGCTAAGTATATGTGAAATCATTATGTTGTACACTTAAAACCAATACAATGTCTTATGCTAATTATATTTTAATCAACAAATACAATATTTTTTTAAAAGTTAGCCATTAAACAAGATTAGAGGTAGCATACAATAAGAATGCACTAGAATTATTAAGACAATGGTATGAAAGAATATAAAATTATTTGATAAAGATTCTAGCATATCACTAAAGAAAGAAAAGCAAGTCTTGAAAACAGTGACAGTGTAGTGTTTTGGCATTTTATTTGCATTTTCTCCATGTCTATCCCCTGCATTTTGGTAGTATTGAAAACAGCAGTTTATATCCCCACTGTGATACTCTGGTCCTGGGTTCTAGAGAAAGCAGAGCAGACCTTATTCTTGAATTGTGTTTGTCTTTTCTACTATGTCAGTACTTTCTGAAAGATATCAATATAAGGCAACTTGAATTGTTTCACCTAACTCAGAACTCAGTCAAGGGAAGATAGGGGCAGCAGAGTTCCCTCAGAAAATATGTAATGCTCAAACAACTCAACAAAAAAAGAGGAAACATTCCAGTCAAAAAATGGGCAGAAGAACATAAAAACACTTCACAAAAGAGGAAACGCAAGCCGCCGATAGACATATGAAAAAATGTTCAACATCCCTCACAATCAGGGAAATGCAAATCAAAACCACAATGAGATACCACCTTACACCAGCAAAAATGGCACATATTAAAAAAACAAAACAAATGTTGGTGAAGATGTGGTGAAAAAGGAACTCTCCTACATTGCTGGTGGGAGTGCAAACTGGTCCAACCACTATGGAAAGCTGTATGGTGGTTCCTCAGACTATTAAAAATGGACTTACCATATGACCCAGCAATTCCACTACTAGGGATCTACCCAATGGACACAAAGACACTAATTCAAAAGAAAATATGTACCCCTATTTTTATTGCAGCCCTATTTATAATAGGTAAGACTTGGAAACAACCCAAGTACCCAAAAATAGATGACTGGATCAAGATGCTATGGTATATATACACAATAGAATACTATTCAGCAATCAAAAAAGATAAATATCATTTGCAGCAACATGGATGGAGCTAGAAGGGATTATGCTCAGTGAAATAAGTCAGAAGGAAAAAGAAAAATATCGATTGTTTTCACTTATAGGGGAACAAAATAAGGCGTCAGGGGAAAAATAATTACAATAAAAAAATAACAAAGCAAAACAAAAAAAGACAGACAACTATAAATCAGAGAAATTCTGCAAGGAAGGGGGAGGGAGAGGGATTAAATTGAGAGTGGGAAGAGCACAAGAGACTATGGTGATGGTTCACGGGTGAACTGGTGGTGGGAATTCTATGGGAACTACACCTGAGAAAAGAAAGCAAACATTATAAAAAAAAAGGAAAAATGATGTAAAAGATAAATAAATGATTTCTAAAAATAATTATGTAATGCAAATGAACAATTTATAGCTGCCTGTTGCAAATGATTGTAATTGGATTAAACGATTCACGGAAATTTGGGAGTTACCAACATTGTAATACTAAAAATATTTAGTTTTCAGCATAAAATTATAAAACATGCAAAGAAACTAGATAATATGACTTATTTGCAGAAAATGTTGCTGAGAAAACACAACGAACTTACTAGGCAGATACTTTTAATTACTGTCTTGAGTATCTTCAAAGACCTAAAGGAGCCATGGAAAAAGAGCTAAAGAAAATGTGAATGTTGTTTTAACAAGTAGAGAAAATTAATAAAGATATGGGAATTTTAAAGGTAAACACATTCTGAAGTGTATAATAATTGAAATTAAAAAACCCTTAAAAGGATTTTTGTGGCAGTTTTAAGAAGGCAGAAAAATCAATGAACTGGCAAATAGGTCAATTAAAATTACCTTGTCTAAAAGCACAAAGAAAAGAAAAGGAAAAAGAAATTTACAGAGCCTTAGAGTATTCTGTTTCATCATCAGTCCTATCAACATACTTTGGGTCCAAGAAAGAGAGGAGAAAATAAGACGGTGAGAAGAAAATTGTTGAAGAAAAAATTGATGAAAAAACTTGTGAAGCTTGGGGCCTTCCCTGGTGGCGCAGCGGTTGAGCACTGGGTTGCGAAGCTGCCCGCAGCCTCTGTAGCACCGGTTCAATCCCTAGCTCCTGGTGAGGGTCCCATATGGCATGCAGACCTCTCCTGCTGCCTGCTGCTCCCCTCAGCAGTGTAATTCATCAGTCTGCCTGCTCTGCTCTCCCCTCTGGCTCTGGTGAATTCTCTCACCCTCCCGTACTTCTGACTGTACCCAGTGCTTGTACAAATAAATAAATAAATCTTAAAAAAAAAAAAAAAAAAAACTTGTGAAGCTTGAAAAACAAACAAAACAAACCTGTTAAGAGTTTTATATCAGGTAAAATCATCCTTCATAAACAAAGGATAATTTAAGAAATTCCCAGATAAAAGTTGTGGGAATTTGTTACTAGTTGGACTGCCCTGAAGGAAATACTACAAGGAACACTTCAGGTTGAAATGAAAAGATATTAAAGACAGTAGCTAATAACTCAAGGAAATAAATAACACCAATACAAGTAACTGAACAGGTAAATATAAAATGCAGTCTTACAGTATGTAGTGCCAGGATGGGCACAGAGCAGGTTTTCTATGATCCGAGCAGACCGGGTAAAGGAGAGTCCTGGAACCCTCAGTAGGTTTCACAGTCTTTTATAGAACTTCACATGCAGTGCAGCAACCAGGTACATGGCAGGTAGGGGTGCCGGGTGGGGGGGGCCAGGAGGCCGTCAGGTCTCCAAGCCCCAAGCAAGTCTTCCCTGTGGGCTTCTCTGGCCTTCTTTCTCCCCTTCTCTCTCCTGCCTCTTCTCTTGCCTCTGCTTCTCTTGGTGACTATCTCAATACTCCTCCCATGGCCCACAGAAGTAAACAAGAGAACAATCAACAATATAACAACTGCAGGTGCCCCATCAGGCAGGACAACCCTAACGGTGGGAGGGCAGAAAAACCTGAAAACCATTTACCAAACCATTTACCCTACACTGTATCATTGATTTATTACTTCTCTTTTTAATTCCTGCATATTAAAGACAATACATAAAGCACAATTATATGACTATCCTAATAGGCATGCAACATATAAAGACATAAATTATCCTTAATAGCAAGGACAACAAAAACAATGGGGATGAAATATGGAAGCAAAGTTTTGATATGATAATGAAGTTAAGTTGTTATCATTTCAAACTAGATTGTTATGTAGAATAATAAACATAATACATAGAGTAATTAAGAAAATATTTTTTAAATGCAAGATAAAATGACAGAAGTCACTATCATATACTATAAGCAAACACAAAAGAATAGAAGAAATAGGGCCTCCCCTGGTGGTGCAGGTGGTTCAGCACTGGGCTATGAAAATGTCCACAGCCTCTGCAGGGCCAGTTCAATCCCAGCTGGCTGGCGAGGGTCGCACATGGTGTGGCAGACCTCTCCTGTCTCGCCCACTGTTCCCGTCAGCAGTGTATTTCACCAGTCTGCCTGTTCTGTTCCCCACTCTGCTCCAGTGAATCCTCTCACCCCGCAAATCTGACCTATACCCCGGCTCTTGTATATATAAATAAATGAATCTTTAAAAATAAATAAATAAATATAAATAAATAAATAAATAAAAATAGAAGAAATAAAAAAATATATAAGACATAAGACACAAAGGGAATAAGGATAAACATACCAAAGAAGATGAAAGGCATGTACAACAATAACTATAAGGCATTGTTAAAATAAAAGAAACAGTGGTGTCAGTCTGTACCTTGAGTCATATAGAGTGTTCTAAACCAATGTTGCATCAATAAAAAGTAACACAATGAGAAAAATAAGAAATAGAAGGGGACTCAAAGAAATGGAAAGATATCCTTGCTCATGGATTAGAAGAATTAACATTGTTAAATGGTCAATTTGTGATACTAATATACAGATATAATGCAATTATCAAAATTCCTGTGGCTTTCTTCAATAAATAGAACAATACTGCTGAAATTCTTCTAGAATTTCACAAACTCCTAAATAGCCCAAAGCAATCTTGAAGAGAAAAGTAATGGAGGTATTACACTCTCTGACATCATACTATATAATAATGCTATAAACAGTATGATATTGGGATAAAAATAGACACACAGATCAATGGAGTAGAATTAAGAGCCTAAAAGTAAGTGCACACTTGTATGGACAATTAACTTACAATGGAAAGAGTCAAGAACACACAATGGAGAAAGAAACTATAAAATACATAGAAGAAAACAGAAAACACCCTCCATGACATTGTCCTCAGTAGTGTTTTGGGGGACTCTACTCCAACTCCAATGGCAAGGAAAACAGAAATAAAAATAAATAAATGGAATTACATGTACCAAAAGTTTCTGCATGGCAAAAGAAACTATCATTAAAATTAAAATGCATCCTAATGAATGGGAAAAATATTTGCACATAATCCAACAAGGGGTTAATATCCAAGATTTATAAAGAACCAGTATAACTCAACCGCAACAAAAAATCCAGTCAAAAAAGACAGATGGGCTTTCCTGGAGGTGCAAGGGGTTAAGACCCAACCAATGAAGCAATCCACAGCCACTGCAGCATGAGTTCCATCCCTGGCTGGCCAGGGAGCAACCCACATGGCACAGCATACCTCTCCTACCTCGCCCACTGCTCCCCTCAGCAGTTTATTTCAGTCAGCCTACCTGTCTGTTCCCTACTCTGTCTCTGGTGAATCCACTCAACACCACCCCACCCCACACTTCTGGCCTGTACCCCAGTTCTTGTATGCATAAACAAATAAATCTTTAAAACAAACGAACAAACAAACAAAAAACTGAAAGAGACAGATGATCTGAAAAAATACTTTGCCAAAAGAAGACATACATATGACCAATAGTCAATGAAAAAACTGCCCTTCATCACTTGTCATCAGGGAAACACAAATCAAATCACAATGAGATATCACCTTACACCTGTGAGGTCCTCAAGAACAAGTATTAGTGAGGTAGTGAGGAAGTAGAGACAATGTAAACCTTGTATACTGTTGATGGGCATATATTCTGGCCCATACTCTGAAAAACAATATGGGATTTTCTGAAAATATTAAAAGTGGATTTGGGCCTCCCCTGGTGGCACAGCGGTTGAGTGTTGGGCTGCAAAGCTGCCCACAGCCTCTGCAGCGCTGGTTCAATCCCCAGCCGCTGGCGAGGGTCCCACATGGCATGCAGACCTCTCCCGCCGCGCCTGCTGCTCCTCACCGCAGTGTATTTCGTCAGTCTGCCTGTTCTGTTCCCTTCTCTGGTTCTGGTGAATTCTCTCACCCTCCCGTGCTTCTGACAATACCCAGTGCTTATACAAATAAATAAATAAATCCTAAAAAAAAAGTGGATTTACCACACAGTCCAGCAATTCCATTCTTAATATCTATCTGAAAAATATGAAAACATTAATTCAAAGGGGTTTATGCATTTCTATGTTCATTGTAGCACTATTCACAAAAGCCATTATAGAGCACCTAAAGTCATAACAATAGATGACTGGATTAAGAAGATTTGGTATCTATATGCATGGAATATTGTTCAACTTTCAAGAAATATGAAATCTTGACATTTGTTACAACACAGATGGAACTGAGATTATGAAACTTGCACTACCATATTCATCACAGCACTTTTCATAATGACCAAGATATGGAAACAAGCTAAATGCCCCAAAACATATAAATGGATCAAGATGAAATGGCATATATATATATTTATACACATATATACACACATAGGTATACATATATGCACATACACATACATATGTATGCATATATAATGTGCATTCATACACACACACTGGAATATTACTCAGTTATCAAAACATATTGCCATTTGTAGCAACATGGAGGGAACTGGAAGGGATTATGCTAAGCAAAATAAGTCAGAAGGAGAAAGACAAATAGCAGATAATTGCACTGATATATAAAATATATTTTAAGAAAGAAAAAAAGCAAAGAAGCAGAAAACAAAACAAACTCTTGGAATTTGAATAAAGTTAAAAGAGGGAGATGGTGGGGGAGGGAACAAAAGGTACAGAGGTTCCCATGAATTTTGGAGCAGGATATTTGACCTTCAGTGGTGGGTGTGCTGCGGTAATATACATTTGAAGAGGTATGAACCTGTACTCCTAATGCATATATACTTTTGTAAGCCAGTGTTACCACAATATAAACAAAAGCAAAAGTGAAAAATCCTCCCAATAAGTAAAAGCCCAGAACCAGATGGTTTCATAGGTGAATTCTACCAAATATTTAAAGAAAGATTAATTCTAATGCTTCTTTAACTTTTCAAAAAAAAAAAAAAATAGTAGAGCAGGGAACACTTCCCAACTTAACTCTACAAGACTAGTATTACCCTGCCAAAAAAGCCAAAGACAACAGAAGGGATAAAAAGCAGCTATCATTTATGCATATAGATACAGAGGTCCTCAAAAGAAAAAAAAAAAAAAAAACTAGCAAATTGAATCCAACATCACACTAAAAGGATTAGAGGTGACCAAGTGGCATTTATTCTCATGCAAAGATGGTTCAACATAAGAAAATCAACATAATAAACCTTAGGAGTAGAACAAAAAGGGGGGAAACACATGATCATCTCAATTGACACAGAAATTGCATTTGACAAAAATCCACCACACTTTTCATCATAAAAAAACACTCAGAAAACTATGGAACAGGAAAAAACTATTTCAATATGATAGGTTTCCCAATGTATGGGAAACCTAAATCTAGCATCATATTCAGTGATGAAAATCTGAGAGCTTTTCCTGTGTTAGGATGTCTGTTTTTATTGAGTAATGGGCTGAATTGTGTTCCATCCCATATTCATTTGTTGATGCCCTAACCTCCAAAATCTCAGAATGTATTTAGAGATAAGGCTTTTAATAATTGATCAAGTAAAAGTGATGCCATTAGAGTTGATCTTATTCCAATCAGTCTGGTTGTATAAAAAGAGAGAAATTGGACATACAAAGAGATAACTGGGATCCCTGAACACAGAGAAAAGAGTGGTGGGGACATGGAGAAGTGCCACTATCTGTAAACCAAGGAGAAAGGTCTAAGGAGGAACAACGCTGCAAACACGGTAGTATTTGACATCTACATCCAGAGCTGTGAGAGAATTGACTTCTGTGGTGTGAACTATCCAATTATGGCAGCTCTAGCAAATGAATGCATCTGCTTTAATCACTGCTATTCTACGTTATCACCAAGTACTTAGTCCAGAGAAATGTATAGAGAAAAACAAAAGACACTAAATGGAAAGGAAAAAGTAAATCTACCCTTACCTGCAAATGGCATGTCCGTATATAGAGAAAATTAAAAACAAATCATAAAAATGCTACTAGAACTAATAAATGAATTCAACAAAGCTGCAGGATACAAGATCAACACACAAAAATCAGTTATATTTCTTGTACACAGGCAATGATTTCTCTGTACAGGAAATTAGGAAGACTATTACATTGATAATGTCACCGAAATTAATAATATATCTTGTAATAAATTTAACCAAGAAAGTGAATGATCTGCATACTGAAAATAATTAAAATTCTGAAAAAAAGACCTCTTAAGTAAAAAGACAACCTATATTTATAGATTGGAAGACTTAAAATTGTTATTCCCCCAATTCTAAAAATGCAGTTTAATTCCTTTCAAATTTCTGCTGGCCTATTTTATAGGGAAAAAAAAAATATGATCCTTAAATTCACATAGAATTTCAATGGATCTCAAATAACCAAAACAATATTGAAAAAGGATAAAAAAAAATTGCACGATTCATAATTCATTAACACTTACTACAAAGCTATAGTAATGAAAAGAGTGTGGTATTTCCATTAAGTAGAATATAGACCAATAAAAGAAAATTGAGTGTCTTCTCCAAAGAAGATATGCACATGGCCATCAAGCACAGGAAAAGATGCTCAACACTGTTAATCATTAGGGAAATGCAGATCAGAACCACCAGACATCATCTAACACCATTAACATGTCTATTATAATAATAAATAACAATTAGGGCCTCCCTGGTGGCATGGTTTAAGTCTTAAGGCTACCACTGCGACCACCCACAGTCACAGCCTGAGTCTGATCCCTGGCCAGGGAGGTGACCTCCATGGTGCAGCAGACCTCTCCTGACTCGCCCGCTGCTCCTCTCAGCAGTGTGTTTCAGTAGATTGGCCTGTTCTGCTCCCTACTCTGTCTCTGGTGAATCCTCTCACCCCCACCCTGCACCTCTGGCCTGCACCCCAGTTCTTCTATGTAAAAATAACTAAAACAATTTTTAAAAAGAAATAATAATAATAAATAATTATGAAAAACTAGAAAATAAGATGTACTGACCAAGATGTAGAGAAATCGAAGCCCTTGATAGGGCTGTGTCAGGAATATCAAGTGGTTCACCAGCTATGGAAAATCGTTTGGCTGCTTCTCAAAAGACTAAATATATAATTAACATATAGTCCAGCAATTTCACTGCTAGGCATGTACATAAACTAATTGAATAAAAATATTCAAAAAATATATGTCCACACATGCTTATGCCAGCACTATTCACATTACCCAAAAGGTTTATACAACTTAAATATCCATCAATAGATGTATAGATGAAAAAATGTTCATATTCACAATGGAATAATATCCATCCAGAAAAGAATTAAGAACCAACATATACTACATTATGAATGAGCCATGAGTGAAATGCTAAGTGAAAAGAAGTCAGACCCAAAAGGCCACATATTGTATGATAACATTTACATTAAATATCAATAGAGACAGAAAGCTGATTTGTGGTTGCCAGGGGTAAGGAAGAGAGGAATAGAGAGTAAGTACTTAATGGGTGCTTTTGGAGTGATGGAGATGTTTTGGAAGTAGAGCAATGGATGTGCAGCATTATAAATACTCTGAATGTTACTAAAGTGGATACTTTAACATATAATTTTATATTATGTGAATTTTACCTCAAAATATCACCTTCAGCATCAATCTATATATCTGCCATCTATCTGTCATCTATCTGTCTATTCACCTATTTATCAGTCATAGGTGAGATCCTTTAGTGGTCTGAATTTACTGCTATAAGGTAACACTTGACAAATAAAACCTAATTGTTTATATGACATTATACACTATTTGCTGTCTATCTCTGCGTATCAATCCTTAGTTGTCCTCAATGAAAGCATAAAAACCACAGTAGAACAAGTGAATTAAGACTAATTCACTTGCCTTCTGCTTCCATTTATTTTGAACATTTCATTATTTTGTTTCATTTAAGCTATGTTTTTATTTAAATGACTACATGCCAAAATGATCTATGTAAAAGTTAGGCAAATATAAAGAATGAAATAATATGTTTCATTTTATGTTGATAACATTTTGGACCTTCCAGTTTCATTTTTATGGCAACTGCACATTTTACCTGAGAAATGTATGGGCCCCTCTGCCCAGGGGCCCTGTCAGCTGCATGCACCAAGACTTTCAAGTTAGTACTGAAAACAAAAGAACAAATGAACAAATGCCCTGAGTTCGCAGCATGGTAAGAGCCAATGAGCCAATGTAGGAGAACCACAGAGGCAATTACTCCTGGATGGATTGGCATTGGCGGTGGCCAAGAGGGTGACTGAAGAAGAGTTAGATATGAGGCGTGTGGTTTCTCATCCTATAGTTTGGCTGTACAGATAAATATTGCACAGGTTTTATCTATCTATCTATTTATTTATTTATTTATTTATTTATTTATTTATTTATTTAGGTTTATTTATTTATGCATACAAGAGCTGGAGTACAGGCCAGAGATGCAGGGTTGGGGGCTGTGAGAGGGTTCACCAGAGACAGAGTGGGGAGCAGAACAGGCAGACTGACTGAACTACACTGCTGAGGGGAGCAGTGGGCAAGAAAGGAGAGGTCTGCTGTGCCATGTGGATAGCTCACTGGCCGTCTGGGGATCAAACTCGTGCTGCACAGGCTACAGACAGCTTCATAGTGTGGTGCTTAACCCCTTGTGCCACCAGGGAGGGCCAAAATATTGCACAGGTTTTATGGAAACTTCTGGGCTGTTGAGAAGTTGCTCTCTTCCATATGGGTTTGTTGAATAAGAACTTGAGAGATATTCAAATTATTTTATATCAATATTTTAAGTGAGCTCTTTTTCTCTCCTGACATCAGATAAGTAATCAAGTCATTTAGTCAATATTATGTAATTTTCTTACCACTAGCATAGGATTTTATGTTGAAATAAGGCATTGTAATTTCTAGTTAGAGCTAAAAGATTTTTGTGTTTTTACACATGTTTATTTAAATATAAAACCACAGACATCATAAATATATACGTATATTTAAGTTAAATGTTTATCATTATATAAATTTAAAACACTTACAAGTATATAGATACACAATTATGCCATATATTTATCTTATAAATATTTGTCACATAAATAAAATATGTTTACATTAAAAAAGTTAAGGTTTCAAAGACCTTGGTGCTTATCAGTTCCCCAAAGTTGCATGAGCAGTGACAAACCAGGGACCAGAATGGTAGTATTCCAGATGAGTTTATTTATATCCCTGGTCCTCTCCATCTCTGGGTGAAGAAAGTTGAAGCAATTTACTATTCAATTCACAAAAAAGCTTTATCATCATATTAGTCAAAATATTAACAAATTAGAGTAAATAAATATGTCCATTCCTGTATCTACTGAGAAATTCATGACATGAGCCCACTAGTGAATGGTTTACACTTACAGATTTGTTAATCTTAGTACATTCTTGCTCTTTTTCAATGAACCCTAGTTTATATTGATGTATTATGTTACACCATGCTATTTCAGTTGGTTAGAAAATATATTTTTTAATAATTTCTGTCTGTTTATAAGTAAAATGGACTTAGAATTTCCATTTCTTTTCTTTTCTGCCCTTATTTAATTTTGAAATGAAAGTTACTCTAAGTTGTAAAATGTTTTAGGCAACTTCCTTTTTTTATTACTTTCTGGAACTACTTTTTATAAAATAAGGATTATCTGTTCCTTCAAAGTTAACAGAACTCCCTTGTAAAAATTTCCAGGCCCAGGGTTTTTTGTGGTTCTATTTTTGGTAACATATCATATGATAAATAGAAAAGCATCTTTATTTTACATTGAACTTTTAATCATTGATAATGGTGTAATTTCACAAAGTGAGAAACTTTTAACTTTAGATTGATAGAGTAATTTTTACACTTTGTACTTTTGATCAGTCTACATAACTGTATAGAAACATGATCTAATTGGAACTATGCTAAGCCAGAATGAGGATTTCATCTTGCATTCCCTCACAATCTCTGTGTTTTTTATCCTCTAGGTCATACGGGACGCTTATTAAAGTCTCTGTGCTTCACCAGTCTCTCCTTCCTGTTGCTCCACATCATTTTTCATATCACTTTGGCTAGCCTTGAAGCTCAGCACCGTATTGCACCTGGTTACAACTGTGAGTGTTACATATGTTTTCACATTATGTCTGAATAATAAGCTATGTGGATAATTCTCATTGAAATCTATGCAATAATTACATTATAATTTTCAGCCATTTGGTGATTCAATATACTAACATGAAAAAAAAAACCTTTGAGGCGGAGAATTAAGTAATGCAAGCAACTTATTTAGCAAACCTTCAAAAAGCTATCTGTATGCAGGATTTTATCATTGGGCTTACTCTAAAAAAACAATATTTACATACAATCCCTGCAGCTTCAGCTGTTGAGACATGCACAGTCTCCAACACATTAAAAAATATACAAATTGAAAACCATTATGTGACAGAGACTTTATTCTTATTCTAAAATATACAATAATATTTCATTTATCTTAATGGGAAGATGTAATGGCAAATAGTTTCCTTTTCAAATTTGGAGTTCTTCATTCCTATCCATAGAAAAATGATATTTCATACACATTATAATTTGAAGTATATTGCAATATATTATGATCTGAAGAAGTCAACATATATATGTTCTGTTTATGTAGTATCCTTTATTTAATATTAACCTGCTATCAGATAAACTCTGCTTCAAATTTTGTAGGATGTGTGATTGTCATTTGAAAAGCAGCGTTTCAAATAAATGGAATACAATCCACATGTTTTATGTGAAACAAGAAGACTTGAGATATTTGAATCAGACTATAGCAAAGCTTTAAATTGTCAGTTTTCCTCTGAAGAAACCACATGTGGGTTTAAATTCCCTAATGTGTAGTAAGTGACAGCATAAATAACATGAAATAAATCTACCTTTGTCTATAATATAGAAAGGTCAGATTTCTAATGGATTAACTTAAACATAGTGAGAGATATTTTAGTAAAATCTTTAGTCAAATTTTTCATTATCCCATACTGCATAATTCTTCAGTGCGAAACTTTATAGAGGTAAAGTTAGTATACATTTTGACCATTTTAATCAATTCAGAGTTCTTTTGATAACAATGCCTATAAAATGATTTTTGACTTAAAATACGTGATCTAAGATATGGTGATTGTTTTTTAAACTTCAATACAATTTGCATATCGTCACACATTACTCAATAGCATCTCCTTCAGTGACAGACAAATATAGGACAGTGATCCTGACAGGCTAGAACTTATTACCTGAGCATATAGTTGGCTATAGTAGCTAGGCTTGTATAATTATACCTTATCATGTTTGCACAATGACAAAATCACCTAATGGTGCATCAGAATTTGTTCCTATTATTAAGCAATGCATGACTGTTCCATAAAATTCATCTATTTAAGGTATACATTCCAGCAGTTTCTAGGTTGTACAACCATCACTATTATCTAATTTCAGATTGCTTTCCATTACCCAAAAACATTACAGCTATTCTCCATTCCCTCACCACCCATCCATAGGCAACCACTAGTCTACTCTGCCTCTATTAGATCTACCATTCTGGACATTGCCTCTAGACAGAATTATACAATGTGTGAACTTTTGTATCTGATTTCTTTCACATAGAATAATATTTTCATGTTTCATCCACATTGGGACATTTATCAGTAATTCATTCCTTTTCATGGATGGATATTATTCGAATGTTAAGATGTGGTTTTGATTTTGGTGTTTGTCATCCCATGATTAAGAGCTTGATAAAACAGTTGCAATATAATGAAGAGCATATATTTCATTTGGCTAGGTTCAAATATTTTTGGACTTCATAGAATTGTTAGCAGCAATATTTTGTAGCATTTCTCAATAAAAAATTCATTTTTATATATCTTAATAAGGCACTACCAGGACAAAAAGGAAAAATTTTGTAACCATAAGTGTCCAAATTAAAGGCTTCACGAATAATGAGTTATCCAAGTTCTCCATCACCAGAAGTGTTTAATCACAGGACACATTACATCTCATAAGATTTAAATTTATTTTTATTTTATTATTTTTATTGAGGTAACATTGGTTTAAAACAATGTATATGATTCAGAGGTATAAGTTCAAACTTCTTCAGATGTATGTTATCACACCACCCGGTCCACCAAGATACCTGTAACCCTCCACCATACCCTATTCTTCCCCACTTGGTTTCCCACCCTTCCATCCCCCTTTGCCAACCTCTGTTCTATACTCCCATTTTTAGGGTTTATTTTAGTTTAGTTTTGTCTGTTCTTTTGTCTTGTTTATATAAAACATGCGAGTGAAATCCTCCAGTATTTCTTATTCTCTTTCTGACTAATTCCACTTAACATAATCCACTCTAGTTCCACCCACATTGTTGCAAATAGCAAGGTGTTATCTTCTTGGATCTTTGAGTAGTATTATGTTGTGTATATATATGACATATTCTTTATCTACTCATCTGTCATTAGGCACTTATGTTCCCATATTTGGCTACTATAAATGTGTTATAATGAAAATAGAGTGCATATATCCTTTTAATTAGTATTTTAATATTATTTGTGTAGATACCTAGAAGAAGGATTCCTGGGTCATGTGATAAATCTATTTTTAATATTCTGAGAAACCCCCATGCGATTTTCCACAGAGGCTGGAAATTCCCACTAACAACAGGAGAGTTTGTACTTTACCATAAAGTGTTTGCTCCTGTTGCTAACAGATGCTTAATCTCTGTTTAGTGAAATGGCCAATTGTTATCTCAATTTTAGTCTTGGTGGTGGGGCAAAGGAGTTGGCAGCAGTTTTGAATAACTCAACCTTGGGCTGCAAGTAGGAGCAACTTCTATGAGATAAAGGTGATCTGACCTGGTTCTCATGACCAGTTTGGGCTCATCTGGTCTGTATTTGGGGAGCTTCAGGTTCAAGCCAGTGACCATCGCTCTGCACAACAAGACCATCACTCTTGTTTCTATCATTAACTGATAGTGCACCCTCTCTCCTGAATGACAATTCTGTGTACTCTTATGCAGCGCAGTTTTGGGTCTCCAAAGTTTTCCATGTGGGTATGTGTCCCCACCACAGCTGGTAGAGGTGTTCAGTACAGCAGCTACCCCTTTTGTGGGTAGTAATGCACAAGTATCACCATAAGCATAGATCAATTAAAATTTCTTCCTACTCCTTTCCAATGTGTTGTTGCTCTTGATGTGCACTGTAGTTGTCTATCTTTCAGTGGTTATTGACTTTCTTCTGCAGCAAATTAGTTGTGAGTATACGGAGGAGGTGAGCCTGATGTCTTCACTCTGCCACCATCTTGCCAGACATATAAAGAAATATCTTTCTCACTACTGCAAATAATTTTAGGTGCTAAAGTTGGAGAAACATCCACACAGAGGGTGTCTAGATTAGGAAGTGAAGTTCATCATTTTTTCCTGATCTAGAGAGTTTAAAAATCATTTTTTTATTTCAAAATGATTTTCTACAATTCCACAATTCTGCAAAAAAGTCCAATATAAAATGTTAAAACAATATTCCCTTCTCCACACTTACATTTTCTTTAGGTATAATCTCCCCTATAAGATATAGTCAGAGGCAGACAGACATATAGACATAATATATATACTTGCACACACCATACGCAACACACACACACAAACACACAAATTTATTCTTGCTTGTCTCCACTGCTCCAGACAAGGAGCAGAATTACCTAGATACTTTGAATGGATCCTAATCAACAGCATGAAGAAATCTATATTTATCAGTGATGATAAATATCTGTCTCAGATGTAATCAGAGCTGGCCTCTGGCATGCCTCTTTCTAAGCATTTCTTGCTGACCCAAAGTTGGAGAGTTAAATTTGTCTCTCTCAACCTCACATCCTAAATATTTGGACTTCTTGATACCATGTTATCTCCATGTCTCTGTCATGAAGGTAACATGCACAACTGTCCTTTATTTTTATTTGGCAATGCAGTGTAACCTGGCCATGTCCGAATCTAGTGTATTGTCTTCCATTTCCATTTTGATGTGCCCATAGAAGTTCTATCCTTTTCCACAGAGAGTCAATCTAATGGAAATCATAGAAGTCAATTTCATTTTTACCAATTTAAATTCTAATTTGAACTTTCTTTTAAAAAATGATTTATTTATTTGTTTGTTTGTTTGTTTGTTTATACAAGAACTGGGGTATAGGCCAGAGGTGCAGGGGATGAGAGGATTCACCAGAGACAGAGTGAGGAAAGAACAGACCAAGTGGATTGACTGAAATACACTGCCGAGGGGAGCAGTGGGAAAGACAGGAGAGGTCTGCTGTGCCACGTGTGTAGCTCCCTGGCCAGGGATAGAACTTGTGCTGCAGTGCCTGCCTGTAGCTTCATAGTGCTGAGACTTAACCCCTTGTGCCACCAGGGAAGCACCCTGAATTTTGTTTCTATGAAAGTTAAAGTTCCAATGATTTTGACAAGCCCACAGAGAAGATATATGGTAAAGATTGATTTAGGGAAAAAATGAGAATTCTTTACTTCCAACCACCAGCACATTGAGGTGAGTTTACAAAAATCATAAATTTCTTCTAAAATATGACTAATGCATGTAACACCACAGGTTCATAAAGTGTTACAGACTTTTTGGTTCACTTTCATGTGTAACATTTAAGGTGAAGACATTCTTAAAAAGGGATAAAAAAGGACAAACTTCAGGGCCATTCAAACTTATTTAGTCTAAGATTGACACAGACCAGGTTTTCAGCCTAGAGCAGTGTTTAATGATTAAGTTATATAAACCCCTGAAAATACTGTTAGTGTGGGTAATGGAAACACTGACTTTTAATTTAGAGTTGACTTCACCTCCCTAATGTTATTGTTTCTTGAACATTTGGAGTTTCGATTACACCATCAGAGTTGTAAATACCAACTCAGCAATTTTTTTTAAAAGATTTATTTATTTTTATACAAGAACCAGTGTATAGGCCAGATGCGCTGGAGGGTGAGAGGATTCACTGGAGACAGAGCAGGGCACAGAACAGGCAGACTGAAGAAATACACTGCTGAGGGAAGCAGTGGGTGAGACAGGAGAGGTCTGCTTCGCCATATGGGATTCTTGCCGGCAGGCAGGGATGGAACCCTCGCTGCAGAGGCTGCAGACAGTTTAACTGCCTGCACCGTGAGGCAGTGAGGTGCTTAACTGCCTGCACCACCAGGAGGCCCAACTCAGCTATTTTGATATTCCATATTCAAAGTTTAAAATTTTGGTATCTGCAGAGGTAAAGTAGCACAGTTTCAAATCAAAAGACAAAAGTGTCTTGGCCACCAGTAGTGCTGTGTGTTTTGTATGTTTTCTCTATGTTCAGGATTGATAAATTAAGTGAAATAATCCACACAGGTCAGGTTTCCCAATAAGATTCAAGTGGTATTCAAATCCAAGACCACCAAATGCTTATTTATATGTATTTGATTTTGTTTTCCTAACTTCTCCCTATTCAAAACTCCTTTACTCTCACCCTCATCATGCCAAAAGTTCCCAGTATCCCTCAGGAATCTTAGACACATGTTTGGGGGACAACAGTAGCTTTTATAAATATTGAGTCATTGAAAGTTCTTGTTTCCCCAGAGCCCTGTGAATATTAACTGGCAGTACTAAAGATTTTTCAAACCACCCTATTTAGTTTTTGACTAGCTGGCAGGTTTGTTAAAGGTGCCATTGTGCAGAAGCGAAACTTAACACCCATCCCCCTCTTTTTTTCATTTCCCAAAGGGTGCTCCTACAGGTAAGTGAGGAAACCAGTGTGGCACGGGAGACCCCTGTAAATTTTCCTCAAGTGTTTGTTGTGCCGCTTTCTAAAATATTTTCATTCCATCAAAACTATACTATTTAAATAAATGTAAGCCCGGTTTCAATTATGTCGTTACAGATTTCATAGAAGTAGTTTGTTTGACTCTGTGGTGGATGTGTGGCAATATGAGGAAATTTCAAAGCCAGTCTGGATTCCCGTGCTGTGCTAAATCATGTTATTGATTGGTGGGGTGGGGAGACTTTTGAGTTCAAAACTATGGAGGGAAAATTTATGGTGATAATCATTGCCATTTATAGGGTGCCTACTAGCTGTGGGATATCAGGGATGATGATATTCCTTTTCCAATTAATTCATTTCTTATTACCAATCAGTTAAAATATTCTTTAAGAGGGGCACTCCATAGATGTGTTCAATTGCATTTTCTAAACAAGTCTTTTTTTTTTTTTTTTTTTTTTTTTATAGAGGCGTGCTTTATTTATTTGTTTGCTGGTTTCTTTGTTTGTTTTGTTTATACATGCACTGGGTACAGTCAGAAGCGCGGGAGGGCGAGAGAATTCACCAGAGCCAGAGCGGGGAGCAGAGCAGGCAGAAGGACCGAAGTACACTGCTGAGGGGAGCAGCGGGCGGCAGGGGAGGTCTGCGCGCCATGTGGGGCCCTCCTCCGGTGGCCGGGGAGCAGCCGGGGATCGAACCGGCGCCGCAGAGGCCGCGCGCAGCTTCGCAACCCAGCGCTCAACCGCTGCGCCACCGGGGAGGCCCTCTAAACAAGTCTTTTAAGGTGGATGTGTCTGTGTACTTTATCAAGGCAAGGCCTGCAGAGGGCCATGAGAACTGCAAGTGTCCTTGGGGATGAATATTAGCCTGGGCACCTCTTCCAGGCTGGATCAAGCTGTAGATAGGGGAATTGTTTTATTTTTACAAAAAGGCTGGTGGGTTGCTAAGCCTCACCCCTACAGGGCTATGCCCTTTTATACTCTCTCTTCTCAAAAACTGTCTTTTGGGGTATAATTCAGTGCCCAGTTTGCACATTACATTGCAGTAGGGATGAGGGTAATAATAAATAGGGTATGGATGAGGGTAAAGATGTATGAATTAGGGCTTCCCTGGTGGTACAAGGGGTTGAGTCTCAGCACTATGAAGCTATCAGCAGCCACTGCAGCAAGAGTTCAATCCCCATCCAGGGAGCAGCAGACCTCTCCTCTCCCCAGCTACTTCCCTCAGCAGTGTATTTCTACCTGTTCTATTCCCCACTCTGTCTCTGGTGAATTCTCTCACCCCCTCACCTCTGGCCTGTACCCCAGCTCTTGCATGAATAAATAAACATATCTTTTAAAAAATATGAAGTAGAGGTGAGAGCAATGATGATGAGGTAGGAGGGTGATGATGGCTGAAGTGGGGTTAGGATTATGATGAGGTAGGGATGAGGTAATTATAATGAGGAGTAAGTGAGAGTAATGATGATGAGGTAGGGATGAAGGTAATGGGTGCATCATAAGGATTTGGTAGCAAGGAGAGTGGAGAAATCAGGTGAGTTCTTAATCTCCCTCGAGAGATCAGTGCCTCATTGAATATTTAGCTTAGAGTAATCGTCATGCAGTGAGCTTCAGTTTAAACATCGTTTTTCAAGGGGAATATCACATTTTTTTCTAAGAAATGATTTCATGAGAATTTGTATACTTCATATGTGAGTACATTTAGTATCTGAGGTGACTGTGGGCAAGTTATTTATCTCGACTATAAAATGAAGAAAATAATACTGGCTATCTCAAAGGTTGTTGTGAGAGTTAATAACATACCAAATATATAGAAAGCTTGTAGTAAGATCACAACATCTACAAAGTATCATTATTGTTGTTACTATTAAAGAAGTCACATTGCTTGTTCAAGGTCACACCTAAATACAAAGTTGCAAAAGCAATCAAATTCTGTCTCTAAATTAATACAGTCACATGATGAAGCTTGGATTTATAAAAATGTGTGAAATTTCACAGCACTGTGCTCAACCCGCTGTGCCACCGGGGAAGCTGTCCACACCCTCCTCGGTGCTAGTTCAATTCCAAGCCGGCCAGGGAGATTCCCACATGGCACAACAGACCTCTCCTGTTTCACCCGCTGCTCCCCTCAGCAGTGTATTTCGCTTGTTCTGCCTATTCTGCTCCCTGTTCTGTCTTTGGTGGATTCTCTCACTCTCTTGTGCCTCTGGCCTGTACCCCGTACCCCAGTGCTTGTATAAATAAATAAATCTTTTTTAAAAAGTGTGAAACTTTAATTTTACCAAATTTTTCTCTATTACAATCTTTACCTCAGTTTCTTACCATTTCTGTCATGTTAGGGTTTATGCCTGTTCTCTGTTGTGTGGTTGAAATCAAGATAATAGGGCTAAACAGGGTCTGGTAGGAAACACATGTCAGTGAAGTTTGTCTTTTGTGACCCTCCACCCTCTTTCCAGATACAGACACACCCTGTTTTATGGCACCTCACTATTGTGCTCTGCTGATATTGGCAGTTTTTACAAGTTAAAGATTTGTGACAAACCAAGGTCAAGCAACTCTATTGGCACCATTTTTCAAATGCTGCCACATTTTGGTAACACTCACTGTATGTCAACTTTTTAAAATTTTTATTAAAAAGTTTATTTAAATGTTTAATTATTAGTTTATACATTATAGAGACCTGTGAGCCGCCATCTTTGAAGTGACTACCACAGTTGTCTTGGGACACTATGAACCACACCCATGTAAGATGGCAAACTTAATTGATCAATATTTTGTGTGTTCTCACTGCTTCACTAACCAGCCCATTCCCCCATTATTTCCCCTTTCCTCAGCTCTGCCTGTTGTTTGAGACACAACAATATTGAAATTAGGTCAATTGAAGTGAAAGGAAGAGTAACACTTCTCTCCTTTAAATCAAAAGCTAAAAATGACTAGTTAGAAAGGCATGTCGAAAGCTGAGATAGGGTGAGATAGGTTGGCTGTTTGAAAGCAAAGGTAAGGTTCTTAAAGAAAATGAAAAGTGTTATTGTAGTGAACAGCTAAATAATAAGAAAGAGAAACAGCCCTTTTGCTGATATGAACCAAGTTTTAGTGATCTAGACTAATTAAACCATCCTCACCATTCCCTTAAGCCAGAACCTGATCCATGGAAAGGCCCTAATTCTCTTTAATACTATGAAGGCTGAGAGAGGTGATAAAGCTGTAGAAGAAAAATTCGAAACTTGCAGAAGTTGGTTTATGAGGTTTAAGGAAAGATGTTGTCTCCATAGCTTAAAAATGCAAGTGATCTAACCGAGATTATTGATGAAATGCAGATCTAACCGAGATTACTGATGAACATTAAACTTTCTATTGCAAGAAAATACCTTCTAAGAACTTCACTGCTCAAGAGATATCAATTCCTCACTTCAAAACTTCAAAGGACAGAATGCCTCTCTTGTTAGGGGCTAATGCAGCTGGTGACTTGAAGTTGAAGCTGATGCTTATTTACCATTCTGAAACTACTCTGCCTGTGTGCTAAAAAATAAAGCCTTGTTGACAGCCCATCTGTTGACAACATGGTTTACTGAATATTTTAAGCTCACTGGTTTGAGATCTACTATTCAGAAAAAAGATCCCTCTTGAAATATTATGCAATGCTAATTGACAATGTGCCTGGTCATCCACGATTTCTCATGGAGAAGAATGGGAGATTTATGGTTTCATGCCTGCTAACACAGCATCCATTCTGCAACCCATGTTTCAGAGTAATTTAGACTTTTCACATTGGTTCAGCTCTTATTTATTTAAAAAATACATTTCATAAGGCTATTGCTGACATAGACCAATGGGTCTGGGCAAACTCCATCCAAACCCTTCTGTAAGAATTTACCATTCTATATGCCATTAAGAACACTCATCATTCATGGAAGACATTCCAATATCAACATTAGAGTTTGGAACCCTCACAGATAATTATGAGGATGTTGAAACTTCAGAAGATAACTGCACATGTGGTGGGAAAACAGGAGAATTAGAATTACAACTGGAGCCAGAAGATATGGCTGAATTGCTGCAGTCTCATTATATATCTTTAATGTATGAGTACTTGCTTCTTAGGGATGAGCAAAGAAAGTGGTTTCTTAAGATGGAATCTATTCCTGGAGAAGATGCTGTGAACATTGTTGAAATGACATTAATCAACACAATGTTGAAGAATCACAATTAAATATTAATCAGAATCCAGTTCAGAATGAAGCTTAACTCCTATTTGTGACCAGGGTGACACATTCAACACTTGAACAGGTAGAGATTTCAAGGGGCAACCAACGTGGACATTATCACTGAATCTTGGATCCTGGCCCAACAGTGAGATTACAACCAAACCCTGGTGGGACCTCCGTTTCTGTTAATATCTTCCAGTCAAGCAGCCCCTGAAGTGGAACCATGTTGGGCTGATTTGGCTCATTGCACCTGAGGAAGATAACACCTGGGAAATATTAACAAGAGGAGCTTAAAAGTTACTTTTTTTTACATGTTTTTTTATTTAAATATTTTATTTTATATAATTCTTACATATTTTTTCATCTGTGCACAATGTATGCATTTTCATTTTGGTTACATACCCCATACAATTGCACCACCCCCCTATTTTGACTCTAGTCCTTCCTTCCCCCCCCCCCTCCCTCCCACCCCCATAGTGTGTTTCTGGTTTATAGTTGCTTGTTGATTTTGATTTTTACTTTGTATTGATTAGCCTTTTTCCTGGTCTCTTATTTAGGTTTTCTAAATTCCTGCTATGAGTGAGACCATCCGGTGTTTTTCTTTTTCTTTCTGACTTATTTCACTGAGCATGATCCCTTCTAGCTCCATCCATGCTGCTGCAAACTGCATGTGTTTATCTTTTTTTGATTGTTGAGTAATATTCCATTGTGTATATGTACCACATCTTCTTGATCCAGTCATCTATTTTTGGGCATTTGGGTTGTTTCCAAAGCTTAGCTATTGTAAATAGTGCTGCTATAAACATAGGGGTGCAGATGCTCTTTGGAATTGATGTTTCTGTGTCCTTTGGGTAAATACCTAGGAGTGGAATTGCTGGATCATATGGAAGCTCTATGTTTAGTAGTTCAAGATATCTCCACACAGCTCTCCATGGCTCCAGGCTCGTTTTTCATCTTTTTGTAGAATTTAAGGAAGTGTGTGGTTTTGCTATAAATTGGGAACTGTCAGAAGCAGAGGAAATTGCATGGTAGAGAATCTTCATAATTTTTGTCTCAAATGTGAGAACAAAGTAGTAGAACTAAAGATAAAATTGATCAAAACAAGAGCAGTTACTTATATTAGCTGAGAGACGCAAATGTCTGGTCTCTTTTGTGGTTTGTTCAGTGCTCTTGTTTTTGCCTATGCTCCAGCAAGATTAGGAAGAAATTTGTTTCTTGCACTGTAACAGTCAAAGTGGCCTTGTCTGATGTGGGCATTCTGTGGAATTATTTCTATTCAGCAAAGAAATACTAAGGCCTGCTATTAAGGCCAGTTCCAAGATGACTGGAGAGAGAAGCTGATTCGCTTTTTCTCACTTTGGGCAAACTTATTTTAGCTTTGCAATCATAAAATCATAGGAGTTCTATGAGAATTAAGTTGAACAATACACAGAGAATTATTGCAATGCAAAGACTATATTAACTCTTAATAAATACTTGCCAGTGTCATCTTTACCTACCATTTCATTGAACATATGTTTGTTTCCCTCCTGCTGAAGAATAACCAATTTGTGTTTTATCTTTATGCTCCCTGCACCAATTGAAGCAGAAAGTTTGGGAGCATGGAATCTGGCACTGGACTCCTTGTTCTGCTTCTAAACTAGCTTTGTGATCTTAGGATGAATACTTCACCTCCCTGTGCCTCTGTTTTCCTTATTTAAAAAAAGAGCATAAGAGAACCATGAAGTTGGGCCTCCTCTGTGGCAAAGCAGTTGAGCGCTGGGTTGTGAAGCTGCCTGCAGCCTCTGCAGTGACCGGTTCGATCCCCGGCTGCTCCCGGCCACCGGAGGAGGGTCCCACATGGCGTGCAGACCTCTCCTGCCGCCCGCTGCCCCCCTCAGCAGTGTGTTTCGTCAGTCTGCCTGTTCTCCTCCCCGCTCTGGCTCTGGTGAATTCTCTCACCCTCCTGCACTTCTGACTGTACCCAGTGCTTTTATAAATAAATAAATAAATCTTTAAAAAAAAAAAAAAAAAGAGTACCATGAAGTTGGCAGAAGTGAATACATGCAAAATATTTGAAACAATGGCTGACACGATATAAATTCTATATTGACTCCCTGAAAAAAATCACAACAAAAGATTTATAATATTATATAAATTTAGTTGATAAAGCAGAAGCATGGTTGGAAAGGATTGACTCGAATTTGAAAGAAGTAAAATTCTATTAGACATACCGCGTGCTACAGAAACACCTTTTGTTAAAAGAAAGAGTTAATTGATGTAGTAAACTTGATTGTTATCTTAAATTAAGTAATTGCCACAGCCGCCCCTGCCCTCCTGAACCACCACCTGGATCAGTCAGCAGCCATCAACAAGGAGGCAAGACTCTCCACCAGCAAAAGCCTACAACTTGCTGAAGGCCCAGAAGAGAGCGGTTTTAGCAATAAAATATTTTCAAATTAAGGTATGTACCTTTTGGAGGGCAGGCATAAAGATATCATACCATTAAGAGACTATAATATAGTATAAGCATAAATTAACAACTGCAAAAAAGAGAAATGAAAGTGTGACATTGATGAAATCTGATTCTCTTTGTTCTGTGAACAGTTTTCAGGGGAATCCACACCATGTAGGTCTATGGTTATGTCTCTGATGAGAGCAAGTGGTATATCTATGTCCTTTCTCTTCTAGGAACAAGGTCCCTCTCTTTGCCCTCCAGTAGCACATTGAAATCTCACTTTGGTAGTTGTTGCTATTCTTCTCTCTTCAGTTCATGAGGAAATATGAGGATGATGTATTCACTCCTTAGATTTTACTTCTCTTTAAAAATTACATATCATCAAGGTTTGAAGCTATACCGTTGAAATGTATATAATTTTGCAAGCCCATTTGGCAAATAAATAAAAAATAAAAATTATAAAAATTAAATCTCAAATTAAATTACCTGGTATTATTTTGCAAAAGGGAGCTTGAATTTCCATTTGAATTTTGGGAAATTAAGAGTGGAGAACACAAAAGACAAGCCTTGAGTGAGAAGTAGAAAAACAAAAGAAAGGGGGTTGTGGGATGTGGGTGTGCCTTAGCAAGGCAGCCTCATTAATAATTTGGGGGTGGGTGGGAAGAAAGAAATCTTTAAATGAATAATAGTCTTGCCATTCTCCTGGAGATACTCTGCTCCACACCCCACAACCACCAATCTTGCTGTAAGATAAATCCCAGTGCAGGAAATTTAAAATGATTTGTGATCGATTTTGTTTTTCTTAAATAACAATTTCCCTAACCTCAGTTTCATGATGCAGCATTTCTAGTGTAAATTATTTACAATAAAAGCACTAAGGCAAGTCTGTGTGGTGTGGGAGTAAACTTAACCTCAAAATTATAGGAGGACAACATAAAGCAATCACTGTATGTTTTCAAAATCATGGTATAATGGAAGGATGTTTCAAGGGCATAATGGAAGAAGTAAAATTGAGCCAAGTATAGTCATGGTATTACAGAAAATATTAATTGCATGGCACAAGTTTAGTTATTCTCCATTTATATGGATCTAGAGTGATTTTTAGGGCCTAAATATGTGGATTCATAAATAAAACACATTTTCCCTATAAAACAGAAGTTTGGGTTTAGAAAATCCTTCTTGATTTCATATTAAAATAAATTTTAGGGGTCAAAAGACTGCAAGGAAATTGTTATTATAATTAACATTTTTAGAGATATTTAAACATTTCCAAGGTTCCTATTGAAGGAAATATGTTCATAGAATATTAATATTAAATATTAATGTTACTATAAAATGTTTAGCAGCAAATATATTTTCAAGTTGATATATAATTTATTTTCTGAAAAAGAAAACTTTTTGCTGTGCAAACATGTCTCATGTTAATAAATATTATTCAATTGCTTTTCTTTTGTTACCTTGCATGGTTATTTAGTTTACAGTCTCTAATTTTTAAATGAGAATCCAATATTACTATTAAGACACAAATAAGTAGAATAAGATTTGATGACTGATTTGCAAAAATTTTCACATGGTGGTTGCATCTTCCCCACTGCCAATGGATGATATAAAAACACACCACTCATGCATACAAACCACATTAATCTAGTCAGGATAGACTGAAAAATGGCCTTCTTTTTAGTTCTGCAGAATCTGAAGAATAATTTTTTTTAAAGATTTATTTATTTATTTATTTAAGCACTGGGTACAGTCAGAGCGTGGGAGGGTGAGCGGATTCACCAGAGCCAGAACAGGGAGCAGAACAGGCAGACTGATGAAATACACTGCTGAGGGGAGCAGTGGGCGGCAGGAGAGGTCCATGCGCCATGTGGGACCCTCACCCTGTGGCTGGGGGTTGAACCGGTGCTGCAGAGGCTGCAGGCAGCTTCGCAACCCAGCACTCAACCGCAGTGCCACTGGGGAGGCCCTCTGAAGAATAAAATTTTAATGGCAATCTCATGTTTATTTTTATAATCACTCCTCAAAAATAGCATTTTATATTTTCTCAATTGAGACATTTGAAAGAATATATTTAAATAATAACAATGACAATTGGGATAGTTTGCTTTGTTAATTTTGAAAATATCTTTACATTAAGTAAACAAAGAAACAACCACAAAGAAAAATAGTTTTAAATGATTTGGGTTATTTATAAACCACAATCCTGTCACATATTAATTTGTTAGATAATCTTATTAAATGACTGTGGTGTGCATTCACTCAACGAGGCGCTTAGTTGCCAGCAGATATCACGTGCCCAGTCCTCCCAAAATTTGCAGTCTGTTGGTGAAAGATAGAAACAGAAAACCAAATAAAAAACAATAATTAAGCTTGTTATAGTGCTATTTCTGAAAACAAAACAAAATAAAAAAAAAAGAATGGTAGAAATTTACATAATAGGTCTGGGGTAGTAAACTCCCTGGAGAAAGTGATGTTGAAGAGGAAACTCAAAGTATGAACATGTGTGATCTTGCCAAAGCAAGTAGGAACATCATTCACTACTGAAGGTGAAGTAAGTACAAGCACTCAAAAGAAGGAAAGAACTCAGCACAGTTGAAGATTAGGAGAAGAAACACAGTATAGATCATGCATAGATGTGAAGGTGGAAGTCGCCAAAGATGACATAGACAGTGGGAGCTGGAGTGGAAAGGGCCATATATACATACATATATGTAACTTGCAAGATCACTTTTTCAAATACCTATGCTTGGACTTCACCTTAAATTAATTGAAACTGAATCTCTAAAATGGGACCTGGGTACTAATATATTTTAAAAAGCTGTCCTGTTGATTAAATCTGCAGGCAGTATTGCAGACTCCCAGTATAAATTGTGTTAAAACTATCTTAAATAGTTTTCTTAAATTCAATGGGGACAACATTTAAGCAGGGGAGAGAAATGTTAAGGTCTGTTCTTTGGAAAAAACACACATTGATCATATGTATGGAGAATGACTGAATGTGGGCAAGACTAGATGCAGGAAATTGCTTTTCAGATCATAGCAGCTTCGTACATAACACAATAGTGGCTTTGGCTATGGTGGTGGAAAGAAGTGAAGAATGACAGAGAGCTACTAAGGAGAAATCAGTCATTTGCTGAAGTAATTACATAGAAGTGGGGTGTTAGAGAATGAGAAAATGATGATCAGTTTCTGGCTTGGAGAAGGGGTTTGGGTTGGATTTCATATGCCACTGAAAAACTGGCTATTTTCATTTTTGCATATTGCATTTTACATGTCATAATCATTTTGTTTACATCCATGTTTGTTAGTTCATCCATTTGGCAAACACTGATATCTTGTTATACATTATGTTTGGATTTGGAATACCATAGTGAAAAAATCAAGGATCCCTATCTTCATGGATCTTATATTCCCTTAAATTGCATATTCATGACTGGAATAAATTTGGATGACCTTGAGGAAAATCAGAAATCTTTATTGGTATGCATAAACTTTATGCATTTCTAGATAGACTTTGTAGGTATTTCATTTCTGGCATAATTTTCCCTCATGTTGATAGAGAAACATGTTTCAAATATTTCCTTAGGTAGTATTGATTTTTGCTCTTCAACATTGTTGTGAATTTACACATGCAAATCTATGGTTTATTTCTTTATAACTTTCCAGGAATGCATTTAATAGGTTAAAAAAAAAAAGAATACTCTTTTTCCGCTACTATACTGTGCCATATTGCTCTTCGACATGCTAAACCTCTTGGAATGTTACCCACAAATTTAATAAATGATTTATAAGTGGGAAAATGGAGGCTTAGGAGCTTTGGCATCCCTTGAGACTTAAGAGCATTCTTCACTCACAACCTCATTATAATATACAAATAGCCAATGTAACACACAAAAACTATTCAACATCACTAGTCATCTGGTTATACAAATCAAAACTGCCATGAAAGAACATGCCACTTCTACTATGAGAGCTAAAATAGAAAAGACAGACAATAGCAAGTAAGGGTAAAGGTATGGAGAAAGTGAATCCTTATACTATGTTGGTGGAAATGTACAATCATACATCCTCTATAGAACCAAATATTGTGGTTCTTCAAAATATTAAATATAGAACTACAATAATTCCATTCTAGGTTTATACTTAAAAGAATTGAAAATAGGTCTTCAAACAGGTACTTATTCACATATGTTCATATCATAGCAGAATTATTCCCATGACCAAATGGATAAGTAAAAGGATGTGTGTATATGTGTGTGTGTATGTGTGTGTATATGTGTGTAGCAATATAATGGAATATTGGTAAGTCAGAGAAAGGAATGAAGTTAATATAGGCTACAACATAGGTTAACTTCAAAACTGTTATACTAAGTGAAAAAGCCATGCGCCAAAGTTCAAATATGATATAATTCTGTTTATATGAAGTATCCAGAAAAGGCAAATCCATTGGGATAGAAAACATAGAAAACATATTTGTGGTTGTTAGGGGCTGTAAGGAAAGGGTAATGGAGCATGATTATTTAATGAGTACCAGGTATTCTCAGGGATGATGAAAATGATTTAGAACTAAACAGAGGTGGTGGTTATATAACATTGTGAATATACTACATCCAAATGAATTCTTCATTTTCAGATGGTTAATTGTATAGCATATGGATTTCATTCCAACAAAGGAAAAAAGAATAAAGTCTCTACCATGTTCACTGAAACACATTAGCATTTGTGTATAGCATTTTTGCTACATTAGAAGATTTTAAATAATCCAGTGCTTTTTCTTTAAATGTTAGTAAAATATAGAAAATATTTTGACTATTCACCATTTACTTTTAGAAGAATTGAGCTCATTATTATTCATTTTATTGTCTGTAATTATATTTTACAAGGTTTATTTTAAAAATAATTTTCATTATATTGAATTTTTATTATTATAATCATCATTCACATTTTTCTTATTGTTTCAATGCTGTAAATTGGACATGTGTTGTACTCTCTTTTGCTGGTTGTTATAATTTAAAGTATATGTAACTCTTGTGCTCGCTTGGGCAGCACATATACTAAAGTATATGTAACTCTTTAGTTTCTCTGCAGTTTACTTTATATAGAGATTTTGGTGAGTGGTTTTTTTTTCCCCTAAAGGAGTACTCAATTTTCCCATCAACATTAATTAAATAATCTTTTACCTCTACTATCAATAAGTGACTTAATGCATCAGGTGCTCTTTCTGAGGATTTGCAGAAAGTTTGTTTCTGAGATACCTGTAGAGGTTTTTCTTTCTTTCTTTTTTTTTTAAGATTTTTTTTTTTTATTTATACAAGCCCTGGGGTACAGCACAGAGGCACGAGAGGGTGAGAGAATTCACCAGAGAGAGCAGAGAGCGGAACAGGCACAAGGGCTGAAATGCACTTCTGAGGGCAGCAGGGGGTGAGACAGGAGAGGTCTGCCTCGTCATGTGGGAATCTCCCTGGCTGGGAATCGAACCGGTGCTGCAGAGGCTGCAGACAGCTTCACAGCGCTGCGCTCAACCTGCTGCGCCACCAGGGAGGCCCTGTAGAGGTTTTTCATTAATGCATGGACTTGTATTCATTTACTTTCTCCTGCATTGTGTTCTCTCTGCCCATATTTGTGAAACATGAGATCTTATTTGGAGAAAATTCTGAGTAAATCTGGAAAAAAATACAAGTAGAAAATGTAGGTCTTGTGAAGGAGCAGAGGTTGGGTGGATTTAGATGCCCTTGAAAGAGGGAAAAACCTCAGGAAGAGCTAGGGTTCTCCACATATGTTAGGCACTTAGTATAGATATAAGCATATAGGCTCTTTGATCTGCACTCTCCCACATGGCACTGGTCCTTGCCTCATGAAGTGCAGTGAGAACACAGACTCTCCTGAGACTCTCATACTGAATATCAGAGAGGAGGGATATGGCAGTGTCATATGGCATGTGAATTGGCCAGTCCCACCCAATTCTTCCAACTCAGCAACAACATGAGGCCTTTTCAGACTTCTCCCTCAACCTTCTGACTCCTCATCTACAAAAATATCTTAGTATATACAGGAGCCAATAAGAATCAAAAATAAAATAAAGGAAATCAAGTAAGACAAACCACAGCACAATGTTCAGGAAAA
This sequence comes from Talpa occidentalis, assembly GCF_014898055.3. Taxonomy (NCBI): domain Eukaryota; kingdom Metazoa; phylum Chordata; class Mammalia; order Eulipotyphla; family Talpidae; genus Talpa; species Talpa occidentalis. The sequence goes on along the minus strand of NW_023601322.1, from coordinate 50,787,159 downwards.
GTAAAAGAGTTTAACCCTTTAAATTATAACTACAGATATTAAAAAATAATAAAACTGAGAGGTAGCAAAATGGGTAGACAAAAAAAAAATGTGACCCATGGAAATATGAGACATCAAAGAGATATGGAAAAACAAAGTGAAAATAATTCTTCAGTATCACAATACAAACAAGTAAAATATCATATCTCCCTATGAAGGAGTTTAGAACAGCTGTAATAAAGAAACTCAAAGGCACAGAAGAAAACTCACAATGGCAGGTCAATATAATGGAATAGAACACAGAAAGAAAAGTCAAGGAAATGCAAGAAAACTCAGATAAGCTGATCAGAGGTACAGCAAACTTCAGAAAAACAAATTAAGGTGCAAATGAATAAATCCAATGAAGAGAAGGTAGAACTTGAAGCTTTAACTAGAAAGTAACAAATTCGGGAGGTAAAAATTTCAATATTGTTCATGAAAACAATACATGCAGCATAAACCAAATGGGTGATCAAATCAGTGATCTCACAGATAGTAGAGCACTAAAGACCCAGGAGGAACAAGATACAAAAATGAGATTTAAAAAAAAAAAACAATAACGAGGAAATTTGATAAATGTCTGACATCATTAAAAAATTAATATAAGATTAAGGGATATCTCAAAGGGGAATGGGGTGGGGAGACAGAAAGCTGATTCAAGGAAATGATAGAAGAATATTTACCACATCTGGTGAAGATTTTGAATAGAAAATCCATGAAGTTAAAAGAATACCTGGTTGCCTAAATGCAGCTAGACCAACATCAAGACACTCAGTAGTGAAACTATTAAGAGTTCATGACACAGAAATAATATTGAAGGTGGCTAGGGACAAAACAAAACAAAACAAAACAAAAAAACAGAAAACCTCTAAAGTTATTCCCAACAGAATTATTTCAGACTTCTCAGCAGAAACTCCACATGCAAAGAGACAATGAAAAAAGATATTCATAATACTCAAATATTAAAAACTGCCAGGCAAGAATACTTTATCTAGCAAGACAATCTCAGATATAAGAGAGAAATAAAGGCCTTAATAGACAAGCAAAAAGTAAAGGAATTTGCAAACACCAAATCCCCCCTAGGAGAATATTGAAAGGAGCCACTATTATCTAAATCAAAGTGGATAAAATCCACAAAAAAATGCAAGGGGTAATAAATAGAACTGGAAACCAAAGATAAAATGACAGTAGCAAATCCTCATATATCAGTAATAACAGTAAATGTGAACAGACTGAACTCATCCATCAAAAGGCAAAGAGTGGCTGGTTGGAGAAGAAAAAACTAAATAACTTTCTTCAGTTTCCAGGAAACCCACCTGAGCTCCAAAGATATGTAGGTTCAGTAAATGTTTAGAAAACAATCCTGCAAGCAAATGAGACACAAAAAAGACAGACACAACCATGCTTACATCAGATAAAATAAACTTCCAGCTAAGAAAGATAACAAGAGGGCCTCCCTGGTGATGCAAAAGGTTAAGAAGCAACCTATGAAGTGCTCTGCAGCCACTACAGCATAAGTTCGATCCGGCTACCCATATGGCGCAGCAGACCTCTCCTGACTCCCCAGCTGCTCCCTTCAGCAGTGTATTTCAGTCAATCTGCCTGTTCTGTTCCCTACTCTGCCTCTGGTGAATCTTCTCACCCTCCACACCTCGAGTCTATATCCCAGTTCTTATATACATAAATAAATCTTAAAAAAAATAACAAGAGACAGAGATGGATATTTTATAATGCTTAATGGATTAATATATCAGGAAGACATTATAATCTCAATAGATATGCACCAAATGAAGGAACATCAATGACTCAAAAACCTAAAAATAGGGCCTCTCATGATGGCGCAGGCAGTTGAGCTCAGCGCTATGAAGCTGTCCGCAGCCTCTGCAGCGCTGGTTCGATTCTGGCCTGCCAGCGAGGGTCCCACATGGCGGGGCACACCTATCCTGCCTCGCCTGCTGCTCCCCTCAGCATTGTATTTCATCAGTTTGCCTGTTCTGTTCCCCTCTCTGTCTCTGGTGAATCCTCTCACCCTCCACGCATCTGGCCTATACCCGGTTCTTGTATAAAATAAATAAAATAAATCTTAAAAAAAAAAGTTTTTTAAATAAATAAATAAATAGCAATCTAAAAACAAACATTGACCACAACACATTAATAGTGGGATGCCAATACTCCATTTATAGCAATGACACATCAACCAGACAGAAAATCAACAAATAAATAATAGCATTAAGTTAAGAATTAGACTAGGTAGGCCTCCTAGACACTTGTATAGCACTACACTTGAAAAAGTGAGTATATATTCTATTTAAGTGCACATGAACATTCTCCAGGATAGGCTAATTTTTTTTGTCACAAAGCAAATGTCGGGCCTCCCTGGTGGCACAACAGTTGAGCGCTGGGTTGCGAAGCTGCCTGCAGCTTCTGCAGCACCAGTTCTATTCCCGGCCACTGGGCAAAGTTCCCACATGGCACGCAGACCTCTCCTGCCGCCCACTGCTCCCCTCAGCAGTGTACTTCGGTCCTTCTGCCTGTTCTGCTCCCCGCTCTGGCTCTGATGAATTCTCTCACCCTCCCGTGCTTCTGACTGTACCCAGTGCTTGTATAAATAAATAAATAAATAAATAAATAAATAAATAAATAAATAAGTAAACAAACAAATATTAAAAAAGACTTTTTTAAAAAATGTCAATAAATTCATGAAGATTGAAATAATATCATGTATCATCACTGATCACAATGGTATCAAACAGATTAACCACAAAAGGAAAGTAGAAAAACTTCAATATATAAAATACAAACTGAAGAACATATTATATATGACTATTGGGTTAACAAGGAACTCAAAGAAGAAATTTAAAAATACCTGGAGACAAATGAAAATGAAATTATAAGTTCCCAGAACCTATGGGATACAGCAAAAGCTGTAGTACAAGGGGAATATGTAACAATACAGGCCTACACCCCAAGAAGCAATAAAGATCTCACATAAAAAGCTTAACCTCATAGCTTAAAGAACTAGAAAAGAAGAATAAGCACAAATCCAGTAGATGGAGAAAATAAAACACACACATACAGAAGAAATAAATGCAACAGAATTCAAAAGATAGTTCAAAAAAATCAGTGAGACCAAAAGTTAGTTCTTTGGGGGGAAAAAAGCAAAATTAACAAGCCTCTAGTCACAGTCACTAAGAATAAAATGTAAAAACTATAATAAATAGAATTAGAAATTACAAAGAAGTTACAATAGACCAACAGAAGTGGATAGAATCATAAGTGACATAAAAATATGAACATCTTATGCCAACAAACTAGAAAATTTATAAAGACTGGATACATTTTTGGAAGCAAACAACATTGTGAGACTTAATGAGGAGAAATAAAATGCCTAAACATAACAATTACAAGCAAGGACATTGAAACAAAAGTAACCCAAAAAGCAAAAGCCTAGGATCAGGTGGTTTTGCTAGTGAGTGCTATCAAATCTTTAAGCAAGAACTAATACCTATTCTTCTAAAATTCTTCAATAAAATTGCTTAAAAGGGAATGCATCCAAACACATATTTTATGAGGCCATTACTTCGACACCAAATGCAAATGAGAAAACCATAGAACAATATCCCTTATGAACATAGATGTAAAAATTCTCAACAAAGTTTTAGCAAACCTAATTCAAAACCATATTGAAAGGATCACACAATTATGACAAAGTGAAATTAATATCTATAAATCAAGGCTGTTTCAACATATGAAAATCAATCAATGTAATTCACCTTATCAACAAAAGGAATGTCAATAATCGTATAGAATGCCTTTGGCAAGATTCAGCATCAATGTATGATAAAATTTTCAGTCAAGTGGGAATTGGATGATCATTCCTCAATAAAATAAAGGTTATATGTGCCAGACCCACAGCCAGCATCATACTCAATGGTTAGAAGCTATTTTTTCCCCTCTAAAGTAAGTACATAACAAGGATGTCTACTCTTACCACTACTATTCAACATAGTATCAGAGGAGTCCTAAGAAGAACAATTTGACACTTGAAAGATTTAAAATGAATCCAAATTGGATAATCAGTAAAACTATCATTATTTGCAGATAATATGATTATATACATATAAAACTTTAAGAAACTATTAGAAACATAAAATCATGATACTCAAATGGTGAGCTAGAAAATCCAAAAACAAAATTCTTTTGCATTCCAATATGCAAATAATGAATTAGAAGTGAAAGAAATTGAGAAAATACCATTTACAGTAGCATCAAAAAGTACTAAATACCTAGGAATAAACCTAACAAAGGAGGTGAAAGATTTCTTCAATGAACACTCTAATATTGGTTAAAAAAATAGAATTGAACCCAGGAAATGGAAAAAATATTTTATGCTTTTGGATTGAAAGAGTTAACATAGGTAAAATATCCATCTTATCCAAAACAATATACAGTTTCAATTAAATCACTAATAAATTTCCAATGGAATTCTTCAAAAATAGAGTAAACATTACTGAAATTTATATGAACCCTGAAGAGCTAAAGTGATCTTGTCATATGAGAAGAGAAATGAAGGTATCACATTCCCAGACTGCAAACAGTGCTACCAGACTATAGTAATAAAATCAGTATGGTAGTCAGATAAAAATAGACCAATGCAATAGAATTGAGAGCCCAGAAATAAATACACTTATATGGACAATTAATCTATGACAAAGGAATAAAGAGTATATCATGGGAAAAGGAAAGTCTCTTCAACAAATGGAATGGAAAAATGGACAACCACATGCAGAAAAATGAAATTAAACCACTCTCTTACACCATGCAAAAAAATTCATTCAAATGGATTAGACGTGGATGTGGGACCTGAAACCACAAAACACATAGAAGAAAACATGTGAAAAGCACTCCACATCTTTGGCTTCAGTGATATTTTGGGGGACATAATTCTAACAGCAAAGGAAACAAAAGTAAAAATAAACCAGTGGGATGGCATCAAACTTAAAATCTTCTGCACAGTGAAAGACATTATCATTACAATGAAAACATAGGGCCTCCAGGGTGGCGCAGCGGTTGAACGCTGGCCTGCTAAGCTGCCCGCAGCCTCTGCAGCGCTGGTTCAATCCCCAGCCGTCTACAAGAGTCCCACATGGTGAGCAGACATCTCCTGTCGCACCCACTGCTCCCCTTAGCAGTGAACTTCATCAGTCTGCCTGTTCTGCTTCCTGCTCTGGCTCTGGTGGATTCTCTCACCCTCTCACACTTCTAACTGTACCCAGTGCTTGTATAAATAAATAAATAAATCTTTAAAATAATAAAATAAATGAAATGAAATCATATCCTACAGGATAGGAGAAAATATTTGCATATTGCATATCCAATAAGATCACTTATATATGTATATATATATGCATGTGTGTATATATGTATATATATAATGATTATATATATAATATCCAATATCTACAAAGAACTCACAACAAGAAAACAAATAACCCAATCAAAAAAAAAAAAAGAGAGAGAGAGAGAGAAACTGAAGAGCTGAATATACACTTCAGCAAGGAAGGACATACAGCTGGCCAACAGGCACATGAAAAATTACTCACCATAATTTATCATTAGGGAAATGCAAACCAAAATCACATTGAAATACTATCTCTCATCTTGGAGAAACATCCATATACAAAAGTCCAGAAAGAACAAGTGTTGACAAAGGTATGCAGAAAAAGGAATCTTCCTATATTATTAGTGGTACTATACACTGGCCCATCCCCTCAGGAAAACATTATGGAGGTTCCTCAAAATATAAAGAATAGCTATACCATGTGATCAAGCATTTCCATTTCTTTTTATTTATCCAAATAATGAAGTGACATTAATTTGAAAGGATATATGCTCTCATATGCTCACTGGGGCACTATCACAATAGCCAAGTTATACAAACAACTTTAATGCCCTAGGACAAGATGAGTAGATTAAGTATGTGTATATACACAACAGAATACTATTCACCTATAAAAAAGAATGAAATCTTACCATTTGTAACAACATGGATGGAGCTGGAAGGAATTATGCTAAATGAAGTAAGTCAGAAGGAGAATGATAGATACCAATTTTGCTTATATGTGTGTGGACTATAGAGGAAAAAATGAACAGAAAAATTCATCCAAAACAAATATGATTATATGCAGAATTGAGACTATGAGGGGGGTGAGAAGAAAGGTGGGATGGCTTTTCATGAATTAGGTATGGGTTCTTTGTGGTAGGTGTTGAGTGGTACATCTTTAGAGGTGCAAAACTATTTATTTATTTTTGCATAGAAGAACTGGAGTGTAGGCCAGAGGTGCATGGGTGATAAAATTATATAATGAATAGTAAATAAGAAAAAAGGCTAGGGAAGGAGGGAAAGGAAGAGGGAGGGAGGAAAGAAAGAAAATGTAAGTCTTGGAGGACCTCAAAATACAGATGATAATAGTCTGAATTGGCATCTATAGCTATGCTATCATTTTAATTTCCAAGTAAGGCATAAACTGAGTGTATGTCTCAATACCAAATCATAAAATTGATAAATAGCTTTTGATTAAGATAATTGGCTTATCCTTAATTTCAGGTGTTTTTATCTGTCATTCTTCCTGAATTGTGTGACTAAGAATTAAATGTTACCATCTGTATGGAAGAAAAAAAAAGATAAATGTAGAAAAGAAAATGTGTTTTTTAGTGTAACCAATTAATGTGGTAAATGATCTTTGACTTATTCCAGATGTTATAAATCTGATTAAGCACTGGACTTTGATATGTATTTGGCAAAATTTTTCAGTTAAACTCTAGGCAGAGATACAGAAACACTGTTTTTAGTACATAGACTAAATGTTACTGTCTTAATAGCTGTCTAATATCTCATTGTTACAACAAATGACATATAGCAAAGTAATCCCTTATATTGCAAATGTATACTCACGGATTGTGATTGATAGAATCCCATTTAATAGGTTCCATTTAAATTGGTTCAATGACTGACATATCTTGGGGGAGGAATTTTAAGTTCCAGAATAAAAATAATACTGCTTCTCAAACTGATCACTGATTGTTAGAGAAAGGAAAGGTTGAGAATGGAGGGGAAATGTACACAGCTGTAAAACATTGTTCTAAGACAAAATAAACTAAGATCATCTGGCTGGTGTGAAGATGAAAGATGAAGGGCAGAAATTCACATAAGTGCAGAAACTGAATGAAAATTGACATGAATCCCCAGCCAAGCAGAGGACCAAGGAATGAATCCTATCTCAGCTAATGGGATTCATTCAGTCTTTATATATCAGTGCATCCAAGGAAAAGCTGTAGCATACAGAGGAGAGATACTGAACAGATGGCAGGAAGGGCAATGACTGTATATTTTACCTGCTGCAGACAGCATGGGAGGCCATGTTTTTACACTCTTTTAAGAGTCTCTTGTTAAACAAATTAATTTTAAATCAGGAATTAGAATTTTACTTAGGGAAATAGTTCAAATTCAGGTGATATTTGCCGTATAATCTCATTTTTGTCTTTGTGCTAATGTAGTTAATTATAATTATTAGTCCTCATTTCTTGGATACAAAATGTGTACATGAGGATGTAATGAGAATCGGGGGCACATTTCTTTACATTTACAGGTAGCCTGAAGAGTGCAACAGATCACTTAAATGTAGGTGCATCCTCCAAGGAAAGCCAACACTCTCGGTTTTTGTTTGCTAAGATATTTTCATTAACGAATTTCTAGGGAAAGTCATTGTGTCTTTTTCTTTATTTGTTTACATTTATTTTCTCTTAGGCATAACAGCCATCTAACTATTTTGACTTTTACATTTAAGGGTATATAAATGTTGCTGGGCTACTCATGAAAAATGTCTTCTCTACTGAACTCATATTCTCTCTGTGGAGCTGAATCTTGGCATTTAAGTGAAGAGTACAAAACTACGTTCACTTGTTGTTAACTTAAGAGAATTCCTAGAAACATTATTACAAGTGGGAATTTCCCAGGAATTGCATTATGTATATTGTGACACATTTTTAAATGTTTATTTCCTCAGAAGAATGGGGCTCCTCTACCAAATGGAGCGTTACATGTTATCCAGTACAACGTTTTAATTTCCAGGTTATGAAAACAGAGACAGTTTTGTGACTATTCCAAGGGCACTTGGAGGTGATCACAAAGATTGTACCATGCTAACCAGTCAATTTTTATCAATTAATATTATTTTTTAAAGATTTATTTATTTATGCATACAAGAACTGGAGTACAGGCCAGAGGTGTGGGTGGTGAAAGGATTCACCAAGACACAGTGGGGAGCAGAACAGGCATATTGACTGAAACACACTGCTGAGGGGAGCAGCGGGGGAGTCAGGAGAGGTCTGCTATGCCATGTGGGTTGCTCCCTGGCCAGCCAGAGATTGAACTCGCATTGCAGAGGCTACCGACAGCTTCATAGGTTGCATCCTAACACCCTGTACCACCAGGGAGGCCCTCAATATTATTGAGAAATTACAAAGTAATTTTTTTTAATTAGAACTATAGGACATTTTATAGTCTGAGTAAACTCAGGAAAAACAATAATATGCAGTTGATCCATAAAAATGAATCCAGTAAAATTAAATGTTCACCAAGTAGTTAGAAAATACTTTTTGTGTGTGACCACAGTAGTATGATTGCTACTTTTTTTTTTTTTTTGTTGCTGGTGGAATATTTTATTGTTTCTTTGCCTAAAAGAGAGATTCTTTTATCATGTTTATATCTTTTTTTTTCTTTTCTTTTCTTTTTTTTTAATTTTATATATATTTTTACATCATTTTCATTTTTGCACAATGTGTGCATTTTCATCTTGGTTATAGTCCCCATACAATTCCCACCCCCCTTGCTTTTATCCTACTCCCTCGCCCACGCCCCCACTGCCTAGTGTGTCTCTGGTTAACATGAGGTGTAATGAAATATTGCCTACACAAATTCAATTCTATGACTGGAAACGCTATCCTTCATATTTTAAATTGATTTTTAGGTTTTGAAGATAATTAATTGTATAAATACATAGCTTTCAGGCCAGAGAATTCCAGCTTCCATTGTAGAGTTTGGATTGAGTGTTTCTTGAAAAGATGTTAGAAATAGGACACTAGTGCAGCAGACCTCTTCTGTCTCACCCGTTGCTCCCCTTAGCAGTGAATTTTAGTAAATTTGCTTATTCTGCTCCCCAATCTATCTCTGGTGAATCCTCTTACCCCTGCCCCCACACTTCTGGCCTACACCCCAGCTCTTCTGTGGGATAGATAGATAGGTCTTTGTTTTAAAAGAAAGAAATTAGACAGGGCCTCCCTGGTGGCACAAGGGGTTAAGACGCAAACTATGAAACAATCTGCGGCCACTGCAACACTAGTTCGATCCCAGGCCAGGAAGCTGCCCACATGGCACAGCAGACCTCTCCTGACTCGCCGGCTGCTCCCCTTAGCAGTGTATTACTGTTGATCTGCCTGTTCTGTTCCCCACTCTGTCTCTGGTGAATCCTCTCACACCCTCCAAACCTCTGCCTGTACCCCAGTTCTCGTATGCATAAGTAATCTTTAAAAAAAGAAATTGGACATGTAAGAGGTTTTTTCCTTTCTATAAACTAAATCTTCTGATATATTTAAAATATTTGAAATAAATTTGATTGAATATAGCCAAAGTTAATATTTGAAGTATATACTCTTTGATTTTTATTCTTTTAAAATATTTCTCCCTCAAAGAACTGAGAATCTTCATTACAAGAATTTAATTTTTCCTTCTAGATCTTCACTAACTTTAACTTTCAGTTTATTAAAGATTGTGGAAAAAATACTAGAATTTTCCAGAAGTCACTCTGAATGTGAATGTAAAGCATTATACACATACAGTTCAGCCTGAATTTTAAGATGTAATGACTAGATTTAAACTCTTATTCTAAAATTAGTGAAAAACCTACACATTCAATTTGCGAACTTTTAAAAATCTTTTTGAAAATTAATTTATTATTTTAATTGAGGTAACCTTAGGATCTTTCCCATCAGGTATTGCCACTGTAGTGTGCCTGCCATCAGATCTCCCATAGACCACCACCTCCATTGTATTTCCCTCTTTGTTCTCTCCCCTTTCCTCTCCCTACTCTCAAATCTTTACTTTTGCAGTCAGCATTTAAGGTTTAACTTTTAATTTTTTAGTTCTCTGATTCTGAGTTTGTTTTCTCTATAGTCCACATATTAGTGACACCATATTTCTTATTAGTGACACTTATTTTTCCCCTTCTGACTTATTTCACTTAGCATTATTTCTTCCAATTCCATCAATATATATTGCTTCAAATGGCGAGAGTATACCTTTTTGATTGCTCAGTAATATTCCATTGTTGATGTATACCATATCTTATGGTATACATATGTGGTATACATATACAATATGTGGTTGTTTCCACATATTTTCTATTGTATATGATGCTGCTATGAACATAGGTGTGCAAGTTTTTTTTCAAGTTATGTGTGTGTGTGTGTGTTTGTGTGTAGATACCTAGTTGTGGAATTGCTGGGTGAAAAACAGGATAAGGCCTCCCCGGTGGTGCAGCAGTTGAGCACTGGGCTGTAAGCTGCCTGCAGCCTCTGTAGCGCCGGTTTGATCCCCAGCTCCCGGAAAGGGTCCCACATGGCGCACAGACCTCTCCTGTCTAGCTCACTGCTCCCCTCAGCAGTGTATTTCATCAGTCTGCCTGTTCTGCTCCCTGCTCTGGCTCTGGTGAATTCTCTCACCTTCCCATGCTTCTGACTGTACCCAGCGCTTGTATAAATAAACAAATAAATAAATAAATAAAGTCTTACAAAAAAAAAAAAAACAGGATCATTTTTAGTCTGTTCAGAAATGTCTACCTGCTTTCTATAGAGGCTGGACCAGTCTACATTCCCACCAACAGTGTAGTGGGTTCCCTTTTTTCATACTCTCACCAGCACTTGTTAATTATGGTAATTTTAATATGGACCATTCTCACTGGTGTCAAGTGGTATCTCATTGTGGTTTTGATTTGCATTTCCCTAATGATAAACTACTCTTCCATTTTTTGAATATGTTTGCTTTTTATTGAGTTTATTCAGCTCTTTGTAGATCTTTAATATCAGTTCCTTGTCAATTGTGTGGTACGCAAATATTTTCTTGTATTCTGTAGGGTGTCTCTTTGTTTCAGTTATGGTCTTTCACTGTGCAGATTCTTTTTAGTTTGTAGTCCCATGAGTGGTTTTCTTATTTCTTTGTCTTCTAGCCCATTTCTTTCAAGTAGGAAGGCAACTGATTTTTGTGGATTGATTTTGTAACTTGCTACTTTAGTGGGCTGGTTTAATGTTTTAATTAGCTTTTCCATGGATTCTTCAGGGCTCTCTATGTATATTATCATTATGTCTACAAATAACCACAGTTTTACTTCTTTCCCAATATGAATTATTTTTATGTCTCTCTCTTGTTTGATTGCTCCAACTAGTACTTCCATTACTTTGTTGAATAGTGACGAGAGTGGACATCCTTGTCTTTTGCCAGATCTTAGTAGAAAGGCTTTCAGTTTTTCAACACTGAGAATAAGTTTGTCATATATGACTTTTATTATGTTAAGAAATGCTCCATTTATCTCTGGTTCTTCAAGGGTTTTTATCATAAAGGGATGCTGGATCTTATTAAATGCTTTTTCCAAATATATTGATATGATCAGGTGGTTCTTAGTCTTTCTTTTTGTTGATGTGGTGAATTACAATTCTAATCTTAATAAATGTTGAAAAGCAGCAACTGCATTTCTGTAAGATCACACTCAGAGTCTAATATGTCAAATTTTCCAACACTAATAAATTAGTTTGATTTACTTCAATTCAATAATTTTTGGACTTTTATAATTATTAAAAAGGAGATTCCTTATGTAAAATGAACAAAATTCTCTGAAACTAGAAATATGGGAGTTTTATCAATTATTCAGAAAACAAACAGTATTTGTGACATGAGAGTTATTTCCAAATTACTTCTAAATAATATGATAGGGCCTCCCTGTTGATGTGAGGGGTTAAGTCTCAGCACTATGAAGCTATTGGCAGCCAAGACTCATGAATTCCATCCCCAGCCAGGGAGCTAACTCACATGGCTCAGCAGACCTCTTCTGTCTCACCAGCTGCTCTCCTCAGCAGTGTATTTCAGTAGGTCCACCTTTTCTGCTCCCCCGTGTCTCTGGTGACTCCTCTCACCCCACCACACCTCTGGCCTATACCCCAGCTCTTGTATGCATAAATTAAATAAATAAATAAATAAATAAAAATAAATAAATAAATAAATGCCTAAGATAGACATATTAATATAAATATTATATTAATGATTAAAATGAGTGATGATTAAAATTTATATTTGTTTGACTTTATTGAAGTTTTGAATTTTGAATGAATATTTTACCTCAAACAAATATATATGTTTCTTATATTAGAGCTATATATATTTTTTTGCTACTTCAGTAAAATTTCATTTATAAAATCAAACAGTCAGCTCATAGTTCATAGTTTGCAGTTTGAATTTTCAAGTATTATTGATCTTGGTTAATAATACTTGGCCAAGTATTATTGAGTTTTGGTGCTCTGGGGAATTATGCCTCCTGTCTCACCTGTTCCAGGCTCTGTGTGCAGTCAGCAAAGCACCCTACCAGCAGTGGCATCCTGGTGGGGGGCTTAGTATAGAACTATAATATGCATAAGAGACTCCTGTCTAAGTCTGAAATGTGCAATTGGACAGCCACTTTTCTTTTTTTTTTAAGATTTATTTTTATTTATACAAGAGCTGGGGTACAGGCCAGAGTCGTGGAAGGGTGAGAGGATTCACCAGAGACAGAGCGGGGAGCAGAACAGGGAGACGGACTGAAGCAGCGGGGGAGACAGGAGAGGTCTGTCTCACCATATGGAATTCTCCCTGGCCAGCCTGCAATCGAACCGGCCCTACTATGGCTGTGGACAGCTTCACAGCGCGACACTCAACCCGCTGCACCACCGGGGAGGCCTGACAATCACTTTTCTTTGGTAGACTTGAAAGAGGTGTTAGTATGATCAGGAGGTAATGAGAAATTACACAATAAAATGTAGAATGTTCATGACACATCATAAAAATTAATTCTTTATATCTGTGAATGTGTTACAACATACTTCATTTTAACCATGCCAGCAGTGAGTTATCTTTATGTGACCTTCTGACATAATAATAATGAATTTGTTATGTGACTTTTCCCTCAATATAAGCAATTAATTAATCCAAAACATAAATTAATTTTTAAGAACTTGCCTTTAGGTAATTTTAAGCTTAAAATAAAGCTAGGCTATGAAATTTTGATGGATTAGCTATCAAATCATTTATACTTTCCATTAATTCAGATGTATGAGAGTATACTGTTTTACTGTGAAGACTTTACAATACAATATAATAAAATACATTTTCCCTTTAAAACATCTTTTTGAGTCACTGGTTGACACTTTGATGGCGCAGCAGTTGAGCGCTGGGTTGCAAAGCTGCCCGCAGCCTCTGCAGCGCTGCTTGATTTCCCAGCTGCTCCCTGACCACCTGAGGAGGGTGCCGCATGGCGCTCAGACCTCTCCTGCCGCCCGCTGTTCCCCCTAGCAGTGTACTTCGGTCCTTCTGCCTGCTCTGCTCCCCGCTCTGGCTCTGGTGAATTCTCTCACCCTCCCGTGCTTCTGACTGTACCCAGTGCTGTATAAATAAATAAATAAATCTAAAAAAAAAAAAAAAAAACTTTAAATTTTGAACCAACAGGTTAGTGAAATACAGCAGACATGTCACTAATAAGATTAAACAATTAATAAAGCTTTTTGTTGAAATATATTTAATCTTCCTGTGTTTCATTTATAGATAGACATTATTTTCAACAGCAACTGACATTTACTTTACTCTTAGGATTATTATTTATTCTTAGATTTGAATTAGAGCAGTAAACATTCTTATAATGATGTAATTTTAAAATTTATTATGTTTAGTAATGATACTTTATATGTGATAATATACAATTCTCATTGAGTTGCTATTTTTATTTATGTTTTAAAGTCAGAGTGACCTAACTTATTCCCTCACATATGTCTACATTTTTATGACAACATTTATTTTGAATGATAAACTGTCTGAAGTATATGAATGCACTTCTGTGAAAAGTAGTTTTTTTTTTGTTTGTTTTTTGTTTTTTCTGTTAGGGTGAAACCAAGGAGTATTGTTATAAGGATGCTGGGACTGGTTGAGAAACACAGAACTGAATCATGATAAGATTAATCCCATAGAAATTCATTCTCAGATAGCAGAGTCATTCAAAGACTAAGTCTGAATTCCATGTAATAATGGTGAACACTTTATTTAAATGAACAATGATAGGATATCTCTCCCTCAAATCAAAGATGCCATAGAGCCCAGTCATGGAAAGTACACCTCAAGTTCATTCATTCATTGATTAAATATTTATCTTTTTCTTTTCTTTATTTTTCTGTTTATATCAAGTTATGGTTATTGAGATAAAGTTGGTTTGCATCACTATTTGCTTTTTTAGGAGCTATAGATTCAAAACCTCTACCACTCCTAGATTTCTACCCAAAGAATGCAAAAAAACTAATTCAAAGAAATCTATCCACTCCTATGTTCATTGTAGCCTTATTGTAGCCAACTTATGGAAATAATTCACAGTCTGGCTCCATAGTCTATTACTCTACTTTGCTTATTTTTTAGCTTCCTAGAATTCATACCCTCATGACATTTTTACCATATTGCCCTATATTTAGCCATGTGTATTTTCATGTATTGCCATATATTGTCATATATTGTATACTGTCATATATTTTACACAGGCAAGTTATGAAACCTACAATACATTATTATTTTTGCTTAAAAATCAGTCATCTTTTGAATAGATTTATATAGCAGTGAAAATGTCTTTTATCTTTGCAATTTCAGAGATTCTGTATCCTTTCTATACATCCACATTTTCATCTTACTGCACATTATAAACATTTTCATCTCCTCCTGCTTTAATGACTGCCTTTCATATTTCTTATAGTGAGAGTCTGCTGATGAATGTTAATTTTGTGTATGTGAAAGACATTTAACCTTCATTTCTTATTGATGTTTACCTTGGCTATCCTTGTCCATCCTTGTATTTTCAACCAACCTATTTTGTATTTGAAATGAGATGCTTGTTGCATTATGTTGTTGCATCATGTTTTTTTCTTTTATAAAAAAAAAAAAGTTATTTACTCTGCCAATCTCTTTTAAATGGTTTATTTAGAATATTTAAAGATACAGTAGGGCATAAGTCTTCCTTTTTGTTTATTTTTATTTATTTCCTTTTTAACCTTCCTGTGGGTCACTTGAAGATCTTGATTATTTGTGCTATTTTGAATATATCACTTAACGTAGTTTTCTTAGCGATTGCACTAGATACTACAATACACATTTATGGTATATCACAAGCTACTGAAATTGATACTTTAACACTTAAAATGAAATGTAAGTGGATAACATTCACTTAGGTCCCTTTATTTAGTTTTCCTTCATCCAAGATTGAATTTATTTTCCCTTCATTTCAAGAACAAATTTTTGCCATCATAAAATTCATGACTCACAGTTCTTTTCTTTTAATATTTGAAAAGTCTTGTGCTAATTTCTGGATTTCATGACTTCAGATTAGATATCTGTTCTAATTTGTGTTGGTTTTCTCTTATAAATAGTGTATCTTTACTCTCTGATTGCTTTTTTTGGTCTTTAATTTTCAGATGCTTAATCATGTTGTATTTTGTTATTGTTTTCTTTGGGTTAAATCTATTTGATTTTTTTTTCAGTGTTTTGAATCTGTAGGGTTATGTCTTTTGCCCAATTTTGGAAATTTTAACTCAATATGGTTTTTACTACTCTTCAGTTCCACTGTCCTTTTTATCTTGGACTCTGTGAAATGCATGTATCATTCTGTTCCTGGTCCAGAAGTACCTGAGATCTGATTACCTTTTTGTCAATCTGTTTCTCCATTTTCATTTCAGATACATTCTACAGTTCCTTTCCCTCAAATTCGTTATATTAATTTTATACACATGTCACCTCCCCTGTAATACTGAGCCCATTTAGGAGGTTTTCAAATATTAGGTTTATACATTCTTGGTTCTACAATTTACATTTATTTCTATTTTAAAACTTTCAATGCTTTATTGAGATTTTTTTCTATATTTTCATTTGCCTTAAGATAACTCATAATTGATTATCAAAACATATTTATGATCGTGGTCAATCCATGAAGGAATTACATTAGAGATGAGCAGTGGAAGTATAGTTTCCTGTTGACCCCAATACCACCTTCCTGGTGAAAATGGAGCACCTCCTCATACCACCTATTGCCTCTAAGTGTAAATTAAACTCCTTCATTAATACTAGTTATGCTGGGGACAGAGAAGTGGAAGCCTGAATCATAGTGCTTTCTTTCTGCATGGTGGAAATGAAATTATAATCCTCACTAGGAATCCCCTTCATTTGTTTTTAAAGATATTTTTGCAGAGTATAAAATTTCAAGTGGGAAGTTGTTTTGTTTTTTTTTTTTTTTCTCCAGTACTTCAATCATGCTGTGCTGTTGTCTTCTCACTTTATCACCTTTGATTAAAAACCTGCTATCATTTTAATTTTTGTTTCTCTGTAGGTAGCATATCTTTTGTCTCTGGTTGCTTTTAAGATTATCTCTTTTTCATAGAGTTTTAGCATTTAAATTACTACATATTATAGAGTGATCTTCCTTTTCTCCCCCCTGGAGTTCATTGTGCTTCTTGGATCTATAAGCATATGGTTTGCATACAATTTTGAATTTTATTGGTCAAATTTAAGAGTCCAATTGTACTTACTATGCCTCAGAACTCAGTGATACTGTCTTTGTTATTGCACTTTGTTCCTTGATTCTGTGTGTATTTTGGTTAGTTTCTGGTGTTATATCCTCATGTTCAGTAAGTTTTCTTTAGCATTATCTTATTCTTAATCACATTTAGTGTATTTTTCATGTAAGACATTATTGTTTTCATCTCAAGAAGTACAAGTTTTGTCTTTTATATATTCTATGTATTTATTTAACTTTTTGATCATATAGAATGAATTTATATCCACTGCTGTAATTTTTCTCTTCACTTGAACATCTGTCACAATTCTAAGAGGATTTTGATAGTTTTTTTTTTCTGTTAGTTATCAGTCTAATTTTTCTGAATCTTTATATACCTGGCAATTTTTTATTGGATGTCTAGCTTGTAAATTTTACCTTGTAGGGTACTGGATATCTTTTGTTCCTGTATATTTTCTTAATCTCTGTTCCTGAATTAAATTATTTGGAAACATTTTTATCCTTTTCATTATTATTTTCTACATTTGATTAGTCTGGGCCAGAAGAGCATTCAGTCTATAGTCAACTTTTCCCCACCACTGGGCAAAACTTTTATGATTATTCTATTCATTGCCTCCTGGAAGTATTGTTGACCTTTTGAGAAAGGTGGGTACTAACCTCACTAATCTTTGCAGATGGTTTCTTATTCAGACTCATGTAACCTCCTCGTATTTATTTGTTGACCCCCAAAAAGGTCCTTCCCCTATTCTGACTCCCTACTCTCTAAGAGTCTTCCCTATGAACTTTCACATCCTTGATCTCCTGGAAACTCAGCTCTTTCTCCTCCATGTAGGGTGTCATCTTTACTCTGGCTGTCTTCCCCTCCTCTGTCTATGCTGCATCTAGACAAAGTCTCATAGCAGTTATAATAGAGCAGTTGTTGGCTTTGCTTAGTTCATTTTCTTTTCCTCATGGACTATTAGCTTTTGATTTAGTGGCTTGAAAATCAAATCAGTGTTTCACAGTTTTATTTTGATATATAGTTTTTTTTTTTTTTTATTCTTGTTAGTTTCAGAAAGATTAAATCTGTTTCTTATAACTCCATCTTCAGTGAAAGCAAACTCTCTCTCATCAATTTGAAGTTATTATTATATATAGGCACTATTGCCGCTAACATTATATGGCTAATTTGTTCCTCCTTGGTAGGTAATCTGCCTTTGAACTAAGGCTGGTTTTATGATACCTTCTTTGTTTTCAGTGATCTCTATATTCGATAATATTTATATAAACAAATTTTAAACATCTCATGACATAACCTTTAGAGATGCCTTTAGGGATTCATCAAGAAATATAGAAGAGGCCCTTCTTGGTGGTGTAAGGAGTTAAGATGCAACCTATGAAATTATCTGCAGCCTCTGGCCAAGGAGCCACCCACATGCTGCAGCAGGCCTCTCCTGACTCACCTGCTGCTCCCCTCAGCAGTGTATTTCAGTCAGTCTACCTTTTCTGTTCCCTACCCTGTCTCTGGTGAGTCCTCTCACCCCCACCTCTTCCCTGGGCCCCAGTTCTTGTATGCATAAATAAATAAATCTTAAAAAAAAAAGAAAAAGAACACAAAAACTGGGATTGTATGAAACTAAAAAACTTCTGCATAATGAAAGAAACAGCATTAAAATGAAAAGACACCCTACTGATGAAAAAAAAATATGTGTACACCGTGCATCAGACAAAGGACAGATATACAAATAACTCATAAAGCTCTACAAAAACAAAACAAATAACTCAATCAAAAAATGGGAAGAATGAAATAGACTCCTCTAAAGAAGACATTTAGACTGCAAACAGGCACATGAAAAAATGTTCACAATCGCTTGTTAGTAAAAATATGTACATCAAGACCACATTGAAATGAGAATGGTTGATGTTGAAAAGACCAGAAACAACAAATGTTGGGGAAAGTATGGAGAAAAGGGAACCTTCTTACATTGAGGTGGTGGGAATGCAAACCAGACCATCCCTTATGGAAAGCAGTATGGAGGTGTCTCAAAAGATCAAAAGTAGATCTGCCTTTCAACCCAGTAATTCCACCCCAAATTCAAAAACACTAATCCAAAAGGAAACTTACACACTTATGTTTTTGGCAACATTATTTACCATAACTAAGTTATAGAAACAACATACATGCTCCCAAACAGATGAGTGGGTGAAGAATAAGTGGCATATATACACAATGAAATATTACTCAGTAATCAGAAAAAATAAATAAATAAATTCATGGGGGCTTGCATCCCTGGTGGCACAAGGGTAAGACACAATCTAGGAAGCTATCCACAGCCACTGCAGCACAAGTTCATGCCCCAGCCAGGGAGATACCCACACGGCCCAAAAGACCTCTCCTGACTCGCCCACTGCTCCCCTCAGCAGGGTATTTCAGTCAATCCGCCTGTTCTGTCCCCCACTCTGTCTCTGGTGAGTCCTTTCACCCCCCACACCTCTGGCCTATACACCAGTTCTTATATGCACAAATAAATAAATCTTAAACAAAAAAGATAAACTCATGGCATTTGACAACATGGGTGGAGCTGGAAGGTATAATGCTATGTGAATAAGTCAGAAGGAGAAAGATAAATACCAGATGGTATCAATATGTGGAATATAAAGTAACTAGACTAAGAAATACAGACAAGCTGAAAAACTAACCCTTGATAGCTTCAGTTTATAGAACTGAAGCACCATAAGGAGGTGGGAGAGTTAAAAACAAAGAAGGAAGGAAGCACAGGGGACTCTGATGGTGGACTATGGGTGATTTGGTGGTGGGTGCACTATGGTAATAATACCTGATGAGGGATCCAAATAACACCTCAATTAAAAAATAAAATTTATAAATAAATTGTCATTTAGGGCACATCTTATGTGAATGTCCATTAGAGAAAGCAATGATATTCTATAGATAAGATTCAATTATACTTGATGTCAGTGTAGCACTAATCCTATGATTTGAGGTCAATAGTTACAGTGACATAATTAGCATATGGGTTGAAGTAAGATGAGCCACAGGTCTCTTGATCCTCAGTTTTCTCTTTCTTTAGACCCAATACTATTGTGGGATTGAAATATGAGGCAACTGAAAATATGTCAGTCCATGAGCATGAAAGAAGAGTTAGGTTTATCGTTCCTGTTTATATGAGGGGTATGTCATATGCTCACCAATCCACACACCTTGAACACCACCAATTTCATCAATGACTACTCATTTTGGCATTTATTTAAAAAAATACAAATTCCTGTGTAATAAGAGATAAGGGGGCCAAAGCACAAGCAGCTTCCTTCCTTTAGAGTGTGACTGGATACCCAAGCCTGAAGCTCGTAACTGACATCCCCTGGGTCTAGATGAAAATCAGCTGCATATGTTCTCACATGGTCAATGGAAGCATTGGTAGTTGAGCTACAAGCCCTTATGGAGTACACACTTTCTGCTATACAGTTATCACTTTTGTGGCATACAATGTATGTTATTTTTGGATCCTCATTGTCAATCTTAATTCTACTGGCAAGAGTCAACATGCCTTCATGAGTTGAAATGTGATTCAGAATTAGATTTTCATACAGGAATACTCACTAAAGTTTGCACTTTTAAGATATCCTCTTGAAACTACTTTAAAATCGAAATTGTCTTTAGAAATATGAAAAACTATTGCCTAGTTTTCTCTTTTGTGTGTTGAAAAGGGAAGTCATAGCCATTGTTCAAAATAAGTGCATTTATAAAATGCATCAATATTCTCTTTTTTCCTGGTGATGAAGAATCTTTCAATATGTTCATTGTTTTCTATTAGAACAATATATTTTATTCATGACATGTGAATTCTAAATAATTAATTTTTAGTATTTTTCTGAACTTGTTCAATGCTAATTAAAACTGAAAGCTAAAAATGTTTAAATGTTTGCTGACTTCCTTAGGAGGCTTCTGAAGGAGACTGATTTATAGTCCTTTCCTTCCTCTGTCTGGCCCTGGATTTTTGGCACAAGTCAGAGTTTAAAATAAGTGTTTGCATGTGGTCAGATCTTGCTTCTATTAATACCTATTAGATGCCTATTATGTTAACTTTTGTTCAGTATTTTCATTTCTATTGAATTGAATTCTGCAAAACGCTCTTCACATTATTTTGATTTAATGCTGAGAACCACATGAATCTAGTATTATTAATCCCATCTTACAGAAGAAAAAGTTGAGGCCAAGTTGATTCCAAGTTTACCCTTTCTGTTATTTCCATTCCCATTTAGAAGAATTATAAAGTGAAACTGAATGAAAAGTAAGTCATTTCATATGTAATGTCAAATGGACAAGTTATTTACATGTTAAAAGCAGGACATGGGCCTTCTTGGTGGCACAAGGCATTAAGCACTGCTCTGTGAAGCTGTCCACAGCCTCTGAAGCATGAGTTTGGTCCCCTGGCTGGCCAGGGAACTCCCCACATGGTGCAGCAGACCTCTCCTGTCTCGCCCGCTGCTCCACTCAGCAGTATAGTTCAGTCAGTCTGCCTGTTCTGTTCCCCAGTCTCTCTGGTGAATCCTCTCCCACTCCCATACCACTGGCCTGTGTCCCAGTTCTTGTATGCATAAATAAATAAATATTTAAAAAAAAATTAAAAGCAGGGCCTCCCTGGTGGCGAAGGCAGTTTAGTGCAGCGCTGTAAAGCTGTCCACAGCCTCTGCAGTGGGGGTTCAATCCCAGCCAGCTGGGAAGCTACCCACATGGTGTGGCAGACGTCTCCTGTCTTGCCCACTGCTCCCTTCAGCAGTATATTTCAGTCAGTCTGCCTGTTCTGTTCCCCACTCTGTCTCTCATGAATCCTCTCACCCCCCCGCACCTCTGGCCTTTACCCCAGTTCTTATATATGTATAAATAAATAAATCTTTAAAAAAGAAATAAATAAAAGCAGCACACAGCTTACAAATATAATACTTATTCAAAGTTTAGGTGCATTATTTCATATTGTAAGTCTCTACTCATTTCTGCACTGCTTTCTGAAATCCACTATTTGTGTCACAACCAATTGGATTAAAGCAGTTCTTTTTTTCAAAGATTTATTTATTTTATGCATATAAGAACTGGGATACAAGCCAGAGGTATGGGGTGGGGATGGTGGGGTTGGTGAGAGGATTCACCAGAGACAGAGTGGGGAGCAGAACAGGCAGACTGACTGAAATACCCTGCTGAGGGGAGAAGCAGGTGAGACAGGAGGGGTCTGCTGCACCATGTGGGTAGCTCCCTGGCTAGGTATTGAATGCATGCTGCACTGGCTGTGGATAGCTTCATTGGTTGAGTCAACCCCTTGTGCCACCAGGGAGACCCCAAAAACAGTTCTTTAAAAGAACGCTCTTTTGTAACTTAACGTATCATTATCCTAAACAACAACATTCAAGAAAAAAGCCCTTGAGAATATGGAAGATAGCTCAGGCAAATGTTAAATGTTAAAGAAGATGTGGAGGACATCTAGAACATCATAAATTACTCAGGAGAGACCAGACATGGCACTAAAGATTAAGTCCTTGAAAAGACATTTCAAAAGTTTGGGAGAGGGATTATGAGTGAAACAGGAGGAATGGGGCTGCCCCGGTGGTGCAGCGGGTTGAGCGCCACACAGCCAAAGGCTGTCCACAGCCTTTGCAGTGCGGGTTTGAGTCCCAGCCGGCCAGCAAGAATCCCACATGGCTCAGCAGACCTCTCCTGTCTTGCCCACTGCTCCCCTCAGCAGTGTACTTTAGTCAGTCTGCCAGTTCTGTTCCCTGCTCTGTCTCTGGTGACTCCTTTCACACCCTCCCCCACATCTCTGGCCTATACCCCAGCTCTAGTATGCACAAATAAATAAAAAATCTTAAAAAAAAAAAAAAACAGGAGGAATGAAAAGCATAACCAGCTTTGTAGAAATCCAGTGTTGACTTTAATACAGGACAATTTTCAAATTGCCTTCATCTACCAAGTGGAACATAAAGAAATCTTGCAATGAGCTAGCTCTGCGTATAGGGTAAATAACAAAAATTTAGAAAAATCTGGCAGGATTCCCAATAATCTGTCCAATCCCAGCCGCAATGTAGATAAGAATTGGCCCTCTCTTTCCTATAGGAAATTCACCATCACCATTTTAGACACAACACATGAACATGTCATGTGCCCAAGATGATCCAAGACTATATATCCAAAAGGTATAGGTTGTCCAATTAAGATGCCAAAATCAGAAAAGAATTAATTAAGTCTCCCTGTATTGGTTCTGATAGAATGCTGAAGTCTGTAAAGTAAAATACTGGAAGTAGCCTTTCAATCACTCATACAGCAATCTATAGTATATTGACTCCATTCAGCTTTTCTGGGAGTCATGGTTAATTGTGTGCCATCTCTTGGTCATTACATGATATTTTCTAGCAAGTAGTTTACCCTTAATAAACTAAATAAATTCATTTTTCTTCATGATAGTAAGCTGGATTGTCTGTGTTAAATATATAAGTATGTTCATGACTTCCCATGTTTCCATGGGTGTAAAGGAGAAAGCCTGGGGGGACTTACAAGGAAGAAGCTAGTGGTGCAGCTCTAAGTACTGTCATGCGGGACTGAAGAGGTGACATCCATTAGAGGATTTGTGCCAAAACAGCTGTACCTCTGACAGGAATGCTGTTGGCTTGTGTCTGCATTATCCCCCAAACAGAACCCTGTGCAACCTAGCTTTTTTTTTTCTCTAAGCAAAGATGTGTTCCACTGAGTTAAGGTTTTGATTTTCTGGCCTATAGTAATGACATCAGGCTACTGCCTACCTATATTCAAGGAATGAAATTCTAACCTCAGGTATTTTAGTCATGGCAATAATTTACAACTTAGCGGATAGACTTTGAACTTCCCTGGTTAGGAAAAGTGTCAGCATATCAGTAGAAATGAAGGGATGGTGGTGAGCACTTTGCAGTGAGGGTTTGTTGTAAGCTGAATACTTAATGAAGCCTCTGTTCTATGATCCTATGACTTTTTTTTCTGTATTTTTTTTTTGTAATTTTTTAAGTAACTTCCATGAGTATAGACTCATTAGATTGATATAGAAGACATTCAAAACAAGACCCACCTTCATAAATCTAATGGAAATTTTTGAGCTCTAAAGTTTGCATTACTTAAAAATAAAGAAGGAATCGAGGCATTGCAATTTGAGAACTTTATGCTAAAATTATTATGACAGAAAATAGTCAAAGCCCCAAGGAGAGACATTCATCTACCAAGAAAGAAAGCATCTTTTTTATCTCCAGAACACAGCTGGGAAGGCAAATATTAGCCTGTAGCACTAAAAACTCACCTCAAAAGAACCTCTTCTCTGTTGATGCGAAAGGTAATTGGAATTTGGTTCCTATATGAAGACAGCCCAGGAAGCTTCTAAAGTTATCAACTAAGGCTAATGAGTAGATGAGAAAGATTTTAAAAGTGTCATTTTCTTTTATTTTTTAGGGTCAAAATAAGGGGGGCGGGAATTGTATGGGGAATATAACCAAGATGAAAATGCATACATTGTGCAAAAATGAAAAATGATGTAAAAAACATATAAAACTAAATAAATTAAAAAAATAAAAATGGACTAATAAAAAAATGCCATTTTAAATACATCACTTCCCACTAGGATACACTGCCAAATCGTTCCTCAAAAGTGACAGAAGACAAGAGAGTATTAGGAGTTGGAGTCTCTTTCCAAGTAAGTGTGGGTTGAAAAAGACTTGCATTCTGCAGATGGCTGTCCTTGCTGTCAGGGGGTGTCCTGGCTGTCAAGGTGATGAGCAATGTCTGCAGTGCTGTTGAAAATGAGAGAAAGTCCCATAAAAAGCAGGGTGTGCTTTACTGGCAAAAGAACTAAGAGTTTTGGCTCCTGGATTAGCTACTAGAAATACTTTTTGAACAATTTTTAATTAATTTATATACTTCTATATATTTTATATCACTGTTCATTTTTGTACAATGTGTGCTTTCTCCTCTCAGGTGTAGTCCCTGTAAAATTCTCACCATCAGTTCACCCGTGCACCATCACCATAGTCCCTTGTGCTCTTCCCTCCCCTGTTCTTATCCCACCCCCTCCGCCTCCCCTGGAGAATGTCTCTGATTTATAGTTGCCTGTTAATTTCAGCTTTTTATGTATTATTTTTCCCCTGATCCTTCATTTGGTTCTCCTATATTCCTCTTATAAGTGAAACCATCCAATATTTTTCTTTTTCCTTCTGGCTTATTTCACTGAAAATAAATCCCTTCCAGCTCCATCCATGTTGCAGCAAATGGCATGAGTTTATCTGTTTTGATTGCTGAATGGTATTCCATTGTGTATATGTACCACATATTCTTGATCTAGTCATCTATTTTGGGGCATTTGGGTTGTTTCCATACCTTACCTTTGTAAATAATGCTATAATAAACATAGGGGGTGCAGATATCCTTTTGATTAATGTTTTTGCATTCTTTGGAAAAAAATTTCATCTTGACTAAAGCTAAGATTTGTTAATAGTTCCAATAGTCTTTTTATGTGCATAAAAATTCCTTTTCATAAAATCTTAGATTCTGAAGGTTTATAGGAGTAATTACATTATCTTCTCTACATTTACACTGAATTTTGTCTAATCACCGATGAGAATACTTTAGCAAGCAATTGAGTTTATCATCCTATTGGAGAAATACAAATCAATCAGTGTTGTCATGTTTATCCAATAGCTTCTAATTCTGTCCTCTGGGTAACACTACACAGTCAACCTTTCTTCTGAATAACAGCATTAGATTATTTGCAAGCATTTATCAAGCTCCCTTCTTCTTAGAGCACTACAGGCTAAACAATCCAAGTAGCATCATGGGAAACATTTTTTGAGAATCCCCACAATGTAAAATTCCCAAGAAGAAAACAAAGAAATCTACCATGATAATCTTAGTTAAAAAAAAAAAAAAGACAAACTTTTATGATTCCAATTTGTATAACTTATTGGCATAGGTAAGGCCCAAACATAAACTGGTTCATAAGGAAAACAATACTGTGACTTTATGGTTATAGTTCCTTCCCTGTGACCTGTGCTGAAGTCAATACACTTGTGGCTGTGTGACCCAGGGCAAGTTAGTTCACATCGCTGTGACCTCAGTTCCCACACCTGTGAATGGATAGAGTACTACTATCCGTTTTAGAAAGAAAATATGAAGATCTAATAAAATCACTTTCTAAAAACCTGCAATAATGACTGGCACAAGGGAAGTGCTATGTAATTAAGTACTAAATAAGAAAGAAGAAGGGCAGGAAAGCAGGAAGGAAAGGAAGAAAGGAAGCAAAGAGGAAAGGAAGGAGGGAGGAAGGAAGGGCTTTTTATTTCTTTGAAAATTATAGGAATGTTCCTTAGGAATAGCTAAAGAATGGACTTATAGAAACAGTCTGAAAATATCCTATTAGATATGTTCTTAAAAGGGGCGAAGAGGTGGACATAAAATGAAGCTAATTGTTTAGGTGTTTAGGTGTCGATGCTCACCACATCAGTGAGGGCATTGTATACTTGCCAAAAGTAATACATAGTCTGTAAATACATGTATAATATTAACAGTGCCTAACAACTCATTTCTAATTCTTTGTAAAAGACTCATTACTCACTGAAATCAAAGTTTCTAAACATCAGAAAGCGCTTTCTGCAACTTAAGTGGGAATTAATGTGCATTTTCCATGTGATTTGCGAGGTTCCTTTTCATTGCTCCCTGCTGAAATGCAACTCACTATAGAACCAGCTGGCGTTTGCAGGCTCACAGGAGCCAGAGTGTCTGACCTCAGGTCTGACCGGCATTTCCACCTTTGGGAGGACACGTCAGTGAGAGACTGAACATCTCTCTCCATCCTGGAGGGAGGATAAAGTTGGCTGACCTTCATGTACTGCAGAGTTACAGTACTTATCCTGCTGAGAGACTTAAGAACATAGCAAGTTTTCATTGAGAACTCAATAACTTTCCTTATGAAAACAACTGAGAGGAACCTTGCTGGTGGCATCCAACAGCCAGCGAAGTCATGAGTGGCATTACTAGGGGGATTTTTTTTTTTTCCTCAGCTGGAACTTGGGAATGGGTCCTTTATACAACATGTGTGGGTGACAAGTAGCCACGTGCAGGGGTCTCAGATTCTTCTTTAAAATACGTTAGATAACTATAAAGGAGGTACAATTCCATCATCTCAAATAAATGACAAATGGCACATCTGATGTAGTTTGTTCCCGTGATAGTTGGAATCATTGAAACATGCAGCATGGTCCCTTGCATCAGGGACATGCTACATATTGAAATGCAGAAAAAAATTGCAAAATAAGTGAAAGATTATTAATAGCCTTAATATACAAGCTTAGAAAAGAATAAGAATTAATATTTCAAATAGTAAATGATCTCCAATAAAAAATGGAGAAAAGATCAAAACAGGCAATTAAGAATTCTCGGTGCCTCCCTAGTGGCATAAGGGGTTAAGTCTCAGCACTATGAAGCTGTCTGTAGCCACTGCAGCACGAGTTTGATCCCCAGCCAGAGAGGTGACCCACATGGTGCAGCAGACCTCTCCTGACTCTCCCGCTGCTCCCCTCAGCAGTGTATTTCAGTCAGTCTGCCTGTTCTGTTCCTTGCTCTGTCTCTCGTGAATCCCCTCCCCCCACACACCTCTGGCCTGTACCCCAGCTCTTGTATGCATAAATAAATCTTAAAAAAAAAAAGAATTCTCAGTGACTCATGTAATATAAAAAAAAGTTCAAATAATTAGCATAAAGGAAATACATGTTAAAGGAAAATTTAGATATCATTTTTTCTGTAAATTTTGTAGAAATGTACAAAGTAAATCACCCTTATCTAATTTCCAAACTCGTGATCTGCAGCCTTGTCCCCTGATTACAACTTCGACTATTTCTGACCTTTGTTCAGCCCAGTCTCTGATAGACTGGGGATTCTGTGCCAACAGCTCTTCTCCATGTACTATTCTCTTGGCCTGGAGCTTTCCCTCCACTTTTTCTCTTCTCCCTTTCTTTTGCCTTTTAAAACTTGCTATAGTTTTTGATCAAATAAATTTTCTTATTGCATCTTTTCTGTTCTGGACTATAAAGTACAAATGGGCAGTGACCGTGGTGGTGGGTTATACGCAGGGCCTAATATGATGTGTAGCTTGTGGGAGCTACCCCATACATCTTTTCCAAATGGGTGAATAAATTTAGAAAGGAGGTTGTTAAGATTCTATAAAAATTACTATCCTTGGAGCATGTTGAGTACTATGAAATTGTAGCTATAGGCAAAATAAAGTCAACTATCATCAAGTTCATAAGGCTCAATTATAAATTAATGAGATTTTCACAGGGCATTTTAGTTATACTACTAAAACTTAAGCAAAATCAACAAGCAACTATAAACCAGAGACACACTACAGGAGGGGAGGAGGGAATAGGATCAAAACAAGGTATGTGGGATTGTATGGGGACTATAACCAAAATGAAAATGCATACATTGTGCAAAAATGAAAAATGATGTAAAAATATATAAAATTTAAAAAATGAAAAAGAATAACTTAAGCATGTCCAAGCTCTTGTTAGTTTTTTGTTTTTGTTTTTTTAAGATTTATTTATTTATTTATACAAGCACTGGGTACAGTCAGAAGCGCGGGAAGGTGAGAGAATTCACCAGGGCCAGAACAGGGAGCAGAGGTACGGGGTGGGGGCAGGGTGTGAGAGGATTCACCAGAGACAAAGTGAGGAACAGACAGGTGGATCAACTGATACACACTGCTGAGGGGGGAAGTGTCGAGACAGGAGATGTCTGCCAAGCCAGGTGGGTTATTTCCCTGGCCAGGATCAAACTCATTCTGCAGAGGCTGCCAATAGCTTCACAGTGCTGAGACTTAACCCTCTGCACCACTAGGGAGGCCCTCTTGTTACTTCTTTAGCTATGTATTTATGCATATCTGATGATAAGGCAAGAGCTAGTTACATCAACATTCATAATTTAGTAATAACTTGCACAATTCATAAAAACAGAAAACAAAGAAAGCACCCGATTCAGAAGAAATAGATAATTAGTGTACATTCTTTCTCTGGAAATTGCCCTGTTTAAGAATACATGTTAGCAGAACATTTTTTTTTTCTGCATAAAGATAAGAGAAGTCCATTCTTACCATGGACATAATATTTCTGCTCTGAGGGTTTTTGGGGATGGTCCCAGAGGGTGACAGAGACAGCTGCTCTCACGACTGGCCAAGGACATTCTTCTTTCTAGTCTCTCAAAGCTGAGGCCAATGTGGGGGTCCAGTTCCATATCTGTGATTTATTTGAAATGGCCCCCAAATGTGAAACTTCTAAAATGCAAACTTACGATTTACAATAAGCAATTGGTAAGAACTTTTCTATTTTTCTGAATGTGTTGTTCAAACATTCCTGTTTTACTAGAAGATACAGGCAAAGGTGTAGGAATCAGAGCTAAGTAGTTTAGGATTTCCTTGCACCAATGGAATTTCTGCACCTTTCTGAATTATTTCAGTAGGGACAGATGAGGTGTACTGTCCCCATGCACAGGACACTGGGGCGCCTCAGTTTCCTCTACAGCACTCACAGTTCATAATACACACAACCTTTTCTAGTTTCTTTTATTGAGCTCTGCATTTCAGCAGGGCCATCAGCTGAGATGCTCCGGCCCATCAGATAAACAGGAGTATTTTCTTGGGCCCTGATTTACATTGCAGCTGTGGTTAATGCTGTGCGTGTTTACATAAAGATTGATGCATGGATACCTTTTCAGCAGCAGCTGGGAGCTTGCAGTCAGCCAAAACCTCACTAAAGTACTGTAAATCTTTTGAGTCAGCATAAAGACAAACCAAGAATCTTTTTTTTTTCTCTTCCCGTTAATGCATCTGAATTAAACCATTAAATGGGGAGGAAGGTGAAATGTTGTAAAAGTTTCATACAAATGGAACAGGGCAGTATTTAGCTCTGAAACTTTGTGAGCGGCCTGTTTTACTCTACCTTTCATCCCAAATGTTCCTCTGTTTTGAATTACAACTAGGAAAGAGATGTCTTGGCCAGTAAAATGGGCACAAATGGATGTTCTAGAGAAGATGGCTACAAATCTCTTTAGGTTGATAATAAATAAGGAGAGCTTTAGCTCTTGTAATGCTGGATTCACAAAAGCCTCCTGGTTTTAATATGTACCTGTGAGCTAAATCATGATATTAAGTGCAGAAATTTGACTGGCTGCATGATTTGTTCCATGTTTATCACACATATTTAATGAAAATTAAATATGATTTTTGTTTGTAGTCTTTTATTTTAATAGAGATTTTATTTATTTTTGCGTAGAAGAACTGGGGTGCAGGCTAGAGGTGTGGGTGATGGGGAGAGGGGTTGAGAGGATTCACCAGAGGCAGAGTAGGGATCAGAACAGGTGGATCTAATGACTCATAACTGACCCATAACTGGGTCATAACTGACTCACCTACTGACCCAGAACTGCTACATCCACTATCATCACCATCATCACCACTGCTGAAGGAAGCAGTGGGCAAGACAGGAGAGTCTGCTGCACCATATGTGGGTTAGCTCACTGGCCAGGGATTGAACTCAGGCTGTAGAAGTGATAGTGCTGAGACCTAACCCCTAGGCCACCAGGAAGGCCCCTTTTATTTGTAGTCTTTATGGGCCTGACGGTGGTTAAGTATTGGAAATAAAAAAATAATAATAATAATAATAATAATTAAAGCATTCTATCTCCTTAAACCCTCAAAGGAAGTGAATAGCACTTGGTAAGTAAAGAAATCATAATATAGCAAATCATGAATGCATAGTTATAAAGTCCTCAAAGACTTAACTATCAGATAAGCAGCAACTCTCCAGAAGTCCACTCTGTGCCTCTGTTTCTCCATAATACTCTGTCTGTTGGGTGTGCCTTATGCAAAATTTTCTCATGTGGCACTTCACTATTGAATCAGGATTCATAAATCTCCCTTTGCTTTGAAGACTTTTGTTTTTATTTGATAGTTTCTTTTCCCTTGCAATAAAATGGAGAAATTGATTTTTTTTTTCCAAAGTCAAAGACTTGGGAGGATTTTGTCTCTTCTTTCCTAATGGTCTGTGTGTGAGCCTGCATTTATTGCTTCCATGTGAAATCAGATCTGAAAAGGCAGATTTAAGGACTGTGTGTCGCCATGCAAATGTATGGTATTGTTATTAAGGAAGTGCATGCTTATGAAATTTCAACTCTTTTCTAGACTAAATATATTAATCCATGTCTCACTTCTTTGGGGCTTGGTCTCTTCTTCTAGTCATAAACATTTTAGTTCCCTAAAAATGCATTTTTTATATCTCCTATTTGACTAAAGAATCAAAAATCTACAATAAAATAAAGGAAGCCTGTTAGAGTTATCAGTCCCCAGAAAAACTGAAGTCTGCACCATGTAACTCTCATGGCTTGATTTGAGCTGGACTACTAGAAAACCACAGAGGAAAACCCTATATTTTGTCCAAGAAATCTTTACCATTCATTTTAGGTACTACTAAATATCTCAAATTTGCAAATACCATATATGTACTTTTTTTTTTAAAAAGTCTGATATTTGCTTCATTCTTTAAATGTGTATTGATTGCTTTTCAACTGGTTCTAACTTAAAAGTCAGGGATGCTGCTCTGCCAAGAGATTAGTCAGACATTCTTATATGTGAATGTAATGTTCATGTTATTTATCAGTAAAAAGCATGATCCTGAAGAAAAGGCTTGGCGGACACAAACCTGTGTTACATCAGCCACTCTCCATGGCTTGGGGGAGTCTGAGGAGACCTCTCCCACCTGTGGTCTACAAACTCCCCCAGAGGTCTCCCCATGGAATTGGTTTCAAGTTTCTGCATGGAAAGCAGAGTCCCCGTGGATGCTTTTTTTTTTTGGGGGGGGAGCAAAAACTAGTCTTTCAAGAGGGGTCTTCATCAAAAATAGTAAAGAAAAGAGAATCCTGACCTCTGAGCTGAAAGACAAGTCACATAACAATACTTGGGAAAATGGCTGCAGGTCCCTAGAGAGAAGGGAGGATGCAGATGAAGGACACAGGAAGTGTGCGGCTTGCCTCTTCCTACCGTGTGTGACCCGGTGACAGCCGCATGCAGCCCCTTGCTCCCCATGGCTGCACAGCAAAAATAGCAATGAGGAAAACATTTTTATTTTTTCTCTCACAGAAGCAGATTGGATGAAGGCCATGCAACATGAGGTGTGTGTTTAGCTGTCAGACTGTGTTGAGGAGGAAAAATTTTCCTTCTTCCTTTGTAGGCTATCTGGCTGGACTAATAATTAAAGTGACATAAGACAGATCACCAAGAGAAAAGAATTTTACTTATGTATGTACAGCGGGTGCACAATGACACAAGATACCCAACAATGTTAAGGCAAAATGAGGTATATATGCGTGCCCTAGACCAAGGAGAAAGGGGCAGGGGTTAGGGACTTCAAAGGGAAGGAAGGCAGTTCATAAGAAGATCATAAGAGCAATGCTTGGAAAACAAATGTTTGCTGGGCCATACAAAAGAATAAATGAGCCACAGAACTTTGAAAACAGACCTCACTAATTTCTCTGCTGTCTACCACAGTTAGCTTTTTTAGAAAAAAAAAAAAATTGGAAATTAATTCTGGTGATAGCTCACTTAGAGGAACCAGCTCTCTATCCAACTTTATTTTGTTAAAGGAAAAGGTAGAGAAAGTATTCCTGAGTCAACTGGATCCCAATAGTCTTCAGTGCAAACAGTCCACATGCCAAAGAGGCATATTTTGAGGAGACGGGCTCTGAAGCCTTTAAATTGCATCATTACTTAGTTGATTCAAATAAAACCTCAGGAAAAATGAGGATTAGTTCATTAGGGTAATCTGTTTGTGTTTTCTAGTCAACTGACACCTGGCTGTGTGGACCCTTGCTGATGCTCATCTTTGTAAGATGTCCTTGCTATTTTGCTATGCCAGGGTCTTCATGGCTGGTATCTTAATGGGCCCGTATCTTTGCAACTTGGTACTATCAAGAAAATGGGGGGTATTGGCTAAAGATGCAAATATTTGCTGGGAAATCATCTTTTTTATTAAATCTTGCTTTCAGTTTGTTTTATTTCAATTATTCATTTTTTTTTTTCCTAAAGGCAGAGCACTTGGAGGGAAATGTCTAACTTAGCAGAAAGTAGGTGCTCATTTATTGAGGCTTTTAATTATTAGGGTTCATTGTAACTGCTCTTCTCTATAGTTGATTTATTAGATCTAGCATAGCCTCCTCTTTCAGCCTGTTTCCTCTGCCTGGTAGAGTTGACTGAGCCTTTCCTGTTGCTCACATTTCTGACAGTTCAAAATATGACCCTCTCAGCAGTGCACTGGGACATTTTTAGTAACTAGATATTCAAGGAGAACTACTTGGTTTGTAGTGTTTGTGATTTCCATGTCTTAAATACCTGTCCATGAGTGACTCCAAGCTGTGGTTGTGATGCTAATGAATGTGGTGTAGGAGAAAGGTCCTGAGAAAGGTGTAGGAGAAAGGTCCTGAGAGATACCTCCTCTGTTCCCCTGCAGTGGTCAGCCAGAAAATGCCCCTAGGTCAAAACCCTGACTGTCTGTGTCCTAACTCAGCCTGACTTTGGAAGACACTAATTCTTTGTACCTTTGCCTTTGTAGTTGTCTACCCTATAATGCAAACTGCAGCAGAGAGGGGAAATTGGGATGCACTTCTTAATACCTGAAAAAAAAAAATCTCTAAGCAGTGGCAGTCAGTTAAGAGTATGACTGATTTAGAATGAGTGGAAAATGCCAAAGTAAAATCCTGGGTCTCAATTCATCACCTACCTTGAATATAGCACCAAAAACAAACAATCAAACAAGCAAACAAAAAATTAAACCTGGAAAGCATATACAAATTTCACTTTTTGTATAAATCATAAATCCTTCATTTTAAGTTTTATCTCCTTAACCCACTCTCATCTTTATGTTCTCCATGGTGTGTGTGTGTGTGTGTGTGTGTGTGTCCTGATTAGTTTTATTACTTTTCACCCACATTCACTGCTACATTCCCAATGGCTAGTATATATTAAGACTTGATAAATATTTCTTGAATAAATTGAATGTACATCTTAATTTTAACTGCTTAATGGATATCATTAAATCATGAATCCATTTTATTTCCACATTATTAACCCAGATATAATATCTGACATTTAAGAGCAAAGATAAATAAAATCATTGTGGAATTAATCACTTAGCTTATGTAGTGTTGTAAGGAGTTAAGTAACCTTTAAATCAATTTTTATTGGAATTTTACTTACTTTTAATCTAAAATTTTAAATGTATGGCAAATGATAAGCGATTTTTTAATACACATTTAATATTTTGTGATGCATAAAAGTATAATATTTTATCATTTTTAACTAAAATTAAATACAAGCCATCTGGCCCTCTATTTAACAAATATGTTTTTCAGTCTTTTGTCTGAGTTCCACATTTGGCCCATAGTCAGGGAAAGCAAGAACTAAGCTGCTATTGCAAGTTTAAACTCAATATGCTTCATGAATTTTTCTTTTTCATAAAATTTCCAGTGATCAAAGTATCTGCCAGGGTTTCTTTATTTAATTTTTACAAGTGAACATCACTGTTGGCACATATTTCAGGCAGTGGAGAATTTGTTAATGTAATGGCAGCCACAAACCATACAAAGGAACTGCAGTGCCATTAACAGATGCCCAGAGGAACATAAAAGTGAAAATCTTCATCCTATGAAACTAAACATCCTCCACTGAGATACTTGCCAATATTCTATAAATATTGGCAAATAAGAAAACTTTTAAAAACTTTCTACTTTCTTCTTCCATCTCTCAAAAGAAAAGTGAAATTTTATTAGAGAAAACTACAGTTGTTTGTTAAGACAATTTACTGGTCAACTTTGCATTTCATCATTCAACACTCCTTTTGTATGCTTGGCATATACCTGCACTGGCAGGCTGTGATCTCTTCTCTTTTTCATATGAAGAAATACCAGGATCCCAAACTTGTGATTCATATTCTCATGGGTAGAGAACAGCCTAATAAACACCAATTTAAATTCTTATATGAGGTTGGTAAGCTCCTTATGAAGGACAAGTTTAAGTGAAAGGAGTTCTTCTTGGATTTGACATAAATATGTATTCTATGCCCCCCCCAATAATTTTAAGACAGTTTGGCAAATACACACTAAAAGTAAAAATGTTATATAGTATGGATTCACTCAAGCATACCAAAAACATAAGTGTGATAAATTAAAAAGAGAAGTGATACTCAAGCTTATTTCTATACATTTGAGCGCATAGCTTTGCTGAAGTGTGTGTGTGTGTGTGTGTGTGTGTGTTTAGGGATAAAGGATGAAGAGGACATTTGACTGTGGTTTTTCTGTACAATGTTCTCAGGATTCCAGGTATTGCATACATTGTAGCATTGTTCACTGAAAACCTTCTTGAGAATCTTTTATTAGCAGTGGTTACTGCTTATCAACCACCTGCTACTTTGTACCAGACACCAACAGACATCCTCATTGTATTTGTATGAAGGTGCCTGTTGATCCCCATTTACAGATGCATTTACTAACCCATAGAAATAAAGTGACTCTCCCAACATCACATCTAACCATGCTAAATACTAGAGAGTTAAGGCTAAAGTTATTTTGCTGAAAGAGATGAGTCGTTACCATCTGCTCTGCTGAAATTTCATCATTCACTTTTGGTTTAGAGAAAAAACTGGCCCTCAGAAAGAGAAAATACCATCATTTGTGTAGTCTAATTTCTGTATATGAAATAATAAGGTCGTTTAAGAAAAGACCATCAACACTGAAATGTAGATCTTCATATTTATGATCTAGAAAATAAGTACCCATGAATTAAACATTCACTTGTAAAAAAGTTGTGACATTTGAGGATCAGTATTGTTAGGCTCCTGATGGATTCATTAGGGAGATTCTTTATCTTGGTCTCCAGTTTTAGTTTAGGAATTTCCTCTAATGGCCTGTCCATTAACTGTCAGGACATTGTTGTCCACCCATATACCCCAAAGCCCACCCCCTCCAGAGGTGGGTGGCAGAATGTATTTTAACAACTGGAATTTTCTTGTGATTTTCCACTTAGTAAATAATTCTTCTATGGACCTTTATATCTTTATTTTTTTATTTCAAGTCATATCATGAAATTCGTATAAGAATGAGCTGAGTGAGACCTTATTTCAGTGTCTTAGAATTTCAAATGAACTGATATGTGTTAGAAGAATCACATTTTATATATCTGAAGTCAAGATTAAGTAGATTTCTGGACAAATGTACTGTTTATGAGGCTTTGCAGGAAACTCCCATTCATCTGATTTCAAAACAAATGAAATTACAGTTACTGGAAATATTTTCTGTAGCCAACTTTTATGAGAAAGAGACTGAAAACAAATAAACAAATGGATATCAGAGATTTATTTCTTAAAGTAGGTTTCAAATTAATTCTGGATAACCTCCTACAATAAAGATTTATGCTTCATGATGAAGAATAAATTAATTAACTTCTAAATAATCTAAAAGATTCCTAGATTCTATTGTTGACCATCATATGTCTCTAATAACTCCTGCTGAAGAAGCAGCAAAAATAATTTGGAGATATAGAACTCTGGGTTTGAATGAGCTGTGATATCATGCCAGCTATAATTTTGATTAAGTCATGTAAAAGGGATCATGCTCAGTGAAATAAGCCAAAAAGAAAAATAAAAATACCGGATGGTCTCACTCATAGCAGGAATCT
This sequence comes from Talpa occidentalis, assembly GCF_014898055.3. Taxonomy (NCBI): domain Eukaryota; kingdom Metazoa; phylum Chordata; class Mammalia; order Eulipotyphla; family Talpidae; genus Talpa; species Talpa occidentalis. The sequence goes on along the minus strand of NW_023601322.1, from coordinate 50,750,474 downwards.
AGAAAACTTAAATAAGGGATCAGGAAAATGAATAACTATAAGAAAGTGAAAATCAAAATCAACAAAAAACTATGAACCAGAGACACTTTTTGGGGGGTGGGGGCCGGGAGGCAAGGGATTGGGGTCAGAATGGGGTGGGGCATGTGCAGTTGTGTGGGGGAATATAAAAATAAAATTTATTATTTAAAAAAAAAAAGGTTTCAGTTTCAGTGAGCTCATCAATTTTTATCAAAAAATATAATTTAATACCACATGCTGTAACATTATTTTTAAATATTATGTATAGGGCCTCCCTGATGGTGCAGGTGTTAAAAGTCAATGCTATCAACCTACTGGCAGCTACTGCAGCATGAATTCAATCCCCAGCCAGTGAGCTAATCCGCTAATCCACATGGTGAGACAGACCTCTCCTGCCTTGCTCACTGCTCCCCTGAGCAGTAAATTTTAATAAATCTGCCTGTTCTGCTCCCCACTCTGTCTCTGGTGAATACTCTTACCTCCCCATACCTCTGGCCTACACCCCAGTTCTTGTATGCATAAATAAAAATAAATCTTAAAAAAAGTAAATATTACATGTAAACATTTTTAAATTATTTCATATTAAGTCTATATTCAGTGTTCAGGGTATGTAGTGACCAGAGATTTTCAATCCTTAATATTCCTATAACTTTCACTGACAAGTACTGTGTCCCAAAAGACAGTGGGCCAACAAGATTCCTTTTTCTATTGCCCATCACATCACATCACACACACACACATAAGCACACATGCACACACACACACGCACATGCATGCACAGACACATATACACATACACAAATATATACACACAAACATATATATATATATATATATATATATATATATATATGTAGGTGTCCATACACACAACAACACATGCAGATAAAAACATAAATATGCACACATGTAGCAAACATAAAATCATGCATACAAACTCTTATGCACATTTGTTTCTGAAAGTTGTACTGGATGTAGAGAGATTCTGAAAGGAGGGAGGAAAGGGAAAGATATGCTTGAAGATGATGGTAATCATAGGAGCATAAGTTTCACTTCCTCAGAAAGAGGCACCTATGCAGTATACCTGCTCATTTTCAGGTTAGCATGGACTTGTGTTTCAGTACTAGGGGGACTGTTGTGAGAAAATAATGAAATGTACTTTCATCTTCTTTAAGGACAGCTGGTTTATTTGATTTCCATGGAAAATCATGTGCATTAGCACTACCAGTTGAGTTTCACATATCAATTCAATTGATCTGTTAGTGAAAGTTCCACAAAATTTTTTGAAAACAGATTTACTCTGAATGTATATGTGTGTGTTTCTCCTTTCCACTATGTCAGAAAATTTTAATGGGAAATTGGTAGAGGCATCACAGACTGCAAATCTGAGTGAATCTTAAGCCAGAAATTTTATAATTAAAGATTATTTTTTTAAACCACCATTTGATACAGAAATTAATTACTTAGGATTTATTTTTCATTTGAGAGTAATTTTTCAAAAGAAAATATTTTAATATGTTGCAACATTCTCCCATCCATAAATGAGATTTTGCATATTTGTGAATGTTGAATTGTTGAATATTTGTAAATAAACTACTCTTAGTCTATGCAAAGAGTGAAAACTGTTAATGAGTCTTGTTGCAGATTGATTAGTCCACTCAACACAGCAGTGTAAAACATGCGTTAGAGTCCTCAAAACCTCCTACAGCTGAGATAATTGGATTTTAAAAAGATAAATGAGGATTAAAGAAACGATTGTAATGTTTGTTCCCAACTTACTGGGGCAACAAATGTGTGAATTGAGAAACTAAAAGCAAAAATCAAAAATTGACTAATAATATGTAAACTTTTATGAGTTCTGTTCAGGATAATAAAATAATTAGCTATTGAAATTTTGAGCCTAAAAGATAAATCTGTTTGCTACCAACATATATCCTTCTCACAAATCAATAGGAAAAAAGACAATATTCTACTAGACAAAATGGCAATGAACAGACAAATCCATCAAAAAATGTTGAAGTTGGCGCACAGACCTCTCCTGCCGCCTGCTGCTCCCCTCAGCAGTGTACTTTGTCCATCTGCCTGTTCTGTTCCCCGCTTTGGCTCTGGTGAATTCTCTCACCCTCCTGCACCTCTGACTGTACCCCAGTGCATGTATAAATAAATAAAAATAAATCTTTAAAAAAATGTTGAAGTTGCCTATAAACCTAGGAAAATTTGTTTAATTTCATTATTAATTAAAATAAAATATTTTGTAAAAAATCTAAAGGGCTCAAAACTAAAAAACATGTATTTGACTAAAATTTTGGAATAAATTTTTAATAACATTAATAGAAAATATCCAAATGTATATATCATGTTAGTAATTCTGCCTTTAAGAATTTAAGAATTGGGCCTTCCCTGGTGGCGCAGCAGTTAAGCGCTGGGCTGCGAAGCTGCCCGCAGCCTCTGCAACGCTGGTTCGATATCCTGCCTCCGGGCAAGGGTCCCACGTGGCACGCAGACATCTCCTGCCCAGCCCACTGCTCCTCTCAGCAGTGTACTTCATCAGTCTGCCTGTTCTGCTCCCCGCTCTGGCTCTGGTGGATTATCTCACCTTCCTGCGCTTCTGACTGGACCCAGTCAGAATAAATAAATAAATAAATAAATAAATCTTTAAAAAAATAGAGTTTAAAAAAATAATTTAAGAATTTATACTAAATATTGAACTAATTTTAAAAGATATGATTTAAGAGGTATTCAACACATTATTATGTAGGTAGGTAGGTAGGTAGCTAGATATTATATACATATAGGTTATATATATATAACATAAATTGCAACAGGACTTGAATTTGTTAAATTATAGCATACTAGATAGGCATTAATGTGATTACATGGAGATTTTTATCCATATGCAAAGAGTTTAAATTATATATTATTAAGTGATTTAAGCAAGTATCAAAATAGGATGACCTCTATACATATAAGTGTGGATGTGACAGTCTTTTCCTTAGAGTATGGGAATGTTTATATAAAACTTAAGGATGGTATATCTTTTGCAATGTTCTATGTAATTTGACATATATGGAAAAACATGAAACTATACACTTTAAAAAGATCTGTTCAACATAGTGTATATATTCTTCCATATTGTTAATAACACTGATGAAGTCTAATCCTTATCTTTAATGATGACCCTTAAATGATAGAAGGTTAAGATTTATTATGAGAAGTACTAACAAAGGCTAAATTAGATGATAACTTAAATATGCAATGGGGGCCTCCCCTGGTGGCACAGGCAGTTGAGCATCATGCTGTGAAGCTGTCTGCAGCCTCTGCAGGGCCAGTTTGATCCCCAATCACCGGCGAAGGTCCCACATGGTGCGACAGACCTCTCCTGCCATGCCCACTGCTCCCCTCAGCAGTGTATTTTGTCAGTCTGCCTGTTCTGTTCCCTGCTCTGGCTCTGGTGAATCCTCTCACCCTGCTGTGCATCTGGTGTGTACCCCAGTTCTTGTATAAAATAAATTAATTAATAAATCTTTAAAAAAAATCAATCACTATCTGTTAAAAAAAATGCACTGGATTGACATTAATCATAGACATCGAATGGTGTTCATCTAAATATTAATGACCAGAAGAGTATAGTATGATCGACATTACAAAATGAAAATATCAGATGGGGTGAAAAAAATATATTCTTGGGCCTCCCCAGTGGTGCGGCAGGTTGAGCGCAGTGCTGTGAAACTGTCCACAGCCTCTGCAGCGCAGGTTCGATTCCCGGCCGGCCAGGGATATTCCCACATGGTGCTGCAGACCTCTCCTGCATTGCCCACTGCTCGCCTCAGAAGTATCTTTGATCCGTCTGTCTGTTCTGCTCCCCGCTCTGTCTCTGGTGAATTCTCTCAACCTCCCACGCCTCCTACCTGTACCCCAGGTCTTGTATAAAAATAAATAAATCTTATATTATATATATTCTTATAAATATATAGGTTATTTAACATAAAAATTATTAATTAAGGAATAGTAAAGAATGTTTATTCTTATAGTCATGACAATTCTCATCTGGTAATTAGGACTTAGATATTTTTTCAGATCTTGCAATTTATCCAAAATGTTAAAATGTGCATTGACTTGGAAAATTAGATTGCTTGGGTAGATATCATTCAGTAGAACAGACATATCTGTGGTTTACTAGACAACATAAGAACATCTTGATACTTGCATGTAAAATGTCACTACATGTCAATTGAGAAGAATCTATTTTTCTCTTAAAATTTCACATTGTGTTTAACATTTAGTGTGTGGTGAAATCGCAACACTGATTAGATATGAAAAGCCTTTTCCTTTCAAGATTTAAAAACAATATAGCTGATGAGACTCAACAACAAAGAAAATAATCCTGTCAAAAAATGGGCAGAAGAGCTAAAAAGAAAGTTCTCTGAAGAGGAAAGGCCAACAGGCATATGAAAAAAATGTTCAACATCACTTGTAATCAGGGAAATGCAAATCAAAACTACCATGAGATACCATCTTACACCAGTGAGAATGGCACATATTAAAAAAGCTAGCAACAACAAATGTTGGCGAGGTTGTGGAGAAAAAGGAACTCTCCTGCACTGTTGGTGGGAGTGCAAACTGGTCCAACCACTATGGAGAGCTGTGTGGAGATTTCTGGACCTACTAAACATAGAGCTTCCATATGATCCAGCAATTCCACTCCTAGTATTTACCCAAAGGACACAGAAACATCAATTCCAAAGAGCACCTGCACCCCTATGTTTATAGCAGCACTATTTACAATAGCTAAGCTTTGGAAACAACCCAAATGCCCAAAAATAGATGACTGGATCAAGAAGATGTGGTACATATACAGCATGGAATATTACTCAGCATTCAAAAAAGATAAACACATGCAATTTGCAGCAACATGCATGGCACTGGAAGGGATCATGCTCAGCGAAATAAGCCAGAAAGAAAAAGAAAAATACCGGATGGTCTCACTCATAGCAGGAATCTAGAAAACTTAACTAAGGGACCAGGAAAAAGAATAACTTTAAGAAAGAAAATATCAAAATCAACAAACAAGTATAAACCAGAGACACTCTATAGGGGGTGGGGGATGGGGAGGGGAGGGATTGGGGTCAAAATAAGGGGGTTGCAATTGTATGGAGAATATAAAAATAAAATTTATTAAAAAAACAAAATAGATGAAGTCTCCACCAGAAAGCTCTTAAATGATATAATGTCATAATGTTTGGGCATTTTATCATAAATTTATGTACCAATACACATGTTCAACTTCCTGTGCTATATGAAAATACTTGCATATTTATAGGAATATGTTGGCAAAATCTACCACTTCTGTAAATAGCTAATTGTTTTGAAAGAGGCAGAAGTGCAGATTCAAATTCAGATAGCTCTCAATGTCTGAGAATTCGTGGTCAAAAACTGTCCAATGTCTTCTTTGACCACCAGTTTTACCACAGCATGTAAAACTATGGGGAAATCCAAGTTACTTGTTTTTCATTTTTCTCTTTTTTTAAATATTTATTTATTTATGCATACAAGAGCTGGCGTATAGGTCAGAAATGTAGGGGCTGAGAGGATACACCGGAGACAGAATGGGGTACAGAACAGGCAGACTGACTGAAATACACTGCTGAGGGGTTGCTCCCTGGCTGGCTGTGGATCTAAATCATGCTGCAGAGGCTGCAGATTGCTTCGTAGTGTGGTGCTTAACCTCTTGTGCCACCAAGGAGGCCCCACTTGTTTTTCTATTAGACATTAAACAACAAATTGTTTGAGAGAATGATTGATAAAAATAATAAGGCAATACAATAACATGAGTAAACAATTTGCAACATACAGCGTTTTTGATTTTCCAATAATGTCTAGAAAAAGATAATGTTACAAATGAAAGGGACTTTTTGAAAATTTATTCATTATATTAAGGGAGAAGAAAGACCCAAGAGTAATTTGTTAAATGGAATGCAGGTGATTGATTGTAGGCAGAGCTATAATTAGAACTTAGATGTGTGATATCAAGTAGCAGAGCCCTGTGGTTTTTAACTACTACTACAGAAAAAAATTAGTAGAAATAAAAAAAAAAGTCTGCTTCACTATTTAAAAGTTATATATTGAGGTATGGCCTCTGTCTACATTTATTTGTAGAGCACAAACTCCTGCTGAGTGCACTGAGTGTCAAACAAAATTAATATAGAGAAACTTGTAGGCGATAAGATAACAGATGAAGTGAAAAGTGGTTTGGTGAGAAATAGTCTACTGTAGGAATCCCCCATCCTTCTAAAATTAAAAATTAGACACACAGAACCTTAAGGAATATGTATTTTTAAAATTTTATAGTATAGCCCAATCAGGGCTAGAGGAATATATTAAGAAGAATAAAAAAGGAGAGCAGTGGAAGGAAAGACAAGAATACAGTCCCAACATATATAAAAGCATAAGTAAAGAAGTTAAGGACATTGGTTCTGGAGTTCCCTAATCTCTAATTCTCAGCTTTCTTACCTGCAAAGGGGATATAATAATAATAATACCATTTCATGGAACATCTGGGAGGTTTAAACCATGCTTCATGCTTCAGATTTTTAACTCTGTTCTTGGGATTAGTGCTATAAAGGATAATTTTTTAAAAGTGATAATACATAATTCATTATTTGTAACTACTTCATTTAACATTAGAAAGGAAAACCACCTCTTCAAAACTGTATCCATTTCTCTGTGCTGTATGTGTTGTTTGTTGTTAATGTTGTTTGCTTTTTTCTGAAGAATACGCCAGGCTTTAGAGTCCTTCATATTATAAATTTCACTTTCAAAGTGTTGAATCAAGTAAATCTGCCAGCTACTTTTGCTTTTTTTACTTCTCTCTCTATGTTGGACTGTTCTGGCAAAGGAGAATAATATTAGCTTACCATGTAAAACATGGTTAATGGTTTTAAAAGAATTCCCCAGCAACTGAATAATGGACTGGCAAAAATATTCTTGGTGCCAAAGGATCTGGATATGTCTGTTCCATTTATTGTGTATTTTTTTTTGTGTGTGTTTCATCGAGGCTAAGTGCTCACAAAAGACATAAAAAACCCAAACCTCTAAGGGTGTGTGGTGGTTGAGGGCAGAAACCATATTTAATATATTCAGTCCCGATGCCTAGCATATGTTAAAAAAATTTTTCAACCGGGTAGATTTTAAAGATATTTTGACACTGTTCAATGTTTCATGAATCCAGCAGCATCTAATCTAGTAAGCAGAAAGGAACCCTGAAGAACTTTAGAAAATTAAAGATTTTTATAGGCCGATGGGAGAGGGACAAGGAAGATATACTAGTAAAAAGCAATTGGTCATGGCAAGATGCCCGTCCTTTAGCAGGCAGCAGGGGTCTCTCAGAGGGATGATCTCACTAGCGCCGAACAAATAATTCCTGGTTCACTGGTTTAAGAGCCCATTCCTGGGAGAGGCTGAAATTGAAATTAGAATTCAGTCTTAAGTCTTGGTTTAGGTCTTGGAACTTAGAAAAAGTGACTCCATTTTGGACCTATTGTCTCTTTTCTTTTAATAATTATTATGATGATTAGTAGAGTATCAATAGCAAATAATGATGAATGCTTGTGTTATGTAAGATGCTTAAGTTTTTTTGTTTTTTTTTTTAAGATTTATTTATTCATTTATACAAGCACTGGCACTGGGTACAGTCAGAAGCATGGGAGGGTGAGAGAATCCACCAGAGCCAGAGCAGGGAACAGAACAGGCAGACTGACAAAATACACTGCTGAGGGGAGCAGCGGGCATGGCAGGAGAGGTCTGTCGCACCATGTGGGACCCTCGCCGGCGGCCAGGGATCGAACCAGCACTGCAGAGGCTGCGGGCAGTTTCACAGCCCAGCGCTTAATCGCTGCGCCACCAGGGAAGGCCCATGATGCTTAGGTTATTAATTAAATTGACTTCTAGAGACTAGATGGAACTTGTTGCTCCAACATCTCTGTTGTGCTTGGTTGGGAACCCTAATCATGTTTATTCTAAGGAGTACTGGAAGCTTTTAACTTGTTCTGTCTGTTTGAATATCTCTACTTTTCTCAGAATTAAGAAGACAGGTTTATTTCTTAATAAATTCCCATGTCTCAAAGTTTGTCAGTGCAGTATGGCAAAGTTATTTATTTTTATTTTGCCTTGATAATAAGTTCAATCTATAAAGAATAATATTTTTTGAATATATATATAAATATCAAACTAGAAATATACTGAGAAGATCTGAGGGGGAAATGGAAATGTACAAAATTTGAAAGGTGTTTTGTTTCTCACTGGAAGCAAGGAAGTCAAAAGCAGCATCTACCCATACCACCTTCCCCCCCCACTCCCACTATCTTTTCCACATGAGCTGTGCTCACACTGTCTGGTTCATTCCAGTAGATGCCTCTTTTTTTTTTTTTTTTTTTTTTTTTTTTTTTCGGGAAATGCTGGTTTTATTTATTTTTTTTTTTACAACATTATTCATTTTTTTTTTTAAATATTAAATTTTATTTTTATATTCCCCCATACAATTGCAAACACCCCATTCTGACCCCAATCCTTCCCTCCCGCCCCCCACCCCCAAAAAGTGTCTCTGGTTCATAGTTTTTTGTTGATTTTGATTTTCACTTTCTTATATTCATTTTCCTGGTCCCTTATTTAAGTTTTCTAGATTCCTGCTATGAGTGAGACCATCCGGTATTTTTCTTTTTCTTTTTGGCTTATTTCGCTGAGCATGATCCCTTCCAGTGCCATCCATGTTGCTGCAAATTGCATGTGTTTATCTTTTTTGAATGCTGAGTAATATTCCATGGTATATATGTACCACATCTTCTTGATCCAGTCATCTATTTTTGGGCATTTGGGTTGTTTCCAAAGCTTAGCTATTGTAAACAGTGCTGCTATAAACATAGGAGTGCAGGTGCTCTTTGGACATTCCAGTAGATGCCTCTTAATCTCACCCACTTCTTGTTTTGGGCAGAGCTGTTGCCAGCTATCCAGAAACAATGTGGTTTCTGATTCAGGTTGTGTGTTTTTGCTCATGTCCTAGGATCCTGGAGACAGAGTAATTGTCTTCAAAGAATTCCTGAGATAGAGATTCTTAAAAGTTTTGCACATGATTCACAACAAAGATGACATCATATGGGACCCTTTCCCCTGGGCCTGGGACAATGAGGCATTAATTCCTCGGCTGCTTAACTAAATTCCTTGCCTTTTATACCTACTCAGTAAAGTTTATGACTTGCATAAGAGTGATTTCATCCAAGGAAATAAACCTGAATCTGTTTAAAATTTGTGTGTGCAAATGTGTGTATAATTCATATCCCAAATTTGGTCCTGATTTTCAGATGTTGAACAATCTGTGCATCCCTTCAATAAATCCCACTTGGTGATTGTCTATGATCCTTTTAATATATTTTTTGAATTTGGTTCCATAAGATTTTAATATCTATGTTCATCAGGGAAATTGGTCTGTAATTTTCCTTTTTTTAAAGGTATCTTTGTGTAGTGTTACTATCAGGGTAATGTTTGTCTATCTATTAATCCCATGTAATCTAATTTTTTGGCCCTTATTTATTTTCTGTCTTATAATGGAAAAATTAAAAATGCATTGTTTTTCCAATGGCAAAAGAAAAATTGACAAAATATACAGTTTTCTAGTTTTAATACAGGGAAATTTACTATATGCCAAATTATTTGCTAGATCTAGGCTCCAGGTTAAAAAAAAAAAAACAAACAAACCTGAGATCGTGTTACTTTTGGCTAAAAGCATCCTGAAACCAACATCTCTTCAAAAGAAAATGTAATTGAATCATTATAAGTCTGAAAGTCTATTTAACTCTGAGAGACAGAGTGACCACCTTAAGATAAACCATTAGAAGCAGGGTTCTCAAGAGAGAAACATCAAATCCTCATTTATGGTGACTTTCAGAAAATAAGCAGGGTTGTTTCTAGCTGCTCTGGAGACCAGTGCTAATCTACCATTTCCTGTTTGCAGAATGAAATTGTACACAAAAGTTGTAAATATATGTTCTGATTATCAGGCAACTAGTTCACAATACAAAATATGATTTTTGGCTAGGTGAATGTTTACCTTCAATAGTTACTGAAATCAAATTATTTTTTCCACTTACTGAACATCAGAAAAATATGAAACTATGTGTCAGTACAAACACTTAACTTTTGCCAAAGCAGAAATTTTATTAAAATGGGGTTTGATCTTATCCAACACTTAGAAAATTATTATGCCTAGAATGTAGGAAATAGCCATTACACGAAAAAATTCTGAAACTTGTTTTTATATCCGACATTTTTTGTGAATTTGCATAGATGATTCTTCAAACCATGTCACTTGACATAGCACTTTTGCATTCAGGAGACTTCTGATTCAAATGCTTAGCTTGAAAATAAGGGAATGGTAATCTTGTGCTTCAGCATTGGTTAGAAAAAGGCACGGTGTATACTGAGTTAAAATTTTAGAGTCTTGTAGCTTTCCATATGCTATATAAAATTAAAAGTTGCATTTTAACTACAACAACCTATCATATATTTTTTCCTTATTTTGACAGGAGGTTTTTGTCTGTATTATTTTGAATTGGACACATTTAAACTTTCAGAGATTGCTTTAGTGGCTTACTACATTACCAGAGGAAAGCGTGGTAGAACTTTGTCATATTGTAAGGCTTGAGGGGATGGGTGATAGGTCAGGGCAGGGGCTATGCCCTTAAATCCTTACGTGACTCATTCTTGGACAGGTCTTTTGGAATGGGGATTGCAATGACACATTTTAGAGAAAACAAAGTTATCCCACTTAAATGTAAAACCTAATATGTGATAGGATATGCAAAATCAGGACAAAACTCTTTGGATACTTAATGTACACTAATTATGTTCCTTCCTTTTGTTACAGGCTCAACATGGGAAAAGACATTTCGGCAGATTGGCTTTGAAAGGTAAGCATGTCTCTGTTTTTAGCCACTAATATCTTATTTTATTCCAAGCAATTTATTGATCAAAAATCAATAGTCTTATAACCACCACCACTTCAATAATTGCATGACCTGAAGATATCATTTTTTCTTCTAAATTCCAATTTCTTTATAAAGTAGACATTTGCTTTATAAAATTCTTGCTTTCACAGAGTGGAAATAAGGATGGAAGGAAGCAATATTTTAAAATTCTTCTTAAATAGTGAAATGGTACTTTACAAAGTTGTATAGATAACTAAGAGAAGTAAATTTGACTGTTCCCTGGCTACATTACCTCATAGTAATATTCAGTTCTCTGAATTCAGAGAAATTGACTATCTTCCTGATTATTTTTTAGATCTAAGCTCCAAGTTAAAAAAAAAAAAAAACAAAAATGAGATTGTGTTATTGTTAGCTAAATGCATTTCCACATCAACATCTCTTAAAAAGAAAATATAATTGACTCATTATAATGTCAGAAAAAGTGGAGGTAGGGTCAATAAAATGACTAAGCAACCTGCCTTTGGAATTGTTAACAGTATATCAGACAGATTCACCCCTCGGTAGTTAGCATCTTTTATTGAACTTGCAATATCAACACAGCTATTTAAATAAAATAATTTTAACTTTTTTTAACTTAAAAGTAGATTTTGACTAGCTTCACCATATTGAAAATGTGTTTTCATGTGTTTTGATGAAAGTAACAGATTGCTTTCAGCCTATAAAAGAAATAATAAAATATTTTAAAAGGGCATTGACATAAGGGCAGTTTAGTGGAGGGTGAATGGAACATGTGCACATATGGAGGAGCAAAAATGTAACACAATATTACAATAAGATTATATTATAATTATATTATAATATATTATATATATTGTATTATAATAAAAAGTATATTATAATATTATATTATAATATATTATAATAAAATCATAAAATTATATTATAATAAAATATTATAAAATTATATTATAATAAAAATATTATTAAAGCACAATAGTAATTAAAAACTTACAAATGCATTGTTTTTCCAATAGCAAAAGAGATCAACATACTACCAGACTGTGATAACAATTCATATATCTTGTTAAAATTGATTCGGAGACTTATTTCTTTCTCTACATATATTTACATGCAATGAGCACCATCACTGTTGCTCTCACACTAAGTTCTCATATTTAGTATTTAAAGCTATTGGGGAAAGTTGGTTGGTGTGAGTGGGCAGATTCTAACCACCAACTTCAAAGAATAGAAAATCACATACTTTTTATTTCATGTGAAAACCTTTCCCAGAGAAATTTTTCTCAATTCTTCTTTCAAAATATGAAAAATATCAAGCCAACCAACAGGGAAATTTGACATCATATACCCATTTCCCAGCTTTGAAAAGACTTGCCATACTTAACTTTTTCAATTTTTGTTGTTGAAACAATTTAAATAAAATTTCAGACATCATGTCATTTTGTCCCTACTAGGTCAGTATACAGCTCTGAAAAACATGGGTGCTTTCTTCCAGAAGCATAGGACCACTTGTAATATGGAGCACAAATAACAATAAGTCCTTAGTATCCTTTAATACCTAACCAGTGTTCAAAGTTCTTGCTTATTTCAAAATGCAGATACTGGTTTGAATCAGCATATTCCTGGAGTTTATACATTCAATTCCAAGTTCTTAATCCTCTTTTAGATCATTTCCTCCAAATCCTTCTCAGCTTCATTTTGTTTTTCTTCACATCATTCGACTTCTAAGTAAACAAGTTCATCTGTTTCTAGATGTCTCTCATTCTAGATTTGTATGTTTATGGTACCATTTAACTTGTTTAATCCCACTATTTCATGTAAACTCAAATTGTTCCCTTTCAGCCATTGAGAACAACTTCAAGTGACTTCTTGTCCTTCTGATATAGGTCCACTGGTCTGTTACACCTTCCATGTTTCTAGTACAACTAATGTACCAAATCTACCCAGTATTCCAGATCTGAGGAGGAGACAGCTCTATTTTCCTTGGAGAGTGGTTATTTTGAAGCACAGTCTAAATACTAGGGTGGCTCATTAATTTTGCAGTGGCATTGCTTCTCAATTGTTTCACTAGATGAAGTTAGGAAATACTTACATTAAGAAAAATATATCTTGAATTCTTACATTATTTCTATTTCAAATGTAGCTTTGCAGAATAGTTAACTTTTCTGAAATTATATTTATATCTCTTTTCATTTTTACTAAATATATTGATTCTTAACAAAACTTATTTGTTCAATTTTAATGCATATATAGTATATTCAAAACAATGCTATCAATAATACAAATATTACCACTAGTAATAAGACTTCTAAAGTTTTTAATATTTTAGCTCAATCCTAATTTTTATTTTCCAATCAGAAAACTAAAAACTATAGTTGCTTTTTTTTTCCTCCTGCGGTCATATTCTAAATTTTATATATAACTTTGTTTCCCTTTGAATATTTTAATTTTATTTTTCTTTTGATTTTATTTTTGAATATATTATATTTATATGCCTCCACGAACAAACTACATGACAATATTTTTCCAGAGAAATGTCACATTCATCCATTTCCCATTACCTGTTCATTCTTTCTCTGTAGTTACCTCTGTAGTTTATTGGTTTTTGGTTTAGCTTTGTGATGTTTACATTTATTTTCATCTGCAAAATAATAGTTATGTTTATCTGTATCCTTGCCCTGTTCTTGCATGAAGTGTCATATTATATACATTATTCTACACTTTAACTTTTTTCACTGAAAGTATATGTGTGTATGTATATACACATATCATTGCACATCAGATCACTGCACATCAGATCATTGCACATCAGCACACAGACATAATTTTCACTCCGTTACCCTGCAGGGGGCGCACCTTTGAGCTCACACACTGTAGGAAACTGGTTGAATCAGACTCACAAATTGGGGATCTTATCCAGTATGAAGCTTTACTATTAATGTCAAGGGTGCCATTAATCAAAGGACACTGATTGTGAAGGGAGAAATTCAGGACATCACATAGCTTCTGAGGTTGTTCCTGCTGACCAGATCTTTGTTTTCTGGGCCAGAGAGAAAAATGAGGATTCTAATGAGGTTGGCATGTTGCTTGCATAGCTGAAAGCATTTCATTTTGCAACCTTCCCAGTTTTACAGCTAAAAAAATTGAATAACTCACATGACATTATAGAGGGAATCATGCCTTATAAATCTATAAATAGATTTGTTTATCATAATAATTCTAAATCAGGGATTTTCTACTCAAAGCATTCTGAGGAGGAGAGATCTTTTCCCAGCAAAAAACAAAAACAAAACAATCTGTTTGCCCAGTGATCTAGATAATATGTTTATAAGGAAACTATACCAGGTCACTTACTTTCATGCCTCTTCTTCATATCTCCTTGGTAATCATGGGGAAAATTCATTACGAGACACTCCTTGAGCCCTTCAGTACCCTATGGGTGGGCATTTAGGCTGCCTATAGTCTTTTGGGCTTACTAAAAGCAAAATGTTGTAATGAATAACCTTGCACATGTATTTTTTGCCAGATATCCTAAGGATAAATTCCCAAGTAAAATCAGAGTAAATTCATATAGAATTTTGCTAAATATTGCCAATTTTCTCTCCCTAGAGTTTCAATAATTTGTACTCCTATAGCAGCATGGGTATAACCATTTTCTCAGATCTTTACCTACAGAGTATGCTATAATACTGGGGATTTTTGCCAATCTGATAGACAAGAAATGTTACCTCAGTGTCCTTTTAATTTGTGTTTATCCTGGGTAATTTCCCCATAAAGGAGCAGATTGAGAATTTTTGCTATCTCCTAAATGAAACACCTGGCAGAAACTTCTAACCTCATTTACCGATCAAGAGGATTTGGCAATTGAAATGCAATTGAAATATTTTCTTCCTAGCTTATATGACTCTAACCTTTTCTTTATTGAATAGCGATGCAATGAAAACAGCTTGTTCCATGTAGTGTTTAACAGTTTCTAACCCGTACAAGCCACTGAGCAGGGATTGACAAACTTTTTCTGCCAAGGACAGATAACGGGCACTCAAGAGTTACAGGCCATTCAATTTCTGTTGCATTTTCTCAATTTTACCAATGTAGCAGAAAGTCGCTGTAGAAAAGTATGCAGATATTCCGATAAACCTTATCTACAAAAACAGGGAAGTGGCAGGACTTGGGTGCTGGTCATCATCTATTGACATCCATTGGAGACTGTCATTGCAGCTTACAAGTAGAGAAACTCAAAGAAATCAAGTAGTCTAATCATACAGAGAGAGCCACCTGTGTTGACCTGCATTTACGTAAAGGTTTGCCTACTTTCAAAGACTAAGATTTGCGCCTAAAACTACATTGAATTCTTAAATCACAGGTCTCTTGTCCTGTGTTGCTTTATTTTTCCTATCATTATAGCTCTAAGGACATATTCTCAAGTCATGAGTCTTATTAATTATTTTCATTTTATAAATAATTTAAATAATGCTAGGTCATGTAAGTTCTATATTGCAATACCTCTGATTATAATTGTTATGCTTCCAATAGAAGTACAAATAAAATATTAAGAAATATATCAAATGTTATACTTTATTTTTGAAGTGTACTTTCACTTTGATGACCATTTTGATTTTTAGATCTTATTTTACAGTGCCATCCCATGTGTTCCCAGGCTAGTGCTTGCTTTCCCATTTAAGCGTTGAGAGTATTGTCTGCATTGTATCAAGTGTCTTAAGATATAGAACAGACATTGATCTTATATGTTATTTTATTTTATTTTTTTTTTTAAATAGAGGCATGTTTTATTTATTTATTTATTTGTTTGTTTGTTTTGTTTATACATGCACTGGGTACAGTCAGAAGCGCAGGAGGGTGAGAGAATTCACCAGAGCCAGAGCAGGGAGCAGAGCAGGCAGAAGGACCGAAGTACACTGCTGAGGGGAGCAGCGGGCGGCAGGAGAGGTCTGCGCGCCATGTGGGACCCTCCTCCGGTGGCCAGGGAGCAGCCGGGGATCGAGCCGGCGCCGCAGAGGCCGCGGGCAGCTTCGCAACCCAGCGCTCAACCGCTGCGCCACCGGGGAGGCCCTTATATGTTATTTTATACTTACAGTTGTAAAGACTGTGTGAAGCAATGCTAATAAATGTAGCTCTCCGTTTTATTCTAAAGTTAACATCTTTCTTTTAAAGGGAATTCTAGTTATATTTTAAATGAAGCCATCTAGTTCTTTAGAGCAACTGTTAGAGATATTGATCCTTTCATCACTATATCCTTTGAAGTTTTCCAATCAATCTGTTGACCGGTAGATTATTTTAAAGTGGTGACATCCAAAAGAAAGAAAATAAGTGACTGAGTCAGCTAAAACTTCAAAGCTTTTTCCATGAACAAGAAAGCAAAGATGCTTTTATGGTTCATTTTGTAAATGCAGGGAAGACCCAGGGGCTTGCCCACCTGCCCTCCTTGCAGTAATATTTGCAGTGAGATGGTGTTCAGCCATTTCCTTTGTGTAAACTCTGTGATTCTACACATTGTCTCAGAAAACATACACAGTATCACACTTGGCCATAGCTGAATTCATGATAATAGATCGTGTTCACCTTGCAAGCAATCACACTGCCCATCTCTGGGTATATTGAGTCTATTTTAGGACTTCATGACAGGAGTATTGTAACATGGGAAGGACATGTTGGAACATAAATTTATATATCATAGTGCCAATTCTAATGTACCCCTTACCAGGGCTGGTACTATATATGCCACATAACAAAAGATCACTCAGTTATGGTTTTTGTTTTTATTCTCAAGAAAAATTATCTGTACCTGACATTTTGTTTTTAATCAAAAAGTTCACCTTTCTGCATGGATATTTTAAGATTATGATTATAAAATTTCCAAATTATATTCATTAATCAAGGTCAAGGTGATGCAAGTGGGCTGGCTTTGCAAATTCCCTGGTACTTTGCATGTGCTAAATAAGTGTGTCAACTAGCTTGTGGTCCAAGTTCTTAGTGGTTCAGTAGAACAAATGTTTCTCATTCATGCAAAATCTGGGACATCTTTAAAGACAGCTTACTTCCATGTGGTGTGTCACTGGTTGGCTTTAATCTTGTGGCACTTCTGTCTTAATGTGGGGCTTCTGAGTTTGCTTAAGAGTGGAAGGAGAGGATTTCCTTGGTGGTGAAAGGGGTTGAGTCTCAGCATGATGAAGCTATCAGCAGCCACGGCAGCATGAATTTGATCCCCTACCAGGGTGCTAACCCACATGGCCCAGCAGACCTCTCCTGTTTTTCCCATTGCTCCCCTCAGCAGTGTATTTCAGTAGATCTGCCTGTTCTGTTCCCCAGTCTGCCTCTGGTGAATCCTCTCACCTCCCCGCCACTGCACCTTTGGCCTACACCCCAGCTCCTGTATGTGTAAACAAATACAATAAATCTTTAAAAAAGAGTGGAAGGAGAACTTGGAGAACTGCATACTGCATGCCCAACAGGAAATGGCTTTTCTCACTGTGTTCTCAGCTTATGGTCCAAAGTAAGGCCCTACTATGTGTGCAGAAAGGGAACAAGCAATGAAACTATTGCAAGCTCAACTAATATCTATCACTTTGAGCAAGGTCTAGTTTGCTTGCTAAAACTGCACTTTTCATTTGAGGGGGAAAAAAAAAACATTTCTTCAAGTAAATAGGCTCATGAATAGTAACCTGCCAACAGAAATAAAAGTTCCTGTTTTCTGGGAAATCTTATTACTGCTTATTTAAAAATAGCAATCTCTTACTGATCTCTCACCCCTTTTTACTTAATAAGTAAATAAGTTACTCTTAACAATTTTCTATCACCAGCACTGAACCTCTGGTTGCATTGCTAATGATAGTGTACATGACTAATTTGATGCTCTAGTTTCATTGCAGAATGAAATACATTGCTCTTCCAAAATTATTTTTTTTTTTTAAATCACACTGAAAACAACCTGCTATGGTTGTTTTCCATTTACATTACTAGTGAGCATCAAATAGCTGGAGGATCAAAATGTTTTAAAATTTGACCTTCAGTTTCCCATGGAATCTATTCATTCTCTAAAGGAAAAGGCCAATAGAAACTACAGGTTATGTGAAAGTGGGGGCTGGGTCAACAGAGAAATGGCATACTAACATTTATTTATCAAACATTTATTAAGTATCGTTTATTGTCCACTCCCTGGACCAGCACTGGAACTTATAAGATGTCATGACCTGGGTCTGCCTTCAGAAGCATAGGTCTGAGCAAACCTATAAGATTAGAACAAGGATACCTGAGGTTAGAAGCCTTGTTCTAACAAGGCTTAGAACAAGTTTAGACTGTTTCCCCCCATATAGACATAATTCAAAGGCATGACCATGCCTTTGGAGGACTTGACAACTTTCCTCAGCCTTTGAGTGGGCAGCCTCCCCCATGTCTATCCCACGGTGCTCCCATGTGCCCTTCAAGAATCATGGCTTTTGTGACCTTCCCTGATGATTTACTCCCAGCATCCCCACCTCTTTTTTAACATGTTTTACATTCTCCTCCTAGAGGAACTGAACCTATTTTCTTGAAATATTTCCCCCTCAATGTTCCTCTTCTGTCTTCTTGTCACCAACTGTCTTGTTTTAAAATAAAGTAAGTGCTCTATGACTACACCACCCTGAATGTCTGATCTTGAAACTAAGCAGGGTCAGGCCTAGTTAGTTCTTGGATGGGAGAACAAGGCTTCTAACCTCAGGTGTCCTTGTTCTAATCTCATAGGTTTGCTCAGACCTATGCTTCTGAAGGCAGACCCAGGTCATGACATCTTATAAGTTCCAGTGCTGGTCCAGGGAGTGGACAATAAACGATACTTAATAAATGTTTGATAAATAAATGTTAGTATGCCATTTCTCTGTTGACCCAGCCCCCACTTTCACATAACCTGTAGTTTCTATTGGCCTTTTCCTTTAGAGAATGAATAGATTCCATGGGAAACTGAAGGTCAAATTTTAAAACGTTTTGATCCTCCAGCTATTTGATGCTCACTAGTAATGCAAATGGAATTATGTTGTTTCTTTAGGCAATGTTACATAAAATTTTGAGAAACAATGAAAAGGGAAACGCCAATGATGAGAAGTTGGGCCTAAGATATGAGATGATAAAGTAAAATCAATTTTGATAGAAACAAACATATTAATTTCTACAGTTACTGCTATATTTTCTGAAGTTTTAAGGGCATAAATAGTAGAATAAGCTGGATAATTTGCATATCTGTTTATTTATGTCAATACAGGTATTTATTTATTTTGCTTCTTCGAGAGGTATACAGAAAGGAAAAAGTAGTAAGTTCAAATTGTGTCAAATCATGTAATCTTGTGGTGTCTGATTTTTTTTTAAAGAAGATAATCTTATTTGGGATTTACTACTGTGATGTCAAGCTTGTAACTTTATAAGCCAATACTATTTTTGCATATAGAGGTACACAAAACATGTTTCTTAATTAAATCATTTACTCTGTTGTTTACCTTCTAGAAAGATGAGCTTCTAAATACTTTAATTCTTTCAGACTATATATAAATAAGTATTCCTGTAAACTTCAGCAAGCTGTTTTGAAATTATGATATAAAATATTTGTCAAAGTAATTTATATTCAGGAAATGACCAGAGGAAAAGGATGTTTGTGTATTTTAGTGTTTAAAATTAAACCCAACTTATTTATTTATTCATTTATCTGAACATTTTTAAACTCCCATTTGTGCCCACTCTTAGGCTAGATTTGGATTTTCAAATGAACATGATAGGTCTTGGAAAGGGATTTATTAGATTTATTAAAATAGATCATTATATGCTGGTCGCTCTGCAAAGTATGTTGGTGTCAGAATGATTGAATTCTCACAACATTCCAGTGTCTGATTCTGCTGACTTCAGCTGTGCTGACTAATATATTCATATCTCAGTGATTTACAATACCAGAGGCTTAATTTTTACTCTTATTAAATACCAGCTGTGGATTCACTATGGCTCTTCACCAAGTTCCTTTTGGGATCCAGGCTGAAACAGAGCTTTCATTTGATATTCATCCTCCTTGTGACTGGGAAAAGAATTGTTATGACCAAGCCAAGCAACGACTCCTCAAGTGTTTGTTCAGACCAATAACTTCCACTTGTGCCACTTGCAGTCTCCGCAGTAGGTCACATGACCGGCGCCAGTTTCTATGGGCAGAGAAGCATGGTCTATTGTAGGGTGCAGTATAAGTCACATAGGAATGGGCAGGGATGTGTATTCTTGGAAAGGAGAGTCTCTATTGGAAGAAATAATATAGTAATACATGATGAAAGTAAAATCAGAGTGGTTAAGTATTGCATTTAAGATCACACAGCTAGTGAGTGTCAAAAACAAGATGTGAAATCAGCTTTTGTGACTCTACCTTCCATATAGTCACAATGCATCATATCAGAATTTATGATACTTTTTGTCAACAAGCATTTTTGAACACATTATAACTATACTTGGGGACTGAGGTGATGGGATGGGAATCTTGGTCTGATAGAAAATACTGATATGTGATCATAAGATATAAGCAGTGAGTTAATATTGCTAGTTGGTACAATCATTTGAAAAAATTATTTTCGAGCAGGTACTATGTACTAGGTACCTTTAGAATGATGTACGTGGGAGCAGGTAGAGGAGGGGAAGGATGTGTAGATGTATGATGAGGACAGGGGGCTGAGAGGACACCTGACCGCCTCACACAGAAGGAAGGGGGAATTGTTTTTAAAAGTTTCTGCCTATGCAAGATTTTGAAGAAAGATTACATTGGCATCCCTCCCATCAGATGTGAGAGATGGAGAATAAGATCACAAATGAAAACTGAAAACTGGGTGAAAATCACTTCAGGAAGTACCTTACAGACAATGCCAGCAAGTTCAGATCTTAGTTTAGTATCTGAGAGCCAATGAAGCGTGTAAAACCCTGGGAATATAAAGTTAGATGACCTTCCAGAAATATCATAGGAAGCAATACAAACAGGAGCTTACGTGAACAAGGACATCATCTGGAAAGTACTGCAGTGCTCAAGAGAATAAGTCCTCAAGAGAATGTCTGAATTGAGGTAGTGGCAATTGAATATGGTGAGGATGTGTGAAAATTGTGCTTAGGAAATAAAATTTGAAGTTATAACTTGGAGAATGATGGGATGTGGGCATTTGGGAAAATAAGGATTCTGGAATGAGCCATAATCAGTAGATTGATTCCACTCTATAGCTGCTGTCTCCCCCTTCAAGTCACTACTCCTACATCTCTTCTCTGCCCGAGGACTTTCTCACTTCCTAGGAAACGTACTCCACTCAGGTAGAGGGTAGTTTGGAAGGGCTTGAGATTAAAGGTCCAGAAAGCATAGTGAGCAACAGAAGGAAGAGGATAAGTGCCCCAGGTTTCCTATTCTTGGACAGTCCAAGGTTTACTCTGCAGTCTTCTTCAGAAACTTCCTAGCAACCCCTTGTGGTAATGACCTATCAACAATATCTATTTGTGGAGTACTGTGTCTTCTCCACCCCTCACTGTCATATCCTTGCTTGCTTGTACTTTTCAGGAGGGCTTCCCAAATAAGCCACCTGCACTCAAGGTCTCAGTTCAGGGTTTGTACTTTAGAGAACTGAGATAATAGTATTAAACTATCTTAACTGATAATAAATTTAAAAGGTTGGATTCCAAAATTATCTTTGAAATGGACTTATTTTATGAAAGTCAAAATTACACTATTATTTATAACATTATTTTAATCAAATATTGTGAAACTATAGTTTTTTGATTCATGACTTTTTTGGTGGGGGAGGGTAAAGTCATATCATCAAGTCTTAGAGAATTTGATGAAATGAATGAACTTGTTACCCAAAAAATTCCACATATACACATATAACATAAAAAATTTACAGTTTGAGGAGATTCAAAGAACACTGTCCATAAAGCTTAGCTTAAAATTCTGCTTTAGATGAACAACTTTATATTTTTTTCAAAATTTTAAAATGTTCATCCCTTCCCTGAATATATGATTTGAATTCTCCAGAAGTCCTGCAAGGATTTTTGCATGTAATTATACTCAGTCACAGAGAAATTAAACAGAAGAGCTAGACCTGAGATTTTTTTGGATTGGTCAAAACTAGATCTGAATTTTCATTTAATAAATTCAAAAAGATGAAATCTTATATTAATGAATTTGTTTTACTACCACCTAATAAGAATTATTATATCAATAATGACTATAATAATATCCAGCTAAGCATTGTAGACAATACTGTGTATGCATCATCTCTAGTAAACCTATCATGACACTACCATGTTCTTGTTAACACCATAACTAGCTTATGGATACAAAAGCCAAGACTCAGAATATCTCCACCCAGTGGTCATGTGGCTTATAAGTAGGGCACAAGGCATTCAAAATCTGAACACCATTCAACCTGCTTTCTCATTTTAGGTTACAGTGGCAGTTGTCATAAGTAACCCTATTGCCCTTCATTTGTAATATTCCTCGCTGTGTGTGGGTTTGTGTGCACATACATGACATGTGTACCAGCAGAAGTTGGTGATTTGCATTTCCTGCTTCACATCCTTCTACACTCACAAATGTCAGAATCCTTGCTTATCACAATATTAGAAAGGTTAATGGGGAATCCTGAAAAACAAAGAAATGTCCCTCAAGAAACAATGGGAGTGATTCTATTGTTGTATGCTCATAAAGTAAAACTAACACCTAGGTAGCTTTTCTTTGGGATAATCAGTCAAACTTGGAAAAACACAAGAAAATCAGCTGGAATAGATTTTTCCTGAATTCTATCATCATTACTTGATTTTTGCTAAACTTCTATTAAAGTCACAGAATTCAGTTGTCTCACACCAGGGCTCTGTACATATATTAAATATTCTTTAGCACCAACAAACTTTTTGTTTTTGAATAAGTCTTTTTTTTTTCTCTCTTACTTCCTTTACAAAAAAAAAGTCATTAAATAAAGAATCAAGCATAGTACTAAGCAATAATATTGTTTTCTCTAAGTGTGTATCCAGAAAACTTGGATTCACTACTAATGGCTAACTGAGGCACTCGGTTAAAAGGGCTTTAGTCACAAATAAATGCTGTAGTCAGATAACCACATTTCATTGTAATACAGTCAATTGTAAATTCATTCATTCTTAGTCTTCAGGATGCTATAACAAAAACACCACATACTGGGCTGCTTAAATACAAATATTTATTTCTAAAAACTCTAGAGGCTGGAAATTCAAGATTAAAGCACCAGCAATTTCAGTGTCTGGTGAGGGACCCACTTCCTGGTTCATAGATGATGTCTTCTTGTTGTATCTTCATGTGGAAGAAGGGTTGAGGGAACTCTGTCTCTTTTATACAGGCACTAATCCCATTCATGAGGGCTATACTCTCATGACCTAATCACCTCCCAAAAGCCCCAACTTCCTAGTATCACATTGAGGGTTTTAACATCTGAACATATGATTTTAGCATCTGAATTTTGAGGGGATACAAACATTACAGTCCATACTAAGTGCTTGTGGCTCCCACACAACCAGAAGAAAAGTTAGATCTTACACATCTGTGTGAAAATATATAATAGGTTTTTTCAAACTAGTGCCATACAGTTGATCAAATTTTCTGTTTTCTTCAAAACACAAATTAAAATTCACATGTATATTCAGATGTGTGAATGGACAAGTGGTGTGTGCATGGACATGTGTGACAAATAATTTACATTTCTTAGGCTGCTAGAATTTTCCCTAAGACTTTGACTTCTAATTGGAAAGTAATTATCTTAATCTTACTTTATTGAACTATTCATCATGTAAGTATTTGGTGAAGGGATTTACTTTTCTTCTAGAAAAAAAGAAAAAAACAACTATATCCCTTTATTTAAACTTCTCTTTATTTTGAAACATGACTGGAGGAAAAGATCCTCTGATTTGTTACTCCATCTTTGCCGTCAAGTCATTGTGAATAATCTAAACAGTCTTTGAGTTAATGAGTAATAAAGATCTGGTTCTATGAAAGTGCATTTTTGAACTAAAAACCTAAATCCCCAGGTGGTTACCTTGGCACTTTGTTCTGTATAAAATCAGACGTACCAGTATGAATGTTTTAGATTTCGTAATTAACTGTGTAATATATCACCTACAGATTTGCAGTCTTAGTGCAGACAGCATGATGGATAATAGGCAGGAAACTCATGCTGTTTGATATAGAGGTAAACTTTGGATGTTGAGTCTATAAAATGGAATGTTTTAGAGAAGTGTGTTAATAGTCAAATATTTCTAACCATAGATCTCATATTTATTATTTCTTTTGCTTCTTACTTACAAGTCTGAAATTAGCTCTTTCAAAGCTCCAACTGCTATAAAATCCTTTCTCCATAGCTCAGACAATAAAACACCTTAGCTAGAGATCAAAACTCTATTGATTGAACAAAGTGACAGATTATATTAGGCAGATCTCAGAGGAACTGCTTGCGTTCTCTGTCATAACACTTGGAAGTCATAGTAATGAACAAAAAGGAAACAATTCCTTTCTGGTTCTTCTTTCTCTCGATCTATTGCTACACATACACAAACACACACACACACACACTCACACACAGCATTCCACAGAAGTCCCTAGATTTACACAAAATATTAGAAGGAGCAAGCAATTAAAATATTGCACTGTGTATAGAAATCTCATTAAAATAGGTAACATGTAAATGAAGATTCAAGGAAGTAACTTTTTTTAAATAATAATTTATTATTTTATTTGTGGTAACATTGGGATTCTCTCACCTAAGTAACTTCTTTACACAGGAACAGTAGCAGTTAGATCTTTTAGGTGGTAAAACCCATGCTCTTCTTCTTTGCCAGTCTCCTCAAGATATCCTCAACCCTGTTACCAAAGCGGTGGTCATGCATGATATGATTGGTTGTGTTCTCTGCCACCACCACTTTCTTGGCTTCAATTTATGGCATGCTTTGTGGCTAAGGGGCCCTGGGGAAACTGGTCAGCAGGATTGCCAGCCTTCATGAATCTGTGGAATCCTTTCCTCCCACTCTCTTCTTGGTATCTTTGTTACCACACTAGTTTGCACATACCAGAAAACTCTCCTGCCTCTCAAAGACTATCCCTCTTTTCCATAGATTTCCTACAGTCATTACCTAGGTTGAAGCTCACTTTACTCTTTCTTGGGAATGTGGATGGTCTGACAACATATCTTTCTACCCTATTCCAAATATTATGTATCCCTTTCCTGCGCAAATATAAAGAAATCTTTACCTAATTACTGAATTAATTTCTAAATCTCCAACCTAATATTCAAAGCATCCCAACTTTGGTCCCCCCTTACCTACATTTCTAATCAAATCTCTCATTACTTCTTTCTATATATGTTTTAAGTTTTCTGATAATGGAAGTCTGGTTTCACACTTCACTTTCTCACCTTTCTATCTAGGGCACCCTTTGTTTCTTCCCTATTGTCAAAACTTCTATTTTTAAAATTGCATTTATTTATTTTCTTACATTGATGTTGATTTTTGGACAGTATTTGATTTCTCCCCTCAGGTGTGGTCCCTGTTGTTCCCCCACCAGCATAGCACCCATGATCCATCACCCTAGTCCCCTGTGCTTTTATCTCTCCTGTTTTGACCCCCCTCATCCCCCTCTCCTGCTGTATGCCTCAGATTCATGGCCAGCTTGCAAGTTTTCTCTTTTTCCTCACCCTTTGTTTGGTTTCTCTGTGGCGACATGGATGGAAGGCATTATGCTAAGTGAAATAAGTCAAAAGGAAAAAGATAAAACTCGCATTTGATGGATTTCCTCCTTACATCACCTCACTCCTAAAGCCTTTTTGACTCCTCTCTATTCTCATTTTATGCAGTCTTTTAGGTAAAAATTTACCTTTTAAATAACATCCATGCAAAAGCAAAAGTACAGTTGGTCCTTGAATAACACAGGTTTGAATTGCAGTTTCACTTATAGTCAGATGTTTTTCAATAAATGTGAATGTATTTCTCTTTCTTAAGATTTTCTATTTATTTATTTTGCATCATTGTTTATTTTTGTATAGTGCTTGATTTCTCCCTTCAGATGTAATCCTCATAGAGCTCCTACCACCACATCACCCATGAACCATCACCATAGTCCTTTGTGCTCTTCCCTCCCCTATTTTGACCCCTCTGCATTCCCCAGCGCTGCTGTATGTCTCAGATTTATAAATTGCCTGCTAGTTTTGCCTTTTATTTTTCTGACTCCTTGTTTGGTTTTGCTATATTCCTCATGTAAGTGAAGCTATCTGATTATTTTTCTCTTTCCTTCTGGTGTTAACTGAGTATAATCCCTTTGAGCTCCATCCATGTTGCTGCAAATGACATGAGTTTATCATTTTTGATCACTGAGTAGTATTCCATTGTGTATATACACCACATCTTCTTGATCCACTCATCTGTTTCAGGGCATTTAGGTAGTTTCCATATACCTTAAGATTTTCTTAAAGCTTTTATTTTCTATAGTTAACTTTACATACAAAAGAAGAGTTAACCAACCACTTATGCTATCAGTAAGGATTCCCATCAGACTATTAGTAGTTGCATTTTGGGGAAATCAAACATTATACAGGATTTTCCACTGTATGGAAGAACTGTATTGTTCAAAGGTTCATTGGACTACATTCATTACAGAGTGCTTAGCATAATTTCTTTTTTTATTTAAATATTTTATTTTATATAATTTTTATTATATTTTTTTATCTTTGCACAATGTATGCATTTTAATTTTGGTTATATTCCCCACAAAATTACACCCCCCTTATTTTGACTCTAGTCTTTCCTTTCCTCACCCCTCCCCCACAATAGTGTGTCTCTGGTTTATAATTGATTGTTGATTTTGATTTTCACTTTGTATGATTAGCCTTTTTCCTGGTCTCTTATTTAGGTTTTCTAAATTCCTGCTATGAGTGAGACCATGTGGTATTTTTCTTTTTCTTTCTGACTTATTTCTCTGAGCATGATCCCTTCTAGCTCCATCCATGTTGCTGCAAACTGCATGTGTTTATCATATTTGATTGCTGAATAATATTCCATGGTGTATATGTACCACATCTTCTTGATCCAGTCATCTATTTTTGGGCATTTGGGTTGTTTCCATAGCTTAGCTATTGTAGATAGTGCTGCTATAAGCATAGGGATGCAGGTGCCTGTTGGAATTACTGTTTCTGTGTCATTTGGGTAAATACCTAGGAGTGGAATTGCTGGATCATATGGACACTCTATGTTTAGTAGGTCAAGAAATCTCCACACAGCTCTCCATAGTGGTTGGACGAGTTTACATTCCCACCAGCAGTGCAGGAGAGTTCCTTTTTCTCCACAACCTCACCAACATTTGTTGTTGCTAATTTTTTAATATGTGCCATTCTCACTGGTGTAAGATGGTATCTCCTTGTAGTTTTGATTTGCATTTCCCTGATTATAAGGGATGTTGAACATTTTTTCATATGCCTGTTGGCCATTTGCATTTCTTCATCAAAGAAGTTTCTTTTTAGTACTTCTGCCCATTTTTTGACTGGATTATTTTCTTTGTTTTGATGAGTTTCATCAGCTCTTTGTAGATTTTTGTGATCAGTCCTTTATCATTAGTGTTGTGTGCAAAAATGTTCTCCCAGTCAGTGGGGTTTCTCTTTGTTTTGGCTATTGACTCTTTTGCTGTGCAGAAGCTCTTTAATTTGATGTAGTCCCAGCTGTTGATCTTTGCCTTCACTGTCACACCTTTGGGTGATGTGTCTGTAAAGATGTCTTTGAGGTGCATGTCATGTAGTGTTTCGCCTATATTTTCTTCTATGTACTTTATGGTTTCAGGTCTTATGTCTAGTTCTTTAATCCATTTTGAGTTGGCTTTTGTGCATGGCATGAGGTAGTGGTCAAGCTGTATTTTTTGCATGTAGTGACCCAGTTTTCCGAGCACCATTTATTGAACAAACTTTGTTTGCTCCAGTGCATATTCTTTTCTCCTTTGTCAAATATTAGTTAACCATAAAACTGTGGGTTTATTTCTGGATTTTCTATTTGATTACATTGGTCTATGTGTCTGTTCTTGTTCCAATATCATGCAGATTTGATGATTATGGCGGCTTTGTAGTATAGTTTGAAGTCTGGGAGTGTGATGCCCCCATTCCCTTCTTTTTTTTTTTTTTTTCAGAAGAGCTTTGGCTATTCAGGGTTTTTGGTGATTCCATATGAATTTCATCAATAATTGATCTATTTCTTTGAAGAATGTCATTGAAATTTTTATTGGAATAGCATTGAATCTGTATATTGCTTTTGGTAGGATGGCCATTTTAATGTTAATTCTTCCAATCCATGAGCAGGGGATGTCTTTCCATTTCTTTGTGTCTTCTTATTTCTTTTAACAGTGTTTTATAGTTTTCTTTGTATAGGTCCTTTACCTCTTTTGTTAGATTTATTCCCAAGTATTTGATTTTTTCTTTGTTTCAATAATAAAAGGGATATTTTTTTTATTTCTTCTTCTTCAGATTTATTGTTTGTGTATAGGAAGGTGTAAAGTCAGGACATGGGCACAGTGCAGGTTTTCTGATCCCATGCAGACCGGGTAAAGAGGGTCAGAGTCCTCAGTGGTTTTTGCAGGTCTTTTATTGGGGTTCACCAGGCATATGGCAGGCAGGGGTGTGACTGCCAGCTTCCAGCCCCCAGCAAGTCTTCACTCTATCTGGGCTCTCTAGCGTTCGTTCTGCTGTTCTCGGCTTCTCTTTCGGTTCTGCTGCTGCTGGCTGGGTGCTGCTGCTACTGCTGGCGTCCCCCCATGACACCGCCCTTAAAAGCACAGTCTTAGCTCAGCTGAATCCCATCTACCTATGCCCACACCCTATTCCAGGTGCCCGCCATCAGGCATGCATTCAGGACAAGGATCCATCATCTATCCTGATGGCGGAAGGGCAGAAAAGCCTGATATTTTCTTTACCCTACAGTCCACCCCCTCAGGGTTTTCTGCCATACAGTCTATACATATATATATACAATTTCTAAGCAACAAAACAATGCAGCCATGGCCCACAAAAGCAAATACATCAAATAACAAAATACAATATAACAAAATACAACAGAACACAAAATAAGTCCAGGCAGGGCACCAACCAAGTGCAAAAGACAATTATTGGTACCAGCAGATGAGCACCAAATCTGCTGCCGAAGGCACTGCTCATACGAGGGAGGGGAAATCACACACGGCATCTGCTATAACACACCAGGAGCCGTCAGGCTTCCTGGCCTTCTCTGGCTGTAGTCTCGGCTACAAGGCACACACAGCATCCACCCCCAGGATGCACTAGCTCTGGGATTGGCAATTTTATTCTGTTGGGGGTAATCGCCAAACCTCAGGGTTCTGTCTGCAGTCGCTCCAACACTCGGCCTTCATGGCCACCCATGCGACTCACAGACCCCTGCTCTCAAGCCAACCCACTGCACAAGCACATGGGTTGGGGATCAAACTTTGCATTTGGCTTGGGCTCCACCCCAAGCCACATTCCCCACCCGTCCCCCAAGGACGGGCTCCTCAGCTCCTCACCCTCACTCAAGAATGAGCAGGGCATCACCCATAGGTGATTTTATGAGACTCACAGGGCTTCGCATACCCAGGCTGCCAACAGCCGCTTTAGGGCTCTCAACTTAGCATCAAGTACCACTTTTGCCACCTTAGTTGGCTTTCTCCTCCACCCTGGCCACTGGGCATACACAGGCTGCTTTTGGCCATCTAGGCCCACTGGCCACCCCCAGATTCTCAAAAAATAAAGATAACCTGCTAAGGTCCTCCGCCTTCTGGCGGGATTGTCAGTCCAAAATCATCAGTTCATCAGTTCAAGTCCATTGGCCTCTCCCTGCGTCAGCAATGGCCTGCTGCCTCAGGGGTCATGGTGGTCCTTTCCGTGTCGTTGGCTGGTCCTATCCGGTGTCGTTGGCTGGTCCTTTCCGGTGTCGTTGGCGGTCCTTTCGGGCGTCTCCTTCACGCCAGGTCTCATCCGTAGCTCGTGGACTTATCCATCTTCTGTACCGCCATGGCGCCTCCAGCGTCGTCCACAGGCAGTCTTTTACTCCTTAGTCCCTCCAGGCCTTTGGGAGGGCTCCAATACCCGTCTGCATGGATCTTGCGACTTACGCCAATTGTAAAGGCAGGAATTGGCAGAGGCAGGTTTTCTGATCCCATGCAGACCGGGTAAAGGAGGAGTCAGAGTCCTCAGTGGTTTTTGCAGGTCTTTTATTGGGGTTCACCAGGCATATGGCAGGCAGGGGTGCTGACTGCCAGCCTCCCAGCCCCCAGCAAGTCTTCACTCTATCTGGGCTCTCTAGCGTTCGTTCTGCTGCTTCTCGGCTTCTCTTTCGGTTCTGCTGCTGCTGGCTGGGGCTGCTGCTGCTACTGCTGGCGTCCCCCCATGACACCGCCCTTAAAAGCACAGTCTTAGCTCAGCTGAATCCCATCTACCTATGCCCACACCTATTCCAGGTGCCCGCCATCAGGCATGCATTCAGGACAAGGATCCATCATCTATCCTGATGGCGGAAGGGCAGAAAGCCTGATATTTTCTTTACCCTACAGAAGGCTACTCATTTTTGTGTCTTGATTTTGTATCCTGTCACTTTACTAAACTGATTGATTAGTTGAATTAGTTTGTCTGTGGAGTTTTTGGATGTGGATGTCTTTCTCTTGTCTTGTTGCTCTGGCTAGGACTTCCAGTATTATATTGAAAAGCAGTGGTGAGGGCCTCCCCGGTGGTGCAGCGGTTGAGCACTGGGTTGCAAAGCTGCCCGCAGCCTTTGCAGTGTTGGTTCGATCCCCAGCTGCTCCCCGGCCATCAGAGGAGGGCCCCACATGGCACGCAGACCTCTCCTACCGCCCACTGCTCCCCTCAGCAGTGTACCTCGGTCCTTCTGCCTGTTCTGCTCCCCGCTCTGGCTCTGGTGAATTCTCTCACCCTCCCTGCGCTTCTGACTGTACCTAGTGCTTGTATAAATAAATAGATGGATAGATAGATAGATAGATAGATAGATAGATAGATAGATAGATAGATAGATAGATCTTTAAAAAAAGAGAGAAAAGAAAAGCAGTGGTGAGAGTGGACATCCTTGTCTTGTTCCAGTTCTTAATGGAAATGCTTTCAGCTTTTCACCATTGAGAATGATACTGGCTGTTGGCTTGTCATAGATGGCCTTTATGATGTTGATGTATGTTCCTTGTATCCAAGGAATTTCAAGGGCTTTTATCATGAATGGGTGTTGTACTTTGTCGAAAGCTTTCTCAGCATCTATTGATACTATCATATGTTTTTTTATATTTCTTTTTGTTGATGTGTTGGATGACATTGATTGATTTTTGTATGTTGAACCATCCTTGTGTCCCTGGAATGAATCCTACTTGGTCGTGGTGAATTATCTTATGGATACATTGTTGGATTCTGATAGCTAAAATTTTATTGAGGATTTTTGCATCAGTGTTCATTAGAGAGATTGGCCTGTAGTTTTCTTTTTTTGTGTTGTCCTTTTTCGGTTTTGGTATTAGTGTAATGTTGGCTTCATAGAACATATTTGGCATTATCCCTTCCTTCTCAATTTTTTGGAAGAGTTTGTGAAGTATAGGCACTAATTCATCTCTCAATATTTGGTAGAATTCATTTGTAAATACATCAGGTCCTGGGCTTTTGCTTTTGGGGAGATTGTTGATTACCATTTCAATTTTGCTGCATGTAATTGGTGTGTTTTGTTGTTCTATTTCTTCTTTATATAGC
This sequence comes from Talpa occidentalis, assembly GCF_014898055.3. Taxonomy (NCBI): domain Eukaryota; kingdom Metazoa; phylum Chordata; class Mammalia; order Eulipotyphla; family Talpidae; genus Talpa; species Talpa occidentalis. The sequence continues at coordinate 50,718,688 of NW_023601322.1, read as the reverse complement.
TTTGGGTGAAGGTAGAGTTGTAGGAATTTGTCCATCTCTTCTAGATTGTTGAACTTGTTTCCATATAACAGTTCATAGTAGTTTCTGATTATTCTTTTCATTTCTGCTGTGTGCTTTGTGATTTCTCCTCTTTCATTTGTGATCCTGTTTATTTGTGTTTTCTCCGTTTTTCCTTTGTGAGCCTGGCTAGGGTTTGTCTATTTTATTTATTTTTTCAAAGAACCAGCTTTTGGTTTCATTGATCTTTTGGATTGTTTTTCTAGTTTTGATTTCATTTATTTCTGCTTTGGTTTTATTATTTTCTTTCTTCTACTGGTTTAGGGTTTTTTGTAGTTCTTTTTCTAGTTCTTTGAGATTAGGTTGTTTCTTTGAGTTCTTTCTTGTTTCTTGATGTGAGCCTCTATTGCTATATATTTTCCTCTTATTACTGCTTTTGCTGCATCCCATACATTAGGAAATTGTGTCCTCCTTGTCATTCAATTCAAAGAATTTTTTAATTTTCTTCTTTGATCTCCTCATTAGTCCAGTGGTCTTCCAGTAGTGTTGGTTTCAATCTCCATGAGGTAGGAGAGTTCCTTGCCTTCTTTTTATGGTTTATTTCTAGTTTGATGCCTTCATGGTCAGAGAAGATGGTTGGTATAATTTCAGTCTTGGTGTATCTGCTGATGTTTGTCTTGTGTCCCAATATGTGTTTGATCCTGGAGAATGATCCGTGTGTGCTTGAGAAAAATGTGTACTCTGATTTTTGGGGGGTTTAGTGTTCTGTAGATGTCTGTTAAGCCAAGCTCTCCGATCCCTTATTTTCAAGCTTTAGTGTCTTTACTTATTTTTTGTCTCGTCAGTCTATCACTATTGTTGATAGTGGTGTGTTGAAGTCTCCTACTACTTATGTGTTTTCTCTGATGTCTGTTTTCAAAGATGATAATAGTTGTCTGATATATTTTGGTGCTCCTTCGTTTGGTGAGTATATGTTAATGAGTGTTATTTCTTCTTGAAATATTGTCCCCTTGATCATAATGTAGTGACCATTGGGGTCTCTTTTTACCTTTTTGAGTTTGAAATCTGTTTTATCTGATATAAGTATAGCTGTCCCTGCTTTCTTTTTTTGGTCCATTGGCTTATAGAATTGTTTTCCATCCTTTAACTTTGAGTCTATTTTCATCTTTTGTAGTTAAATGTGTTTCCTGGAGACAGCAAAAGTTTGGGTTTTGTTTCTTAATCCAGTCTGCGACTCTGTGTCTTTTTATTCAAGAGTTTAATCCATTTACATTTAGAGTTAATAATGATACGTTAGCATCTGTATTTGCCATTGTGTTTGTCTTTCCTCTGGTTTTATTCATTTATTCTTTTAATAACTTTTTTTTGGCCTTCTTTCATTTATTCTCCCTCTGTTGGTTCTGGCTTTAGGACTCCTTGTAGTATTTTTTTGAGTGGGTGTTTAGTCATAATGAATTTCCAGAGTTTCTGTTTGTCTGGGAAGGTCCTTATTCTTTATTCATAGAGGAAGGAAAGCTTTGAGGGATAGAGTATTCTTGTCTGGCATTTGTTGTCTTGGAGTCTGTTGACTATGTCCCTCCATTCTCTCCTTGCCCGTAGTGTTTTCTTCGTAAAGAAGTCTGATGTCAGTCTGATGGTTTTCCTTTGAATGTTATCTGTTTCTTCCCTCTTGTCAGCTTCATTATTTTCCCCTTGTCTTGGATTCTTAAGATCTTTACTATTATGTGTCTTGCTGTATTTTTCCTTTCATCATGGAAGTTTGGTGTTCTTCTTGCTTCTTGTATGTCTATTTTCAGCTCCTTCATGTTTGGGATCTCTCTTCAAATATTTCCTCGAATATTTTCTCTGTTCCTACATCTCTCTCCTCTTCTTTTGGGATTCCTATAACTCTTATTTTTCCTTTCCTCAAGAAGTCAGATAGTTCCCAAAGTCTTTCTTTGGTCTTTTTCCTTTGTACTTCTCTTTCCTCTTCTGTTTGGTTCTTTTTTATTTCTGTGTCTTCAAGAGTACTTATTCGTTCTTCCATTTCATCTATTCTGCTTTCACTGCTTTTCCCAAAGTTCATTAGCACCTCCATTAATTCTTTGATCTCCTGCATTTCTTGTACTTCCCTCTTTAGGGACTCAATTTCATTCTTCTGATTGTTGATTATTTTTCCCATGTCATTTTTGACTTCCTTCAGATTTTTAATCATGGAAATTTTAATTTATTTTATTTTATTTTTTTATAGAGGCATGTTTTATTTATTTATTTGTTTGTTTGTTTTTGTTTATACATGCACTGGGTACAGTCAGAAGCGCGGGAGGGTGAGAGAATTCACCAGAGCCAGAGCGGGAGCAGCAAACAGGCAGACTGACGAACGTAACACTGCTGCGGGGCGAGCAGCGGGCTGCAAGAGAGGTCTGCGCAGCATGTGGGACCCTCCTCCTGTGGCCAGGGAGCAGCCGGGGATCGAACCGGCGTGGCAGAGGCCACGGGCAGCTTCGCAACCCAGCGCTCAACCGCTGCGCCACCGGGGAGGCCCAATCATGGAAATTTTAAATTCTCTTTCTGGAAGGCTCAGAAGTACTTCCAAGTCACTGTCGTTGCAGTCTGGTGGGTGGTTTTCTTTTTGCGGTGTGTCTTTTTCCTGAGGAATTGGTAGGTTGCATGTAGTTTTTCTTCTCCCCGCTGCCTGTTTTCTAATTTGCCGTACGCGTTGGGACACCGTGTTGCTGGTACTGGCCGGCATCTTTTTGGTGTACTCTTTGTGTGATTTTAGAAACTGGTGGTCCAAACGAGTCAAATACTGTTATGCCAGAAGTCTAGTAAGGCAGTGGTACTTTGAGTATGTTAATGGTCACTGTCACAGAATATCTCCTCCTTTTGTGTTTAATGACAAACATGTGGCTTGAAGTCACACAAACTTCCCTGGAGGTGGGGCAGCTGGATTGCACTCTGGGTTCCAAATCTCTGGATACCCCTCTGGGCTCTGACTTCCTGCCAGGAGGGTCCAAGCTTGGCTTAGCACAATTTCTTATGCAAAATATGTATAAAATTTTTTGTTGCATTGAATTTTATAACTTGCAAGCTAGAATTTTATCTAAAACATGTTTCATCTGCTCTAAAGACAGAATATTTTATGAAAATGGAGTAATCTCTTCCTCTTTCTGAGTACTTTGGAAATATTTAAATCATTTTTTTTACATAAGAAAATTGTCCTTATTTCAGAAAGCTCATGTAAAATAATTGCAATCTGTTGGCAACAAAGATTGTATTTTCCTTTGACCTAGGAACACAATTTCAGAAGTTATTCATGTGCATGGAAACATGTGCTTAAAGTCATGAAAATGAAAATCCCCATGAATATTATTCAAATAGAAAAAAACATTATCACCAGGAATGGCTATAGGAGTAAGTGTGATGTTGAATATTTTTAGTGTTTCACTTAGGGTTTCATGATTCTATTGCTATAATGAATTACATGAGGCTTGTCGCATCCTGAGAAAGAGTATTTTTGGGGGTAGAAATTTTGTTGCAGCAAAAAATTCTGGACTCTCACCTCCCACAATATTTTGTGGCAAAATAAATGGTGAATAGGAAAAAAAAATCACATTAACTTGCTCTTCAAACAATTACTGGAGGCTGTTGACAAAAACTTATGATAGAGGAGTAAACCAGCATTATATATTTCTCCTTTCCTCTCTAGGGCAATAAAAATCCTGAGAAGGTGTCATTCACAGAGTAAATGGAAAATGCTGATCAATTAACAAGTCAATAACATAGGCAAGCACAAACATTAAATGAGAAAGTCAGAGAAGTCTCAGAGATGGTTTCAAATGTCTTGTGCCAGATGCTGTTTATTGATCCTCGGCTGGACATAAACAGAAAATTGTTTTCACTAGGTCTTCATGAGAAATGTTTGGGTTTGAAATTGTCTCTGTACTCTGCTCTGACTGATGAAATATATTTACTTAGAAATGCACACACATAATCAAATTCTTTACTGGAATCAATGTCATTTTAACAAATTTTCTAGTGTTTTGTATTAGAACACTAATGGGTGCATTGTGCAGAGGATAGGAGACCTTTGTCCTTAGAAATCTGAAACTAATGTTCGGGCTTTGTCCCCAGTTGTTGGGGTATAACCAATACTGTCCAGAAAACAGGTCTTTAACTTCCTGAAGGAAAATAGTGGCAAGATGTGAAGGTACTGTTTGACTGGTTCATTATTGCTAAGATACAATTGCTGAGTGGCTGGTGTTCATTTCCACCCCTGCTCCCAAACCCCAGAAATGCTGTGATGTTTTATAAGTAACCCATACATTGCCTTGAGTTATTTTAGTGAAGAACTCCTTCCTCATAAAAAAATAAACAAATATAAAAACAGGGTTGAGAAGAGCACAAAAAAAGCACAAGGGACTATGGCGATGGTGTAGGGGTGAATTGGTGGTGGGAATTCTATGGGAACTACACCTGAGAGGAGAAAGCAAACATTGTACAAAAATGAACAATGTAAAATATATATAAATAAATAAATTATATTAAAAATTAAAACAAAAGGGCCTCCCCCGTGGTGCAGCGGTTGAGCGCTGGGCTGCGAAGCTGCCCGCAGCCTCTGCAGAGCCGGTTCGATCCCTAGCCACTGGTGAGGGTCCCACATGGTGCGCAGACCTCTCCTGCTGTGCCCGCTGCTCCCCTCAGCAGTGTATTTCATCAGTCTGCCTGTTCTGATCCCCCCTCTGGTTCTGGTGAATTCTCTCACCCTCCTGCGCCTCTGACTGTACCCAGTGCTTGTATAAATAAAATAAATTAAAAATAAAATAAAATAAAATAAAACAAAAGAAACTCACAAACCCATCCCATCTTTTACTAAAAGGCATCAAGTAGAGATAAGGCTGTGGCTCAAAGGGATTATACTGATTTCAGTGGGTAATGTTCATTTTTGATTCCTACGCTATCCATCTTAGTTAGGCACTTGTTAAATGCAAAATTACAACCAAGTTAATTTAAGACCCAGTTGGCTCCATTATATGATTCACAAATTGGGCAGCATCCCATCTAGTAAGTAGAAAGATGCTCTGAAAAGTTATACAGAATGAAATGTTTTATAGACAGAAAGAGAGGAAGATAGGGAATTATTTCAGACTTAGGGAACCTACCTTCGGGGAATGGGAAAAGGTTTTGTGGCAGATTCCCTCATTTTCCTGTGGAGAACGGGAAAGATTACCTCACTGGTACTGATCAAAAAAGAAAAATCCATACTGGCCAGTTAGGATACATTCCTGGGGAACACTGAAACTGCAGTTAAATTAGGTATTTCATCTTGGTGGATTGAGTACAATTGGCTCCATTATAGAACTGTTGTTTTCTTTTTTTTAACATGACCTACATTTCCTAATCGCACTCAGGCCCTGACTCTACTCATGTATTTGACCCCCGGCACCACTCCTTGACACTCTGTTTTCTCAGTAGATCTTGTGTAGAACTGAGCAAACTCACTACCTCATAAGATTTATCAACCAAACAAGGTGGGAGTAGTCCGTAACTGGTGGCTTTTAAGCACATGGAGGATGTATGTTCTCTCTGGGCGTATACTTTGATGGGGAGAAACCCGGTAAAGTCATGGGTCAAGATCTTTTCTCTGATAATTTCCTTTCAGCAGAGAGGTGGAAGGATTATAGAATCTATCAACATATAACATTAAAACACTTCTGTATCAGGAGAAAGCTGTGGGACCATTACAGTGCTTAGCACTTAGTAAGCTCTCAAAGAATATTTAACTGAAGTGCTTGTTAAATTGCATAATAAAATGAAAACTTCATTATAACAAACAATTAGTCATTAAAGTGGGCCATCAGCCACACTGGGAAGTGCATCCCATTCAGCGTGCCAGTATCTCCCAGCACATGGGGCCCCAGCCTGGGCCTTGCAAGGTTTTGCAGCAACCCATCAGTGAGCACCCCTTTCTCCAGGCCCTGCCACCAGCTCTTTAGGATCTGATAGACACACGAGTTGCGACCTTGCAGCATATAACTATTTACAGCAGGCACCCCCTCACACCCGGGAGTGCATCCCACTCAGCCATAAAGGCTTCCTTCTGTATCAGAAAACTTCGCAACCCCCCACCCTCCCGATCACCAGAACAAAGTTCAGAAGAGCTTAGGGGGAGGCTCTAGCTCCATTCCATATCCTACAAGATCCCAGTAGCTATACTCACCATCAGGTAAACACCCAGAACAGTTGGGGAGAAGGACTCATACACAACAAAAGCTACAAGTACAGCAGAGTATAGCAAAGCAAACAGTGGGAAGAAGGTAAAATACAAATAGCCAAGGAGACCCACAGGGGATCAATATACCACAGATTGAAAATCAAACTCCAGAACCCAACCACACTAACACAGAAGAGTCCTTATTCCTGTCAGATGAAGAATTCAAAATCACCATGCTTAAGAAAGTAAAAGCATTCAAACAACACAAACAAAACTCAGAAAAACAAATCAAAGAATTATGAGAATATGAAGGCTATGAGAAATATAATAAACAGAAGATGAAGATTGGAACTTTAATATGAAATGTAAATAAGAAAATAGAGGAACTGCAGGATGTGAAAAGATCAATGGAAGAGGCAAAAAAATCTGGAAAAATCCATGAATATAGAATAGATGAGATGGAAGAAAAAATAAGTTCTTGGAGATACAGATATGAAGAGAGCCAAGAAAGAAAAGGAAAGAGAGATATGAAAGAAAGAAAAGGAAAGGAAGAGAATGAAGAAACACTTTCAGAATTATCTGACACCATAAGGAAAGGAAGTACAAAAGTCATAGGAATCCCAGAAGGATAAGAGAGAGATAACGGGAACTCCTTGGTAGTGCAGGGGTTAAAATGCAACCTATGAAGTTATCTGCATGAGTTTGATCCCCAGCCAGGGTGCTACCCACATGGTCCAGCAAACGTCTCCTGGCTTGCTTGCTGCTCCTTTCAGCAGTGTATTTCAGTCAATCTGCCTGTTCTGTTCCCACTTAGGCTCTGCTGAATCCTCTCACTCCCCACATCTCTGTCCTGTACCCCAGTTCTTGCAAGCATAAATAAATAAATCTTTAAAAAAAAAAGAGATAAGGGAACTGAGAAACTATTCAGGGAAATAATTGAAGAAAACTTCCCAAACATGATGAAGGAAATGAAATAGATATACAGGAAGTTAGAAGGATGTCAAACTATCATAATGAAAGGAAAACTACAGCATGACACAAAGTAGTAAAGCTTCCAAGAGTCCAAGACAAAGAAAAAATAATGAAGTTAATGAGAGGGAAAAAACAGATAATCTACAAAGGTAAAGTGATTAGGTTAACATCAGATTTCTCTGAAGAAACTCTAGAGGGAAGGAAAATAGAGTGACATATTCAAAAATTCCAAAACAAAAATGCTAGCCAAGAATACTTTCTCCTGTAAAGCTCTCCTTCCCATATGAGGAAAAAATAAGGGCCTTCTCAGACAAGAAAAAACTTCATAAATTTGCTACTACTAAACCCCCACTCCAAGAAATATTACAAGATGCTTTAGGATCTAAACCAACAGAGGAATGAACAGGAAGATCTGAACAAGGTATTGACTAGAACTACAAAACAATGGACAAAATGGCAATAACAGGCTTCCATGTATCAATACTACCCCTAAACATCAATAAACTAAGGTCAACAATAAAAAAGACACAAAGGGCCTCCCTGGTGGTGCCAGGTGGTTGAGCGCCGCACTGTGAAGCTGTCCCCAGCTACTGCAATGCAGGTTCAATCCCGGCCGGCCAGCGAGAATCCCACATGGTGCAACAGACCTCTCCTGCTTCGCCTGCTGCTCCCCTCAGCAGTGATTTTCATGAGTCGGACTGTTCTGTTCCCCGCTCTGTCTCTGATGAATTCTCTCACCCTCCTGGGCATCTGGCCTGTACCCCAGTTCTTGTATAAAAATAAATAAATCTTAAAAAAAAAAAAAGGACATAGGGTCTCCCCTGTGGTGCAGTGGTTGAGCGCTGGGCTGCGAAGCTGCACACAGCCTCTGCAGCACCAGTTCAATCCCCAGTCGCCGGCGAGGGTCCCACATGGTGCAACAGACCTCTCCTGCCATGCCCACTGCTCCCCTCAGCAGTGTGTTTCTTCAGTCTTCCTGTTCTATTCCTGACTCTGGTGAATTCTTTCACCCTCACCCTCCCGTGCTTCTGACTGTACCCAGTGTTTGTATAAATAAATAAATAAATCTCTAAAAAAAAAAAAAAAAAAACCACACACACAAAATAGCATGTTGAATTAGAAAACAGAATCCAGGGCCTCTCTGGTGGCGCAACAGTTGAGCGCTGAGTTGCGAAGCTGCCCGCAGCCTCTGCAGCGCTGGTTCGATCCCCGGCTGCTCCCCGGCCACTGGAGGAGGGTCCCACATGGCACACAGATCTCTCCTGCCGCCCGCTGCTCCCTTCAGCAGTGTACTTTAGTCCTTCTGCCTGCTCTGCTCCCTACTCTGGCTCTGATGAATTCTCTCACCCTCCGGCACTTCTGACTGTACCCAGTGCTTGTATAAATAAATAAATATATCTTAAAAAAAAAAAAAGAAAGAAAGAAAAGCATACTAAAAAAACAAAAAACAAAAAACCAGAATCCAGCATTCTTCTGCCTACAGGACACACAACAATGTTCCAAAGATAAATATAGATTGAAATTAAAGGGTTGAAAAAAAATTCTATGTGCAAACGGCCCTCTAAAAGAAGGTAGAGTCAAACATACTTATATCAGATAAAAATAGACTTCAAGCTAAAAACAGTGACAAGAGACATGGATGGACACTATGTAATGATCAATGGGACAATACACCAGGAAGATACAACACTCATCAATCTATATTCATCAAATAAAGGAGCAACAAAATATATCAGACAATATATTGTCTCCAACAGACATTGTAGAATGTCTAAAACAGACATTGGAGAAAAGTCACATGTATTGGAGAAAATACATATGTAGTAGGAGATGTCAACATCCCACTCTCATCAAGGGCAGATCAACAAGAAAAAAATTAAACAAGGACACAATAACCCTAAATAAAGATCTACACCACATGGGCCTAACAGACATCTAAAGGACACTGCACCACCTCAAAAATGAATACACATTTTTATCAAGTGCACCTGGATCATTCTCCACGATTGACCACATGCTGGGTCACAAGACAAACATCAAAGTACGTAAAGATCAAAATCACACCAAGTATCTCCTCTGATCATAAAGACATCCAATTATAAATCAACTACAAAAAGAAAACAAGATACCCCATTATGTAGAGACTGAACTGAACACACTACTGAAAACCATTGGGTTAATGAGGAAATCAAAGAAGGAATTAAAAAAGTACCTTGAGACAAATGATAATGAAGGACACAAGCTTTCCAAATGTACAGGATACAGTGAAAGTAGTATTAAAAGGAGAGTATATAGCAATATACTCTCAAGAAACAAGAAAGAACCCAAAACACAACCTAACCTCCTATCTCAAGAAAATAGAAAGGAAACAACAACAACAACAAAATCCCCTTAATGCCAGTAGAAGAAAGGAAATAGTAAAAATTAAAGCAGAAATAAATGAAATAGAAATTAAAAAAGACATTTCAAAAGATCAGATAAACTAAATGCTGGCTCTTTGAAAAATAAAATAGAAAAACCTCTAGGTATGCTTACACAAAAAAGGGAGAAAACACTAATAAATAGGATCATAAATGAAAGGGAAGAAATTACAAAAGACAACATAGTAATCCAGAGGAAAATTAGAGATTACTATGAACATTTATATGCAAACAAATTCTTATAATTATACAATCACCCAAAACTAAATAAAGAAGAAATAGAAAACTTAAACAAACCAATTACAAGCAGCAAAATTGAAAGAGTAATCAAACACTCCCCAGAAACAAAAGCCCAGGACCAAATTATTTTACAAGTAAGTTCTACCAAATGGTCAAAAACTCTTTCAAAAAATTGAGAAAGAAAAAATACTACCAAATGCATTTGATTAAGCCAATATTACACTAATAATAAAACCAAACAAAGACAACACAAAAAAATGTAAACTACAGTCTGATCTTCCTAATAAACACAAATGCTAAAATTCTCAATAAAATCTTAGTAAACAGAATCAAAACATTCATGAAAAGGATCATACACCACAATCAAGTTGGATTTATTCCATGGAAACAAAGATGTTTCACATCTGGAAATCAATCCACTTACTTCACTACATTTATACAAAGAAAAATAAAAAAAATATATGATCATATCAACAGATGCTGAGAAAGCATTTCTTTTTTTTTTTTTTTAAAGATTTATTTATTTATTTATACAAGCACTGGGTACAGTCAGAGGCGCAGGAGGGTGAGAGAATTACCCAGAGCCAGAGTGGGGAACAGAACAGGCAGAGTGACGAAATACTCTGCTGAGGGGAGCAGCGGGCGGCGGGAGAGGTCTGTTGCGCCACGTGGGACCCTCACTGGTGGCCTGGGATCGAACCAGCACTGCAGAGGCTGCGGGCAGCTTCGCAGCCCAGCGCTCAACCACTGCGCCACCAGGGGAGGCTCTGCTGAGAAAGCATTTCATAAAGTTCAACACCCATTTATGATGAATGTCTTTGAAAAACTCAGGATAAAAGTAATATATCTAAATGTAATAAAAAACAAAATATGACAAGCCCACAGCTAACATCATTCTCTCTCTCTTTCTTTTTAAGATTTATTTATTTATTTATTTATTTATTTATTTATTCATTCATTCATTCATTTATTTATACAAGCACTGGTCACAGTCAGAAACATGGGAGGGTGAGAGAATCCGCTAGAGCCAGAGAGGGGAACAGAACAGGCAGACTGATGAAGGACACTGCTGAGGGGAGCAGCGGGGGTGGCAGAAGAGGTCTGTGCGCCATGTGGGACCCTCAGTGGTGACTGGGGATCGAACTGGTGCTGCAGAGGCTACAGGCAGCTTCACAGCCCAGCACTCAACCGCTGCACCACCGGGGAGGCCCTTCTAACATCGTTCTCAATGGTGAAAAATGTAAAATATTTTCATTAAGATATGGAACAAGACAAGTATGTCCACTCTCACTGCTTCTAAATATAATACTGGAAGTCCTAGCTACAGCAAAAAAGGCAAGGGAAAAATACAAAAGGAATCCAAATTGCGAAGGAAGAAGTACAAGACTTATTATTTTCAGATGATATAATATATGTAGAAAACCCTAATATATCTAAAAATAAAAACTAATTAAAACAACAAACCAGTTTAGTTTTGTGGCAGGTTGTAAAATCAACACACAAAAAATCAGTATCATTCCTATATGCAAACAATCAGTCTAAAGAGGAAGAAATTAAGAAAACCATTCCACCTACAATCGTACCAAAAAAATTAAATACCTGGGAATAAACCTAGCAAAGAAGATGAAAGACTTATACAAAAGAAATTACGAAACACTGTTAAAAGTAACAGAAGAAGACACAAAGAAATGCAAAGACATTCCCTGTTCACAGATCAGAATTAACATTATGAAAATGGCCATCCTACCAAAAGCAATTTACAGATTCATTGCAATTCCAATAAAAATTTCAATGGTGTGCAAATCACGTAGTGTTTCGCCAATATTTCCTTCTATGAATTTTAGGGTTTCAGGTTTTATGTCTAGTTCTTTAATCCATTTTGAGTTGGTTTTTGTGTATGGTGTGAGGTAGTAGTCAAGCTTCATTCTTTTGCATGTAGCGGCCCAGTTTTCCCAGCACCATTTATTGAACAGACTTTCTTTGCTCCAATGCATATTCTTTGCTCCTTTGTCAAATATTAGTTGACCATAAATCTGTGGGTTTATTTGCACATCAAAGACATCTTTACAGACACATCACCCAAAGCAGTGATAGTGAAGGCAAAGATAAACAGCTGGGACTACATCAAATTAAAGAGCTTCTGCACAGCAAAAGAGACAATAACAAAAACAAAGAGAAACCCCACCAACTGGGAGAGCATTTTTACACACAACACTAATGATAAAGGATTGATCACAAAAATCTGCAAAGAGCTGATGAGACTCAACAACAACAAAGAAAATAATCCAGTCAAAAAATGGTCAGAAGAGGTAAAAAGAAACTTCTCTGAAGAGGAAATGCAAATGGCCAACAGGCATATGAAAAAATGTTCAACATCACTTGTCATCAGGGAAATGCAAATCAAAACTACCATGAGATACCATCTTACACCAGTGAGAATGGCACATATTAAAAAAACTAGCAACAACAAATGTTGGCGAGGGTGTGGAGAAAAAGGAACTCTTCTGCACTGTTGGTGGGAGTGCAAACTGGTCCAACCACTATGGAGAGCTGTGTGGAGATTTCTGGACCTACTAAACATAGAGCTTCCATATGATCCAGCAATTCCACTCCTAGGTATTTACCCAAAGGACACAGAAACCTCAATTCCAAAGAACACCTGCACCCCTATGTTTATAGCAGCACTATTTACAATAGCTAAGCTTTGGATACAGCCCAAATGCCCAAAAATAGATGACTGGATCAAGAAGATGTGGTACATATATACCATGGAATATTACTCAGCATTCAAAAAAGATAAACACATGCCATTTGCAGCAACATGGATGGCGCTGGAAAGGATCATGCTCAGAGAAATAAGCCAGAAAGAAAAAGAAAAATACCGGGTGGTCTCACTCATAGAAGGAATCTAGAAAACTTAAATAAGGGGCCTGGAAAATGAATAACTATAAGAAAGTGAAAATCAAAATCAACAAAAATCTATGAACCATAGACACTTTTGGGGGGGTGGGTGGAGGGAGAGGAGGGATTGGGGTCAAAATGGGGGGGTTGAAATTGTATGGGGAATATAAAAATAAAATTTATTAAAAAAAAAATTCAATGGTATTCTTCAAAAAAATGGAAGAAATATTGCTGAAATTACTATAAAATCACAAAAAAAACTCCGATAGCCAAAGCTCTTCTGACTAAAAGGGGGAAAAATAGAGGTATTATACTACCAGACTTCAAACTGTATTACAAAGTCATAGTAATAAAGACAGCATGGAGGCCTCCCTGGTGGCGCAGTGGTTGAGCGCTGGGCTGCAAAGCTGCCCACAGCCTCTGCAGCGCTGGTTCAATCCCCGGCTGCTGGCAAGGGTCCCATATGGCATGCAGACCTCTCCTGCCGCCCGCTGCTCCTCTCATCAGTGTGTTTTGTTGGTCTGCCCGCTCTGATCCCCGCTTTGTCTCTGGTGAATCCTCTCACCCTCCCACACTTCTGACTGTACCCAGTGCTTGTATAAATAAATAAATAAATCTTTAAAAAAATAAAAAATAAAGACAGCATGGTCCTGGAACAAAAACAGAAACACAGACCAATGGAATCAAATTGAAAGGCTAGAAATAAAATCACACATTTTTGGTCAGCTAATCTTCAACAAAGGAGCAAATAATATGCACTGGAGCAAGGACAGCCTCTTCAATTAATGGTGCTGGGATAAACTGGACTGCCACATGCAAAGAAATGTGGCACGCTGTACACAAAAATCAAATCAAAATGTGTGAAAAACTTGAATGTAAGCCCTGAAACCATAAAATACATAGACAAAGCATAGGCAAAACACTTTATGGTGTACACCTCAAAAACACCTTTGAGGACTCATCTCTAGAAGCACAGAAAACAAAGGTGAAGATAAACATTGGGACTACATCAAACTAAAAAGTTTCTGTACAGCAAAAGGAACACCAACCAAAACAAACAAACAAACAAAAAACCACACTGTTGAATGGGGGAAATATTTGCATACCATACAACTGATAAGGGGCTGATATTGAAGATCTGCAAATACAGCATACAACTCAACAGGAAAAAAAGCTAACAATCCAATCAAAAAATGGAAAAAGAGCTTAAAAGACACTTATTCAAAGAAGAAATGCAAATGGCCACCGGGCATGTGAAAAAATGTCCAGCATCACTTATTATCAGGAAAGTGCAAATCAAAAACACTGTGAGATTCCACCTCACATCTCTGAGAATGCCTCATATTAAAAACAAACAAACAAAAAAATACTAAAAACAACAAAGGCTGGTAAAGATTGGGGAAAACAGATCCCTGTTTTGGGAATGCAAACTGATTCACTCACTAGGGAAAGCTATCTGAAGTTTCCTCAAAACACTAAAAATGGATATACCATATGATCCAGTGAGTCCATTCCTGCAACTCTATCCAAAGAACACAAAAACACTAATTTGAAAGGAAATCTGCACTCCTATGTTTATTGCAGCACTATTTACAATACCAAAGATATGGAAACAACCGAAATGCCCCCAAACAGATAACTGAATCAAAAAGATGTGGTATATATACAAAACGGAATACTACTCAGTGATAAACTGATAAACTAAAAAAAGATAAAAAAGATAAACTCATGCCATTAACAGCAACATAGATGGAACGCTAAGGATTATGCTAAGCGAAATAAGTCAGAAGGAAAAAGATATATACCAGATGGTTTCACTTATATGTGGAATACAGAGAAACTGAACAAAGGGTCAGGAAAAAGACAAAACTTGAAAGTCGACCATAGATCTGAAGCATACAGCATGGGTAAGGGAGGGAGAGGTGGTCAAACTGGGATGCTAGAGCATAAGTGACAGGGGAGATGATGGATCACGGGTGCTATGGTGGTAGGAGAACTAGGGAATTGCACCTGAGGGAAGAAATAAATACTGTCCAAAAATTAACAATGATGTAATACATTTTTTTAAAGTAGTCATTATTGAATATTCAATCCCAACACATTTATAACTATAAAAAGATGATTTCTTGGGCAAACCAATAAAGAGGTATGTATTAAATCTATGTCTTTAATGCAGCATGGTGGTAGGCATGAAGAGGGTAGGAAAGAAGCGGAAGAAATGGTCTTCTCCTGAATTGCTTACCCATTCTCAAATAGATAGCCCAACACTCACTGTCAAGATGTATTGCTTTGCAGTAATTGTTGAAGAACTCAAACAGAGAGATCCTGGCTCTGGAGTGAAAGGTAGCAACCTAAAATGAGAAGCTGGTTTCACCTTGCTGAATCACAAGAAGTTAGTATTTGCTCAGAGAGTGAGGAGAGTGTGCTGGATGGTGAACAAAATTAATGGTGGCAGGCATGCCCTGCATGAGTGTAGCTAGGAAATCTAGACCAGCTGGCATAGAAGGCTCAAACCTTGAAAATAGAATGCAGCTTCTCACTCTTCAAATTTGTAGGCATACAAATCTTAGTGGTCACAGCTCACAAAGGCAGTGTTTATTTTATTTTATTTTTAATGAAAATAACAGTTCTTTGTTTAGAAGAAAGTCACTCAATAGCTTAGCCACAATCCCATAAATCAGTGAATTTTGTAATAGGTCTTGAACTGTTAAAACATAATTTCCCAGAATTTCAAGCAAATGGATTCACAAAAGTAACTGTTTCCTCTGCATCTAGCACTGTTAATTTTATCTTTGCCATAAATGTCTGTTAGGGAAATTCCCTGGGAGAAGAAGCCCATGAGGCAGCTTCTGTGGAAATACCATAGTGGAACACTCAAAGGAGGTGGGACCATCTGTCTTTTTGAATGTTGAGATGACAAGACCAGCTACTACACTTTTGGTGTTATTTTCAACAGTTACATATTTACAGATGCAGTTTGTTTAAAAATATGACATTTGTTTCTAGTGCTTAAATTTGGTGACTTGTTTTTTCATTTACATATTCTCAGATTTTAGTTTTCCTCCCCATTCCATCACTGTTAATTGCCTTTGTCATTTCATACTGGATCTCCCTCGTCATGTTTATTAAAGTGTGATTTACATTCAGTGAAAAGTTCCCCTTTCAGATGTGCAGTTCCATGTGTTTGACTAACATCTACAATCATGTAACTACCACAACCACAGTTAAGCTATAGAATATTTACATCATCCCAGAAATTCTTTTCCTGCCCCTTTAGAGTCAATCCTTTCTCCTGCCCTATGCCCAGACAACCCCTGTCTAAGTTTTGTTTCTATGGTTTTATCTTTTTTGGATTGTCCTGTGAGTGGGTCAAGAGTATGTGACCTTTTGTGTCTGGCTTCTTTTACTCAGCATAGAGCTTTTTAGGTTCATCCACAGGATCAAAAGGCCCCATACTTAGTTCCCTTTTGTTGATAAATGTATGGGTTGCCATAATTATAATTTGACTAGTTGGTGAACATTTGAGTTATTTTCAGTTTTTGCTCGTTATGAATACAGTTATTTGAAACATTTGCACTCAGGCCTTTGTGTGGACATAGCTATCTTTCTGTCACTCCAGGAGTTTATTTATTGTGCATTCCACCTTCAATTTGTCTGCTAGTCAATAATTCCTGCTTTACCTGAAATACTTACTGAACAAGCTTTTGAAAACTAAATAATGCTGTAGTTTTCAAATGCATTTAACTGCATGTTGAAGCATATTTAGAGATATTCTTTGGCAGTTCTAGGTATAGTGTGTGCCATCATGCACTAATTTGTGCTTTGCAAATTTATATTTCCATTTTTTGGATCTAGTTAACATAGAGTATACCTTTTCACAGTTAAAAGATTCAGAGATTCAGAGACTTTTTTTTTACTCTATTTACTAATGCTTTATTGCAGGTAGAATTTGGACTTGCTTTACAGCATAATATTCTAGTTTATTATAATATTCTAATATGCTTGATTATAGTTCTATATCCCTCACCAACAATTTTGAAATTGAAAATGCTCTAAAAAATTAGTGATTTATTCTAATTTTTTTCATGGGAGAACTCAACTTCAGTGAACTCACCAGGTAGCAAAGGGGTGATGGCTGCAGCCAGTATCAATTGGCCCTGATGTGTGTACTTACTTGCACAGAGTATGTGTGCTCCTAGTGCTACATCATAAAATGTAGCTGCAGCTGCTAGTGCTACATCATAAAATAAGAAGTGCCATTCTGAAATCTGGAGCAGTATGAATTTTGAAGTACATTTGACTCTCAGAGAATTGGAGAAAGGACTTCCTTACTGTGTCAAAAAGTAGGAAAAGCCTTAATAAATGATGAGCTCATGTCCTAGGGGCCAACTTCAAGGGGCTCTTCCAATTCTGGGGTAAGTTGAGCATCAAAATAAGTCATGGTAGTTGCAAAATACAACCTATCCAATAAAATACGAATCCATTGATATTACTTGGAAAATAATTAATTAATTAGGATGTGGGCAAATGCTTGCTTGCAGTAGAACACCCATTCATGAGAGACATAGATAATCATCCTTGGGAGACATCAGAATTGTATTGGATCCAAGAAGGAGTCATCAGTGACTGCTAAGGTGGATGGACAGGGCTTGCCAAAGAATAGGGTATTGGTGTAATATTGGAATGTCTCCCCACAGAATAAGAGTCAAATACAAGGAGGAACATGGTGACCACAGCAGAGAAAGCTGGCACTCACTTAATTGACCAAATCTGGAAGTTGGGTGTGTTGGAATCATGGGCATATTAGACTATGAAAGAATGGCGGCAGAATTAGTCTCCTCCTGGATGAGGAGACTGATGCAGTGTGAGAGCTTGATGCTGTGCCCTAGGCAGGTCCTGGAGCAGAGGCATAGTCAGCATTTTGGGTAAAACAGGAATGAAATCTGCCCTCTGATGGTCACGTTGTGTCCATGTTGGTTTTTTGCTCAGGAAGATTCTGAGGTGGCAACACAGAAAGAATCCTTATTGGGGGAAAAGTACAAGCTGGCATACAAAGAAGGAGGGAGGGCAAATGAAAGTGTCTTTTTAAAGATTTATTTATGTATACATAAGAGCTGGGGTACAGGCCAGAGATGTGTGGGGGGTGAGAGGATTTACCAGAGACAGAGTGGGGAACAGAACAGGCAGATTGACCGAAGTACACTGCTGCGGGGAGAAGCAGGCGAGCCAGGAGTGGTCTGCTGTACCATGTAGGTTGCTCCCTGGCTGGCAGGGGTATCGAACTCGTGCTGCAGTGGCTGCAGACAATTTCAAAGGTTGAGTCTTAACCCCTTGAGCCACCAGGTAGGCCCGAAAGTGTCTTGTCTTGACTCATCACACACAAATGCACCAAACACATCAACCCATGTCTGTTCCGCCTGGACTGGATATGTGCTTGCTTCTTGTCACACATTTACAGGTGTGTGCAAGTGTCTGCATACTTGTGTCTGATGTGATCACTTTATCCAATTCCCAGACTCCTTATTCTCTTTATCTCTTTTGTTTAAAGGTCTCCTCAGAGTCTGAATTATTCTACACTGCATTCCTTCGACTTGGTATCTCTTTTCTCCTGGTTTCTAACCCCCCATGATTGAGAAGAACAAATGCTGGTTCTTTGTTCATCCCTAGTCACAGCCTTGTTCACTCCCCAGTCCAGCTTGTGCCACTCATTCAGAGTTTGCCTAGCCAGGGGTCATAGGAAACCTTACTTTTACTATCACACCCTAATGAGGGATGTCATATTTTCTTTTTTATATAATTTAGGATACTGAGAAGTTAGATAACTTGTAAAACATTCACATAAAAGCAAATGACTTATAAATATTCACCAATGCCCCTCCAGAGGCCCTGGTATTGACATTTAAATGTCCAAATGATGTTCAAGGTCCTTCCTGACCTGAACCCCCTACCTTTCAAACATAGTCACTACCACCCATTTTCATCATCTCTCTCACAACATCAGTTGCTTGAAATTCCCTGGATGCACCATGCTATTCCAGAGACCCATTTCACCTTTTACCAACTGAGGAATGTCCCTATTGCCTCCTTAATTATTCCTTTTTTTCCCCCTTCTTGCTCAGCCTTTTACTCACCCTAATGTTGCCTTCACCTGTCTGCAGGAATTTATTTGCCTCGTGTCAATCTGCCCTACTTCCTGAGACCTCTCGCAGGTTCAGCCATGCGGGCTGAGGACCTGGCAAAACGCCTCTGACCTGATGGATAGTCATGCATGCTCGGTAAATTAGATTAGCAGGAATGCAGTTCAGTTTGAGGTCTGTAAGTCCAAAGTTCATGCTGTTTTCTTTATTCTGTGTTATCTTCCAGTAGTGACATACAAAGCCTCTTACATTTTTTTTTTTCTTATTCAGTGTTTATGAAGGAGAAAATGGTGCTACTCAGGTGCAGCCCCCACTGTGTATCATATTTCATTTTTAACAAAGTTAATTTTAGTTCATTTCCCCCAAGCTATTCAATGTAGCAGTTCAAGCAGAAGGGAACAACAATGGCCATGACTGCTTTTTGCCTGCATGGTTTAAGGATGGGCATTTCTGCTCTTCTTCTTGTGTTGTTCTTGTAACACCACCTCCAGCAGAGCCTGGTGGCCCAGCCAGTGCTTTGTTTTCCCTGGGATGGCAGACTCTTCAAAGTGTGCACCAGACAGTGCAACTCTGCTCTTGTGAATGTTAGGATGGGTTTTTCTCTCATGTTATGAATAAATGACTTTGGGACTACAAGATCAGTGTTGGCAAGGGAGGATGGAAAATCCTGTGCAAACTCAAAGTAACTAAGAAAAAGACAAATGCAAGAGACCGAGTGCATGTAGTTCCCAGCACGCAGCAGAGACTACAGGAGAAAGTTCTTGATCACTGTGTTTTTATCACTATATTTGGCAAGCAATAAGAAAGCATTTCTGGGGATCTTTCTGTGGCCTTTCCGAGGTGATAGCTTTGTTGTGGTCACAAATCAATACAAATGAAACACCTGAAGCGTCCTCAGATGCCTGAACAAATTACCAAAGGTGAGTTCACTAGATAAAATACATGATCTTTTATATAAAGACTACCACCAACAAGGTCCAACAGATGTGTGTTGTTTGATTGGGGCAAGTGTAGAAGATCAGGTGAAAATTCGAAATGATAGTGTAGTGGCAGGAGAGGTACAGTGCAGGTTTTCTGATCCAGCAGACTGGTAAAGGAGAGTCCTGGAGCCCTCAGTGGGTGAGGATTTTACTGAGCTTTACATGTAGTGTGGCAAACAGGTACACTGCACGCAGGGTTGGTTGGGGGGGAGGCGCAGGAGACTGCAGGCCTCCAAGCCCCTGGCAAGTCTTCACTCTGGGTTTCTCTGGCCTTCTTTCTGTCCTTCTAGCTCTTGCCTCTCTCCTGCTTCTGTTTCTCTTGGTGACTATCTTAATACTCCTCCATGGCCCACAGAAGTAAATAAGACAGGGCCTCCCCGGTGGCGCAGCAGTTGAGCGCTGGGTTGCGAAGCTGCCCACAGCCTCTGCTGTGCTGGTTCGATCCCCAGCTGCTCCCCGGCCACCAGAGGAGGGTCCCACATGGCGCGCAGACCTCTCCTGCCGACCGCTGCTCCCCTCAGCAGTGTACTTCGGTCCCTCTGCCTGCTCTGCTCCCCTCTCTGGCTCTGGTGAATTCTCTCACCCTCCAGAGTTTCTGACTGTACCCAGTGCTTGTATAAATAAATAAAAATAAATCTTAAAAAAAAAAAGAAGTAAATAAGACAGCTTGTAACAATGTAACAAGTTCAGGTGCACCATCAGGCAGGGCAATCCTACTGGTAGGAGGGCAGAAAACCCTGAAAAACCATTTACCCTACAGACAGAAATTGCAGTGGCCAGGGTCCGGAAGCTAGAATGAATATATCATTTTCAGAGGATGACTTCCTCTGAAAGAGGACTTCCTCTTTCTAGAAGAGGTACATGTTTAAAAAGAACAAAAAGGTACGACTGAGATTGGAGAACCTTAAACACCAGATAGAGGACTTTGGATTTGATGCTTTTGGTTCATGGTACTTTTTAGAATCTTTCCCAGGAGAGTCACATGGCAAAAGGAGTGAGTTTTATTTGTGGATTTTCTTCTATTTTCTTCTTAATTTCAATAACAGCAGAGTTTATCTGTTAAATATTGAAAAGCAATCTGGGGAGGGGGGTCACTGATTTGTAGCATTTTCCAATTTGTATGTTGTAAAATCTCCCGCTGTGGTCAATTTCAAACTAATATTATACTGTCACTGAGCACAGAGTTGGGAGCAGCATGCTCCTACATACTCCTGAACAGCCAATGTAACCGAACTTTTACCCCTTTCCTTTCTTTCCCTTTGTAAATATCTTCATGAAAACCAAGACCTTAACTAATCTGATGCCTCATAAATTACAGAAATGAAAAGCCAGCAGTACACAGACGTGCGAATGAAGGAGTGTGTCTACATGGAAAATAATAATGTATCACAATAAGATTAGTGGACTAAAATATTCAAGCAATGCTTGAACCTTATGTAATCATAAAAATCCATCCAATATATAAAAATTTATCCTGAAAACCCAACACTGATTCATACTTACAGGTTATTAGAATTGATATTGTATTGCTATTCTTTTTTTTTTTAAAGACCTAACACTTCTTTTTTTAAATCAAAATTTTTAAAGATTTATTTATTTATTTGTTTGTTTGTTTGTTTATTTATTTATTTATTTATACAAGCACTGGGTACAGTCAGAAATGCAGGAGGGTGAGAGAATTCACCAGAGCCAGAGTGGGGAGCAGAGCAGGCAGAAGGACCGAAGTACACTGCTGAGGGGAGCAGCGGGCGGCAGGAGAGTTCTGTGCGCCATGTGGGACCCGCGCCATGTGGGACCCTCGCCTAGTGGACAGGGATCCAGCTGGCTGGCAGCTTCGCAACCCAGAGCTCAACCGCTGCGCCACCGGGGAGGCCCCTCTTTTTTTTTTTAAAGAGTTATGAGCAAACTAGGGTGTAAGCCAGAGGTGTGGGGAGTGAGAGGATTCAACAGAGAGAGTGCGGAGCAGAACAGGCAGATCTACTAAAGTACACTGCTGAGGGGAGCAGCAGCTGAGACAGGAGCAGTCTGCTATGCCATGTGGATTAGCTCCCTGGCCAGGGATCCAACTCCTACAGTGGCTTGCAATAGCTTGACAGCGCTGTCTTTAACTCATGCGCTGCCATGGAGGCCTGTATTGCTATTCTAATGATAGAAACAGTTTCTAAATTCACAGATATGAGCTAATTGTTTGGATTATCTAATGGATCACCAACTGTGAGATCCATTAATTTGAATATTGTACGTGATTTCTAATAAATATTAATGTGTCTTTCTAGGGTTTCTAATCTAAGCTTGTATTTCTTTGCATCAAATATATTAGTGATAATGTGATTTGCTCCATGAGGTCAGATATTCAATTAGACATATGTGGGAAGCAGCTGAAATCAGAGTGTTATCTTCCATTAAATTTTACTATTAGGTATACATTCAATTTATTTGTCTGCTCTTAAGTTTATTAAGTCTAAGTGATTGATCAAAGTCATATTTAATTACTTTAATGTTTCTCTAAAGAAAAACTAAAGTATAGTCAGGTATATAAAATTATTGAGGCAAAAATCTATATTCTTGAAACTTATACAGTATTGTTAACCAATTCTAAATCAATAAATTTCATTTTAAAAAAAGAAATGAATTTAAATAGTCTAGAATAAAATAGAATCTAGTTGGATAGCTGAAAAAGAAAAACAGGAAAGAAAATATTGCCCAACTCTCAAATGGATGACTTTTAGAGGCCATCAGAGAACTAGACAGAACCACTTTAAAGTTTCTCACACATTAAATGTTTCTTTGATATTCGAATAACGTTATTATAATTCAGTTGAAGTTGATCCTCCAACCAACCCTGAAACACAGGGTTTGTCTTGCAGAAAGAATTGCATAAATTGAATTGATATTTTTGAACTTATGAAAATGATTGGTTATAGTCTTACGTGGATGCTCCTTCACCAGTACCTAAACTCCAACATTTGCTTCTTTCCCAGCCCCATCCAAATTCCACTGCCTCCTGATTTGGGGTTTGCCTAGTCAAAATTCAATATTAGAGTTGGATCGACCCTGTGAAGTCATTTTGTATATAAGGAACTGAAATTTAGAAAAATAAACGAGCTTACCCATGAATAGATGTGCCTGTTTTGCCACTTCTTTGGATTTTGATAGGAGGATGCTAATTGAATTTGACCAGTGAGTCAGTCACAACAAAAGTAATCCTGATTGTTACAACACTAATTGGTCATTATGTTTCCAGGCAATGTAAATGACTTCTTGTTTTTCAGCTATGTCTATACAAGGGTTTCTAAGCAGTATTACTGCTCAGACTTTAAAAAAATAATATGAAATATTAAATATATACTTGCCTATCAATCAGCTTTTATTCAGCTTAAGAACTGAATAATATGAGTGATGCTATGCCTCTCCCCTCCCCCAAAATAGGTGTTTGTCATTTTGGTATAATTTTTTTATGCCATGGATCCCTAAGTAAACAATACTTTGCACATTTTCCACCTCTATTTTTGTGTATGTGTCAACATTCTGTTTGTGAAATACACCCATATTTGCAGACTTAGCCACATACATATTTGCACCAATTTATTAATTTGTAGCACTTTATTTTATGACCATATCTAAATTTAATCTATTCATTGTCATCTTGAAATAATGTAGGTTATTCCCAGTTTTCAGCTTCCTCAATTCCCTTTCAAAGGGTGTAATCACTCTGAATAAATAAGATCACTAGGTTGTAACAAGATTGGAAAGGAAATGTTTGCCTGCTTAAGAGAACATGATGTTTTAAGCAGTTTAATGTATGCTTTTATATATGAAAAATGTAACTGTTATCTGCCAGGAAGGCAGCACTATGTAGGATAACGTTGCAAGGGAAATGTTAACATTGATCGCATTAGTTTATCAAAACAGTAATTCTTCTGTGTACCACCTGATTCCTAATGTATGCTTTACTTGAAATAAAATTTAAGTTATTGTTAAGAACCCTGACTATATACTGTAATTAATTTAGAGAACTGTATACATGCACTAACTGCATGCTATGCACAATCCCTAACTGCATGCTGTGCACAGTCTAACTTGCTCTGCTGACTTCAGCCAAAGTATGTGAAAAGAAAACTCTCAAATCTACCCTTCAACTGTAACTTCTTCCCCAGTCACAACACCATGTGGCTTGGAGCATGAACTCTCACTTCTGTACCTGAATGTCCTAACCACACCTCATACTTAACTTGGAAATACTGCCCCTACTACACAACTGAATCACTCCTGTCATCTGTTTCCCTGATTATGTTCCTCCTTTGCTCCAAAACCTGCAGTAGCCCTGGTAATGTGAATTTTTTTGCCCGAAGTCCAAGCTCACTGGGGTCTGACCATAACCCATCTTCCTGCTTATATCTCACATACCTTCATAAACCAACTCAGTGCCCAGGATCAGTGCCTGGCACATAGTAGATACTTACTAAATAAATTTGAATTCTGCTGAATCAAGTCACTTAATGTTTTTTAGATACACTTTATGTGTCTTGTTCTCAATGTGTTTTCTCCAATGTACATGTTTAGTAAAACTGCATATATATACAATTATTTATAATTTCCAATTAAATATTCATGTCCATGTAACTGAGTCTTATTTGTGAACCCCCCTTATTTCCATGCCACTCCTCAGACAACAGTGACATGTAGTCCTGTTTGGATATGTTTTATCTTCCCTGAATTATATTACTAGATTCTTTGTCATAAATATCTCAGGTCTTCAATAACATTTTCCACCAATTACTATCACAGGAAATAAAGTAAACATTTGACAGTTTCTTCCACCAACCTTTACTATATGTATGTGCATAGACACGCATATATATGCGTGTATATATATATACACGCATATATATATATATATATATATACTGAGTTAATGTGTATATGTAATGCGCATATGCACATGCATATATTGGCCCCCCACAATACAGAGAAGAAATAAACAGAAGCCTCAGTCAGGCAGATTTTTTAAATAACTGAGTGACAAAATGCTGGGCATTTTATAATTGAGTGTGTGCAAGTTATGACAGCTGTCTAAAGGACAGAATGCTCAATGCTATTAGAGAAAGATGGTGGAAGGGCTTCTCACTGGAGGTATAAGGAAATCATTCAAAAAATATGGCAACAAGATGGACCCCCCCCACCCCGATCAGCAGTGCAGTTAACAGACTCAACCTTATGATGCTGAAAATTAAACTGGTAGTAATGTGAAGTTCTGATTAGTAGAGGAGATAGCACAAGACAAAACAATAGGAAGCTATGATAAGGAATTCAGAACCCAGAACTGAACTGTGGAGATAAAGAGAAAGGTAGGTGAGAGAAATATAAAGACAGACGCTCCCATTTTTCAATTAGAGAAGGACAGGATCAAATTCTGTCTTGGTTGCTATATTTATGACAGTATAATTTTTTAAGTTTTGTAATATAGGAGGAAGAGCAAATTTTGGAATAAAGGTAACATCTACTTTTTAAATTTTATGAAGTCATGAAATACTGAAGATGGGATATCTAGTAGGAGTATTAATAACTACTAACGTGTCAGGAGACACTTTTGCACAGAAGATATAGATTTGAAAATCATCATGTAGATGCTGATTGGAGCATTGGGGATGAGTATGTCATCTAGGTTTATCATGTGAGTTAGAAGAAAAATGAATCAAGTACAGGACAGCCCAGCAATTCTAGTACATTTCCTACTAACATGAATTGTCTGTGTGTAAGTAGACAGACAACTAGAGAGAGAGAGAGGAAAACCAAGAACAGATTTGAGAACAGATTTGAGAGCAGAAAGTGTTGATCAACCTGACAAATGCAATGTAGAGGTGGAGTATGAAGAGAATTAGAATTAGGTATTTGGGGTGCTGGGGAAAGTGGACCACCACATGCAAAGGAATGAAACTAGACCACTACGTCTCACCATACACAAAAATCAACACAAGATGGATAAAAGATCTGGACATAAGACCTGAAACCATAAAATATATAGAAGAAAATATAGGTATAACACTACAAGACATACATCTCTGTAACATCTTTAAAGACTCATCACCAAAGCAAAGGAAGTCAAGGGAAAGATAAATACCTGGGATTACATCAAAATGAAAAGCTTCTGTACAGCAAAAGCGACATTAACCAAAACAAAGAGACAACCCATTGATTGGGAAAAAATCTTTGCACTCCATTCAACTGATAAGGGACTGAGCACAAAGATACACAAATAACTCACACAACTCAATAAAATCAAAGTAAACAATCCAGTCAAGAAATGGGCAGAAGAACTTAAAATATATTTCTCAAAAGAGGATATGCAAGTGGCCAACAGACATATGATAAAATGTTCAACAGCCCTTATAATCAGTGAACAGCAAATCAAAACCACAATGAGATACTACCTTTTACTAGTAATAATAGCACATATAAAAAAAAAAAAAAAACTAGCAACAACAAATGTTGGCGAGTATTTGGTGAAAAAGGAACTCTCCTTCATTGCTGGTGGGAGTGCAAACTGGTCCAAACACTATGGAAAGTTGTCTGGAGGTTCCTCAATATACTAAAAATGGAGCTGCCATATGACCCAGCAATTCCACTCCTAGGAATTTACCCAAAGGACACAAAAACTTTGATTTAAAGGAATATCATACCCCTATGTTTATTGAAGCACTATTTATAATAGGTAAAACCTGGAAACAACCCAAATGCCAAAAATAGATGACTGGATCAAGAAGATGTGGTATGTACACACAATAGAATATTATGCAGCAATCAAAAAGATAAACTGATACCTTTCACAGCAACATGGATGGAGCTAGAAGGAATTATGCTCACTGAAATAAGTCAGAAGGAAAAAAGAAAATATATCGGATGGTTTTACTTATAGGAGGACTATAGGGGAACCAAATAAGATATCAGGGGTCAAAAATAATAACAATACAAAACAAAAACAAACAGACAATTATAAACCAGAGACATCCTGCAGAGGAGGCGGAGGGAGAGGGATCAGAGAAAGCTCCTGGCAGATAGTGTTCTGCCACCAGTTGTGCAGTTGAGTCAGTCTTTAATCTTTTCCCCTTTTTTTTAAGGATTTATTTATGTATGCATACAAGAACTGGTTCAGGCCAGAGGTGTGGAGGGTGAGAGGATTCACCAGAGACAGAGTGGGGAGCAGAACAGGCAGACTGACTGAAATACACTGCTGGGGGGAGCAGTGGGCAAGACAGGAGAGGTCTGCTGTGCCATGTGGGTAGCTCCCTGGCCTGGGATCAAACTTGTGCTGCAGTGACTGCGAATAGCTTCATAGATTGTGTCTTAACCCCTTACGCCACCAGGGAGGCCCAATCTTTTTCCTTGGTGGTCTCTATAATCTCTAAGATGAGGAAATAGAGGAGAAAAATTCTTACTCTCTTCCAGCTCCATAATTTTATTGACATACTGAGTGAATTAGTGGCTAGCTGAGTGATTGGTTTTGGGAATGTAATGAGATGTCCCTGGCTTCTAAAATTATTGGAAGTTAAAAACTAAATTAGCTACATGTTAGCACACTTTCCAAATTATCCGTTCATTCAAGACCAATGAGCAAACAATGACCCAGCATTTCCCAAAATCTCTTCCATGAATATTAACTTGACAGAATGTAATTGGTATTAGTTAAGAATTTTGAGGAATTATTTGTGGTGAAATAGATTTGGGAAATAACGACTTATACTCAAAGTAGTAGAGAACTTCTTGAGGCTTTTATTTACTTAGTAATTTGCACTGTGATTTTCAAACCCTTACTTGACCAAAAACTATATTTTATTTTGTTTCACTTTGTTGTAAATTACAGCATTTCTGAGAACTGACATGCTGATAAATGTACATTAATAATCACTAGTCTAAACAAAGAAGTGCCAGGGACCAGCCTCCGGCAAAATGTCGTGTCAGGGGTTCCTGAAAGGATGAGACGGCCTAGGCGACCTGTAAGGGGCTGAAGGGAAGGGAATTAAGGAGACACTGATACTGGATGGGGTGCAAATCTCTTCTGCCGAGAGACTCAGCAGGTCTTTTTTTTTTTTTTTAAGATTTATTTTATTTATTTATACAAGCACTGGGTACAGTCAGAAGCACGGGAGGGTGAGAGAATTCACCAGAGCCAGAGCGGGGAGCAGAGCAGGCAGAAGGACCGAAGTACACTGCTGAGGGGAGCAGCGGGCGGCAGGAGAGGTCTGCGCGCCATGTGGGACCCTCCTCTGGTGGCTGGGGAGCAGCCGGGGAGCAGACGGGGATCGAAACCGGCGCCGCGGAGGCTTCGGGCAGCTTCGCAACCCAGCGTTCAACCGCTGCGCCACCGGGGAAGCCCTCAGCAGGTCTTTATTTATTCATTTTTAGTAATCAGAAAAATTACATCATCATGTGCAAAGCAGAAACAATTAGTGTAGTTATTCCCATGGACTCCTGGCTCCTACAGGTCTCAGCTAGACGGTAGCCTTCAAGGTTAATAGATAAAAAACCAAACCTAACACTAAAACTTATTATTTCAGCTAGACAATTACCTAAGACAGTTGATAGCTGCCAGTACATCCCTATCATCTAAAGTCTAAGCATCAAAAGACTATTCTATTCATATGGCCTTCAGCCGGAATATGGCCAGCTGCTACTCAGCTATCAGAACTATTTCTACCTAGAAACTCCTTAACACAGTTAACTTCATTTAAAACTTTCCTAAGAATCTTCTAAAAAAGCAAAAGAAGGATTTGCTATAATTGTTGTGCTGGATTGCTTGTCAGATATGTACAATAAATTGTCTCCCATTGTCAAGAGGGCCAACTTGTTTAATAACTAATTTTCTAAACAGATAATTTCCCATGCCATTTGCTTGCAGTATACTGATGCATATAATTTATTGCCTAATGTACTTTCTGATAAATTTTGTCTCTCTTTGTGACCAAGAACAAAAAACGAAGGAATGTTAGCTTCAGCCCATGGTGTGAGGCACAAGGAATCTTCAGCCCCACGGTGAAAGGCCCTTTACCTTCAGCCCCACGGTGTGAGGCCCTTTAGCTTCACTGCTTGCCAGTATCCTATCTGGCGCGGCAACAAGGCCCCCTGCAGCAAAGAAGAAAGTAACAGTGCTGATAAAATGATCCCCAAATCACATATCACTTAGAATATGACCTGTTCATTGTACATGCTCTTCATTATAGTCTTCAAAAGTCTCATTGTTTCTGGATTGGCAGTGTTATGAATGCACTGCTTTGTTAACGCAGCAAGCCAAGGGTAATAGTTAATAGGTTAGCACCTCTGTGACTAAATGAATGCATTCTAAATTGGATCACAGCCCAATCCTTGATCCAGCAGCTGAATTTTCTTACAGTGAGTGGAGTAATTGCTTTGACAAACTGATGTATAAATAAATATATGTGTGTATATGTGTATATGTATATATGTATCTATACACACACACCCCTACATATAGGTGTGTATGTATGTATCTATAAATAAATAAAATGTCTCTTTGGAGACCTAGAAGCACAAAGCTGAGACTGTTGTCCTGAGGTGACTGTTTGCAGTCCAGAGGCAGAGAAGCCCACAGTTCTGCTCTGGCTTCCTGAGTCTCTTGTGGTGCATGAAGTCACTGAGACCACAGCTGGAGCTCTGGTTACCTTTTTTTAAAACAAACAAACAAACAAACTCCCCCCCCCCCCCAACTTACTTGGTAGGTACTTTTTGTAAAATGTCACCATCAATTTGTTTTCTATGAGGAAAGCCATACTAATCAATCTATTCCCAAAAATTCACATGAATCATACCAGTTGACTCTCCTGAAGTTAGTCCCACACAGGAAACATCCCCCGAAGTGGCCTTTTCATCTATCCTTGATCCCCGTTCCTTCTCATTCTAATAATATTAATCCTCATTTGCTCTGTTTAATCACACTAGGTATACTGTAAAAACATGTACAAGAAACTTACATTTTCCTTTGATAAAATAAGTTATGAGATTTCTGTTTGGAAAGTTTTAGAGTCAGGTGTAAAAATGAAGTTTATTTAGGGCATGCCCTCTTCCAGACCATTTTTGAATAATAATAATAATAATAATAATAATAATAATAGACTAGTACCAGTGTAAGGATTTTTTGCTAGAACTACAGAAGACTCTCAATTAATATTTAACTTTTTTGTGTAGTGAAACAGCAAATAAATGGAAATATTCTAAATATAAAACAGTATTAGATTAAACAAATTCTGACTGAGTATAGTGACATTTAAAAATTACCAACTTTGGGCCTCCCCGGTGGCGCAGCGGTTGAGCGCTGGGTTGCGAAGCTGCCCGCAGCCTCTGCAGCGCTGGTTCGATCCCCGGCTGCTCCCCGGCTACCGGAGGAGGGTCCCGCATGGCGCGCAGACCTCTCCTGCCGCCCGCTGCTCCCCTCAGCAGTGTACTTTGCTCCTTCTGCCTGCTCTGCTCCCCGCTCTGGCTCTGGTGAATTCTCTCACCCTCCCGCGCTTCCGACTGTACCCAGTGCTTGTATAAATAAATAAATAAATCTTTAAAAAAAATAAAATAAAATAAAAATAAAAATTACCAACTTTGAAAATATTAGTGATGTATTAAATAAATGAATTTGTGTCCCAAAACAAAAGTCAAGTATGAGCTTAGTTTTGTTAAATCTAAATATGCATGTCTGTAACAGCAGGAATTTTGGAAGGGAAGACCATGTAGTTAGAAACATGAGAAAACAATGGTTGAATGAAAAAATTTGGATTTTTTATTATTATTTTATTTTATACGTACATCATTTTTCATTTTTGTACAATGTATGCATTTTCATCTTAGTTATAGCCCCCGTGAAGTTCCCGCCACCCATTCACTCGTGATTTAAATAGAACTTGAGTATAAGTCTGTTCTTTCTGACTATATGTGTGACTGTAGGGAAGTTAGTTTGCTTTTTACAGCCTACATCTTTTCATGTGTACAAGAAGGAAAAATAACAATGTCTAATTCTATGCAGTGGTTGGTTGGATTAAATAGTACATGCCAGTATCTTCACACAAAGCAATTCCTCAGTAATTTTTTAATTTACTAAAATGTTAACAATGGCTATATCTAGATACACTTCTTGTTATTTATTAGATTTTCATGTTTTACCAAATAAACTCTCTACCATGTAAATGAATACATGTATTTAATCACATAAATTTAATAATGTGAAAAATGCATGTATCTGCATAATACATATTTATATAATTTGCTTCATGTCTGTTAACAAGTTTTATCTTTGATAAACACTGAGTCACTTTTATTTGACTCAAAAAAGATAAAGAAGGCAAAAATATTATCTCTTCCATTTCAAGACAAACACATAACCATGAGAAATCCTGCAGGGGACTATGCCAGTGGATGTCATACTTGCATTTGGACTGAAACTGTCTCATTCTAAGTTCAATGTTACTTACTGCTCCAAATTTTAAGAAGGAAACAAAATAGATCTCTGCCTTCCTTGGAATAGTATGGAAAACAAAATCTACTAAATATGCAAAAACTGACCAGGGCTTGGATTCAGAAGTTGCTTCACCATTTTCCCCCCTAGCTTTGATTTACATCTCAGGTGAAATGTCTCTGAGTTGCTGATGTGTGTCAAGTTTTTAACTACCTTCAATTCAATTGCAAACACCTGTATTTCAACAGGACACATAGTTGAGCTAATAATATTAGCGCGTTTTAAGAGTGAGAAATCATTTAGGGCTTTTTATGATATTTCTCAAACTAGCAAAGCCCTGAAATGGTCCTGAATGAATGAATTACCTACAACTCTAAGGTCAAGGAAAAGCTGCCAGGCAGACTGAGCAGTCCTTAATTTAAATCATTAAGAAGACTCAGATATACTGTAGACAGTGTAACCATGGAAATACAAAATCAACTAAATTTCTTCCCCTTTTTCTCCCCTCCATAGCTTAAAGGGAGCCGACGCTGGCAATGGAATCCGGGTGTTTGTACCTGATATCGGCATGTTCATTGCCAGTCTCACCATCTGGCTCGTCTGTAGGAACATTGTTCAGAAACCAGTGACAGAAGAAGCAGCACAATATAACCCAGAGTTTGAAAATGAAGAATTGGTAAATCTGACTTCGTGCATCTTTCTTCTTTGATTTCTCAGAGTCTTGGCCCTGGCTAGGTTGTGGAGCATTGTAGTAACAGCTAAATATGTGTAACATTTCTGCTTTGCCGTGCTTGACTTAAATGTTACCTCACTTCGCACAACCCCCTGTCCTGATGGGCAGGTTTCTCATCCACACCATGGCCATGAGGAGACAAGTTCAGGGACTACCCTTTATGAACCCATGATCCCACAAGGGTCAGAATCTGACCCTTATTCTCTCAACTATACCAAATCATCACCTAATGTTATCTCAGAGTGTTAAACTTTCAAATTTATAGTATTATGGTATATTGTCTCAATACTTTAATTCCTGAAAAGAAGTAACACCTGGTAGTGTAATAAAATGCTATAGAAATGATCCCTGATAGTATAAGTTTTATAAACTTGGTAGTTTTAGGAGGAAAAATTAATTGGCTTTGGAGGAAACTGTCTGGCATGTGTCTTGCTCTTCAGAGAAGAACTGTGTTAAGTCAGTGTCCTGGCAGGAAGGCACAGAGCAAGATATCTATGATCTGAGCAGACCGGGGTAAAGGAGAGTCCTGGAGCCCCCGGTGGCTTTCTCAGGCTTTCATTGAGCTTTTACATGTAGTACAGCAACCAGGTACGCGGCAGGCAGTGTGCGTGGGGAGGTGGGGAGCCAAGAAGGCCAGTAGGCCTCCAAGCCCCCAGCAAGTCTTCACTCTAGGATTCTCTGGCCTTCTTCCTCTCCTTCTCTTTCCTGTCTCTGTCCTGTCTCTGCTTCTCTCCCGGAATATCTCAATACTGCAGTCAAGGCCCACAGAAGTAAACAAACAACTTTAACAATGTAACAAATGCAGGTGCATCCTTCGCAGGGCCATCCTAATGGCAGGAGGGCAGAAAAGTCTGAAAACCATTTACCCTACACTTGGCAACTTAGATCATGTTATTTTGAAACACTCCAGAGAATAAATATATTTTCAGTACTGTAAAAATTGCAAAAAGTGAAATAATGTATACAATTTGTGTTCATCTTTAGCTACCTTTTTTATTGGAAAGGTTCAGGAGTACCTGTCATGTAGACATCAAATTTTACTCCTTGGTGTTTTAAGCATGTCAGATAATTTGTCACACTGTCCCCTGATGTGCTTTGTTGTGTTCAATTTAAGTAGTAACTGATTTAATAATTGAAAATTGAAATTTACAAAGAAAAAAACTCATAAAAAGACTTAACTGGGAGATTATTTATTTATTTATTTATTTATACAAGCACTGGGTACAGTCAGAAGCACCGGAGGGTGAGAGAATTCACCAGAGCCAGAGCAGGGAGCAGAACAGGCAGAAGGACCGAAGTACACTGCTGAGGGGAGCAGCAGGCGGCAGGAGGTCATCGCGTCGTGTGGAACCCTCGCTTAACTGGGAGATTTAACGAAAGACATCACTACAAAATGTTCATTCATAAGCGTTTGCAAGAAATTAAAATCTAAAAAACTGAAGTTAGTTTAAATAAGTTATATTTAGGATATATGTTGATAATAGTAACCATGAAGGCATGAAAGAGGAAAAATGTCAGGTATGATAGGGGATTTATGTGCTTCACAAATAAATAACGAAGTGTCTTATGTACTTATTAAAAACAAAACAGAAAAGAGAGAATATGATTCATAGAAAAAACTGAATCACACTGAGTAGAAGTTTTACAATTACTCTGCATATCAATATTCTACTATTTTAGGTAAACATTAAAAAGGTAGTTGTTATAAAAATAATTATAAGATAGCAACTAACCACAACTTGCATTCAAATCTACAAAGTAACCACTTGTTTATGCCCTAAAAATAGATGAGTCTATGAAAGTTCTTGTCCTTCTTACTATCTTTATAGTTATGACAAGAAATTTAAAATTTTAGTATCTTTTTTCATTTGACTTTTGTAATATTTAGTTTTGAGGATCATCTGGTTTAAGTGATCATCACCAACAATTGTTCAAGTTAATATTTTTTCATTATTGTTATTTATAAAGGCAAGATTGTTTTTCAGTTATCCTCATATGATTGATGGAGGATGAAGGATATTTTTTGAAAATAGAGTGGACTCTAAAGTCAAAGTTGGAAGCTACTTACTCATGGTTGTGTGATGTTGAGAAAATTGTCTATTCTCCATTTGCTGCAAAATGGAGCTGATAATAATAATACCATCTCCTGGAGTATTACACTAAATGAAATGCCAAATCAAAGCACCTAGCACAGTGCTTGCTCCTTTGTGTTGCTTATTATATTGCTATTTGCTCTCCTGGCTGCTCTTCTCCAGTTTGAGGGAGAGAAATTTCAAACCCAAGATCCTCATCTTAAAATGACACAAAGTCAAATGGAGGGTACCTTTGAGGCCAATCCACTCAATTAAATAATCCCTTCAGTTATTTGCAGACAAGCATGAATGAATTACAGTGAACTACACTTTCCATAAAAAGAACTGTGACCAAGTGCAAATGTTGTTTTGCCAAAGGACTAGCAAAGTCTGCACTGATTAACAGAAGGCAATAGATATTAGATTATGGTTGAAGTCACACGGCTGGTAGAGAAGAGAGCACAAAGACATTAACATGGATTAATTTTAAAATTAAATGTTTTTTCCCCGACTTTCCTCAGTACTCAAACATAAATGTATAGTGTCTCCATTTGAGATTTGTTTAAATACCTGTACCCTATATATTATTAATCACATTATTTAATGATGACAAGTAGATGGCTAGATACTCTAAGCATTATTTATTTGGAGCTTTGAAAATATCATTATTATGAAGATTATTGCCTTCTCAGATGAATTTGTTTTGGCCTAATTTAGGTGGCAATTTTCATTCTCTTTGCACATTCTAGTACACCTGATAGCCAGGAGGAACAGGCTGGTGTGTGAATCTTCTGAGATGAATCCTCAACGAAATATTCCTTACATGTGAACAATTTGGCTTGAGTCTGAAAAGATAGAAGTACAAGGCCAAAATCAGCAAGGGAATTTATTTTATTTTTGAAGGTCCCAACATACTTCCTGCTGCTTATAAATCTTGGCTTTTGCACTCTAGAATGTTTGGTTTTTGAGGATCTTTTGAAAGAATAGTGTTTGCTGGCATTGTTTCTTCTTTCATTTATCTCAATGAAGAAATGGCAAGATTAATCCCCAGTGCCTGAGAGAAATTCCTTTTCAAATCCAGCATTGTTTTAAAGTAGCAACTAATCCCTAGAGAAGAGTCCTCTGCAGTCTTCAACGACTTGATGATGAGGCTCAAGTTGACTATTTTGAAAGGTATCACAAATCCAGATTCCCCTAAAGGCCCTTAAGGGAAACAGAATCTAGCTCTGGATGGAGCCTGCCTTGTTTGTGTTTTACAGAGCACAGGCCTCAGAAAGGAAAACAGCTTCCTCAAGTGCCATCAGTTCTTTTTCAGCTGACACATCTGCGGTTTTGTTTATTTGTTCATTTTATCTCAGAAGCTGATCTACAAATCATAACTAGAAGAAAGATTCCTATTCGTACATCTGAAAAAAAAAATGTTGATATGAAATTTGCATAGAAGAGTTTCCTTTTCTTATGCTTATTTCATGAGCTTTGAAATCTTATTTTTGAAGCATATATTTAAAAAAAACCTAGTGGTTTTTTAAAAACCCATACTCATGTCAAATTAAAGATGTCTAGAAGATATTTTAAACATGACTTGGTCTGCATAAAGAGACTCTTAATAGTTGAACGAATCAAATATGAAAGATAAAGAATATTCACGTTTAAGTCATCTCCCCATCTGGTAAAAATTCATGGATGAAACATTTAGATCCTGTTAATGTTATATGGAAGTTCATTGTGAACCTAAAAAAACTTCACTTTACTTTCTAATATCTTATGTCCATCAGGCTACCATGGCGTCTGCATTCTGGCACATAAAATGTCCATCTGGACTGTGTTTCAAGTTTCTGCTTTGAGACTCAAGTTATTCTTTTATGAATAACAAGAAACATAGAATGGAAGAAATGAACTGTTTTGTTGCCTTCTAATTAGACATCTCACCTGAGATTCAGTCCAGTCACCTGCTTTAACTTTTCTAGATGATAGAGTTTAAGCAAATAGATGTGATCATCTTGTTACAGGGCTGGGAGAGGGGCACCCCAGACCCCACAAACCTGCCTACTGTAAATAGGTTCTGCCATCCGCTGCATCAACACAAAACATATGAGACTTTAATAGGAATAAACTTTAATACAACTAGGAAACAATACAGGAAAGGCAAAGAATCTAGTTTCTGAATCAAGCACCCAAAGTTACCCGTCCCCTCGTGAGTAAAAGTCCACCCAAGCAGGATTGGCCCAGAGCAAGGCCCCAAAGCCTGCCACAGGTCTAAGGCATCTTCCAGTGGGGACCCACAGAAAAGGATCAGAAACAATCAGACAAGTCTGGAAGGAAAAGAACAAAATCAAAATCAAGATAAAAACCGTCATTGTCACCTCCCCACGGGTCTCTCACCCACATCTCTATCACCCAGTCCATGACCACAAGGCAAGTGCAGTTTCTTCACGTGTCTCTCTGCTCCATGTGCCTCCTCCAGGTCTCCTTCTGGCTCCATCCTGCTTCCTTCTTTCCTCAGTCTCCTTGCAGCTTCTTCTCTCCCTGCTCAGCTCCACCCTCCTTTTTGGGTGGGGCAGGGAAGCTGGAACCTCCCCATTTCCTCAGGACCACCCTGTTACAATCTGAAATAAGAACCATTTGAGTCTTTTGCTGCCTGTCCAGATCACCCTCAAAAACTGGGCAAGACCTTAATGTCCCTCAAAATGCAGCTCATTTGTTCTGCCTTCTTTGAGTTAAACACATTCACAACTCAGGTCTAACTTTTAATTCTATTGCTTCTAGATGCCATTAGTTTAAATAAAAGGGGATTTTTTTTTAACTGTAGGAAAGTATCAATGTTATCTTTGGGAAGTCTTCAAAATGAGGTATTGATCATAGAAACTAATTAACTTTAGAACATGACTAGCTCTTCCCTCCCCAGCCCCTCAGGGTCGTCCAGCTACATCTCACTGGAAAAAGGGTGAGAGCCTGGACACCCGTTTGTCCTTTCCTCTGACATGACCACATGTGTGGCAGTGTTACTGAGCAGGAAGAGGGGCACCCCAGAACCCCCAAACCTGCCCGCTCTAAATAGGTTCTGCTATCCTCCACATTAAGGCAAAGCATACTATATTGTGTAAGACCTTTAATGGAAAGGAACTTTAATACAATTAGTGTGCAACAAAGAGAAGGAAAAGAATATAGTTTCCAAATCAAACACCTGAAGTTACACATCCCCTCGTGTGTAAATGTCCAGCTAAACAGGGTTGGCCAACGCAGGGCCACTGAGACTCAAATACTAGCCACAAGCCTAAGGCACCTCCTTGTGGGGACCCATAAGAAAGGGGCAGAAGGGGCCCAGCACATCTGGAACAGAAGGAGCAAAATCAAGATAAAAGCTGCCATTATAACCCACGGGTCTCTTACCCACATCTGTTTCAACCAGTCCAAGGCCAAGAAGCAAGAGCAGTTTTTTCACATGTCCTCTCTGCTCCATGGGCCTCCTCCAGGTCTCCTTTTGGCTCTTCATTCTGCTTCCTTCCTGCTTCAGTCTCCTCTCTAGCCTCTCTCTCCTACCTGCTCAGCTCCACCTTTTCTTGGGTGGGGCAGGGCACCTGGAACTCCCCCTTTTCGTGGGGACCAGGAGCGGCATGCCCACCACCGTGTGATGGGTGGTCAGAGGCGCCATGGCCACATGAAAACAGGGACATTATTACTGACAGTTACAACGAGAAAACTTTGCCTAGATTGGACTTCAATATGTTCCCAATAGTAAAAATAAACAAGAATTAGCACTTGAGATGTCAGCTCAGATACTTTAAATTATTACAGTGGAACTATTATATTACAGTTTAGATACATTTTTTTTTCTGTTTCACCCATTAACATATATCAGGATGTACAAATATTCTGTTATTTTAAAGGAACCAAAGCTGGAGAGTAGCTTTTTACCTTTAACAATTTGTCTATGTTGTTATTTCTAGAAATTTAGATTCTTAGAACAATTATTTTTTTAAGAGATTCAACTATTTTGGAATATTCTGTGCTGTTCTGGGAAAATTTGGTAGGCAGCTTCACGCATTTGAAATATAAATAACAAGACAGCCACATGGGAAACTTGGTTGGGGAGACTGTAGAGAACCCAGGTCCTGTGGGTGGGGGCAGTGAGCAGGCCCCTGCCGAGATGGGAGGAGCCAAAGTGCTACCTCCCCTGTTCCTGCACCCCGCTCTGCCTCTGAGGGGCCACCTCACCCACAGGAATTGGAATCACTCCTTTGAGGTTGGTCATACCACCTATTCTTTACATGTTCAACCCCCTGAATGGAATTATCATCAATTTAATGTCAGTTATTGCCTGTGTTGCTCCCAAAGTATTGGTTTATCTTTGGGGACAGAAGACACACTTCCCATCCTACCTTGGCCCAACTCGCCTACCTACTCCTCCTTGAAATTGGAAGCACTCTCTCCCCAGTTACTGGACCTTGGGCCATTTTATAATGTTTGGTTACTTAGCCCTTTATCTATTATCATCAGCAAGTCATATGGATTTGACCTTCTAATTGTTCCTGAAATCTGAAAACTTTTCTCCATCTCCACCACCACAGTCCTCATCCCGGCAACCATCACATATCAGCTAGATCCTGAAGTAACCTTCAGATAAATCTCCCCACTTCCAGGTCCCGTTCTTTCCATGTCCCATTGATACCACAAACAATGTCTGAATTATTCCTATAAAATTTTTAAAATTCAAATCATATCACTTCCCTAGCTAGTATTTGTCTTTGAATTCCTATCAAACAAGAATCAAATCTAGGCTCCTAACCTGATGACCATGGTTCTGTAAGGCGTGACCACTTCCTGCCTTTACAGCCTCACCCACTCTCTTGCCCACCCCACTGTCTGCAGTGACCACCCTGCCCTTCCCCGGAGTCTGGGTGGACAGCTCTTCTCCTTCTGCCACGCGGTTTGTTCTCTGCTCTTTGCATGACTTGTCCTCCTCTATCATCAGATCACCTCCTCACAGAGGTCTTTCCTGACCATTCTTCCCTGTAAACTTTCCAGATTTTTCCATCATTATAACTACTTATGTCCATGACATTATGTCATGATTGTCTGCAAAGAGTTGCATCTTCCCCAAACTCTCCTAGGATATAGCAGGGCCAGGGCAAGCAGGCGTGCCCTCTCCTTGCTGCAGCTGAAGAGGAGGGTGTTTGCTTGCCTGGGGCACACTGGTTTACTCAGTACCTCTTTACTGAAGGTTTACTGTGGGCCCCAAACTAACATTTAACAAGGATGATTTTTGTTTGTTTTCTTTGCTTGCTAAGATCTCTGTCCTTTAAAAAAAAAAAAAATCACAATTTCTGTGGAAATACCAGGAGCCTGGCATTCCAAATCCCTGTAATCAGATGATATCTCTTCTTTCTCTGAGTGTGCTCAGCATCTTAAATTCTCATTTGATAAATGATTATAATGCCTGGTTGAGTTTCCCTGAGCAACTGCAGAATCTCTGGAATCTCAGGAAGATTTTCATTCATGTCCCACCCTGGACCCAGCACAGTGCTGGAAGCTGAGCTGGGCTGTCAGGAAGTGTTGTCAGGAGAGAGAAGAAGGATGGGCAGGTCAGGAGCACTATGAATTCCAGAGCAGGCCCAGCCTTTTGCTACTTTAGTAATAAGGATAAGAACATTGTTTTCATCTTAGCTCATTGTTAGAATTATATGGGTCTTGAATCTTTTAGGGAACGTTCGAACATCAGGAAGGGTTTCAATGCTGTCAAGATGCTGCTATTGTTACCACTCCCTGAATTCTTCATTTCTAGAGAGAACATCAGGGAGTGTCCTTAAGAAAATCTAAATTTAACTGGTTCCTGCATGAGAAAAAACGATTCATGGACAGTAATAATCTGTATTAAAAAAGATAAGCATGTGTCTATATGTGTGTACAAGTGTATATGTATAGCAATACATGCGTGTTTGGTGCACATGTGTTACATGTATGTACATGTGTGTATGCTCTGTTCACATGTTTCAGGCTGCTTTCATTTTATGGTATTTAGTGGTACTCCATTAAGTGACTTTTAAAAATAAATCTTGGGCCTCCCCGATGGCACAGTGGTTGAGTGCTGGGCTGCAAAGCTGCAGCACCGGTTTGATCCCTGGCCGCTGGCGAGGGTCGCACATGGCACTTTCAGACCTCTCCTGCCGTGCCCGCTGCTCCCCTCAGCAGTGTATTTTGTTAGTCTGCCTATTCTGTTTCCCGCTCTGGCTCTGGTGAATGCTCTCACCCTCCTGCGCTTCTGACTGTACCCGGTGCTTGTATAAATAAATTAATAAATCTTAAAAAAAAAATAAAAAATAAAAATAAATCTTAATGAAAAAAACTCCTTTAAAAACGTATTTAATCCAATTTGACTAATCTCCATTGCTGTGCATTTTCCTCTTAAATTGATGTTCAGATGATTTTTTTGAAAACGATGGCAATATCTAACTTGGTCATTTCACCTGGTCATTTCTTAAAAGTTCTGATACAGGGCCTGTCCCAGAACTATTAAGTCAGACTCTATGGGAAGCAGAGAAAAAGGGGTTATATGTGGTGGTACAAGGATTGATTTTAAGGCCTCCCTGGTGGTCTAGGGATTGAGTCCCAGTACTATCACCGCTAAGGCCTGAGTTTGATCCCCTGCCAGGGAGCTAACCCACATGTTGCAGCAGACCTCTCCTATCTGACCCACTGTTCCTCTTAGCAGTGTATTTCAGTAGATCTGCCTGTTCTGGTCCCCACTCTGGCTGTGGTGAATCCTCTCACACCTGTACCTCTGGCCTACACCCCAGTTCTTTTATGAAATAAATAAATAAATCTTGTTAAAAATAAAAAATAAAGGCCCCATCAATCTTGGTGCCCTCACTGAAAAAAATCACTAACCCACCTGGTCCTGTCACTCATTCGGATTGCTTTACCTGCCTCTGTGAACCTTCCATCACTATTTAGAAGGTAGCTGAGCACACACATACATTCTCAGTTATCCACATTAAAAAGGGGACTATTTCAAGTTTTCTGTCCTTCTATAGGGTAGTTTGGAAATAGCCTTCCTGAAGCAAGTATAGTAAGAGGATGCATCATTGGCTGCATCTGTGTGGCGTCACCCATTGAGGCCTGCCGGGCACACGTACACCACCATGGCTGCTCATGCGTTCCATGGGCAATACTGCAATGCATCCATCTTCTCCCATGACCACTTGACTGCCTTTTCCCGGGGCTCTTCTGTTGAGATGAGCCCATTCTGCTAGGATAAATTGTTAACTTTTAATAATAAACAATGAATAAACAACTCATGACACTACAAAAATGTCCTCTTTGCTTTCCACATCTTTTGGCTCATGATTAGTGACTTTGATAAACTCCCATCGAAATATTTTTAATAACATGGTTTAACTATGGCAAGGAGTAAAATGGGCTCTGCTGTATGAAATGCTTTGGTCTAATCACTAAAGTTTCATTGCCACCTGAAGGAGGTTCCACAGACAATTTGCTTCCGTATATTTTCAGATCAAGAGAGGCTGCCTCGGACATGATTCAGACACAGTCTTTCAAGTTTTGCCTGGTCCACTGAG
Source organism: Talpa occidentalis (assembly GCF_014898055.3). NCBI lineage: Eukaryota > Metazoa > Chordata > Mammalia > Eulipotyphla > Talpidae > Talpa > Talpa occidentalis. The sequence goes on along the minus strand of NW_023601322.1, from coordinate 50,677,014 downwards.
TGCAGAGCTGGTTGATGGGAGAGGCAGGCATGGCCAGTGCTTGGGTTTTAGACTGGCTCTTTCACACTCACTCGGGCAGTTCTTGCATCACACAGATGTTTGTGGTTCATCCTCAAGAGTCTCTGATTTAGGAAATTTGAGGTAGAGCCAGGGAATGTGTCCTCTGAAGTTTGCCAAGTGATCCTTCAGATTTCTTCCAACCTAGGTTTAATCTTTTAATGCTTGAAAGTAAAGGGAAATGAAAGTTTGGGATCTATCAAAAAGAATTTATTGGGACTTCCCTGTCCAAAACTGAGTGGAAATGACTGTGAATGCCCTGAGTGGTGGGGCGGGTCCATGGGGTGAGGTGCAGGGCCCACTTAGCGTTCCAGATGCAGGTTCAGACGCTGGCAGGGCCTCACAGCACTGTCTCCAGGCCACCCAGGGCTTCCTTGGTAGAGACACAGATGCCAGCGTGGTACATCTGGCACACTTTGAAGTCAGGAACTTTTAAAGAAAGAGACAAAGGAACCAAGTATTTCTTCAAGTAAGTTTTAGATTTTGACATGAGCACTTTAATGCAAACAATAGCTCAGGAGCCGAAAGAATTAAGACTTTATTTACAGCTACTCCTTTTTAGCTTCAAGGCCAATGTAGGGACAGATCACAACCCCAGCAGACAAGACCACTTGTTAGTGCAGAGGCTGGGGGAGTGGACGCCCTTGCAGGGTGTCAGCAGCTGTGATCCTCCAGAGGGACAGACCATTCAGGGGGAGAGGCAAGCCTTGGTACTAAGCCGGCTAATGTGCTGAACGGCCCCTCTGGCACCGCAGGGATGGCCAGGCCTCCCGGAGCAGAACCTGTCTCATCTTCCGCTCTCTCTAAGCTTGGCAGCTTCATAAAGTGTTTCCAATGGAGGGGCCCCAGGGATTCCAGGACAAAAATGCTGAAAAACCTCAAGTACAGTGGTATGTTTATAAAAATCACAGGGGCCTCAGTCTCACCAAAAAGAGGTCAGGGAAATGCATTTGTCTAACCTCAGAAAGGTTCTTGACCAGAGCTTTCTATTTGATTTAATCTACATCCGTAGCAATTTTATAATTGAATAATAAGTCATTTATTATGAAAGCTACAAGTGTGTTTTGACTGTGACCCAGGTGGCTCTGGCTGTGTTCTCTCTCTCGTCTCCATTTTCAAGTAGGTGACTGAACATTTTGGTCAAACTTCCTTCCTGGAGAAGGATTTTCAGTGTGTCCCTCACTTGTTGTATGGATCAGCAGATGCCTGAACCTCAAACCTCCTGTATCCAGATGGCAATGTGGGGGAGTGGGGCTGAGCCCACAAAATGTTGTTTGAGGGAGATGGATTAGCTGGTAGGAAGGGCTGATGCGGGAACTGGGCCTTCAGAGCTGAGAAGGGGTCCCGGGGGTGGAACTGCAGTCTAAGGCAGAGAGGCCAGAGAGCATGCGGATTCCGGGGTCTCCACGTGATTCTGCTTCAGTGCTTCAAGACAAAGAGTGTGAGAGGAAAGAGACAGACTGGTCCCACGTGTGGCCACACCAGATAGCTGGGCATTGTCTCTTTGCTCTCCAGGTAATATCACAGATCCCAGAGTTTTTCAACTGTGGGCCTGAAGTTGTGAAATCTGTGGACCTAAGGACAGGAGAAAACAAAGTGTCATGCATCTAAAATAGGCTCCTTTTGTCTTAAAGAGATGGTTTGTTTATATAATTCCTCAAAAAAAATACTAACCCTTCTTGAGAAAGATTATATTTAGCAAAAAATGTTTCCCATTTATTCTTTAAAAGCAAACCAAACAAAAACACATTAGCATATCCAGTTAAAATAATACATGGAAATATGTGTATGCACTGTGTATGTTTCTTTCCTAAATGCTCAGTGAGCGTCCTCAGGTGCCCAGATTGAACCAGCATATCTTCTCTGAAAGAAAAGATAGGAAGTACTTATATATTTAGCCAAGCAACCCAAGCATGCTTACCCTCCATCATCAGGAAATACTAAAATAGTGAGCAAAGACTTTAGAAAGAAAAGTGGTTTCCTGAGCACTGATTTGGCTCACCTTTTGGTTAAAGCAGTGTATTCTTTCATCAAGCCTCCCATAGCCTTGATGGCAAACTATAAATTTGAGAAACCAAACCCAGATTGATAAATGATATGATTATTAATGGGTGTTTCAGACAGTTTCTTTTTCTGCCCATAGAAAATGAGCACATGTGGGAAAGATGACATGCTGTTAGGAAGTCTATCACTAGTGATGCTTCTGCTTATTTCTTCAGAAAAGAAAGTTCCCTTTCCTTCAGTATATGTGGGGTCTCGGGCCTGGGGGCACTGAAGTCGTGGTCTGCATTTTTCTCCTGATTTGTGAAATTCACCACATTGAACCACAAACAACAAGCCAGGTAATCTCCTGGGCAGAGGGGCAGAGTGATGGATTGCAGTGTCTTCTCTTTATATTTATTTAGGTTGAAGGAGAAAAGCTAGATCCAGAAGAGGCACTGATCTATGAAGAGGATTTAGAAGAAGGAGATGGAGTTGATGGGGAGCTGGAAGAAAGCACAAAATTGAAAATATTCCGCAGGCTTGCCTCTGTGGCTTCCAAGCTTAAAGAATTTATTGGCAACATGATAACCACCGCTGGAAAAGTTGTTGTGACAATTTTACTTGGTTCATCAGGTGAGAGCTTCTGATACAGGGTGCAGTACAAGTGGGTTTCTGGTCAACAATGGCAGAAATGATTAAAGAGGAGATAAAGAAGGAAACAATTCTATTCTAAGCCCCCCCCCACCTCTCTATGTATGTAAATACATGTACTGACCACATACAACAATACAAATGTTTTTTCCTGTTTGCACTAATTTTTATGTTTTCAGATGATTTCTGTTAACTTCTGTGAAAGCAGTCTTTTTCCATATATAAGTAATGTCATTTTCTATATGTAAATCAGAAATATCATTATTCTCCCTCAAAGTCTATGCATGTTGATGTGCTACAATGACTAAAAGTCCCCATTCAGCACTGCACATGTACACATGTACCTTCGGAGAGATGTGTTTACATTGAGTCACTAGTAATCTTAATTTAACTCTCCAGGATATACTATTTTCTTCCTAGTTAGATTATAATCTTCCAGCACAGACACTCACTTCCTTTAAATTTTGGCTACAAATTGCTTATTCCATAATAATGTTATCTTGATGTTTTCCTTCCTTCCATTCCTCTGTTCAGCATAGCCCCAGAGCTACAGTGAAGTTCATTCCATATTGCTTAGAGGAGATTTCACAAGATGAAACAACCTGTTTTTAACAGGAACAATGTAGAAAAGTGAACAGGATTTCTCAAAAAAATATAGCCCAGTATTTTGATCTTCACCATCTGGTATTTCCCCATACTTACAAATAACACTTTATGTATAATTTTTACTCATAATAAAATAGCATATATTTTGATTTTAAGTAAAATGTGATAGTATTTTTTAAATTTTATCAATACCTAAATCATATGAAGGAAATTTGCATAATTCCCAATAGTACTTATACTGAGTGATAGATGGCCTTCTCATCTACGCAGTTATTCATGATCACATCTCCTTTTCCCATAGGTATGATGTTGCCATCATTGACCTCATCAGTATATTTCTTTGTATTTTTGGGTCTGTGCACTTGGTGGTCCTGGTGCCGGACATTTGATCCATTGCTCTTCAGCTGTCTCTGTGTTCTGCTCGCAATTTTCACTGCGGGACACTTGATTGGACTTTATTTATACCAGTTCCAATTCTTTCAAGAAGCAGTTCCACCCAATGACTACTATGCTAGGTAAGAGAAATTAAGGTATTTCAGGGGAATGTCCCCTTCTTTGTGTGCTTATTGGATTTGCATGGATTCTTCTTGATACCAATGGTTGTGCTAAGCAAAGATTTGGCATGAAGGGAAGCAATTTAATGCTTTAAATTTTTTGAGTGATGTAATCTGGAAGGAATAGGAAGGTCTATTCAGACAGTAGAAGGTCTCTTCAGACAGAGGTGCTGCTGAGACTTGCTAGGGAGAAGTTTCTCTTTGTACCACGTAGAGCAGACACATGGCCTCAACTGTGAAAATTCAGGAAGAATATTTTACATCAAATATAACAACAATGTGCCAAAGAATCTAGCTAGCAGGATTTCTCAGAGGGAAAAAAAGAACAAATTGAACATAAAAAATAGCATTATTATTGATAACCAGTAACTATTTTTTTATAATAAGTAATTTATTTGTCTACAATACTAGAAGATACAAAATGACCTATAATGACAGAGAGCAGAATGGTGGTTACCTGAGAAAGAAAAAAATATATATGTTGTTTGGAAAAACAGCTTACAAAACAGAAATACAGTGTGACAGCTTTTTTTTTCATTAAGGTATATGCCTACAGGTAATTTATCTTTGAAAGATAGATTCCTAGTTAATTTTTGTTTCATTATTTTGCTAAATAATCATTAACATTACTTATGTTACTTTTAACATTTGAAATGTTTTAAGGAAAATAATAGTAACTGATTATAAAAATTTTAAAAAAATGAAATTTATTTCATAATGTAAGAGATAGAGATTTAAGTTGGTTCAATTGGATATGACTCTTATATTAACTCCCTTTTGTGAAAATGAGGAATAAAAGTAAAGAATCCAACATTTACTCTGACTCTTTAAAAGGAACTGTAAGCCATTCTTAATGAGGGAAATCTCCTTCTGCAGAGAGAGTGCCAGCTAATGAAAGGCAAAGGAATAATGGTTAGAAAATTACCATTTATCAATTCTTAATGAAATACTAAATTCTGGCCACAAACTGAAACCCTTACTAAAAAGGCTGTTAGGCTAAAGGATGCTTGCAAAAATGACAAAGAAAGACCTCACTGATTATTTGCTGATTGTAAAGGAAAAATCAAGTCTTTACAATGTTGGCCAACGTTGGTCAAGCAATTGATCATAATTCACATTACGTAACACAGAGTAACTCAGCATTTCACACATCTTTTTGTAATGCTATGTGCAGTAGAAAGTATCTTACTGTTAATCTCTTAAAATCTTTCATTTAAGGAAACAGGAAGAGGAGTAAGAGCAGTTTAATAGACTCCATGGGCAAACAATCAGAAAAATACAGACTGGGGATTTTACAAGGCAAATGATCTTATCTCTTCAACAGTCAGAATCATGAAAAAGAAGTATATATGCAGGGAGTGAGGGCAGGAGATGCTCTAATTTTAAAAATTAAACCTAACAAGCAAATGCAAAGCATGACTCTTAATTGCATCTTAGTTCAATGGCAAATATCGAAAAAATATTCTTGGGGTTAAATATAGGAAATTTTAATACTCATTGGCTGCTAGCTGATAATATAGAATTACTGCCTATTCTGAGGTTCATGATGGTATTGTGGTTATGCAGGAAAATATTATTTTAGGAAATACATCCCAAATTATTTGGGGGTGAAGTATCGCATTGTCTGAAACTTTCTTCTGATTTATAAGCAAATATAAGAGTGAGAAAAGTTATATTATTTGAACTAGGTGATTGGCATAAGGTTGTCTATTGTTATATTTGAACTTTTCTTTGTGGAAAAGTTCATAATTGAAAGTTATAAGAAAAAGAAAAAGGAACAGGCATAGTAGGAAAAACTGTAAAAGTGAGATGGAGAATGTGCCAGAACTCTCTCTGAAGCCATTGGGAAGTGGGCTAGGCACATTTTTTCTTCTTGTTCAGAGCTGAGGTATCTGTATTTTAAAAGAATAAGAATGTTATCACATCAACAGTATAGGTTGGCATCTCTCTTATAAGATGTCCTCATGTGATTTTTATGTAATAGAAAAAAATGAAGAGGCAATGTGTATATATATATATATATATATATAATTATTAGTTTTGTTTTTATCGATTTATGCATAAAATACAATCATAATAAAAGCTCATTTGTGTCTATGTCTACACAATGTTACAAAAAAAGTCAATCAAGTTCTAAACCCTATTATATTCTGTTAAATTCCCCCTGAATTCCAATTTTGACTTAACCTGAAAGCTCAACAAGTATAACTGCAATTCTATCTTAAAAGAGAAGAATGTTACATAGACATATAAAAATTGAAGAGTCAGTCATGGAAGCCACCTAAGTGTGTACTGATGGATGAAAGGACCAAAGAGATGTGGTATATACATACAATGGAATATTTTTTTCATAATAAAAGAAAATTCTGTCATTTAGAACATGAATGTAACTTGAGGGCATTGTACAAAGTGAAATAAGCCAGAAAAAAAGAAAAAAAAAGACAATAATTATATGGTATCACTAATATGTAGAATCTAAGAAACAGAATTGATACCCCTGACTGGTTGTCAGGGGCAGGGGGTAGAAGAAATAGTCAGAGATTGGTAAAATGGTATAATTTCAGTTATAAAATGACTAGTGTCTGAGGATCTAATGTACAGCCGGGTGACTATACCTAATAATACTGAATTGTATGCTTTAAATTTTCTCAGTGTAAATATTAAATATTCTTAACAAAAAAAAAAAGGTAAGGTGATATTAACTGAGGTAATCACTTCACAACACATGTGTATATCAAATCATCAGATTAGGTACTTTAAATTTATTATATTTCATTTCTCAATTGTTTCTCAACAAAACAAGGGGGTTGGGGAGCCAAGAAGCCTTTTAATGGTGCAAATTGACATATGATTTATTTTAGGCAAGAGTGAGTAAATGCTAAATTTCAAGTTAGACATTAGTCTAGACTAAATTAATCCTTTGCTTTCTTTTAGCTATTTAATTTTTAGCTTATTGAACACAAACAGAAAAAATGTTTTGTACTGTTAGAAGGGCTGAATTGGGGGGAATGATTTAATTGGGACTGTAATTGTCCTTCCTACTCCTTCTTCAGAGCAGTGGTCTTCTCACAGAGGCTCCCCTGCTAGTTTAAGGATCTTTTCTGCCATCTAGAGACTGATGACATGAAATACAAAGAATATTAGACCCACTCATATACATCAGCCAACCTTTTTCTGTAGAGGATTGCTTAAATAATTTAGGATTATAGGCCCCTGGTGTGTGTCAAAGTTCTTTCAAGAAGCCGTCATACTACAAAAGCAGCCATAGAATGAGTGTGGCTGTGTTGCATGAAATCTTTGTTTGTGGCCAGCAAAATTTGGATTCAATTATTTTCACAGTGCATGAAATATTATTTTTCTTTTTCTTTTTTCCAGCTACTTAGTATTGTAAAAACAATTGTCAATGCACAAGCTATAAACATTTGGTAACCTTTGCCAACATTTGATATAGATAATAACAGTTGTAATAGTGTAATATATTTATTTTCCCTTTGAATTGTCATAAACTTTATAATTGTAGACTTTGCTTAAATGGTACCCTTAAACAGTTTAAAAGGTCTATTGCTATGGGCCTCTCTGGTGGCCCAAGGGGTTAAGTCTCAGGGCTATCAAGCTCTCACAAGACACTGCAGCATGAGTTTGATCCCTACCCAAGGAGAACTCTTAGGATATATTAACAATGTTCACATATGCTGCACTGTTAACTGGAGTCATCATACTGTACATTACATCCCTAGTACTTACTTTATTTATAACTGGAAGTTTGTACCTTTTAACCATCTTCCTCTACTTCTCCCTCCCCCTTACCATATTTGTTAACCAAAATTCAAGGTCTTTTTCTATGAATTTGTTATCTTCTGTTTTGATTCTTCATATAAGTTTCTGTCTGATTTATTTCATTTGGCATGATGGCCATGGGGGCGGGGGGGGGGGTCCCTCCATCCATATTGTAGCAATTGGCAGAATTTGGTGGAATGGTTGTTTTATATATATATATATATATATATATATATATATATATATATATATACATGCATAGATACCACAGTCTCTCTTTTATTTTTAAAGATTTATTTATTTATTTATACAAGCACCGGGTACAGGCAGCTTCGCAGCCCAGCGCTCAACCACTGCGCCACTAGGGAGGCCCATACCACAACCTCTTTAGTCTTTCATTTGTCAATGGGCATTTAGGTTGTTTCCCTATTTTCTTAAAACAAACTTTGAGGGCCTCCCCTGGTGGCACAGTGGTTGAGTGCCGGGCTGTGAAGCTGCCCGCAGCCTCTGAAGTGCCTTTTCGATCCCTGGCTGCCTGCGAGGGGCCCACATGGCGCACAGACCTTTCCTGCCGTACCTGCTGCTCCCCTCGGCAGTGTATTTCGTCAGTCTGCCTGGTCTGTTCCCCGCTCTGGCTCTGGTGAATTATCTCACCCTCCCGCACTTCTGACTATACCCAGTGCTTATATAAATAAATAAATCTTTAAAAAAATAAAAATTAAACAAAACAAACTTTGAGGGGCCTCCCTGGTGGCACAAGGGGTTAAGCACAATGCTAAGGAGCTATCCACAGCATCTGCAGCACGAGTCGATACCTGGCTGGCCAAAGAGCAACCCACATGGTGCAGCAGACCTGTCCTGACTCACCGGCTGCTTCCCTCAGTATATTTCAGAATAGCTGCCTGTTCTGTTCCCTCCTCTGCCTCTGGTGAATCCTCTCACCCCCACACCTCTGGCTTGTATCCCAGTTCTTGTATGCATAAATAAATAAATCTTTTAAAAAAATCAAGCTTTGAATCACAGTGCACATGCTGCTTTATAACTCACTTTGCTCAAGCTCTTCATTTTCCCACTTTATAAAATGTTTTTCTAAAATGTGATTTGCATAGACTGGAAAATATTTGACTATATAGGTGTGTTATGATTTAGCTAATGCCTGACTTTTAACTGTGTGCATTTATATTTCTTCATGTTTACTGTCTTGGGACATGATATGGATGTGCTGTTTCTAACTTGAAGTAAAGCTCACAGTGAGCAAGCTGTGGCCTCAAGTCCCCTCAGCTGTGACAGAACACTACAGGGCCACTTGGTACTTGCTTTTGCTGGAGAATCTGCAAGTTTCAATGACCCTGGGCCCACATCATAATAATTAACCGATTTGTGGTCCCTCACTATACAAGTGTTGTAAATTAAGATATCTTACCCAGGTGTGGCATAGATTTGGGGATTCATTTTTCTCTTCAGGTGATGTCCTTTTTCAACCCAATAATCCCAAGAGATCATAGGTCTCCTCCATTGGTACCTGTAATGGAATATTCACATTACATTTATCCAGGGAAAGATGTAGAGAACATGAATGGGGCCCAGAAAATGCATGGATAGACAGGAGACCAAGTTTCACATGGAGGAGGAACAGGGGAGTGATATTGCCTTGGAGGCAGAATCTGTGATTTCCTTCCATTTGTGCACTGAGCAATTGCATCGCCATATTTTCCAGAACATAATTCAAGGCACATGATTTGATTGCTGTGAGTGTACTTATGTTAAGGCTAAGGCACTGTGTCAGAAACTGGGATTAGGGCCTCCCCTGGTGATGCAGCGGTTGAGCGTTGGGCTGCGAAGCTGCCCCCAGCCTCTGCAGCACCGGTTCGATCCCTGGCCCCTGGCAAGGATCCAATGTGGAGTGACAGACCTCTCCTGTCTCGCCCGCTGCTCCCCTCAGCAGTGTATTTTGTTGGTCTGCCTATTCTGTTACCCGCTCTGCCTCTGGTGAATTCTCTCACCCTCCCACGCTTCTGACTGTACCCAGTGCATGTATAAATAAATAAATAAATAAATAAATAAATAAATAAATAAATAAATAAATAAATAAATAAATAAATAAATAAATAAATCTTAAAAAGGAAAAAAAAAGAAAGTGGGATTATCCCTTGAACTTTCATGTTTTATTATTTAAAAATACATTTCAAAACATTATAGTCATCATAGATAGTAATTTCTCAGATGGGTCTAGGCAAAGGGCTTTAAAAGCCCCTGGAAAGCACTCAACATTCTACATGCCATTAAGAAAATTTGTGTTTCAAGGGAGGTCAAAATATCAATAATTTGGAATTTGGGTGAAGTTGATTCCAACTCTCATGGATGATTATGAGGTGTTCAAGCCTTCAGTGGAGGAAGTGACTGCAGGTGTGGTAGAATTCAAATTAGAAGTGGAGCATGAGGATGTGACTAAATTGCTTTTACCTCACGATGAAACTCTCAGGGGTAAGAACTTGCTTCTTATGGATGAGCAAAGAGGTTTCTTAAGATGGAATCTATTCCTGGTGAAGATGCTGTGAACATTGTTGAAATGGCAACAAAGGATTTAGAATATTACATAAACTTAGTTGATAAAGCAACAGCAGGGTTCAGAATGACTGACTGCAATTTTGAAAGAAGTTCCAGTATGAGTAAAACACTATCAAACAGTATCTTTTGCTATCGAGAAATCTTTCATGAAAGAAAAAGTCAATCATACAGTAAACTTCATTGTTGTCTACTAATTAATACAAAGTAAAAATCAAAATCAATAAGCAACTATAAACCAGAGACACACTATGGGGTGGGGAGGGGGGAAAGGAAGGACTAGGGTCAAAATAAGGGGGGGGGTGCAATCGTATGGGGAATATAACCAAAATGAAAATGCATTGTGCAAAAATGAAAAATGATGTAAGAATTATATAAAGTAAAATATTAAAAAAAAAGAAATTGCCACAGCCACCATGCCTTTAGCAACCAGCACCCAGCTCAGTCAGCAGCCATAACAATGAGGCAAGAAACTCCACCAACAAAAAGATTACGACTGGCTGGGGCTCAGATGATGGTTAGCATTTTTTCTAGTAATGAAGTATTTTTAATTAAGTTATGAACATTTATAGACATAATGCTACTGCACACTTAATAAACTACAATGTAGTGTAAATATGACTTTAAATGCACTGGGAAATAAAAAAAAATTGTTTAACTTTCTTGTGATGTGCGCTTTATTGTGGTGGTCTGGAAACCAACCTCAATATCTCCAAGGTATGTCTGTATATGAATTTATGCTATTTTTATATTAATTATAAAAGTGTCAATAATATGTAAGGAGTAATAAAGGACTCAGTGTTTTATATCTTTTCCTTCTAATTTGGAGAAGTAAGTGGGTCTTTTAGAAAATGAAACAATGCAATCAATTCTTCTGTTAGGTCTGCCACAGCATGCCTTGCTGCTATATAATATAGGTTATTTAAACAAATACACTTGCGCCTAGCCCAGGATTGCTTTGGTGTGCTTGTCTTGCATTAGAGTAATCTGAGGTTTAGTAATAGAAACAGCACAGAAACTGTTAGTGGAGACCAGTTGGCAGGAGCTTCTTGCAAAAACAGTCCATTGAGTGGAGAAAAATAAATGTAAAGCAGGTTATTTTAATGCTATTATTAATGGTTATTTTAATGCTAAGGAATGTAAATTAACCCAACCAAGTTAACACTTTCCCTTTACATTTTTGCTAAAAGATTACACTGGTAGTTGTTAATCTATAGAGTTACTGACTTGTAGAGTGAGTAAATGATAGTCAAGCATTTTATTTAATTTTGAAGACTACTAATGACTTAGTTGAATTATTCTACAGATTTCAGACAGAGTTCATTAGTATTCATCTCAAAGATGAAAAACAGACACCAAAAGAGATATCAGTTGACTCTGCACAGATACGTAGGAAATCAACAGAATATTAATACTGGAAACCCATGTCCATATGGGCAATTTTCCATATGTTATGGCCGCTTGGGGCCATAAGTAGTTGCGTTGTTGACCTCACATCCCTGGGAAATTAGGTGTCTTACCTTACCCAGCCATTGTACACAATAGTAGCTGCCACATCCAGCCAGGCCCATGCACTTTTGTAGAAATGTCTATTTATCAGACCTAAAACTTCCCAACCTCACTGCCAGAATGTTAGTTAGCCTTGACTTAATGTCTTGGACCACTTTCTCACCCTTTTTCTATTGAGGACATTTTCCAGGAAGGGTGTTTCTTACAGTCTCATGGAGAAGCTGCCCTTTTCTCTGAGGGTATCAAGAATGTCCATGGTGCCTGACAGTGGAGACTCATTCTGGAGGGTTAGTATTTACAAGAGCAGCTTACCTGCTCACACACAACTATAGGTCCAGGACTTTCTGCCCAATGCTCTCCCTCTGTCAAGGATAGGATGATATGGAAAGGATCCCACCACTACCTGAAATCTCCTTCTCTGGAATCCAACAGCTTGGATTGAACTTTGGCCCTGCTGCTTTCTAGAGAGACCATCCAGGCACAATGTTACTAAATTTTCTGCACTTGTGTAGCTGTGTCTATTTATAGAGAAAACAGTGCTTGTCTCAGAGGATGAATGTTGTATTAAAGAGGAAAACACATATCCACCTACTGGCAAAGTGAGGGGTTTATAAAGAAAAGAAGGTATACTAATTTTATTGCTGTAGTCATCATATTATGCACATCAAATATTTTTATTTTTCAAATGAATTCCCCCTCAACACTCATCAGGTCTAACACAACTGATCACATAGTGGGTTCTCAGGAAATCCCTGTAAAATCTTGGTTTCGCTCTCTGCCTCCTAAAACCCTTGCATTTTATCTTTCTCTATCAAAATAATACAAAACATGTCTCTGCTGATCCTGAATTCCCAGCCTCACTTGTGACCCCTGGCTAGAATATATGTAAGAAAATGACTTCCCAGAAAGGTCACTGTCAGTTTTAACACATGGTTGCAACCCACTGCACATCCTCTGGCTATTGAATATCTAATTAGCCGAAACTAAGGGGACTATGGTATCTGCAGTTCTTTAAATGTGGTGTTGGCAAATATTTTTTTTTTTTGGCTTGAGAAAAATGATGGTTTTAGATTTATTTAGAAAAATCAAGAATAGCTTTATTCCTCCCCGATGGTTAACATAAATGTGGTTAAATTAGTAAGTAGCTTTCACTTTTGAAGAAATGAGAGATTTCAGTTCATATTCAACATGTTTTTCAGGGTCCTTGTTTACCTCTTATTTAGAGATTTTGGGTAATGTTTACTAATTTCTTTGGGTTTTATCTGAGGCCTGAGGCTACCACCCCACTCCAGGTGCTGTGGTGAATGCTGGGGAGATGACGCATATGGGTCTGCAGTGCAGGGCATTAGAGGGTAACCGAAAAGTATGAGTTCCACTTGCCTTCTCCAGTTTTCTGTGTAGAAAACACACATAGTTGTGATATTTTTATTAAAATGTCACATGTGAGAGTAAGAATGCTTTCCTTTGCCAATTGATTTCCAATTATATGATATCTAGTAGTTTAGTAAAACCCCTATCAGTAAAATGCCTTTCATCTTCTCTTAAAAAGTCTCACCACAAGGGCCTCCCCGGTGGCGCAGCGGTTGAGCGCTGGGTTGCAAAGCTGCCGGCGACCTCTGCGGCGCCGGTTCGATCCCTGGCTGCTCCCCGGCCACCGAAGGAGGGTCCCACATGGTGCGCAGACCTCTCCTGCCACCCGCTGCTCCCCTCAGCAGTGTACTTCGGTCTTTCTGCCTGCTCTGCTCCCCGCTCTGGCTCTGGTGAATTCTCTCACCCTCCCGCGCTTCTGACTGTACCCAGTGCATGTATAAACAAAACGAACGAACAAACAAACAAATAAAAAAAAAAAAAAGTCTCACCACAATCTTTGTATTTCTGATACAAAAAAAAAAAAAAATCAATGCTGACGATTTAACAATGTTTCTTAGTATTCTCCTTACAAAACAAAACATGCTCTTTAAGCAAACCTAAGTTGAAATTATATATGTGTGTATTTATATATAAAATGGGAATGATTATAATAGGAATGGTACCTGCGGGCCTCCCTGTTGACCTAGGGGTAAGTGTCAGTGCTATTACTTCTACAGCCTGATTTGGATCCCCAGCCAGGGATCTAACCCACATGGGGCAGCAGACCTCTCCCGTCTTACCCGCTACTCCCCTCAGCAATGTATTTATGTCTGTCTGCCTGTTCTGTCCCCCACTCTGTGTCTGGTGAATCTTCTCACCCTATGCACCTCTAGCCTACACTCCATTTCTTCTACTAAAATAAATTAATTAATTAGTTAAAATTGTAAGAAATGGTATCTTCCCATCATGAATATTAAATGAATTAATGTGTTTAAAAAAAAAATCTCCTAGTACATAGTAAGAACTGTAAGGATGTAAGGATGCATGTAAACAAATTTGTTAAATATGTGGACTTAGTAATTAGGTATTCAAATCTCTAATCAAATTCAAATCTCTAACTAAAGTTCAAAACTTTAAACGAAATCAAAACTTTAGTAACACTATTGTAAGCATAGTATTTCATATACTTTATATGTAAACTTTGAGTTCAAACAAGAATTTGGATCTTAGGCAATACAGTTGTGCCTAACACCTAACTTAGATATAGTGATTGATTTTGGTCAGTTACACTGTATAAAGCACTTACTTTATGTCTGTATTTCTTACATAATTTTCATAGTAACCCTAGAAGATAGGTATTAATATTTCATGTCCATTTTTTAAAAGACAAAACTGAGACTTATAAGAGGTTGAGTAACACGTTAAAGTCACATACTTGTTAAATAACAGAACTAGAATTTGAGCCTATGGGCCTCCCCGGTGGCGCAGCGGTTGAGTGCTGGGTTGCGAAGCTGCCCGCAGCCTCTGTGGCGCCGGTTCGATTCCCGGCTGCTCCCCAGCCACCAGAGGCGGGGTCCCACATGGCGCGCAGACCTCTCCTGCCGCCCGCTGCTCCCCTCAGCAGTGTACTTCGGTCCTTCTGCCTGCTCTGCTCCCTGCTCTGGCTCTGGTGAATTCTCTCACCCTCCTGCACTTCTGACTGTACCCAGTGCATGTCTAAACAAACAAATAAATAAATAAATAAAAATACATGCCTCTTTAAAAAAAAAAAAAAAGACTATTTAGAATTTGAGCCTAATTTTGTGTCCCCAAAGCTTGTGCCCTATTATCTATACTGTGTATAACCCATGATCATAAAATAGTAAAGACATCTTGTAATGTTTTCACTACCTTCTAGAATATTTATGAACTTTACGTCATACTACCATGTACCAAAATGACTTTTAGGTGACCAGTCTTTTCACCTTCTTTCTCTCATAGAGGTCCTGGGCTGTACCTGGAGCCCATAGGGGACATTTGTAGCTATAGCAACATGTGGCAGCCCATTGATCTTGCCTAATGACGTTGGAAATAGCTGGTCCTTTTGGATACACAGCCTTTGGATTCAGGCAAGGGGTGTTAGATTTGCCTAACTAAAAGGCAGGAGCACATTTAATTTATCTTTGTGTTCCCGGAATATATGGTGTCATCCCTAACATTCTTCAGACTCCAGTGATCCCTTCCTAAGTGAGAAAAATGGTCTATTTTGCATTTAATCTTTCAGAATATGAAGAAGAATGAAGATTAGGCCTAGTTAGTTTACAGTTAGGTTTTTTCTAAATTTCCTCCAAATAACAGGTATTAATGAACATATTACAAGCTCTGTTTAGATGGTACATGTAGGTTCTTTTAACTTTTAAAATTAATAGCAAATTAATGATGGTAGAACTTCTTGTGATAGGAAGATGGGCTGTTCCTTCAAGTTGAGATAACAACTTATGAAAAATTAAATCCATAGTGATCTTTTGAGAAAGGGCATCTTGGAACAAAATAATGATTTTGCTATCAAACTTTTTATTGGAAAATGTGCCCATCATGTTTGTTAGAGTTAAGATTTTCCTCCGTGGTCTGGATTTTAATTGATTGCAGCAATGCTTCATTAATTTTTTAGTTTGATTGAACACAAGCCAATTTGGATAACTTGTGAAGTATTTTGAAAGTAGGTATACTGGATGATATTGCCTTGTAATTGCTGGACTTACTAAAGTTCAGAATGTTGCTTATGCTGTAACTTCTGCTGTTGTATCTCCATTTTAGTTCTAAGCATCTATGACTCATAGGTAAAAGATTAACTCTGAATATAAGAACAAAGATGCTATGATTTTCTCTTCATAGTTTCTCTAAGGAAGTTTTCTGCTGAGAAAATTTAAGAAATGGTTTCATAAATTTGTTAGCTCCTCGTTATTGGAGTAAGTGCTGTAATTGTTTATCTTAACAGCTTTCTTGACATATAATGGATATGTCAAAAGCAAAAGCTGTAAAATCTACTTACATTGTACAATTTGACAAGTTGAGACATAAACAGAAACCATCACAACAATTGAGTTAATAAGCACATCTGTGAAACCCAAATGTCTCCTCATACCCGTTAGTCTCATCTCTTTCTCCCCACCAGACCACTGGTTAACCACTGAGCTGCTATCTTTAACTAGAATTGTGTACATTTTTAGGATGTTATATAAATGAAATCAAGCAAGTATGTGCTCTATTGTTGTTGTTAACATGTTTTGCCTAGGGGACAGAAGATGGCACAGCCCTGACTTGTTCACCCAGTCTAGATGTTGTTTTTGTTTATTTGGCCATGTTGTATTTGAGTTGCAGTTCTTACAATTCTTACTGAGTATGGTTAATCTTTTTAAATTTTAGGCATTCTAACAGGTGTGTACTTGTAATTCCTTGTGGTTTCAGTTTAATTTTCGTTTCCTAATGACTAATGAAGTTGAGGAGCCTTTCATTAGCTAGTTTTACAAATATGTGTCTTTTTGATGAAATGTATGTTAAAATATTTTTTCCGCTTTTAAAAAATCAAAGCTGTTTGTTTTTTTGGTGTTACGTCTTAAGAATTATTTAGGAAATCAGGATACAAGTCATTTATTAGACATATGTTTTTGCAAATATTTCCCCAGTCTGTGAATTATCATTCTCTCAGTAGTGTTTTGCAAGAACAGATTCTTTTTTTTTTTTTCATTTCTGTTTCTTTGTAACCTTTTTTAATGGAATAATGCTTCTAGTGTGGGAGTTAAAAACTTTGTGGGAGAAGGGAGTAGGATTAAAATAAGGGGGGTGGAACTATAATGAAGATGAAAATGCATACATTGTGCAAAAATGAAAAATGATGGAAAAAATATTTATAACGAAAAATGCTCAAAAAAATAAAAATAATAATAAAATTAAGAGTTTTTGGGGAAAAAAAGAAATCTTTGTCAGTCCAGAGTCAAGAACTAAATTAAGAAAGATTGGGCAGAATGAAGTACTAGGAGACAAAATATTTAAAGACCTGTAAGAAAGGTTAAGAGACAAAGGTTAAAGTTAAGAGATAGAGAATAGGTAAGAAGGTCTAGCTTGCATTTGATTGGAAACTTACCCAGAAAATAGAGAGAATGGGGTAGTCAATATTTGAAGAACCACAGTGTAATTTTTTTTCAGGGTCAACAAATCAATTTACTGTTTTTTAAATTTTTTAATGTTTTATGAAATATTTTATTTTATATAATTCTTACATAATTTTTCATTTTTGCATAATGTATGCATTTTCATTTTGGTTCTATTCCCCATACAATTCCCACCCCCTTTTCCTGACCCTAATCCCTCTTCTCCTCCCCCCACCCCCCACTGTATTTTGTCTCTGGTCTATAGTTGCTTGTTGATTTTTACTTTATTGCAATTAGTCTTTTTCCTGGTCCCTTATTTAGGTTTTCTAAATTCCTGCTATGAGTGAGATGAGACTATCCTGTATTTTTCTTTTTCTTTCTGACTTATTTCTCTGAGCATGATCCCTTCCAACTCCATTCATGTTGCTGCAAATTGCATGAGTTTATCTTTTTTGCTTGCTGAATAATATTCCATTGTGTATATATACCACATCTTCTTGATCCAGTCATCTATTTTTGGGCATTTGGGTTGTTTCCATAGCTAGCTGTTGTAAATATCAATTTACTCTTTTAAGAAGTCTAATAAAATGAAAAATTATTTTTAAAAAATTTGTAACTTTGTGAAACCTAGATTCTCAAAAGCTCTTTTCAATATTTTCTTCTAGAAATTGTGTGGTTGTTTTTGGAGTTTCTTTTTTTTGGGGGGGCTGGGCTATAATTTCAAATTATTCCATAATCACTTGTTGAGATGATTATCCTTTCCTCACTGAATTTCTTTTGTATATTTGTTAAAAATCTGTGCCCATGTATACATTCTCAAATTTATATATGAACTCTAGTCTATAGCATTGATTGATTCATCTTTATGGCATTGTTTTGATAGCTGTAGCTTTACAATAACTTTGGACTTATGTAGTTTTTTTTTTAATTTTTAGTTTTTTTAAGTCCATTTCCATATGAATTTTAAGTCAGTTTATCAATTTCTGCATTAGTGTTGGGATTTTGACTGGGATTGCATCGAATCTTATAATGATTTGGGCAGCATTATGTTATGATGCAGAAGCTTGGTACAGCTCTCCATTTATTTAGAACTTTAAAAATTTCTATTAACAGAGCTTTTTAATTTTTATGCACAGATCTTGTACATCTATTTTCAGAGTTATCCTGTAACTATTTCTTAATTTTGATGTGATTATAAATGGGAAATTTTATTCCTATTTCTGATTGTTCATTACTAAGTAATAAAAATTTAATGACATTTTGTATATTTAACTTATATCCTGCTACCTTGCTTGACACTTAACACATTGAGTATACAGAATTTTTTCAATATACATTCAGTCAGGTTTTCTACATAGATAACTATGTCATCTGTGAATAAAAATAATTAATCTTCATCTTCTCAATCTACATAGCTCTTATTGCCTTTTTTTTCTTTTTTTATTTCTTTTTGTTTATTTTTATTTTTTATTTTTTAAGATTTATTTTATTTATTTATACAAGAACTGGGGTACAGGCCAGATGCTCAGGAGGGTGAGAGGATTCACCACAGACAGAGCGGGGAACAGAACAGGCAGACTGATGAAATACACTGCTGAAGGGAGCAGCAGGCGAGACAACAGAGGCTTGCCTCTCCATGTGGGACCCTCTCCTGCTGGCCGGGATCCAACTGGCACTGCAGAGGCTGCGGACAGCTCCACAGCGCAGCGTGCAACTGCCTGCGCCACCAGGGGAGGCCCTCTCATTGCGTTTTCTTGTACTATTACAATTATTTAAAAACACTCTGGTTTATTTTTTTAAAGATTTATTTATTCATGCATACAAGAACTGGGGTACTGGGCCTCCCTGATGGCGCAAGGGATTAAGCACCGCACTATGAAGCAATCCACAGCCTCTGCAGCACAAGTTCGCTCCCCAGCCGGCCAGGGACAAACCACATGGCGAGGCAGACCTCTCTTGTCTCGCCCGCTGCTCCCCTCAGCAGTGTATTTCAGTCAGTCTGCCTGTTCTGCTCCCGACTCTGTCTCTGGTGAATCCTCTTACCACTCCCCTGCATCTCTGGCTTGTACCCCACCTCTTGTGTGCATAAATAAATAAATAAATCTTAAAAAAAAATAGAACTGGGGTACAGGCCAGAGGTGGGGTGGTGAGAGGACCCACCAGAGACAGAGTGGGGAACAGAACAGGTGGATCCACTGAAATACACTGCTGAGGGGAGCAGCGGGTGAGACAGGAGAGGTCTGCTGTGCCTTGTGGGTTGCTCCCTGGCTGGCCGGGGATCGAACTCATGCTGCAGTAGCCACAGACAGCTTCACAGGTTATGTCTTAACCCCTTGAGCCACCAGGAGGCCCCAACACTCCAGTTTAATATTGAAGTGGTGAAAATGGACAAAGTTTTCTTGTTCTCCAATTTTTGGGAGAAAACGTTCAGTCTTTCATCACTAAGTATGATGTTGATTCTAGAGTTTTCGTAGATGTTCTTAATCAACTTGACAATGATCTCCATGTTTATTCTTAGTTTACTGAGAGTTTTAAACCACAATGGATGTTAGGTTTTGTCGAATGCTTTTTCTATACCTATTGAGGTTTTTTTTTTTTCTTCTTTCTCTTTTGATCTCTTAATAAAGTGAGCTGATTTTTGAATATTAAGCCACCAGGTATTCCTAGGATAAATCTCACCTGGTCAAGCAGGATTAACCCTTTTATATATTATATATTTTTATATATTATTGAATTTTAATTGATAAAATTTTGTTTAAACTTCTTGCATCTATGTTCATACTATATATTAATCAGTACTTTTATTGGGTTGGCATGCAGGGTTTGGGTTGGGTAATTCTTAGGAATTTTATCTTTAAGTTTTTGCATCACATCATTCCAGTCTCTCCTTGCTTGCAGTGTTTCTCTAGAGAACACTGATGTTAGCTTAATAAGGATTCCTTTTTAAGAATTGCCATCAATATCATTTCTTTGTCTTGAACTCTTGGAAGATCCAGTGTTCTTTATTATCCTGATTTGGATATTAATTTCCCTTTCCAAATTTTGAAAGTTTTTCTTCTATTATTTTTTTAAAATATATTCTCTGTTCCTTTCTGCCATTCTTCCCATTCTGGGGTACCTATTATTTTGATATTACCTTTCCTCATGGAGTTGGGTAGTTCTTGAAGTGCTCTTCATTTTTTCTACTTCATTTCTCTTTTTCTTCACTTATTTTGCAACTTCATATATTTACTTCTTAAATTTCTTTGATGTACTCTTTTATTTGGCTTATCCTACTTCCATAGCTTTCCATAGTATTTGTCATCCCACTCTGCTAATCTTTTTACATCCTGCAAGTCCATTATATTCTTACTAGATGATCATTTTCAATCTTCATGTCATTGATTTTGCTCCTCATTCATTTGTTTTTTCTGAATTTTCTTATATACCGTAGATCTGCTTTTGTGTCACTTTTCTGTGTTCTTAGAATTTCTGTGTGACAATAAGCATGAATTCTGTGTCTGGTAGAAGGAACAGATCTTTCATGACATTGTGATTGGGTTTTGGAGATTTGTTCTCTTTCTGTGGTGTGGCATTTTTAGGACTCAGGTGACCATTTGTTGTGTTTTTCCATCTCCCCATTCTTTGCTTTCAAGGCCATGATGCTGTCAGTGAAGCTTCTGCTGTACATGGCACCACCCTCATCTTTATCTGGGATTCACTGTGGTGGTTGCTGGTGCAGATTGGAGTCTTAGACAGCCTTGGAAGGGGTGAGCACCACCTCCCATAGCACTGCCACTGTGCCCAGGATCAAGGGTGCTCACTGGAGGGTGGCTGGGGTTGCTGGTGCTGGATAGGACCGTGGGTGGCAGGTGGTGTTGTCTAGGATTTGTGCCACCCTAAATTAAATTCAAATATAAATTTCTGCCTAAATACTATAATATCAGCATCCTACAAGTTTTGATATGGTTTATTTTTCATTCAATTCAAAATAGTTTTTAATTTCACTTGAGCTCCTCCTTTAATGTATTTATGTTTTTTGTATCCTAATATGAAAAATTTCAGATAGTTCACATTTGATTTTAATTTAATTCCATTGTTGTAAGAGGATATAATTTCTTCAGTCTGAATTTGTTTTACATTATTAAATGTTACATTTTGACCTGAAGGTATTTTTTTATGAATGTGTTTTTTAAATCATATGGAGATATTTTTTTTTTATTTTTATGTATTGAGGTAATATTGGTTTACAACACTAAATGTGCTTGAGGAGTACAAGTTCACAAGTCTTCTAAAGTATGTTGCCATACTAGGCCCAGCACCAGAGTACCAATATCCTTCACCACAGTCCATTGGAACCCCTCTACCTTTTGCTTCCATGTCCATATGTTATCCCCCTCTGATAACCTAAGTTTTGGAGTCAGAATACAGGAAATTGTTTCTTTTTTTTTCTTTGCTTCATTTATTTATATTCCACAAGTAAGTGAATTTATCCAATATTTCTCTTCTTCTGTCTGACTTATTTCACTTAGCATTATCCCCTCCTATTCCATCTATGCTGTTGCAAATGTTATTATTTCATTTTTTTTTAGCTGAGTAATATTCCATTGTGTATATGCACTAAATCTTTTCTTGAAATTTTATTTTATTTATGCATTGTTTTAATACAGAAAACAGTAATTTTAAACTCTGCATGTGATGCAGAGTTATAGAATCATATTTCTTCAGATGGATCCTATCACACCCGCCACTAAGTCAAAAATACTTTTCACCATACTCAGGCCCCCTCCACACTTTGCTTTCCACCTTTCCTCTATACCTTTATAGCCTCAAATTCTACATTCATACTTCTAGGTTATGTTTTTTACTTGTTTTTTTTTCCTGATCCTGTATTTTGTTTCTCTACATTCCACATATAAGTGAAACAATGTCACATTTATCTCTCTCCTTCTGACTTATTTTGCTTAGTATAATCCCCTCCAGTTCTATTCAAGTTGTCAAAAAGTCATTTCATACCACATTTTCTGTATCTACTCATTGCTATTGGACATGAATGAGTTTATTTCCATACCACAGTTATTACTGCAATGTAAGAGTGCATATATTCCTTTGAATTAGTGTTTTTGCATGATGCAGATAGATGCCTAGGAATAGAACTGATGAAGTTATATAATAGATTTATTTTTAGTATTTTGGGAATCCATTGTACCGTTTTCCATAGTAGTCAGAACAGTCTATATACCCAACAATGTACTTTTTTTTTACAACCTCACCAATACTTGTCATTTCGTCTTATGACATTACTATTGTCAAAGGTGGAGATGGTGTTTCATTGTGGTTTTGATTTGCATTTCCCTGATAATAAGTGGTAAAAAGCATTTTTTCATGTGTCTGTTAGACATTTGAATGTCTTCTATAGATGAGTGTCTATTTGGCAGTTCTGACCATGGTTTGATTGGGTTTCCTGTCTTTGCTGTTGTTGTGTTTAATGAGTTAATTGTAGATCTTGGATACTAGCTCATTGTCAGATGTATGATGCATAGATATGTCTGCCATTAAGGAGGGGATCTTTTCGTTTTAATGATAGTTTCCAAAGGTTAACAAAAGGTTTATTTACAAGGGAAAGGGGATGAGGAAATGTACAACTTAGGAAGAAAAGAGGGAGATAAATTCTTAAATGTGTCCTACCCGTTCCACCAACTTGGAATCCCAAATGACCCACTGAGACCAAACCTGCCTGGCCAAGAGCTTGAGCCAAGTGTGCCCAACCCCACTAACATGGCTAGTTTTTATTTACAAACAGAGAAAATGGCTTCTTAATTCCACCCTTAGGTCCTGGCAACTTCCCTTTGGGGATCCTGGGATTTGTATTTCCCGGTGTCTTGAGGGAGTGGGGGTGGCATCCACAAAGCCTGTATGGAATTAGCTCAGGACATCTTTTCCCCCTAACATTTCCCCCCTTTTGCTTTTTGCCACCATTTCTATGGTGTTCAAGATCAAATGTATGGATTCTGGAGTAGTCTCAGATGAAAATTTTTCTCAGGGTTCCCATTGGAAAGCAAACCAGTCTCTCCAGGTATTTTCCATTGTGGAAAGCAAAAGTCCTCCATTCCTGGGAAATAGTTTATCAGTCCAAGCTAAAAAAAAAAAAAAAAAAAAAAAAATCTGGAGGCATTAGTCAAAACAAAACAGCAAAGATATGAAATCACAGGAAAAATATTAACATTGATTCAACTTATGCAAAAATGGGTTTTTCTCAACCTTGATCCCAAATTGTTTCAACAGTGTAGCAAAAGTTTGTAAACCAAAGCTACTTTTAAACCGTATTACATGTTTTTGCATAAAATCTCAGGGAAAATAACTAAACAGCAATTTTAGCTGGCTTTGTTGAAATACTCTATAAAGCATCAGACCGAACTCTTGACATCCGGCCCATGTAGACTTCAAGAACAAAGTTGGTCTCATCAGACTCCACCTGGACATGGATTGGAAGAATTAACATTATTAAAATATCCATCCTACCAAAAGCAATAGACAGATTCAATGCTATTCAAATACAAATCTCAATGACATTCTTCAAAGAAATAGAACAAATACTGATGAAATTCATATGGAACCACAAAAAAACACAAATAGCCAAAGCCCTACTGATGGAAACAAAGGAGAAAGGAGATATCACACTTCCAAATTTCAAGCTATACTACAAAGCCATAATAATTAAAACAGTTTGGTATTGGAACAAAAACAGACACACAGACGAATGAAATTGAATAGAGAGCCCAGAAATAAAACCACACTTACATGGACACCTGATCTTTGAAAAAAGAGCAAAGAATATGCAATGGAACATGGACAGTTTGTTTGATAAATGGTGCTGGGAAAACTGGACCTCCACATGCAAAAAAATGAATCTAGACCACTACCTTTCACCATGCACAAAAATCAACTCAAAATGGATAAAAGAACTGAACATAAGACCTGAAACCATAAATTATATAGAAGAAAATATAGGTAAAACACTACAAGGCATACATCGCAATAACATCTTTAAAGGCTCATCACCCAAAGCAAAGAAAGTCAAGGAAAACATAAACAGCTGGGATTACATCAAACTGAAAAGATTCTGTACAGCACAAGAGACATTAACCAAAAACAGGGAGACACCCCACTGATTGGGACAAAAAATCTTTGCACTCCAGTCAACTGATAAGAGACTGATCACAAAAAATATACAAGAAACTCACAGCACTCAACAAAAACAAAATAAACAATCCAGTCAAGAAATGGGCAGAAGAACTTAAAAGACGTTTCTCCAAAGAAGAAATGCAAATGGCCAATAGGCATATGAAAAAATGTTCAACATCCCTGATAATCAGGGAAATGCAAATTAAAACCACATGGAGATACCACCTTACACTAGTGAGAATGGCACATATCAAAAAATCAAGCAACAACAAATGTTGGTGAGGATGTGGCAAAAAAGGATCTCTCCTACATTGCTGGTGGGACTGCAAGTTGGTCCCACCACTATGGAAAGCTGTCTGGAGATAGTTTCCTTTTTTATAATGTAGGTCCATTTGTTTATTTTTGCTTTTGTTTCCCTTGCTTTTAGAGTTAAGATTCTCTGAAGACATCTCTTCAAAAACATTTCTGAAGTCAATACCTAAGAATTTTTGTCAGTGTTTTCATATATGTATTTTAAGGTTTCTTGTCTTATATCCATGTCTTTAATTGATGTTTAGTTAATTTTTATATGGGTGAGATAGTTGTCTAATTTCATTTTTTGCAAATGGTTGTCTAGTTTTGCAAACCTCATATATTGAAGAGGCTGCCCTTATCATCAATACATTCTGTATAAGTATGGGTATGTTTCTGGGTTCTCAATTGAAATACATTGGTCTGTGTCTTTTTTTTCTTCCAAATGCTGTACTATTTATATTACTGTTGCTTTGTAGTACAATTTGAAGTCTAGGAACATAATGTATTCATTTTTCTTTTTACTCAGAATTTCTTGGTTATCCAAGGTCTTTTGTGATTCCATACATAAACTTCAATAATATTTGCTCTATTTCTTTAAAGACTATCATTGAAACTTTGATAGGTATTGCATTGAATCCCATTTTAGCAATGTTAATTCTTCTAGTCTGTGAATAGGAAATATCGTTTCATTACTTTGTGTCTTCTTCTTTCAAAAGTTTCTGATAGTTTTCATTGTATGAGTCCCTTCCACTCTTGTTAAAAAGTTACTCCTAATGATTTAATTATTTTTGATGGAATTATTTTCTTAATTTGTTTAATCTTCTAGTTCCTTGTTTGCATACAAGAATGCAACTGATTTTTGTAAATTGACTCTGTACCTCCCCATTTCACTGTACTTACTTATTTTTTGAATAGTTTTTTTTTTTTTTTTTTAAGATTTAGTTATTTATTTATACGAGAACTGGGGTACAGGCCAGATGCACGAGAAGGTGAGAGGAGTAATCAGAGACAGAGCGGGGAACAGAACAGGGAGACTGACTGAAATACACTGCTAAGGGGAGCAGCGGGCGAGACAGGAGAGGTCTGCCATGCCATGTGGGACCCTCACAGGTTGGCCGGAATTGAACCAGCGCTGCAGAGGCTGCAGACAGCTTCACAGTGCTGCACTCAACCACCTGCGCCACCAGGGGAGGCCCTATTTTTTGAATAGCTTTTTAGTGGAGTTTTTAGGGTTTTCTATGTATATTATGCCATCTGCAAATGGTGAGTTACTTATTCTTCCAAATTTGGATTCCCCTTTTGTCTTTTTCTTGCCTAATTGCTCTGGCTATGACTGCCAATACTATGTTGAATAGTAAATAGTAAAGTGGACATCTTTGTCTTGTACTTAATTTGAGAGGAAAAGATTACAGCTTTTCACCATTGGGAATGATAGCTTTCAGTTTGTTATATATGGTCTTTATTATATTGAGGTATGCTCATCTAGCTCCAGTTTTGATGGTTTTTGTCATAAATGACTGTTGACTATCACTAGATGTTTCTTTGTATCTAATGACATAATCATATGATTTTTTTTTTTATATTTCCTTTTGCCACCTGGTGAATTACATTTGTCAGTTTTCAAATACTGAAATGTACTTGAGTCCCTGAAATATATCCCATTTAATCATGATTTAATTTAATGTATTGCAGAACTTGGTTTGCTAAGATTTTGTTGACAATTTTTGTATCCATCTTCATCAGGAATATTGATCTGTTATTGTATTTTTGTTTGAGGCCTTTGTATGCTATTGGCATTAGAGTAGTTTTGACCTCATAAATGTAGAAGAATTTCCTCTTCATAAATTTCTTGGAAGAGTTTGAGAAGTATAGGTATTAGTTCATCTTTGAAGGTTTGTTAGAAATCACAAGTGAAACTGTGATCCTAGGCTTTTGTTCTTTGGAATACTTTCAAATTCTATTTCAATATCTTGCTTGTAATTGTTCTGTTTTGGGATTCCATTTCTTCCTTAGTCAGTCTAAGGAAAGTTTTATATTTCTAAGAATTTATGCATTTTTTCTGGTTTATGAATTTACTGACTTACAAGTGTTCATAGTAATCCTTATCATCCTTTTTATTTCTGAGACGTCTGTTTTAACCTGCTTTCTTTCTGATTCCATTTATTAGTGTTTTCACTTTTTATTGAGCCTAGCTAGTGTTTTTATGTGTTTGTTTATGAAAGAACCACCTTTTGCTTTCATGGATCTTTCAGACTATCTTTTTAATTTGTATTTCATTTATATCTGCTGTACTTTTTACTGTTTCCTTCTTTATACTGGCTTGTGGTTTTGTTTATTCTTTTATTAGTCTGTAAGATGAAAGATAAGATTAATTTTTAATAAATATTTTTTGTTTCTCAGTGCAGGTGTGATTTACTATGTACTTCTTGTTTTAGGACTGCTTTTGCTGTGTCTCTTATGTTCTGGAAGGTCGTGTCCTCATTTTCATTTGTTTGTGTACTTTTAAAATTTCTTCTTTGATTTCTTTAATAAGCCAATAGTCATTCAGTAGTATGATTTTCAGTTTCCACATCATAGAGGTTCCTCCTGCTTTTGATTTGTGTTCATTTCTAGTTTGTTACCATTGTGATCATTTACTAGAAATTTAGATATTTCTAAGTCTCTTATAGTAAATCTGATGTCTTCGTTTACTTAGATATTGTTTCTGCCAATTAATTTATTTTCCTTTGTATAGATCATACTTTCTTGTTTCTTTGTATGCCTTGCAATTTGTTTTTTTGAAACTTGGGAATATGCGCTTATTAATATGTTAGCTCTAGATTCCAAAGCTCAGAGTTTGCCGCTTTTTTTTTTTTTTAATTTAATGTGTCTTTGTGTTGGGATCAGTCTAAGATGTTTATGATCTTCTCTGGTATTTTCTGAATCTACGCTTTTTCCTGAGCATGAAAATTAACTTTCTAAATTCCTCCATACACATGGTTGTTCTAGAATGTCCAGAAAATTCAGGTATGCCTCTATTAAATTCCCAAGAGGCTGTTATAGTTGGTAGAGGCTGAAACAGTGGTGACCAGTCTCTGTACCTGCACTTCAGTGACCATAAACAGCAATCTACAATGCAAATACTAACATAGATATTTGGAAAACAAATACTTTATTGTCTACCCTATTTACTAGGTAAGTTACACTGCCATTGCTGCATGCCATAGAACTGGTAATTGGAACATGGGTGGCTGCTGCCACAATGAAGACTACATTTGACTAATATTAAACTATAATTTTGAAGATAAACCTCCATTTGGAAGCTTTGAGCTTTCAAGTAGACTCCAGAGTACTGAAATAGTTTTTTCAGACAATTTATGCCAGTAATAGTGTTGTCTAGATAGGTAGACAGACTCCTGGTGCTTTCTACACCATACTATCAATCTCTTTGACATCCAGTCTCTGTTTTTTAATTGGGAGTATTTAGATCATGTACATTTATTAAGACTATATCATTAAGTTGAGATTTATTATCTATTTCTTTTCAATTTTCTCATTTCCTTTCTCCTCACTTGTTCTTTTTCCACATAAATTAAAATTTCTTGTGATGTAATTTTATCTCTTTTGTTGACTTATAATCCAGTTCTCTGTTTTGGAAAATTAATTGCTTTAAGACATCATAAGTGCAATTAACTGACATACCAAGGAATAGAGACCATATCTTTAATATTCTCAGAATACAAACATTCTCTTACTAACCCTAGATGTGACATCAGAGAAGAGTAGCTAAATAGAAAGAAACTTCAAATGGCATAAACTTGCCCATCAACAATCACAATTCTAAGTAGAACATACCTATGACCTGGTATAAAATTGTTCTTTGGACAGTTTAGAAGGCAGTGTTCTGCACATATAGCATAAAGCCCAAATGAAGCAAATTGGCAAACAGTTAAGACACATATGTGCCAAAAAAGACTTCAAAGCCATGATGCAGAACCCAGGAGACTCAATGCAAAGTTTTTCCAAGCTTAAAATACGATGTAGTTAAAACCTGTCAGATTTCCACACCCACTCAAAAAAGTGTCTATGGTGCAGGGATACACATGTATTGAAAGCACAAGTAAGACACTAATGAAAAAAAAGATGGTTAAACATTGTGCTATGGTGCAATGCAGAAGGGGAAAGGGAGTTGGAAATTAAAGTAGCAAAAACCCAGGTGTAAAAAGCAGCATTATATTTATATGGTGGGATGCCATAAAAAAAGAGGAACAATCTTGCTGGAAAGATCACTGAAAGATAAATTCCATCTTGTTCCAACAAAGACATATGTCTAACATGGAGGATGTTTCTAAAAAGGGTTGAAACATTGCTTTCTGTTGACACCTGGCTTCCCTAGTCTTTTTGATGGTGGGTCCTTACTCTTGTTTACTCATTAAAAACTAAACCTGTTTCCCCCTTCCAGCAGTTACATTTTAGGCCTTTATTTAGATTGAGTGCACCATAAAATTTTGGACTCTAGGTCAGGAGAGATTCTGATGACATCCACAAGTGGTTCTCCAGTTTCTTTGCTGTCCTAACATTCTCAAGGACAGATTGCCCTTGGAATGTACTCTGGCACCTCCATCTCCGTCCAGGGATGCTAAGCATTCTGCAGGTGAATGTGTCAGAACATTGGGGATAAATGTTGAGAGCAGAAAGTGTGTGGGTGCAATTTGAAAAGGTGGCCCCAGGGGATTCTGCTGATTCCCTTAGGGAGGTTTTTTTTTTTTTTCCTTAAATATTGTTGAATCCAGGGCCTCCCTGGTGGCGCAGGCAGTTGAGTGCAGTGCTGGGAAGCTGTACACAACCTCTACAGTGCCAGTTTGAGCCCGGCCGGCAGTGAGATACCCACATGGCGTGGCAGACCTCTCCTCTCTCGCTGGCTGCTCAGTGTGTATTTCTGTCTATTTGCCTGTTCTATCCCCAACTTGGTCTCTGATGAATCCTCTCACTCCCCACAACTTTGGCCTGTGCCCCAGTTCTTGTATGCATGAATAAATAAGTCTTTTTAAAAAGTATCATTGAATCCACAGGCTCTCCCCTTTCTAGACTTAGACAATCATAAAAGAACAAAGTTCATGAAAACTATAGGAATCAATGCTTATGTGGCCTTGATTTCAACCATTGATTGCTGTAGTCTGTGAATATCCAAAACAAAACTATACATCACACTTGCCTCATCTACATCTACAATTAGAAAGTGGTTGTGGGTTATTTCTGGGCAAATATATCTTTGTATAATATAAGAAACTAACATACAGATTTCAAGTGTATAAGCATGTACCTATTCAAAACAACAGAAGAATGAATATTATGCAAAAATCAATGTATAATGATGGGTATCCTTCTGTGACCTCATTCCTTATTTAATCACATTGTTAAATGAAATTAATGGATTTTTCCTGGTGAAAGAACTAATATTAATAACATAATCTAGTAATTTTTTCACAGCCTTCCTCCAACTCATCCTCCAAACTCTCCCAAACTGTGCAAACATTGCATTTCTGTGAGTCTAGAAGAGATGGGGGGTTGTGGCTTTATTCCAGCTTAAAACAGACACTTACCTACCTATATTTGTTAAGAACAATGAGGTATTAAAAAAAAAAAGTTGTGTTCTTGGTGTAAACTAAGTTCATGTTATACTTCACAGTAATAATGATAGCAGCAGCCAGGATTTCCTCATCATCTTTAATGTGCCATGTTCTGTGGTATTGATTTATATGTGGATTGATCACAGCTTTCAAGTGCTCCTCCTTCTAATTCTAATTCTCTTTCTAATCCTCTTTCTGTTTTTATAAAATTCTTTTTTATTTATTTATTTTTACATCATTGTTCATTTTTCTTTTTTTTCTTTTTTTCAATTTAATTGTTTATTTTCTTTTTGTAATTTAAATTTTAGTTTTATATTCCCCATACAATTATAACCCCCTTACTTTGACCCCGATTCCTCCTTTCCCCATCCCCACCCCCCATAGAGTGTCTCTGGTTCATAGTTGTTTGTTGATTTTGATATTTTCTTTCTTATAGTTACTCTTTTTCCTGGTCCCTTATTTAAGTTTTCTAGATTCCTGCTATGAGTGAGACTTTGTGGTGTTTTTCTTTTTCTTTCTGGCTTATTTTGCTGAGCATGATCCCTTCCAGCTCCATCCATGTTGCTGCAAATTGCATGTGTTTATTTTTTTTTTTGAATGCTGAGTAATATTCCATGGTGTATATGTACCACATCTTCTTGATCCAGTCATCTATTTTTGGGCATTGGGGCTGTTTCCAAAGCTTAGCTATTGTAAACAGTGCTGCTATAAACATAGGGGTGCAGGTGCTCTTTGGAATTGATGTTTCTGTGTCCTTTGGGTAAATACCTAGGAGTGGAATTGCTGGATCATATGGAAGCTCTATGTTTAGTAGGTCAAGAAATCATTGTTCATTTTTAAACAATATTTGCTTCTCCTCCCCCAGGTGTAGTCCCTATAGAGTTTCCTTCACCAATGCACCCATGCACCATCACCACAGTCCCCTGTGCTCTTTTCTCACTCCCTCTGATCCCTCTTGATCCTCCTCCCCTGCAGGATGTCTCTGGTTTATAATTTTCTGTTTTTGTTTTGTTATCTTTGTATTATTTTTTTTTACACTGATGTCTTATTTGGCTTCCCTGTATTCCTGCTATAAGTGAAACCATCCGATATATTTATTTTTCCTTCTGACTTATTTCACTGAGCACAATTCCTTTTAGCTCCATCCATGTTGCTGTGAATGACATGAATGTATCTTTTTTGATTTCTGAGTAATATTTCATTGTGTATATGTACCATATCTTCTTGATCCAGTCATCTATTTTT
This sequence comes from Talpa occidentalis, assembly GCF_014898055.3. Classification (NCBI taxonomy): domain Eukaryota; kingdom Metazoa; phylum Chordata; class Mammalia; order Eulipotyphla; family Talpidae; genus Talpa; species Talpa occidentalis. Next base: position 50,645,520 of record NW_023601322.1, on the reverse strand, counting down.
GGGCATTTGGCCAGCAATTCCACTCTTAGGGATCTGCCCAAAGGACACAAAAACATTGATTCACAAGAACACTTGTACCCCTATGTTCATTGCAGCAGTATTTATAATAGGGAGGGGAGAAGTCAGTGATTGCTTATTTTATTTTTTTAAAGATTTATTTATTTTTATACAAGAATTGGGGTACAGGCCAGAGACCTGGGTGGTGAGAGGATTCACCAGAGACAGAGTGGGGAACAGAACAGGCAGATCTACTGAAACACACTGCTGAGGAGAGCAGTGGGTGGGACAGGAGAGGTCCCTCCAGCCATGTGGGTTTCTCCCTGGCCGACCGGGAATCGAACTAGTGCTGCAGTGGCTGCGGATTGCTTCATAGGTTGTGTCTTAACCCTTGCGCCACCAGGGAGGCCCAATTGCTTATTTAAATAGAATTCTAAGTCCTGCAATAAATGAGTCAGTAGACATCAGATTGTTTGCTTATAAGGAAGCACCTTGATTACTCACTATTCAGAATTAGCATTGTGAATTCCATTAATAATCAGTCAAGGTGGAAAAAGTTAATATAACTCAGGACTCTTAAATTTAGAGATCAAGAGAGTCATTCCAGGGATTAAGTTTGACTGAAATATATTTTACTCCATTTTGTGGGAATTTGTTAGTGTAGTTCAGTAACCAGGAGAAAGAATCTCACGGAGTATTTACAAAGCTAGAGGTTTCTTTTACATTCTAATAGGAAGAAATTGGAAGATTAATTGACATTGGCTTATTTTCACTTGCTTATATAAGTTTCTAAAAATGATGGTAATCACACTAACAGAATAAACAGACACTTTTTAACAAAGGAAGTTAATATAAAAACTACCATTCAGTGTTTGTGATGGACATTGCTAAGATACTGCTAGTGAGAATTGGCTCGTAGTGAGAATTATTGGGAATGTAAATGATTGATCTAAAGATTTGGTTAGGAATTTAGGTTTTGTCTGTAGTTAGGTTTTGTCACAGGGCATATTGCCAGTATAACAATATGTACATTTGTTAGTGAAACAATTATTAAATGCTGGAAATATATAAAACAGATATCTGAAAGTTTCTCTGTCTTTTTAGAAAGATCTGTGTTATATTTGACAGTAAACACTTTGCAGCAGTTTCGTGCTCTGTATTGTAAACTTGGAATGTCTAATGCTCATCCTGTATCTTTCATCTCCTTCCCAAAGAGCTCGAGGTGATTGTGTAGCTTTCAATTGAGCAGATCCAATGACTCAGTAAAGTAGGTTTTATTATTATCCCTGCTTTAAAATTAAGAAAATTGGGATATAAATAAGTAGAGTGATTCACCCCAACTCACATGATCAGAAGAGCAATGCCAGACTTGAAAGCAAGTCTGAAGCCCATACTCTGCACCACTCCCCTACACTGCTTTGCTGTCACACAGAGGTGATACACTCTGTACAAAAGTATTGAAAACAGGATTAGGGAGGAATGTTAGCCAGGCTATCCATGCTTTTACAAAGGAACCTTGTTTTAGGGACAGAGTAAACTAATGAGTTCTCCAAACAAAGGACTAGTAGATATGTTCTTTAAACAGAGTCTTGAAGCTGCAAACTGAGGAAAGGAAGCAGTTTGGCCGAAAGGTAAGGGGAAAGAAGGAATAGTCCCACCAGTGACATGAAACCCTCCAGGATCTTGTTTAAAGCCTGTGGATGGAAAAATATTGAAATTATGAGACAGGCTCTTGCATCCTCTAAGTTGATGTCTTCATTGTGTACACTTTGTACTGTAGAATTGGTACATCCTTACAATAAACAGTCATAGGTAATCAACTCTGATTGCTGCAGTCTAGTCACTAGCAACAAAGTAGTGTAATCAGTGGATTGACAACAGTTTTCCACCCACTGGGGAGCTTCAGCACCATTTGCCACTCTCAGCTCTGTGAGATAGATTTCAGGTGGTCTGGGGTAGGACCCAGCAATGGTGCTAAAAAAGACCCCAGGTGAGTCCATCTGGAGAGGGTAGGCTGCAGGTGCCACAGCAAGTTGCAAAGTGCCTGAGAAGAGTAGTGTGGGGAGAAAGAAAGCAATCCTGGAGTCTCAGGATCATATTCCATATTTACACAATCCTTTAGTCCCCTGGCTGCTTGTTACACTGATCAATATTCTCGAATCGCTCATCTGTTCCTAAAGAGTCACTTCCTAAATGATCAAAGACAGATTAGTGGATCAAGATGTGGTAGGGCCTCCCCGGTGGGGCAGCAGTTGAGCACTGGGTTGCGAAGCTGCCCGCAGCCTCTGCAGCGCCGGTTCGATCACCGGCTGCTACCCAGCCACTGGAGGAGGGTTCCACATGGCGCGCAGACCTCTCCGCCTGCTGCTCCCCTCAGCAGTGTACTTCGGTCCTTCTGCCTGCTCTGCTCCCTCCTCTGGCTCTGGTGAATTCTCTCACCCTCCCGCGCTTCTGACTGTACCCAGTGCTTGTATAAAAAAAAAAAAAATCTTAAAAAAAAAGCTTTAAAAACTTAAAAAAAATGTGGTATATATATATATATATATATATATATATATATATATATATGCAATGGAATATTACTCAGTGATCAAAAAGGATAAACTCATGCCATTTACAGCAACATGGATGGAGCTGGAAGGAATTATGATAAGGGAAATAAGTCAGAAGGAGAAAGATAAATACCAGATGGTTTCACTTTTATGTGGAATATGGAGAAACCAAATAAAAGGTCAAAGGCAGACCTTGAAAGCTGACCAGTGTGGCCTAGGGGTTAAGTCTTGGCACTATCATGGCTATGATGTGAGTTCAATCTCCTGGTCCTGCCTTTTGTAGCCATTTTCTCTGCCATACACCACCATGCCTTCCTCTGCTTCCTTCCCCTGGGTTTCCATTTATTCTATTTTCCAGTTATTTAAGCTCTTGGATTTTTGTCTTTTTCATCCTACAATTGGTTGAATAATACCTATGTCATGGCCTTACTGATATAACAGGCTGTGGATGTGAATTGTCTGACCTCTCGCAGGATCCAGTCACTATGCTCTGTTCTCTCCCAAGAAGGCTCTGTGACTCCTTGAAGAAGGAAAATCAGCTATCTGCCTCGCCCTCTGCTGCCCTTATATGCTCAACCGCCAGGCCCAGGTGTCCCCACTTACACATGCTCACACCACACTTCAGGTGTCCACCATCAGGCATGTGTACCCCAAGTCCATACCCGCAAGCAGCTCCTGCATTCAAGGCCACAAGTTTTAGCCACAGATGCCAACAGCACAAAAGCCTGAGCAATCTTCATTTACCCTAAACCTGGGTTGAGGAAATTGGTGAAATTAGTTTTAGTCTTCCAAGATAATTCCTCTCTGTTCCTCTTCAATAATTCAACAGATATTATTAAACATTTACCTACTTTCTTACTGAAGAAAACAAAGTACCTCTCCCCTCTGCATTTGATCAAATCGGTATATATTCAGTGTTGCTCAGAAACTTACAAGGAGCTGTATGTATTGGGTAAATTACCCTCTCTATGCATATTTCCTTGTCTCTAAAATTACTGCAACAATGCTACAAACTTGTGAGTTGCACCTTTATGACACATTTGATAAATAAGTAAAACTACTCCATTGCTTCTCCTAGCCTCTTATCTACATATAGGAGTCCTCTCTGCATAGGCATCCCCCTTTCTTTCAATTCTAAGGAGCAGATAGAAATTCTAAGTATTGTGGGTCTAAGGATAATTTTTCCAGGTCTGCTCAGAATTTTTTAGGCTGCCACTGAGCTAGTCCATGATTTTCAAACTTTAGTGGCAGAACAATTACTGATTTGGGGACCAAAGACTAGTTTTTCACACGTCTCCTGGGCTTCTCTGAGACAAAGGGACACAGAATACCTAGAGCTGGAATGTGGGAATGGGTGTGTTCACACCTTCTCCAGGTAATGTAAAGCTTCCCACTTAGAGAAATGTTGAACATTGTGTTGACCCAAACATGTGTGTGACCCAAAGAAGCATACCATGTAAAACTTGTTCTTACGAGAAGTTCAGGGATTGCTGAGATGAGTTCTGTATACCCGCAATTATTAGTACCCTTCTGTGGGGTGGGCAGCACAGGGCAGTTTCTCATGATCAAAGCAGATGGGTAAAGGAGAGTCCTGGGCCCCACGGTGGCTTTTTCAGGCTTTTATTGAGTTTGCCAGGTACACTGCAGCAGGGTGCCAGGGGACGGGGAGGCTGGCAGGTCTTCCAGCTCCCGGCGAGTCTTCACTCTTCCTGAGCTCTCCGGCATTCTCTTGTGGTCTCATTCTCTCTCTTCTGCTTCTCTTTCATTCTGCTCTCTCTCTTGGTCTCCTTCTGGTTGTTCTCTGCCTGTTCTCTGTGACACGCCCTCATAAGCCCAATCTCAGCCCAGGTGTACCCACCTACATATGCCCACTCCCCTCCCTCTCCAGGTATCCACCATCGAGCATGCATTCAGGACCACAGGAATCCAGCATTAATCCTAATGGCCGGAGGGCAGAAAAGACTGACAATCATTTACCCTACACCTTCACATGAAATAAGATGTGAGAAGTAACATCAGGTGCCAATTTTAAGTGACAACTATTGACTTATATAAATTGATCCAGAAAAAGTAAGTTTATTAAAGAATGAAGACTAAGGACTTGAGCCCTGGGACAGATGGTTCTGGAAAGCTTTCTGAATTCTGAGTATCACAATGAGAATTTTATACCATCTGCAAGGAAAACACTTTACATTTTCAAGGATTTTTATAGAGAAAGTCCAGAGGGGTGTCCAATTGATGTATCTATTTGATGTTGCCTATGTATTGGGGAAAATAAGGAGGGGGTGTTAAAATTTACCCTGTTTACTTACAGCCTTATCTTCTGGAAACTGGGAGTTTAGTACCTGGAAATCTGCCCCCCTTTTCATTTTTTTTATTTTTATTTATTTTTTATTTTTTAAACAATATTTATGTCCCCCCACCCCCTCAGGTTGAGTCCCCATAGAATTTCCTTCCCCAAGCACCCATGCACCATCACCACAGTCCCCTGTGCTCCTCCCTCCCTCCTTCTGATCCCTTTCCCTCCTCCTTGCCTGCAGTATGTCTTTGATTTGTAGTTGTCTGTTTTTGCTTTGTTGTGTTTTGTACTGTTATTTTTTTATACTGATGTCTTATTTGGTTCCCCTATATTCCTGCTATAAGTGAAACCATCCGATATTTTTCTTTTTCCTTCTGGCTTATTTCACTGAGCATAATTCCTTCTAGCTCAATCCATGTTGCTGCGAATGGCATGAGTTTATCTTTTTTGACTGCTGAATAATATTCCATTGTGTATATATACCACATCTTCTTTATCCAGGCATCTATTTTTGTGCATTTGGGTTGTTTCCAGGTTTTATCTATTGTAAATAATGCTGCAATAAACATAGGTGTACAGGTGTTCTTTTGAATCAATGTTTTTGTGTCCTTTGGGTAGATCCCTAGTAGTGGAATTGCCGGGTTGTATGGTAGCTCCATTTTCAGTAGACTGAGGAAACTCCAGACAGCTTTCCGTAGTGGTTGGACCAGTTTGCACTCACACCAGAAGTGTAGGAGAGTTCCTTTTTCACCACATACTCGCCAACATTTGTTGTTGCTTATTTTTTTTGATATGTGCCATTCTTACTGGTGTAAGGTGGTAATTCAATGTGGTTTTGATTTGCATTTCCCTGATTATAAGGGATGTTGAACTTTTTTTTTCATATGCCTGTTGGCCATTTGCATTTCTTCTTTGGTGGAGAAATGTCTTTTAAATTCTTCTGACCATTTCTTGACTGGGTTGTTTTTTTTTTTGTTTTGTTTGTTTTTTTTTTTTTGTTTTGTTTTTTGTTTTTTGTTGAGTCCTGTGAGTTCTTTGTATATCTTTGTGATCAGTCCTTTATCAGTTGAATGGAGTGCAAAGATTTTTTACCAATCAGGGGGTGTCTTTCTGTTTTGGTTAATGTCTCTTTTGCTGTACAGAAGCTTTTCAGTTTGATGTAATCCCAGGTGTTTATCTTTGCCTTCACTATCACTGCTTTGGTCTTTATTTTTTTTTTTTTTTTTCTTTTTTTTTTTTTAGAGGCATGTTTATTTATTTATTTGTTTGTTTGTTTGTTTGTTTATGCATGCACTGGGTACAGTCAGAAGCATGGGAGGGTGAGAGAATTCACCAGAGCCAGAGTGGGGAGCAGAACAGGCAGAAGGACCGAAGTACACCGCTGAGGGGAGCAGTGGGCGGCAGGAGAGGTCTGCGCGCCATGTGGGACCCTCCTCCGGAGGTCGGGGAGCAGCCGGGGATCGAACCGGCGCCGCAGAGGCCGCGGGCAGCTTCGCAACCCAGCGCTCAACCGCTGCGCCACCGGGGAGGCCCTGCTTTGGTCTTTAAAGATGAGTCTTTAAAGATGTTTCTGAGATGTCTTGTAGTGTTTTATCTATATTTTCGTCTATATATTTTATGGTTTCAGGTCTTATGTCCAGTTTTTTTTTTATCCATTTTGAGTTGATTTTTGTGCACAGTGAGAGGTAGTGGTCTAGTTTCATTCTTTTGCATGTGGAGTTCCAGTTTTCCCAGCACCATTTCCCAGCACCAAATTGTCCATGTTCCATTGCATATTCTTTGCGGCTTTGTCAAAGATTAGTTGTTCATATAAGTATGGCTTTATTTCTGGGCTCTCTATTCAGTGCCATTGGTCTGTGTGTCTGTTTTTGTTCCAATACCAAACTGTTTTAATTATTATGGCTTTGTAGTATAGCTCAAAGTTTGGAAGTGTGATACCTCCTTTCTTCTTTGTTTTCATCAGTAAGGGCTTTGGCTATTCATGTTTTTTGTGGTTCCATATGAATTTCATCAGTGTTTTTTCTATTTCTTTGAAGAATGTCATTGAGATTTTTATTGGAATAGCATTGAATCTGTATATTGCTTCTGGGAGTGACCTTTTTGGGAGTAACATTTTAATAATGTTAATTCTTCTAATCCAAGAGCAGGGGATGTCTTTCCATTTCTTTGTGTCTTCTTCAATTTCTTTTAACAGTGTTTTATAATTTTCTTTGTATAGGTCTTTCACCTCTTTTGTTAGGTTTATTCCCAAGTATTTGATTTTTTTTTTTTGTTTCAATTATAAAAGGGACGGTGTTCTTGATTTCTTCTTCAGATTGATTGTTTGTGTATAGGAAGGCTACTGATTTTTTTGTGTTAATTTTGTATCCTGCTACTTTACTGAACTGGTTATTATTTTGAGTAGTTTTTCTGTGGAGTTTTTAGGGTTCTCTATGTATAATATCATATCGTCTGCAAATAGTGATAGTTTTATTTCTTATTTCTCTTTTTGGATTCCTTGTATGTCTTTCTCTTGTCTTATTGCCCTGGCTAGGACCTCCAGTATTATATTGAAGAGCAGTGGTGAGAGAGGATGTCCTTGTCTTGTTCCTGATCTTAAAGGAAAGGCCTTGAGCTTTTCACCATTGAGAATAATATTGACAGTGGGTTTGTCGTATATGGCTTTTATCATGTTAAGGTATGTTCCTTCTATCCCAAGAATTTCAAGGGCCTTCATCATGAAAGGATGTTGGACTTTGTCGAATGCTTTCTCAGCAACTATTGATATAATCATATGGTGTTTATTTTTTTTGTTGATGTGTTGGATTACACTTACTGTTTTTCATATGTTGAACCATCCTTATACCCTAGAATGAATCCCACTTGATCGTGATGTACTATCCCTTTGATGCATTGTTGGATTCTGTTGGCAAGGATTTTTTTGAGGATTTTTGCATCAGTGTTCATTAGGGACATTGGCCTGTAATTTTCTTTCTTTCTTTTTTTTTTTTTTTTTTTTTTTTTGCGCTGTCTTTGGTTTTTGTACTGGTATAATGTTGGCATCATACAACATATTTGTAATATTCCTTCTTTTTCAATTTTTTGAAAGAGTTTGTGTAGGATAGGCACTAATTCATTGCTGAATGTTTGGTAGAATTCATTGGTGAAGCCATCTGGGCCTGGGTTTTTTGTTTTTGTTTTGCTTTGTTTACTGCCTCAATTTAGCTACTTGTAATTGGTCTGTTTAGGTGTTCTATTTCTTCTTTGTCCAGCTTTAGATTCTTATATCATTCTAGGAATTTTTACATCTCTTCTAGGTTGTTGAATTTTTTTGCATATAAGTACTCATAGTAATCTCTGATTATTCTTTTGATTTCTACTGAGTCTGTTGTGATTTCTCCTCTTTCATTTATAATCCTATTTATGTGTATTCTCCCATTTTTTTTCTTTGAGAGCCTGGCTAGTGGTTTGTCTATTTTGTTTATTTTTTCAAAGAACCAACTTTTGGTTTCTTTGATATTTTGGATTGTTTTTATAATTTCCAACTCATTTATTTCTGCTTTGATTTTTATTATTTCCTTTCTTCTACTGGCTTTAGGGTTTTTTAGTTGTTCTTTTTCTAGCTCTTGAAGACGTGAGATTGAGTTCTTGTTTGTTGATGTGAGCCTGTATTTCTATATGTTTTCCTCTTATTACTGCTTTTGCTGTATCCCATACGTTCTGGAAAGTGGTGTCCTCCTTGTCATTCAACTCAAAGTATTTTTTAATTTCTTCTTTGATCTCCTCATTAGCACAGTGGTCTTCCAGTAGTGTGGATTTCAATCTCCATGAAGTGGGAGGGTTCCTTATTTTCTTTTAATGATTTATTTCTAGCTTGATACCTTTATTTCTAGCTTGATCAGAGGAGATAGTTGGAATGATTTTGATTTTCATGTATCTGTTGATGTTTGTCTTGTGGCCCAGTATGTGATCGATTCTGGAGAATGATCCATGCTCACTTGAGGAAAATGTGTGCTCAGATGTTATTGGTTGCAGTTCCTCTAGATGTCTGTTAAGTCCATGAGTTCTATGTCTTTATTTAGGGTTCTAGTGTCTTTGTTTATTTTTTGTCTCATTGATCTGTCCATTGGTGAGAGTGGGGTGTTGAAGTCTCCCACTATATATGTATGTTCTTTAATATCTGTTTTCAGAGCTGATAATAATTGTCTAATATATTTTGGTGCCCCTTAATTTGGTGAGTATATGGTGATGATTGTTATATCTTCCTGATGTATTGTCCCCTTGATCATTATGTAGTGTCCATCTATGTCTCTTTTTACTTTTTTTAATTTGAAGTCTATTTCATCTGATATAAGTATGGCTTTTCCTGCCTTGTTTTTTGGTCCATTTGCTTGCAGGATTGTTTTCCAACCTTTTACTTTCAGTCTATGTTTACCTTTTGTGGTTAAATGTGTTTCCTGGAGACAGCAGAAGGTTGGATTTTGTTTTTTAATCCAGCCTGCTACTCTGTGTCTTTTTATTGATGAGTTTAATCCATTTACAATTTTAGAGTTAATATTGATATGTTGGCATCTGTGTTTGCCATTTTGTTTGTCTTTTTTGTGATTTTATTACTTGCTTTATTCTGTTCTTCTTGTTCATTCCTCTGTTGGTTTTGGCTTTAGGACTTCTTGTAGATTTTTTTGGAGTTGGGGTTTAGTTGTAATGAATTTCTGGAGTTTCTGTCCATATTTTTTCTTCATAGAGGAAGGAGAGTTTTGCAAGGTAAAGTATTCTTGGTTGGCATTTGCTGTGTTGAAGTTTGCTGAATATGTTACTCCATTCTCTTCTTGCCCGTAATGTTTCTTCAGAGAAGTCTGAAGTTAACCTGATTGGTTTTCCCTTATAAGTTGTCTGTTTCTTCCCCCTTGCCAGTTTCATTCTTTTTTCCTTGTCTTGGACTTTTGAAAGTTTTACTATTAGGTGTCTTGCCGTAGTTTTCTTTTCATTATGGTAAATGGGAGTTCTTCTCGCTTCCTGTATGTCTATATTCATCTCTTTTAACATGCTTGGGAAGTTTTATTCAATTATCTCCTTGAATAATTTCTCAGTTCCTTTGCCTCTCTTCTCACCTTCTGGAATGCCTATAACTCTTACATGTCCTCTCTTCAAGGAGTCTAAGAGTCTCCTCATACTGCTTCATTTGTACTTCTCTCTCCTTTTCTCTTTTGGCTCTTTTTTATTTCTGTATCTTCTATAGTACTGATCCGTTCTTCCATTTCATCGATTCTGCTTTCATTGCTTTTCCCAGAGTTCTTTATCTATTCTAGTAATCTTTTTATCTCCTGCATTTATTTTCTTTCCTTTCTTAAGGTCTCAATTTCATTCTTCAGTTCAGTGATTATTTGGCTCAACTCATTTTTTTCCTTTTGTTTTCTTTCTGTTTTTTAATCATGATGATCATTAATTCTCTATCTGATAGGCCGAGAAGTTTTTTCCATGTCATCGTTGAGCTCTGGTGACTGTGTTTCTTTTTGTGGTGTGTCTCCTGCTGGTTGCTTGGTTATTGGTATTTTTTCTTCTCCCTGTTGTTTGCTTTCTAATTAGTTCTATGCGTTGGGATGCTGTGCCACTGGTGTTGGGAGGCAATTCTTTGGAGTGTTCCTTTAGGTGTGTTGGAAACTGTTTACCAGACGGAGACCAGCACTGGTAGGCCAAAACTCCACCAGGGTGTTGATGCTGTGTTGCTGGGCTCTGTCTCTTACAGTTCCCTCCCTCTGTATTTACTCAGTTCCAACAGGGAATCAGCTAGTTGGTGATTTTGTTCTGGTCACGAGGTGGCGCCAGAGACCCGTACTTGCTGACTTGTGCTTTTTCCCAGTGGTTCTCTGAATAGCCGAGTGGGGACGGAGGGGAGAACCTCAACACCGGGGCTCTTATTCAAGCCAGGTGCTGTGTCTGACCTGTGTTCACCAGGTGGTGTTCCCACAGCTGTATGGATCCCATGCCCTGAAGTCTGCACTCTAGGTCTCAGTTCCAGGGCTATCAGATCCAAAACGCTGGCTGTCACCCTGTGCAGTGCCCGCTGCTATGGCAAGTCCCATTCCTCGAATCCTGTGCCTAGCTATCAGTTCCAGGATGGGGTGTTGCTCCATGCCTTATTTCCCTCCTTACCACCCTTTGCATGGCCCACCCTCTCTCAGCGCCTGAGGGTGTTTTTTGTGATCCCTGGTTTCCAACTATAGGGCATTGGTGATTTTTTTCTGGTCGCTAGGTGGCGCCAGAGATCTTTCCTAGTGTCCTTCAGGAACTGTTTTTAACCCCATGGGTCCCGGAACAGAGTTGGAGTGGCATGGAGAGCCTCAACGGTGTGGGGGTGCTGTGTTTGCCTTGTGCCCCACCGTCGTGGGGATCCTACACCCTGAATTTCGTGCTCCGGGTCTCAGTTCCCAAAGCCCTCAGTTCCAGGACTTGTAGCGCAGTTCAGTGTCCGAAGAAATGGCGCCTTTTGCACCCCCCTCCCGTGCTCCAGCTCCTGGTTTCTGATTACTCAATGAGGACATTCACCTCAATGAGGGCCCCCCGCATGTCTCCCCACAAGCCTAGGTCGCAGGCGTGGGGACCTGGGCAGCCCCGATCTGCGTATGCTTTTTTTTTTTTTGTCATGAATTTCATTTTAATTTTTAAAATAATAAATTTTATTTTTATATTCCCCATACAATTGCAACCCCCCCATTCTGACCCCAATCCCTCCCCTCCCGCCCCCCACCCCCCAAAAAGTGTCTCTGGTTCATAGTTTTTGGTTGATTTTGATTTTCACTTTCGTATAGTTATTCATTTTCCTGGTCCCTTATTTAAGTTTTCTAGATTCCTGCTATGAGTGAGACCATACGGTATTTTTCTTTTTCTTTCTGGCTTATTTCGCTGAGCATGATCCCTTCCAGTGCCATCCATGTTGCTGCAAATTGCATGTGTTTATCTTTTTTGAATGCTGAGTAATATTCCATGGTATATATGTACCACATCTTCTTGATCCAATCATCTATTTTTGGGCATTTGGGCTGTATCCAAAGCTTAGCTATTGTAAATAGTGCTGCTATAAACATAGGGGTGCAGGTGTTCTTTGGAATTGATGTTTCTGTGTCCTTTGGGTAAATAGCTAGGAGTGGAATTGCTGGATCCTATGGAAGCTCTATGTTTAGTAGGTACAGAAATCTCCACATAGCTCTCCATAGTGGTTGGACCAGTTTGCACTCCCACCAACAGTGCAGAAGAGTTCCTTTTTCTCCACATCCTCGCCAACATTTGTTGTTGCTAGTTTTTTTAATATGTGCCATTCTCACTGGTGTAAGATGGTATCTCATGGTAGTTTTGATTTGCATTTCCCTGATTACAAGTGATGTTGAACATTTTTTCATATGCCTGTTGGCCATTTGCATTTTCTCTTTGGAGAAGTTTCTTTTAACTCTTCTGCCCATTTTTTGACAGGATTATTTTCTTTGTTGTTGTTGAGTCTCATCAGCTCTTTGCAGATTTTTGTGATCAGTCCTTTATCATTAGTGTTGTGTGCAAAAATATTCTCCCAGTTGGTGGGGTTTCTCTTTGTTTTTGTTATTTTCTCTTTTGCTGTGCAGAAGCTCTTTAATTTGATGTAGTCCCAGCTGTTTATCTCTGCCTTCACTATCACTGCTTTGGGTGATGTGTCTGTGAAGATGTCTTTGATGTGAATATCACGTAGTGTTTTGCCTATATTTCCTTCTATGTATTTTATGTTTTCAGGTCTTATGTCTAGTTCTTTAATCCATTTTTAAATGTGCTGCTTTTCCGCGCAAGCTTACTGGCTGGCCTTGAGCTCTTTGTAGGTCTCCTGGGAGTCTTAATTTTTCTCCAATGGCACCCGGAGCCGTTCGCTCACCTCCGCGGCGAATCCTACATGGTTCTCCATAGTTCCCATTCACGGGGTGCAGTGCTTAAAATAGTTCCTTTCTACTCATTGTCCCACTTGATATGCAGTTTGTTCTTCTTGTTTTTTTTTTTTTTTTCCTCCTCCTTTCTGTTGGTCAGAGAGTGCCGACTTTGTGGGTGGGGGAGTCTAGCAGGGTTCTGAGCTGTCCTCTCATTGGCTTCTTTCATGGCAACTTTCCTCTTCGAGCAGTTTGCCAGAGCCACCAGTTTATCTTCCATGTCCCAGTTCTCACAGGGACCCCCCCGCTTTTCTTCCCCATTAACTTTTTTTTATGGTAGGACTTACTCGCAGTGTTTCCCCGTCGCCATGTTGATCCCAACTCCCCCCCCTCTTTTTTTTATGAGTTACTGCTTTGCTTGGAGACAACATTTGCTACTGCTGATACAGCTTCTTGCAAGGTCAGTCCAGATGTGTTTCGCTCTTTGGCTTATGTCCCTTAATTGAGACCAGGGAGAAGGGGACCCCTTTAATTGTTTATTTTATACCATAAAAATACAAGGGAGCCTTCAACATGAGGAAAATAAGGGATAAAATAAGAGACAACAATGTAGACAAAGTGTGCTGTGGCAATCCTTGATGGAGAAGGACTGCTACTATTATAGATCTCTGAGCGGGGGGATGTTAGGGGGAAAAGGAGTTTCTCTGAAGCTCAAGTGAAAGGGACAATGTCTGTGAGAGGCACTGAGCTAGTCCTGTTGGGGCGGTGTCCATGCATCCTAACCAGAACATGGGTTAATTTGGGGAATAGGGACGAAAGGGTAGGACAGAACTGTGAACCAAGGAAGGCCAGACTCTGAAGGAACCACCATTAGTATCCATGCAAAGTGAGGTCACCTGTGCACGCCTGCACTTCTCTTCTTAACATCAGCGTTGAACTCAAGAGAACACAGAGCATCTGCCAGAACAAAGAACAGGATTCTTTGGCACCAACATGGAGGAGATGAAACTTTAAGCCTTAGATACTAAGGGAGGGAGCTATGCCATGAGGCTCTGGTATGTCTATGATGCTCATAGTGTGGATGCTGGAGTTTTTCTGAACACATGACTCAAAATTGTCATAGCAGAATTATCATGTTATGCGTGATGGCAATATGGGTGATAAGTGGTAGTGAGTGAGGAGAACCAGCGTTTACACTGCATCACTGACTCCAGGGTCCTCTCAGGCATCAGCATCTCATACATACTCTAACTATTCCATGATCCACCTACAACTATTCTCTCTGTGTATGTTTTACCTCCAGTGCAGTTTTTTGCCAGAATCATTTAGGAAACCATGGAAGCAAAACTTCAATCTTTTAGTTGAAGAGAACAGTCACAATGCACCAAAATCCCCAACTGTTCCATTAAAATAGAGATTCTGGCAGAGCAGATTCTGACAGAGATAGAGATTCTGACAGAGCAGGAGCTCAATTTCTCATTCTGATTAAATTTACATTCCAAAGTAGTGAGTGGAAATAAAATCTCTAACAATCTTAAAATATAAAGGTTAGGGAACTTTTCCCATTATTTACAAACTCTTAGAAGGGAGGGAGTTTTCATCAAATAATACTTCAACATCCTATCTGAAACTATTAAACTTAAAAGTTCAGTGAAATGTTTAACTGTCTATTAAGTAAAACCATCATGTTATTTATAGTTTTTCAATGTTTATTCATGGCTAGGCTTGTCTTGAGGTAGCAACAGTTTATACATTTATTTTGTCTTTTGCTTATAAAAGCTGTTTACGTAGTTACCAACCTTTTAGATTGGACTGTTCTTTTTTTATGTTTTACATAGGACAGATTTTGACCAGAAAGTTATCGTTCCTTATGACATGTCAAAAAAAATTAAAATACTCAAAAAGAGGTTACAGACTTTATTCAACTCATGTGCATCAAGAAAGAAACCCCTCAAAATGTTAGCTCCCTAAACTAAAGTAGAATTAAAGATTTTATGAGCAGACAAGAGAAAGATGTGATTGTGGACTTCTGCAAGGGTAAAGTTAATATGTGATTGCTGCAAAATTTGTACTTGACATTATGGGAAGATGATGTCAGTTTTTCATGTTCTTTTCTCAAAATAGTTGATGTTATCATATTTTGGCAGTTCCTGGAGCATTTATTTTGTAAACCTTGTAAGTGTTGTGTTATCTGTTAAGGTTCAGAGTAGAGGTAATATAAAATTAAAAAGAAAAGGGCAAAGAACAAAGAGAGGGAATGAAAAGAAAGGGGGAAAATTCAAGTTTACATAAAGAAACGTGGGTTCATTTTGTAACTAGGGACTAGGAGTAACAACCTCACTAGTCTCACCACATGGCAGACCCAGACTGGTACCTTTGCAAAAATAAAACCTGAGTGCTGAGGGCTTCCCCTTTAGTGAAAGCCAAAAGCCCTATATCAGAATTCTAGAATCTATTATCAACCAATGGAGGGAAGACATGGAGAGGGGAGAAGGTTAGTGGGGGCAGGTGTGTCCAGAAGGTCAGAGTCTGAAGCACAGACTCAGGGCCAGAACCCGGGCTCCAAGGGAACAGCTCCACCAGCGGGAGACTCACACATGGCCAGCCGCTAGGGAACTTAGTCGTTTCTATTCTCAGTGGGTTAAAATTCTGGCTAATATCATTTTAGGAAGAAGAGAAACACCAACTACCCTCCTTTCAAGTTTTAGTTGCTAATAGGAATTTGGGCTCTGAAAAGTCAAAAATCATTTTTTCAAGATTATGAACAATTGTACAACTAGTCAAACTATCAGAGCAGGAAAGCTGAGCGTGATCATGTGTGTGTGGCTGGTGGGCAGCTTCGGGCTGGGTGCAGCACCACAGCTTCAACTCCTCCTTGGAACAGATGCTCCTGCTTGCAGGCCTGTTGCAGGCATCCAAATACCCACGGGATCAAGGGGTGAGGTGCTGGGAACAGATGAATCTGTCTTCCAATGGTAATGACTTGGGGGGAAGTTCTGTCACTGAACCCCTTTCCAGAAAAATAAATGGTCTGAGAACAGAAATGACTAAGTTCCCTAGAGGCTGGCCATGTGTGCGTCTCCCCTCGATGGAGCTGCTCCCTCGGAGCCTGGGTCCTGGCCCTGCGTCTGTGCTTTGGACTCCAACTACCTGGACATACCTGCCCCCATGCCCTTATCCCCTCTCCATGTCTTCCCTCCATTCAGGCCCCCCACTTATTTCAATCAAAGTATCTGAGGTAAAAATGAGACAATTAATAAAAGATGTTTTCTGGAGAGGATTATTTGGCCCCAAACAACCATTTTACCCTATTTGAAAAGAATTTATTTTCTGGCTTCATAGAGATTTAAAATGTGCCTCGACTTTTAACAATCTAATTGTATACTCTACCAAAAGCTTATTTAAGTCAAGAGGTCTCCTTGTGTTATTAGAGAGGCCTGCATCATAAGAGTTCTGGGCCCTTAAGAAGAAAAGCTCCGCAAGTATGTGGTATCCAACCTCATACATGATAGGATGGTTATAATAATCATAAAAAAAAAAAAAGAAACAGTGTCAGCAACAATGTGGAGATATTGGAATGCTTATGCACTCGTGATGAAAATATAAAATGGTACAGCCACCATGGAAAACAGCATGAAAATTCCTCAAAAAATTAAAAATTAAATCACCACTTGATCTGACTATCCTGCTCCTGGGTATATAGTCAAAAGAATTAAAGCAGACTGGGCCTCCCCAGTGGCGCAGCGGTTGAGCGCTGGGTTGCGAAGCTGCCCGCGGCCTCTGCGGTGCCGGTTCAATCCCCGGCTGCTCCCCGGCCTCCGCAGGAGGGTCCCACATGGTGCGCAGACCTCTCCTGCCGCCCGCTGCTTCCCTGAGCAGTGTACTTCGGTCCTTCTGCCTGTTCTGTTTCCCGCTCTGGCTCTGGTGAATTCTCTCACCCTCCCACGCTTCTGACTGTACCCAGTGCATGTATAAACAAAAAACAAACAAACAAATAAATAAATAAATAAACATGCCTGTATAAAAAAAAAATTTAAAAAAAAGAATTAAAGCAGACATCAGTGTAAAAAATAATAACAATACAAATCACAACAAAGCAAAAATGGACAATTATAAATCAGACACATATTGCAGGGGAGGAGGAGGGAGAGGGATCAGAGGGAGGGAGGGAGGAGCACCTCAGGGGACTGAGGTGATGGTGCACAGGTGCATTGGGGAAGGAAACTCTATGGAGACTATACCTGAGGGGGTTGGGGGAAGCAAATATTGTTTAAAAATGAACAGTGGTGTAATAAATAAATAAATAAGTAAATTTCAACCAACAAAATAATTAACAGCAGAATCTTGAAGAGATATTTGCACACCCATGTCCATAGCAGTGTCATTATAATAGTCAAAAGGTAGACGTGTCCATTCCTGGTGGAATGGATAAATAAAATACAGTGTATGCACACAATGGGGTATTATTCAGCCTTGAAATAGAAGGAAAATTCTGATACATGCTAAACATGACTGAGCCTTGAAGACATTATGCTGCATGAAATAAGCTAGTCACAAAATCACAAATACTGCATAATTCCACTTGTATGCAGTCTCTAAAGTAGTCCAATTCATAGAGACAGGAAGTAGTGACTGGTAGAAGCTAAGGGGAGGGGAAGTGGGGAGTTAATGTTTAATGGGTACAGAGTTTCAGTCTTACAAAGATGAAAAAGCTCTGGAGACCTGTTGCACAAAAATGTGAATGTAGTTAATACCACTACAATGTATACTTAAAATTTTAAGATGATAAATTTTATTCTATGTGTATTTTACCACAATTAAAAAATGTTAAGTGTGGTTTTATTTTCAGTATTACGTATTTCTTGCAAATAGCTGGATTTCTTCATGACTATAGGCCAAGCAGATGTGGTCCGGGGTGAACCTTCAAACAGGTGGAAGTTTTATAAATCTGCCAACATGTGCAAATAGAAACAAATAGCCTGCCAATTCATAATCACCATATGTTGTCAGAGGTTATGAATGCTCTGGAGGGAGAGGAAAAAAATGCAAAGCAAGTTCCCCATGAGAGGCAAAAGCATCTAGAAAGAGTCCACAGAGCCACAGAGCTAGGTCAGCTGTGCACTTGGCCCCTCAGAGGGGCCAAGGGTATATAACCATGATACCCTTTTATCAAAAGGCATGAAATAAATGTTTATACATAATAACCCAATAAAAATATTACTGTAGGATCTTAAAGGAATCATTCAGGTTGCTTCATATTTTTTTTTCTTATTGGATATTTGAATCACTTATTGTTTCTTAATTATAAACTTGGATTCTTTGGTTTATAAAGCTTATTTTCTAACTATATACATTTTATGTATTGATCCATCCAGATGGTAAAGTTTGAGATTCATATTGGTCACTGTAAACAACAAAAAATAGCATCTGCTGTATATGATCCAAGTCAGGACTTTGATGAACTACAACGATCTTGCAATACTTTGTGGTGCTCTGATTCTGTGTTCTTACTTCCCAATCCTGGATAGTGGGATCCAGACCACAGCTCTATATCCCTAAAAATTCTAGAATCCTCTGGTGAGCTATAGTTCCTTTCTACCCCTTCTCTCTCTTTTTCAAAAGCAGTGACTGTCATTCCTTATTTGTTATCATAGCTGTGATCATCACTACAACTTAATGGTATAACTTAATCTTTTACTTCAATTAAATATGCTTACCTTTAAAATCTCCTATACTAGGCACTATCATCAAGACAGGATGAGAAGAGGAGGTGTGAACCTATTCCCCGAAATCATGTACAGTGTTTTAAACCAATATTACCTCCATAAAGAAAACACGTCAGTTAATTGCTTTTTTAAAAAGACAAGATGAGGGCCTCCCCTGGTGAGGCAGCAGTTGAACACTGGGCTGCAAAGCTGCCTGCCACCTCTGTAGCACTGGTTCGATCCCTGGCTGCCGGCAAGGGTCCCACATGGCGCGACAGACCTCTCCTGCCACCTGCTGCTTCCCTCAGCAGTGTATTTCATCAGTCTGCCTGTTCTGTTCCCCGCTCTGGCTCTAGTGACTTCTCTCACCCTCCCGCTCTTCTGACTGTACCCAGTGCTTGTATAACTAAATAAATAAATCTTTTAAAATAAACAAATAAACAAACAAATAAATAAATAAAAAGACAAGATGAGAAGGTGTATCCTTTTTGTTAGAAGTTGAATCAAACTAGGCAGACAAACAAGCACAAACACTTAAAATAATAGGATTACAAACCATGACTGCAAATGCAGTTGTTGTGGATGCAGAGGGCTGGACATACTGATTTCAGTCAGGAGAAATCATAGGTTTCTCAGGGTGGTGACATTGGAACTTATGCCTTAATGATGTCAAGATGTCCAACAGAAATGAAGATGAAAAGGAGGCTGAAATAAAAATGTAGAAATTGGCTTTAGACTAAGAGTTGACATTAACTATGAAGAGTATCAGGACTGAAAGAAAGATTGAAGATGAACTGATGCTTGCAGCGGAAACCAATTGTTATAAATTAGCATAAGGGTTCAGATGATATATCATGGCAGTAATAGAATCATGCCTTCCCAGACGACTGGTATCCTGAGTGACCCCTGTAATAATGTGGGATAGTTGAGCATACCTGGAAGGAGCACATTAATATGTATATATTATGGGGTGCAGTTGCGGGTAGGACTGGAGTTGTCCTGAGAGATATGAGCAAGTCTGTGATGCCCAGCCCATTCTTCTGCCTTGGATTTGCATTACCAAGACTGGGCAAAGCCCACTTGACATATACACTCTTAATCCTTGCATTATTGATCCTAGAACAGCCGCAGTTATCTGGAAAGGAGCCTGGTAAAACAAGGAGTAGCAAGATCAAAGAGACTCAATTTTTTTTTTTAATAATAAATTTTATTTTTATATTCCCCATACAATTGCAACCCCCCCATTCTGACCCCAATCCCTCCCCTCCCACCCCTCACCCCCCAAAAAGTGAAGAGACTCAAATTTTATGCAAATTCCAAATAGTCCAATATGCTCACGTTCAAGGTATCTGGGAAAAGAAGAGTAAGACCAGGTTGCTGAAGGCAGGGAGATACTTTTTCTGGTACTTGGGGTTATTCTCCAGGCAGTGGAGGATATGAAATAGGAAGGAGTGACATGCTGAGTTTTCTGAAAGTAACTCTGGCAAGGGTCATAGTGGAAAGGAAAAAAGCTGGCAATCCCCCTCTGTATTGTTATTGTCCAAGAAGAGAGATGTGGACCTTTCTATGAACAGAGATGTTGACCTTAAATAGAGAGCAAAGCTAGGCAGAACAGGTGGAAAAGCAGGAGCATATGCCCCAGGGTCTGTTATGTCTCTCCTGGGAGCTGACTGTCAATCAGGGACAGCCATCCTCTGAGAAACAGGAGAGTTTATGAAATCTTAGGCATTTAGCATAAGATCTTCTCAAACGTGTCCTTTCTTTGTCCACATGGTTATAGCATCTCCCCATCCCCAAATCAATTAGATTTCATAAGAAATTAAACTGTTGGAGACAGTGAGTCACCTACCAAATACATGTGTGTTCCACCATTGCTAGAACTGGATCCGGGTACAAGGAATATTCCAAATGCATAAAAAAACAAAAGTATTATCTTTCTGCTTCTAAATAAGCAGTAAATGGAAATGTACTGTCCATATTATGTCCCTATATATTCCCATGCAAACACTTATTTTTTCAGGCAAACACATTTCTGTGGAGAGATTTAAGATAATCAATTTCAAGTGCTTTGAGTGACTGGTGAATTTTTAAAATGTAGATATCTTTGTTGAATACATTTGGTCTATAACCATTTAGATACACTAGTGGTTGTGTGGTAATCATCAAGGTAGACTGAAGTTTATTATATTCAATGATGCATTCATAAGGAAATAGAGTGTCTGCTCTTACCGTGCCCCATTTCTTTTTTTTGTTTTCTGCTTAACTTGAATTTTATTGTGAGGACTTACTGTTTCTCATATGCTTACAACCCACTAAGTATTTTTCACATATTAACCCACTTAAATCTCACAACATCTTTAGGAGTTCCGTCTTATACAATCTAAGTTCAAGAAACTGAGGCACAGAACTGTTAATTTTTCAATAGCCTTTTAACTAGTATTTTTATAAATATTTATTATATCAGCCTTCATTTTTGTACAATGTGTGATTTCCCCATGAAATCCCCACTGCCAGTTCACCAGTGCACCATCACCGTAGTCCCTTGGGCTCTCCCCACCCCGTCCTGATCCTTCTTCCTCCTTCTCCCCTACAGAATGTCTCTGGTCTATGGTTGCCTGTTGATTTTGATTTTTACTTTATTAACTTTTTTTTTTGCCCTATTTCTTACTTTCCACATCCATTCCAACCCATGAACATGCCAGCATCTCACCAGTCACTTAGGATATCCCTTTCTTCTCATCATTACTCATCTGGCCTATTTCTACTCTCTGACGCCCAGCATTCTCCTGGCATCCCTGCCCAGCACACATCCCAAACAGCCACAGACAGGAGGCCTTCCATAACAACTTGCTCTCTCCAAACCAAAAACATCATGCTGTTGTAGTTAGACTGAGGGTGAGTCCAGGAGGGCAGGTGCTGTGATGTTGCCTTTCTTTATATCATCAATATCAAGAAGCACTATTAAATTATGGAAGGACCCCAGTAAAAGTCAAGTAAATAAAAATAAGCTCCAGGACATACTAGTGTTTACCTGGAGGAAAGAGGGAAGGATAAATCTGGTAAAAGGGATCAATTGTGAGGCAAAGGATGGAATTAAACTTTTAGTGGTGAGCCTATGTAGTATAGACAGATGTTGATCTACAATGATGTGCACCAGAAATCTCTGCAATATTGTAATTAGGCTTGTAGTGCTAGAGAGGATGTGAAATTTCAACAAAAAACTTCTCATCTTCATGGGAATTCTTTCTATAGTATGCAGAGAAGAAAGTCTTACAGTATTTGCAAAACTCTGTAAAAAAAAAAAAAAAAGTCATTCTCCACATTGACCCATGTTTGTTAGTTCATGCATTAGTAGTACAGGATATAAGACTACTGATTACGCAGCATTCTTGTAGAAATGTGCAAAATCTGTTTTTGGTAACTGTATTATTACATGTCAAAGTAAAGTGCGGAGTGTTTGGACTCAACGTTGTTAAGGAGGAATATAGTTTCATTTACAAACAGCTGTGGTAGCTCTTCCTGTCTTTCTGATAGAGCAAAGCAGGTATTTTTGAAATGACATTTGATGAGGTACCAGGTATGGGTGAGAAGAGGCAGGATTTGGTAGTTAGAACTCACCTGTTGGATTAATCCAAAGACTATCTAGCTGTGATTGCAAATCTAAATAATTCTGTGTTCTTTATACAAGAAACGTACAGTTTAATCTAGGACTCCAAAGCCATGTTCAAAGTGCCCCACCATTCTAAATGGGACCTAACTCTTGTTAGCAGGAAATTTTTCTTCCTAATGCGAATATTAAAAAATCTGCCTACACCTAAAAGAAAGGATCTGTAAAAGCAAGTTCTAGCATAACTATTTTTTTCTTATAAAACTGATTGTTTCTATTTAGCTTACTTTAAATATGTTTCCAGTAATTCACTAATATTGCCCTTGCCTTGTGATAGAAAATGATATTATCCTGAGAAATTTTATGAATGGAAAACATGAAGATTTTATAATTGAATTAGGAGGGTTACATAAAATTTTTTAAATCACATATAAAAGATACAAACAATAGAAAGATGAGGCTAACTTAACATGTAAAAATTTTATTCACTTATTAAAATCCTTTCTTAGAAAAAATTTGTACAGCATGAATTTCTAAATGGATCATGTTTTATACAATGTCCCATTGTATAATCAAAAAATTCTAATTATATAACAGAAATTAACATAAGCATTTCAAAATTTAACAAATCTCATAAAATATTTCAAAAAAAATGAATTATAAAGCTTTGGAAAAAAATTAAATTGCCCATAAATAAAATTGGACAGAAATATATTGTACAGAACCTCTAGTATGCAATATCTGACTTTTATGGCTGAATAGTAGAATTGTGTTCAATTTCAGTGTTTGCCCAACTGAATAATATCAACATCAGCTGAATAGCTAATGATAATCCTGCTAAAACTCACATTTATGCTGACATCAAAAATGCAGGGATTTAATAGGCCTGATAGGCAATTAAAACACATTTCTAAAATGTATACAAGGATTTAGTATTAGTTAGGTTTTATTCTTTTTTTTAATTTTTTTAAATAGTTATATTTTTTTTAAGATTTATTTATTCATGCATACAAGAACCGGGGTACAAGCCAGATGTGCAGAAGGGTGAGAAGAGTCACCAGAGACAGAGCGGGGAACAGAACAGGGAGATTGACTGAAATACATCGCTGAGGGGAGCAGTGGGCGAGAGAGGAGAGGTCTGCTGCGCCATGTGTGTATCTCCCCCACAGGCCAGGATCGAACCCTCACTGTAGAGGCTGCGGACAGCTTCACAGCGCTGCACTCAACCTCCTGTGCCACCAGGGAGGCCCTAGTTAGGTATTAAAACCAATGTAAAGATCATCTGACTGGTCTTGTTATCAATTTTATACACATTACCACACAAACCAATATACATATAAATGATTTAAGGATATGTATGTATATTCATATGTATAACACATGAAGTATCCAGAATAAAATGGATTAATCTACAAATAGATCATGACTGTATTAAAAACAAGATGCTTTTAATTAATCTTTGTTAGGAACATATAGTGTTTGTATATTTTAATATTTTTCTTTGCTTTTAATCAGGTTGTTTGGTATCAAATCGGTAATTCGAACAGACTGTTCCAGCACTTGGAAGATCATAGCGAACCCAGACCTGTCGTGGTATCACCACGCCAACCCCATCCTCCTGCTGGTGATGTACTATACTCTGGCCACGCTGATCCGCATCTGGCTGCAGGAGCCACTGGTAAGGATCAAATGGTTTCCATGATCTTGTCTGCAAGTAAACTGAAACTCCACTCCAGGTGAAATGGCTCATTGCTAATAAACACTCACTAGTCAATACTATATTCCAAAATAACTAGAGCAGGGCTGTAGGGGCAGGATGGCCTAGAGCAGGATCTCTATGACCCGAACAGACAGGTAAAGGAGAGTTCTGGAGCCCTTGGTGGCTTTTCAGGCTTTTATTGGCGTTTTACCAGGTACATGGCAGGCAGGGGGGTGGGCGCCCCAAATCTTCACTCTTTCTGGGCTCTCCAGTGTTCTCTCATGGCCTTTGCTGCTCTGCTGCTTCTCTTCTGTTCTCTCACGTGTTCTTCTGGTTCCTGTATGCTGCTCTTATAAGCCAGTCTGCCCAGGTGCACCCACCTACATATGCCCACACCCTACTCCAGGTGTCTGCCATCAGGCATGCATTCAAGACCACAGGGATCCATCATCAATCCTAATGGTGGAAGGGCATAAAAGCCTACAAGGTTACAGTGTTTTTATTCTGCAGAAAGTACTAAGTGAATACAAATACCAACACAGCAAAGACTGGTTTTCCTTTCACATGCTCTAAGAATGGGAGGTGCTAAGAAGCATGTGAGACTCAATTTACAAAATGCCTGGTTATAAGCTCAACTGTTTACATATATTATCTTATTCAATCCACTGAAAACTCAGAATTGGTATTGTACTCAGAGATAACGAAAATTCGGTGAGAGAGGTAAGTTGGTCTAATAGCACATTTACTGAAGAGTAGAAATCCAATCCAACCCATGTTTGGCAACAAAGCGAGGGTGTCAGTTCTCCAAATCTTCTCTCAGACATGTGTCCTCTGAAGATGTTACAGGGATAGCTCAGCAACCAGTGACACCCCTTCACAAGCCCAGGGGTTTAGGATGTCTCCTCTAGGCACAACTGAGGCCTGGCTCATTTCCTGTGGGGATGTTGACAAGGACATGGCCCTTTTCAGGTCAGGACCAGAGGGACTGTGTGACTCCTATCTTTTCCCTTTCAGTAACAGAAAAACTCATCCACTTTTATTTCCGTCCCTAAATGACCAACAGAGCTCAGTTGCAAGATAGCATATGGCACATGAAGAAGACAAGTGGTGTGGACAAGAGTTATCATACCCTTTCTCCTCTACCCGCCAGAGGACAAGCCAGCACATTGGGGAACAGTACCAGTGAGCACTGATGTTCCAGTAGGGCCTGCTGATGGTGGTTGCATCGTAACAGAATGCCTTATAGGGTCCTAAAGGATCCAGGTCATCTTCTGCCACAATGTTTCTCCATATCTCTTCTAAAATTTAAGTGTGTCAGTGTAATCAGTTAAAGTGATTGTGTTCATTTCCTCCACAAACTCATATACAGACAAGTATATGCATCTGTGTACAGTTAATCCCTATATACAAAAGAAAGTAAAATCTATCATAGGAGCTATTTCTGAACAATGTCTAGTAAATGGTGAAATTACTGTAAAGCATTCAACTTAATAAGAATCCCTCTGCTTTAGCAGTGGGTCTCTCAGGCAGAGCATGTGTGCCAACTCTGTGATGCCGTCATAAAGGGAAAAGCTGTGTTGTAGCCCTGCAGACCCGAGAGACATTCAACTTTGTCTGTCACAGTCTGCCTAGGGACAAAGGGAGGCAGGCAATATAGCTGTGGGCCACAGAGTTAATAACAACACTATCAATTGATGTCTGGAGGAGTATTTGGACAACAGGGCCCAATTCATACACTTCAGCCTGTTGTATTTAATTGGGCCAGGTCACAGGACACAATAACGGAGGACAGCTTGCTGATTAGACATAGTTCCACTGACCTGGCTCATTTCACAAAAGATGTCAACCAGAAAGTGTTAGTTAGTTTTGTGGTAAGAGTCTACAAAACATGTGTGAGAAAGAGAAGTAGCTGTCATGATTTAACTGAGCTCTGTGGACAGAGACCTGTAAAGTGTGAATTCACACCCAGGGCATTGGGCACGCCCCACATGGGAAGCTGAGACTTGGGCTTAAGGCTAAGTCTACTGGCTCTGCCCCAGTATCAGTGGTGTTAATGCTTCTGTGGGAGCACCCAACACTTTCTGTTCTTTATAACTTCTTTTTATCTCTTCTAGACCAGTTGTCTGATTTAGGCCAATGTCCCATTAGGTAAGACACCAGTTTATGCTTAGCTATGTTCCTGTTTTAATAGTATGTATAGTTGTATGAGTCTGCCTTTAACAAATTTCTTAATTAAAAATTATCTCCATGGCTGGGTTACACAGTTAATAGTGCAATATTTCTTTGCAAACTTTTCATCTAAGATCCATTCGATTGCTATTTAGTGCAGTTTTGACTTTACATTGAAATGCAGTGTATACTTAATGTTAGGGCATACTCCTGTAATTTATGGGACTGAGTAGGAAACAGGACATGATATTGACCTGCTTAGCACTTACAGGGCAGCAAAATTGTCATTTTTTTAAAGTATCTTGATTAATACACGCATGCACACATATACATATATATGTTGTGTAAAGAACTAAAAATAATCATATTGAGGTGTCTGGGCTGCTGAGAGAACCACACTGGGGAGCACAGCTGGTCCTGTGGCTAATTCTGTATCTCAGGTACAGGATGAGAGGACCAAGGAGGAGGAGAGAGCACTGGCCTGCAGCCCCATACCAATCACAGCTGAGAGGAGGCGGAGCCTGTGGTACGCAACCCATTACCCAACAGACGAGAGAAAAGTAAGCCACCAGGAAAAGAATTTCCTCTTTCTAGTATTTCGCCATTTTGACTTGATGTTGCTGAGCATGAATTATAGGATACTAGCTGAAAACTCAGATTGTTCATGGTTTGTAGAAATAGTTTGATTGTAAAGTATTAGAGTTCTAGTCAGTGATGGGAACCCAGGGCTTTCAAAGAAAATACCATGGTCCAACCTCCTCAATGAGAAAATCATTTCATATTCCAGTGCTTTCTACTCAAATCTCTTAATCCTGATGAGAAAGAATGATCTTGATTTTTGAAAGCTAGTTTTATGTTAAGACGAACAAAAATTACAAAGTGATATATTAGCATTGGGTGGTAAAGATCTAAATGTTGAAACACAATGAAGCAAATAATTTCAGTTTATTGGGTAAGCAGTCACAATAATAACCACTTAAACCATATATATATATATATATATATATATTTTATATATATATATATATAATTATCACTGTTTTGAGGCTTCAGTATGAATT
The DNA here is from genome assembly GCF_014898055.3 of Talpa occidentalis. NCBI lineage: Eukaryota > Metazoa > Chordata > Mammalia > Eulipotyphla > Talpidae > Talpa > Talpa occidentalis. Next base: position 50,618,569 of record NW_023601322.1, on the reverse strand, counting down.
GGCAAGGAAAAGTGGGTCACAATTGGGGGAAGTCTATATACATAGCTTTTTGATTATTTATTGACTATTTTGACTTGTTAAAACTTGCAATGTTGTAAAAACTAATACTCATAACTCTTCGATGGAGTCAGAATTTGCTTTCCAACATGTTAGAGAGTTGAGGAGTAGATTGTCTGATGTATTTGCTAGGAGGTGATTTTCTTCTTAGATATGTGGTTTTATTTTGAGCATAACTGTCCTGTGCAAAGAGAGCACCGAACAATGAATGAGCCACCCCAGGGTGCTGACAGCATGTGGAGCCAATGTGCTCTCAGATCTCTCAGGGTATCAAGGTCCTCTTCTGTTTCCTCATGACTTGACAGAATAGTCTTCCCATTTCACTGAGTGATGCATGTATACAACAGTTTTAAAATCAGATCTGTGGAACTCTGGGAAATCCAGAGATCCATAAGAATAAAAATATTTTGTAAGATTATTAATATTTGCCTTTTTCGCTGTGCTGACATTTGCTCTGATGACACAAAGCCATAAACCAATACAGTTACACAAACCTGTATAGCCATGGCTGTGTTCTTCATGGCACACACTCAACAGAAAACAAAGCAGAAAGACCAGTTCCATTAAGAAGTTCCTGATGAACCCAAAATAGGTGTTAATTTTTTTTTTTTTTTTTTTTTTTTTATAAAGGAGAATGGGTGTTTTTTATTTTATTTATTTATTTTATAGAGGCATGTTTTTATTTATTTATTTGTTTGTTTGTTTTTTGTTTATACATGCACTGGGTACAGTCAGAAGCGCGGGAGGGTGAGAGAATTCACCAGAGCCAGAGCGGGGAGCAGAGCAGGCAGAAGGACCGAAGTACACTGCTGAGGGGAGCAGCGGGCGGCAGGAGAGGTCTGCGCGCCATGCGGGACCCTCCTCCGGTGGCCGGGGAGCAGCCGGGGATCGAACTGGCGCCGCAGAGGCCGCGAGCAGCTTCGCAACCCAGCGCTCAACCGCTGCGCCACCGGGGAGGCCCAAGGTGTTAATTTTCTTAAGACTTAACCTTGGAATTCACATATTTTAATATTCTGTGTGACAAAATGGGAAGTCCACATACAGGGCTAGATACTAAAGTTGAGCAACTTTTCATATGAAGACCACCAGACTGATTGTTGGAAGCTATTCCCACCGAATACCAGATTTATTTGCAAGAGCTGATAGATGAATGATGGTCATTCAGGTGTAGTTATTGAGCAGATAATTACTGGAAAAATAAATGAAATATGTACATCATTTCAAGGCATATCTGACCACATTTGCTGTGAATTATACAATTTGAACTTTTCAGTAAATATTAGAATATTGGAAAATTCCTATGGACCACTGAAAATATGAAAACTTCCCAGTACTGAAAGACTTTTCTTACAAGTGGTGATATTAACATAATGTGTTTTTTGAATATTGTGTAATGAAAAGTGTCACTATTTGGTAGAGCTGTTTCACCAATGATGGTATTAAAATATGCAAGTAAGATTCACTCAGCATCACTTATCATCATGTAAATGAAAAATCAAAACTACAATGAAATGCCACCTCACACCAATGAATGAATATAAGAAAAAATAGAAACAAGTGTTGGTAAAAGTGTGGAGAAAATGTAATTTTTATTCACTGTTATTTACAATAGTCAAGTTGTGGAAACATCCTAAGTATCCTGTAACAGGTGAGTGGATAAAGAAGACGTGGAATAGATACACAATGGAACACTACTCAGCTATAAGAACAGATGAAATTTTGCCACTTGCAATAACATGGATGGAATGGAGGGGGTTATGCTCAGTGAAGTAAATCAGAAGGAGAAAGACAAATACAGGAGGATTCTGCTCATATGTGGAATATAGAGAAATAAAACAAACAACAGGCAAAACTTATCCAAAACCAACCCTAGAAATATAACTGTAGAACTCAGGCTGCTAGAGGGGGAGGTGGCAATAAGTAGGTAGGGAAAAAAAAAAGGAAGAGGGCCCAGGCGTCTATGGTGAAGGATTCTGGGTGTTTTGGTGATGGGTGTAGTATGTTAACATACACCTGAAGAGTTGTGAACCTATTGCCCTAAATTATACACAGTATTGTAAACCAAAGGTACCTCATTAAAAAGAAGAAGAAGAAGAAGAAGAAGAGGAAGGAGAAGGAGAAGGAGAAGGAGAAGGAGAAGGAGAAGGAGAAGGAGAAGGAGAAGGAGAAGGAGAAGGAGAAGGAGAAGGAGAGGAAGGGGAGGAAGGGGAGGAAGAAGAGGAAGAGGAAGAGGAAGAGGAAGAGGAAGAGGAAGAAGGAGAAGGAGAAGAAGATCTATTCAAGGTGCAAGATTCATGAGTGGATTTTAATGTGACAAAGTATGAAAGTTTATTGAAAATGGTTTCAGGTTCCACATCACGAATAACCTTCAAGAAACGACCACTTGTTGAATTGGGGTAGTATCAATGATTCTTCACAGTTAGGAGGATAGACTGTTGAAATACTCTCCTTTCTCCAACAGCATATCATTGTGAAGCCAAATTTTCTTCATGTTTCAATGAAAAAGTAAAACAGATTGAATGCAGGAACAAGGGTGAAAATCCAGCTGTCTTCTTTCAAGTCAGAAGTTAAAAGTAATAAATAAAGCATAAAATAATACCACTCTTTTTACTTTGTTTTTTGAAAAAACACATCTATTGAGTAAAATGGCTTATGTTAACATGCAGTGGGTTTCAAATTTCTAATAAATTAATAAATATATATTTATTTATTTATTTATACAAGCACTGGGTACAGTCAGAAGCGGGGGAGGGTGAGAGAATTTACCAGAGCCAGAGCCGGGAGCAGAACAGACAGACTGACAGAAGTACACTGCTGAGGGGAGCAGCGGGCACTTCAGGAGAGGTCTGCACGTCATGTGGGACCCTTGCCCGGTGGCCAGGGATCGAACCGGCGCTGCAGAGGCTGCGGGCAGCTTCCCAGCCCAGCACTCAACCACTGCGCCACCGGGGAGGCCCAATAAATATATATTTTTATTTTATGTTATTTTTATGGTTATTTTTATTCACTTATTTTTTTCATCATTGTTCATTTTTAAACAATATTTGCTTCCCCACCCCCAGGTGTAGTCCCCATAGAATTCCCTTCACCAGAGCACCCATGCGCCATCACCTCAGTTCCCTGTGCTCCTCCCTCCTTCCCTCTGGTCCCTCTCCCTCCTCCTCCCCTGCAGGATGTCTCTGATTATAATTGTCTGTTTTTGTTTTGCTCTGTTTTGTACTGTTATTTGATGTATTTTCACATTGATGTATTATTTGGTTCCCTTTATTCCTCCTATGAGTGAAACCATCCTAAATATATATTTTTAAATGCCTTTTTTCATTTTTAGTATGGTAGATATTGACAGAACCCACGAAAAAATTTTGGGACCCTCATTGATTTTTAAGAATGTAAATGAGTCTTGACCCCCCAAATTGGGTGAACCATTGGCATATTAAGTAGCTGTTATTTGGGGGAGAGCCCTAAACACTTGACACTAATATAATTAAAGTTTATCATCACATAATTATTTTGTTGTAGACAATATGCAAATCTTTAAAAAGTCTTAAACTTCACAACAAATCAATGTGTCTTTATTATGAAACCTGTATTTCTTGAAAAGTTAAATACTTTCAGAACACTGCAGTGTCCCAACAAGTCTAGGAGTAAACAGCTTGTTCTATGAGAACAAAACACTTGAAAAACGTAATCAACTTTTAGAGTCATGTGGCTTATGACTGCTTATTTGCTATTATAATTAAAGGTTAATAACTGGAAAATGATTGTAATAAACAGCAACAACCAGTTCTATGCCATGGCAAGTTTAACATATTACCTTCAAGCTCATTTAATTTGTATGTGTAGAGTGAAACTTTATAGATATATAAATATTACAGTGCTTTCAGCTTACATATTAACATGCTGTCCTGCGTTGCTTTTTGCAGCTTTTATCCATGACCCAAGATGACTACAAGCCATCTGATGTTAGTATATCCTTAGAATTACCATTTATGTGTGTGTAAGGTATGAAAAAGTGACAGAACTGGAATGAACTCCTTTAGTTATATTTTAACTATATATAAAACTGCCATAATTTTGCTTGCAGAAACTATACTGGTTAAATGCTATTAAAATACTAACATATAGTATGAGCTCAAATATAATCTTAGAAAATATACTTAAACTTTTAAAAAGTCACATTGCATTTTGCTCTGCAGATATGCCTATTACATAAATTGGGTATTACATAAATTACATAAATCTTGCATGTGCATGGACACACACGTGTGTATGTGCTTATGTACATTTATGTGTATGTCTCAAAGACTGTAAAGCCACAGAGACAGATTGAGGGGAAAAGAAATTATATGAGTGTATGAAGTGCAAAAGAGGAATTGCAAGTTGGGAGGTGACATCTAGGTGGAGACCTGTTGCATTAATCATGGGGAGAGCCACAAGGGGTGTGAGCAGTTGGAGGGACTCCTGGGGCTCCTGGTCAGGGCCCAGGAGGGTCTGCAGTTCTATGTAGTTAGAAGGTCAAGCTGGTGGGACTGCTGGCAGCAGAACTAAAACTGGAGAAGAGATCAGACCAGGTCAAGAATCCTCAGCCAGGCCATTCCAGCATTTAAACTTTCTGTACTAAGGACAGAGGTTGTGTTGCATGGTGTTTAGCAGAGGGACAGTAGGATCAAATTTGTGCTTTATTTTGATTACTCTGGAGAATAGATTTGGAGAGCAATCATGCAGCACTCATCTGGTTACGTGTACAGCTCACCAAATTGTTCAGCTTTCTGTCAGTTCTTCATTGCTGAGTTATTCCTACCTAGAGTCAGGAAAGGCGGTATAACTGCACTGGAAGGTACGGCTGCTCTCACGGGTGTGCTTTCCCCCTGCCCCCTTGCCAGGGCCTGCTGGTGACTGTGAACGGCAATCCGGTGGATTACCACACCATCCACCCTAGTCTTCCCCTAGAGAATGGGCCCGCCAAAGCAGACCTGTACTCTACCCCACAGTACCGGTGGGAACCCTCTGATGATGCCTCAGGTAAGGAGCAGCAGGTTCTGTGGTTACATGTCACACTCAGGGCCCTGTTTTTCTAATGCATAAACTGGCATGTCTCCATCTTCTGTTTATCGGATTTAGTCTTTCTTTTTCTTTTTTTGGCTTTGTTTTTTCTGATAGAGGTGTTGTCTTCCACAGCCAATATGTTAAGGTAATTTCCTTAAATCCTGGCTATATTTTACCCTGTCACATTGCTATGTGTGTTCTATCCATGTAACAAAATAAGTGGCATAATTGGGACAAACTTTAAAAACAAAAGGGAAAAATATTTTCATTGTGTTTATCGTGTTAACATATGTGTATATATGTGTTTTGGTTTTTCTGTAATTTAAATGAAATCATAACTGCTTAATGGACAAATGTTTTCAGAAAGTATTCTACTGAAAACAAGAAACTTGTAGTAGGCCTTTTCTCTCAGTAGATTGCATGGAAGGTAAGTGGTCTGTTACTAGAAGTGACAAATTGAAGGCCTGGGGCAGAGAGCTTATCCTCAGACTTGTTTTTGGTTTACACAACACTTACTAAAAAAAGAAAAAATTGTAAACAAGATTTTAAAAGCTGCAGCTCTGGCCTAGAGATGGAAATTTCTGGCACCCCTTGAAGAATGTGACTATCTGGTGGCATCAGTCCTTCATTTCTGCCAGGCAGCCTTTAATTCAGTTGCTGTTGGCCGTCTCCCTGAGGGAGAGAAAGCATACCAGTCACCAGTTCACCAAGACAGAATTAGCTCAGCTTACTATTGGGGTGGGGAGGGGAGACGGGGGATCAAATACATGCAGGAATCTGCAAAGTGCATACAGAACTATTATTATCTCCATTTGTGTGGAATTAAGGCTTTAATTATTTTACAACATCTTATCTTTAATAAATGACCAGCAGCTGTCCAATTGAATTAGTACATGAAGCTCACTTTAATGACCTTTTTTTCATCATTCTTTATCAAGCTTATTCTAATATGCTGTTTTCATAGTTCCTTATCAGCTGGTCTCCTAGTTGCCCCATAGTACGTATCTATTTAGCAGCACAAATGGTTGGTCAGGTCACCCGATATCTCCTTGTAAGTTAGATCACAATCAGTGCCCTCTTCTTTTCCTCACAGCCCCCAGGCCCTCTGATCCACAGAGCACCAGATGTGTGGATAGTTACCCTTTTCTCTTCCTACTTGGAGATGTTGCAGTTTGCAACTCAGACTTAGCTGAAGGTTTTCACTTCCTAATCTCTTAAGGAAACACAGCACTTCCCAAAGTTCAGCCTTAATAATATTGAAACACAGAGGGCAGCCCAAGAAACAGCATTTGTGACTATTCTAAAGTTTGAGAGATGTCCAGGGCACAGTCAGACTTCCTTCTGTTTACATATTTACATGAGAAGAAATAAACAGAATTTTGACTGCTGACAAAGTGAAGTCACTCAAATCATAAATTGAACTTTCAAAAGTAAAACAGATGCTGGGTTGTTATTTTTAATTGAACCTATATACACAAAACAGTCACAACCAGAGACATAGCAGGCAATAGCTGTGAAGTCCATCAGATTTTATTTTATCGTCATCATCTCCTGATCCGTGGACATCCCCATATAAACCATAAGCTTACCCAACCCAACACTGAGGGATGGAAGGCAGAGGACTCCTGTGGGAGGAGACACACAACCTCACTCAGAGGCTTTCTTCCTGGCCTCAGGCCTATATATATGGTCACTGGATTTTTAGGAGTTTATGTTTCTTTTTCATGGTGGTGAACAACCCTCTGATAACCTCCCAATACATAGCACATATGATTAAAAAAAAAAGACAGAATGGATGCATTCACTTACTACTCTTTATTACTTCCACTTTGAAGTCGAAATAGCGTTTCTGACAATTGTAGAAGTATCTTGAGGAGAAATCCTTCACATCCAAGCCAGTAGTTTCCTGTTGCTGGCTCCTGTTCTCCTCACCCCTCCACATGTTCTCTCTCTTACTTTTACCTGATCTTTCCATCCCCAGTATGACTTTTCTGCCTTAACCTGAACAAAAAGGAAACTGTAGACCACTGAGCTCACTCTTAGAAAGTGGTTGTTGGTTGGTTGGTTTTCTGGTGTTCTGCATCTTTGTTAAATACATACTCTCTACACTCCTTGTAGTAGTGATCAATTCCAGGGTAACATTATCCTCAAACTTAGCAGCTTAAAACAACAGTTAGTGTTGTAGTGTCAGGAATGTGGTGACAAGGGTCTCTTTCAGTTTGCAATAAAGCTGTTGATTGCAACTCACAAGTGACAGTCTCCACTAGATTGGCAGTTGACAGGCTTCAAGTTCTTGCAAAATGCTGGCCAGAGACATCAGTTCCTTGCCACCGGCGCCCCTCCCTCAGACACTTTACAACCTGGCAGTGGCTTCTCTCAAAACAAATGAGTGAAAGAAATAAAGCGCCCAAGGCGAAGCCACAATCTTTGTAATCTTGGCGGTGATAATGCCATCCCTTCCCAAGTATTCTATTTGTTGGTCACTCACCAAAGGACCCACCTATGCTCAGAGAGAGGAGGCTCTGGGAGAACACTCATACCAAAAGGAGATGCTTAGGGCTCATGGAAGTAGCTGCCTCCCACACCCTCTCAAATTGAAATTTCCTTCCTGCAATTTCTGTGTGGCTGCATCCATTACATTTACCAGGCAGAATATGTATTGATTGTGTTGGAATTCTAAGAGCTTTGGTTAATTGGAAATAACCTCTGAAGTCTTAAATGTGCACTGCTTGGAACATTTATACAAAACTCATATACATGCATAAATGATTATATGAAGTATTTGTCCATCCAGAAAAGAAAGAGGAAGAAGAGGATGACAAAGATGAATTTGAAAAGGAAAGGAGCCTTGATGAAAAAAGAAGTGTTAAAGTTCATGCCATGGTCTCTGTGTTCCAGTTTATTATGAAACAAAGTTATATCTGTGCCCTGATCGCTATGATGGTATGTATGAGGGCCACTGATGGGCTGCAGGAATGGAAGACAAAAGTCTGCTCTGGTTCCCCCAACCTCTCAGGGCCAGCACAGTATCTTCATCTTCTCGATGTCTTGCTTGAGAATGGTTGGTTATGTTAATTTTTCATGGGAATTTTACATTATAGATTTCAAAACCATGTTCTCTGAGTTTCCTTTAACATACTAGCATATTTCTCTCAAATTAGGCTATCAAATCAGTCTTCCCAATTTTGCCAATTTAAAAGGACATATTGAATAGTTTGCCTAGGTGGTATTAACAGTGTTCAAGATTAACACAGGCTACTGATTTTCTTTCATTTAATGAGTCATATTCACACCTCATCTTACATATGAATGAGACTTTTTCCACATAAGCTGCATTTGTGCGGTATGAGTGGCAAGCAACCAAAAATGTCCAAGAGCTTGTTCTGATTGTTAGCTCTCAATTTACACATGTTTCTGCACAGCTCTGGGTACACCCTCCAACTTCAGCTTTATAGCTTGAAAGATAGCCTTGTATATAGAAAATAGAAGATCTACCAGGCTTGGAGATAGAAGATCTAATTTCTACCCTTTCTAAAAACAATTTCTTCTTGAAAAATGTGTTAGAAACCTGTCTTATTTAATGCAAAAATCTTCCAAATTTGATGTCAATAGTAAAATCTCCTAAACACCTATTATGATAAAATAAAATTGAAAATATCCTATAACTCTATGGAAAATTACCTAAGCACAGTTTCCACAGGTACTTCATCAAGATGTCTCCCAAATGAATTAGCATGACTCAGCTTAAGTTTCTAGTAGGGACCACTACCATATCTGTAAGAGGAGTGGGATAAAGAAAGCTCCTCAAAAATAAATATGACTCCTTTCGTGATTGTAAATTCTTTTCTTTAAATGAAATTAGTTCTGTGCTCTCTGGGTACTTTTTTAGTTGAGATATAATTGACATATAACATTATATTGGCTTCAGGTGTACCACATAACAAGTTGATACCTGTATAGATCACAAAATGATCACCAGAATAAGACTAATGAGTATGCATGGGTACAAATATTTTCATCTTATGATGAGAAAATTTAAGATCTTCTCTCAAGTAAACAAATATTACCTACAAATATATGGTAAGGTATTGTTAACTATAGTTACCATGTTTTATGTTTCATGACTAGGACTTATTTAAATTTAAAATAGCTCATCATTTAAAACTACCTATGCTTTAGGGCAGTTTTGTGAATTGCTAAGAGAAAATATTTATTCCATGTTGACTACATTCATCTTAGTATTTGTCTACTTTCCAAAAGTAAAAGACTTACAAAACATTTTAAACCTTATAACTAACTCTTGAAGACTTGTGATATTCAAGAATACAGTTGGGAATTCAGTTATCCACACTTGTCTAGAAAATGCATCTAAACATCTTTTCACAAAGATTTGTTATAAGATATGGAAAGAGATGGTATTTGTGAGTATAATGTACAGATTTTTTTTTCTGTTGCCCATACATTTATGATTATTTGGAAGTTTAATGTGAATGGAAGAAGATTTATCATTTGCTCAAAGGGTCTGGTGACTTTTTTTCTTACCCCTTAATGGATTGAAGCTAAAATTTGCCTTTAAATTAACTTGGCTTCATGAGTTATACAGGGTCCTAATACAGAGCTTCTCCATGGAAATTTTCTGTTCTATCTTGTAGATACCCATGCATAGCCCACTAAAAGTGGTCTCTGAAGCCCAACTTGACCTAACCAAGTGATTCCCACATCTGCTGTCCTGACCACAAAACAGGACCCACACTGTCTCAGCACTCATAAATAACAGCTGACTCCAAGATGCTTTGGAAAAAGAAGGGAGAAAAACACAGCAGCTTTTAATGCTGCAAAGCAGAGTAAAGATGTAGCTATTTGGGGCTGGAGGGAAGAGGATTTAAAATGAAGACCCCTTTGCCATTGACTCTGTCTCTATGGGAAGTTCAAAAGCATATTGTTCTCATCAGAATCAGCCTTTCTCTTCTTGCCCCTCCCTATATCACTGTGGGAACGTCCCTCCATGAATTCACTAGAACTCTTTCCTCTTCCTAGATTGAATGTCACTGACTTTTTATTTTGAGCAGGGAACTATATATTTTATTGGCCAACATCATGTTTTCTCTCCTTCTGCCCCTGGAGGCCTGGAGCATCACCTATCACAGCTGGCTGACGTTTGTGCTATTGATTTGGTCCTGCACCCTCTGGATGATTCGCAACAGAAGAAAATATGCAATGATCAGCTCTCCTTTCATGGTTGCCTATGGGAATCTATTGCTGATACTACAGTACATATGGAGCTTTGAACTTCCTGAAATTAAAAAGGTCCCAGGATTTTTAGAAAAGAAAGATCCAGGAGAACTTGCCTCAAAGGTAAGTGGGTAGGAAAAATAAGAAAACAAATCACTGAAACAAAACAACAATAACAATACTAATATTCAAGGAAAAACATACAAAATATTTCCAAATATTCATGCTTTGTAAAAATTAATGCAATGAAATGATAAATAATATTTCTTAGAGGTTTCTATAATTTAAACATGAATAAATATTACACCATGCTTTTAGATTTTATTTAAAAATGACAATGCTTTCCACTTAAAGAAAAAACTCATTTTTTTAAAATAAGTTATTTTTAAGTGAATTTTAATTAGTAGAAGTTAGGTGGGAGAAAGTAAAATGCAATGAAAAGTATATAAAGGTTGTAGGGTCAGGAATGGACACAGTGCAGGTTTTCTGATCCAGCAGACCAGGTAAAGGAGGAGTCCTGGAGCCCTTAGTGGCTTTTTCAGGCTTTTTATTTAGATTTACCAGGCACACAGGAGGCAGAGGTGCTGGGGAGCCGGGAGGCTGGCAGGCCTCCCAGCCCCCAGCAAGTCTTCACTCTGGGCTCTCCAACCTTCTCTCACATTCTCTCTGCTCTTCTCATGGCTCTGCTTCTCTCTTGGCTTCTGCTGCTCCTGGCATCCCTGAGACGCCGTCCTTAAAAGCCCAGTCTTAGCCGAGGTAAATCCCATCTACCTATGCCCACACCCTACTCCAGGTGCCCGCCATCAGGCATGCATTCAGGACCGCAAGGATCCATCATCTATCCTGATGGCGGGAGGGCAGAAAAGCCTGACATTTTTCCTTACCCTACAAAGGTATTGGAGGACTTTCTCTGATAGATATCAACTTGTAAAGTGGACTGAACACATTACTTTTAAATTAATGTGTTTTTCCCTTCTACTGATTGCATGATGCCTTCACTCATAATTAGAAAGTTCATAAATTTTTCAATAATTTATTATCATGGTCTATCTTAACAGTTTTTATTTCAGAATGTTATGTGGCCCACCTTTTCTTTTTTGTTAGCACAGTTGCAGACTCTAAACACATTTCCTCTGTGTTGATAACTTTGTGTTAAGTCAATGAAAGCAATCACATATACATACTGAGTGAGTCTTGAAAATTTTTCTCCTCTAGGCAGAGAGGAAAATTAGTGTCTCTGAAAGAGAAACTCATTCACATCACATGAAGTCTACTTTTCCTGGGATCTAGCTTCTTTACAGGTTCACAAACATTCCCTATCCATAAAAATCTGACATAAATGGGGTGCTAGATAGACTAGACCAAGGGTTTATTGGTCTCCATAATAGATTTCTGGGAAAGGCTACTGGAGTACAGGAAAAATCCTAACAGGTGAATTGTAATAACAGAAAATAGATCACAATCCCCTGTATTTATGGACTATGGCAATTTCATTCATTTATTTATTCATCCATTCTTACAAAACTCCCATGCAAGCCCTAACCCACTTTCTCTACAAACTTGACTCCATGTTATATCCTACATAATACTTGGACTCACAACCATCTTTATCTGACACTTCCCTGTCCTTTTCTCCCACCCAAACTTTCCTCTGAAAGACATGCAAAGTAACATACATACCAAAAACCAAACAAACAAACAAACAAAAAACCCTGGTACATTAGTCTTTTTCTGAAAAGGAAATTGAAAACCTCATCCTTTCGACTGTAAATCCATCATAACCCAACTCAGAGTATCAGTGAAACATCTAACAGTGCATGCCAGCTAACTAGTCTAGTATAAAATCAGTAATTCTTTGAGGAGGAAACATGTTGGAAGAAATGCATCTGTTTCTTGCAAAAAGAAAACAACAATGTGATTCTGGGGAAACTGGGGTCTGCACTTACATTTTAATTCACTTAGGAGCTCCAAAAAAGTGGAGGACTTAGTCATGGATAATAACAACAAACTCAAAACAGTGACATTCATCAAAGTCTGTTGTGAAATGCATTGTTTGTGCAGTGCTGGACGAGTCACTGTGAGAGAAAGGAAGACTAGGACCGGAATACTGAAGTCTGAATATCTCTGGTGGAGCCTGACTTAGCTACTATGTAACATTGTCAAAGTCTAGAACTTCTCTTTTATGACATCATGAAGCCATTGTCAACTGTTACCTTCAAAACCCAGCTTTTAGCTCACTCAACTTGGGAAAGATGTCCCATCAGCCCTGAATTATTCCTAAGCTCTCCACATATGCATTAGAGAAATAGGCATCTTTCTTAAATTGCAGCTATAGTTCAATTTGTTGTAACATCCAGTTTTGAAAGTGAGTTTTTGAAAGTGTAGGCATTCTAGTTCTTGACTTCATTAGGTTCTAAGTTTGTCTACTGGACATATTGTTTATGTTGAAGATAAATGATAAGTAGGCACCTATGGATAGTCAATTGGCCATTTATTCACAGTGAAAATGACCCATTCATTTGCTCATTTTTTTCTTGTTTTGGTACATATTTATTCATATCCTACTATAACCACACTACACACCCACTAGGATGGCTAGAATTAAAAAACAATAAAATATATTGGTGAAGAAGTGAAACCGGAATAATCATACACTGCTGATCTATGATTATCGGTCTGTCAATTATTCAAAATGGTAAACAAAGAGTTACCATAAGACCCAACAACTCCATTTCTACATATAGATACCCAAGAGAGCAGAAAACACATCTGTACACAAATGCTTGCATATAAATGCTCATGTCAGTGTTATTCATAATAACAACATATGTATAAATTATGAGTAACCTAAATGTCCATCAGGAAATGAATGGATAAATAAAATGCTATTTATCCACATGTAACAGGAACCCCACAGTTCCTAGATCAGGGTGCAGTGGGGTGTGCCCAGCTATGCTGCAAGCCCACCTCGACAACCAGGTGCAGTGCCTACCACTACTGCACCCTGTCTGCCCCCAAAACCACATCCTACACAAGCAGGGTTTAACATCTGACCTCAGAGCAGGTCAAGTTCATGTGCCTGTGGAGTTTCATTTTTGAAAATGTGCCAGTCAAGTTTGAGCTCTCTTGATTGTGCCAATCAAGTTTTGGAAATGGCACCAGTTTTAAAAATGGACCAATCAAGTTTGAAATCTGGATGCCCTGAAAGGGAGATAAGCCAGAGTAGCAGACAGCTTAGGGAATTCTGAGACTGTTGCTTCAGACACTCAGACTTATCAAGACACTCTCTCGGGACGACTTTCACTTCATATCCTTGAGAACTTTGGTTCCTGCCTTCAACTTGTTGTTTTGATTCAATTGCTGCTGCCTGACCTCCAGTACCACCAACTGACCATTTGACTGCACAGGCCCCTGCTCCTGCCTCCAGCTCTCCTTCCACATCACCTGCTGATAGGTGCTGCTGGCCTTGTGCCTGGTGGCTCTGAAAGAGCTGTACACTGGCACCTAATCTTTCGGCACCTCCTCTGAAAGTGTTGTCTGTCAGTACCTGGTCCTCCTGCACAACGTCAAAGAGCTGTCCAGTGCTTCTTGATTCTCCACATTGCCACCTTCTGACTGACACTTCTGCCCTTTACCTGGCCCCCCTGAGACCTGCCCTCTACTTCTTGGCACCACTGCCTGATCTCTATTCCTGCCCTACACATCTAGCACGCCTCCTGGAGCTGTTGTCTCTGGCTATGTCTGGTCCAGCCTCTGGATAGTTGGTGCTGGCTGTTGACACAGCACCGCCTGTGCCTACTGCCAGCGGCCACCATGAGTTGGGTCCTGGCCTACCACTTATTGGTATGCCACCAGCTCTAGGCTCTCATTGAAGGGACAGTGCCATCCTACATGAGTAGCCTTTGGCTTGCATTACTGGACACTGAAAACAATATCTGGGGGAGGACAGACTGCCATTGGTGGCCATAGTAAAGCTTTCCTTTCTTCCAGTTCCCTTATGTGAATCACCCCTTTGTAAATAGATCTTGTTGTTGTTACAGTCTGAGTTGTGTCTTGCAGTTGTAGGTACACAGGTGAGAACCCACAAACTATGACATTTCCCCAGGTATTCACAATTTCACATAGAGTAGAATATTGTTTAGTAATAAAAAGAAATGTACTACCAATATATGGTATAATAGGAATAAACCTTGAAAATATTAAGCCACTCACAAAGGAACACATATTATGTAATTCTACTCACATATAATGTCCAGAGTAGATGACATATAGTGAAAGTAAATTAATGATTGGCTGGGGTGGGGTGTGGAGAAATGGAACTTTGGGGTGGGGTGTGGAGTACTGTGGAACTATTTTGGGGGGTGATAAAAATGTTCAGAAATTAATTACAGTGATGGCAGCTCAACTCTGAATATACCGAAAACCATTGACTTGGACCTTCTTTCTAAGTGGTGAATTGTATGTTCTGTGAATTTTATTGCAATATGGTTTGTAAAAAAAAAAATGGGAAAAAAAAGCCTACTAAACACTAGATTCTGGGTCCTCACTGGTGGCGCAGCGGGTTGAACGCGGTGCTGTAAGGCTGTCTGCAGCCTCGGCAGCGCGTGTTCGATTCCCGGCTGGCCAGGGAGATTCCCACATGGCATGGCAGACCTTTCTTGTCATGTCCTCTGCTCCCCTCAGCAGTGTATTTTGGACCGGCACCCCAGCTCTTGTATAAAAATAAATAAATCTTAAATAAATAAATACCAGATTTTGTATTCCCTGAAGAACAGAGTTGCTGAAATCATAAGTTCCCTCAAACCCTCTCCTTGTCCTCAAGAAAATTTTAATATAAAAATGTGGGCATTTAGAATAATCCCTCCTTCAGCTTTGGGAGGTGGGTGGGGGATATTAAGGGGTTCTATTTCTAGAATGAAATGTTCTTTTTCCCATGTGTGGAATTCTTCAAAATAATTCTTCAACACTGCAGAGTGAAATGAGTATTACAGATGAAATATTTCTTCCTGTTTAATTGTGCTAATATCACAGTCAGCACAGGAAATCAAGGACTAGCACTTCTCAGGAGACTGATGACCATGGCTGATCTCCAGCACAGATGTGAGTGGTCTGCACTGCTGTGCACCTGCCGCAGGGCCTTGCTCAGTGCTGAGTATGTTCCCTGCACTTGACACACATGTGCTTATCCTCTAGAAAAAGGATTTGAATTCAATGACCAGGGGATTCCAGTTGAAATCAAGTGGGAACCTGACTCCATCTCAAGTAGAAGGGTTTATTTATTGTGGTCCTACTTAAATGTGGAGAAAAATGTGTATTTGCTGAAATGTGTTTACACTTTTCTAATTCTTTGCTTTTAGATACTTTTCACCATAACTTTTTGGCTACTGCTGAGGCAGCATCTCACAGAGCAAAAAGCTCTTCAAGAAAAGGAAGCTCTTTTATCTGAGGTCAAAATTGGAAGTCAGGAAAATGAAGAAAAAGGTAAACTAGTGTGTATAATGTGTGACTAGAGGTTTTTGTGCTCAGCAAAGTTATAAAGTGCCCTCAAAAGGCATCAGAAAATCTCTATACTTCAGACTAGAAAAAAGTCAAACATGAACTTGGAGAGATAAATTGTAGTTTTATAATACATGAGATTTGGAGTACACAGGAGCATTTACAAATATTGTGTCATTTAATTCTTGCAAAACTGATTCCCATTTAAGGGGTAAAGATGGAATCTCAGAAAAGATAAATGGTTTCTCAGAGGTCACCATTTTAATGAGTAGTAGAGCTGAGAAACTAATTCAAATGTTTTAAATTCCAGTCCTCTCCTTTTCAAAAATAACATGCCACAAAGTCAAAGAAAAAAGATGATGCTTTCATTTTCATTTTTATAGTTTTACATCTCTGTATAGGTAAAATGAGGAAGGACACCTTGTTCCTCACCTTCCTGACAATAAATGTAAATTTACTGTTTTAGTGAAGAAAGAGCATTGTCTTTGAAAAGAAAGTTGTAAATTTTTACAAAAGCTAGGCTAGTAACCTTAAGTAATCTATTAATGGTGAAAAACATCAACATAGACCAATTCATATTTTTTTCTTATAGATTCTCATTTAGACTTAACCACTGAGTTGTTTTGCAGCAAAAAAAAAAAAAAAAAAAAAAGCTTATAAGATTTAGATCTTGACTATTTGAGTTTGGATGTTTCTATTCAGTAGAGTGAGTATATTCAGTAGTTACTTTACACATGTTGTAATTAAATTTGAGATCAACAATTGTTCTGGGTCCTCACTTTCATTCCTTTCATTTTGTGATGCTATTGGTTATTTGAATAAGTTGTAGGTAGCCATGGCAACACAAAGATGAGTCCTACATATTAGCATATTTTAACATAAGACCAAGTAAATTTTTACTTCCAATGAATAAAGCTGTTTGAAACTTGGTTAAATTACAATTACTTTTTAAATCTAAATTAAATTAATTAAAATTTACTTTAACATTTACACGTTTGGGTTTTTAAAAGCATGCATGTTAGTTAACATTATTATAATTAACCACATTAAGCACTGCTTAGATTGTAAAAGTCATGAGCAATAGAATTTAGAATGAATATAGTAGTTATGATTTATGCTCATACTGCCTATTTATTTTTCTAAATCCTGGAAATGAAAAAGGTGTTAATGAAAAGATTAGTACAAAAAGACTACCAAATTCATTTCTTTAAACTGTATTTCAGGAAGATTATAAAAATGTCTTCAATTAGTTATGAATTCCTCTTTTTTATTAGAACAGTCTAAAATTGTTCAAATCATATAGTAATACATAAAATACATACTTCTACATACCATATATGTCACTCCAAATCAGAATATGGTTCTGGTCAGCCAACCAGAAAAATCTAACAGCAGGTTCTATTTTAAAGATGATGAGCAAGATACACAAGTAGAAGGAGAGGCTGAAGAGAAGGAGGAAGAAGAAGCAACAAAGGAAGAGAAACAAGAGAGAAAGAAGGAAGAAGAAGAGGAAGAGGAAGTGGATGAAGATGATGATCAGGACATCATGAAAGTGCTGGGCAATTTGGTGGTGGCAATGTTCATTAAGTACTGGATCTACGTCTGTGGGGGAATGTTCTTCTTCGTCAGTTTCGAGGGTAAAATTGTGATGTACAAAATCATCTACATGGTGCTGTTTCTGTTCTGTGTGGCCTTATATCAGGTAGGTAAACAATGGTCCTCTATCTTTTCAATTCTTGCCTGTTCCAGGGGTAATCATGAACTTTCTTTGTTGAGCTTCTAAATCACTATTATCCCATAATCATATAAAGTGATCATGAGAGTTAAACATTACATACTAAGAATCCTAAAGTGGGAAATAGCTATTTTCAGATTGTTCACTAAATTTTAGGTTCCTAAAAAGAAAAAAAGATCATAAGTTTTTTTAAATGTATTACAAAAAGATGCCCATATGATTAGATAATTTTTAATAGTAATTTAAGAACAGTGGGTAATCTAAAATACTGGATGTTGGGCCTCCCCGGTGGCGCAGCGGTTGAGCACTGGGTTGTGAAGCTGCCCGCAGCCTCTACAGCGCTGGCTCAATCACCGGCTGCTCCCCGGCTACCGCAAGAGGGTCCCACATGGCACACAGACCTCTCCTGCCCCCTGCTGCTCCCCTCAGCAGTGTACTTCGGTCCTTCTGCCTGCTCTGCTCCCCGCTCTGGCTCTGGTGAATTCTCTCACCCTCCTGTGCTTCTGACTGTACCCAGTGCTTGTATAATCAAATAAATAAATAAATAAATAAATAAATAAATAAATAAATAAATAAATAAAAATCTTTAAAAAAATAAATAAAATAAAATACTGGATGATAACTGTTTACTTGTATTGCAGACTTTGGAATCAGAAGTCTGTGTGCATGTTTTTATGTGTTGGTGTATGTGTGTGTATAGACACATGTATTGTTATATATCAAGGACTTTAGCATTTCATTAATTATAATTTATTAAATATTGTATTTAAATGAGTCAGCTTCTATAGAAAGTCAATGTTAATTAATGATAGAAGGGAACCCAATGATAGAAACAAATGCAACAGCAAAATATAGTTTCAGGTACCTCTCTGTGGAGTTTTCATATTTTGATTAATATAGTGCTGTTACTTCTCACCGTATATTCAGTGACTCCCAAGAGATACGGTTCTTCCAATCCACATCCATCTAACCCCATGAGTAATAGAACCTAAAAAGCAAAGAATAAAATCAACTTTATTTTCAAACATTTGTAGATACCATCACCTCCCTTAGTTGAAGAAACATGTCATTTTTGTGAATTTCTCCAAAGCCAACTTTTTTTCTTGTTTGTTTACTATCTGATCCACAGGTGCACTACGAATGGTGGAGGCGAATTCTAAAATATTTTTGGATGTCAGTGGTTATTTACACAATGCTGGTGCTTATTTTTATATACACATATCAGTTTGAAAACTTCCCAGGCTTATGGCAAAATATGACTGGATTGAAAAAAGAAAAGTAAGCAAATTTGGTGTGTGATATGATATGAAATAGCAAACATCCTTATGGAAGATTTGGGTAAAACATAATGTCATCAGTGTCTATAAATTCCTGGAGGATAGGATTGATATCTCAGTCATTTCGCATACTCTCTCTGAGGCCCTGAGTTTGGAACATAGTAGGTACTCGATGAATATTGACTGAAAAGTGAGTTTCAGCTTCATTTTGATGAAATGTCATTTTCTAAATTTCCATTTCAAATGAAACATACCTGCTTAGTGCTTTACTAAGCACTTTCTGCTCTCCAAATTGGAGCTCAGTTCTTCTGTTTTGAAGTGTGTTTATCGACTCATAATATATAGCAACACCCTCTCTTTGGTTATGAGCCAGTGATAAGATTATCAGCAACAGTTAGTGTCATAGAAAAAGAAATTTCTATATACTAATAGACTAAATGATGAAATTATTTTTCTTGGTCATACAATAATACTCTACCATTTCCTAATTTGCTTCTGTAAATTTTGAAAATTAGTTTAGAAATCCAACTGGAATTGGACAGAGAGCTAAATGTACTGAGGTGGCTAAGGGCAAAGCCTGAAAGGAAAGATCGCCATGCAGCCAGACTAACACATCTGTAACAGCTCTTGGACAAGTATTTACTGAATACCAGACACTGCTCTGTGCCTGGGGAGGCAACAGAAAACAAGACAGTCTTGAGCCCCATGGTGCTTGTATTCCAACAGGGGAAACAAAGAAAAAAACATCCTTAATGTTCACAAAGATTAACTACAAATTGTGACAAGTCTCTGATGGAAGCAATCAGGATGAGGTAGTGAGAAAGTGGGGCTACTACCTGCCCAAAGGACACCCAAAGGAGAAAGAGCTTGATTTTGGAAAGCATGTGAGCTGGGAAGTGGGATAACATTCCAGAAAAAGGAATAACAAGTGCAGAGGCCTGAATCAGGACAGAGTTTGGCTCTGTGAGGAACTGAAGGGCTCACTTGTTGGGAGAAGGGGGAGCGTGGAAAAGAAGTGTGAGTATCAGTAGGGCACCTGCGACATGCATGGCTAGTGCGGTTTGTATTTTATTCTTGGTGAAATTTTTTCAAGATTCCTTGACTGGCTCAGGAAAAGTGATGTTTGAGCAGGCAGAGTAGAAACAAGACAAGTTAGCAAATAACAGTAGAGGTTCTATGAGAAACGACAGTGGCTTCACCTAACTAGGTGGAAGGAGAAACGAGTTAACAGAAGTCAACAGATTCAAGAGAAGTACAGAAAGGGAGGTGGAGCACGACATGGCTGAAGTAAATTGGGAAATCAAGAATTCTATTTTGAAAACACTAAATATAAAAATACAGTCAAACCGCCGATTTCCAATGGACATTTTCGTATCAGAGTCCACAGGAGAAGTGTGGGCTGTTGACGTACATTTGCGTCATTGGTGTAAAGACGGCATAAAGTCAGCATCCAGGAGAGACCACGCTGGGCCCCTGACTATGTCAGCGTCTGGAGGCCCAATAGAAAAGGAGGGCAGAGTGACGAAAGAGGGAAACCAGGAAGTACGGTGACATCTAGACCAGGATTGTTTCAAGTTAGAGGTAGAATTAAATAAAGATAGAGGAGAAGTTACTAAATTTGGCAACATTGAGGTTGTTATTGCCAGTGTAAATCTAGCTGGTTGGACTGATGGAAAGAAAAACTGCAATGCATGGGAAGGAGGGAGGAATACTAACTGGTATAACAGAGACAGAGAAAGACTGTGATGTCATTTATAGTGAAGAGAATGTCTTCTTTGCCCTAAGAAAGGGTCTTGTGTTGCGTTTGTTTTGTTTTGTTTTACAGGCTTGAGGATCTTGGCTTGAAACAGTTTACGGTGGCTGAGCTATTCACTCGCATTTTCATCCCCACTTCCTTCCTGCTGGTGTGCATTTTACACCTTCACTACTTCCATGATCGCTTCCTGGAACTCACAGACCTTAAATCCATTCCCAGAAAGGAAGACAGTGCCATCTACAGGTGAGCAGCTCAGGAAGCACCTGCCTCCCTTCCCTCCCTTCTCTTGGTCATCAGGTAGGAAGCCATCATCTACCTTAAGGTTTCAGCCTTGTGGTTTCCATGACTGTCAATCTGTGAATTTAAAAACAAGAGAGAGAGATTGTGGGATATCTGATGACATTTCCTGAAACAATTGTTATTGATCTTGATAATCAGGTGAGTAGCTTCAGAGTAGCCGAACTGCCTGAAATACTTAAGAATTGGTCGTGTATATTTTGTGCTTAGGCTATAGATTTGTTTTTAGAACATTTTCAAAATCCGGCTAATACAGAGGAAAAGTTTTCTATTGTGTAACCAGTAAGATGTCACAGTATAAGATGATGTACATAATTTTCCTTTCCATTTTGAAAATAAAGATCCTTAGCCAAAAAAATAGAATCTACAATCTACTTGTAAGTGGAGTAACATTTAAGAAAGTGAAAACAATGTTTTCTTGTATCAGCTCTCTGATACATAACTTGTTTACAAGAGAAACATAACTTGTTTACAAGGAATAGATGGAATAGGGCTCTCTCTGCCCATGTGTGTTGACACCAAAATGGATTGTCACAAACTCATCCCAGGGAAATCGCATTCTTTTAGTAAATGTTGATACTAATTTTCTTCTCTGCTCCCTTTTGAACCTGTGGTCAGTTATCAAAAAAGCACTCAAAAGCAAGTGAGAAAGCAAAGGGCTATATTAAAAGGAGTACAGGGGCCGCCCTGGTGGCGCAAGGGGTTAAGACGCAACCTATGATGCTATCTGCAGCCACTGCGCACGAGTACAATCCCCAGCCAGGGAGCTATGGACATGATGCAGCAGACCTCTCCTATTTCACCCGCTGCTCCCCTCAGCAGTGTACTTCAGTCAATCTATTCTGTCCCCCTTCTGCCTGTTCTGTTCCCCACTCTGTCTATGGTGAATCCTCTCACCCCCCCACACTGCTGGCCTGTACCCCAGTCTTATATGCATAAATAAATAAATCTTTTTTAAAAAAAGGAGTATAGATGCCACATTTGAAAATTCCCCTTAATTATTTTGACTTTTCTTTAACTCTTTTCAAGGCAAAAAAAAAATGAGTACATCAGAAGATGACGGAGTATTTTATCATTTACAATTTATGAAAGTAAACATTTCTGCTGAAGTAGGGTCTGGAATTTTGGATAATTCCAAAATGTTTTTATTTGATGATTAAAAACATTTTATAATCTTTATTTATGATGAGAAAACTTATTTTCCTTGTTATGTTTCATTGAACCTAGGTTGTAGTTGTTTTCATTCTAAATAGACTGTAGATAATTGTTAGCATGTCAGTGACTCCAAGCAATAGAACCCAGATATAGGTCAGAATTTTTCCAGGAAAATAATAATTTTCAAAACCAGAGCTTCATAGAAGACAGTACAGCTCAGCAAAGGTTGGACCAGCCTCAAGAATTACAAGTTTTTAGACAGGGGGTATGCAAATTTGAATTTGTTCCTTAGAGTTCCTTCTAAGTATATAGAACATTGTTTAATTAGGTAGGTTCTTAGACAGGATTATGGTCTCATATCAAGATGTATTCTCCCTAGCTCTTAAGGGGCTGCATTCACAGTGCTTATCCTCCAAACCATGGCAATCAAAGAAGGAAGATCTAAATGACCTGTAGCAATCTGAGGTCCTCCTTGTGTCTGTGGCTTGCACCTGAGCATTTCCTTAAATTTTTTAATGAAATTTAAAGGATTAAGAAAGTATATACAGTGTCAGCTATCTCAGAAGCTTAAGGACATAGGATTTCATTTTTAGTTTAGTGAAAAATAAATTGTCTAGCCCTTCTAAGAAAATTGAAGATCTCCCTCAAGTTTGCTATTTGGGGATTCATGAGGAGTGTAGTGTAAAAGTCCCAAAATCTTAACATTTAAATATGTGGTATATATCCAATTAGCAACTCTTCCCATGATTAAGTGGTCTCCTCAATAATAACATACATCTCCAGTATTTTGCGTTCTTAGTGTCTTGATCAATAACTACATTAAATATCAAAATGCTGAAAAGAAATACTTTCAGAGTTGGAATTTACTGCCTTGGTTTGCTTTCTCTTCTTTTTTTTTTTTTAAGAAAAAAGCTTTATTTATTTTTATACAAGAACCAGGGTACAGGCCAGATGTGTGGGAGGGTGAGAGGATTCACCGGAGACAGAATGAGGAGCAGAATAGGCAGACTGACGAAATATACTGCTGAGGGGAACAGTGGGCTAGACAGGAGAGGTCTGCTGCACCATTTGGGATTCTAGTAGCTGGCTGGGATTGAACCCATGCTGCAGAGGCTGCGGACAGCTTTACAGTGTGGCACTCAACCGCCTGTGCCACCAGCAAGGCCCTGCTTTCTCTCCTTTACAAAAAAAAAAAAAAAAAAAAAAAAAAGACCTACAATTTGGGAATAATAATCCTTTGCATTCTTTGAAGTGATTTCAGCACTCTTGTTTCTGTAAATATCCAACTGTTCTTTTTCTGTTTTGTCCATTGTTTGTACATGCAATGTGTATTCATACACATATTTAGCAGTAAATGTAGACAAATGTCACTTATATCTGAAACAAAATTTATTGTTTAGTCTTACAAAATCCATAAAACTAGCATTATGAAAAAGTCTTATGATATACATAAAAAGAAACTTTTTTTTTCTATTGCTGTGTTTTGTCCGTGATTTGTTTTAGGAAGTATTGTAGTGCATATAGAAACAAAGTGATTTACAAGCACACCTTGGAGATTTTGCAGGTTTGTTTCCATCGCAATAAAGTGAATACTTCAGTAAAGTGCGTTATATAATTTTTTGGTTTCCCAGTGCATATAAAATGTTTGTTTATGTGATGTTATTGTATGATGTTATTGTATTAATAGACAATAACATAGTAATAACTAAATATTATCTATTAATTGAACACACATTTTTTTTAACTAAAAAATGCTAACCATCACCAGAACCGTCAGTATTTATAAGCTTTTTGCTGGTGGAGGGTTTTGTGATATCTACAAAACACAGTAAACAGAGGTACACTAAATGAGGTATGCCTGTATTTTTTGCTTCAGTTTAGAGAACAGCACAATGAATATGGTTTCTTAGGATTATTTTTTTCTTTTGATCTGGGAAAGGAGCAAGAATGAATCTTTTAGATTATGTTTTATCTCAAAAAATGTACATTGAAAATTTAAATGTTACAAATTTTAATAAGTATGTTAGATAAGGAGTGATGAGATAAACAGACTTGTTATCTTTAGCATTTTTCCTGAATATCTCTAACATCATGTTGTTACTGAATCTTGCTGCCTGGACTCTCCTTTAAAAGTGCATGCAACATGTATCAACAGTGATACAGCTGAGGATGGAAAACTTAGGAGACACAGTCTCCTTCATTCACCTCTAACAATCTTCTCTTTCTCTCTCCAACCTACCTACCACTGCCACCGCATGCCACCCTGTGCTTCCATCTCTCACCTGTAGCCATGCCAAAGTCAATGGGCGTGTATATCTAATAATAAATAGGTGGGTACTTCAATGTTTTCTGTCTTATTTTTGTTAAAAATAGTCTCTTGGTCTTTTAAACACTTCACTGTTTTATAAATGAACAATTGTGGACCCATGGTCTTCAGGTATGCTAATAGATGTATTTTGCAAACCAATCCATTTGGTGTTTATACTGAATGGTGCTGCCAAGTGGATTTGGAGGTTATCAAGGGTCTTCAGCTGGTGCTCAGCCTTTAGTCTTGGTTCAAACTTAAGCCCCATTCATTTCGTTCTTAAGTAGAATTAGTCCAAGGCTTGCCTGAGAGCTCATCTCCTGTTTGAAGATTTAATTGAGAGCTCAGCTCAAGAACCACCTCCTCCACAAAGCCACCCATAAATGCCAACATCCTCGCTAAAAGTCACTGCTGCCCCTCTGAACTCCCGCAGCACTTTATCACTGCTGCATCCTGGCACTCACCTTCTGGCCCTCTCTCTGCCCGCTTGTCTTATTTCCCTTGTCAGAGGCATTAACTTCTCAGGTATGGAGTTCCTTGCACAATTGACCAAAGTGTCCCTAAGTTCTCTACCTCAGGGCCTTACCTACAAGTTGGTCCTCAGTAAATATTTGTTAAATGATGTGAAAACAGTCATAACGATATACCACCAAAATAAAAACATCAACTATACATTTCTTCAACTATAACTTCCCTTGAAACGTTGCAGATTGGTGTTTACATATCCAGATTTCACAATGTATTTGCGAAAGATATGTAGATGAACACTGTGTGTACCTTATATACACATCACCTAGTGGGAGAAATAGAACATACTAAATGGCCACACACAATAAAAAGTCAGCTTTGATAAATGTTATATAGAGAGTTGTCCTCAAGTGCCGCTAAAGTACAGAGCAATGATCCGTTGGGATCTCATTTACAAAAACTATTCTTTCTTTATTAAGTCGGTAAATTAAAATATCCACTTCCATAACTTCATGCCATTAATAATAAAGCCAGTAATTTAGTTAATAAAACATATATTTGGTAATAAATCCAATTAACAAAATAGCTCTTTGAAAGATTCATTAGTTTTCTATTACATTTGCTTTTCTCTGAGGCAAACACCGAGACTAAACATCAAACCCTAGAAGACAGAAATTATAGAAGGATATTACAACTCAGTGCATCACTCTGCTAAAGAAGGAGAAATGAGGACCCTTCCCTTTGGGGCCCCTTTTGTTTACAGTCTGAGAAAGGCTTCAGGTTTCTGAACTTCAGGTTTCTTCAACTTCAGGTTTTTGGCTGATAAGAAGAGACTCTAGGTAGCAATCTTGAAAAACTTTTGAATCTTATCTTTCCAAATATAAGGAAATTCAATTATTTGCTTTATGTAGAGATAAGTGGAACACCAAGAGGGCAGAAGCTGGTTTGATGGACTCCACTGGCCAGGCTGATACAAATTTTGGTTCAGATTCTCCCATACATCTATCTTTCCCTCTTAAGAGGAAACCTATGCCTGTTATCCCAGGTCACAAGGTCAGTGAGTTCACTGAGGAGTTCTTAGAATGATGAAGATTCAAAGTCAGCCAAAATAATTAAAAAAAAATAATGCATACCAGCATTGTCACTATTTTCTTTCCAGTGGACTCTCATTCTTGTATGAATGTAAACATGCTAGGAAAGGCTAAACTATGCCCCAGGAGAAACATGGCCAAACACACCTACACAGCACAACAACCTGTGCTTCTGAAAGGCTCTATGTAGCACCCAACTTTGAACAGGGCTTACTCTTTATTAGAATCAAAGGATGAATGCTTTAACTAAAGGAATGAGTTTCCTTTCTCCTATACTTTATTATTTTATGTTCAATATTTTTATAAGGAGAATAATGGGTTTATATATGTGAGTTCTGAGTGAAAAAGTGAACTTATCTACATTCAACTTTTAGGTTGACTAAAATTTAGACATTACCTTACATGCTATGAGGTCAAGATAAATATCAAAGATAGTGGATAATTGATAAAATTTTCAATATATGAATGATTGTGAGGAATTCCAACCAAATTTGTAAACAGTGTGAATCATAATATTTTAGCAGGAATAGTAGTTATTCCATATATGTGCACACGCACACAGAAACACACACACATGCACACATGCATTAGCTGATAGATCTAATCCTGCCTGGTAGATTTTTTTTTGGAAGAATTGCTTACACATTTTGAAGACATGATATTAAATTTATAAATCAAATGCTAATTTGTGAATACAGTCTTCTAAAAATGCTTATGAATTTTAGGAAACAATCTTGAAGAGTGTAAATATTCTATTTTAAATATTACTTATAAACATCACTAATTTGTAAGACATCTCTTTTTTCCTAACAGTCTAATGAATGGATTAGTGCAATTGAATACCACCTTTTCCAAATTACAATAATTATAAATAAATGAAATTTAGACTAAAGAAATTTTACAATGGCAGAATTTCCATTTTCTTGAATGGAAACTTGCTTAATATGTAGCTCTTATAAGTAGTGGTCATCACCACATTCATGAGTTCCAATTAAAAACCCTAATAATGATTGAATAATTCACATGTGATCAAACAGGTATTATACGTTTCAGGGAATGTTTTTATTAGAATGTGGTTTTAAATTTCATTTTTGAAAAAAATCAGGATCCCTTCTTTAAATTTTCTAGAGTAAAAAAAGTTAAATTAAGGTGCCCAAATTTACATGGAGAATATGTTCCTGAAGGATGTTCATTAAGTAATTGCCTGTGAATTCAGCCATGCACAGACAGCCCTACTTCTGCAGTAGACCCACACCCTGTGAAATGCAGTGGGGGAAGTGATTTGCAGATTGGAGACAGATTCCAGATGAAGAAACATTTGCTTTTTCTTCTGGATGATCATTTTAATACACAAGTTCTGTTAAAGAATGTGCTGGTGACAAAATTACAGTCCAAATGAGTACCTGCCCTAGTACTGGTCTCATACAGTTCCTTGCAAAGGCATGTTTCTAACTCTATCTCTTTGTTGCATGAATGTATAATACAGATTTCAAAATTCAGGAAATAAAAATCTCCCATTAGCAGCTGATTCCTTACTTTATAAACACTCCTGTGTAATAAGCACCGTGCTAAGCATTTAATAGAAATCGTCTTAAATTTCCCAGTAGGCAATGTGATTCCATTTTACAAATCACCTGAGACAGGGGAAGGAGTTTTGCCAAGACACCTAACTAAACATGTTGTCTACCTGAGGTTTAAACCCAAATTTTTCTGATTCCAAAGAGTGTGCTTTTAACATTGCTCTTGTTGCCTCAAAAAAAGTGCTATGATAAACATGGAAAAGTGAAAGAATTCATACAGATGTTTCTTTTAAATGGTAAATGCCAATCATGCATGTAAAATATTTTCATCTATATGCATCATTTATTGTACACATATTTTCCTGAATGTGTAATACAAGGCACAACTCACTGAAATTTCTCAGTTAACACACTCTCAGATATTTGTTTGGCCTCTGTGATAAATAGGCTTGTGAGGTTGACTGTTCCAGAGGCTCTGGTGTTAGACGCTTGGCTTTCTCCCAAGAATTAGGTCAGGGGCAAAAGAGCAAAGAGCAGCCTAGGACTCAGAAATTTTCTTCTCTCGTCTCACCATCTCCATGTTACCCAAGATTGCTTCTGGACTATTACAAGTTTCCTCTGGACATTCTTCCATAGGGTTTACGCCAGTGTTTTCCTTTGGTCCTTCATTCGGTAACCCTTTCATGTGGCCTGCCTGTGGTCTGGTGTTTTGGGTCCCGCGTTGCTTGTGGACTTTTTGTTATGCAGAGACAGCTTCACCTCTGTGCATTTTGCTCCATAAATAACACTAGTTATTGGAAAGTTTTTCCTTATCAGTATCAAGTCATGGCAGTGTCAATGCAGATGTTCAAATGCAATCAAATGGTCATATTTCTACACTAAAAACTACCAAATTCCTTGCCATAATTAAAAGTATCTTCTTACATGGAAAATGCCATCCCCGCTAATGCTGACAAAAACACAGAAATATTACTTATTTTTCCATTCAATGCTATTTAATATGTAGTGTCCTGACAAAGCAAGGGTAACAAATACATAGTGTGAGATTTGCTGTGCAGCACTGGTGTAAAAGAGATGGTATTATAGTTACAAGAGTGGTGAACTTGGGACCTCTTTGGTAGTGCAGGGGCTAAAGTCTCAGCATTAAGAAGCTATCACCAGCCACTGCAGCATGAGTTCGATCCCCAGCCAGGGAGCTACCCACATGGCATAGCAGCCTCTCTTGTCTCACCCGCTACTCCCTTCAGCAGTGTATTTCAATCAGTCTGCCTGTTCTCTTTCCCGCTGTCTCTGATGAATCCTCTCAGCCGCCACACCTCTGGCCTAAACCCCAGCTTTTCTATGCATAAATAAATAAATAAATAAATATCTTTAAAAATATATATATAAAAAAGTGGTGAACTGTGTGGGGGGTGGGGTGGTGTAAATTGACTAGTTTATGAAATAAGAAAGTAGTGTGTCTCCATAAATTCTTCCGATAGTGACCCATCCCAGAATGTTCTTTATTCATTAAATTAACAATTCATTTCTGTACTTTGTAACATACTTGCTTGGCACCCGGTTAAAAGATAATATTTTTGAGTGATAACCTTCCTAAAAGTCCAAGGAAAATGTAGATCTGTTGCTATGGTTACCCACCATCATAGGTGTGATTCACATAAAAGTCAGAGTTACAAGGTAGCTTAGAACTTATCCAGCCAAACTTCCTGAGTTTATAGAAAATAAAGTACATTCCAGAAAGATTAAATAATCTCTTCTGAGCCCAGTGATATAGATAGAACAGTATTATTACTTGTCATTCCTGTCACCATCAGACTAGAATGTATTGATTATCACAAAAGGGAACTAACTACCAGCATTTCAGGTAGACCTTTTCTTAAGACCTTTTTATGCCATGAAGTTTCCTTCAGACATTCATTTGAATACAAATAAAAAGACATGTTTTTTTTTTAAATGCAAGAGAAAGGTCATGCTTGTGATTTTCCACTATGAGATCAGCGGTAGTGCCCCGGCGCTCTCCAGACCAGTGGAGCTGTGTCCCTATCCCTCATTTGGCTCTCACACCATCTCCTCATGACCGCTGCACAGTGGGTTACCCCAATGGCCAGGACTTCTAAAAGCATTTAACTTCCACTGCATATGCTTTAGTTGATGGCAGAGTGGGGTGGGTCTATGCAAAGGTTGACTGGAATTAAACATTATTTACAATTTTTTTTAAAGCTATTTAAAATGTGAATGACTTTGTTCTTGTGGGATGGTTTGCTGCGTTACTAAAAAAGCATGACATGATTTGCCTCAGCGATCTGTCCATTCTCTCCCTGACAACCCTCAGTCCTGTCCACTCCACAATCAGTCGCCAAGCAGAGGTTCCTAGCAAAAGCTCGCTGTTGATGCCCTCCTGGAATGCATTTGCCATTAGGAGTTACTGCAGCCTGCATACAGGAATGCAATAATGGATGATATGTAGCATGATGTGTGGTCTCTGACATTCCTTATAATTCCTCTGTTCTCATCTCCTTTTTTTCTTTCTATTTCAATTACTTTGAGCAGCATCAAGAAAAAATTACCAATCCACCAAAATGAGTAAGTCCCCCTGTGAAGCCATGAAATGCTGCTCTACATGATGCTGTTTCATGCTTCTACATCCTAAACTCTGACCATTTTCTCCTCTGGGAAAAATGTCAAGTTTAGGTGTTGATAGCTCTCATTACCGACTAATCGTTAGAACCGAATCAGAAAAGCTAACAAAACCTGAGTTTACAGTTTGTTTTTAGAAAGAGTTTAAAAAAAAAAATGTGACCAGACACGAACATCCCCACATTGCAAGGCCTGTGCACATGCACCAATTTTCATTCCTATTTATCCTCCTTTTACTTGCCCCACTTGGTCTCTCTTGGCGCCCTCTCCTCCTCTGACACGGCTGTTCTCTGCCCACAGACTGGCCCACCCTGAAGGAAGCCTCCCAGACCTTGCCATGATCAATCTGACCACCAGCCTGGAGAAGCTGGAGGAGAAGAGGCTGGCTGAACCTGCAGAGGAGAAACCCGAGGGGTGCTCTGAAGAAACAGAGAAGGAGGAGCTTGAGAAAGACAGTGAGGAGGAGGAGGGGGACGAGGAAGAAGAGGAGGAGGAAGAGGAGGACGAGCCATCAGGTAATCGGCCCGTACCCGTTACTGCTCAGAAATGCTGGGTGGCTGAATGAACAAAACTCAATATATATTTGACCCAGCCAGGAAAGTAAAAATTGTAGTGTAGATTGTTTGGTTGCTATAGTTATCATATTTCTGATGCAATAATTTCATTTTAATTCTGACTTAGAAGAAGGCAAGCAGCTGGTTATCAACTATTAATGTGCCAGTTGTGATCTCAGCCAGAACCAGAGAGACTGTTCACTCTTTCTGAGCAGACACATCCTCTCAGAGGCAGAAACAGGAGTTGTACAGCATTTCTGAGCGTGTTAGAGATGGTCTTTCCAAACGCATCCTTGAGGAAACTATTCTGAGACTTTCCCAGGACACTGATTACTAAGACTATTTCTAGTTCTTTCCTCACCCTCCAGACATGGGAACAGGAGGAGGACCAAGCAGTCGGGTAATTATCACTTCCAGTCAGCTCCTAGAGATGTTCGTGCTCTCATTGCTATTTTAGAATTTCTCCTTTTTATTCTTCAGGTTCCTCATTCCCATTTCCCTTCCTAGACTTGAAATCATTTTTTTTAAAGATTTATTTATTTATACAAAAGCTGGAGTACAGGCCAGATGTGCAGGAAGGTGGGAAGATTCACCAGAGACAGAGCAGGGAGCAGAACAGGCAGACGGACCGAAATACACTGCTGATGGGAGCAGCGGGCAAGACAGGAGAAGTCTGCCTCGCCGTGTAGGTTTCTCTCTGGCTGGCCAGGAATTGAACCCATGCTGCAGAGGCCGCGGACAGCTTCACAGCACTGTGCTTAACCCACTGTGCCACCGGGGAGGCCCATGAAATCATTTTTTAATAAAACATGATGAGACCTGGATGACCACAGTGGTCGTAGCATGTTATGTGACAGCATGTAAGGTGGAGCACACTGAATTAGGTCCCAGAATGTTTTGGGGGAACCAGAGAGCAAAACCATGTCCTGGGGCTGCCTTTGTGTCTGCTGGGGCAATGTTGAGAATAATAGTCAGCTTGGGGGTGGAAGATCCCTCCCAAAGCCAAGCTGCCCCAAGCCCATTCCTTCCATGTACTCAGCTCAGAAATCCTTAGGGAAGGCCCAGAAACACTCTTTCCATATCTGAACTATGTGCATTCCTCCATGCAAGGCGAGAGCAAATGCTGAGACAGTAGACACTCAGGACTAGAATTTTGTGAAACTGTTTTAAGACGGGTTTGAGCTTTATCAATACTGTCTCACAAAATAACTGAACTGCACCTTGTCCTCTCACCCCCTCAGCCAACTGCCTTCTCCACCTCTAAATTTGCTCAGTTATGACTGACAAACAAATATGACTGTCAACAAATATTCATGTTGACCTGATTCTCTTAGTAAACAAATGTTTTCACAATTACTAGAATCTTAGTTAAGCTTCCAGCACCAAGTATTACCCTGTTACAACCACCTGTGCCATGGAAAGAAGCTACTTAAAGAGACTCTGAGGTCTTGTCATCTGCTGGGCCTCATGAGCTGCTGTGGGAATTCCACAAAAAAGTCCTGTGTGACTTTCATCCAGATTAACCAGCATCTTCCTTTCAGATTGAAACAGACCCAGGTCTGCCAATATTGATCCCTAGCACAAAGCAGAATAACAAAAATGACTAATTCGATCAAAACTTTGCAATTAGATTGAGCCAGCCACAGAGGCTGGTGTTCATTCTCAGCTGAGAGCAGGAAGTGCAGTCTCTCTCTGCCTAAGGCTATGCAATGCCCACTCGCTCCTCCCAGCGGAGGCCAGTTTTATCTATTCCTGGAAGACTGGTACTTTGAAAATACAGTTTGGGTAAGAAAAATGTCATTTATAAGGAGCTCAGGTTACTTATTACTACTCTTATAAAATAGGGAATTATATAGCTCAAACTTAAATGAGATCAAAATTTGTCTTTACATTACTTTAAAGAGAATAGAAAAAGAACCTTTGATCTCAGAGTCCCAATATATGATGTCTCAGTCATGTGACCTGGACTCTAGACCAACTTCCTCCAAATTTTAGTATCCTTATAATTTACCTAATGTTATTATTTTGCAGCTTCTTGTTCCAATCTGTAAGTCACAAGAAATTCTTTTTTTTTTTTTAAAGATTTATTTATACAAGCACTGGGTACAGTCAGAAGCGTGGGAGGGTGAGAGAAGTCACCAGAGCCAGAGCGGGGAGCAGAACAGGCAGAAAGACTGAAGTACACTGCTGAGGGGAGCAGCGGGCACGGCAGGAGATGTCTGCGTGCCATGTGGGACCCTCGACAGTGGCCGGGAATTGAACCGGCACTGCAGAGGCTGTGGGCAGCTTTGCAGCCCAGCGCTCAAACGCTGCGCCACCAGGGGAGGCCCACAAGAAATACTTTAAGTAATAATGCAAAAAAAAAAATCCCATTTATCCTGTTGGGTGAATTTACTGTTTTGCAGATTTAAGGAACAAATGGCACCTGGTGATTGACCGCCTCACTGTGCTCTTCTTAAAATTCCTGGAGTATTTTCACAAGCTGCAGGTGTTCATGTGGTGGATTTTAGAGTTACACATCATCAAAATTGTTTCATCGTACATTATCTGGGTTTCCGTGAAAGAGGCAAGTGAACGTTTGTTGAATCATCAGAAAAAAATAGAATCACAATAGGTCATCATTTTCCTTTTTCAACACTCCATGATTTTTTTTAAAGTTTAATTGCCACATTAGGACAGGAAGGCTCTAAGATAGGTGCAGACACTGACATACAGAAAACCAAAGGACAGCTGTCCTGAGGAGTGAGATAGCAGGAGAGGCGTTGCTTCCTGGCTTAGCTCCTCATTGACCTGGTCATAATTCTAAGGTCATTTATGTCACCTGGTCTTTAGTTGAAATGTATGAGAACCTGCTTTTCTCCTTCACATGTGAAACTATCTCCTGTTTTCTCTTTGAGCAAAACTATAATTTCACAGTTTATATTACTAAGGAGTAAACTTGGGTTCTATAATTTAATAAAATCTTTAGTAGGGCTCACCATGTTTATTATTGACTTTCTTGAGACAAGACATATTGTCTTCAACATTGTAATTGTGCTTCTATTTTCTTATCGATAAAAGGGAGAGTCATAACTCAACCAAAAATTATTTGACATGGAAAAATTAACTGTAGAAAGATTTTATTTCTTTCAATTTACTCAACAAATAATTATTACACACTTTTAAGATTTCTGGACTGTTTTGGAATTGGTAGCAAATCAAAGAGTCTTTCCCCTCTAAAAATTAATTTGGGGAAATACTTTATAATTTTCATAAAGGTAAATAATAATAATACAGCATTACAACTACAATACTATAAACCTACAATGCCTCACAAGTTGGCTAAGGGATAAACCTTAATTTGATCTCTCCATTCTAAACCTGAGCAATCTCCCATTTTATACAAATGATCTGGAATCCATAAATGACCATTGCCAACCAGAAACATGATAGAAATCCTCCTCCCTCTGAGATTTGTAACAGAAGATAACATAGGGTCCATAGCTAAGTCACCAAGTCTACACAATAATTAGAATTTGGTTAAAATTTAGTCTAATATGTATATTAATTGAGGACAAAAGTTTAAGCATTTTAACTGTATAGGTGAATTTACTGATTCAGATAGAATTTGAGGGGCAGAATGTTAAAGAACAATGAAAAAAAGTAAAAGAAAGAATTTGGCTAGAAATGAATGAAGGTCATTTCTGAAATGACTTATCTGATGACTTCTGGTGGCATAGGAAGTTGTGTTT
Source organism: Talpa occidentalis (assembly GCF_014898055.3). Taxonomy (NCBI): domain Eukaryota; kingdom Metazoa; phylum Chordata; class Mammalia; order Eulipotyphla; family Talpidae; genus Talpa; species Talpa occidentalis. The sequence goes on along the minus strand of NW_023601322.1, from coordinate 50,584,212 downwards.
CAGAGCTGTGAGAACACATTACATCAATTTAATCATGGAATTGAGTATTAGATAAAAGAGAAATCAGTGTGATGAGAGTATAGAAAATCAATTATCTGAAATCCATCCTAGAGAGTGCAGAAGAAGAGAGGGTTAAATATTACTTTCTTGCCAATCCTAAGCAAAAGGCAGACATATATATATTTTAAAGACCATCCTTAATCAGTCTTAAGAATGTCCTGTTAATAGATTACCAAGAACATGAATGATCATGATCTATTACCTGGATACACCATCAGAAAAATAGCCTATAATGAGTGCCATATACTCATTGCCTTCTCTGTGATCTACACATTGTACAAATTTCCAGAATTTTCATCCCTAGTTCTGCCTCTCTCAAGTATAACTTAAAGCACATCAGAGACATATGAATCAGAGAAATTCCACTCTTTTTGCTGCTAGTTTCTGCCAGAATCCCATTGCTGTGAGATGGTTTAACATCCATGTGTACAGCCTGAGTTTCATTTTATATCATTCCATCCACATGGGAGGTTTCTTTTTTTTTTTCAGTAAATGAAAATGACATTTTATTATACATTTACTTAGTTGTTCCTCACCAATTATGCACCAAGGTTAGAGAATATAATTCTTGCAAGAAAAGTCTTATACTCTACCTATGCAGACAGATAAGTGAACAAGAAATTATAGCATATTCTGGAAGGTGATGTATAATCAAAGTCGAGTCTTTGTAGTCCTCCCTTCTCAGGTTTTCTTGATCTGGAGTCCTATCTTCTTGGTTTCACTTCATTAATTTATTTTTATTTTTTTCTTTATGGAGGTGACATTGGTTTACAGTACTGTATGTGATTTAAGGAGATAGGTTTACACATCCTCAAAGTTATGTCACCACACCACCCCCACTACCAAAACACTTCTAGCCCTTTAGCCTAAGCCATTGGGTCCCCCACCCTTTGTTACAACACTCTAGCAGTCTCATATCTGCAGTAATATTTCAAGGGTTATTTATTTTTTAAAGATTTATTTATTTATTTATATAAGCATTGGGTACAGTCAGAAGTGAGGGAGGGTGAGAGAATTCACCAGAGCCAGATCAGGGAGCAGAACAGGCAGACCAACAAAATACATTGCTGAGGGGAGCAGCGGGTGCAGCAGGAAAGGTCTGCATGCCATGTGCGACCCTTGCTGGAGGCCAGGGATCGAACCGGCACTGCAGAGGCTGCGGGAAGCTTCGCAGCCCAGCACTCAACCACTCAACCAGGGGAGGCCCTATTCTTTTTCTTTCTTTTTTTTTTTTTGCATAGAAGAACTGAGGTGTAGGCCAGAGGTATGGGGGTGAGAGGATTCACCAGAGACAGAGTAGGAAGTAGAACAGGTGGATCTACTGAAATAGATGCTAAGTGGAGCAGTGGGTGAGACAGGAGGGCTCTGCTGAGCCATGTGTGGGTTAGCTCCCTGGCCAGGGATTATACTCAGTTCATAGCCATGATAGTGCTGAGACTTAACCCCTTGGCCACCGGGGAGGCCCATCAAGGTTTGATTCTGTATTAGTATTTTCTGTTCCTTTGTTCAGTTTCTCAATTTTCCGCATAAGAGTAAAATTATCCACCATTTGCCTTTCTCTGTCTGACTTATTTCACTTATAATCACCTCTAGTTCCATCCTCGTTTTCACAAATGGCAAGAGTTTATTTTTTCTTATAGCTGAGTAGCATTCCACTGTGTATATGTACCACACCTTCTTGATGCATTCATCAGTTTTGGGGTCCTCAAGCTGTCTCCATAGCTTCACTATGGTAAATATTGCCATAATGAACATAGGAGTGTATTATACCTTTATGTTAGTGTTTTTGTATCAGTTGGGTAGATTCCTAGGAGTAGAATTGCTAGATCATAAGGTAGAACTATTTTCAATATTTTGAGAGACCTCCATACTGTTTTCCATAGGCACCAGACCAGTCTACATTACCACCAACAGTGTGCAAAGATTCCTTTTTCTTCACACCCTCACCAACATTTGTTGTTTCTGTTTTTTTTTTCAATATAGGCCATTCTGATTCTTATTAATGTTACTGGAGAACTGAGCAATCAGAACATGTGAGGTATAATCACAAAAATAGCTTTATTTCAGATCTGTACTACCCCCTTTAAAATGTATTCTATGGGGAAACTTCACTCCATGTCCCTGATTGCAAAAGATATGATCATTCCTAGGTAACAGAAAACTACCTGAAGTAGCAAGCAAAATCTCACTTTATTCATTAAAATTGCTCAGCTGTAGAAAAGAATCAAATTCTGATCTCTTACCCAGGCAGAAGCATCTCCATTTTTAGCTGCTGCTTCCTTTCTCACAAGAAATTGTACCTCTGAAGTACTGATTTATACCTGTAGGGGTTTCTGCAGCAGGAGAAGCCCATCAGCATATATATATATATATATATATATATATATATATATATATATATATATATATGTTTATATATATACACACATATATATATATGTCATTTATAGCTTATTAATTTTGATTGATACAAAATAATCCTTTCTCAAATATTGGTGTTCAGTTATTGAGAAAAAATAAGAACAAAGTTAACATTCTCAGTTAAATCTTCAAGAGATATGGCCACATGCTTTGGATTTATGCCGTCCTGATCCCAGACCATCTGCAAAGGACCTCCTTTCTCTCCACAAATACTAAACCTTTCCAAGCTTACTGTCCTGGGTCCCTGAAGAGGAAGAGGCCAAAGGGAAAGAATTTATTGCAGAAACCATTCTCTTATATTAGCATCTCTTACTCAGAGCCATACCTCTTTGGAAGGTCCTAGATTTAAAATACAGCATTCTCTTTTCCCTGTTACATAAAACTATGTTTCTAATTTCAAAAGTTCCCTAGAGAACTCTGTGAGATGGAGTTGTTTTTTCCTTGAGTTATTTGTTTCTCAACTCCTCTCAGAGAACCTGGCCACTTGTAAGGAACTTGAAAATATTTAGGGCCTGATGGAAGGACTTAAGTACAAGGACTTTGCAACCTTGAGATTTGTCCTAGGTTGATGTTTCATTATTGTTACTACTTAAACTCTCACTAAGCATTAATTTAGCCTTTAATATTGATTTGTTTTGAATTCCAATAAATTAAATATTTATCCTGAGCTAGATGCTGGCGCAAAAGGTGCCAAAATGTGAGTGAGACATACTTCTTGTCACAGCTCAGTTGGTGGTAGTGACTGATAAATAAAAGCAAAAGTCACATCCATAGTCCTTTGTGTTACTGCCCCCATTGGTTCTCACTCTTCCCCTTCTGCCTTCCTCCCACCGCCTGCTCCCGGCGGACACAGTTCTATATGTAATCAACTTTGTTGGGTTTGTTTTTAACTTGACTTTACCTGATACCTGTTTGGTATCTCTAAATTCCAGATTAAAGTAACACCATCTGGTATTTGTCTTTCTCATGACTTACTTTGCTTAATTGCCTCCAGTTCCATTCATGTTGCCACAAATGGCAAGACTTCATCTTTTTTTGAGAGCGGACTAGTATTCCATTGTGCACATATGCCACATCTTCCTGATTCATGCATCTGTATTTGTGCACTTAGGTTCCTTCTGTAGTTTGGCTATTGTAAATAGTGCTGCAATTAACATGGGAGAGACCATGTTTCCTTCTGAGTATTTTTTTTTTAATTCTTTGGGTAGATATTTAAATGTGGAATTTCTAGGTCACATGGTAGAGCCAATCTTTAATATTTTGTGAAACCTCCATACTTCCCACCAATAACAACACCTGAAGGGAGAGGCCCTATACCTCTAAAACACAAATAATGATGTAAACAATTATTAAATCAATAGTAAAAAAAGCAAGTCACATTACCTTCTGAGTTAGAAGTGTCCTTGGGAAACTTTGGGTGCACAGGCAGGAGGGTCTTATGCAGGGTTTGCATCATAGAGGTGATCGTTGATAGTTGAGTCTGAGTGAGGGAGGCCAAAGCTGGGAAAGCACAGGACTAGCCACACAACATTCTTAAAGACCATTTTCAAGTGATGGCGTTATGTCTTACAAATTTACATTCAGATAAAATATCAATTTGTATAAAGCTGTTAGGAAGGCATTGGGCATAAAATTGCTTCCCCAAGTTCCCTAATAAAAAAGAGTCACCTGGACACTTGTTACATACTTGGATTTCCAGTTATTTGCTAGAAATTCTTATTCAGAAGATACTGGAATCCAAGTATTTTTATTTTTTTTTAACATCCATTCCACAAGATTGCTATCATCAGGGAATTGAGACCATCATCAGATATGTTTGCACTGAATGAAGTGTCACACTTCTTTCCTATTTGAAAGAATAATAAAAACCAAAAATATACTCACAGAGATTTTTCTGTACTTATTTTATTTATCTCTGAAAGCATATATAATGATAATTTTCTGCTTCTCCATGAAACTCTCCCCTCTTTTATTTTCCATATTCATGTACTTTCCTGTCCCTTCCCATGAGTCTGGCCATTCCTTTCTGTCTCCCCATGGGCTCTTCCTCTTCACATCATCTTCTCTCCTAAGTTTACTTGAGCTTATACATGCAGGTACCTTCTCTGACTCTAGAGACTCTTATGGATGATCTCATGAGTTCCTGGGGTTCAGCTTCTGTCCACATGCAGTGAATTATCAATCTTCAACTCTCTTTGAACTTCAGACTTGCATTTCCCGTTGATAGCTGGACATGACCCTCGCTCCTGCATATCCCTAAGTTACCTTCAACTAAATATCTCTGAAACTGAACTCACAACCTCTACATCAATTCCTTTTCACATTATACCAACAGATTGAACTCAGGCCACAACAACAATAGTGCTGAGACTTAACACCTAGGCCACCAGGGAGGCCCTGTGAGGCATTTCTAGCTACCCTATTTTAGCATTTAATTCTCAGAGAAGACTAATTCTTAACATACAGTTAAGTGAAAAAGTAGCAGATAGCAAATGGCAGAATTGAATACCGCTCTGGAGTCCCCACATTTCTTCTATGAATTTGTAAGCCAAACAGGCAACCATACTTCTTGTAGTGAACAGTGCTTAGTACTTGGTACATGTTCATTAATAACATTCAAATATTTCAACAATATTCAGAATCAATGAGTGTTTTCTATGGCTGAATGAATAAGATAGTGATGCTTCATATCATCAATGAACTATTAATTGTAGAACTGTTAGAAATAAGTGGATATCTCACCTGATCAGCAAACTCTCAAACAGCCTAAAACCAAGTTGAAGTTACTGTTTTTCCCTCTTTACAGCCTCCCACCTCATCAATCCTACCCCTCACCCTTTGCATTTCCTGGCTCAAAACTAGTACTGTTATTCTCTGGGAGTTCTGACTCCCACCATCAGAAACCTGGGAAAAAATTTTTACTCTCTACTTAGTCCAAATCAATCTATCATCATATCCTGCTAATTTTGCTTCCCATCTCAAATCCATGATTCTTCCCTATTCCTGCCCCCTGTCCTAGTTTGAACCCTTGTCACTGTTCTCCCAAGCTGCTGCACAGGGCTGGGTGATAGTCTTTGACCTTAGGCCTAATCCCTTACATATATTCTACATTCTTCGGTTAGGGTTTATCTAAATATAGTACAAACTGTCCTAAAATTTGATCAAGGCACCTGATGGAAAATGGTGGCGTTTCCTCAGAACACTAAAAATGAATCTACCATATAATCCAGAGATTCCACTCCTAGGAATCTACCCAAAGGACACTAATTTGAAAGGAAACCTACATGCTTATGTTTATTGCAGCTCTATTTACAATAGCCAAGATTTGGAAACAACTCAAATGTCCCAAAACAGACAAATGGATCAAAAGGACTCAGTGACCAAAAAAGACAAATGCATGCCATTTTCAGCAACATGGATGGAGCTGGAGGAGATTATACTAGATGAAATTAGTCAGAAGGAAAAAGATAAATACCAGATGGGCTCACTTGTATATGGCATATAGAGAAGCCAAACAAAAGGTCAAGAAAAACTCAAAACTAGCAGCTGACTGTAGAACTGAGGCACACAGCAAAGGAGAGGGAAGGGGTGCAAAATAGGAGAGGGATGAACACAGGGGAATATGGTTATGGTTCACTGGTGATACAGTGGTGGAGAGCTATGGGGACTACAACGATGTAAGAAAAAATTTTAATTAATTAATAATAAAATTGATCTGAGGCACTCAGGAGGGTAGGAGTAGGAACAAGTATGGAGGACTAGGGAAGGGAAGCATGTTGGACTATGGTGCAGGACTATGGGTGCTTTGGTGGTGGGAATGCTATGGTGACAACACCTGAGAGGAGATACCCTATACTGTCCAAAATTAATGAAGATGTAAAACAATGGTACTTCATTATCAACAACACCAATAATAACTTTAATTACAAAATAAAATTTAAAAAGAGATTCCCAGTCTAGAGCCCCTTGGTGGCTCTTTTCTACAATATTTTTCTGTGTCATAGCATGGTTTTAAAAGCTTCCTCCAAAATGTAGTTCCCATTGGTTTACAAAACCACATAAATTTCATTAGTATAGTTCAGTGACTCAGTAAATGTATACACCACCCTGCATGCATGACCAAAATTCTAGCATCATTCACCACTATCAAACTGACCTCTGCCCATTCCTTTCATCCGCCTCGACTTGTCTGCTGGTAGAGGTAGACACTGTTTTGTTGAATGGAGAATTAAATTTTGAAAAATAAATAAACAAAAACTGTGGCTCCCAGATGTGTGCCCCCAGACTGACTTACTGTTGCAAATCGCTGTTTTTAACTGCAGATGTGTCAGTTTTCTCTGTGCTTGCTCCCATCATGCTACTTCATTCTTCCTGCCTTTGCTTGCACATCCCTTGGGCTTTACTTGCACATTACCTGGACTGCACTCCTTATCTCATCTTAGCTCATTTTGTGCATCTTCAAGGCTCAACTCAAGTGTCATCTCTTCTAGGAAATTCTTCCTGAAGCCCCAGAATGAGCCAAGGACCCCTCTGGCTATTCTTACAGAAGCCTGTTCACATCTGCAGTTTGCCGTGTGCCATGTTATATTGGCATCATCTGCCATCTAAGACCTATATCTCAGTGTCCCCCTCCCCAAGGAAATGTCCCACGCTTGCTAGAGCCACGATCAACTTTTACTGAAGTGCACTGACCTGAATGAATCAAGTTACATTTTATGGATGTTGTGCCATGTTACAAACTTTTGTCCCCATTTCTGATTTTATGTTTTCAGGTGTCCCTGTTCAACTATGTGTTTTTGATTTCTTGGGCTTTCGCTCTGCCATATGCCAAGTTACGCCGTCTGGCTTCCAGTGTCTGCACTGTCTGGACTTGTGTGATCATCGTCTGCAAAATGTTGTACCAGCTGCAAACCATTAAGCCCGAGAACTTTTCTGTTAACTGTCCCCAGGTGAGCCTCAAAGATGGTGGAATCTCCTTGACTGGCCTGAAGGGAAGGGAAGCAGATATCAGGGGTCCAACATCTCTAGGCACATTCTGTCTGATCCTGTCTGGCCTTTAATTCACTTTAGCCAGGTTGGATGTAGCCTCGGCCAGTGTGCTGTGCCCAGGTCTTTCTGGTGCTGATTTCCCCCTTGAAATTGATCTCTCCTTCCCTTTACCCTTAAGCCCTCTGCTTCAAGCTGCAGGAGTAATCTGAACCTCCTAATCTTTGGATCCATCTTTACTCCTTTTTCTCTCCTTTCCAGCCAAGTGAAAACCAAACGAATATACCCCTCCACCAAGTGAACATGTCTCTACTCTACAGCGGTCCGATTGATCCAACGGAGTGGGTCGGCCTGAGGAAGTCGTCCCCTCTGCTAGTCTACCTGAGGGTAAAGGCTTTGTGCAGTTTGTTCCTCTGTGGTTATTTTCTGGATTCTTTCACCTGAAAAACTTATACCACTTTTCATAATCACCTCATCTTCCCACATGGCATTTGGGGCCAACTTCAAAACAAATGACTAAATATTAAAATCAGCATTGCTGAGAAGAAATTAAGTGGTTTGATATGACTAAAGTGTGACAAACACAGTCACTGCAACAGTCTAGAACCACTCCAAAATCTGAATTAGACTGATGTCAGACATTAAAGATGTCCAAAATACATTGTGAAGTTTCAAAAAAAGGAAATTTCAAAACGTATGTATAGTATGTTCTCTTTTAGATGCAAATAAATATTAAGTAAAATTATCAAACGGTAAATAGTCATTATGTCTGAGAAATAGGTATGGTATTATAAGAAAGTTTTACAGTCCAAAATCTATTTCTCTGCAAATTTTAATAATAAACAACATGTATCACACTTAGTGGTAATCATATAAAAAGCATGTCTCTGAAAAAGGAACTTTGGTTGCAAATAGTTGTAACAAAGATAATGAAAGCAATATACTTCAGATTTTTCACACTTTACTTTGGTGGATGATATGAGTAATCTTAATAATATAAGCTGATAATATACTTTAAAAATAAAACACTTATACACAACACCTATTATTTTTAAATGTACCATTTTAAAGTACTACACCACTTTTCTTTGACTATGTATGTAGTTTTCTAAGTTTTATTTTTTCTCATATGGCAGATATCACTTATAATGGTACAAATGACAAGAATTACTATACAAATAAACTGATATTTGAAAATAATTAGAATAGTGTCTGGCACATAGAGTTCCATAAATGTTAACTATCTTATTATCACGTTTTATTTTTTTAATTTTATTTTTATATTCCCCATACAATGCATATTATCACTTTTTAAATTGTCTTTAGGACACTTATCCATCTACTGTGCTTTCCAGCTGGATTTCAGAAGTGTTCAAAAATTTCCCCTCTAACTGGTATCCCACCTCTCCAGCTCAGTCTGTTCCCCAGAGTGTCCTAGAGCACAGAAGTGTTTGGGGCTTCAAGTTGCAAATAAGATTGGACATTCTCCAATAACTGCCAGTGCCTGGCCTAGGCTGTGTGCTTTTTCAGAAACAGGAGTGAGCTTTCCCAGTCTTTCCTCAAGATTCTACATCCTATCATCTTAGAAATCAGCCTCATTAGCATAACGGAGATAACTCCCTTCTTTTACCATAAAACAAGGAAAAAGAATGTTGAACTCAAGACTGTATTTTATAGAGTTGGGAATCTTACAAAATCTTGTCCTTTTAGACATCAATAGTGGAATAAGATGATTTATAATAGGGATCCACATCCTAAAGCATTTGGCTTCACACGCTATTTTTGTATTTTTGTTCTTGTACTTTGTAGAATAATCTCCTGATGCTGGCCATTCTGGCCTTTGAGGTCACGATTTACCGCCACCAGGAATACTATAGAGGGCGAAACAACCTCACAGCCCCTGTGTCGAAAACCATCTTTCATGACATTACAAGACTCCATCTAGATGATGGAATTATTAATTGTGCCAAATACTTCATAAATTACTTCTTCTACAAGTTTGGTCTGGAGGTGAGTTGAAGCTTCCTTGCATGTTTCTGTTATCCCTGGCTCCTCCGATCAGCAGGAAGTGTTTCTGCTGAAGGGTATCCTGACCAGGCCGAATGTTTTCCAAGACCAAGTGCTGTGTTCCTGCTCCACAGCAGTGAACTTAGCCGCTCTGTGTCTCTGTAGTCTTACAGATGCTGGGTGTCATTTTTCATGATAGATGTCATTTTTCATTTGACTTCTTAGTAAGAATGGAGTTTTTATATGAATCTCTTTCTGTGTTGTGCATTCTGAGAGTGTGACCTCTAGCCAGAGTGATAATAGAACAGATTTGAGACAGTGATGTTTCATGAAGAGCTCATAGTTGTCATTCGATGTGAAGTGGTTCTGATAAACAGTACATAGTCATTTTTTCCCTAGGATGTAATTTGTACAATATTTCCATCTTTATGCTAAAAGACCCCAGGACAGAACACATCAGGAAGGTAGGGCTCTTCAACGTCCACCAGACTGGCAGTGACTCTACTCCTCTTCCCTGTAAACCCGATATGTTGCCTTTTTTCATCTTTACACAGACCTGTTTCCTAATGTCAATTAATGTAATCGGTCAGCGGATGGACTTCTATGCCATGATCCACGCCTGCTGGCTGATTGCTGTCTTGTATCGACGCAGAAGAAAAGCCATTGCAGAGGTCTGGCCCAAGTACTGCTGCTTCCTGGCGTGCATCATCACCTTCCAGTACTTCGTCTGCATAGGCATCCCTCCAGCCCCTTGCAAAGGTGAGTGTCCCTTCTGCAGCTCTTGCAGGCTGCACAAGGGCAAAGGGCAGTAAAAAAGTGTACTGATTTTATGCTTCGCCACTTCTCACCCCGCAGACTACCCATGGAGATTCAAGAGCGCCAGCTTCAACGACAATATCATCAAGTGGCTGTACTTCCCCGACTTCATCGTGCGACCCAACCCCGTGTTTCTCGTCTGTAAGTGCTGCCACCCCGAGGACCACAGAGCACTGTTTGGTTCTACATCTGCTTAGCTTTCTGTGCCGTATGCATTAGTGCCTTTGCTTCCTCCACTGCACGTTAGGATCATGTAAAGGCTTGTCTCTATGCATTCACATCACCCATCATACAGGGGTTCTACTTGCCCTATTACATTTGCAAAATTAATAAACATTGGAAACATTGGAAAATATTCATTTTCCTAATTTCTCCTTTCAACACTCATACCCACCATCCACCCCACCCCTGCCTGTCCACATACACACAAACACCTGTACATACCCATCTTGCTTTCTATTTTGTGAAATGGTTGCTTCTGGCTGCCACCACAGACGAAGCCTATGTGCCAAAGACATGACTGTGTTAGTCAAGAAGATGCTGCCCACACTGCAGATGGTCCTGAACAGAGCTGTGGTCCTTGTCCCCTCTCCCCCCACCACCTGGGCAGTCTGCTGATCCAGTGCTTGGAGCTACCCCACCTAAGTTGATAGGGCGTGCTGGGTGCAATGGAAAACCAGAGTGACTTTATGTCGGAGCACATTCAGGTTAAAGACCCGCAAAGAAGCATGGGACTGGAGGAAGCCTGCCCAGCTTGGTGTGAGGGCCTGTCCTGGGCAGCCAACCACAAACACAGCTCTAGCAGTCAACTCTCCTACCCCCATGAATCCATCCCTCCTCTTGGTGTCTTTGCTGTGTTGTATGCTCTGAAGAGTCTTTGGCTACAAATGCAAAGCTAGATGAGAAGATAAACAGATATATCTACATTCACCACATGCCAGAATATGAAGGACCTCTTCAAACTCTGGTGGATAGAGTACAGAGGAATTTTAGAGTAGTGAAATTGTATGATTATATGATGATTATGTGATGCTATAATGATGGTATATGTCATTATGCATTTGCCAAACCCACAGAATATCAAATACCAAGAGTGAATCTTAATTTAAGTATGGAATTTGCATGATAATGTCATGTTAATGTAAGTTCATTAATTGTAACAAATGTATCATTCTAGTGCAGTATGTTGATCATGGGGACAGGACATGTGTGGGAGCAGGGAATGTGGGGATTCCTTATGCTTTTGGCTTAATTTTGCAGCAAACCTAAAATGTCCCTGAAAATATAAAGGCTATTAAAAATACTATAGTTAGAGATAAATGCAAATAAATATTATCATCTAAGTCAGGAAGAGTAGACATTAGCACCAGGTCAGCATTCACCCAAGTGCAGACAAAATCCGGGACTCTCCACCTTGAGCCTGGAATGTTAAGTGGTCCCCAGGCATCCCCTATAGTGGGGAAGATGGGACTGGGCCCCCACACTGGAGTCAAAGAAGAACTGGCGATACAACTCCTGGAACAGTTGGGAAACAGTTTGCACACTGTGGGGACTCTATCTTACATTACATAAACCAAAAGGAGGAGTAAGTATTTGAATGAGCTTATGTCTGTCTTGCCAGATGACTTCTTGCTGCTTCTGTGTGCCTCCTTGCAAAGGCAGATTTTTGAGGATGAAAACAAGGCTGCAGTGCGAATCATGGCCGGGGACAACGTGGAGATTTGCATGAACCTTGATGCAGCCTCCTTCAGCCAACATAACCCTGTGCCAGATTTCATTCACTGCAGGTAATGAGAGTGACCCAGTGTCAAGGCCACTTTGGAATGTGCATTTCACTTAGAGAAAGAATAGACCCTTAATTGCAATTCTTTTTTTGCCATTTCTGGGAATCTGACAGGTGATTGTCCACACAAAGCTGAAAAATATCAGGTGGGTGGTTCAGATGTCCAGGGGCTAAACCTCTGAATTATACATCTGCTATGCTTTGCTCAGATTTTTAACCATTTTTTTAAAAATTTACCTTAGTCTTTGTCTTTTTCTTCATACATACTGTAATTCTGTTCCTTGATCTCTAGAGAGGATCCCTCATCTTTATCACCCCTCACTCCTCTTTATCCCTACCCTTCATCCTCATATTTGTTTTATATATATATACATTTTAATTATTTTTGGTCTTACATCGTCGTCATCCCCATAGTGTTCCCACCATCATATCACCCATGAACCATCACCACAGTCCCTCTTCCCTCCTCTGTCGTGCCCCTCCTAACTCCCCATCTGACGCTTGGATGCATGCTGGATGCCTCAGCTCCCTGGTCAGCTTGCTAGTTTTGACATTTTCTTGACCTTTTGCTTGGTTTCTCTATATTCTACATGAAGTGAGACTATCTGATGTTTATCTCCCCCCGCCCCGACTTACTTCAGCTAGCACAGTCCCTTCATCCTCACCTCTTTTAACCTCCTCCTCAACCCCTGTCTCTTCTCCACATCCCGTTCCCTCCCCCCATCCTCTATTCCTCCCCTTCATCCTGTTCCCCCTCATCATCATCTCCTATCCCTCCTTCTCAACCCCTTTCCCCCTTCATTTCCTGTCCCTCCTCATCACTGTCCCTCCTCCTCAACCCAGCCCCTCCACCTCACTCTGTTGCTCCTCATCTCCCCATCACTCCTCAATCCCTGTTCCTCCTCTTCACTTGCTTCTCTCCTCTTCCTTATCCCTGCTCATCCTCCTGATCCTGTCCTCCCTCCTCTTCTCTGTCTCTCCTCCTTATAGCCCCCTGCCTTCCTCCTCATCTTCTGTCCCTCCTCATCCTCCCTTCCTTGCCTCCCTCATTTCCTGTTCCTCCTCATCGCAGTCCTTCATCATCCTGTCTCTCTCCTTTTTGCCCTTACCCCTCCCCCCCATTTGAAGGGATGGTCAGAGAGGAGAGGTTACCCTATGACTGCCTGTTCTCCACTCCACTGAGCACTGTCCCCTGCGTGGCAGTGTCTAGGCTCTCTAAAGTCTGGTGACAGCTCCTCTTGCAGTCTGATAGTCCCCTCTGCAAGAGTTTATATTTAAACTAAACTAAATTTTTGTCTATGTATTCCTTCTGCTCACTCCTGGGCTCGCCAGCCCTCAGTTTTTGTCACCTACCACCCTTCCTTGAGGGCACTCCTGTCTCCCTCCCGTGTCAGCCCTTCCTTACTTTAAAGCCTTTAGAACTCAGCTCAGGCACCTACAGTAGGAGTGTGACAACCTATGTGATCTTTTTATGCTCACTGTACTTGATGTGTGCCTTTAGACTACTTACTGGAGCTTTCTGATCCTTTTTCATCAGCATCCACCTTAGGCACTGCTGTGAGGATACATGCCAGGATAAGTCAGTGAGGAGGCCTGTGGAGATTGTGGGGCAAGACAGTGGAGTCCCCACACCTGAAATTAGCTCCAGAATATTTTGTCTGCCTGGTGCTCACCACTTTCTGTCTGGAAGTGTTATGTGCAGAACCTCGCTTAGCCTCCAGCCTGAGGCATAGACAACTCAGGCAAAGTTCACTTCTAACTTATGCCACTTTTACTCCCCATCATTATCAACAGCTTCCGGCCTGTAGTACATATAATAATATTAATAGCTAGCAGTGATTGGTGCTTAATGTATACCAGGCTCTGTTCCAAATGTTTTGTATATATGAAGCCATTTTACCTTAATGACAACCCAATTTATAACTATTATCATCCACATTATAGATGAGGAAACTGAGCTAGGATCTAAAACCAACTAATCTAGTTAAAATCCAAATGCTTAAGCATCTTAATGCCTCTCAGCAGTATCAGTAGCTCAATACATACTGAATAAACCAATTAGTGAATTTACTTTAAAATTATCTGCTATGTTGGGCATCCCTGGTGGCACAAGGGGTTAAGATGTAACCTGTGAAGCTATCCGCAGCTACTGCAGCATGAGTTCCATCCCCAGCCGGGAGCTACTCACATGGTGCAGCAGACCTCTCTTGACTCACCCGCTGCTCCCCTCAGCAGTGTATTTCACTCAGTCTGCCTGTTCTGTTCCCCACTCTGTTTCTGGTGAATCCTCTCACCCCCCACACCTCTGACCTATACCCCAGTTCTTGTATGAATAAATAAAAAAATATAAAAATATATAAAAAAATCATTTGCTATGTAGACTTGAAGTTTCTTTGTATGAATAAAATACCAAACTGAATCCTAATATGATTTAGGATTTTAATTTTTACCTACTTTCTGAGAAATGAAGAGAAAAATCAGTTCCACTTTCTATAGAAAAAGAAATACGCACTCAACTCTATAATGTACTAATGAAAAAAAAAATTAACTCTAAAGATTTTGCACACCTCTCCCTCACCCTCTGTCCATCCTCCTCATCACCATCCCTCCACCTCACCCTATCCCACCTCATGATCCCATCATGCCTCCTCAACCCCATTCCTCTTTTTTAAAGCTGTATATATTTTTGATTTGATTATTACAAAGTTTTTAGATCTGTTTCTCAATTAAAACTGCCAGAAAGTGGATCAGAGAGAGGGAAGGAGGAGCACAGGGACTGAGGTGATGGTGCATGGGTGCATTGGGGAAGGAAATTCTACGGGGACTACACCGGGGGGGGGGAGAAATATTGTTTAAAAATGAACAATGATGTAAAAATTAATAATTCAAAAATAATAATTAAAAAATAAAATTTTATAGAAAGACAGCTACCAAAAAAAAAAAAAAAAAAAAAAAGGACTGCCGGAAAGTGATCCCCTCAGGGATCAAATACTGTCAAATACTATGGCAGGGGTCAGGCAAACCCCCGCCCTCCCATGTACCCTGCTCTGTAACTCCCAATAACTCAGCAGCTCGGCAAAGCACCAGAACATGAACAAGAGACACTTCAGTGTCCTCTGAACCATGGGTGCAGCATGACAGGAGCCCTCAGGATCCTCATTAGACTGTGTTGACCAGTGTTTTTGTGATTTTCTTACAAGCTCAGCCACACAATATATGAGCCTGAAGCCAGTCAAGAAGTAAGTTAAGTGTTGAGTGGAGAATGGGTCTCCCGAGCAGAATGCACAATTACAGGCAAGAAAGGGGAACTGATGAAGAGCTGACACACACACGTCAGCAGCCCAATTCCACTGGCTTCAAATCACACACGCGCACACACACATACCCTGAGTCCCTGTGGGCATTCTAATAGCGCTGTTTGACTGAATCATGGATTTTACCTGTGATGGGTCCAGGAAACTAAGCAATACTGAAATTTTACTCACTCTCTTCTGAGTATGAAGTCAAGAAAGGTGTGTTAGATTTAAAAAAAAAAAAGTGAAAGCATTTTAAATGATTGAATATTTTACCCCCCAAAACAGTGAAATTCAAATGTCCACTTACCTGACACTGTACCTTTAAGATCTAACTCATTCCCAAGTAGCGTTGGATAGCCCAGTTGCATAGTATATGTTTCATCAAGAAATTACTTAACAACTTGTACAAAATAACAGCTCATTAGTCCAATAACACACCCAGAATTGCAAGTAAAAATGAGATGTGGCCTCTGGATACAACTTCTGACAGATGTCAGTGACCCACACTAGGGAAAGTCCCACAGCTATAATTTGTTACAGACTATATGATGGAGACATCCACGAGCTGTCTCACCCTCCATCAGGAAGGTCAGAGGGGAGAAGTGACATCAAAAAAGATTTGACTCTGACTCAGCTGAGAGATATGCAGAGACTGAGTTTCAAGAAATCTAAATCCCCACCAAGACTGTAGCTGCTTTGTCAGACTCACTTCTCATCTGCAAGGAGAGATTTTTACCACCAGTAAAATGTTTGTGTAACATCTACATTTGTTTTAATCTATTAACTTCCAGCTCTTTGAAAGGAATTCATTCTTAATGGTTCTCAGGCATCTTTAGCTTAGAACTTCCTTTTTTCATACAATTATTCTTGCCTCTTATAGGAAGACAGAGAGGACTTTTGAGTACTCAACCGTAGGCAGAAAATGTTGCTTTCTGTGGAAAATTTGGCCCAAATGAAGTGATAGACATGCACATTCTAGACATAGACATTGACATTCTATCCAGATGAGGTGATAGACATAGACATTCACACTTTGCCTGTTCATCCAGTACTGGTTAGGTAAAGATTTCCTACAATCAGTGTTATCTACGAGATGAACTCAGGGCTCACAGTATGTCTTGCAAAGCGCTTTCACATAAAATCAAATATAGAGTATGACTTTTTTCCCATATTAAGGTAGAATTTTTGTTTGTTTGTGTTGTCCTGTGTTGGTTTGGTCCTGTATTCCAGATCTTACTTGGACATGTCCAAAGTGGTCATCTTCAGCTACCTCTTCTGGTTTGTCCTCACCATCATCTTCATCACCGGGACAACCAGGATCAGCATTTTTTGCATGGGTTACTTGGTGGCCTGCTTCTATTTCCTGCTCTTTGGGGGTGATTTGCTATTGAAACCCATTAGGAGCATCCTGCGCTACTGGGACTGGTTGATTGCATACAACGTGTTTGTGATCACAATGAAAAACATACTGTCAGTAAGTAGCTCCCACTGTATAACACATTTGTGGTTTGGTTACAAGAGTAAAAATCCATTCAGTGGTTATTGAAAATGCATTGCCTGTCATACCACTCTCTTAAAAGCCCCAAGTAAGAGCTGCAAATTCAGAATTCCAATAACCATTTACATTCTTTGTTTTGTCATACTGGGCAGAATCCTGTTTGCCATTTCCTCATTCTCAAGGTCACATGACAAGAGAGTATATATCTATAGGAATAAATTATAAAATGTGTTATTGTTTAAAATTCCAGCCCTTCTCAGGAAAATTTTTCATCACTCATACAATGAACTATAAAATGACCCATTCATGAGCCAAATTAGTCATTGAAGTTCTTTAGCAGTCTAAAAGTTGACTAAAAAAAATTCTCTTGTCTAGAAAGAATTGTAGAAGTGTTAAATAAAGTGAGCATAGTTCCCTATGACACCATGTAGGATGAGGAATGAAGTGGAGAAAATATTGTTACAAGAATGTGTTCTGAACAATGAGCTATAGGTATACAGAGGAAAAGGCAGCTTAACTGTTGCTTCTGAACATAGGTTTTCTCTGATCAGGAGACAATTTAGACCAGAGGTTTGAGGGGAAAAACACCTACTTCCTCTTTGGCATTTGTGCTATTAAATTTCCATGTCTCTTGGCACACTTTTCCCCTGACTTGTTAGATAATTCAAACTTCCTACTATTAATTCAAGTCTCATAAAGTCTTTTAGGCCACAAGGACACCATTTAATTTTTATATTGTCTCAGGAAATTAAATGACCTTCATGAACGGAAAGAGTTAAATGCTTCTCTAACTTACCCTAAGTTAGACCTTTGTCTGCTCACAGGCTATAACTGTAATGTGTTAGGGGAACAGTGATAAATTGGTTTCCTACTTCCCCCTCCCAGTTACTTAAAGATGAGCTCAGCAGGCAATTCAATTCTGAAAGCATTTGAGGTTTTTGTTTTTATTTTTTTGGCACATGCATTTCTGTATTTAAAGGCTTAGAAAATCAGTCTTATGTAGCTATGAATGCGTTAATATTTTTTTTTCTATCCACCATTGAAATGTTAATTTTCTGGTTGCCAATATGTGTGACTTTTATTCATCAATTTTACCCCATCCATACTTATTTACATTTGACATAGCACTGAGAGTTGTTGGAAGACTGAGATAAGACAATGGAATAAATTTCACTCTAAGTAAAAGTCTACTCATTCCAAACTCATTTCCTTCTAAAGTCAATCAGATGGTCAGGATTCATTGCTAGATATTGATCCCTATAACTGGTCCTCAAAAGGTATGGCTACAAAGTCTATTCACTGATTCATTCATTCACTCATTTATTCATTCATTAATTCCATAAATCTATATTGAGGATCTATTCTTTGTTGGATACTGTTTTATGTTTTGAAGATGAAGATATAGATAAATTGTAAATATAGATAGATAAATATAGATGGATAAACAGATGAAGATATAGATAAATAGTACTCAGGTTTTACCCTCAGAGAACTCACATTATTAAAAGGAGGGCAGATCTACTTATAATAATACAATATGTTAATGCTGGTGACCAGTATATTTTAGGAAAACAAACAAAACATAATCTTACTTAGATAAGTTGAAAACATGCTTCCTGAACCCATCAGACTTGAAAGATAGATTCAAGAATGTCTAGGAAGACCAAGCAGGGACACTCCCATAACCCAGACAATCTGCACAAAAGCATGGTCTTGGAGGACTGAGATGCTAATTTTGAAAGCATGCTCTTAGGGGCCAGGGCATTCACGCTGGGTAACTGCTATTTGTGGGGGGAAAAAAAACCTAATTATATTTTCCTACTTCACATGTTCCCAGGAAATATATACAATTCCACCATCCCCTTTGTAGCTTGCACCAAGTAATGTTTGTTTAAACTCCCCAGCCCCCTGCCTCCACCAATATGTTATGTGACAACTGCATGTCACTCAACAAAGGTGATTCCTTTACAAGACAGTTGGCAAAAAATGCCTCAAAACACATACTCTGTTTTATTCTAAGAACAGTATCTGGCAAACAATTGTTTTATGTTTGTGATGATTCCCTGGCAAACAGAATAGGTTCACTTTGTCTGACATGTGAGAAAAGAATCTACCACAATTAAAGTCCCTCAGTTCAGCTTGTTCCTGCCATAATCCATGATTTTCTCTGTGAATAAAGAAGTGCTTTTAAGCATAGCACAAATCACACTAAATACTCTTCCTTTACTCAGTGAGCTTAATTTCCCCCAGGAAATGGTGGTTCTCTAGAAGCAACTACAGCTGGTCACTCCATGGTGACTGAAATTTTAGGTACTATTGAACCTCACAGTCATTGGCACTGAGAAGTCATAAATTCTTAGATGTTGGGATCACAGGATGTCAACCATTTTTTGCATACAGAATCTCAGATGATGTCTTTCCCATCTTGTTTTCAGATAGGAGCATGTGGATATATTGAACAATTGGTTCAAAATAGCTGCTGGTTTATCCAAGCTTTCAGCCTGGCCTGCACAGTCAAAGGTTATAAATTGCGTAAGTATGGAAAGCAAATTTGAGAGTGGAAAGACAGAAAAGGAAGGACAATTGTATTATAATTTAAAAATTGGTCCAAAGGAACCAAAGAAAAGGAATAAGGAAAAGTTAGTTCTAGCCGTTGAAGAAAACTAGAGGCTCATGCTACCTTTTGAATCTATTGCACACAAACCCAGAGTGCCCCGACCCTAGGCACTTTAGACCTCCTCTTGAAAGCTTCCAAACTTTGGCAGGGCTGAGTGACCTACCATAACTTCTTGAGCTTTTTTGAGCTATAATTGGGAAGGGTTAGAGATGATCACTCAAACCTGTGATGGTTAGTTAGAATCTGGGATTGCCAAAGTGATTGTGACTTTCAGGTCCTTTTAGCTGGAAGCTCAGAGGAGGTCAAATTCAGGAAAACAATTGAAGTTAGACTCTTACCTGACAGGCAGGTATCCCATTTATACCCCTCTGCCTCTGTCGCCAGGCCCAGTGCACCACCACACTTACACCTCCAGTGCCCAGAACAGGGGCAGCTTGAACATGACATGCCCCCCACTGTGGCTTCCCACCCAGGCTACACAAAGATAAGGAGGCAACCCCTGGGAATTTGTTTTGACTTAGAATAAGATCTACTCTTCATTCCACTTTTTTCTAATGGACCAGGCTCTGTTAACTGCCCTGCTGGTTACACCTGGGTAAAGCCCATTCCCAGAATGAGAATGATTGTATGTTTGCATCAGAACATTTTCTCAGCACTAGGGCATGTAAACACATTTCTCCATGGCCAATTGGCCTGTTTTGGGGGAGGGGGAGGGGGAGTGGTCCCTTTCTCCCTAAGAGAGAAGCGTACTCAGGAGCCCTCCCTGACAAAAGTCTTCCTGTACCATACACAGTCAGGAGTTTACTCTGAGTTCAGCTTCATGAATCAATGTTGATATTGAATTTGAAGTGTGTGGCCTTACTGGTAAATAAATCCACTCCTAAGTGAGTCTGTGTATCAGAATGTTGCTCTCATTTCCCAAGTCTGATCATATCACAGATTTTATAAAATAACATTGAAAACAAATGTTATTTTCCATCTATTTTTTCTACTTTCTTGCCTCAGCTAATACTGATGGTTCATGTAAACTACCCAGTGGCGAGGCAGGAATTATTTGGGACAGCATATGTTTTGCCTTCCTCCTGCTACAGAGAAGAGTTTTCATGAGTTACTATTTCCTACATGTCGTGGCAGATATAAAAGCCTCACAGATCCTGGCATCAAGGTAGGTCAGGCACGGAATCCAGTGGTTTCACTTAAGAAATTTACTGATGGACCTCCCCGGTGGCGCAGTGGTTGAGCGCTGGGTTGCGAAGCTGCCCACGGCCTCTGCGGTGCCGGTTCGATCCCCAGTTGTTCCCCGGCCACCGAAAGAGGGTCCCACATGGCGCAAAGACCTCTCCTGCCGCCCGCTGCTCCCCTCAACAGTGTACTTTGGTCCTTCTGCCTGCTCTGCTCCCCGCTCTGCCTCTGGTGACTTCTCTCACCCTCCCGCGCTTCTGACTGTACCCAGTGCTTGTATAAATAAATAAATAAATAGATAGATAGATAGATAGATAGATAGATAAATAAATAAATAAATCTTTTTTTTTTAGATAATAAATTTTATTTTTAAATTCCCCCATACAATTGCAAACCCCCTATTCTGACCCCAATCCCTCCCCTCCCAGCCCTTTAATTTGATGTAGTCCCAGCTGTTTATCTTTGCCTTCACTATCACTGCTTTGGGTGATGTGTCTGTAAAGATGTCTTTGATGTGCAAATCACGTAGTGTTTCGCCTATATTTCCTTCTATGTATTTTATGGTTTCAGGTCTTATGTCTAGTTCTTTAATCCATTTTGAGTTGATTTTTGTGTATGGTTTGAGGTAGTAGTCAAGCTTCATTCTTTTGCATGTAGCGGCCCAGTTTTCCCAGCACCATTTATTGAACAAACTTTCTTTGCTCCAATGCATAGTCTTTGCTCCTTTGTCAAAGATTAGTTGACCATAACTCTGTGGGTTTATTTCTGGATTTTCTATTCGATTCCATTGGTCTGTATGTCTGTTCTTGTTCCAATACCATGCAGTTTTGATGATTATGGCTTTGTAGTATAGTTTGAAGTCTGGGAGTGTGATGCCTCCATTTCCTTCTTTTTTTTTCAGGAGAGCTTTGGCTATTCGGGGTTTTTTGTGATTCCATATGAATTTCATCAATAATTGTTCTATTTCTTTGAAGAATGACATTGTAATTTTGATTGAAATAGCATTGAATCTGTATAGTGCTTTCGGTAGGATGGCCATTTTAATAATGTTTATTCTTCCAATCCATGAGCAGGGGATGTCTTTCCATTTCTTTTTTTTTTTTTTATAATAAATTTTATTTTTATATTCCCCATACAATTTCAACCCCCCATTTTGACCCCAATCCCTCCCTCCCTCCACCCACCCCCCCAAAAGTGTCTCTGGTTCATAGATTTTTGTTGATTTTGATTTTCACTTTCTTATATTCATTTTCCTGGTCCCTTATTTAAGTTTTCTAGATTCCTGCTATGAGTGAGACCATCTGGTATTTTTTCTTTTTCTTTCTGGCTTATTTCGCTGAGCATGATCCCTTCCAGCGCCATCCATGATGCTGCAAATTGCATGTGTTTATCTTTTTTGAATGCTGAGTAATATTCCATGGTATATATGTACCACATCTTCTTGATCCAGTCATCTATTTTTGGGCACTTGGGCTGTTTCCAAAGCTTAGCTATTGTAAATAGTGCTGCTATAAATATAGGGGTGCAGGTGTTCTTTGGAATTGATGTTCTGTGTCCTTTGGGTAAATACCTAGGAGTGGAATTGCTGGATCCTATGGAAGCTCTATGTTTAGTAGGTCCAGAAATCTCCACACAGCTCTCCATAGTGGTTGGACCAGTTTGCACTCCCACCAACAGTGCAGAAGAGTTCCTTTTTCTTCACACCCTCGCCAACATTTGTTGTTGCTAGTTTTTTTTAATATGTGCCATTCTCACTGGTGTAAGATGGTATCTCATGGTAGTTTTGATTTGCATTTCCCTGATTACAAGTGATGTTGAACATTTTTTCATATGCCTGTTGGCCATTTGCATTTCCTCTTCAGAGAAGTTTCTTTTTAGCTCTTCTGCCCATTTTCTGACTGGATTATTTTCTTTGTTTTTGTTGAGTCTCATCAGCTCTTTGCAGATTTTTGTGATCAATCCTTTATCATTAGTGTTGTGTGCAAAAATGTTCTCCCAGTTGGTGGGGTTTCTCTTTGTTTTTGTTATTGTCTCTTTTGCTGTGCAGAAGCTCTTTAATTTGATGTAGTCCCAGCTGTTTATCTTTGCCTTCACTATCACTGCTTTGGGTGATGTGTCTGTAAAGATGTCTTTGATGTGCAAACCACGTAGTGTTTCGCCTATATTTCCTTATATGTATTTTATGGTTTCAGGTTTTATGTCTAGTTCTTTAATCCATTTTGAGTTGATTTTTGTGTATGGTTTGAGGTAGTAGTCAAGCTTCATTCTTTTGCATGTAGCGGCCCAGTTTTCCCAGCACCATTTATTGAACAAACTTTCTTTGCTCCAATGCATATTCTTTGCTCCTTTGTCAAATATTAGTTGACCATAAATCTGTGGGTTTATTTCTGGATTTTCTATTCGATTCCATTGGTCTGTATGTCTGTTCTTGTTCCAATACCATGCAGTTTTGATGATTATGGCTTTGTAGTATAGACTGAAATCTGCGATTGTGATGCCTCCATTCCCTTCTTTTTTTTTCAGGAGAGCTTTGGCTATTTGGAGTTTTAGGTGATTCCACATGAATTTCATCAATAATTGTTCTATTTCTTCGAAGAATAACATTGAAATTTTGATTGAAATATCATTGAATCTGTATATTGCTTTTGGTAGGATGGCCATTTTAATAATGTTTATTCTTCCAATCCATGAGCAGGGGATGTCTTTCCATTTCTTTGTATCTTCTTCTATTTCTTTTAACAGTGTTTTATAGTTTTCTTTGTAAAGGTCCTTTACCTCTTTTGTTAGATTTATTCCCAAGTATTTGATTTTTTTTTGTTTCGATAATAAAGGGGATAGTTTTTTTCATTTCTTCTTCTTCAGATTTATTGTTAGTGTATAGGAAGGCTTCTGACTTTTGCATGTTGATTTTGTATCCTGCCACTTTGCTGAACTGATTGATGAGTTCAATTAGTTTTTCTATGGAGTTTTTGGGGTTCTCTATGTATATTATCATATCATCTGCAAATAGTGATAGTTTGACTTCTTCTTTTCCTATTTGGATTCCTTGTGTGTCTTTCTCTTGTCTTGTTGCTCTGGCTAGGACTTCCAGTATTATATTGAAAAGCAGTGGTGAGAGTGGTCCTCCTTGTTTTGTTCCAGATCTTAATGGAAATGCTTTCAGCTTTTCACCATTGAGAATGATACTGGCTGTTGGCTTGTCATAGATGGCCTCTATGATGTTGAGGTATGTTCCTTGTATACCAAGAATTTCAAGGGCTTTTATCATGAATGGGTGTTGCACTTTGTCGAAAGCTTTCTCGGCATCTATTGATATTATCATATGGTTTTTATATTTCTTTTTGTTGATGTGTTGGATAACGTTGATTGATTTTCGGAGGTTGAACCATCCTTGTGTCCCTGGAATGAATCCTACTTGGTCGTGGTGAATTACCTTATGGATACACTGTTGGATTCTGATAGCTAAAACTTTATTGAGGATTTTTGCATCAGTGTTTATTAGGGAGATTGGCCTATAGTTTTCTTTATTTGTGTTGTCCTTGTTCGGTTTTGGTATTAGTGTAATGTTGGCTTCATAGAACGTGTTAGGTATTATACCTTCCTTCTCAATGTTTTGGAAGAGTTTGTGAAGGATAGGCACCAATTCCTCTCTGAATGTTTGGTAGAATTCATTTGTAAATCCATCAGGTCCTGGGCTTTTGTTTTTGGGGAGGTTTTTGATTACCATTTCAATTTCGCTGCTTGTAATTGGTCTGTTTAAGTGTTCTATTTCTTCTTTATCTAGCTTTGGGTGATTGTAGAGTTGTAGGAATTTGTCCATCTCCTCTAGATGTTGAACTTGTTTCCATATAACTGTTCATAATAGTTATTAATTATTCTTTTGATTTCTGCTGTGTCCGTTGTGATTTCTCCTCTTTCATTTATGATCCTATTTATTTGTGCTTTCTCCCTTTTTGCCCTTGTGAGCCTGGCTAGGGGTTTATCTATTTTATTTATTTTTTCGAAGAACCAGCTCTTGGTTTCAGTGATCTTTTGGATTGTTTTTTTAGTTTCGATTTCATTTCTTTCTACTTTGGTTTTTATTATTTCTTTTCTTCTACTGGTTTTGGGTTTTTTTTGTTGTTCTTTTTCTAGATCTTTGAGCTTCAAGATTAGGTTGTTTCTTTCAGTTCTTTCTTGTTTCTTGATGTGAGCTTCTATTGCTATATATTTTCCTCTTATTACTGCTTTTGCTGCATCCCATACATTTAGGAAATTGGTGTCCTCCTTGTCATTCAATTCAAAGGATATTTAATTTCTTTTTTATCTCCTCGTTAGTCCAGTGGACTTCCAGTAGTGTGGGTTTCAATCTCCACGAGGTAGGAGAGTAACTTGCCTTCTTTTTATGGTTTATTTCTAGTTTGATGCCTTCATGGTCAGAAAATATGGTTGGTATGATTTCAATCTTGGTGTATCTGTTGATGTTTGTCTTGTTCCCCAGTATATGATCGATCCTAGAGAATGATCCGTGTGCGCTTGAGAAAAATGTATACTCAGATTTTTTTGGGTTTAGTGTTCTATATATGTCTGTTAAGCCCAAGCACTCTAGATCCTTATTTAGAGCTTTAGTGTCTTTACTTATTTTTTGTCTTGTTGATCTATCCATTGTTGATAGTGGTGTGCTGAAGCCTCCCACTACGTATGTGTTTTCTCTGATGTCTGTTTTCAGAGATGCCAATAGTTGTCTGATATATTTTGGTGCTCCTTTGTTTGGTGAATATATGTTAATGAGTGTTATTTCTTCTTGAAGTATTGTCCCCTTGGTCATAATGTAATGACCACTGGGGTCTCTTTTTATCTTTTTAAGTTTGAAATCTGTTTTATCTGATATGAGGATAGCTGTTCCTGCCTTCTTTTTTGGTCCATTTGCTTGTAGAATTGTTTTCCATCCTTTAACTTTGAGTCTATTTTTATCTTTTGCAGCTAAATGTGTTTCCTGGAGACAGCAAAAGGTTGGGTTTTGTTTCTTAATCCAGGCTGCAACTCTGTGTCTTTTTATTGAAGAGTTTAGTCCCTTTACATTTAGAGTTAGTATTGATATGTTAGCATCTGTATTTGCCATTGTGTTTGTCTTTCCTTTGATTTTATTTATTTATTCTTTTAATAACTTTCTTTGGCCTTCTTTTGTTGTTATTCGTCCCTCTGAGGTTCTGGCTTTAGGACTCCTTGTAGTATTTTTTGGAGTGGGGGTTTAGTTGTAATAAAATTCCAGAGTTTCTGTTTGTCTGGGAAGGTCCTTATTCTTTCTTCAAAGAGGAAGGAGAGCTTTGCAGGATAGAGTATTCTTGGTTGGCATCTGTTTTCTTGGAGTCTGTTGACATGTCCCTCCACTCTCTCCTTGCCCGTAGTGTTTCTTCAGAGAAGTCTGATGTCAGTCTGATTGGTTTCCCTTTGAATGTTATCTGTTTCTTCCCTCTTGTTAGTTTCATTATTTTTTCCTTGTCTTGGATTCTTGGGAGCTTTACTATTATGTGTCTTGCTGTATTTTTCCTTTCATCGTGGAAGTTTGGTGTTCTTCTTGCTTCTTGTATATCAATTTTCAGCTCCTTCTTCGTGTTTGGGACGTTTCTTCAATTATATCCATGAATATTTTGTCTGTTCCTACATCTCTCTCCTCTCCTTCTGGGATTCCTATAACTCTTATATTTCCTTTCCTCATGGAGTCAGATAGTTCCCGAAGTCTTTCTTTGGTCTTTTTCCTTCATACTTCTCCTTCCTTTTCTGTTTTAGTTCTTTTTATTTCTGTGTCTTCAAGAGTACTTATTCGTTCTTCCATTTCATCTATTCTGCTTTCATTGCTTTTCCCAGAGTTCTTTAGAGTCTCCATTAATTCTTTGATCTCCTGCATTTCTTTTACTTCCCTCTTTAGGGACTCAATTTCATTCTTCTGGTCATTAATTATTTTCCCCTTATCATTGTTTTCCTTTATGACTTCTGTCAGTTTTTTAATCACAGCAATTTTAAATTCTCTATCTGGAAGGCTCAGAAGTTCTTCCAAGTTACTGTCGTTGCAATCTGGTAGATGGTTTTCTTTTTGCGGTGTGCTTTTTTGCTGAGGAGTTGCTGGGTTGCATGTGGTTTTTTACTCCCTACTGCCTGTTTTCTAATTTGCCGTATTCCTTGTGACACTGTGTTGCTGGTACTGGCTGGCATCTTGGGCGACCTTCCCAGCTCACCACTGGCTCCTCTGGGGAACTTCTGCTGGGTTCACAAGTCTCCAGCAAAGAAAGGTCCCTGCTGCAAAGTGGCGATGCGGGAACGTGCTCCCCTGCACACCCGGTCTGCCCCAGTGGTGGGTGCTGCTCCCCTCTGGGCTGGAACTGCAGGATAGAAGGCGCCCGGCATGGGCAAGCCTCCCAGCTTACCTCTGTCTCCTCGGTGAGCCTACTGCTGGGTTCACACAGTCTCCAGCAAAGAAAGCGTCTTTCCATTTCTTTGTGTCTTCTTCTATTTCTTTTAACAGTGTTTTATAGTTTTCTTTGTATAGGTCTTTACCACTTTTGTTAGATTTATTCCCAAATATTTGATTTTTTTTGTTTCGATAATAAAAGGGATGTTTTTTTTTGATTTCTTCTTCTTCAGATTTATTGTTTGTGTATAGGAAGGCTACTGATTTTTGCGTGTTAATTTTGTATCCTGCCACTTTACTGAATTGATTGATGAGTTGAATGAGTTTTTCTGTGGAGTTTTTGGGGTTCTCTATGTATATTATCATATCATCTGCAAATAGTGATAGTTTGACTTCTTCTTTTCCTATTTGGATTCCTTGTATGTCTTTCTCTTGTCTTATTGCTCTGGCTAGGACTTCCAGTATTATATTGAAAAGCAGTGGTGAGAGTGGACATCCTTGTTTTGTTCCAGATCTTAATGGAATTGCTTTCAGCTTTTCACCTTTGAGAATGATACTGGCTGTTGGATTGTCATAGATGGCCTTTATGATGTTGAGGTATGTTCCTTGTATCCCACAAATTTCAAGGGCTTTTATCATGAATGGGTGTTGCACTTTGTTGAAAGCTTTCTCAGCATCTATTGATATTATCATATGGTTTTTATATTTCTTTTTGTTGATGTGTTGGATAACGTTGATTGATTTTCGGATGTTGAACCATCCTGTGTCCCTGGAATGAATCCTACTTGGTCGTGGTGAATTATCTTATGGATACATTGTTGGATTCTGATAGCTAAAATTTTATTGAGGATTTTTAAATCAGTGTTCATTAGGGAGATTGGCCTGTAGTTTTCCTTTTTTGTGTTGTCCTTATTCGGTTTTGGTATTAGTGTAATATTGGCTTCTTAGAATGTGTTTGGTATTGTCCCTTCCTTCTCAATTTTTTGGAAGAGTTTGTGAAGGATAGGCACCAATTCGTCTCCGAATGTTTGGTAGAATTTGTTGATAGTGGTGTGTTGAAGTCTCCCACTACGTATGTGTTTTCTCTGATGTCTGTTTTCAGAGAAGACACAGTTGTCTGATATATTTTGGTGCCCCTTCGTTTGGTGAGTATATGTTAATGAGTGTTATTTCTTCTTGAAGTATTGTCCCCTTGATCATAATGTAGTGACCATTGGGGTCTCTTTTTATCTTTTTGAGTTTGAAGTCTGTTTTATCTGATATAAGTATAGCTGTTCCTGCTTTCTTTTTTGGTCCATTTGCTTGTAGGATTGTTTTCCATCCTTTAACTTTGAGCCTATTTTTATCTTTGCAGCTAAATGTGTTTCCTGGAGACAGCAAAAGGTTGGGTTTTGTTTCTTAATCCAGGCTGCAACTCTGTGTCTTTTTATTGAAGAGTTTAGTCCATTTACATTTAGAGTTAGTATTGATATGTTAGCATCTGTATTTGCCATTGTGTTTGTCTTTCCTTTCCTTTGATTTTATTTATTTATTTTTTTAATAACTTTTTTTTTTTTTTGGTCTTCTTTCGTTGTTATACATCCGTCTGAGGTTCTGGCTTTAGGATTCCTTGTAGTATTTTTTGGAGTGGGGGTTTAGTCGTAATGAAATTCCGGAGTTTCTGTTTGTCTGGGAAGGTCCTTATTCTTTCTTCATAGAGGAAGGAGAGCTTTGCGGGATAGAGTATTCTTGGTTGGCATCTGTTTCTGGAGTCTGTTGACTATGTCCCTCCACTCTCTCCTTGCCCGTAGTGTTTCTTCAGAGAAGTCTGATGTCAGCCTGATTGGTTTTCCTTTGAATGTTATCTTTTTCTTCCCTCTTGTCAGCTTCATTATTTTTTCCTTGTCCTGGATTCTTGGAGCTTTACTATTATGTGTCTTGCTGTATTTTTCCTTTCATCGTGGAAGTTTGGTGTTCTTCTTGCTTCTTGTATATCAATTTTCAGCTCCTTCTTCGCATTTGGGAAGTTCTCTTCAATTATCTCCTGGAATATTTTCTCTGTTCCTACATCTCTCTGCTCTCCTTCTGGAATTCCTATAACTCTTATATTTCCTTTCCTCATGGAGTCAGATAGTTCCTGAAGTCTTTCTTCATTCTTCTTCCTTTGTACTTCTCTTTCCTTTTCTGTTTTGGTTCTTTTTATTTCTGTGTCTTCAAGAGTACTTATCCGTTCTTCCATTTCATCTATTCTGCTTTCATTGCTTTTCCCAGAGTTCTTTAGTTCCTCCATTAATTCTTTGATCTCTTGCATTTCTTTTACTTCCCTCTTTAGGGACTCAATTTCATTCTTCTGACCATTGTTTTCCCTCTTTAGGGACTCAATTTCCTTCTTCTGATCATTGTTTTCCTTTATGACTTCTGTCACTTTTTTAATCATGGCAATTTTAAATTCTCTTTCTGGAAGGCTCAGAAGTTCTTTCAAGTTACTGTCGTTGCAATCTGGGGGGTGGTTTTCTTTTTGTGGTGTGCTTCTTTCCTGAGGAGTTGTTAGGTTGCGTGTGGCTCTTCTACTCCCTACTGTCTGTTTTCTAATTTGTCGTATGCATTGGGACACTGTGTTGCTCGGACTGGCTGGCATCTTAGGTGAACTTCTCTGCTCCCCTCTGGCTCCTCCAGGAGCCATCTCTGGCTTGTGGGGGAGCTTTCTGCTGGTTTCAGGCAGTCTTTACTGAAGAAATGTCCCTGTTCTAAAATGGCGAAGCGGGATGCAGTCCCTGCGCATCCGGTCTCAGGCACACTCTTCTGCACGCCCGGTCTGCCCCAGACGTGGGTGCTTGCTCCCTCTGTGGGCTCAGACTGCTGGTCGAAAGGGGCCTGGCATGGGCTAACTTCCCAGCTGGCCAGTGGGTCCTCGAGAAGCCTTCTGCCCTTTTCAAGAAGTCTTTTATTAAGAAATTTCCCTGTTCTATGGGGTGTTAGTGACTTTTTTTTCTGGTCACTAGGTGGCTCCAGAGATCTCTCCTATTGTCCTTGGGGGGCTGTTTTTCGACCCCCCACCCCGTGGGACAGGGAACAGAGCGAGAATGGTAGGGTAAACCTCAACGGCTTTGGGGTGCTGTGTCTGCCTTGTGCCCCACCGTCGTGGAGAACCCATGCCCCGAATTTCATGCCCCGGGTCTCAGTTCCAAAGCCCTCAGGTCCAGGATGCGGGCTGTAGCCCAGTTCAGTGGCACGGGAATGGTGCCTTTTGCACCCTGCTCCCATGCCTGGGCGCCTGGTTCCTGCTCACTCAGTGAAGGACTTTCACCTCAGTGAGGCCTCCACGAGTCTCCCCGCAAGCCTAGGTCGCAGGTGCGGGGACCTGGGCCGCCGCGATCCTGATCTGCGTTTGCTTTACAAGCAGTGCCAAGCACATCGCTTTTCCGCGCAAGCTTACCAGCTGGCCTGGGGCTGTGTGCGGGTCTCCTCCGATGGTCTTTGTTGTTCTCTAATGGCGCTGGAGCCATTCACTCACTGCCACGGCGAATCCTGCAGGGTTCTCCACAGCTCCCGTTCACGGGGTGTGGTGGCTGAAATAGTTCCTTTCCACTCACAGTCCCGCTTGCTGCGTAGTTTGTTCTTGTTGGTCGTTTTAGTTTGTTTTTTTCCTCCTCTCTGCTGGTGGGAGAGTGCCGACTCTGTGGGTGGGGGAGGGGAGCAGGGTTCTGCGCTTTCCTCCCTTCTAGTCCTTTTTTATGGCGACTTTCTTCTTTGGGTAGTTTGCTGGAGTCGTTCGTTTATCTTCCGTGTCCCACTTCTCACTGGGACCTGCTGCTTTTCCTCCCTATTAACTTTTTAATGGGAGATCTTACTCGCAGCGTCTCCTCGCTGCCATGTTGCTCCGCCCCCACAATAAATAAATCTTTAAAAAAAAAGAAATTTACTGAAAGGTGCCATTGTACTTAGCTGATGGAACCCACAAAAAATAAGAAAATTCCTCCAGGATAACCAATATAAGATTTGTGCACTTTCATGCATGACTTTTAAGATGTAAAATTGAGGAGAACCAAAGAAGTCTATGGCGCTGAGGCACCTTTCACAAGAGTTGAACCATCTGTGTATATATATATATATATATATATATATATATATATATATATACACCACCAGTCTTCCTGGGCCCTTTTACTTCCCCCTGCCAGAATAAACAAAATATTTGTTTCATAGGACATTTATATCAAGGCAATCCTCTGGCTTTTTTACCTCTCTTAGAAGCAAATAGAAAAAGCACCCAGTAAGGGACCTAGATTTAATCCAGAGTCTGGT
Organism: Talpa occidentalis; assembly: GCF_014898055.3. NCBI lineage: Eukaryota > Metazoa > Chordata > Mammalia > Eulipotyphla > Talpidae > Talpa > Talpa occidentalis. The sequence goes on along the minus strand of NW_023601322.1, from coordinate 50,552,874 downwards.
GACATCATTAATCCTTACTATGTAGATAAACAATGACTCCGTTTTATGTGCTGTATTGGTCCTGGAATTTACCATTATAGTTGTTTTTTTAACACCCAGGACATCATCTTCATAACAGAGTCCAATGTCTCATCCCAATAGTAACCTTGTCTACTTGTACATGATAGCTGCTGTGTTTGCTGGTAAATGCATCTTTTTCCTTCCCTTAAACATCTGATCCTTAGTTGCCTAGGACATAATAGTAAGCCAGTACCTTTTTTTCAAAATTGACACAATTGTTTAGAAAGCTTACCCTCCATGTTACAGAAATAATGATGGCTTTGGTTTAAAGTGAAGCTCATACTGTTTGAAGAAAAGCCATGTCTTAATACTCATGGAATTTACAATGCATTTTCCTAAGAAGAGACATTCATTGATTGTCTCACCTGTTCATTTATTTGTTCACTCTGTTCACTCTGTTACAAGGGGGTGAATATTTGACCTGCCTCATACAGCTTAGTCTGCTACATAAACAATTACTATAAAGTGTGGGTAGTGTGAATGGTAGGGGATATTGAGGAAGCTAGGAAATATAGCAAGGATAAATAACCAACTTCCAGGGACAGGACTCATTCTAAGCTGCAACCTGAAAAGTGAACAGGAGTTAGAGACGGAAGGTAGGGGAGACAACTCTAGTGAAGTTACAAAGGGAAGTTTTATTAAGGAACTATAAAAGATAAGTAGTTGAAACACAGAAAGTTACAGATGAAGATAGGGGGTGATGAGGAATAAACTGGAAAAGTAAGGAAAGGTCAGATTATCAGAGATCTTAGAAGCAATGTTTATAACTTTAGCAGTATTCCCATAGAAAATAAGAAGGCATAGAAGTATTCAAAAAAGGAACTTTTACAGCTGTATTTAAACTCAGAAACTTACCCTGCTTGTGGTTTGAAGGATGATTGATTGGATATAGGCAGAACTGTAGGCAGAGGAACAAGTTAGGTGGTTGTTCCAATTATCCAGGAAAGAGATAATGGCCAGAACCAAGCTTGGATAAAGTAGAAAGATATTTTAAGTAGAAGATATTTGAGAAGACTTACTGTAATAGTGGAGGCATAGGCCTCATGAGTATATGAAACTCAACCTGTTGGTAAATCCTGAGGGTAGTTAAGTGGACAGACCCGGAGATGCTAATGCACTTGAGTGGCATCATTACATGGGTGGTACGGGAGAAAGTAAGCTTTGGAGCTGCTTAGAAGGCATGTGAAGAATGAGAACAGGACTCTGGAAATCATTCACATTTAAGAGATGGGCAAAAAAGGCTGTAAAAAAGACTAGAACTCTGAGCTAGAAAGGAAAATTGAAAAGTCAGAGAGCCTGGTGCCTTAGGAGCCTGAGGAAGGAAGACTTTCATAGTAGAAGTTCAGCAGGCAGGAGACATAATGACAAGACTGAAAATTGAGCAGTGGAATCAGTAACCTGAACAGGCAGAGATTAGAGCCAAACATCAACGGGCTGAGGTTGAAGGTTGTAGTCATTGGGGGCAATGACTACAAGATATTTGACTGTTTTGGAACAAGTATGGTGTAAAAGGTGTACATAGGAAACTCTGGGGTGTACATGGGTTCTTTTGCTGAGATTAGCAAGACATGAGCATGTTTACATGGTTATGAGCAAGATTCAGAAACAGGTAGAAAGAATGGACTGCAGAAAAATGGAATTCTCTTGGGCTGCAGGTGACAGAAGAGACCTGAGCACAGGCAGCCAGAGGCAATAGAATACCCCCTCTTCCACTGTCACTCCAGGAAAGTGCAGCCTTCTGGTAGGTGGCAGGCAGCTGGCTAATTATTGCTCTGTGACATATTCTCTCTGGTAAATAGGAAGATGTGTCATTTACTAGGAGGAAAGTTAGTTGGACAAAAATCTAGGCTTGATAAAAATGTAAGGAGTTTGAAAGGTCAGTAACAGAGAATTTCTGGAGAGTGGGGACGGGGAGGAACTCAGCAGATAACCTGTCTAGTAAGGTATTTTTTTCACACTTCTGATGACACCCAACCAAACCACTGAGTTACTATAGACTTTGGATTTGCCAAGCAAATGTGACTAGTGACAGAGAGACAGAGTTGGGAATGAGAGGTTGATAATATCCATGGACACTCAAGTTGGTTTGAAATGTGAGAAAAAGGAAAGAACTGGATTGGAAGGGTAGGAGGAGGAGAATCAAAGAAAAAGGCAAGAGACTAAAAATCTCATTGATGGGACTCCAATTTCAACTTTGTGACGCCCCAGCACCCTTTCTTATAATTTACTGAGCAATAAAGTCACCTAACTTAGTTCTCTTTGCAATTGTTTTCTGTAATAAGGCAGGTGAGTACCACCTGGCCAAATTATAAGGATATTTGGGACAGGTCTGAAGAAATGCATGGTCTTTAAGGTCTAAGAATACAGAAACCATTTTCTTTTTACTGCCTTCCGGGGACAGTGATAAACCCAAGCCCAGGGGAGGCTGTGCTATACTGTGCTGGTTCCCTGGGAAGGGGCTTCTGGAGGAACTTGGTGACTCCCCCTGCAGGCCAGGAGACTCCAGTCAATGCCCCAAAAGAAATAGCATGTCTTCTAACCCTTAGACATTGTTTTCAGCAAAAGGGAGTAACAATGATAGAAATACTAATTTGCTCTGTCTCCAATTTTCCTTCAGAGGGGCTGAACTTTTCCAGGCCACAATTGTAAAGGCTGTCAAAGCAAGAATTGAAGAAGAGAAAAAGTCAATGGATCAACTGAAGAGGCAGTAAGGATGCTTGGTTTTATTTGCCTTTGTTCTTTTATGTGTGGCTTATATGATCCCATTCAGTCAGCTTTCTGCAATCAAGGAGCCTCAACCCCTGACAATGCTATTCATGTTAACTTCCACATCTGCTCTGGGTCCCACAGTTGTTTGCTTTTGATAGACTGAAAATTAAAGTGCTTTAAAAGGAACATAACTACACTGTGGGGAAAAGAGGAGCCAGCTTGGGTAAAAGTGGTGTTACATCTGAGTTTGGAATGTTAAGAAATCATTTAAATTTTTTAAATTTCAGTTTCCTCTTTCTAAATTTGGACTCGCAATTCTCTCCAAGCCTTTTAAAGCTGAAATGAGTTGATGGATGAGACGTGGTCTTACCCAGTACTGTTCTCAATAAATGTCCATTATACCTGTGAATTAACGGGATAGATGTACAGTCCTCACTTTGGAATGATCTTTAGATATAATATAATCCAGTCTTCAGAAAGAAACAGAGGACCCAAAATATATATCCTGACTTAAACATACAAATATAGACAGCACTAGAAATAATGTCCTATATTCAGTTCAAAGCCTTTTCTATCACATATAGGGTAACTCAAGTAAAGTAATGACTTCTCTCAGGGAATTTGAGAACTCCCTTTTTTTTTTTAAATTAGTTCACTTTAGAGAATTTTCTTGGAGTGCAATTCCCAGCAGTGAATGAAACTCCTAAGGGTTGGTAGCACTTTCTATTTTTTTTTTTGGGGGGGGGTGGGTGAGCAGGATTAAAAACAGCCATAGAATTCAGAACCTAGTCACTTTCCCTAAGAAAATAGAGATACGTTATCATCCCACCAGGAAAATTCCCTGACTGTTGCAGATAACTTCATTCTATTTTTCTATAATTTCCTAGCCTTTTTCTCCATGCAAAAATATTTGCTAGGTTAAATTATGTTATCCTATGCATAGTTTCACAATCAAAGATACAGGTTATACATGTATATACATCTTTTGCAAATACAATATGGCATAAATATTATTACTGTTGCTTCTAACTACCTAAAACAGGTCTAGAGAAATGACAAATTTGAACCCATGTTTAAAATGTGTTCCTAATTTCCCATAAGTAAAACTGGTTGCCATAATTCACTTCAGTGAATTTTTTCATTTGTTTAAGAACATAAAACATGGAAGAATAAAGAAATTATATTTCTGGTATACTGTTTCCAGAATGTCTATTGTATAAAGTATAAGCGGATATAAAGTTGCATTTCAACACTTAGCATAATTATAATTGATCATCTATATAATGAAAAATTACATGAACATATTTTTTTAAATTTATTTATTTATACAAGAACTGAGATACAGGCCAGAAGCACGGGAGGGTGAGAGAATTCACCAGAGACAGATTGGGGAGCAGAACAGGCAGACTGACTGAAATACACTGCTGAGGGGAGCAGCGGGAGAGACAGAAGAGGTCTGCTGCATCATATGGGTATCTCCCTGGCTGGCCAGGAATAGAACCCACGCTGCAGAGGCTGTGGACAGCTTCACAGCGGAGTGCTTAACCCACTATGCCACCGGGGAGGCCCGAACATATTTTTAAAAGCAAGGAGATACTTGTTACTAGGAAGTAACCATTCACAATTCCCAAATACTGACAAATTTATTGATGATTATAGCTATATACATAAAAATATAAATCCAAAGTACTGACTATGTGATAACTATGATGTGTTGTTGGCATTGATGCTATTTCACTTTACAGGATGGATCGCATCAAGGCCAGACAACAAAAGTACAAAAAGGGTAAGGAGAGGATGCTGAGCTTGACCCAGGAGTCAGGGGAAGCCCAGGATCTCCAACAACTCTCTGAAGAGGATGATGAAAGTACGTTAAGACATTTCCCTCTTATTCAAGTACCTTCACATTAAATAATAGCATGCTAATGGGAAGGGCTATGAAATAACTTCCCATTCTGCCAATGTTTTCAATATATTGTTTTTTAACTTAGCATGTTTTATCTTCCCATTATGAATGGGATATTCTTTGTTTGTCTCATAAAGTATATTTTAATGAATGTGATTTTACTAATATCTCTATTCTTTAACAAGACAATTTTAATCAACAATAATCTAACTTCTGTTTCACAAACATATTTCTGAAGAAAATGAGTATGATTTTGCTTAATTTATTTCTTTATTATACAATCTACTGCTGCATTTTATTTCTGTCAATTTTATACAAAAACAAAATGTACAAGCATATTTTATATGACATCTGAATATAGTAGTTTAAATACCTTTCAATTGTCTATTCCAATGAAACTTGAGATCATATATGTGTCTATTTTATCTAATAATAAATTTGTTATATCCAATTAAATTTAAAAAGGTCTTTCCCTAGATGTTTGCATGCTTTTCTGTTTGGAGGGAATAGAGAAATAATGCATGATATTTTCCCAGTATATAGTATATGTTCATCACTAGTTATTTTTCAAACAAGAATAATCACAAGTTTTTTTTCTGATTATTGGAATGTATGCATTTTAATAAATTATTTGCCACTAACTTGTTTTATAAAATTTTGAGGATACTTCTTTTCTGTTAATTCAATGGAAAATTGAGTGTAAGATGGATTTCGGACTGCTAACTTTGTCTTTCTTATATTTTAGACTGATAATCCTGTCTTTCTTGTATTTCTTTATAAGCCCTCAGTTACTGCGATGTAAAAATGTAGCATAATGTTAACTAAACACTTAGGAAATACCTTATGAATTTGATTGCTAGTACATGTAAATTTTTCAGCTTCGATTCAGTTTCCTTTTCCTTACCGCTGATGTACATTTGCAATTTGTCTAGATTTGACAATTGAGTTGTTAAAGCGTGGTTTTCAAAATTTGTTTTCTCACTTTATAATAATTAATATTTGGACATATTTTATTTTAGGAGAAGCAGAAAAACAGAAAGCCAAGGGCAAAAAAAAGCAGTGGTGGCGGCCTTGGGTTGATCATGCTTCCAGTAGGTTTTCTCGATCCTTTTACAATTTCATCAATTCTAACCCTTATATCCTTGACCAGAATTCAGGCGTCCCCATAACCTATGTGTTCCATGCATGGTTTGATCCTTGTGACTTGATAGGGGGTCAGAGTATAGGAATATTGCAATGTAAATGGGTCTCTGAGACCTGTGGACTGATTTTTCTAGATAAGTTAGCTGATTTACCATGGCTGAAAAACGCCAAACATGCGTTTCATCAACTCCTGAGCACAATTTATGTGCTCAGGAAGGGAAGAAAAATTGGCTATTATGTTATCCAATTCTTAGGTTTAGAGCTCTGCTGATATGTTTGTTTTATGACTAAGAACCCTTATTAAGAATGAGTTTGGACTTCGCCTTAGACACTGATTTAAGAATGATCATTATGTTCAAAGTTTGACCCTCTTTGTAAGGCACTAGGCATGGATGCCAATGAGCCTCCCCTGCTCTCATTCCCAGAGCTTTGGTTTTATTTGCATGTAAAGTTTTTTGGCAATTTATTGAATATAAAAATAAGGATCACTTAAAGTGTATATAATTGGTGACTCTTCCTCCTCCCTGGTTTCAACAAGGTTCTAAAACTACATTCCAATACAATACCCAGCAGCCAGCCACCTATAATTCAGTCATGACCAATTAACAGCAAAGTCAAAACACAGGTTTTGAAAAACAGCTTTGATGACCACATAGAATTAATATGTTTCCCTCCAGATTTAAGAAAAAATGAGAAATGATGGAATTCAGTGTTTTTTTTTTGTTCTGCTTATCAAAAGAAATCTCATTCCCTATTAACTAGTGGTCTCATCATGGAATGATCCATTTCAATCTAACCCACCTTAAATTGGTTAGACTATTGCATATTAATTCATTGTTTTACAAATTACTTGAATTGTCTTAAGTCTTTTATGATTTTTACAGTGTCTTGATAATATAGTCAGATAAGGAATCTCACCAAGACCCATAAGATTACATGATAATGGCAGGACATCTACTAATAGGATATTCAGAATCACTGGAAAATCAAATTGTTCCAAATATTTTTCCATGCCTACCTCTTAGTGTCACCTAGATCTATTATAGATCTATTCTAAAATCAGAAAACCAATTTAATGAAATAATATTCAAAATTCAGTCAGTATACCTGGATGTAATTGAATCTAATTCCAAATATTGAATTTTCATATTATGGCAGAAATACAGAGTTATACAAAGTAATAAAGGGTTTTATTTCATTTGTTGCCCAAGTTAAAAAAAAAAAAAAAAAACAAGACAAAGATTCAAGTTAAAATTCCATGACTAATTTGTTTTTTGTCTATGTTAGAGATGCTAACAATATAACAATGCACTATATGCTTATTTCTATCAAGTCACAAGTAAACTGTGCCTATTTTCTGTTTCTGAAGGGCCCTTTGCTAGTTTAGAGAGACCTATCCATTTCAAAATTGTGAAATTGTGTCATATTGAATGTTGTGTCCTTGTTCACCTGGAGTAAATTCCCATTGCAACTCTTGTGGTTATCTTTCTTTTTCTCATCCAAACATTGTATCTTTTGAAAGAATTGGATATGGTCTTTGATAATCATCTTATAACTTGGTAATATTTAAAATAACTTCCTATGAAAGTTGTTGACTTTAGATTTTCTGATTCATTTCACCCTCATTATATCAAGTTCTTGAAGACTGGTGTTAAACTAAATATGCCTTGTTACAATTCCTTACAGTGCAATAATGCAGGGATGTGTGTAGTTCATAGTTTGGAATCAGGTTCTGACAGTAGTGTTTAAATTTTCAATAAGTATATTTCCTTTTATAAGCTTGTAAGAAGCAAAAAAGAATGAATATATAGTTTGTGTTTTAGACTATGATGAGTTCCAAAATTTATCTTTAGATCTAGAAGCACTTTATTAAAAAGCCCTATTCCAATCTGTTCAGTCACTGGGCTTTTAAATATATACCACTTAGAGATGCTGAGTACAAGAATAAGTGTAGCTGGATACCTTTGTATAAATCTGTTCACAACATAATAATGCTGCTGTGTTATTGATACTTTTGGTAAGCATCAAGATCTTAGCATGGTCTGTAGGTGACAAATCTCCCACTTCCATACCTATGTGCACACATACGTTGCATTATTGGTGTTCAATGATACCTTCCGTTCTGGCATTGTGTATCTGTGTCGATTCAGAACTGCCCAAATCAATGCCAAACCTCAATTTATTGCTCGTATCTGAAATGCAGGCCAATGTTTCTGTGGATGGGTGGTGGGATTTTAAGTTATTTTTTGTTTTATTTTATTCATTTATTTATTATTTTTTTAATTATATATATATTTACATCATTTTTCATTTTTGCACTCCCTTGTTCATCAATAGCATCAATCCATGATATATATCTGGACATAGGCTGGAAAAAGGATCTCAACTAACAAACATTGATGAAAGAGCTTCTCTACTTATTATAGCAGATAGCACTAAATAAAATGACCTTTTATTTTCTTAGTTTTATTTGAATAACATTTTATAAAGGGATGAGAAACCTTTTAAAGGAAGTATTTCCTTCTTTTTTCAATGTGTTAATTACACTTCGTATATACATATCAATAGTTTTCTAAGTGATGAAGTCAATGTTATGTGTGATGGAGATGAAAACTACTTGAGTTCATGGCGTCCACATAATACAAGTTACAGAAGGTATGATTGAATACAGTTTAAGCTACTGTTGATTTTAGAGCCTATAATGAGGGTAAAATGCTCAGTTTGTAATACTCCATTTTTCCCAATGACCATTCGACATAGAGTCCATGTAACTTTCCTGCAATCTCTGAGCTTACATGAAAGCATTACTTTAATGGTCTTCCTCACTGTCAAATGTAATGCTGTAACTTTGGTTTGTTCTTGCTTATTCTTACCTTATGTTGTATTGCATTTATTTCCTCAGGCCTGGACCCAGTACTCTGGGCCTGGTTCTTTCTTCAACATAAACACAATAAATTACAGTGCTTCTGTTCAAGGATATAAGGCCCAATTCATTCACTCTGCATCTTCACGGATGAAGGTTTCAGATACGTCTGAAATCACGGGCAAAATTATTTGTCTTTTGACCATGTTTAATAATATTCAAGCACCTAATTTTAAACAAGCCAAGGTTTTCCATTACCCTACAATGTATAATTCCAAAAGTTAACTGAAGACATCATTTATGTCATCCAAAAGATGCCTCAGCCTTTGAAATTTTGAATATAACTTGGAAATATTAATATGCTTTGCTGCAATGATATAACTGTTCTTGTAGCATCAGAAATATATATGCAGGATTTCTTTTCTCTGATAAACTTAAAACAGTGACCAAACTGACAAAACGTTGATGCTCAAATTGTTTTAAATCTCTGGACATTTCAGCTTTCTCTCCAGCCAAGTTGTAGCACAGCAAAATGCTCTGGAAGGGACAGTATTATATAAAACAATGATAAGCCATAGTATTGAACTTAATATCTTATTATCAGTACAGCTCTCATCAAATTTTAGTAAGTCACCGGGGAACTCCTTGTAGACCAGTAGCCTACCAGTGCTGAACCACACAGGCCACATCTACTGTGCCTCCTCTGTCCTGTTAGTGTAAGAATGGCCAGATGGGTGGTGGTGTTTTTGTGGGTGTATTTCTTTTAGTCACCTGCTCATTTCCTCCTCATAGCAAAGTGCTATATTTTTTTTTTACTCAGATATCTTGCCATGTATGTTATGTCTCTTGTGTCACATGTGAAGAAGCTAGGTCTGCCACAGTATAAAGTGAAGTAGAAGGTTGGTGACATTGATTCTTGGTCCCAAATGATGTTAATTGGCTTTTTGCAACACTTTGGACCCATCCAGAGAATGCCAAATCCTGCACCACCGTTTGGCCTTGTCTAATAGACCAAAAATGCTGAATTGTGAAGCAATAATGATTTTCAGTTCTTGTGATCTTCTTGGTAACAAAACAAGTTGCTGCAGAGTTGATCTAGGCATCTGCATAGCATTTTCAATGAAGAAGGAAGAAAGTGTGAGATGAAACCAGCAATGGCCAGTTCTCCTCCATGCACACACAAGACCCCTGTAGACCCAATCTTACCACAAAAAGTTAGTGCAGAATAAGTTCTTTTCATCTCTTGATTTTTCCTTCCTAAATCTCTTGTTGTAGGCCTTTTAAGGACAATTTGCTTAACTTTGGGGAGGGGAATTTCATTAATTACCTCGATCTCTTTCAAGAAATAAGTAAATATTTTGTTTTGCTTAGTGGTCAGGAGTGGAGATTATTATTTGTTTGAGACGGATAGTGAAGAAGAAGAAGAGGAAGAATTAAGAAAGGAAGATGAGGAACCTCCCCGCAAGTCAGCTTTCCAGGTAACTATGGGGCTGAGTAGCTCATAGCCTTTGCCATTGAAGAGCTTTTTCTTTTCCATAAGCCCTGATTGCAGGCCTTCTACATATTCATGTGGACATTAGCTCTCAAGGCCTCTAATTGACATTCTAAACTGCTCATTCCTCATGTTTTTTTTTTTTTTTTTTTTTTCTCAGCATCACCATCGTTATTACCATGTAAGAACAATATTCACCTTGGGTCTCCACATCAAAATTTTTTCTGATGTTATAAACAAAAAGCTTCCTTGGGTGAACTTGGCTTTTCCGTTTCAAGTAGGAGGGGAAGACAACTTCTCTTGCATTACTTTGCATTTTTCTTGAGTGGATTAATATTTCACATCTGAAATAATTGTTGAAATAAATTGCCATTTGAATGTTGTTGCGAATTTTGAAAATTAGTTCCATTTGTATTGATAGAGATTTGAGAAGTTGAAATAATAAAAATATTTAACACAGTTCTGATTTTCTAACTTAACTGCCTTTCTTTCTCAGAAGCTGCCATACCATTCTTGGAGATGTAACTCACCAGCGTATTATAGTGAATTCAGTGAATATGTGAACAGTATTTGTTAAAGATAAGATTGTCCTTAGAGTTACACATGGGATGAAAGTTTTGTATATATTTATGTCTTAAAGGAGCCACATACTAAGACTATTATTTCACATTTGTTATACCTTTGCAAAGTACATAGAATGACACCCATCAAACCACAAATGTGCCCATGGTAAGATATTATCAGATTACTGATTGGGTCTCCACAAGTTGGAAGGTGACATCCACCCGTTTCTTCCCAGTGAAACTGAAGAACCAAGTTGTTCATGGACACTCCTTGTTCTGATGCTTTTTCACATGGCCCAGTGCTACCCGAGTGATTTTCTTGACAATTTTAACTCTGTGCATGTGTGCAGCTGGCTTGTCAAGCACTAATGACATGATTGATTTATTTTTACTCTAACGAGTTTCATTCTAACCATCACTCATCATGCAACAAAGAAGAGAACATGATCGTCTTCAACATTTTTATGGATTACATGTGATGACTGACTATTTTCTTTATTCCTAACTGACCACAAAAGCACATTTTATTCTAGCTTCAATGATGGACACAATTTGACCTAGATGATGTAATTGTAGAGACAAACTCATATTCACCTCATATACAAAATTACTAATTTTTGGGTTTTTTTTTTCTACTAATTACTCTTGCTTTGTCCTTCTTTATAGAGAGCTATTGGGAAGTTTGCATCAGCCATTTTAGCCTTGCCAAAGTCTGTCATTAAACTTCCCAAAACTATTCTTCAGTATTTAATCAGAGCTGCAAAGGTATTTGAAGTTTTCTGATGTGTGGTGTGTGACCTTCTGCTCTGTAGAACTTTAGACAAGCAGATCCCTGTTACCCTACATCTGCATTTCCCCTGTTCTATAGATCGTACAATGAAGAATCTATAAGAATTTAAAATATCAAGCAAACTTTTCCAAAAAAAGTTCTAATAAGCCAAATTTCCCATTATGTGACTATTGTTATTCAGTTGACATCAGAGCCTATCAAAAAATAGAAAGAGAAAATGCAGATACACATCTAAGTTCTGTCTAAGTTTTGTCTAAGTCACATCTCATTTTTAAAGGGTCACATCTGGTTGCATGCATCAGTTATGATGTGTAAAACGTATGATAATTTTTTTTCTCAGAAAGCTGGTAAAATTACAAATAAGCTGCAAAATGACTCATTTTGTTCCATCTCCTTTTTGACTTCCTTTTAATTTCTTCTTCCTAAATTGGATCTCTTCTATTCATTATTCTGATATCAATACAGCATCTCCCAGGCTATGCTTCCGTGAAGACTGTGTAGCTCCTCTCTCCTATGTCATTAGTGTTAGCGCTAAATAAACTGTTTTTTTTTTTTTTTTTTTAAGATTTAGTTATTTATTTATACAAGAACCAGGGCACAGGCCAGATGCACGGGAGGGTGAGAGGATTCACCAGAGACAGAGCGGGGAATAGAACAAGCAGACTGATGAAATACACTGCTGAGGGGAGTAGTGGGTATGACAGGAGAGGACTGCTGCACCATGTGGACCCTTACCAGCAGGCTGGGATCGAACCTGCACTGCAGAGGCTGTGGACATCTTCACAGAGCTGCGCTTAACTGCCTGCGCCACCAGGGGAGGCTCTAACTTTTTTTTTTTTTTTTTTTAATAGAAGCATTTGTTGAGACCTCCCTGGTGGCCTAGGGGTTGAGTCTCACTGCTGCAGCCTAGTTCCATCCCCAGCCAGGAAGCTAACCCACATATAGCTCAGCAGACCTCCCTTGTCTTGTCCACTGCTTCCCTTAGGAGTTTATTTCAGTAGATCCGCCTATTTTGCTCCCCACTCTTTCTGGTGAATCCTCTAACCCCTCCCCCCCGACCCGCCACATGTCTGGCCTACACCCCAGTTCTTCTATGCATAAATAAATAAAAATAAAAGCATCTGTTAGTTAATCTAATACACCACAGAAATCATCCAGCTACACAGGCTTTGGGCCTCAGTAGCCCTGCTTTGGGCCAACCCTGTCTGGATGGGCATTTACCCATGAGGGGACGGGTAACTTCAGGAGCTTGATTTGGAAACTGTATTCTTTCCCTTCTCTTTGTTGCACACTAATTGTATTGAAGTTCCCTTCCATTAAAGGTCTTATGCAATAAAAAAAGAACAAAATCATCCAGCTTTAGGGGGCCTCCCTGGTGGTGCAAAGGGTTAAGTCACAGCACTATCAAGCTATTGCCAGCCATTGCAATATGAGCTGGATACCCGGCCAGGGAGCTAACCACATGGAGAGGCAGACCTCGCCTGTCTTGCCTGTTGCTTCCCTAAGCAGTGTATTCCAGTGCATCTGCCTGTTCTGCTCCCCACTCTGTCTTTGGTGAATTCTCTCAACTTCCACACTGCTGACCTATGCCCCAGTTCTTGTATGAATTAAAAAAAAAAAAAAAAGAAATTATCCAGCTACCTATGTTGTAGCCATGTTGTTATTTTTTTTAAAGTAATTTTTTTTTAAAGATTTATTTATTTATTTGTTTGTTTGTTTGCTTGTTTATACAAGCACTGGGTACAGTCAGAAGTGTGGGAGGATGAGAGAATTCACCAGAGCTAGAGCAGGGAGCAGAACCGGCAGACTGACAAAGTACACTGCTGAGGGGAGCAGCGGGCGCAGCAGGAGAGGTCTGAGCGTCATGTGGGACCCTCGCTGATGGCTGGGGATCAAACCGGTGCTGCAAAGGCTGTGGGTAACTTTGCAGCCCAACGCTCAACGGCTGTGCCACTGGGGAGGCCCAGTAGCCATGTTGTTATTGAAAATCATACCTAATGAGTTACTATTCTTGTAATTTATAGAAAACTGTTTCTCCTCATCTCATTGGGGTAGCACTTAAACTCTTAGGTGTTCATATTCCTCAAATATTATGCAAATGGTTTGGATAGTAACCAATACCAGAGCTCCTGGCATTTCACACAGAACCCTATTTAAATGCAGGTTATTTAGATCCATCAGGTCCACTGGGACCAGAAAATCTGTATTCCTCCCAAGTTCCCATTGAGCAGATCTGCTTGTCCACCTTGGTTAGCAGATTCTAGATCTCTATGTTCCCACCCTTTTTAAATGCCAAGATTCTCACTTTTTGTTTAATCTTCACTGTTGCTGCACTCTTAGGAGTCTTTCTTTTCCTTTTTATGAGTTGTATCAGTCTCTTCCTATTTAAGGATTTACATGAAAGATTACAATGTAAGTATCCCTATCTTGAATATAATCTTAAAAATAAAATAAAGTCCTAGATTACACCAGAATTAGGACACCTTATGAAATTTAACTAATTTTAGTTAAGATCTCTACTGCAATAGTATTTTCTCCTGTTTCACAGAACAAATGCTTTTGCATTGTAAATTTCCAGTACAATTAGCCCCATATTCCCTTAGTTTATGTGATAATTTTTATGGTGAAAAGACTTAAGAAAAAAATTAACATAAAATTGACAATACACATGAGAGAAAAGAGCAGTTTGAAGAAACCAAAGGACATTTATGTACATTTTCAGGTGTTTTTCTACGATGATTAGTAATATTTGTGACTGATTCCCCAGAGAGACCTATCAAATTGGGTGAGCATTACAGCTACCAAATAAGAATGGAGAAATTTCAGAAAGAAACTTCCATTTCTTAGTAAGAATTGAAATGTTTTCTCTTGTTCGTTAGCAAGATTTTCTTGACACAGTTGGATGGAGGCAAAACTGTCCTTTTTTCAAATGTCCTTGTAACTGTAAAACTGTTTGTTTTTCCAAACATCAACATTATAATAATTTATCTACAAATAGGGACTTGTTGTATGATTTTCTCCCTCTCCCATTTATTTGCATTATATAAATTCATATTTCAATGAGAAAGCAGTGATAAGCTTGATCACTTACTAATCAACTGTGGAACCAGGTGTTCCCTTTCAGTACTTCAAAATGTCAGAGCTATTAACCCTTCTGGCAAGACTTTTTCATCCTATCCTAACCATCACTTTCTTGCTCTTCTCACCCTCTGTCCAGTTGTTTCATTTTTCTTCAGAGCAAAAGATTCCCTCCAACTTGTACACCTATTACATTCACAAATCCTGAATTACCTTTTCATTTTCTGTTTGGGATTCTTGCATTATATGCAATCAATGTAAAAAAATTCTTTTTAAAGGAAATGTCACCATACACTGCTCTTTGGCCTAAAAATTTCCTACATTAGTAGCTCAGATAATTCCTTCATTTGGTTCCACTTCAAATTCTAGTTCCTCTTCTCATTTAAAAAAAAAAAATTATTTTGGCGTACAATAGGCTAAATTTTTGGGCCTGAGTTTATTATTCAGTAATAGTACAGATTTGACATTTATATTAATTGCCATTAAGATTCAGGTTTCTACAATGGGGAAAAAAGGAGAAATGTGTTTCCTTAGACCTATGACCTCTATATTTCCGTTCATGCAAGAATTGAATCCCTTTTTTATTTTCACTGACTTCACAATGACCATGGTTTCCTCACCTGTGTTTTTCAAATATTTCAGCAATCTGAAAATAATATAGAATAAAATGAAAGTGGCTGGGTTCACAAGAGTCCCCACAAAACATTTCTTTAACTTTATCATCATAATAGAAAACCCAGCTTCCCTGAGACCCAGGTGTGTGATGGGTGCATGAGGAGCATGCCTGCCTGGCTTGGTGATTACAGATGGCTGACTTTGTATAGCAAGGGTTTCTTTATATTCCTTCTGCATGACTCAGAGACTATTGGAGGGTGGCTGTTCAAATCTGCTCTATCATGGTTTTTAGTAATAATGTATTACACAACTATTTTCAGCTCTTGAATGAAAATGCAAAGGCAACCAAAAGCACGACAGTTTTTCTTCCACCCCATTCTGAAATAACCCCTTAACCTTAATATCACATGGTTTTTCCTCTGCCAATGCTAATTAATCTGCAAAGTCCTTTTCAAGTTGCTGGTAATAGCTGTTATTCACAAGGGAGAGTGCTAAATGTGCAGTTATTTTCCTAAAGTAAATGAATAAAAAATGCTGTTTTATTTTTGATTCAATTTTATTTGTGATGGGAGACAGCTACTCAAATATTTAGCCAGGCTTCCAGTTTATTCCTATGAGTGTAACGTAAGAGAATCAGTAACTAATGGTAACTATTTGTGGGATTTGGGAGAGATGATGGTTTGTGTTCCCAGAGTATCTCATGATCATCTGTGATACTAAATGAAATACTTTCCTACAAAATCTGTTTTCCTATTTTATTTCATGATAATGGAAATAGCACAGGTCAGTTCCGAATATTGAGGGACGCAGGAGAGCAATATTCAATTTGTGTTGAGAGTGAAAAAAAAGAAAAAGAAAAAGATTTTCAAAAGTCAGAAAACTTTGTGTGGGTCCTTTTTAAAAAAAAGTTCTAAGTATTAAAAATCTGGAAAATAACTAAATTTTCTCTCCTCAGTTTGTTTACCAAGCCTGGATCACTGACCCGAAGACGGCCCTCCGGCAGAGGCGCAAAGAGAAAAAAAGGTCTGCAAGGGAAGAACAGAAAAGACTGAGGAAAGCATCTGGGGAGGGTGAGTGCAGTGTGCGTGTAGCAGGTTCTGGGCAGCTCTCCCCCTCTGTGCAAATATGAAAGAGGAGCTGCAAAGGACAAAAAAATGGGGACTGAAACTCATAAATTCTAGAATTCAAGGATTCTACTTCCTCACTACTGATGTCTGACACCTGGAATAAATTAAAACATGAATTTAAGTGAAGATCCAACTTATAAGGTAGGAAGTGAAAGGAACAAAATAAAGCCAAAGTAGGAGGAACCAATATATTTTTTAAGTGGATATGTTAAGGCATAGAAAAGAAATATAAGACAAAACCTGATCATTGAGTAAAATGTTGTTCTTAAAAGAAGCTAAGAAAGATGAACTTTAGACAGATTGGTCAAGAATAAAAGTGAAAGCACATTTAAATAGCACTCAGGAATCAAAAATGGAACATTATTTCCAATGTCATATTCAACATTATAATAATCCATTTGAAAAGATATGACATGAGCACATTTCTAAGGGGGCAATATTTCAAACTACACCAAATCACCTGTGAATAGGGTACACAGGGAAAATATTTTCATTACATATACAAAACAAAAGACTCCGTTCTGGGTGTATCTAGAATTCCTAAAAACCAGTAAAAGAAAATTTTAATCCAGTTGATGAACAGATGGAAAACATTTCATAGATCAAACACAAACAAGTATTTGGCATACTGATTTTTACATGTTGGATTACCAAGAACCTAAACATTTGTTAGTATCCAGTGGGAAGATAAGTGCTTTCAACCATGATGAATGGTCTCATACAGTACGACCACTTTGAGGAGCAGCTGTGGAAATGTTAAAGGTCCTGTATTCCACTGCATACTTGCTTCCGGTCCTACTAGAGCTCCTTCCCACTTCTAAGTGTGTGGCTTTACCTGGAACAATGATTGCACATGTGCACAAGGACACAGATCTAAGAATGCCTGTCCAATGTCATTTGTTAACAACAAAAATTTAGAAACCTCCTCAATCCCCACATAAAAAGAATGAATTACACTACAAATGTATTATAGAATACTCACTAGTTTAAAAAATGAGATGGATCACTTTGAACTCACATGGAGAGCAATTCCCATCCTAAAAAAGTGAAAACAACATTATGTTGCAAAAATGCCTGCATATTTTGAAACCATTTATGAAGCAAAGGAAACCAAAGCTCCTCAAGGTAAAACGTTGTATTCTTTTTTTTTTTTTTTTTTTTTTATAGAGGCATGTTTTTTATTTATTTGTTTGTTCATTTGTTTTGTTTATACATGCACTGGGTACAGTCAGAAGCGCGGGAGGGTGAGAGAAATCACCAGAGCCAGAGCGGGGAGCAGAACAGGCAGAAGGACCGAAGTACACTGCTGAGGGGAGCAGCGGGTGGCAGGAGAGGTCTGCGCACCATGTGGGACCCTCCTCCGGTGGCCGGGGAGCAGCCGGGAATCGAACCGGCGCCGCAGAGGCTGCGGGCAGCTTCGCAACCCAGCGCTCTACCGCTGCGCCACCGGGGAGGCCCAAAACGTTGTATTCTTAATGAAATGAGTGCATGTAATAGTGTGTAAGTGCAGGAAAAAGATCAGAATACTTAGCAAATTAATGATAGTGATTACTTTTGGGGAGGGGGAATGGAAAGACAGATTGTGGTATGATTAAAAGGAACTTCAGGTTAATATGCTTTCTACAAAGAAAATAAATATTTGTTGTTGTGAAATTAAAAATTTATTCAAAAATCAAAAAAAGAAAGTGTAATTTCTAATGAAGGTCTAATTGCAAAATTTCTTTCCTTTTTTGACCATTCTGCCCCCTAGCCCCTGCTGCTAATTCTTGGTAACTTTTTTTTTTTTTATTTTATTGATTCAAAAAGACAAAATTAGAACACAGCTAGTGAAACAAGTGTACCAGTAAAGAGGTAGGTGCACGTCTGCCCTAGAAATCCATCCACCGAGCAACCAATTCTTCAAAGTGTTCTGTATTCACTTTTACTACTTTATCGTGTACATAAGCACAGGTGTGTGTGCAGGGCTCCCTTAGTTTTTTAAAACTGAGTTCATGTTCTACAAATTGTTTTTGTACATTCATTAGCAATGTATCATGAACATTTCTCCAATTAAATATTCATAACACTACATATCCAGTTTAATAACTACAAATTATTCTACAATATGGATATGCATAATTCATTTGACTATACCATCACTAATGGACAAAAAGATTGCTTCCAGATTTTTGACATATGCACACCACTATCATAAATATCTTTGCACAAAAATTCTTACCTAGTCATACTTGTGTGTGTGTGTGTATTTAAATGCACAGCAAAAGATCAGGAAATACAGGTACTCTCCACAGAATAGATTATCAAAAGTAGGATTTCTTAGTATGTTGCTTATATTTTTCCAACCCACTGTTTGTCTTTTAATTTAGTATATGGCATATTTACCTAAACAATTTTTATTTTTTCCTGATGTCAAGTAGGTGTATTTTTTTTATGGTTTCTGGGTTTCCAGGTTGCTTAAGAAAGTCTCCTTACCTCCCCCAATATTATACAAATATTTTCTCATATATTTCTTTCAAATTTTATTTACATTTTGAATTTTTTTATTATTCTATAAAGTCAAGATCTATTTTGCTTGCTATTAAAAGGATAAGACAAAATACTATCCCTATCTATTAAATTATTCTTCATTCGTAAGTGCTACTTTTGTCAATATTAAGCTCTCATTTCTTCTTAGGTATGTTTCTGGGCTCTGTATTCTGATCCACTATGCTACTGTCTAGTTCTCCTCCAATGCCATGTATTTTTGAGTGAGTAGCATTAGAGTTAGTCTTAATATGTGTGGCAAGCTCTCTTTGCCACTCACTTTTTTCAAAATTATGTTTGCTATTCTTAGACATTTACTCTTCCAAAATGATTTGATGAAGTTCTAAAAATTTATCTGTTGGTCATCTTGTGAATACTGCATTACTCTGTATTGTGAAGATTGTTTCATGTGCAGCTGCATCTCTGTTTACTAATAATTCTAAGGTAGCCATAATTAAAAGATACTGAATTACAGGGACTGGAGTAAATTTTTTTCTTTATTCCTTTAATAGATATTTATTCAGTACCTTCTTGGCACAGATGGAGCAATAGGTTCTGTCCTTCCAAAGTGTTAAGGTGCTGTTGTAAGTATAGTGTATGTAGTTACTCATCTGATCTTCACAGCAGTCCAGAGACATACTATGATCCCTGCCCTACAAATGAGGAAATGAGGTGCCTTAGTTGCCTAAGGTCACACAGCCACTTGAGTGATGTGTCTGGATTTCATTCTAGGCATCCTAGCTCTAGACCCTTCTATCTCAACCAACAGAGAACAGTTATAAGGGGGGTGGGAGATCCCCATAGGGATAGGAGCTGTGAAGTTGTGACCTACTTACAAAATAAAATGAAACAGTGTGAGACCACAGAGAGAAAGACTTACAGTCAAAAGTGTATGGAAATATAACACTTCATGACAAAGACACTGTTTGAATAGAACCTAACATTCTTACAGAAGAAAGCAAGAGCCGGTATGAAAAATAAAGAGCAGGTCAGTTTAGTTAGTAAAGACAAGATGTGAAACTGAAAAGTAGAAAATAGCATAAAAAATAAATTGAGGAATGTTAACTGGAGTCAGATTGTGAATAGTCCTAGTTAGAATTAACAAATAAATTCCTAGAAGCCCAGTCAAATTAGAATTTTAAATAAACAACCAACTTTTGTAACTCACATACAATTTGGACATATTATGTCCATACCTCAAGGGAGAAATTCTATATTGTGAAAAAATTAACAAGGATGTTTAAAAAATTAATTAATAATAATTTGAACATATTGCATGGGAGTCACTAATATTAAAAGTTATTTGTTGTTTATTATTTAAACAACAATTTTATCAATTTTATTCAGTTTTATCTAAGTGTTAGTTGGTAGACCAATTATAGTTTTAACTGGTCGATCTGATGACCTTAGCCTTAAGTAAGATGTTAAACCAAATAAAATCCTATGTCATCATTTTAGGAGGGTGACACACTAAAATTTGCAATATTACCCCAAGGTATTCAAAATTAAAATTCCATATTATAAGTCAGGAATTACCAAAGTTTTTCAGTAAAGAGATAAGTTTTGCAAGTGATAAGTGTCTGTTACAACTCAACTCTGCCATGTTAAGGTGAAAGCAGACAATATGCAAACTAATAAGTGTGACTACATTCCATTAAAAGTTGAATTTCATATAATTTTCACATGCAGAAAATATTCCTTTTTAGAGTTTTTTTTTCATCTATTAAAAATAGAAAAGCATTTTGAACTCACAGGCCATTTAACAATAGGAAACCGTGAAGATCTGTCCAGAGGACTAAGGTTTTCCTCTTCCCAGTGTACATGATTCTTATTGTAAAGTAAAGTAAAGGGAACCCGAAAGCTAGGAACTCCTACAACTTCTTTCCAGGAACTCTTAAAATAAACAGAATGTACTGGATTTTATTATAATACTACCTTTATTCCAGAGGTGTAGTGTTGCTATTTAGAACTAAAAGAATTTAACTTGTTTTTATTGACCACACCTGGCAGGTCCTGTGGACTGGGAAGACAGAGAGGACGAACCAATCAAAAAGAAATCCGATGGCCCAGGTAATGAAGTACAGACAAATGTGAGCTGGGGGATATTTAAAAATGACACTTGCCCAGAAATTATGAAATAGAAAGCTGCCTAAAAATAATTAATCAAATATTGTTTCTTGACTATGACTAAATAATCAATATGCCTTGATCTCATCCTTGGTGGAATTTCAAGAGCACACCTAAACATGGGTCTGACCTTTATGTTAGTGGATGAAATACTGGATTAGAGCCAGATTTTAAATCCCTTCATCCAAGCACTTATGAAAGGAGATATTTAGGGATCAAGTTATACATGTCCATTGAATTCATCGGAAGATAGGCACAAAAATAGTGGTTACTAATTATAAAGAACATTAGAAAGAAAAAGCTAATTAAGGGAAAGTGGAATTGAGGGACTGAAAAGTACTCTAGAAGCTTGAGCTAAGCTCTTCATTTTAGGAGAGGAATCCACATCCCAGTAAGTGCCCAGAGACAGAATCCATGCCTCCTAACTCCCAGCCCACAGTGCAATTTGAGTTCCACTGTGATTGGGAAGATTTGTCCACGCAGGAAACAGAAAACAAAGGCAAAACAAAAGCCATCGAATTAAATGAATTCAAATTCCTCCATTCCATAAACATGTCATTTCCTCTATTGCAGAGTTAGAACTCCGGTGTACATTATTTAGCAGCAAGCAAGATGACCAGACTTTTCTACTCTGGGCACAAACACTTCCAAAGACTCCAATACCCTTTGGGGCACCACTCTTAGCCATGGCCTCCATTTCCACAAAATTTGACTGTGGTGTATGTGGAGCCAAATTTCTATTGTTACTGCAAAACTTTATACAATAATAGTAGCTAATAATTTGGATGGCACATCTTCTTTTCAAGGCACTTTTCTAAGAGTTTTACACCTCATAATTTTGGATGCCCTAAAAAAACCCTATTTCCCTTTAACAAATAATGAAACTGAGGCAGAGAAACATTAGCAAACATAACCAATAAAGAGGGCCTCCCCTGGTGGCGCAGCGGTTGAGTGCTGGGCTGTGAAGCTGCCTGCAGCCTCTGCAGCACCGGTGTCGGTTTGATCCCCTGCCACCAGCGAGGGTCCCACATGGCAGACAGACCTCTCCTGCTGCCCGCTGCTCCCCTCAGCAGTGTACTTCGGTCCTTCTGCCTGCTCTGCTCCCCGCTCTGGCTCTGATGAATTCTCTTACCCTCCCGCGCTTCTGACTGTACCCAGTGCTTGTATAAATAAATAAATAAATCTTTAAAAAGAAAAAAAAAGACAAAATTAAAAAGAAATCATAACTAATAAAGAATAGAGCTGTGATTTGAACCCAAGGAGTCTGACTCCACTGAAAGGGCCTACTGCCTCTGTGTTTAAAAATAACATCATTTCATATGCAGGTGCCAAGTCAATGAAGTGCATGTTATTCATATCTCAATGTAGCAATTTTCCCATCAGGACCACCACAAACAAATATGTAATTATATTTATCTTTGCATCTCTAAGAAAATAATTGTAAACATGAGAAAAAAATAAGTTATCAAAAATATAAGATGCCACCATAATTTATTCACTTAGGTGTGTGTTCCCCAAATCCTCCAGCCTCCAGGGCTCTAATTTTCCTTGTATACCTGCACAGAATGACAAGTGGCCTTATCCACACTTTCCTAGGGAACTGAAATGTTCCTGCCCTGGTCCTTTCTCCCTGAACTGCTCTGCTGCGGGACAGCCGCACTCCTTCCAGCCAACAGGTGTTCCCTGCCCCAGGAGCTCTGCTCAATAAAAGACACTGCTCCTCTCCTTACTCCTGAAAGGAGCCCTTATGGGGGAATTAAATGGGCATAATTAAGAGAGGTTTGGGGGATGGACATGTGACAGCAGAGCCAGGAAACAAATTCCAAGGGAATGTCAGGCATCACTATTCCCACCTCAGCAGATCTCTAACCAGCTGGCTCCTCTGGGGCCTGGCCTTGTACCATGCCCTTCTCACTAGTTCATTCCCTGGCTCCTTTTCCAGATCACAGCTTTCCTCCCCAGGTGCCAACTAGCAGTTTCAATGTTCCTGTTCCCACAATAGGTTGAACTGTTAAGCTCTTCTTAATCTTATCTTGCCCATCTGAACTGTCTGGAAGTTAGCCCCCCTTTGTTAAACTCACAGCTAAACTCCCTTTGATACTTTAAATTTGTTTTGTTTTGTGACTTTACTTATATTGCTCAATAAAAAGAAATAAAACAAGGTATCAGACAAAACAGAACCAATAAATACCTCTGGAAATCTGACTGTAGAGTTGAGGCTACCAGATTGGAGGTTGGGGAGGGGAGAGGGAACTGAATTGGACCATGGTGGAGAACTACGGGTGCTCCGGTGGTGGGTGTGGTGTGGTGTGACCCTGGGCCTCTGAATCAGTGGCATACAGGTTTGTAAACTGTTATAAATCAATGTTACCCCAACAAAAAAAAAATAGCACAAAAAATGACCACAGTTAAATATTTGTCATATGCCATTGTCAGAATAAGTCTTGACATTTTAGAATTAGTTTTTTGGCTACACCAAGCACAATGGGATATTTCCCCTGCATGATTAAATGAACGGTGTTGGTGGAATGGAGCTGCTGACTGGAATCTTCTGAGGCTGTCATGAGTGCTAAGATAGGACAGCAACAGCCTGGACGTGATGACTGCATGTCAGCCAACTACTGGGGTGGTTCTTTCAATCTTCTGCTCAGACCTGCCCACATCTATGAGAAGATAAATGTGGAGAAATGACAGGAGAGTCAATTAGTGAAAATTGTCAGCCTTATAGGATGTAGTTAGGTGGTTAATTCTTTCCTAGTTTCTACGGCACAAGACAGTTTTTTTCTGCAAGGAGAGGCCATATTTATATGTAAATCAGTTAATAAGCAGTTTAAGTTCGCAGTATAGAGCTAAATGTAGAGTAATAGCTTTCTAGTAGCCTATGATAGTGATCATGACTGAGTAATGGAGGCGAAAATGTATTTCTTGGATAAATTTTGTAAACATTAACAAACTGGAAATGCAAATGTTAATTATCAAGATCATTTATAGTTAGGTAAAAATAAGGGAAAGAATATCTAAAAAAAAAAAAAAGATGCTTTTCTTTAAAAAGGGCAATCATTTACCAAGAGAGATTTTGCCTTCCTCCCAGACTACCTGACTCACAAATAGATTTTTTTTTTTATTTCTAATACAAAGTCAAATTCTGATTCACACTGTGGTCTCTAAAGTGGGGAGAAAATGAGGAAGACCAAGCTGAGTAGATGGGCTGGTTCAGTCTATTTACCCTAGGTCAGAGGTCAAGGAACTAGACAGGCCCTGGGCAAAATCCCACCTGCCACTTTTCATCTGCTT
Source organism: Talpa occidentalis (assembly GCF_014898055.3). Lineage (NCBI taxonomy): Eukaryota > Metazoa > Chordata > Mammalia > Eulipotyphla > Talpidae > Talpa > Talpa occidentalis. The sequence goes on along the minus strand of NW_023601322.1, from coordinate 50,528,584 downwards.
GTTATCCAAAGATGACTTCTACACTTTTTATTTTTTTTTATTTTTTATTTTTTGGTGCCGAAACCCGGGAGACTTTTACACTTTTTAAAGGTTAAAAAAAAAAAGAAGAAAGAAAGAAAGAAGGTATTTCTTGACATGAAAATTATGAAATTCAAATGTTAGTGTCCATAAAGTTCTATTGAAATCCCGGCTGTTGCTATTCTGCTTGCACAGCACACAACAGAGCTAAGTCGCTGCAGAGCAGAGTGCGTGGCCTGCAAGGTGGGAAGTACTTACTGTTGGGAAAGTTTATACAGAAAGTTTGTTGATACCAGCATTAAGGCTATGTCAGTTAGTTTGGCCCTCTTATATATGTGGTACTAATGACCTTTAAATTACAATTCCAATAATCACTAATCATAAATTTGTGAAGATTTCCCATGACATGAATCTGGTGTTTTTTTTTTTTTTTTTTCTGTGTTGGGAGAAAGAGATACAAGTTGTTTTTCTAGTGGCAGATTTGGTGTTTTTTTTTTTTTTTTAATAAACAATAAGGCAATTCTTAATTCATTGTCATGGTCACTAAGTATTCACTTTTTTCTAGTCAATGTTTGAAACAGTTAATAACACAAAAATTTTAAATTCCAAATAAAAAAAAAAATTACACAGACATTGGCTTATAAGACTGAGTTGTAGGACAGTTCATAGGATATCTTCCTTTTAATTTTGATTCTCGACTAAAATAAGGAAGGCCACAACATGGAACTTCCTCAAACCTAATTAGTGACCCAGGAGCTCATGTTGAATTCCCCCAGAGCACTGGAGTGGTGTGTGTGGGACTCTGAGACAAAATGACCGATCCATTGAGGGACAGAGGTGAGCAGGCCAGCTGAGGAAGGAATTCAAGTTCACCAGGATGCTTGGGGCTTCGGTTGGCTTGGACAGGACTGACCTGTGTGCACAACTTTGAACCTAGCACAGCTCAGTATGTTCAATAAGAATGATGTTGACCATTCAGTGGCATAAATCACTTTTAGTATGTGACCAGAGCACATACAAGATATCTTTTAAGTTGGTTAACCGAAATATAACTGCAGTAGGAAGCAGCAAATTCTTAACTGAATCAACAGAAATGTTTCCAACAAGAATTATTCTTAAGAAAAGAGGAGATATAGAAAAAGCATCAAGACTTGGTTACCTAGATAGATGCATTCTGTTTCTCTCCCTATGTCAATAAGAGGAATACCTTTGAGTACAATCTCTACTGCTAACCAAACCTATTATCTCTATCTAGACTAGTTTGATGATATTTTGAACCAAAACTTTAAAAAACAATCTATCTAGATTGGTTTTGATGCTGCTGTGGAGTGTCCTGTACTGCATTCCCCCATCAAGCCAAGTGCCAAGAGCCCCACTATTTGTTTATTGGGTACATAGATGAGAAGCCAGGTCTGGCTTTGGCAAAACCTCACCATGCACACAACAGAAGACTGGTTGTATTTTTTTTTCTTTGAAATCTTGGTGGTTTCTTTCCTCCTAGATAATATCATCAAGAGGATATTTAATATTTTGAAATTTACTTGGGTCCTGTTCCTGGCAACAGTGGACAGCTTCACAACCTGGCTGAACTCCATTTCAAGGGAGCACATTGACATATCTACAGTTTTGAGAATTGAAAGATGCATGCTGACCAGAGAAATTAAAAAAAAAGGTAACTCTGTTTGGTATAATCCTTTCTGCTTCTCCCACATTATAAAGCTGTTAAAAGTCAGAACTCCAAGTAGGATGAGGCAAAGTCTTTTCTCCCCAGACACTCTTAGCACAACCCTTTGGCTTTTCTATAGAGTTAAATCTCTGTCATATTTGGAATTAAAATAATCAGACACTTCTCTCCCCCATCCCTATACACAGCCCTGGGGTGGTGATGAGCTTCCTCATGCTTCCCCTTCCCTCACCAGATCTGCAGGTGCAGGGACTGGGCAGGTGCAGGATTATGTTTTCTAGCCTGGGAAGTTTACTTCTCATAGGAAAAATTATATCATGCAGAGAAATGATATAAAGTGACATTATCTGGCTTACAGATTATATTTAAAAATAATGCTCATTTCTGCAAATGACTTAGCAAAATTATCTACCTATCAGAAGAGACTTCTTTCTTGGTATTTCCCAGGACTACTGAGCACCATTGGTTCACCAAGTGGACATAGGTGCCCAACTTTACTAGCTTTGCTTTAATCCTTATTCAAGGTGTGCATGACAGTGAGAGTTGTCTGTGTGGAGACATGTCAGGTGGGCACAGGCCAGAATTTCCTTAAGAACCGGGGTGATTATCTCCCTCCCCACCCCCCCCCCGCAGGGCAACGTTCCCACTCGGGAGAGCATCCACATGTATTATCAGAACCACATCATGAACCTCTCCAGAGAGTCTGGACTGGACGCAATCGACGACCACGGTAATGCTGCCTCCAGCGCACAGCCAGCCCACAGAATGGACAGCCTAGACTCACATGACAGTATCTCCAGGTATTTTACCTTTTAAACAGCAGGCTTGCTTTGACAAAGGTAAAGGAGGTGGACTTCAAAAATATGAGAAATGAACGTGTGACATGAAAGTTAATCAAAACTTATATGATGTCCACCCTTGGTGAGAAAGTGGACTATCTCCATGTACACAAATAAGCAAAAAGGAGCATTGCCCTTCCCTAGACTGAGCCAGGTGAAAGTGCTACCCACAGTAAACTATTGTGTGAGTCACATGCCCAGCACAGAGATTTCCAAACTGAAGGCAATTAAAATGAGCCTTCTCGGGGCCTCCCCAGTGGCGCAGCGGTTGAGCGCTGGGTTGCGAAGCTGCCCGCAGCCTCTGCAGCACCAGTTCGATCCCCGGCCGCCGGGCAAGTGTCCCACATGGCGTGCAGACCTCTCCTGCCGCCTGCTGCGCCCCTCAGCAGTGTACTTCGTCAGTCTGCCTGCTCTGCCCTCCCCTCTGGCTCTGGTGGATTCTCTCACCCTCCCATGCTTCTGACTGTACTCAGTGCTTGTATAAATAAATAAATAAATCTTAAAAAAAAGAAAGTAAAAAAAAAAAAAAAAAATGAGCCTTCTCTATTGTAAAATGACTATTTGGATCAAGAGTTGCATCTTTAAGACCTGTTAAAAATGCTGCTTCACAAAGTATCTACTGAAATCATCTACTATCTACTACTATTCTTGATATTTTCCTTTCAGAACTGTTGCTTTACAGTTCGTAATAAAGACTTGAGAAGTCAGGGCCTCCCCAGTGGTGCAGCAGCCCGCAGTCTCTGCAGTGCCTGTTCAATCCCCAGCTGCAAGGCGAGGGTCCCACATGGCGCGCAGACCTCTCCTGCCGCCTTCTGCTCCCCTCAGCAGTGTATTTCATCAGTCTGCCTGTTCTGCTCCCTGCTCTGGCTCTGGTGAATTCTCTCACCTTCCCATGCTTCTGACTGTACCCAGTGCTTGTATAAATAAATAAATAAATCTTTAAAAAATTATATATAAAAAAAAAAAAAAAAGACTTGAGAAGTCAGCTTCGATCCCCACTGAGTTTTGTGATCAGAGACACTGATTCTCACCAGGGCCAGCACTAAGCACTGTGCAAGGGTTACCCCATTTATCTTTGTAAGACCCTTAAGAGATGCACACTGTCATCACACCCATTTTATAGAAAACAAAATTCAGTAACAGAGAGTAAGTAGCTTTCCCAAAGTCCCATGGTTAGGAAGAAAATAAAAGCAGACCCAAAATCCAAACCCAGGCAGCCTCCCTGGTAGCCTAAGGGTTAAGTCTCAGCACTATCACTGCAATGGCTTGAGTATGAGCCCAGCGAGGGAGCTGACCTATATATGAGGCAACAAACCCCTCCTGTCTCACCCACTGCTCCCCCCTCCTCTGGTGATCCTCTCACCCCCCACACCTATGGCTTACACCCCAGATCTATGCAAAAATAAATAAATAAACAAACAAATAAATAAACAAACCAACAAATAAATAAATAAATAAAATCTATCCAAACCCACATAGTTCTTCAGCTCAAAGCTCAAGTTCTCACCACTGTGGTAGCTAACTCACTCTCCCTGCATCTTCCTGCACCCCAAGACCTATCTTCCTTATTACCTATCCCAGTAAAGCCTCCGAATTCTTTGTCATGGAGCTCTCGATAGCTGCTCTTGGCTGCATAAAGTTAGCTTCTGAGTTAAAGCAGAAGTCCTATATTAGCAGAAAAATGACTTGCTCAAGGTGATTAGTTGCACTGAATAAATTACACTTTGCTTTCCACTTCATAGGTAAAGGCCTGTATCGCTGAGGACATTCATGTATTTATTGTTTTCATCAAACATGTTAAACAGTACCTGTTCCAGGCCAGCCCCTGGGTGGTGTCTGGCATGGACACATAAGGACAAGTGGTCTTGCAGAGGTTTGAGCCTGGGCGAGACTCCTCTCAGAGATGTTGGGCTGAGAGGTCCCACAGCTGGTTTAGAAATTCCTGGATTACTCGCTGCAATACTTCATATGCTGAGCAAGGCACTAAGGACCTGTGCTTCACAAATACTGAATATCTTCCAAGACAAAGTAGGGAGGAAGCTGAGACTATTTTATGGGTACCAAACCCAAAATAGAGAACTAGAAGTTGAAACTGCAACCTGGATAGGGAGAGGAGAGTAAAATCTCTTTTGCCTTGAAGTGCTATTTTTAGCTATTACTGAAGACTTCATTGGCACTTTTCCAGTCGTGCCTGTACCTTTGTTACCCAATAACAATCAATCAATACAGAGCTATCAATACAGAGCTATAAAACTTCTTGGTATGGGAAGATAGTCACCATATATGTGTACATATACCTTAGTAAAAACAAGTTTTATCAAAATAGCATGATACTATAACTTCAGGTTTATGCTTTAATAAAGCATGTAGTCAATTAAATATATTTTGTACAGATAAAATTTTGTATTTTCCTCCCATCCTCCCAAAATAGGTATTAATTTTTTTTAGAGATTTGTGAGGGATGATAAAATACATTTTGTTTTTCCTATAATTTTGTGATAACCTTTGCTTATTTATAAGTTTCAAAGAAACAGATATCGTTGTTACATATATTTTTGTGAACAGAAGAAAATACTAGGACAGAAACTCTTGAGTTTCAAGCTCCACACATTCATTTGCTAAATGAAATCCTGCTCAAGATGCCTTTAATTCCTAGAATAAGATAATTGGTTATTAGGATAATGGCCTGATAATAAAATTTCACTTCTCATTTTTTTCTACACAATCATACATACACACATTTCTCAATCATTAATTTCTGAAACTATTAGCAATATCAAAGATACAAAGTGAAAATTTAATGTTATGATCACAGTACCTCCTTGTGTATAGAGAAAGCATACTACGACCAGCAGTTTTGAAACAAGAGCTTCAGCGCTCTTTAGCAGGCTCCAGTGAGACAGAAAGTCATTGTTTCTTATATTTTATTTATATGTTTTGTTAACCATGATGTCCTATTTGAAAGCTGCCAACCTTCTTAAATTTGTTCCTGTTGGAACAACTCTCTCTAGTAGATCAGTTACTTACACTAAATTATTTTCTCTTTAATTCATTTTCACGTTAATACTGAATATCCATTTTACCCCCTTTCTTCCCAGACTCATGTATTCCAAGTTATTTCATGGTAGTGGTACTAATGAAGCCTGCGCAGGCATGCCTGTAAACATGCGCAGGTGTGTCAGCAGGGAGTTGGGGGAGGTAGGGTCTGACTGTAATGACTATTCAAGATGCTGGCTAATATTGCTTCTTAGTCAAGATGTGAAAATGGTGAACTGGGGTTGCAGGGAGGTCTAAAAGTTTCTGAACCAAACAATTTTATAGCCTATTTGTGACCAAACAACCATCTTTCAAAAAAAGGGAGAACAGTTGGATAAGAAAAATGCTGAGGTGCTCCATATATGCTCTTTCTAAAATGTTTCTTTTATGTATTTACTTACATGTTTATTTTGCATACCATGTGCAACTATACCTCTACACTCAGCTTTGGATAGCACTGCTCTGTGTATATTGAACTTGGAGTAGGCACACTGTTTCCCTTTTTCTGAACTCCAGAATAAAAGGCTTCAGACTGCTCTGGTTAACGTAACTGAAAGCCAAGGGCTTATTTAACTGGGAGTATTTGTGAAGACTACAGTTGTATATATGCATATCATATAATTTTGTTATTTCATATTTATGCTTATTTTTTTAAACATTGCCCCAAAATGTGATTTATAATATTTTTTCAAATGAAATTTTTGCTTTCCTTCTTGCTTTGTTTAATGAAACAGATTTTATTGTTATCTGGATCCCTCAATTTGGCAAGTTAAAAGGGAAATGAATAGAATAAATTTTCTTCATTAGTTTGCAATGCACTAACAGTGGTTGGTAACTTTTTTCATGAACCTCTTTTTGAAATTTTATGAAATTTTACAGTCTCACCAAGGTGGGGGGAGATTACACATAAATGCAAATTTTCCCATAAAATTTCAGGTATTTCACAGGCTTCCTGAATATTGTATATGACCCTGGCTTGAGACTAGCTTTTCCAGATCCAGACTCTGAATTAAACAAATCAAAGTGTGTATTAAAAAGTGAGTTGAATATAAATTTTGCATAAAATAGGCTTACATAATTTCTGCATTGTTAACTTTAAGCTGCATAACAATTGACAGTATGTCCATTTAAGAAGTCAACTACTGGGCCTCCCCAGTGGCGCAGCACTTGAGCGCTGGGTTGCGAAGCTGCCCGCAGCACCTGCAGTGCCGGTTGGATCCCTGGCCACTGGGCGAGGGTCCCACATGGTGCGCAGACCTCTCCTGCCGCCCGCTGCTCCCCTCAGCAGTGTACTTCATCAGTCTGCCTTTTCTGTTCCCCGCTCTGGCTCTGATGAATTCTCTCACCCTCCCATGCTTCTGACTGTACCCAGTGCATGTATAAATAAATAAATAAATCTTTTAAAAAAAAACTGTTAAAAAAAAAAAAGAAGTCAACTACTATACACATGTAGAGGTGGAGCTATATCCCTGCAATTTATATAGTATTGTAAATCAACAAAATTTTATTATAGATTGTTCCTGGGTTTCAGAACCAAAAGCAATTTTTATTAAAAAAAAGAAATTAGCTAAATATTATAAATCACAACTTAGAAAGAAAAAAAGAAGAAAGATTGTGTTAAACAAAATCTAGTAACTGCTGTTAAATCTGACCCAAGATTACAGTACCCATAATCAAAAGCCATGAGGCGGGAGGTATTTAAATCCATCGACTGCTTTTTAACAAAATAGTCCCCAAATTTAAAAATGGTAAATCCATCAATATGTTTGCTGGTAGAAAGCCAATATACATTTTAAGTTAATGTAATTTTTTTAGTTCTTAATGTATTTTTTACTTTTAATTTTCAAATTAAAGGAAGACCCTAGGTAGCTATTAAATGAATTAGTATTTTTGCCCTTTTCTTAATGGCTAAAGCACAGGTCCAGTTTCTTTGCCTTAGGAAACTTTCCAATCCCCACAGGGTAATATTTATATTATATTATATTTATATTATATTATATTATATTATATTATATTATATGTATATATATAGAGAGAGAGAGAGGCAATGTGGGTTTACATTATTGTGGGTAGTTTGGAAGTACAGAATCCCCCACTCACCTGCTACCCAAATCACCCAAAGTCCACAATGCCCCCATCCCTCTTTGTTCTCATCCCTCAACCCACACCCCTCTGGATACTTCGGGTCTATCATCAGATTTCAATAGTTAGTTGTTAGGTTTGTCGTTAGTTTGGTTTCTCTATATTCCACATATAAGTGACACCATCGAGTATCTTTCTCCTTTGGACTTATTTCCCTTAGCTGTTGCCCTTCTGGCTCCACCCATGTTGCCACAAAGATCTGGTATAAAACAAAGATGTCCAATTAATCAGTACTATTAAACATATTATTGGAAGTCCTAGCTAGAGCAATTAGAAGAGAGGTATATAAAAGGAATCCAAATTGAGAAAGAAGAAGTAAAGCTATCATTATTTGTAGACATGATAATATACAGAGAACCCTCAAGACTCCATGAAAAACTCATCAAAACAATCAGCTTACCAAAGTATTAGGGTATAAAATCAATACACAAAAACCAGTTGCCTACCTATAATTTGACGATACTGGCATGTACAAGAAGCCATGGTGACTGCAGGGAAGGCAGCAATCTTCCCCAGAAAAGATTGCCAGTGTGAAGGTTTGCTCTGGGACACCTGAGGCATTGGGCAAGTCCAGTGTCATCCTGAGGTGGGAATGCTGGCCACTTATCAGTGTGACCACACCCTTGGAGCATAAACAGTCTGGGTGGGGCCTGCTCCTGCTCGGCCATCATGATCACCCATGTTTACCTTTGGGCATACAGTAGATGAGGTGGGGTAGCAAATGAACTTTTATTCCCTTTGTTTTTTGAATAGTCACGATTCCTTTAAACCCTGATATAAAATGGCACTAATTATTTAATGGTTATTTTAATATATCAGATATCATCAACTTTCCAGAAATAAAGTATATTGTTACAGGAAACATTAGTGATAATCTAAGGACCATTCTTAGATATGAAAGGAGGAGTTGTCATTTGTAATATGTCACATAAGCCATTTGCTGTACACCCTGAAGTACCTCCAAGCCATCTATTTAGACTTGTGTCTGGGCCTGTTATTGCAAAGATCTTCCCCTTCTCTTTAACTTTCAATTCTGATCTCCTTGGGTGACAAATAAGCCACAATACAAATAACCCAATTGGTTGGATTGTGTCAGTTCTGAAGGTGGGCTAATGTGAAGATGACTAATGTAAACCAATGCAACAATTAATAGGATAAAAGAACTTTGCAATTAAAACAGGCAGTGTCTATGCAGAAAATCTGAGCAGTGCTATAGGAGAGTGTGCAGTGTCCTGCCTGCAAACCCCTAACATACGCAAACTCTAAAAATATTAAATGAAATAGAGAAGTTCAAATATCCAGAAGTGTTGAACTAGATACCCCAGGGATGGAAACTGATTTATATAAAGTTCAATAACTAGTTAATGTCAGTGTGAAGACTAAAACCCAGTCCTTGCACTTGTCTGATGAGTTTCTTATTTATCTTGCTATCAACATCAAGCTGTGTCTAAGATTGGTGACACCTAAAGGAGTGAGGGTCTTTCATAAAAATCAGGCTCTGTGTCCCCATTGGTGACCATTTGGTTGCTTCCTCTCTCATTGTCCTGTCCCCATCTTGGCCATGCAGCTGTGATATGCACATGGGGTGCCCCCCCTGCAGGGCTCGTGGAGTTGTGCTAAACTTCTTGAATGCGAACAAGCCTCTTCAGTGGGTTCCACAAGTGAGTGACTCACATTCCCTACTCCCCACCAACCCTCTAAGAGGTTGCAATTTCATTTCTGCCTCACAATCACTGACTGCAGGCCAGGCATACAGTACGTCTCCTTGGTGACGATGTGCTGAATTGTCATCGCTGTCAGTGGGAAATCAGCTGTCCTGTATCACCAAAGCCAACTCCTCTGGTTCAGCCAGGTTGTCAGCACTCAACTCAGAAGATTAGTATTCAGACAGCCTCCATCCCAAGCTCTTTGGGGGTTAAACTATGCCTATGATCATGCCTTTGCCACATCTCTCATTGCTTTTCCTTCAGTAGCATCTCAGTCCTGAATCTACTGCCATTCCCACCCCAGTTGTTGCTCCATTGGGTAACAGGATATGAGGAATTTAGCCAATGGGTTCTTGCCCTAATTGCATCCACCAAATGTGATCCAGAAGAAAAAAATTCATCAGGTAGTGAAGTTAACAGACAAAATGACCCTGCCATTGCTAAACTTCCTTTGATTTTTTTTTGTTGTATTTTCTTTCTTTCTTTTTTTTTTTTTTTTTTGGATGTTGGTTTATATCTAGTTGCATATCAAACCAGCATCTCTTCTACGTGCAAGGCATCTAGTTTGGCTTAACTGAATATCACTCAGAAAATGGGGTGGAAAATTCAGTTTCTTGTGGTTGTCCCTGAGCTTCCACCTCTCATTTTGGAGACTCTTTTAAAAAAAATGAATTTTTTTTCACATCCCTTCTACATCAGCAGATATTTCTGCTTAAACAATTTGGTTACAAAATTCTCTAAAAGAACTCAGGGAGCTCCAAATAAAGCATATTTTATTTAATTAACATAAAACTCAGTTGCAAAATCACAGTGACATAAATTCTGCTCTGTGACAGAAATGTTGGGATTGGTAATTGTACTATTTCCCTGTCCCAACCAGAGAATGACATTTCCTAATGTATCACTAGCCAGTATGATTTTTCAAGCCCAGTACTGTGATGTGTCTCCTGCCTAACTGGTCCTTTCCTGTCTCCAGCCCGCTGTGGTGGTCGCCGTTGTCGTGGTGGTGTAATGTGTGTGTTTGCTGCATGGCAGTGTGTTGGTCAATTGATCCGTGTGTCAACTGATATACCACTGGTGTTTTAACACTGTGTCTCTGTAACTGTTTGCGCTGCTAGCTGCTACACTGAAGCAACCACGCTGCTGTTCTCAAGGCAGTCTACCCTTGATGATTTAGATGGACCAGAAACTGTTCCTAAAACAAGTGAGCGTGCACGACCTAGGCTCCGTAAAATGTTCAGCATGGATATGTCCTCCTCATCAGCTGACAGTGGCAGTTTAGCATCAAGGTGCTTAACTTGTGCATGCTTTGTTCTGTAATTTTATCATCTTTTTTCCCTTCATGTCATTGCAAATATAAGTTCTTCTGATATGTTTTTTTTTGAATTTTTATTTTAAGAATTTGCATGACTAACAAAAGCATAATGGCTGCCTTGCCTGGGATGTAACTAGTTGTTCCCAGGACAGCGTTCTATTAACCTAACTTCTCTTTAGTTTTTGTCTGTTAGGAGTTTCTTTAAAATCCTTAGGATAAACATTGTCCTCCCTTTTGTAAGTATTTCACACATTACATTCGCAAAGAGATAAGCATGTTTCCTCCTTGCTTGAGAATTCATATAAGGAAAAATATGTGAAGAAAGATAGAAAGCCTTGCCTCATGGTTTAATCAAGACTCATGCATTGGGGGAAAAATCCAAAAACCTGCCCTATGTAGTCATTTTTAGTTAAAACATAATAAACCTATCTATATTTTACATTTAAACTGATATAAAATTCAGAATATGTTACCATTTTTAAATATTATTATTATATAGTAGAATATTTCATCTTTATAGAACATAATTTGTCTTGTTTGGGAAAAATTACTTGGGCTCAGGTTTTCTTATTCAGTCCTACCATAAAACAATAAACATTTAGAAAAGAAATGTTCTACAAATGGTCCAAAGCTCCTTTATGAATTGCCTTGGAATGGACATCAGGGTCACAAAAGCGTTAGTTGCGTTGTGCCTATCCTGAGACCAGTTAGTCAACCCAGAACAAATTTCAATTTTGAGTCTTCATAGTGTCAAATCCAATGGGTATTAATTTCTTTTTTGCTGGAAGCTACATATCTTAACACAGAGCTGCAGTATGCTGAGACTGGCATTGAAGGGAATAGCTTAGCCCTTCAAAATGACATCTGGCAGTCACATGCTATGCTATTCCATTTTGATGAATCCTGACATTAGCTTCAACCCTTCAGGGTCATATCTGATTTTAAAAAAAAAGCATGCTTATGTTTGGTTATTTTTCAAGTTTGGTTATTTTTCAAGTTGAAGTTAGACTGGTATGGGGTTGGCTCCAGTGGTCTGAAAATTCCCTAGGATGGTCAATTTCATAGCCTTCCTTGGAGGCTATATCTAACTGAGGTAAGTCTTTGCAAAACTCTGTTTTGGCTTGACATTCAAAGAGCCTTCTGTGTGATAGGTACACTTAGAGTCAAAGCCCTGGGAATATTAATCCCTCAGTGGGGATCAAGGGGCTCATGCAAATCTCATTCTTCAGTTTCAGAATGCCATAAATGTGTCCTCCAAGGTTCATTTATTCATTCATTCATTGACACATCTATTCCTAGTGTCTTTGACAAGAAAAATGGACACAGTCTTTCCATTTAAGAATCTCAACATTTATGATCACATGTGCTATTCTGATAACAGTATACTTTTCCAGAGTCTAACAAATTATAGTTCTATGTCCAGCAGATTCTACAAGATCAGATAACACTTACCCCTCTCCTTTATAGGAACTAGATAAACCTGAGATAATAATAAAAGACATGCCATGAATTTCACTAATGCGGCTGCCCTGTATACATTTCCAATTTTTCCTGCATAGACCTGGCAAGGATGTTACTAAGAAAAGGAAAGGAAGTTTACAAGAAAGAAGAACAGGATGCCTAAATAAATAAATAAATAAAATAATGGAAATTGGGTAGAGAAGACTTGGAAAATAAACACTAGAATGGGAACACGTAAAAGAAAATAAAATTGAGGTCTTTGGGAGGAGAGAAAGCAGGTGTGCACACCTGGGGGTAGAACAGTAGTCCCAAGGAGAGATCATGCAGGGGAGAAGACCATAAGTATTTCCATGGGTAAGGCAAATAACTCACGGGGAGATAGTGGCAAGCTGGGAAAGTGGTGAAAATTCAGTCAGATGTAATAAGCACTAGTAAGAAATAGGCTTGGAATAGAAAAAAAACAAAACAGGGAGAAGAAACACATTAAAAAAGTATGCCATTCTTTATAAAGCATGCAGTTGTTTAAGCAAGCCAATGTGTTGTTAACCATCATTGCCTTATGGGTCAGGGCAGGTCCACTCACAGGGTGAGAGTAGAGTACAGACCCAAACTGGCAGGGTTTCCTGTTCCCATATCACCCTTCTTTAAAGTATATGTAATGGTAGGTATGCTATGCAAATTTTGTTCTAATTTGGAAAACAATGCTGGAACCCTTGGCTGCGAATCTTGATACTATTTAAATACTCTGAGCATAGGTATGTCTAGCAATTTGTGAGTGAGGACTCACTCTGGTTCTCAACTCTGTGTGTGCACTAGTGGCTTTGCCTTTGAGAGGATGCTGTTTACAGTCTTTACAGACCAGATATGAATCTCTTGAAGGAATAAAGCAAATGGAACATGAGGGGAGAGGGGCATTTAATTTTCTCACATGCTTTGAAGTTTGTATTTGGGAGTACTGAGATGTTTTGAGAATTTGGGTGTGATCTGAGTAACCTGAATTATGAGACAGGGTTTGTACCTGTCCCTTTTTTCTGACAGCGAGCCCACGCAGTGCACCCTGTTGTACTCACGCCAGGGGACCACAGAAACCATAGAGGAGGTGGAGACCGAGCAGGATGAGGAGACAGGGGCCGGGGACACCGATGAAGGGGGTGAGGTTGAGGTGGACTTGGGGCCTGAGGAGGCTGAGGAGGCCAAAGAAGAGGTTGTCCTCACCCCAGACACTGAGTTGCTGCAATACTCCACCGAGGAAGGTGATGTGGAGGTGCCCCCCTCCTACAGCAAGGCAGTTAGCTTTGAGCGCCTGTCCTTCGGTTCTCCGGATGGCTGCACAGGCCAGAATCACATGACTGTCAGCCCTGATGACAGCCGTTCTGACAGACTGGAGTCCAGCATCCTCCCACCCCTGACTCATGAGCTGACGGCCAGTGAGCTACTGCTGAACAAGTAAGAGTCCCTTCTCTAGGAGTAACAGCTACAGTGCATGTAGGTTCAGTAGTGTAATAGTTTCTGTGCATGCTGTAACTTACCTTGAGAAACCAGACTGCTCCTGTCTTACCCACTGCTCCCCTTAGCAGTATATTTGAATTTTGAATCTGCCTGTTCTGCTCCCCACTCTGTCTCTGGTGAATCCTCTCATTCACCCCCCCCCACCATACATCTGGCCTATACCCCAGTTCTTCTATGCAAAAATAAATTTAAAAAATATATATGTCCTTGGGGCCTCCCCTGGTGGTGCAACAGTTGAGCACTGGGCTGCAAAGCTGCCTGCAGCCTCTGCAGCACTGGTTCAATCCCTAGCCACCAGCGAGGGTCCCACAACAGACCTCTCCTGCCATATGCCCGCTGCTCCCCTCAGCAGTGTGTTTCATCAGTTTGCCTGTTCTATTCCCTGCTCTGGCTCAGGTGAATTCTCTCACCCTCCCACGCTTCTGACTGTACCCGGTGCTTGTATAAATAAATAAATAAATAAATCTTTAAAAACATTTTTTTTAAATAAAATATAAATATATATGTCCATTTATAGAAATGAGAAGGTGTTGAGAGCAAACACAGTTTTCTGTACTTCTTAAGCTGCATGTAAAAAACAAACTGGCATGTCTATCACTGAATGAAAGAACTAGCAAAAACTATCAAAAAACACTTATGTTCACATTTTCTGTATATATATGGCAGTGGGTTGGTTTCCAAAGAAATCTGTGTGGAGGTGGGATAGGAAGGATCATGCAAAATGGAAATCCACAATTTGGAGAAATTAAGACAAGTGTATCATGTTTATCTTAACAGGATGTTCCATGATGATGAACTTGAAGAGTCGGAAAAATTCTATGTTGGCCAACCCCGGTTCTTGTTGTTGTTTTATGCCATGTATAACACTCTGGTGGCCCGCTCAGAAATGGTGTGCTATTTTGTGATTATCCTCAACCACATGGTCTCTGCCTCCATGATCACCCTTGTGCTTCCCATTCTGATCTTCCTCTGGGCCATGCTGTCTGTCCCTCGGCCCAGCAGACGATTCTGGATGATGGCCATTATCTACACAGAGGTAGGCCTCAGGTGGGACTTTCCAGCAAATCACACCAGGCAGTCATTCCAGACATGTCTGCCTGACTCCAAGACAGAGTTTCACGTAGAATAAACAGTTCAATGGATATTCTTAGATACACAAACATTAAAACTAACAGCAATCTAGTGCTGGTAATTTTATTTATCTTTCACATTTCTCTCCTCACAAAAGCTAGGTGCTAATATCAGTCATGTTGACCAAAAAGGAAATAGCATTAGTGACATAATAATTGGCCCAAAGTTTACCCAACTGGTGAGTGGCTGGTAGGCAAAAAAAAAAAAAAAAAAAGCCCTGCCCATTCAAAAGCCCTGCCCGTTCCCTCAGATAAACCACTGAGATGATGACAGTCTTATGCAGCACCAAGCATGGATGGCACCTGGTACTGATGGATGTTCAGCCAATGAACACTGAATTAAACAACATAGTAAGCACTTTGATTAGTTTGATGGAACATATTTTCCTTTTAAACCTAAAAACCAATTTCCACATATCAAAAGAAAAAGTCATGTAAATACCCTCTTCACAATATGAATGACAGAATAGGAGTATAGCCAGTCCATTTTCATCACACAGGAGGGGATTAAAGAGAGATATGCCTCGCAAATAGGTGACCTGCTTTTCTCTCCTGCTCTATTAAATATATAGAAGAGCACACATTCCCATAACACTGGGAGTTAAAGGGAAATTCAGTAGGCTTTGGGCCTTGGGTTTCATGTTCTTTTATTTGTGAAGAAGGTTAATTTTCTTATCTGACTCATAAAAAAAAAGTTTTCAATAAAAATGGTAGTCTAATTACTTTTCAAAGGATAGCACTTATAATGGATATGCACTTAGTATCTAGAAATGTCTGTGTATTAGTAGTTCCATAATAAAATTAGTTATATATTAATCATCTCAAAAGAATTCAGTTTAAAATATTGGTATAATAAGTCTAAATTCCATAATAATAAAATATGTAAAGTCACATATATATTACTTTAATTAGTTTGTCCATCACGATCTTGCTGAAATAATCATTATTTATTCCTCCCACTATTTCACTTCCACTATTTTTGTGGTTAGTGACACAGTGACTCCATATATAGGGAATGGGTACTATTCTCTAACAGCTGTGTGTGAGGGAATTTCTTACTTCACTTGGAGTGGAGAGTGGGAAATAATAATGTGGAAAAGAGAATGTGATCTATTTATACACAGTTTTTCTCTTAAAATCTTTCTGGTTGAATTAAATTGGGGTTCTCCATTTTCTCTGTCATGCTGAGGAGTGCAGAAGTGAGAAATTATTTCACTCCACAACTTGGACTATGTGCCAAAAACTAAGGACTACCAGGTATGAAAATATAACAATAACTTAAGAAATAGTTATTTCTGTTTGACAAGGGCTTGAAGACTAATGTGCAGCCAGCTCCTGTACAATGCAAACTGCTCTAGGCAAATCTGTGCTCATGCGGCCTGGCAGGGTGAAGAGAGGCTCTTACAGTGGCTTCTCAGCAGAAGAGAACTCAGAGCTGAGTCTTGAGGGATGAGTGTAAGTTCACCAAAGGAGGAAAAGCAACAGGAGGGCCAGTTGAAGAAATTATGGCAGAAATCAATCTGGCATGTGAAGAATGACAGCTGATTGACAATAGCTGGAGGCAGATTGGTGGAGACTCAGTGCAATGAACAGGGCATGTCACCAGAGTGTCCTAGGGTTTATGCACTTGGCATTGAAGGATTTGAACAGGAGCAAGATGCTATTGGGTTTTTATTTTAACACATTTTATACAAAATGAAAATGGAATCATGGAGACCAGTCAAGAAATTATCTTAACCATGTAAGTGAGAAAAAAATAGGGCCTACCCTGCTGCAATGGTGCTGATGCTGAAGATGTGTGACAAATAGATGAGATTTAGTAATTGACTAAAAGTGTGGGAGTGAGTGGGAAGGGAAGAGGCAGAATGAGCTCCAGTTTTCTGCTTTGGCATTGGCATGTGGGGATGCCTTTCAGCAAGATAAGAAAGACAGGATTGTCCTCTGCACAAGTGTGATTGCGAAAAGAAGTGAAAGATAAGAAGCTAAAAGGAGACTCTAGATCTTAATAAATTACATGTATTGCAATTACCTCCTTGATCATATAGATATTCAAGGTGTGCTTACACAGAGCTATCAGCATTATGATTTGTCCTAGCTCAGTGTACCACTTCTCTCCGGCTCTTGTACCATCCACTAGTTTTCAGCCCAACTAGCAAGTCTGTTTCACTGACTTTCATTTCATTTTGAGAAGAACGTCCAGTAAACAACAAAATGGTGAGTCGAGATTGGAGAAAAGTGAAAATTGTGTACATCAACACTGATATGCTGAAGATTTCAAATTAAAGCAATAAAAATATAAAGATATAAATATATTTCCATTCAAATCTGTTTGAATTGCCATATGTAGCTGAATAGTTACATAAATAGCTAAAGAGGCATAAATTAGTCAATTCCTCTAAAATAGAGGGAACGATTCAATCAGTTTCATGGGTAATTTAACTGGCCCTAATACATCGACTGTCAAAGACACTCTGAGAGTAAGGTAATGCTCTTTTTCTAAGGCCAGTGGTCTTTGAAAATGTTAATATTATTATTCCACATAATTGTGTGCATTTCTATCATCAAAACTATGAAATGGGTCTTTTCTTCCTCATTTTCTGTCACTATTTTTTTCATATGATTTCTTAAAAGTGGTAATATTTTTAATTGTATCATTCATGTGTAGGTAGCAATTGTCGTCAAGTATTTCTTCCAATTTGGCTTCTTTCCCTGGAATAAGAATGTGGAATTGAACAAAGACAAACCTTACCACCCGCCTAATATCATAGGAGTGGAAAAGAAAGAAGGTTATGTTCTTTATGATCTCATTCAACTCCTGGCGCTTTTCTTCCACCGATCAATTTTGAAGGTACTGCTCTTTAACAGTTAACCAGACACATTGACAAGTGCAGCCTCTGTAATAGCCCTGAACACTAAAATTGGTGATGGGGGAGGTGGTGACGACTTGTGTGATTTTTTTTAAACAATAATGTTCATGTAGTGATCTTTTCTCCAACACTGCGTGCTTAGTAATGGCACTTATAATAAATATGGAAGAAATTGTACCCATATTTTCACCCTGGCTTGAACATAATTACTCCAAATTTGTGGGAATTGCTTGTATAGTGTGCATATCTTAATGCCTGATACACTAATTTCTACTCCTAGTTTCAGCCAGAACATAAGAACTCTGTAATCTGAGGTGAATCATAGTGCCTCTGATCTCTATCCCAGTGTCTCCCTACCTTCTTCTAGTAGAATTGCCACTATTTGTGTAGTTTCTTGTCATGAAACATTAGCTTTTAATGCAATCACAGATTAAACAGTTCAGTATTCCTGTAAGCTTACTGTCAAAAATGTCATTCATTACACTGCTCTGGCAAGATGTATCTACAGAATAGACTCTGTCTTAGATTCAGTCACTCTTGTGATTCTCCCTAGCAGCTATGTGGATTTTTTCTTCTCAAAGACCAATTTATATGCGAGGCTTATAAATAGGCCACTCAGCTCTAAAAATTATAGTCAATTGTTGCATTGCATTTATTTTATATATTGATGTGCCTGTTGTCACAACCTGACTTTTTTCCTCTTATTTTACCCTTGCATCATTTCATGGCATACTCTAAATTTATTTTATCAAATAGTATCTTTATTTATTCCTTTTTAAAATAAGATTGGTCTACACATACACAGATACATACATGCACACATACATATGTAACAGTGTCTTCAGCTTCTCACCAACTCTTTCAAGCTGGCTTTCATCTGTGTGTACCAAGGCTAAGATCTCCACTCTATCTTCCATCGCCTTGCAAAGTGTCCAAGTCTCTAATACTCTTATTTGGGGGGAGATTTACCTAGGTCATTAGGCTGTGATACATTTGCAAAGGCATATTATTCAAGGAAACCAGTTAGTCAAAATTGAATTTGCCTAAATTTTCCAGTTTTTCTGATAAATCACCTGAATTTACCCAATCTACTAGTTCATGTTATAAATGTATCCTTAATACCTGTATTGACCTTATTTATTTTAGTTCTAGAAATTAAAGGTTTAAATTTCACAGTTAAGACATGGTAGTATAAGTCTGGCCACCAGAATTCTCTTGTAACATTTTTATACTTCTGCATGTCATTTGAAAACTGTATAAAATGTTAGGCATTTTTGCTTTTTTATTAGTATTTAAATGGCCTAATATATAAAACATATTTAAAGCATATGATAAACAAAATTTTGGTGTTTCATACTTTGATTACTTCTTTGAAAATTTCACTTATGTGGTAAATATATTTTAATTGGGAGGTGCTGAAACTTAAAAATATGTTATCAAGAAAGTAGTCTAAGAATCTAAATATGTTACAAAGTTGCCAGAAACCAAAGGCTTTTAAAATGATTTAAAAGAAATAAGTATAAATTGAAAAATACTATCATGAAGATGAAAAATGTTTATAAAAGTCCATTCATTGTATGTTTTTAAAATAATACATTAATAAATATTTAAGAATAATCTAAAAATGAGATGATTTGTCCTTTTGGCCAATTTCTTATTCTCCAAGTTGGATTTTAACCAACTACTTTTTGCAAATTAGTCTGGAACTTCTGAAATGTGTCAGAGGGATGATTAAGGAGGTTTTGGGAAATCAGTCCATAGCCTGGGGGTGTGGGAGCTCAAAAGACCTTGAGCTGTTAGGGAGCTTGGCCCAACATTACAACAGCAAGGTCATGGTAAGGCCACCTTGTGCTCCACATACATCTTGCTCCAGCGAGGTCCCTGGTTTCACAGTCCCCTCTTCTGCAAATCTCTCTCCTGTTCTTACCAGCCACTTTCATCCTGTTTCCTTGAAGCAAAATAAGGTTCTTCAGAATGTATCACAATCTCTGTTTCACTGGGGGCAGATAATTTTGTAATAAAGTATATGCAGATCTCTGAATCAGCCATGTCTGATTCAAGGGTTCATTTCTCACTGTGCAGGTTTGGGAAGGGACAGCATCATTATTCAAGTATAGAGAGTTGATGAATCTGGGGTGTTTGAATTCACCCATTGCTACTTCAACTTGATGCTTCAAATTCTACTTTTAAGCACAGAGAAATGTGTTCTTGAGAGTTCTTTAACTCAAGGAACAAGTCAAGTGACTACAACCTCACCTTTGTTTCATCTACCAAACTTCACCTGTATCCATCTCAATGATTCAAACTCTCATCATCTACCCCTACTCACTTCCACTCTGATGGCACCATCATAAAATTATAATAATAAGCTTCTTAGGATCCTCTTCCTATCTTGGTTTCCTAATTATTTTAAACCAGATTTATTGAGGTATAATTGAAAAATACATTTTTTTCTTAATTCTATTTTTATTAAAGAAATATCAGTTTACAGTGCTGTGTAAGTGTAATGAGTATGGTTTCACACCTTGAGAACAGTATGTACCACACTACACTCAATCCAAAGGTCTAATTACTATCCACCATCATCCATTCAACCCCTCCATACCTCTACCCACCCCACCCTGAAATAAGATATTTAAAGTTCGTGTCATGGTGATCTGATATGCAAATATATTTTAAAGGGATTTCCCCCACACACACACCTAGTTAATTAGGGTCCATTACCTCACATTTATTTATTTATTGTTTTTTGGGTGAGAATACAAGTTCTATTCTCTTAACAAATTTCAGTTATACAAATCAGCGTTATCAGCTTAATTCCCCATTTTACATTTTGTGTGAGGTATTGTAAGGCAGAACACAGCTACCTCACTTAAACCAGCATTGCAAACTGTCCCTCCCCGTCTCTCTCAGTGCCATGGCTTGTGGGATGAAGACGACATCGCTGACACTGGCACAGACAAAGAGGACTCAGATGATGAACTCTCGCTCAGTCGCAGCAGAAGAGCCTCTTCTGACTCTCTGAAGTCCATCAACCTGGCGGCCTCTGCAGAGTCAGTGCACGTGTCTTTCCCTGAGCAGCCCACAGCTGTCAGGAGAAAGCACTCGGGCAGCAGCTCTCCGAACTCCCCCAGATCCAGCTTTTCTTCAAATAGATCCAAAAGAGGTATCTGTCAACGTGGTCAGGCATAACCCCTCAAGTTGTGCTTCTGGTACCAATGGGTCTAGGCCTGTGCGGTCTGTTAACTGCTATCACAGAGACAGATAATGTGATATGAATAGACAGTGCTCTGGAATCAGACAGACCCAAGTTCAAATCCTGGTTCAGCTATGTGTGGGACCCAATGACTTCGGGTCATTGTGGAAAGTGGCAGGCATACGCATGCTAGACGCATGATGGTGTTTAAATCATGTCCAGAAATTGTGCTCGGTGTATGCAGAGTGGAATAAACACCATTTATTTCAAAAATATATTTCAATTTAATCAATGGAACTTTCAGCTAAATTGTTTCCTAAGCTAGTTCTTAGTTTCTTACTAAACTGTGAGTATAGTCTGTAAGTAGATATGTGTTACAATTTCACTCTTCAGAATTCACTTTTTGGGCAGACACTGGAAGATTATCTCATATTCATCTTATAGTTAGAGACATTAGAACATGAATAAAACAGCAGTCTTTGACCCAATATGGAAATTCTACGACCTAGGGCCCCAGTGAGCGCTATGAAAGCTGCTCTTCTAATCCATCTCTCCTAAGATTATATAACCACCAGGGAAAAGCCAGCATTGGATATAAAAACCCAGAGATACATGTTACAATGAAGCAGATTTCCAATTCCCAGTTGCCACTACTACAGGCACCTGTGTCTACCCTCGAAAACAGTTTCAAGCCAGTCCTGTGCCATGAGGGTTTCAGGATTTCTGCTTCCAATATTTATGCCAACAAGCCGGTTATTCACAATGCATACTGATTTTTTTGTTTGACAGTTTTTCATCTCCATTTCTTTTGATTTCTAGGCAGTACGAGCACCCGAAACAGCAGTCAAAAAGGAAGCAGTGTTTCAAGCATCAGGCAAAAAACCAAAAGGCAACTTTACATGGAAAAGTTTCATGAACATTTAATCAAAGCCAAAGCAATTACCTTAAAGAAGTGAGTGCATGAAAAAACACTCAGGTTGTGGACTTTATTTTAAGGTCAGGGAGCTGGTATCAATTATTTTATACAAACCAGAGATAAAGAACAGAGAAGTGACTTCTCATATAACAAACATCTGCTTATGGCAGAATAAAATGACCCATTATTGTATTATTTTAAAAATTACTTTCCAATAGTGTAATTCATTTTTATATCCATTGCCTTTATTAACATGGTTTTTCTATTTGAGGAGAATAAAAGTCATTTCAATTTCAGGGGCCCATAGTATGTATTTCCAGATATTATCATAGTAAAGTCTAACAGGACAGAAAGGAATTTTTTTTAAGGATTTTTATTTATTTATTTATACAAGAACCGGGGTACAGGTCCAATGCACGGGAGGGTGAGAGATTCACCAGAGCCAGAGCGGGGAACAGAACAGGCAGACTGATGAAATACACTGCTGAGGGGAGCAGCAGGCGAGACAGGAGAGGTCTGCCGCGCCATGTGGGACCCTCTCTGGTCGGCCAGGATCGAACCGGCGCTGCAGAGTCTGCGGACATCTTCACAGTGCTACACTTACCCGCCTGTGCCACCAAGGGAGGCCCAAGGAATTTGATGTCACAGTTGGAAAGGTCTCAGAGGTACATTCATCCTAGACAGGGGATATTGAGGCACATGGAGGAGATGTGGTTTGTTCCATATCACATAGTAAGTCTCCAAAAAAATTCACAGTCCTTCCCTCAAGTGCCAGGGAAAGTGGGAAGACTCAGATGAAGCATCAGGAGGAAAGGACTAAAGAAGGACTGGCTTGAGGGTGGGCTGAGACCAGGAGGGCCACCCACACCGAATGTGGCTTGGATTGAAGAACCCAGAGCATGTGAAAATAGGGCCTGGCTGCAGAGTTAAGCCAGAGGCGGGAAGACACGGTAACAACGGACAGGAAGGTGAGCTCTAAAACCAGGGCACCACATGGGAACCAAGAGGGTCACAGGAGCCTAAAAGAGCTGGAGTAGGTGCTGCCTGGCGTGGACCAGGCACTCAGGTCAGGTCTCCTGGTCTGAGCACTCTCAAGTTTTCCCACTTAGTTTACACCTAGTCCTGCACAAGAGGTCTGATGATTACTTACTTGTATTTTACAGAAGAAAAAAAAAAACACAGAGAATTGAGGAGGATGCTTTAGGTGGCAAACCCAGCAGCAAGTTCCCAGGGCTTGGTATCACTCAAAAATAGAAGAGGTTTGTGATGCCATTGTCAGGAAGGGCCACCATGCTTACTTTGACAATAAACTTGTACGTTATTCCTGAAACTCGGAGAGGAAGGTGTGACATGTTCAGAAAGTACGACATGGTCAGATGCAGAAGAACAAAATGATTGCAGTATCTGGCTCCCTCCATCTTTCCCTTCTTGAAGCAAATGGGGTCTCTGTTTTGCAGGACAAATCAAATTTATGTGCCCATCAAACAGTTCTTTTACAACCTCATCCACCCAGACTACAGCGCCGTGACAGATGTGTATGTGCTTATGTTCCTGGCTGACACGGTCGACTTCATCATCATCGTCTTTGGATTTTGGGCCTTTGGGGTAGGTTGGGGTCAAGGCTGCCATGTTATAGAGTAACTGAGAGTGACACTGTCCTGTGAAATGCCATTTGGGCCTAAACCTCTTGTCTCCTTCACAGAAACACTCAGCTGCAGCAGACATCACCTCCTCGCTGTCAGAGGACCAGGTCCCTGGGCCATTCTTGGTGATGGTCCTCATTCAGTTTGGAACTATGGTCGTGGACCGGGCCCTATACCTCAGGAAGACTGTACTTGGGAAGGTCATTTTCCAGGTCATTCTTGTGTTTGGAATTCATTTCTGGATGTTCTTCATCTTGCCTGGTGTGACTGAGAGGTAAGATCTGCAGAGACTGAGGCACAGGCACACTCTAATGCAAAGCTGCTTTATACAGTTATCACCACATTGCACTGGCCCCACAGAATTGCCAGCTGCAGACAAAGCTGTGACAGAGCAGTGCTGCAGGCAGGAAAGGTTAGAAGTTTTAATCAATAATAAATTAAATGTGAGTCCAAAGTGTGAACTGATTCCTCAAAAAACATTTGCTTTCATATCTAGGTGTATTCATAGAAATAGAATTTTCAGAATAAGAGGTGACATTCCTGATGACCAGAGCAAAGCTTGAGCCCTATTTTGGGACTGACCCAAAGCTTAGTAGACAGAGAGCAGTTGGAACACGGGCTTAGGTGCATTATTGAGAGAGAGGACAGGAGATTATGTCATATAAGTTGTGGGAAAAAAAGAAACTGTTTAACAGGTAGAAGAAAGTATAGAGGGACAGATGCTTATAGCATCTGCCACATAGGGTAGTTATGAGAGTAAATGTAACAGTTTGGGGAAAGTGTCCAACAAGGTCTCGGCACACAGGCAGCAAGAGTGCAGAGCCTCTGGTGTTGCTGGTTACATGGGGAGAGTGGTCAGGGGGGAATTTTAAAATGCAGCCTAGTAAAGGATGCTTGGATGGTGAGGATGGGGTGCTGACTTATATCTGGGTAGGTGTGAATCTATTTCCCTAAATACAATGTGTTCTAAAACAATGTTACCTCAATAAAGGAACAATTACAAAAAAGAGCTGCCTACAATTCGGTATGGGGAGGTTTGGTAAGATCCATGGAGGTGGCTGCCCTGCTTCCCTTGGCCACCTTGCATCCTGTGATACTCTTCTGCTCCCCGGGGAGGGTGCCATGTCCTTCTGCCCCTTGGAGCTCTTCCACCCCTTCCTAGCTCTCTTGCCTCCAAACCAATGTGCTTCTTCCTCCTCGCTCTTTAAAGCTCACTCCAGAAATCTAGCATTATACAAAAATGAACAATGATGTAATATATGTATACAATAAACATCACTTCTCTTAGCTCCTCCCAACCCCATGCCTCCAAAATAGTACTTGCAACCAAGTACTATTTGGTTGGTGCTTGATGCATGAACAAATAGCTCAATCAGTGAAAGGAAAACAAGGGCGATGTCTATAAATGGGAATTATCAGCTCCTGTTAGGTTATAGAAGCAGAGGGTCTCCAGAAGGGGAACACAGAATTATCCATATATGAAACAGGAATATTTTTTATAAACATCATTTAAAACCCTTCATTTTCAACATTAATTTCATCTTTTTATCACACTTCAATCACTTATAGTTACACTTTAAGAATAACATGCCAGCTAATTCTTAAATCTGGTGAGTGCCATTTTTTGAAAATGTAAATAAAAAGTAATGAAAACAGGGCCGTCCTGGTGGCACAGCGGGTTGAGTGCAGCACTGTGAAGTTGTCCGCCGCCTGTGCAGCATGGGTTGGATTCCCAGCCCACCATGGAGCTACCCACATGGCACAGCAGAACTCTCCTGTCTCGCCTGCTGCTCCCCTCAGCAGTGTACTTCAGTCAGTCTGCATGTTCTGTTCCCCATTCTGTCTCTGGTGAATCCTTTCACCCTCCCACGCCTCTGGCCTGTACCCCAGTTCTTGTATAAATAAAAATAAATCCTTTACCAAAAAAAAAAAAAGAAAAGAATGAAAACATTTCACATGTGACTCATATATTGACTCAAATGTATTTCCTAATGAGGAAATCCAAATCTCTTCAATAATGTTGGAGCTGAATGTCTACTCTTACCCCAATGTTTAGGCGCTCACCTTTTGAGTTTAACATAGGAATTATTGCCTTGTAAATGGTGAAAAGATCCCCATTCCACACAGTGTAGAGGGAGAGTAAATAGAGCTCAGATGATAAAAAAAATTCATAATAAGTCAAGATTTTATGAAAATATTAGAATTCACAAGCATATTATGAATCTTGTTAGTCTTTATAATAGAATAAATATACTTTTCTCTAAAAATATCCATTATAGCCTCCCCGGTGGCGCAGCGGTTGAGCGCTCAGTTGCGAAGCTGCCCGAGGCCTCTGCGGCGCCGGTTCGATCCCCGGCTGCTCCCCGGCCACCGGAGGAGGGTCCCACATGGCGCGCAGACCTCTCCTGCCGCCCACTGCTCCCCTCAGCAGTGTACTTCGGTCCTTCTGCCTGCTCTGCTCCCCGCTCTGGCTCTGGTGAATTCTCTCACCCTCCCGCGCTTCTGACTGTACCCAGTGCATGTATAAACAAAACAAACAAACAAATAAATAAATAAATAAAAACATGCCTCTATAAAAAAAAAATTAAAAATAAAAAAATTTAAAAAAAATATCCATTATAGTTGTCTTCCAAATGAGAAGAATAAACCAAATTCAATACTCAGGGTAGCAGGATGTTTGAGACTTACAAGCATCTCCACCAGTAATAAAGGTATTGTCCACTAACCCTTGTAGAAACTATTAATTTCAGAGAAGAAAAAGAACTTTAAAAATTTTATAGATCTACTTTATAAGTCAAGCAAATTTAGATAGCTGAAACCCACAAAGAAGAGCAATCTCCCCAAAGTTATTTACCTGATCATGGGTGAAACCTGATCCCAATCCCAGGCTTCTTGGTTCGTGGGCCAGCATATCATCTGTTACATGCTACAACACCACACCGCCCCTGCACCCCACCCCCAGGAAGCCTCCTGTACTGGTTTCCAAGCAGATTTTTTTAAAGTAACATCTCAGCATGAGGAGGAATTGATTCTTCCAATCTCAGAAGATACCTCCAGAATACCATTCATTGGATCTTTGCCATGTCCTCTCCGGAGCCCCTGCTGAGGCCAGTGCATACAGAAATATGACAATGGCAAAGCCTCAGAGGGTCATTTCAGCAAGATCAAATCACCAAATAGCTTAATTGCTACTATTTTTATTAACTTACTATTGTTGCCAAAACAAATTACTACAAACTAGAGTTTAAAACAATATGAATTTTTCAGATTGCAGTCCTGTCAGTCGGGATTCTAACACAGGCCTCACTAAACTAAAATAAAGGGGTCACAGGACTGTTTTCCATCCTAAAGCTTTCAGGGAAGAATCTGCTTCCTATGTCCCATAGGTCCTGATAGTTTTTGTTTTCATTTTTGTTTTTCTCCAGATACTTTTTAAATGTATTCTTTGATTTTCTTATTGATGCAATTTTCCTTTATGTGTTTTATTTCTAATTTGACACCATTGTGATTAGAAAAGATACTTTATAATTTCAATCTCAATAGTTATTGACACTTGTTTTGTGACCCAACATGTGGTCTTTTATGGAGAATGTTCCATATGCACTTGAGAAGATGTGTACTGAGCTGTTTTGGGTGCAGTGCCTTACAAATGTCCCATAAACCTATCTGATCTAATTACTCAGTTCAGGCTATTGTTTTCTGACTGGTTGATCTGTCCATTGATGAGAATGAGTTGTTGAAATTCCCAACTACTATTATGTTGCTGCTAATGTCTGTTTTCAGATTTGATAACAGTTGCCTTATATATTTTCATACCTGAAATATTGAGAAGTATCATATCTTCCTTATGTATTTTTCCTTTAATCATTATATAATGCTCATCCCTTTCTCTTGTTACCTTTTTTAGCTATAAGTTTATTTTATCTGATATAAATAAGGCTGTCCCTGCCCCCTTTTTTGTGGGGGGAGAGAAGGTCTCATTTCTTCATAAAAGTGTTCTCCAACCATTTACTTTGTTACTCAGATGGTTTTCCTTGAGATAGCAGAAAGTTTGGTTTTGGTTTCTAAGTCAACCAACAACTTGGTGCCTTTTTTTTATAATAAATTTTATTTTTATATTCCCCATACAATTGCAACCCCCTTATTCTGACCCCAATCTCTCCCCTCCCGACCCCTACCCCCCATAGAGTGTCTCTGGTTCATAGTTTTTGTTGATTTTGATTTTCACTTTCTTATAGTTATTCATTTTCCTGGTCCCTTATTCAAGTTTTCTAGATTCCTGCTATGAGTGAGACCATCCAGTATTTTTCCTTTTCTTTCTGGCTTATTTCACTGAGCATGATCCCTTCCAGCACCATGCATGTTGCTGCAAATTGCATGTGTTTATCTTTTTTGAATGCTGAGTAATATTCCATGGTATATATGTACCACATCTTCTTGATCCAGTCATCTATTTTTGGGCATTTGGGTTGTTTCCAAAGCTTAGCTATTATAAATAGTGCTGCTATAAACATAGGGGTGCAGGTGCTCTTTGGAATTGATGTTTCTGTGTCCTTTGGGTAAATACCTAGGAGTGGAATTGCTGGATCCTATGGAAGCTCTATGTTTAGTAGGTCCAGAAATCTCCACACAGCTCTCCATAGTGGTTGGACCAGTTTGCACTCCCACCAACAGTGCAGAAGAGTTCCTTTTTCTCCACACCCTCAAGGAGGACACCAATATCCTAAATGTATGGGATGCAGCAAAAGCAGTAATAAGAGGAAACTATATAGCAATAGAAGCTCACATCAAGAAACAAGAAAGAACTCAAAGAAACAACCTAATCTCGAAGCTCAAAAATCTAGAAGAAGAACAACAACAAAAAAAAAACCAAAACCAGTAGAAGAAAAGAAATAATAAAAACCAAAGCAGAAATAAATGAAATTGAAACTAAAAAAAACAATCCAAAAGATCAATGAAACCAAGAGCTGGTTCTTCGAAAAATCAATAAAATAGACAAACCCCAAGCCAGGCTCACAAAGGAAAAAAGGGAGAAAGCACAAATAAACAGGATCATAAATGAAAGAGGAGAAATCACAACGGACACAGCAGAAATCAAAAGAATAATCAGTAACTACTATGAACAGTTATATGGAAACTTGGTGCCTTTTGATTGATGAATTCAGTCTAGTTATATTTAGAATAATCATTGATTTGTGAGGATTTCATACTGTTATTTTATTAGTAATCTGGTTTAATCTATTTCCTTATTAAGTTTTTTAGTGGATTTTCTTCTCTTCAATTTAGGTATGAGTTCTCCTTTCAATATTTTTTGTAGGCGAGGTCTAGTCTTTGCAAACTCTGTCAGCTTCTGGGAAAGTATTTAGTTCTCTCTTATTTCTGAAGGAGAGTCTTGCACAATATGGCATTCTTGGCTGGCACGTTTTTATTTCTCTTTGTTTGTAAGGTTTCCTGAGAGAAATCTGATGAAAACTTTCTGAAAATACATTTTATTTCCTGCTGTTTTCCCCTAACTACCTTCTCTATTCTTTTTTTGTCTTGAACTAATGAAGGTTTCACAACTATGTGTCTTGGTGTAGGCCTAATTATATTTGGATAATCAGGTTATCTTTCAGCTTCATAAATTTGTATATTTATTTTTCTCCCCAGGTTTGGGGAGATTTCCTCTATTATTTCTACAAATAAGTTCTCTTTTCCCTTCTCTCTCTTCTCCTTCTGGAATATGCTGCCTTTTTTGCCTTTTTCTATGTTGCTGTTCCTAATTGAGTCAGGTAATTCTAAAAGTACTTCCTCATTTTTTTTTTTAAATTTGTGTTTTTCTTTGTTCTTCCACAAGTGTTCTTTGCACTTACTTCAGATCACTGATTTATTCCAGCAGTTGTTCCTTTATGCTACCATAGCTTTCTCCATAATCATTTTATCTTGTCTGTTAATGTTTCAATACCCTGAATCTCCATTGTTTTTCCTATTTAAAGCTTCAGTTTCTATTTTCTGTTCATAAAATTGAATTATCATGATAGTCATTTGTTTTTCTGAGATAGTTCCCATTTCTTTGAATTTCCTTAGCATGGTAATTTTGAACTTTGATAGGAAGATAAAGTATCCCAAGTCTTAGTGGTTGGATTCTGGAAAATTGTTTTTTCCTTTTAATGACATATTTCCTTTAGGTCTCAAGGTGCCATGTGTATTTTTGCATCTGGCCATTTTGCTTCCTTAGATTTCTGTGTTTTTATTTAAGTGCCTCTAGCAGTAACTTAGAGATTTTCAGTTCTTCTACTTTTCTGGAACATGGCACTGTAAGAGTTTTATTTTTGTTTTTGTTCTTTCTTAGCTTTTCCTCACTTTACATTATTGTAGATATTTGGTCTTTCTGGGCTTCTGTTCTTGCATCTGTTGAGTTGGTGGATAGGGGAAGGGACTGAAGGGATCTAGTTGCTAGTAAAGTGAGGGGTTGAGAGGGTGCTGTCTCTTGTTTGTGGTACTACCAATATCCCTTTTTTTTTAGGGTTCTAGACCCCAGTCTCTGAAATATGTGAGTTATCCACAGCTGTTCAGAGCTGCCTCATAAAGTCAGTACTAGTTCCAAGGATTAGAAGAGGGAGAGCAAAGCCCAGCCCACTGGAAATTCAACCCACAGGAGCACCCCCTTGGTCAAGGGTGTATACTTCCACACCATGCAGCCCTCCCTTCCTAGTTCTGTGGCTAAGTGGCACCACTTTGGTTTGTCTAGTAGCCTTCTACCCTGTACCACAACCTCCAGGCATTTATCCCCATTTGCCTATTGTTTAATGAAGACTGAATCTTGTCGGTGTCCCTGCTGGTGCAGTCCATTCTGGTCTCTGATGTCCAAAAGGTGTTCCAGTTTCATCCCAAGTCACAGAACCCTTTGGGTGCAGTGTCAGCCTGGGCTTACTTTCAGATTATTTTCCTGGGTGTGAAGGAAGTAGCCCCTCTGACCTCATCTTGGTGCTGTCTGAAAAAACAACTGTCAACAGTTATATCATCTACATTTTTTTCAAAACAAGAAAAGAATAGAGAAAAAATAGATAAGGAATATTTTAAGCTATACACATGAAAAATACCATAATTTTGAGAATCAGGAAGTTCCAAAATCATAAACAATTAATCTAAAAAATGGCTTTTTCCATGTATTTGCAATTTATTTAGTCCACAAACACCCAGTATTTGCCTACACATTACAAAGTGCTATACAGTAGGTGTCATGGACACATAATGATGAGTAAGCATTACTCCAGCCTCTAGCAATAAAACTTAGAAACAAAAAGGATGTCTTCCAGTACAGCATAACTTAATGACCCTAATTAGATCTAACATAATTACTGCAATAACTATAGATTAACCATTACTTATTCCAACTTATCAGACTAGAAGGCTGTGTGGTAGGGAATTTTTTTAATGGATAAAATATGGTTTGACATTTTTACAAGAGATAGAAGTCATTACAGTTTTATGTCTTTGACTATAATTAGAGAGATACAGAAGAGCATTATTCCCCATGTACTTTTCATATCAATTATCTGTAAAATTCAAGGAAATTTACCTGGAGAGCTAAAAGAATGTTCTACAAATATAGGCCATTCCTAGAAAGAGGAATATAGCTAAGTTAATATATATGTCATATATATATATATATATATATATATGTAGAGAGAGAGAGTGAGAGAGAGAGAGAGAGACAGAGAGAGACAGAGAGAGAGCACAAGAGCGCTAAGTTAACTCATTAAGACTTAAAATACCAAAGCTGGGTTTCTCTAAAGGGGAAACATTCAGTAGAAATATTTTTTAGATCTCTAGCTGTTGATGTCTACATAGAGTACATAGACCCCCAAGTCATATAAGCCCATCCATTCTTGGCTAGCTGTGAGAGCTTGTCAACTAAGGAATAGCTATATGTGTCTTCTAGTAGTAAAATTAAATTAAATTTGACGTTACATTACATACATTACATGAAATTAGACAATAAAAATATAATTTTATCCTTCATCAGTCAACATTTTCTACCCAATCAACCCACTTCCCTTCCATTTTGATAAAAATACTTTAATTATGGCCTAAACAACTAAATAATGCACTAATAAATTGCAGCCATCATTTACAAGCATTTGTTTTATTTTAATCTACTTTGTTATCTCACCTTTTGCCTTTGAAGTGATCCACTATGATTAGAGAAATTCCAGAAATGACTGATTTGACTTTAATTGCCAAGGGTAAAATTAGGCTTTTTTTAAATGTTAAATTTGTATCCTTTGTACCAGGAGAGTAGTCCATTCTCTCACTTTTCTGTGTTTTATCATCTTAGGAAATTCAGCCAGAATCTGGTTGCTCAGCTGTGGTACTTTGTGAAATGTGTTTACTTCGGGTTGTCTGCCTACCAAATCCGTTGTGGCTATCCAACACGAGTCCTTGGAAACTTTCTCACAAAGAGTTACAATTATGTCAACCTCTTTTTGTTTCAAGGGTAAGGAAACTCTATTCTCACAGTCACATAATGGGGAACCTGGCAATTGGAACACATTCTGTTCTCACCTGGGAAGGAAGAATGCAGACACAAAGCAGTGTAGAGCACCATGGAAATCTTACAATGTTCGGAAAAAAAAATACATTTTAATATCTATGTGTAGTTACCACACACCTGACCAAGATGTTGTTCTAAGATCATACATGTAAATTGATTTTCTACTTCTGTATTCTGCATCAACCCTGTGAAATTTTCTGCTTCCAAATCCTGCATAAATCCTGTGATATTTCAGGATGAAAATAGGGATATATGATCCTTAGGTATTATTATACTTCTGGGAATACTGAGCAGAATATTTGGAATCTGGGCTATCCCAAAATAACTTTGGAATTGTGTGTGTACAATAAGTTCATCCATTGAAGGAGGTCATTTATGCCACCTAATACCAACCTGAATGCCACATGACTCAATTGTTCCTGTTAGTAAACTACTGGAATGAAGCATAGTGCATTTTCCCACTGAGGATTTCCAACTGTAGCATGTCCTTTCTATTCCCTCAAAATTATATAACACAAAGAGTCAAGCTCCTTTCAGACCTATTGGCTTCTTGATTGTGCCAGATCTGGGAACCAGTGACTTAGTCACAGAAGAGGTGTTGGATGCAACTCAGATGTTGTGAACCACCACAGTGTTTCAATTATTGATGCCCTCTGTGTAACTTGATATTTCGTTCAAGGGTTAGGTTAGTACTTTCTTGGAGAGGTTTAAAAGAATCTCAGAGTGGTATCTGAAATTCCTGGGAGAGCCCTGTAATGAACATGGGTCTAACAGCCTGGGAGAAGCTTTGTGTCAGTCGGCCAAAGAACAAGGACAGTTCCCAAACCCCAGAGAAGCCTATGCTAGCCCATTCCCCACTGAAATTCTAAAGACTAAGCCAGAGTCCATTAGACTTAGTCTTTGAGTAAGTCCACAGGTACGGGATCTCCAATCCCAGCTCCCAACGACTTCTTCTGATCCTCTGACTTTTCTAATCTTTCACTTACTGGTTATATAATCTTTCTTAGTTCATTCAACAGCAAAATCCCAATAATTTGATCATCTTATAACCTGCAGATTTTTATAACATAAACAAATAAATGTTATTTGTTATTTGCAGATAATATAATTGTATATAGAAAAGTCTATGGCCTTGCCAAAAATACTGATAGAGCTAATCACCAAATTCAGTGATTTTGTAGGATATAAATTCAACATTTAAAAATCAGTGGTATTGCCATATGATAACAACAAAGTATCTAGATTTCCACATCAAGATTTATTGTCGGTACAAAGAAAACTACAAGAACTTAATGAAATAAATGGAGGATATTCAAAAACAGAATACAATTTTGTTGAAACCATCAGCTGTCTCCCACCAAAAAAGGTGGGGGAAAGTGGAAAATATTAATCTATATGTTGTACTTATAATGAAAATCAGTTAAATTCAAAGTTGAAATTTATTGTAAGGTTCAACTTGAGAATTCTCCATAATTCATTAGGACTAAAACAATAAGGAACTACATGAGTTCCCAGGGTTGGATGGGATTGGAGGTCATCCCACAACTGTCTCTTTAACAACATGATTCTTGCCAGGTTCCGCCTTGTCCCCTTTTTGACTGAGCTAAGGGCCGTGATGGACTGGGTGTGGACAGATACGACCTTGAGCCTCTCCAGCTGGATCTGTGTGGAGGACATCTATGCTCACATATTCATTCTGAAGTGTTGGCGGGAGTCAGAAAAAGTAAGCCAATAAAAATGCCTCTTAACTACTACTTGTTTTTCTTAGATATAAACTGGTTGTATGAGGGTTATTTTTTCTTTCTGTTTTCTAGGATGGTTGTAAGATTAATGTGAACTTCTGCAAATTTGTGGTCAGATAAAAGGAAACAGCGAGAAAAAATTCTAGAACCTTTAAATGTCCTATTGATTTTCAACCAACTAAATTGGAGATTTGGGATACACTGCTGCCTTAGTCAGCAACAGCATCCAGATGTGTTTGGCTTTTGGCAGCTATGCATTGTAGCTATTTTAAAGAAAATAAATGCTATAATACTGCATGACCCAGCAACTCTCAGATGGCTCATTTGGGAGCAGGAGGGAATGTGATGTGAGAGGAAATTGGGGTCAGGTTGCTTGGACTCAGGCTCACCCTCTGATTCACTCTTTGATCTGGGATGGACAAGTTAACCTCTTTCTGTAAGGAAATTGAAGTGCAAATATTTGCTTACTCTACTAAGTTGAATATTAAGGTTTTAAAGTGAAAGTACTGTAATGAAAAGATCCATAGAAAAAAGAAAAGTAAACATACTTAGTATTAAAGCCGAAGTAGGACAGTCCAAATGGTACTCTGGAAAGTGGAATCAGAGGTATGGAGAAACACATTAGCATGGGCAGAAGACATACCATCCCATAGAAAGCTAGAGAAAGCAGAATGCAGTGAACAAATTCATCGCAAATAGTCTGTCTTCTTCATGAAGTGATTGAGTTCATCCATGAGAGGTGGCATTTGTGACACAGAGCCCACCCAAAGAGCCCCAGAAACTGAAATGTTGCTTCCCTGAGATTAATATGAGGGATTCTGAGTCAGGACTGTTGTTCCAACACCCCACATAGATACAGGGCCACCTTTTGAGTGAGTGGTGGTAGCTGCTGCCCTCGTCAGTTGTACCTTTCACTGTCTTTGAGCCAACAGGTGATGGGCACCT
This sequence comes from Talpa occidentalis, assembly GCF_014898055.3. NCBI lineage: Eukaryota > Metazoa > Chordata > Mammalia > Eulipotyphla > Talpidae > Talpa > Talpa occidentalis. The sequence goes on along the minus strand of NW_023601322.1, from coordinate 50,493,899 downwards.
TAAACCTCAGATTGGAAGCCACACCCACAAACCTGCCTCCTCATGAAGGACAGTGTGCTTCTGACCTGAAATGCTGGGCACTTACCCAACAAGTTACAGTTATCTTTTTTTATTTTTTAAAAAACAATAAAAAATATAATATATACAGGTAATAGGTATAGAAAGTAAATATAAAATAAAAAGATAAGCAATAGCCTCAAATAATGTATCACTCTATGTAAATATACATACTTCTACCTTATGCTAACACAGTGGCTATTTCAGAATATTAGCCTTTTAAATCACGCATGAAACTTCCTGAGAAATTTAGGGATGGAGGAAGTATTAAGGGAGTCTGAACTAATTGGACTCAAACAAATACTGAGGCTGAAACATTACCTGTGACAATCTAATATGAAGCAAAAGATGAAGAATCTTTTAAAAGTTATTTTGCTTGTGAACTATTTCATACCAAATGTAATATGCTCCCAGGTTTTATGGCTATATTTTGTGAAGCAAGAACAATTTTCTGAAAGGCAAGATATTAACATGGATACACACAATGCAGGCAACTCACTCCTGGTCATAATTTATGAAGATTTCTGTGGTGCCACTTCCCAAAACATCTTAAGAAGCTTGTAAATGTAGCATAACTGGAGCTGCACACTAGCTATGTGGTCTGGAGTAGACTGACCTGGGAAACTCAAGGACAAGAACATGACGGTCCTTTTGAAAAGTGAAAAGGAAAGGTAGCCTCATAACTGGGGCTGAGTCAAAGGTCTTGACCTTGTTCCACCCTGAGAAATTCATGAAGTGGAAAGCAGAGGAAAGAGATGAATGAATGGGGAGGCTTTGGGGACTTTTGAGATGAACCTCAAAGATACTGAAGGAGTGGTTGAATAAATTAGGTTCCTCAAGAGAGGGACCGACATTGTCCCACTTCAGGCAGAGGAGACCCAAACTATTCTTGGCAGAGATGAGATAAAATCCCCTTAACTCACAGAACTGTCCGTTATGTAATGCTGGAGTACAGGTAGAAGGGGATGAGCTGGCCTTGGTCTAACCTTGCCTCATTGAGAAAATAATGCAAGAGCAAATCTATGCATGAGTTTGTATTTACATATAGATGTGTGTGCATGTAAATGTGTACATGAATATATGTATTTCAATCTTCGAAATATTCTAAGTTTTCATTCAAAATAGAAAATGATGATCAACAGTATCAAATTCCATTGCAAAGATATCAAAATACACTGCTAAGAACTGAACTTCACATACCTTCCACAGTGCAGGGCACTGGAGCATTTGTGTCCATGCATTGTATGAGTAATGCTCTTCATGCTGGTTCCCATCCATCCTCCAGCCTATGTCCTTATGTTTCCAGGAGCATCCTCACCAATCACTGAGCATCAAGGCTTGTAGAGTCATTGCAGTTGTATCCTTAAGATCCGCAGGGATGTCCTAGCCAATTCCCAGTCCTCTCTCCTAGCTTGCAATCTGGAGCTCAGTGCCTAGAACAGACTATGCATCGATTTTTCCTTTATGTAGCAAAATGAACAGCTTCCTCCTGAGGGTGGGTGAGCCCCAGGATAAATCACACAACCAGGATGGTGAAAGGAAATGACCCAGTTATATGTATATCTCCAGGGACCCCAGCCTGAGTGCCATGTGAACTCTTCTGTTGCAGAGATACCCTCAGCCCCGGGGCCAGAAGAAGAAGAAAGTGGTGAAGTACGGCATGGGTGGCATGATCATTGTCTTGCTCATCTGCATCGTCTGGTTTCCTCTTCTCTTCATGTCTTTGATCAAATCTGTTGCAGGGGTGATCAACCAGCCCCTCGATGTCTCTGTCACAATTACCCTGGGAGGGTATCAGGTAACCACATGGTACTCCACCAGGTCTCCCCAGCTGCCAGTATAGTATCTAATGCTGTATTCTCACCTAACCCTAATGCAGGGCTCTTTCTTGAGAACCACTTACAGGTTGTTTAGTTGGGTTTTGCTGATCCACAGTTCCAATCTAAATTGTAGTGGGTCAGCCACTATGTGATATATGATTATAAGGTGCTGAAGACAGTGAGAAACAGCTCTGTTCTGGTTTTGAGCACTGGAATAATCACTGCAAGAAGCAATCTCTGGTGTCTATTTTATTCGTGGGTGAATGGCTGTATAAATATTTTTCTTTTAACCTAGGATGCAGAGAAGAGCTGGAGTATACTAACAAACTCTGTATGTCTTTATTTTCCAGCCTATTTTCACAATGAGTGCCCAGCAAAGCCAGTTGAAAGTTATGGACCAGTTAAAGTTTGATAAATTTATGAAAACTTTTTCTAGGGACACAGTAAGTAAATATGCATAGTAGATCTCTATGAAGATCTTCCATCTGGGTGAGCTTACTGGCTGTTCTGTTATTTACTTATTTTCCGTTGCTCATGGTGTTAGGAAGACATTTTAGGAATTATCAGTTTATACACAGCAGATTCCTGATTTGATAATTTAAGACATTGAAGTCTGTTAAGTTGGATGCAAATGTTAATGAACATAGTTTTAATTCAGAACATTTTCATGTAAGTGCAACAATTATTAATCCTTTTTATTTTTTTAATTTTTAAAAGTGCAGTAAATGTTGATTGGTAGATATACAGTGGGAATGTATCCTAAGGAATTAATTCCAAATATGGGGAAAGCTCTTGTATAGGTTTCTGCTTGTGACATCTTTCTCTATACTAATGAGAACTGGAAGCAAGTTGTGAATTCAACAACAATAAACATGATTTATTCAACAACCTGAGGTAGTGGTTGATTAAATTATGGCAAATTTATTATGTGAATTTAATTGGCACTTTTTCCCTAGAGAATTCTCATGGAGGAGGGGCTGCTACATTTTATTTTATTTAATGCTATGTTGTCTGTGTATTTTCCAAGAAACTTCTTTTATAATAAAGAGATGTTCATTACAAAGACTACACACAGCATAAAAAGTTCTCATAGTAAAATATAAGTAAAAAAAGAAATAAGGAAACTGTTCATTTTTATTTATGATAAACAGCAAGATCTATGCACCCCTACTGCAAAAAAACAGTAATGAATATTCTGGTGGCAAATTTGATACTGATATTTTTTCTTTTCTCTATAGTCCTAAATATTAAAATAATATAATGCCATTTAATAATCAAAATTAATCTTATTAATAATGCTATTTGTTTTAAATAATGATTAGGTTAACCAGTGTTTTCTCTTTTATGAAAATGATCAGCATATAATACATTGTCAAAATCAGTATATTGACAGTTGAACAGCATAAGGATGGGGCCAGGATGTCCTTGGCATATTAAACTTGATTATCTAATGAGAGGGCCATTCCCAATCATTCATAAGTTTCCTTCTTAAAACAGAAGGACAAGACACTAAATGATCTTATTTTTCTTTATGGCTTAATTGGAATTGTTCAGTAGCTGTATTGATGTGACAACATCACCGCTGAGGAACTACCTACATCTTTGGGTGGTGGTCAAGGTAGTGCCATGGAATATCAAGACAATCCACTGCAGAAATTTTTCTTTCATAGGAAGAAATCTTCTATATACAGTGAATTATAGGAAAGAGCAATCACTTGTTTAAACATTGTCATGTGTATGATATTTGTGTATATACAGGGTGCTATGCAATTTCTGGAAAATTATGAAAAGGAAGACATAACAGTAGCAGAACTGGAAGGAAATTCAAATTCTTTATGGACCATCAGCCCTCCCAGTAAGCAGAAAATGATGCAAGAACTTTTGGACCCCAATAGTAGCTTCTCTGTTGTTTTTTCATGGAGTATTCAGAGGTAGTTACTGTATTTCCATGCATAATTTTCTCCTTTTCCCAAATTTAACTCATGGTGGGAGGGAATAGAAGGCTAGAAAATTTCAATTAATGTGAACCTTAGTTCACATTATACTTTGGGGACATTCATTCAATGCTACAGCTAATATTTTGGTTTATTAAATAAATAAGCTTTGTCAATTTAATGTCTTAGTTAATTTTTGGTTAATGCTCAATTTTTTGGTTAATTTTAATAATTGTGGTTATTAAACAAACCATTTGGGAATCATTGACAGAACTGGTAACTTTTCTTTGTTCTACTAACTTTGGTTCTTTACAATAGGCTAGTGGTGAATATAAACAAAACAAGAAGTAGAGAGAAAAGAGAAGAATTATAAAATGAAACAGAGTCTGCATGAATTGTAAGACTTGCCTGAAAGGTTTAAGTTTGGTCTAGACAATAAATAACATGACTCTGGAACCCTAGATACTCACTTGCATGCAGCCAACATCAGGGGACCCCTAGCATATGTTTTCTCCAAGAATGAGTTGCAAACCAGGCCTGGCAGTTCCAGGAGAGAGTGGATTAAAGGACATTCTTTGTCACCTAACTTGAGCCATGACAGCACTTGCCACAACATCACTGGTTTAGACAAAGTATGTTGTAGGAAAATACTTGCATACAAAAGCCCAGTGTGTTAGTGAAGCTATTTGGGAACCTGGACACGATACCCTAGTTGATTAGCTTAGTCTTGTCTACATGAGCTTATTTGTCAAGTGATGTGTTGGGAGCCTGCTACAAATTCATTTAGACTCTGAGTCTTCATTAATGGCAGAGAACTTCATTGGCTGTCCTGTCCGCGGCTGTGATGGGCTCATTTGAGTCCAGGATAGAGTTTCTTGGTTGGAATTAAGAAAGAATCATGATGGAATAAAAGGAAGCCTTAAAATCTATAAAGAATTGGCAAGAGCATATAAAAGCATATTTTGAAGGGGGCTAGTCAGAATTTTTGAACTTATTGATCTTATTTTCTCCCTTTAAAGTCCCAAGTTCCTCTCATCAGATTCTGTGCTGCCAAAATTTTACTTCCTAGTCTTTTTTTTGAAGAGCTACCATAAAAATAACAACATTAAAGATCAACTTCTGGGGCCTCTCCGGTGATGCAGTGGGTTGAGCGAAGCACTGTGAAGCTGTCCGCAGCCTCTGCAGCGCAGGTTTGATTCCCAGCCAAAGAAATTCCCACATGGTGAATCAGACCTCTCCTGTTGTGCCTGCTGCTCCCCTCAGCAGTGTATTTCAGTCATCTGCCTGTTCTGCTCCCCGCTCTGTCTCTGGTTAATCTCACCCTCCTGCGCCTCTGGCCTGCACCCCAGCTCTTGTATAAAAATAAATAAATTAAAAAAAATTCAACTTCTGATTAAACAATCTTTTTAAAACATGGATTCTATTGTTCACCATGGAGACAACCATCACTGAGTTCAGGAAAAGTGTTTCAGAAATTCAGATGAGGCATCAGGACATGCCTTTCTGTAGTAGGCAGAGTCTGCCTCCTTACTTACAATCTACTTTAAAGGTGTTTGTGGCTTACCTGGGTTTTACTGACTTGTTTTCTAAGAAACAACAAAATGGTGAGGTGCACAAAAAGAGTTGGTGTTGACAACTGTGGACCAATGAAAACTTCATGAGATTAATAGCATGAAAAATCAAGGGAGTTTTTAAATCTCTCTCCCAGTCTTCTGAATAATCATTAAAGGTGAACTCTTTTTTTAATTATTATTTCTTCTTTCTCACAGAAACATGAGTCTGGGTGCAAAGGCAGAAATAGCAACAGATAAACTTTCTTTTGTTCTTGCAAATAACACACGAGAGAATATAGCTAAAATGATAGCTGGCAACGACTCAGAAAGTTCAAAAACACCAGTGTAAGTTGATTTTTCCTGTTAATACAGTTTTAGTGCATTTATGTATCTGGAACAAAAGCAATATTACAAATTCATGTTTGCAAGAAATTCGGCCTTCTCCATCCACTTATTGTTCAGCTTTAGAGAATTCTGGTTGTAATGGAAACCCATAAATTATGTGACTACACATTGTGTAGATATATGAAGAGGCTCACAGTTATTTGTTTAATATGAGGTCAGAAAAAGCAGCAAAAGAAATCATTTTTTGTGAATAAAGCAACTAAAACTTTATTACCACTTTTCTTTCCCCTTAATGAACAGGACTATTGAAAGAATCTACCCATATTATGTGAAAGCACCTAGTGATTCTAACTCCAAACCTATAAAGCAACTTTTATCTGGTAAGAATGAGAAGGAATTGTTTCAGAACTTTTTAAATCCTTCTTTTATTTAATTTCTACAGTTTGAATTTTAGTCTTTATCAAGCTACTTTTCAGTTACCTTTCCCTGCGTGACGCAGCTAGCAAGAAGCGCAAAACTTCTGGCCGCCTTCACTAACCAGAAGGTATCAGTTACTCATCCAGAGCAGAGTCTTAATTTTCTTCTTTTCATTGATACAGAATCTGATTTATGTAAATCCACATTTAGTGACTTTCATTACTGATTAATCATTTTCTTTGTTTCTACAAAAAACCACGTTTGGCAGAAAGCTGCCTCAGAAGTGTTAAATGTGAAGGTACTGAAAACAGGGACCAAAAAGCATCAGCAGGGAATGTACTTGGTTCAGCCCAAGAGTGATTAAGTATCAATGAAAGCACTCTAGGTACTGTGTTTTCCTAATACAGCAATAATGGTAGTGAATTGATATTTTAACATTCTTTTAATTATCAAGCATTGTTTGACTTAATACCTGGACCAGAGCAAGTGTATATATTTGGTAAAGGTAGAATGACAATGAATTTATCTAGTTCCTGTTCATTTACCAACGTGAATTACTCACTGTCCCCAAGCAGTGTGCCAGGCAGTGAAGACAGACTCTGCATGACTCACATTAATCTAGAAAGATATAGATGTAAAGAGTTATGATGCTCTTTGGAGAATACTGGAAATAGAGGTAGAAGGCCCAGAAGATGAGCACAGGTTGGAAACCACATGCCTTTCCCTCCAAAAAAGAATAAATAGGCATGTCTTCCAATGCAACTACATTTAAATGTATTGAGAACTTTGGTATTCCACTTTCAGTCAGAAATAGAAATTTTTACTCTGTGAGTGCATATTGCTCAACTATTCAGTCATATTCCTGAAACCATCTGTCCATAAGCAGGTTCATCCCAGCAGCTGTATCTCAGCAGCTAACCTCTTCTTATCTCCCAGAGTGAATCTAAGCTACCAGGAGCACTCCTTAAACTTCCCTCCCTTCTTTGGCAAAAGTTTTATATTTTCAAAGTTCCCTTCCTTCTCCTCAACCTCAAAGAAAGATGTGTCCTCTCTTCCTTCCAATGTCAACCTTCCCTTGTGCCCAGCAGGAATATTCTGTCTCTTTCCTCATGCTGGCTTGTCTACCTGTGAGTGATTTGAGGTCCAACCTCAAAATTCCTGTTCTCCAGACCATATGGCCCTGGTGCTATGAGATTTACCCACATTATTAGTTTATCTTAATGAGCTTACTGAGTTACCTCTGATCTTAGCACAAGGCATATTTATCATTGATTGGGGGTTTTCACCAGTTCATTGGTAAAGAAACTGAAGTTCAGGGTGTGAGTTAATTCAGCTGAAGTTATACAACCGGTACATAAAGAATTCTATCCAAACCAAGGTCTGTATGGGCCCAGAGCCAAATTACCCCTTCATAACTGTCTCTAGACTTCAAAACCAAGGATCTTCTGGTTCCTGAGTATTCCTAGTGAGTCATACTCTTCTTGGTTAAGTACTTTATCTTTACCAGTTCCTGCCATTCCCACCTTCTTCCCTCCATCTTTCATCCATCCTTTCATCTATCCATCCATCCCACCCTCCACTTGTCCAAAAGACATGCATTTATTGCCATGGACTCTCCTAGATTGCTCTGATTAGTAATCTAGCACAAAATAAGGCAGAGTCCCTATTCTCACAGAGCTTATATTTCACTGCTGTGATTCTCAATAGAGGACCCATCATCATTGGTGGAGTGACACCTTCTTAGGAAAAAAACCTGTACAATATAACTCTAAGACTTTTGTTTTTCTTGTCATTTACTATTATTTTACATTGGTTACACTTTTGGGGTTCTAAAATCTTTTCATAGCCTCATAATATCAACCCTTCCTGGAAAGAGTGTCCTTTCTCCACCCCACCTCCACCTATTGAATTTCTCACTCGGCAAGTAGCTTAGCTGTTATCTCTTCTGGGAACCCTTCATACATCATACAAATTAGAAGTGAGATCCCCAAGCTAATATGCCTTACTCATCACTGTAGGTTCTTTAGTGGTTGTTACATGCCCATAGATGATGCTTATGTACATGGTTTTATTCCCTTGGCATAGGAAACCATGTTGTGCGCAACTTGTAACCTCTTAGTACCTAATAGTGTGCCTTCCTCTTAGAAGACAATTAATATTGGTAATATGATTGAATCCATCAATTCAATCAAAAATCAGTGGTTTGGACATTTAAATGTCTAATTAGGGACCTCCCCGGTGGCGCAGCAGTTGAGCGCTGGGTTGCGAAGCTGCCCGAGGCCTCTGCGGTGCCGGTTCGATCCCCGGCTGCTCCCCGGCCACCGAAGGAGGGTCCCACATGGCGCGCAGACCTCTCCTGCCGCCCGCTGCTCCCCTCAGCAGTGTACTTCGGTCCTTCTGCCTGCTCTGCTCCCCGTTCTGGCTCTGGTGAATTCTCTCACCCTCCCGCACTTCTGACTGTACCCAGTGCTTGTATAAACAAACAAACAAAAAAATAAATAAATAAATAAATAAAACATGCCTCTACAATAAATAAATAAATAAATAAATAAATAAATAAATAAATGTCTAATTAGTTGTTTGGGATTATCAGCAAAGGTGCTTAGTGTGATGGGTGCTTCATTCTATGCCTATGATTTCACTGCCACACACAAGATCCCTTTAGTGAAAAAGAAAAACTTCATATGCATCTAGAGTCCACTTTTCATTTTCTAATCACACTGTTAACATGTCTACATATCCTAGGATCATATGCTATGGATAGTAACCAGTTTTTGCCATCTGAGAACTGTTGAGATATATTAAATCTAGAAATTCTCATGCTAATTTGATTTTATTTTTCTCCTCTTCCAGAAAATGATTTCATGAATATCACCATAATCTTGTCCAGAGACAATGCAACTAAATCTAACAGTGAGTGGTGGGTTCTCAACCTGACTGGAAATAGACTGTACAATCAACATTCTCAGGCCTTGGAATTGGTGGTCTTTAATGATAAAGTCAGCCCTCCCAGCCTTGGGTTCTTGGCTGGTTATGGGTAAGAATTTATTTAATAGTTAATAGTTTTAAGCTGCCACACAACCCAGCAATTCCACTTCTAGGCATCTATCCAAAGAAAGCAAAAACACTAATTGAAAAGGAAACTTGCAGTTGCTATGTGTACAGCAGCGCTATTTACAATAGCCAACATAAGTGTCAAAAAACAGATGAGTGGATGAGTGGATCAAGTAAATGTGGTATATATGCCATTTGTGGCAACACACATGGAGCTGGAAGGGATTATGCTAAGCAAAATAATCCAGGAGGAAAGATAAATGCTGGATATATGTCACTTTTATGTGGAATATAGAGAAATCAAACAAAGGGTCAAGGACAAACATTAAAACCAGTCCTTAAAAGATGACTGTAAATCTGAGGCATCCAGAAGGGGAGTGGGAGGGGTTGAATGGAGAGGGAGGAGCACAATGGGCTGTGGTGGAGGACTATGGGTGGTTTGTTGGTGAGAGAGCCGCAGTGACCACACCTGAGGGGAGAAATCCTCTACTATCAAAATATTTAGCAAGGATGTAAAACAATGGTAGTTCATTAAAAATTAAATAGCTTTGAGTTAACTGCACCATATAAGTTGAGGATTGGATCCTTTTATCGTCTTAGAATTATCAAATTTTATAGCTGAAATATCAAAATTTACAGATCTTTGATCTTTCATTTTTAAAAATGAGGAATCAGAGTCCCAAAGAGGTGAAAATGCCTTTGGTGAGTGGCACTGTTAATGACAGGACTAGAAGTTATCTTCCCAGCTTCTTTGCTGTAGTGTTTAAGCTTTGAAAATGCAAAAGAAAAAGGGTTACCTCATTTCTGCTTAGAATTCCCTCTTACCTTAAAAGATAGAGGATCAATTAGAAATCACAGTCTAAGCATGTCCTATGTTACCATTTCACCACATTCTGTTAATTAAATCCTAAGACATGTACATCTCCTAGACACTCATAGAAAGTTACACATTTCCCAGAATGATTCTCCGAAGAAATTATAGCCTACCCAGGATTTTATTATAAAAATGAATCTCAGAGAAATACCGTATTTTTGAAGAGAAAAGTGCTAGATGCAGAAAGTGTATAGCATTCAATTGCATTTTTACCAAGTATATATGTGGTTTAGTCATATATATGTGCTAGAATCGATTCAAGTTCATTGTATGAAGCTGTTAGCATTGCTTATTTTCAGAAGATTTGTGATATTTTAAAGGATTTTTCAAGTTTTTCATCTCTGTAATGTTAAAAATATTTTACAAAGAATATGAATTACCTTTTCATTTATAAAAAAAAACATTTATTCATCAAAGGGACAAATTTTAAACTTTGATAAGTTGGTCATGTCTTCTATGAAATATGAGGGGAAATGTTCTTTTTCTTTTAGATATGTTCTAGTAACAATATGTAACTGCTGAACACAATTTCTATTTAATTTTCTTTTCAGTATTATGGGATTATATGCATCAGTCGTCCTTGTGATTGGGAAGTTTGTCCGTGAATTCTTCAGTGGTATTTCTCACTCCATCATGTTTGAAGAACTTCCAAATGTGGATCGAATTTTGAAGTTGTGCACAGATATTTTTTTAGTCCGAGAGACAGGAGAATTAGAACTAGAGGAGGACCTCTATGCCAAATTAATATTCCTGTATCGTTCACCAGAAACCATGATCAAATGGACTAGAGAAAAAACCAATTGACACCTTAGGACACAGTCAAGTTAAAAATTGAATTTTTAGGGAAAAAAAGCACAATATCTCACAAGAGCTAAGCATTTCTACTTTGATGGAAATGGTTTCTCTTCTGACAGGAGGCCAAAGGAGTTGACTTCCTTTTGCAATCAAAGCTACCTTGCAAATTAAGGAGCTTTTGAAAAAAGTTATTTGTAATTCCATTTCTCTGAAATCAGGGCTACTCGCTTTATGTTTTAGTCAACAGTGTCTTGCATTCTGATTGATTATGTGAATGATTCATTTGCGGATCTCCTCCAGCAGAGAGACAGAAGAGAAGAATTGTGAAGGAAAGACAGTGCTTTCCTGAGTGGGGGTGCTTCCTGTCTCAGGAGATGTTGTGATGTGAAGGCAGCGTTGTCTCCTGTGGGGAAGCTGCTCTGAGGAGGACAGCTGGGCCCTCAGCGTACCCCCAAATATGCAACAGCAGCAGGAGGTTGAGAACTCCTAAACATATGTCTAAAGGGGAAAAGAGAGAGGGAGCTGATGACCCATGAGGAAGCAGGTGGAAGAATAAGCCTCATTCTAAGCAAAAAGATAACTTTAGTGACACTCTTACTGCCTTATCTTAACAGAAGACTAATAAGAAATCTTTCCATTAAACACCAGTGACTTCTCAGGAAAAAACAAAAAAGCAGCAAAATAAATATATGGACACCTGCTTTGTGGCAACCCAGCCAGTTACTCAATGGTAATGACTGATCCTCAGCTCCTCCTGAAACACAGACATGAAGTAGTAGAAAGTTTAAAAATGCCACCCAGGCGGATGTGGAAGACTTTGATTTTGTAACTCTGTAACTGGTCTCCGTCATGGTACTCTTCCATCTTTTCCCACCCCTTCACATGCTTTCCCCATTTCGATGATTTAAGGCAATGGTTTTTCCAGTATGTGACATTTTCCTTCCTGTTTTTCAGGTATATCAAAGAGTTTACATATTCCAATTCACATTTTTACATCTGAGACGGGTTTTTTAAGTTCATAGTTATGAAAGAAATATGTATATTGAGCTTGGGGGAATAAAAATGGTCTTTCTTAAATTATTATCATTGGTAATACAACTTCATTAAATAACAATGTAGCATGAAAATTTATGATTGAAATGTAGTTTTCATTCCATATTAAAATGCAGTTTCTGAGAAGAATCGTTGAATGGACTAGCCTATGTCAAAAATGATCCTATGTAGTTTGGGTTCAGGACTGATAAAATAAAGCACACCTTGCAAAGTTATTATAAGAATACTCTTCATTTTTGTCTTTTTGCGTGAAACAGCAAAGTGATTGTTTTCAATACTGTGTAGAAGGAGTCCAAAAAATTAACTGAGGTAAGAATCTACATCTTGCTGGTTTTATTGGGCATCTTCCTCATGTGGGTACTCTATATGAATAATATAAGCAGGAAGTAACAGGTAGCAAACTCATTTCCAAAGAGAACACAATTATAGTGAGTATGTGGCTTTAAAAATAAAAGTAACAGAGTTCAAATGATGTTCAGTATCTTTTAAAGAATTAGTGAATGTTTGTCCTGCAACTGGGAAAGCCAGCATACATCTACCTTGTGAAAATAAGTGCTTTAATCTTTGTAACAATAAAGTCAAACCACTTTGGGGAACTCACTGAATTGCATTCTCATTAATCTAGGACAGGAAGAATCATTGTTCATATTTCCGATTACTAATTCTTTCTTTTAAAAACTTCCACAGGGAATTTCCAGAGAGTACATTAAAGCACATTTAGGAAAGATAAGAAGTAGAAAAAATGCTCCTGAGAAAAAAAAATGTAAAGATCAAGGTTGTCATAATTGTAATACGCCTTAAGAAAACAATTGCCAGCGTTCAAAAAAAAAAATACCTTCTGATGTTGAATAGGGGGAGATATAAAAAGAAATAAAGAAAATGTGGACAGAAGTTCTCCTTTAGGAAGACATAACTAGAATGGAGTCACATAATGAGGTGGTTTCTATCAGCAGGTCATTTTCCTTCCTGAGTCTCACATGTCTGACATGAAGGGCTCAATAAGCTGTGACCAGTCGATCCTAAACCTCCAAAGAGTCTGCCATAGCCCCAGCAGATGTTTCTGCAGAAGCAACCTGCCACCTTAGGTTGGTTTTCTGGAGGCAGCCTGGGGGTGTGTTCCTGTGATTGACAGTGGTCAGCGAGGAAAGAAGATTTAAGCCGGACAAACTGAATTGCCCCTCAGCAGCAACTAGCTTCACCTACAGGACACTCAGGAGCTGGGGTAGTCCTTCTTGTCCCAAACAAATGCATGGCATCTGGATACCACCATCAGCAATTCACTGTCACAGCCTCCAAGGTAGTGGGGCTTTGCCTTTGATGAGGCAGCTCCCTGCAACAGGAGCTGATTGTCTCTGAAGGGTACAGCTAGCCCCTAAGAACAGAGTATGGATGTGCAGAGGGAATCCCAGGAGATGGCAGGATCCATCACTGTCTGTCCTTGGACCACTCAGACACACTGGTTCCTACAATAAAATTGTAATTTATTGTGTCATTGTCAGAGTAGAGTAGAAGGAAGGCGCTGCAGGCCTTCTGCTACAGCTGGTGTGGTGGTCACGTGTGCTCATCATACATCTGTTCTGGACCCCTCACCCTTACCAGCACCTCTGCAGATTGGGCAGTGAACCCACGGGGTGAGCCAGACACTTCCCTGAGGGTCCAGCATCCCGGTTACCAGCATTCCTCAGTTGCTGGCTCCTGCACTTTAGAAACCTCTTTATCAACCCATCTGGCCGTGGAGTGTCATGTCCTCCAGGAACCCCTGACACCAACATATTCTTCCCACCCCCTGTCCCTTGGCCTGGGTCTTTCACCCCCATGAGGAAGGTGCTCCTGTCCTTACCGAAACTAATTGTCCTTCTAGTTTTGTCATTTCCAAAGTAACTATTCTCTTTTTCCACTACTTTTCACATTGATTTCTGTTATTCTTTAGGTCTTCTATTTTCTTGATTGAATTTAGTTCATTTTGAAATACTGGATTATAGTTTTTGCCCACGTCATGGGCATATTTTTCTGGCAAATGTTTGTAACCTCTAAAAACCTGATGAGAATCTAGTACTGGGTTTATGCACAGTCTTTTCCGTTGCTCTCTCTGGCTCCTTCATGTGTTAGGCTAGTTTCCCGGCCTGGGGACACAGCTACTCTAGCCCTGGGCCTCCGGAGCACCCTCTGAAGTGCCCACATGACTGTTGCCTCTGAGCCTCCCTCCTCTGCTCTGCACACCAGTCTTCACATGGGCCCTCACTTCCCAGGGTGACTGTTCTTTGGGGTGGGGTGTGGTCTTGGGAGCATTTCAGTCTGTTCCTTTTAAAAGTTCACAGGCCTGAAAAGTTCACAGGCTGGCTGCCCGGGTTGGCCCTTTCAGCCAGTGCCCCGCTCCCACCCAGGATGGGGTGTGTACACCCCTCAGGGAGTGCCAGGAGTCCATGATGCAGACTGGGGCCCCGGTCTCAGCTCTGCCAGACCACCCACTGCTTCTCTCATCCTCCCCCTCCTTGGGTGGGGCCCCCACACATTTGTTGCTATCGCTGATTCTGTGGGATTTTTCCTGCTTACCTAGTTCTCATGTTTTTCAAGGAACAGAGAAGGAAGAGGGAGTGACTGAGAAAGCATTCAATTCCAGCTGCTAGGCCTTTACCTGCCCTACTTCCTCTAAGCAGGGTCTTTAAATACAATGTCCCACAAAGGAAGAATATATTTAATTTCACAAGTAGAAATATCTTAAATTGCAATTACTTGCTTAAAATTAATGATTTGGTATGAAGTTTTTCTAGTGTAATCAATGTACACAAAATCTAAGTCCCAGAGCCAAAATGTTTGAAACAAGAGACATTATTTTAATTAAATGGTTTTAATTAAAATACTATTTTAAGTCATAACTATTTGTGGTTATGTTCCTGTATGTTCTTTTTTAAAAAAGATTTATTTATTTATACAAGAACTGGGGTACAGGCCAGATGCGCGGGAGGGTGAGAGGATTCACCAGAGACAGAGTGGAGAACAGAAAAGGCAGACGGACTGAAATACACTGAGGGGAGCTGCAGGCAAGACAGGAGAGGTCTGCTGTGCCATGTGGGATTCTCGCCGGCCAGCCGGGATAGAACCCTTACTGCAGAGACTGCGGACAGCTTCACAGTGCAGTGCTCAACCACCTGCACCACCAGGGAGGCCCATGTTCCTATATATTCTTATTCATCAAGTTTGCCTCCTAGTAACCTATCTTGTTAGGATTTTCAAGGAGTGGTTAATAATCTTACTTACTGTCTCTTTGCTCTCCAGTTTATATATTTCTTCTCATGACTTTCTTATTTCATCATTTGAAAGTTCAATAGGTTTAATATTATACGCTTTTCCAGCTTTGTGCTGTATTTGGGACAGTGTGTGGTTGGCCTCTGCCAAACAAGCAGCTGACAGAGGAGGCCTCTCCATCACTCCTCCCTCAGATCTATGTCTATGGGGTTAAAGGTCTTCTCCTTTGTCACATTTGGGTATTCTCCTTTGAATGATCTAAAAATAGAATCCTTTCTTTTGCTGCTGTTCAGATGTGCAATTTGAAAATTAACGAGAGCCACTGCAATTACACAATAGTCATTTGTAGGCAATATGAAAGTTATTGGATCTTTGTTAAATTATTATCCTTTAATGATAAAAGTGCTTTTTCTAAGTTTGGAGTATTATACTTATAAAACTACTGCAGTTGAGATCTGCAGCATGATTTTCAGCCCCTCTGTTTTCTTTTGTGGGTGACTAAACTGTATACTGGAGGTTTTCATGGCTTTCTGAAAGAAAGGTGCGTATTAATAGCAGAAGTTGGAAATGGTAAAGGGAGAGAACAGAGTCTTGTGGAGGTGGGAGGAAGAAACAGAGGGGTTTCTGAAATCATCCCCTGACTCTAGACTAAGTTTGTTACAGTGTTCATAGAAAACTAGGTGAAAAAGCCATGCAAAATGGTCTTCTCACAACCAGACTTTTACTCTATCCAGGGAACCTGAGAAAGATTACTGGAGACAGGTGTGGGAGCTATTAGAAAATAATGCTAATAATAATAGGCAATGTTCAATTAGTATCAAGTCATTGTTATGTGCCAAACCCTGTGCTTAAAGCACAAGGAATCAGAGACAGAAAGAAACATAAACATAGATACCTGCTCACAGCACAGGTGGAGCCAGGACTTGGCTCATTTCCCATGGGAGCCCCAGTCTCTTGATGGAACCCCAATCTAGCCTCCATGTTTGTAGCCTTTGCTCCTACCCAGCCGAGCCCTCCTGGCCTGCCAATATGAGTATCCCCCCACTTGTCAGATCACTCTGATCCCTTAGGTCCCCAAATACCTAAAAAGTGTAATTGCTGTCAGGTTAGGTAGCATTAAACAATTTTTAATCAAGCCCATTATGTGCTTCCTGCAATATCTCCTTCCCAGGTTATTAAGTCTCTGGCTGGGAAATGGGTGATGACATATACTGCTGTCCATATAGAAGTTAAATGGAATTTCTCAAATAATGGAGAAGGAGGGCCAGGGAGGTGACTCTTGCCTATACCTCACTTGGCCTTCTCTGGAGCCAGAGAGGTCTGAGGTCAGAGCACCAGGTGGTGCTCTGAAAATGTAAGATAATATGCCGGTCCAAGTAAAACATGGATGACTGAATAATTCTCCAAGGAGTTTCAGACTCTCAGGTTTTCTTTAAAACTAAAATCTGATTTTCTGCCTAGGTCTTCCTTGTTCCTTGATGATTTTATAAATTAACTCAGATGAATAGAATAATAACTATAGATATGGGTTATATAGGAAAACATTACCATTTTCAATAACTTAATGGACAGCAATTTAATGTTATAACATTTCTATCACAATCAAAATGAGATGTGAGGAATTTTCTTTGATGGTGACATTGCTTAAATCTCCTATTGGCCCTCACTAGTTACTAGTACTAACAATAAGCATACATATATCAAAGCCATTAGTGTCAAAGGGAAAACAAACTGCCACTTTACTCCTGTCCCAAAAGAAGATCACATGCATCATTCATTTGGATAAGCCAAGCCAAGTTCCCTCTGTACTTTGGGTCACTTGCTTTCCACCCCATAAGGGAAGCACTTTTCTAAGCCAATGAAATCATCAACCACCCTTTGAGAACATTACAGTCAAAACACAAAGAGAAAAGAGGATACATTCCTTTCTAGAACAGAGGTTCTCTCTTTGTTTCTGACTGTGATGAAATTTCCAGAAGAATATTTTCATTGAAAGTGAGTCTGAGAGGCCTCCCTGGTGGTGCAAGGAGTTAAGACGCAACCTATGAAGCTGTCCAGAGCCTCTGCAGCACGAGTTCGATCCCCAGCCAGGGAACTGGCCACATGGTGCATCAGACCTCTCCTGTCTCGCCCGCTGCTCCCCTCAGCAGTGTACTTCGGTCAATCTGCCTGTTCTGTTTCCTACTCTCTCTCTCCGGTGATTCCTCTGACCCCCCGCATCTCTGGCCTGTTCTTGTGTGCATAAATAAAAAAATCTTAAATAAAAGAAGTGAGACTGAGGTGCTTTCTGACCTCTGGTTCACTAGATCCTCCTCCTTCACTGTGTCTCTCACAGAAACAACCACCACGTGTTAACATCTTAGGAGGCAGGCCTCTTACTAAAATCCACATAGATTTTAATGCTTGTAGCAAGCCCAAAGAATTAAGCAGGCATTGTTTTTCTTCATCTTACATATAAAAAATACTGAAGCACAGAGAGTTTAAATATTTTTCCCAGTGTAGCACAGCCACGGATAATAACCACCCATGCTTCCCACCAAACTTGGAATCACTATACTATGTAACCAACTCCCCAAATCAAACTTCTAGTTGCAAAGAAAACCACTATGAAAGTAGACAAAGAAAAATATCTGCACACCTGAAAGGTCATTCCCAAGTAACAAGATCAGAATATTAATTGTCTTGAGAATGGAGATTGCCTGAATGACAAGGTGATTTCTGTAGGAGTCTATTATTGAATAAAAATTACTAGGTGAACTAAACAAATGCTGTTTATCGGAATCAGAGACCTTCCATCCAGGCACAGGAGAGAGTAAGTGTGGCTTGCCTGAACTATCTCATCATATGCCCCACCAAGGATAGGTGAATCAATGACTGGAGGATGGACTCATTCCACCAGACATAGTAAAATAGTCATCATTTTATGTAGCTAAATTCCAACACATGCTCCTTTTTCAGTCACCAAGTCCTTATCATTTCTATGCATGCTTTTATTTCTAGACTTTTCTTCAATCAATCCCTGCAAAAAGCCATAAAACTCTATTAAGTAGTAACAGACTACTTAATAGTCTCCAGTATAATAACTAGAGCCCATGATATCCCACAGGATATATGCACTGAAATTTGTCCCACCAAAGGATGAAAAACACTCAAACATGTAGCCAAGATTTTCAGTAGCTTTTAAGTTATAATGGTTTTTAATTATTTGTGATTTCTCCAAATTCAGAAAATTTGTGGTTGTGGTAATTGAATAAATAAAATAGGCATGTTTTTTCTCATGAAGCAGAGATAATTAACTGTGTTCTGGATCTTGCCTGTAAAATCACACCTAAGAAATCCCTGAAATTTTCCGTAGTGAGATGTGTATTCTCAATCTGAGTAACATATTAGATAATCAAGAAGAGTTTGCAAATAAATGCAAATGTCCAGGTTAGCATTCACTTCATGGCTGCCAATCCAAATCTAAGGATGTAATGTCTTAGCAACTTGGGTTTTTAAAAAATCTTGAAGGATAATTCTAATTTTTAAACAAGGTTGAAATTACTGTCTCTGAACAATGCTTTCCTCATGGAGGTGATACTTTAGTAAAAAATGTGGGGGGAGGGCTAAATAGCACATTTTGAAAGCATCTGTTTTCTCTCCTGGGTTATGTAACCAACTATGAAGCAATAAGAAGGGGGAGTTAGTTGACACAACAAAATGTCAGCTGTACCCTTCACAAATACTAAAACTCAAGATGGATCACCAAACTAAGTATCTATCAATCACAATGTACTTCTAGGACATATACTTCTAGGACATAACAGAGGAGAAAACCTAGATGGCTTTGAGTATTACAATTACTTTTTTTTTTTTTTAGTAATGGAGTACCATTGTTTTATATCTTTGTTAATATTTTGACAATATAGCATTTCTCCCCTGAAGTGTAGTCACCATAGCTCTCTGCCTACCAAACACCTATAGCCCTCTACCACAGTCTTTTGTGCTCCCCTCCGTGTCCCTCTCCTTCCTTCTCTCTTTCTCCTTTGGATGCCTCACATCTATGGTCAGGCTTCAAGGGTTGGTTTTAAATTTTTTCTTTGCCGGACCTTTTGTTGACATCATTCAGTATTTCTCTTTCCTCCTGGCTTATTTTGCTTAGCCTAATGCCTTCCAGCTCCATCAATGTTGCCACAAATGACATCTGTTTATCTTTTTTTTGATTGCTGAGTAGTACTCCATTCTGTCCATACACCATATTTTCTTGATCCATTCACCTGGTTTTGGGTATTTAGGTTGTTTCCATATCTTGGCTATTGTAAATACTGTTGCTATAAACATAGGAGTGCAGTTTTCCTTTCCAATTTATGTTTTTGTGTTCTTTGGTTAAGTATGTATAAGTGGAATTGCTAGATCTTAAGGCAGATCCATTTTAAGTCTTTTGAAGAATCTCTACACATTTTTGACAGGTGCTAGACAAGTCTACATTCCCACCAATAGTGTAAGAGAGTTCCTTTTTCTCCACACCCTCACCAGCAATTGTTTCTGTTTTGTTTTGTTTTTTCATGTGCCATTTTCACAGGCGTGCAGTGGTATCTCATTATTATTTTGATTTGCATTTTCCTAATGATAAATAATGATGAACTTTGGAGAAGTGTCTTTTGGAAATGACTTTGTAAATACAACAACAAAGGCATAACCCACTCAACAAATAATTGATGGTGGATTGATCATTAGAAACTGCTTTGTGAAAAACAATGTCAAGAAATTAGAAGACAAATCACTTAAAACTGACAAAATATTTGCAAAAAAAATCAGTTAAAGGATTACATCCAAAATATACAATGAACTCTTAAAATTCAACAATAATAAAATAAATAACCTTATTTAAAATAAGGAAGCAAAGGCACCACACCTCAGATCATATAAGATGGCATATGAGCATATGAAAAGATGTTTTGACCTCACCATATGGCATCAGAGAACTTCAAATCAAAACACAATAAAAGGTGCTATAAACATAGGTGTGCAGGTGCCCTTTGGAATTACTGTTTCTGTGTCATTTGGGTAAATACCTAGGAGTAGAATTGCTGGATCATATGGAAGCTCTATGTTTAGTAGGTCAAGAAATCTCCACACAGATCTCCATAGTGGTTGGACCAGTTTGCACTCCCACCAGCAGTGCAAGAGAGTTCCTTTTTCTCCACAACCTTGCCAACATTTGTTGTTGCTAGTTTTTTTAATATGTACCATTCTCACTGGTGTAAGATGGTATCACATTATAGTTTTGATTTACACTTCCCTGATTACAAGTGATGTTGAACATTTTTTCATATGCCTGTTGGCCATTTGCATTTCCTCTTCAGAGAAGTTTCTTTATAGCTAAGATATGGAAACAACCCAAATGCTCAAAAATAGATGACTGGATCAAGAAGATGTGGTACAGGTCCTCCCCTGGTGGCGCAGCGGTTGAGCGCTGGGTTGCGAGGCTGCCCACAGCCTCTGCAGCACCAGTTCGATTCCTGACCACCGGTGAGGGTTCCACAAAAAAAAAAAAGAAGATGTGGTACATATACACAATGGAATATTACTCAGAAATCAAAAAAGATAAACACATGCAATTTGCAGCAACATGGATGGAGCTAGAAGGGATCATGCTCAGTGAAATAAGTCAGAAAGAAAAAGAAAAATACCAGATGCCCTCACTCATAGCAGTAATTTAGAAAACCTAAATAAGAGACCAGGAAAAAGACTAATCAATGCAAAGTAATAATCAAAATCAACAAGCAACTATAAACCAGAGACACACTGGGGGAAGGGTTAGGGAGGGGCAGGGAGAGGAAGAACTAGAGTCAAAATAAGGGGGGGGTGCAATTGCATGGGTAATATAACCAAAATGAAAATGCATACATTGTACAAAGATGGAAAATGATGTAAGAATTATATAAAATAAAATATTAAAAAAAAACACAATGAAAGGGCCTCCCCGGTGGCACAGTGGCTTGAGTGCAGTGCTGTGAAGCTGTCCACAGCCTCTGCAGAGCGGGATTGATCCCAGCCGGCAGGGGAGATACCCACATGGCGTGGCAGACCTCTTCTGTCTTGCCCGCTGCTCCCCTCAGCAGTGTATTTCAATCAGTCTGCCTGTTCTGCTCCCTGTTCTGTCTCTGGTGAATTCTCTCACCCTCTGGTACCTCTGACTATACCCCAGCTCTTGTATAAATAAATAAATCTTTAAAAAAAAAAAAACTACACAATGAGAATCTGCCAAGATGAAGACAGAGTGAAGACACCAGGTTCACTTCCCCCACATATTTACAACAAAATTACACTTTAACAAAGACAACACTACTTGAATCATAAATGGACAACTAGTATATGCATAAGGAATGACAGCCCAGTGGAGAAGGATAAGAAAAGTTGTGATTAAACTACTTTTGGAGAGATACTAGGTCAGTTCAACCTATGAGAGAGAAGGGAAGCTGTTACAAAGAGCCTCTTTGCTGTTGTTAACTTTAGGACACTAGTGGGGACTATAAAACTCAGAGGCTGCAATGGAAAAGGTGGTGCACAGAGTTTGTTTTGCACAGAGAGTACAACATGGAAGAATTGTGGAAGTAATGATGTGAGTGGCGATTGTCAATGGGAGCCTATGGCCCCTAAACAAGAACGGTTGGAACTTTAACTGGTGAAGAAAGTCAGATTGAATCACTGTGTCTCCTTAAAGAAGAGGTTATTTGCAATCTAAAGCTGTGATATGTGAAATACCTGCCTTACATTTGTTAGGTGAAGAGTATGTCCTGAATGAACTCCACCCACTAATGTTTTATGAATTCCACTCCCACCTCCATGACAAAGAGATCCCAGGCACCAAGGATTACAAATCCCATCAAAGCCATGAATCTGCCATGATCCTTGTCTTCCAAAATGGGGGATCGCTGGTAGCTAAGGGTGGAGTTAAGCAGCCACACTTGGTGTAAAACCAAACATATGTGGACCTGCTCTCTGTTGGTTTTTTGCTTGCCTTCAGCATGCTCGAAGGAAAACCAGCTCGGATAGGATTATTGGTAAAACAATTAATATCTGTCACGAGTGCTCACTCTCTCCCTGGTGCCTCCTTCTTTTCATTTCCCGCTTATAGACATATTAATAACCTTTGTATGTGTTCTTGCAGTTGCATCTTGTTCTAAACTTTTTTAAGTGCACAGATGAGGACTCACACTCAGGACATTTCATTTACTTTTGGGTTGTCCTGACCAAAGTGAAAATAACAACCAAATACTGTCATTAGCCAGAAACCAGAATTTGTAGAATCTGGATCATAAAAACAAGAGCAAAGACCCCAGACTATAGCTTTGTACTCAAAAGACAAAGAAAATTATCCTCAACTTGTGACCCTGTCTCAAATAGAATTCCCATCTGGTGGGGAATAAGGCTAACATAAAAATGTTCAAAGCATGGGGCCTCCCCAGTGGCGCAGCAGTTGAGCACTGGGTTGCAAAGCTGCCTGCAGCCTCTGCAGCTCTGATTTGATCCTTGGCCGCTGGGCGAGGGGCCCACATGGCGCGACAGACCTCTACTGCTGCCCGCTGTTCCCATTAGAAGTGTACCTCGTCACTCTGCCTGTTCTACTCTCCGCTCTGGCTCTGGTGAATTCTCTCACCCTCCTGCACCTCTGACTGTACCCAGTGCTTGTATAAAATAAATAAATAAATAAATCTTTAAAAAAAAAACAGTTCAAAGCATTGTCCTCACCTTTGGCATAAGGGAGGAGATCATGGTGTATCCTCACTATACAACTTGGATACCATAATACTTTGGGAAGCTTGAACTCATGTTCAGTGGAGGCAACCTTTAGGTTACTTATTACTCTCATTCCTGCCTGTTATCTCTAACAAGCACCACTAACATGGTCATATGTGCAGGCACAGAGGCATCAGTCTATGAAATAATAGACATTTAAATATCCTGCATAAAAATATTATGTTTATATTTGAAGGGAGGTTATAAGCCAACTTTCAAGAAAAGAAGCAAAAACTCCCCATACAACCCATGAAAATTAAATGAAGAGAAAAAAGAACATACCACAAATGCTGGAGAATAAAACCTGAGTGGAATCTGCCTAATGAGGAGTTTAAGGTAATTTATAACTATACTTGTCAAATTAACAAAACAAGGATGATAAAAATAAATACAGAAACGCACACAAAATTAAAGAAATATGAAACTTCTACAAATAGAATTAATGGAATTAAAAATTACTATAACTGGATTTAAAAATACAACAGAAGACTCAACCCTAGACAAATGTAAGCAATGGACACACATGCAACAAGAAAAATGAAAAAAGGAAAATAAATAAAAGTAAACAGTATAAAAGTTATTCAGAATAACCTAAAGAGATATTACACCTGTATCATGGGGGAGGGATGTCTCAGAAGGAAACATGAAATAAGAAGGCAAAGAAAAATTGAAGGATTTACTGCTGAGAACCACCTTAATCCTGGAAATGAACCAGATATCCTGATCCAAGATGCCCAAAGAGTTTCAAACAAAATACCAGAATGGAAATGGTGGAGCAACATGGCAGCAAGGAGACACTGCGAGTAAGATCTCCCATTAAAAAAAAGTTAATAGGGAGGAAAAGCAGCAGATCCCAGTGAGAACTGGGACACGGAAGATAAACGAACGGACTCCAGCAAACTACCCGAAGAAAAAAGTTGCCATAAAAGAGGACTAGAAGGGAGGAAAGCGCAGAACTCTGCTACCCTCCCCCACCCACAAAGTCGGCACTCTCCGACCAACAGAAAGGAGGAAAAAAACAAACTAAAACGACCAACAAGAACAAACTATGCATCAAGCAGGACTGGGAGTGGAAAGGAACTATTTCAGCCACCACACCCTGTGAACAGGAGCTGTGGAGAACCCTGCAGGATTAGCCGCAGCAGTGAGTGAACGGCTCCAGGCGCCATTAGAGAACAACAAAGACCCCCGAAGACCGGCACACAGCCCCTGGCCGGCCTGTAAGCTTGCGTGGAAAAGCAGAGCGCTTGAAAAGCAAACGCAGATCACAGCTGCCCAGGTCCCCGCGCCTGCGACCTAGGCTTGCAGGGAGACTCACGGAGGCCCTCACTGAAGTGAAAGTCACTCACTGAGTAATCAGGAACCAGGCGCCCAGGCACGGGAGTGGGGTGCAAAAGGCGCCATTCCTGCGGCCACTGAACTGGGCTACAGCTGGCATCCTGGACCTGAGGGCTTTGGAACTGAGACCTGGGGCACGAAATTCGGGGCATGGGTTCTCCACGACGGTGGGACACAAGGCAGACACAGCACCCCAAAGCCGTTGAGGTTTACTCTACCATTACCGCTCTGTTCCCTGTCCCATGGGGTGAAAAAACAGGCCCCCAAGGACAATAGGAGAGATCTCTGGCACCATCTAGCAACCAGAAAAAAAAGTCACTAACACCCCATAGAACGGGGAAATTTCTTCAGAAAAGACTGCTTGAAAAGGGCAGAAGGCTCCCGGAGGAGCCAGTGGCCAGCTGGGAAGTTAGCCCACACCAGGCCCCTTCCGACCAGCAGTCTTAGCCCACAGGGGGAGCGGGCACCCACGGCCAGGGCAGACCGAGCACGCAGAAAAGTGTGCCTGAGACCGGATGGGCATGGACTGCGTCCTGCATCACCATTTTAAAACAGGGACATTTCTTCAGTAAAGACTGCCTGAAATCAGCAGAAAGCCCCCTCAGAAGCCAGAGATGGCTCCTGGAGGAGCCAGAGGGGAGCAGAGAAGTTCACCCAAGATGCCGGCCAGTGCCAGCAACACAGTGTCCCAATGCATACGACAAATTAGAAAACAGACAGTAGGGAGTAGAAGAACCACATGCAACCAAACAACTCCTCAGGAAAAAAGCACAGCACAAAAAGAAAACCAACCCCAGATTGCAACGACAGTAACTTGGAAGAACTTCTGAGCCTTCCAGAAGACAATTTAAAATTGCCATGATTAAAAAAGTGACAAAACTCATAAAGGAAAACAATGATATGAGAAAAATAATCAACGATCAGAAGAATGAAATTGAGTCCCTAAAGGGGGAAGCAAAAGAAACGCAGATCAAAGAATTAATGGAGGAACTAAAGAACTCTGGGAAAAGCAATGAAAGCAGAATAGATGAAATGGAAGAACGAATAAGTACTCTTGAAGACACAGAAAAAAAAAAAAAACAGAAAAGGAAAGAGAAGTACGAAGGAAAAAGACCGAAGAAAGACTTCGGGAACTATCTGCCTCCATGAGGAAAGGAAATATAAGAGTTATAGGAATTCCAGAAGGAGAGGAGAGACATGTAGGAACAGAGAAAATATTCCAGGAGATAATTGAAGAGAACTTCCCAAATGTGAAGAAGGAGTTGAAAATTGATGTACAAGAAGCAAGAAGAACACCAAACTTCCACGACAAAAGGAAAAATACAGCAAGACACATAGTAGTAAAGCTCCCAAGAATCCAGGACAAGGAAAAAATAATGAAGCTGACAAGAGGGAAGAAAAAGATAACATTCAAAGGAAAACCAATCGGGCTGACATCAGACTTCTCTGAAGAAACACTACGGGCAAGGAGAGAGTGGAGGGACATGTCAACAGACTCCAAGAAAACAGATGCCAGCCAAGAATACTCTATCCCACAAAGCTCTCCTTCCTC
The DNA here is from genome assembly GCF_014898055.3 of Talpa occidentalis. NCBI lineage: Eukaryota > Metazoa > Chordata > Mammalia > Eulipotyphla > Talpidae > Talpa > Talpa occidentalis. The sequence continues at coordinate 50,468,079 of NW_023601322.1, read as the reverse complement.
TATGAAGAAAGAATAAGGACCTACCCAGACCAACAGAAACTCTGGAATTTCATTACGACTAAACCCCCACTCCAAAAAATACTACAAGGAATCCTAAAGCCAGAACCTCAGAGGGACGAATAACAATGAAAGAAGGCCAAAAAAAAAAAAAACGTTATTAAAAGAATAAATAAATAAAATCAAAGGAAAGACAAACACAATGGCAAATACAGATGCTCACATATCAATATTAACTCTAAATGTAAATGGACTAAAGTCTTCAATAAAAAGACACAGAGTTGCAGCCTGGATTAAGAAACAAAACCCAACCTTTTGCTGTCTCCAGGAAACACATTTAGCTACAAAAGATAAAAATAGATTCAAAGTTAAAGGATGGAAAACAATCCTACAAGCAAATGGACCAAAAAAGAAAGCAGGAACAGCTATAATTATATCAGATAAAACAGATTGCAAACTCAAAAAAATAAAGAGACCCCAAAGGTCACTAGATTATGATCAAGGGGACAATACTTCAAGAAGAAATAAAATTCATTAACATATACTCACCAAACGAAGGAGCACCAAAATATATCAGACAACTGTTGTCCTCTCTGAAATCAGACATCAGAGAAAACACATACGTAGTGGGAGACTTCAACACACCACTATCAACAATGGATAGATCAACAAGACAAAAAATAAGTAAAGAAACTAAAGCTCTAAATAAGGACCTAGAGCATTTGGGCTTAACAGACATCTATAGAACACTAAACCCCCAAAAAAACGGAGTACACATTTCTCTCAAGCGCACACGGATCATTCTCCAGGATCGATCACATACTGGGGCACAAGACAAACATCAACAGTTACACCAAGATTGAAATCATACCAACCATCTTTTCTGACCATGAAGGCATCAAACTAGAAATAAACCATAAAAAGAAGGCAAGGAACTATCCTACCTCATGGAGATTAAAAACCACACTACTGGAAGACCACTGGACTAATGAGGAGATCAAAGAAGAAATTAAAAAATTCTTTGAATTGAATGACAAGGAGGACACCAATATCCTAAATGTATGGGATGCAGCAAAAGCAGTAATAAGAGGAAAATATATAGCAATAGAAGCTCACATCAAAAAACAAGAAAGAACTCAAAGAAACAACCTAATCTCGAAGCTCAAAAATCTAGAAGAAGAACAACAACAAAAAAAAAACCAAAACCAGTAGAAGAAAAGAAATAATAAAAACCAAAGCAGAAATAAATGAAATTGAAACTAAAAAAACAATCCAAAAGATCAATGAAACCAAGAGCTGGTTCTTTGAAAAAATCAATAAAATAGACAATCCCCTAGCCAGGCTCACAAAGGAAAAAAGGGAGAAAGCACAAATAAACAGGATCATAAATGAAAGAGGAGAAATCACAACGGACACAGCAGAAATCAAAAGAATAATCAGTAACTACTATGAACAGTTATATGGAATCAAGCTCAACAATCTAGAGGAGAAGGACAAATTCCTACAACTCTACAATCACCCAAAGCTAGATAAAGAAGAAATAGAACACCTAAACAGACCAATTACAAGCAGCAAAATTGAAATGGTAATCAAAAACCTCCCCAAATGGATTTACAAATGAATTCTAGGACCTGATGGATTTACAAATGATTTCTACCAAACATTCAGAGACGAATTAGTGCCTATCCTTCACAAACTCTTCCAAAAAATTGAGAAGGAAGGGACAATACCAAACACATCCTATGAAGCCAACATTACACTAATACCAAAACCAAACAAGGACAACACAAAAAAATGGAAAACTACAGGCCAATCTCCCTAATGAACACTGATGCAAAAATCCTCAATAAAATTTTAGCTATCAGAATCCAACAATGTATCCATAAGATAATTCACCACGACCAAGTAGGATTCATTCCAGGGACACAAGGATGGTTTAACATCCGAAAATCAATCAACATTATCCAACACATCAACAAAAAGGAATATAAAAACCATATGATAATATCAATAGATGCTGAGAAAGCTTTCGACAAAGTACAACACCCATTCATGATAAAAGCCCTTGAAATTCTTGGGATACAAGGAACATACCTCAACATCATAAAGGCCATCTATGACAAGCCAACAGCCAGTATCATTCTCAATGATGAAAAGCTGAAAGCAATTCCATTAAGATCTATAACAAGACAAGGATGTGCATTCTCACCACTGCTTTTCAATATAATACTGGAAGTCCTAGCCAGAGCAATAAGACAAAAGAAAGACATACAAGAATCCAATAGGAAAAGAAGAAGTCAAACTATCACTATTTGCAGATGATATGATAATATACATAGAGAACCCCAAAAACTCCACAGAAAAACTAATTCAACTCATCAATCAGTTCAGTAAAGTGGCAGGAAACAAAATCAACACACAAAAGTCAGTAGCCTTCCTATTCACAAACAATAAATCTGAAGATGAAGAAATTAAAAAAACCATCCCTTTTATTATCAAACCAAAAAAAAATCAAATATTTGGGAATAAATCTAACAAAAGAAGTAAAGGACCTATACAAAGAAAACTATAAAACACTGTTAAAAGAAATAGAAGAAGACACAAAGAAATGGAAAGACATCCCCTGCTCATGGATTGGAAGAATAAACATTATTAAAATGGCCATCCTACCAAAAGCAATATAAAGATTCAATGCTATTCCAATAAAAATTTCAATGTCATTCTTCAAAGAAATAGAACAATTATTGATGAAATTCATATGGAATCACCAAAAACCCCGAATAGCCAAAGCTCTCCTGAAAAAAAAGAAGGGAATGGAGGAATCACACTCCCAGACTTCAAACTATACTACAAAGCCATAATCATCAAAACTGCATGGTATTGGAACAAGAACAGACATACAGACCAATGGAATCGAATAGAAAATCCAGAAATAAACCCACAGAGTTATGGTCAACTAATCTTTGACAAAGGAGCAAAGACTATGCATTGGAGCAAAGAAAATTTCTTCAATAAATGGTGCTGGGAAAACTGGGTCGCTACATGCAAAAGAAAGAAGCTTGACCACTACCTCACACCATACACAAAAATCAACTCTAAATGGATTAAAGAACTAGACATAAGACCTGAAACCATAAAATACATAGAAGGAAATATAGGCGAAACACTGCGTGATATGCACATCAAAGAAATCTTTACAGACAATCACCCAAAGCAGTGATAGTGAAGGCAAAGATCAACAGCTGGGACTACATCAAATTAAAGAGCTTCTGCACAGTAAAAGAGACAATAACAAAAGCAAAGAGAAACCCCACAGACTGATAGAACATTTTTGCACACAACACTAATGATAAAGGACTGATCACAAAAATCTGCAAAGAGCTGATGAGACTCAACAACAACAAAGAAAATAATCCTGTCAAAAAATGGGCAGAAGAGCTAAAAAGAAACTTCTCTGAAGAGGAAATACAAATGGCCAACAGGCATATGAATAAATATTCAACATCACTCGTAATCAGGGAAATGTAAATCAAAACTACCATGAGATACCATCTCACACCAGTGAGAATGGCACATATTAAAAAAACTAGCAACAACAAATGTTGGCAAGGATGTAGAGAAAAAGGAACTCTTCTGCACTGTTGGCGGGAGTGCAAACTGGTCCAACCACTATGGAAAGCTGTGTGGAGATTTCTGGACCTACTAAACATAGAGCTTCCACAGGATCCAGCAATTCCACTCCTAGGTATTTACCCAAAGGACACAGAAACATCAATTCCAAAGAGCACCTGCACCCCTATGTTTATAGCAGCACTGTTTACAATAGCTAAGCTTTGGAAACAGCCCAAATGCCCAAAAATAGATGACTGGATCAAGAAGATGTGGTACATATACACCATGGAATATTACTCAGCAATCAAAAAAGATAAACACATGCAATTTGCAGCAACATGGATGGCGCTGGAAGGGATCATGCTCAGCGAAATAAGCCAGAAAGAAAAAGAAAAATACTGGATGGTCTCACTCATAACAGGAATCTAGAAAACTTAAATAAGGGACCAGGAAAATGAATAACTGTAAGAAAATGAAAATCAAAATCAACAAAAAACTATGAACCAGAGACACTCTATGAGGGGGTGGGTGCGGAGAGGGGAGGGGAGGGATTGGGGTCAAAATAAGGGGATTGCAATTGTATGGGGAATATAAAAATAAAATTTATTAAAAATAAAGAAAGAAAGGTAAGGAGCTTAACTGACAACAAAATTTAAAAGAATATATCAACACAAGTTGGACATGGACAGATAAAGGGTGATTATAAAACAATAATAACAAATCTAGAGGGAACAAACACCTAAATTATAGAGGAGGAGGGTAAAAATGTGAATCTCAATGAGTTTGATCAGATACATATTGTAAAATGGGCTGCAAATATCCCATCATACACAAACAAAAATCAATAAAAGTAAAGCATAATACATGGAAATGGAACCTAAACAAAACATATAATGGAGGTGTCAAAATATTTATAAGGACAAATTTTAAAATATTGTAAAAACAAATAACAAAATGGCAATAAGCACATATGTCTTAATAATCACCTCAAATATAATTGGTTTGAATTTGCAAACTACAAAATATACAGTTGCTAAATGGATTTCAAAAAATGTCCCACCTGCTTTTATAGGAAACTCATCTTATAACCAAAGACAAGCAGACTTAGATTTAAGACTGGAAAACAATCTTACATGTAAATGGCAATCAAAAACATCAGGAGTAGCTCTATTTATATGAGAGAAAAATGATTTGCTGTTGGAAAAAAAGTAATGAGAGAGTCAAACATTACATTATAATTAAAGGCATAATACAACAAGAAGAAATAAATTACAAATTTCTATGTACCAAATGTTGGCTCACCAAGATATATAAAGCAAAAAATAAAAGTAAAGAGAAATACTGACAATAGCATAATACTGTTAGGGAACTTAATATAGCACTTACAACTGTAAATATATCACAAGGCAATGACTAAATAAGGAAACAATAGCCTTAAAAAGAGGAGATAATCAAATGGGTTTAAGATATATCTACAGAGTGCTCTAAGTAGAAAATACAACATATGCTATTTTTTTCATGTGCACCATGGAACATTCTCAAGACTTTATGTAACACAAGTCAATTATCAAAAAAGCTATGAAAATTGAAATCATATAAAGTACTCTTTCAACTATAATGTCATAAAGCTAGAAATCAACTATTAAAAAATTTAAAAATGAATATATGAAGACTAACATGATGCTTAATAGCTATGGAATTCAAGAGGAAATTAATCCAAAACACACACACACAAAAAAAAATACCTTGAGATTAATGAAAACAAGCATACAAGCATCAGAATTTACGGAATGCAGCAAAAGCAGTTTTAAGAGAGAAAATAATTGCAATACAGGTTCACATTAAGAAGCAAGAAAATTCACAAACAACTTAATATCACACCTAAAGCAACCTGAAAAAGAGGAACAGGACCCAATGTTAGTAGAAGGACATAGTAAAAATAAGAGAGAAAATAAATGAAATAGAAACCAAAGAAAACAAACAAAGTTGATAAAACTAAGAGTTGATTCATCAAAAGAAGATAAACAAAAGTGACAAGCCTTTAGTGAGGCTAATAAAAAAATAGAAAAAAAATTAATCAACATAATAAGAAACGAAAGAGGAGAGATTACCACAAATAGCATAGAAATACAAAGCATCATAAGATTGCTATGACAACTATAGGCAAAAATAATTTTTGATAACTTAAAGTATGGACAAATTAGTTTACCAATAAACAAATAACAGAAGAAGAGTTGAATGAAATCAAACACAATCATGGAAACTTAAGCAATAATCAAAAATTTCCCAAAAAATAAAAACCCAGGACTTACATAGCTTTATAAACAAATTCTGTCAAATGTTTAAGGTAGAAGTTCTGCCCATCTTGCCCAAATTGTTTTTAAAAATCTACAAGAGTACTCTTTAATATATTTTTTTGATGCCAATGTGACCCTAATCCCAAAACCGGACAAAGGTAACAGGAGCCAAGAATACTATGAACCAATATCCCTCACAAATATCACTGCAAAAATCGTTAACAAAAGGGGCCTCCTTGGTGGTGCAGCAGTTAAGCTCTGGGTTGCGAAGCTGCCCACAGCCTCTGCAGCGCCAGTTCAATCCCCTGCTGCTCCCCGGCCTCCAGAGGAGAGTCCCACCTGGTGCACAGACCTCTCCTGCCACCCGCTGCTCCCCTCAGCAGTGTGCCTCGGTCCCTCTGCCTGCTCTGCTCCCTGCTCTGGCTCTAGTGAATTCTCTCACCTTCCCGTGCTTCTGACTGTACCCAGTGCTTGTATAAATAAATAAATAAATATTTAAAAAAATCTTTAACAAAATACAGTAAACTGAGTCCAACAATACATTACAAAGATTATACATCATGATCAAGTAGATGTTCCAGAATGCAAGGAGGGCCTAATATAAATAAATCAATGTAACACTTAACATCAACAAAAGAAAATATAAAAATCATGTGAAAATATCAATAGATGCAGACAAAGCATTTGATAAGATTCAGCACCCATTCATAATCAAAGTTACCATATGTATGGTAACAGAAGGAAAAACTTCTTCAATAAAATAGAGGCCATATATCACAAACTTAGAATCAATACAATCCTTAATGGTGAATAAACAAAAACTTTCCCTGTAAGATAGGAAATAAGGAAAGAATCCCCATTGTCACCACTACTGCTTCATTTAGTTTTAGAGATATTCGTTAAGACTATTAGACAAACACAGGAAATAAAGGGAATCAGAAAATGAGCAAAACTATCATTACTTATAGATGATATGATAGCATATATAGAAAACCATAATTCTACCCCAAAAGCACATATTAAAAAGACCCCTAACAACAAATACTGAAGAAGACACAGAGAAAGAGGAATATTATCACACTATTGATGGAAGTGAACTGGTGCAGCTATTTTGAAAAACAATCAAATTTACTTGAAAAAGTTAAAAGTAGAAATATGATAAGACACAGCAATCCCACTCCTGGCCACATATCTGAAAAAGGATACCATCAAGTCAAAAAATTATATTCTTTACAAAGTTTAGGGCAGCATTATTTATAGTAGCTAAGACATGGAAACACCATCCACTGATAGAGGGTTGGATCAAGAAGATGGGTATATTATCATATTGGAAAACTCTTCAGTCATAAGGAAAGATGAAATATTGCCAACCACAGAAAAATGGAAAGAGTTTAAAGGAATTATGCAAAGTGAAGTCAGGCAGAGTGACAAATATTGGACATCTACATAGATATTTAACAGGGCAAAATAGTTATAAAAACTGGCAAACACTAATAACTGATGTGAGGCTTCTGAGGTTGGGGGGAGGTAGAGCAAAAATGAGTCAAGGGGACCTAGGGGATGAAGGCAGGAGAAAACAGTGATTTAACTTTCCTAATCATTAGTTTTCTCACCAGTAAAATAAGAAAAAAAGAATTTCTGCAGTTTTATAAAAATGATGACTGACAAGGGAGGTCTCTAGGCTCAGAACCAAGCAGCCAATAATTGGAAATGTCTGGTAATTGTCATTAATACAGGATAATAAATGAGGCAGAACCAGCAGCCCAAGTCTGCCTCTGAGCTAACTAAAAGCGGCAATGAGTCACCCGCTTGACACTGGTTCAGTAACACTGAACCCTCTCAGACCTCATGTGAAATTACTCCACTCCCACTGGATTATACCAGAAATGATTTTGAAAAGAAAAATAACTTTGTTATCCTTAACTAGAGAGAATGCCTAAAGGCAAGCACCGCTGGAAAAGCACAATGCCGTGAAGCTTTGCTAAAGAGTGGATCATTTCTTCAACTTCATTTTGACACATAGAGTACAGAAGAGCAAAAAATATGAAAAGGTAAGAAAGGGGAATCTGGAGTCACACCATGAAGTACATTATCTAGGGATGGTGACTCGAGGGCCTGTACCAGTGCGGAATACCTCTCTATTCCTTGGGCCTGCCCTCACTTTTCTATAGGATGCAATATAGAATTTCAATATACATAGTGCAATACACAAAAGTATATTCAAAATATAAAAGTTAGAAGCAATAGTGACCTTTAATCAGACTTAAAGTCATAACATAAGTCCATATAATCCAAGTGTGAAAAACAGATACTTAAAACCTTACCAAATGAAATTGTATTTTAGTACTAGCGTTTTTCATAATGCATTCATGTCTTGGTATTTTTGATACAATCTTAACCACAGCAAGTTTCTTCCTGCAGAATAGAGGCAGACTGATCTGTGGGAAGTTCTGAAGTCACCTCTCTTGACTTGTGGAGACTTTGGCTCATGGACTGTTCAGCTGGGTTGCTCCATGCAGTATGATTTCCCCTCCCTGGTCCAGAGAGACTGCCCAGAAGCTGACCTCTCAAGCTGCCAGCACATATGCAGAGTGCTTCCCAGGCCAGACCAACCTAAAACACTAACGATACTTTAGGGAACTGTACACCAGTGGTATTAAATTATGTTTATGTTGCTCCATGGCACCCAAACTAATGCAAGGCAGTGAAAAATTTATGAATTTTGCAGATGGCTGCATCTCACATTGTCCAGCACTGCCCTGAACCTGCAGCAGTTAATAACTACCAGCTTTTGTCCTGCATTGCACTTGGAATGAAAAATGTAAAAACAGGAAAAAAAAAAAAAACTCAGAAAAGATAGTAGAGTCAGAAAAGAAGAAAATATCTCTGATATCAGTCATATGCTGAAAACAGTCTTTCTACGAATGGGCAGAGAAGGACCCTTACAGATGACAGTCACTTAGGAGGTTAACCATGCACCAGGTCACCTCCCTAAATCAAGGTCTGGCTATAAAAGCACACTGCAGTCAAACAGGCTCCATAGAAACATGAATAAGTTAAGGTCAAAAAGTTCATGAGGAAGAGGTACAACATGAACCATCAGACTCAGGATGGCTGTATGGACCTCTCATGAGAATAACCTAGGGACTGAGAGAATGCAATGACCACTAAAAGAGAAATTACAACAGACAGTTCAGAAATACAGGGGATCATAAGACATTACCACAAACATATAATGCCAGTAATTGAAAAAATCTAGATGAAATGGACAAATTCTTAGAAATATACAACTCTCCAAGACTGAACCTAAAAGAAACAGAAAACTTGACAAGCCCAATCATGAGCAAGGAAATTGAAACACCCGTCAAAAGACTCCAAAAATAAATAAAATAATCCAGGCCCAGATGACTTCACTAGTAAGTTCTACCTGCCACCTTGCAGAGCAGCAGTGTTGGGAGTGGTACAGGATGAGAGAGATCACTCAAAATCCCAGTGGGTTAATGAGAAGCCTAGAGGGACTATACCAAGAAAGTTCAGGCCCAAACCAAGGGCAATGTTGTATTTATTTAGAACCAGATTCAGAGAAGAAGGGCAAGCATGTGGGGAATGTACAGGCATGGGGATGTGTTATCTTCTGGTGCAAGTTAGGGTGGATTGACTACGGCCTATTGCTTGGAGGGACTCCATAGTTCCTGCTACTCAAAGGATACTATCTCTAATTCTGTTCTTACCCAACTTTCTGCTAATCTTTTTAAGGTATGTTAATAGATCTTGCTAATCTAGCCATAATGTCTGCCTGCTGTTTTCAGCAAATACTGGCCTCCCAGTATGTTCCTCATATGAGGACTTTTGCCCCAGTGAGAGATCCCTTGCCTGACTATACATTTAGCTTGGCCAGCAGACAGTCAGACAATAGCTCTGAGAACAAGAAGTGTTAGGGATCCTATATTACCAAACCTCCAAAGATGGTTCTCAAACTCTCCCAAATAATAGAAAAATAGGAAAAGCTTCAAAACACATTTTATGATACCAACATCACTCTGATACCAAAACCTGACAAAGACTCACACACAAAAAAAGAGAAAATTTCAGAACAATTTCCTGATGAACATAGATGCAAAATTCCTCAACAAAATCTTACTAAACTGAATTCAACAATATGTATCAAAAGGCTCATGCATCATGACCAAGTGGCATTTATTGCAGGGACACAGAGATGGTCCAACACCCAAAAATCAAACAACATAATTAACCACATCAACAAAAGGAAAGATAAAAATTATAAATTAGATGAATAAAGAGAAAGCATTTGATAAGACTCAATATCTGTTTATGATAAAACCCCTCCAAAAACTGGGTATAGATAGAACATTCCTCAACATGATGAAGGTCATGTATGACAAACCCACAGCAAATGTAATGGTGAAAGACTGAAAGTTTTTTCTGTAAGACCTGGTATAAGACAAAGATGCCGACTTTCAAAACTACTATTTAACTTAGTATTGGAAGTCTTAGCTAGAGCAATCAGGCAAGACAAATATATAATAGGAATCCAAATTAGAAAAGAAGTAAAATTATCACTATTTGCAGATAATATGATGATATACATAGGTAACCCTAAATCTTCAAAAAGAAAAACTAATTGAAACCATAAATCAATTCAATAAAGTGGAAGGGTACAAAATCAACTTGCAAAAATCAGCTGCATTTCTATATATAAATGAGTTAGAAAAAAAAAATAATGAAAAAACAGTCCCATTCACAACTGCAAGGAAAATGAATTAAATAACTTGGAGTAAAGTAAACAAAGGAGGTGAAGTGAAAACTATGACATTACTCAAAGAAATGGACACACAAAAAATGGATAGATAGTCTAAGTTCTTGGATTGATAAAATTAACATTGTTGAAATAGTTATCCTATCCAAAGCAATATATTGATTCAATCCTTATCAAGACTCCAGTGGTATTCTTAAAATAAATAGAACAAGCAATACTAAAATTCATACAAAATCACAAAATACCCTGAATAGCCAAAATAATCCTGACAAAAAAAGAGGAAATGTGTCAGTGTCACATTGCCAGATTTCAAAAGACACTATAAGGCTATAGTAATAAAAAATAATATGATTCTGGAGAAAAAAACGGTCCACAGACCAATGGAATATAATTGATAGTCCAGAAATAAGCCCATGCATTAATTGATAATCCATGACAAAAGGGCCAAGAATATACTTTGGAAAATGGTATACAACACCACTCAACAAATGGTGTTGGGAAAATTGGAGAGCCACATACAAAAAAATGAAAATAGAGCAATATTTCACACTTTGCACAAAAATAACTCAAAATGGATTAACGATATGCATATAAAAACCAAAACTGCAAAATACAATGAAGAAAATATAGGCAAAAGACACATGACATTGTTTTCAGAGATGTCTTCAGGCAAAAGATACAAAAACAAATATAAACTAATGGTATTACATCTAACTAAAAAGCACATTGAAAGAAACCATCATTAAAACAAAAAGACACTATTAAATGGGAGAAAATACTTGCACATCCTACAGCTGACTAGGGTTTGATATCCAAGATCTACAAAGAACTCATGCAACTTAACAAAAAGAAAACAATTAATTCAATTAAAAAAAATTGTCAGAAGAGCTAAGTAGACACTTCTTCAAAGAAGACATAGAAATGGTCAATAGACACTTAAAAAAGTTCATCATCACTTATCATCAGGGAAATGTAAATCAAAACCACAAGAAGAGACTCCCTCACACATTTGAGAATAGCCCATATCAAAAAGATCAGAAACAACAAGTGTTGGTGAGGAGATGGAGAAAAAGGAACACTGTTGGACTGAATGTAGACTTTTCCAGTCACTATGGAAAACAGTGGGGAACTTTCTCAAAATATTAAAAATAGAAGAAAAAATAATGAGCTTCCTCTCCTAGGTATCTAACCAAGGAATGCAAAAAGTCTAATTCAAAGACATATATATGCATTCCTAGGTTCACTGAAACGCTGTTTACAATAACTAAATCATGGAAACAACCTAAGTGCCCAAGAACAAAGATATGAATTAGAAAAACATGGTATGTATACAAAATGGGATACTACTAAGCTATTTAAAAAAAAATAATAACTCTTGTCATTTGCAACAAATGGATGTAACTGGTAAAGGCAACACTAAGTGAAATAAGTCAGAAAGAGAAAGATAAATACTGATGGCTTCACTTATATGTGAAATACAGAGAAACAAAACAAAGGGTCAGACAAAACCAAACCAATGAGAAATTCATGACATCTGACTGTAAAACTGAGGCAACCAGAAGGGGAGGAGGATGGGGTGAGAACAGTGGAGGGAGTGGTCCAACAGTCATGGTGGAGGATTATTAGGACTTTGGTGGTGGGGCATGGTGTAAAAATATATAATTGTAGATGTTTGAAACTATAGCCCCTAAAACAAATACAGTGTTATAAACCAAGATTAGCTCAATAAACATAATTATAAAAGAAAAATAAAATCAACTTCATAATTGAAAACTATCCCACAAAGAAAACTTCACACCAAATAGATTCAGTGATGAAGTCTGTCAAAACTTTGAAAGGAGATACCAACCTTTACATAAATCTTTTTTAAAATAGAGGAAGAAGGTCCTCCCTAGTGGTGCAAGGGGTTAAGACGCAACCTATGAGGCTATCCAAAGCCTCTGCAGCACGAGTTTGATGCCCAGCCAGCCAGGGAGAAACCCACATGGCGCAGCAGACCTTTCCTGACTTGCCTGCTGCTCCCCTCAGCAGTGTATTTCGGTCAGTCTGCCTTTTCTGTTCCCCACTCTGTCTATTGAATCCTCTCACACCCACGCCTCTGGCCTGTACCCCAGTTCTTGTATGCATACATACATAAATAAATAAATAAACAAACAAACAAATAAATAAATAAATAAAATAGAGGAAGAAGAAATACTTCTCAACTCATTTGATAAGGTAAAATAATTTTAAAAATTGCAAAAATAAAAAGGAATCTAAAGAAAGATGATCCCCATGAATACACAGAATTTTTTTTTTAAGATTTATTTATTTATTTATACAAGCTCTGGGTACAGTCAGAAGCGTGGGAGGGTGAGAGAATTCACCAGAGCCAGAGCTGGGAACAGAACAGGCAGACTGACAAAGTACACTGCTGAGGGGAGTAGTGGGTGTGGCAGGAGAGGTCTGTCGCGCCATGTGGGACCCTTGCCAGCGGCCGGGGATCGAACCAGCTCTGCAGAGGCTGCAGGCAGCTTTGCAGCCCAGCGCTCAACAGCTGCGCCACTGGGGAGGCCCCAGACACAGAAATTCTTAATAAAAGATTAAGAAATGGAATTCTGCAGTACACTTAAAAAAACACCATCATGATCAAATGTGTTTGTCCACAAAAGGCAAAGTTGGCCTAATGTCAGAAAATATATCTTAAATAATAATTCATCATGTTAAGATAATAAATGGTGAAAATCTTATCATCTCAACAGATGAAATAAACATTTAAATATTTAACACCTTTTCACAATAAAAAAAATAAATAAATAAAATGAATAAAATAGGTAACCCTCTAAGAAGAGAAGGATATTTCCTCAACTCATTGAGCAGCTCCATAACCTTTCAGCTGAAATCTCAGTTTGAGATAAAACACTGCTCACTTTGCATCTGAAATGAGGAATAAGGCACGGATGCCTCTAACCACTTCTATTTAACATTGACTTGAGTTTTTAGTTTTTGTTATGAAAAATGGAAAAGAGACCAACTGGGAAGGAAGATGTAAACTATTTTTATTTATGGGTAACATGATTTTGTTCATAGATGTCCTAAACAGTCTAGTCTTAATAAGCTGCTATAACTAAAAAAGGAATTTAGCAAGGTTGCAGGATGCAATCTCAATACACAAAAGTCAATTGATTTCTACATACCGTCAACAAAAATGGAAAATAAAATTTTAAAATTATATTTACAATAGCATCAAAAGTGTCTCAGCATTAAATTTAATAATTATGCATCTAAAATCTATAAAAATATTGTTTACTAATTGAATAAATGTGCATATTATATTCATGAACTGAAAAATGCTATCTTCTTATCTAAGTTACCCACAACACTACTGTAAATCCCAGAAGCCTTTATTATTGAGAATGATCTGCTGTTTCTAAAATTTATAAGGCAATGTAATCTAAAATGGCCAAAAGAAGTTTGAAAAAGAACAAAGTTGGAAGAATTAAACTACCTGAATACAATACTTTTTAAAGTTGTAGTAAGCAAGACAGTGTGTATTTGTGATATACATATAGATTATTAGTATAAAAGAATGTCCAAAAACCCAAATTCAGTCAATTCATTTTCTACAAAGGGGTAAGGGAATTAAATTAGGAAAATATAATGTTCAACAAATGATGCTGAAACAATCAAATATCTATATAAAATTGAAGGGAAAAATCTTCCATCCTTCTGTCACACAACATCCAACACTTAACTTGAAATGGATTCTAGACTTAAACATAAGAACTAAAAATATGAAATTTATAGAAGAAAATATAGGAGAAAAGTTGTATGTCCATTCAGAAGGTAAGAATATTAATGTTTTAGGAAGGAAAACAATATGTCTTTATGAAGTTACTATTTTTACATACCGTTGACATAAAAATTAAAATCACATGTATTAATTTCTTTTAAGAGAAAATAATTCAAAACGTGGAATTATATATATATATAATGTTGTTCAATGTAGTGTTAATTATAATAATAAATTATGAAAAAGAAATGCTTGATAAATGGAAAGATGATTAAAGGGCACCACACATGGTAGGCCACCAGATCCCCACTCTAGAATTCAGGGACGGTAATTTTTTTGGTCTACACAGTGCGTTGGGGCTGGACACACACTGACTGAGCTGGCAAAGGACCCCGGAAGCTGGTCAGAAGGGCAGAAGTGAAACTGATTGATACACAACTGTGACCCCCGCAGAGGGCGTGAGGAACTTACCAGAGAACCACAGGATCTTCCCGAATTTCCACGCTTTTATCGGGAGAGATAAAGCCTAACTGAAGGCAGCTACAGTGTAAGGGAAGGCTGGCGGCAAGCTTTTTCCTTTGGTTTGTTTTTCACAGTCACTTGTGTGACTCAGCTGCCAGCAGTGATTTGGGCGCCTGGTAAGTGGACGGCTGTTCCTACGTTACTGCTGAAGGATGATCACCCAGCAGTGGGAGACTGTGAAACACCAGTGTGTAGGCAGGAAAGGCTCGGAAAGCCCCACCAGAAATAACCACTGGAATTTTCCCTGTGTAAGAAGGAGAAAAAAAATGAATAACTGATTAGGGGTGTGAAAGCTTGGCAGTCAGGGACAAGAAGGAAAGACTTGCCTTTTCAACATTTCCATGGTGGGAAGTTGAGCAAGCATTTCTTCCCAAGTGAAATTCACTTGAAACTTGACTGCCCTCCAGCCAGCACAGAGAGCTGTGTAAGGAGTGATCATACATTTGTTGACAAACCTAAGTTTGACTTTACGGAGAACACATCACAAATGCGGTTGGTCCCCATAGCTCCTGAAAAATGCTCTTCTCACAGAGTTTAAGAGATGCAGGAGCCATGAGATAAAGGAACTTTCTGTGGGCCAGACAGCCCGTGGGGATGAGTCAGTGCTTTGGACAGGAGCTGAGGAAAGGTCAGGGTGAAGGTGAGGATTTCAGCAGATCCCAGACCTGCAGCTTGCGCCAGCAGCTCCCCTCCAAGTGCAAAGCTGAACTTGGACTTAGTTTGACTTCTCAGTGGCCAAATTTCTATTAATAAAGCAGATGTATCTCTCCAGAGTCTTTCCAGGGTTGTTCCAAGAACTCCAGAGTGTTCCTCCTGTCTCTTCTTAGCACCCCCACTCCTTGAGTATCCCACCGTCTGGTTTATGGGGAACATCTCTCTGAGTGCCCTGAGTCCCTCCAGAGCTGTACTGGATCACAGCACGCCCCATCCTAGCAGAGGCTTGCACCACAGGAACTGCAGCCCAACAGAGGTCTCTCTGTGGTGGGGTGGGGTTAGGAGTGAAGGGTGGGGTGGCAGCAGCATGGGAAGAACCTAAAGCATAAAACCAGTTTCTACTCCTGTGATGGCCTTTTAGATGCATGCACTTGGTTCGGCTGCAAGTTCCAGTTATTCAAATATTGATCTGTAGGCATTTTGCTGATGTGACTGAGGTCCATAAAGAATTCACTTAAGGAAAGGAAATTAGCCAAGATCATCTGGACCAGTCTCACTCACTGAGCCAAAGGGATTAAGCTGTGTGTGTATACCAAGAAAGGGTTCTATTTTGGAGCATACTGGTACATCATAAGTTGGAACAAAATACCAAGGCAAATTTATATCTAGTGTTTCATCTGAAGACATCTTTACTATATTAAAACCATAGTCCACTTTCCATTTTTTCCTCATGTTTGCTTAAAGAACAAAGATAAATTTTAAATATCTGAAGGAATTATTAATGAAAAATATTTTCCATGAGATATTAAAATTTAAAACTATTAAAATGGGCTTTAAAAAACATCAGAATAACCAACTACCATGTTCTGACTCTAGATACAGAAATAATATAGAAAATACTTCTTTATATTTTCACTTTTACAAAAATAAAATTTCTATATCTTGTTTCCACAAAAATACATGATAATTTTAAGACCAGAATGGTAAAGAGAGCCAGAATTTAAAAACCCTATACTAAAAATTGACTGTTTATGTTAAATCCTATAATTGTATGTGCAATTATGAAAAAAATTATAACAGTATACAGTTGGGTTAGGTATACAATATTTCCTGTCAATTGTCTAGTCTCTGTATAGTGTTCTAAAAACTAAAGTTTAAATACACATGGTGTTGCCAGCTAGATAAGCTGTTCTTTGTAGAAAAATTCTGATAGTCTGTGCTCAAGAAGTACCTAAAATTGATTTGTATTGATTTTTAAGTCCTTCTAATAAGTTGTATGTTTCCTATCATTAAAAAAAAAAGGAAGGGGAATTAGCTGAGATCATCTGGGCTGGTCTGTTTCAATCAGCTGGAAGACATTGAGAGAAGAGTCAAGGACTCCCTGGAGAGGTAAACCCTGAGAGAAATTTCACTGTGTACACAGCAGTAGCCAGGCTTCCAGCTCCCTAGCAGAGGCCCGCCTCCAAGAGCTCGCTTGCCCAGTCAACCTAGAGACTGTGCACACTGAGTCCCGGACAAAGCCTGCTGCATGTCTACTCCTGTCCCCGCAGGCTCTGCTTCCCCGGGTGAGCCCTGCAGACAGAGCAGCACATTGCACTTCTCTTCTGAATGCCATGCAGAGAAGTCTTGGCTGAACAGCTGGGGAAAATCTAGTCATGAAAGGAAAAATGCTGCCTCTACATTTACATGGTTCAAGTGAAAGGAACACAGCAATCAACCTTTCTACTGTGTTCTACTATGTCCCCATATATTTTTTTTTCCATCTCAGTAGTACCTATCTTTGCAAGCATCCATTATTTTTACCTCTACTCACTTTTGAAAAAAAAAGTTCAATGCATACCCATACATGCCGATGACCAGCCTCGGCAGAATATTGTGTCAGGTGTCCCTGAAGGAATGAGACGGCCTAGGTGAAACTTTAAGGGCTGAAGGGAAGGGGATGAGGCAGACACACACTCTTCTTTTTGGTGCAAGTATCTCTTTCTCAGGGACTCAGCAGGTCTTTATTTATTCATTTTTTGCAAGCAGTGAGATGACATCATCATATGCATAGAAGCAAAGCAGAAACAATCAGTGCATTCTTTTCCCATAGGCTTTTGGCTGTTACGTGCTCTCAGCAAGAAGGCAACCTTCAAGGTTAATAGTTAAAAAACTAAACCTTACACTAAAACTCATTATTTCAGTTTAGACAATTACCTAAAGATAGCCAATAGCCGTCAGTACAATAGCCATCAGTACCCTATCAGCTAAAGCCTAAGCATCAAAGACTCTTTTTTTTCATTTTAAATATTTTATTTTATATAATTCTTACAACTTTTTTCATCTTTGCACAATGTATGCATTTTCATTTTGGTTATATTCCCCATACAATTGCACCCTCCCTTATTTTGATGCCAGTCCTTCCTTTCCACCCCCACCCTGCCCCCCCACCCCGTATAGTGCATCTCTGGATTATAGTTGCTTGTTGATTTTGATTTTTTTTAATAATAAATTTTATTTTTATATTCCCCATACAATTGCAACCCCCTTATTTTGACCTCAATCCCTCCCCTCCCGCCCTCTACCCCCCATAGAGTGTCTCTGGTTCACAGTTTTTGTTGATTTTGATTTTCACTTTCTTATAGTTATTCATTTTCCTGGTCCCTTATATAAGTTTTCTAGATTCCTGCTATGAGTGAGACCATCCAGTATTTTTCTTTTTCTTTATGGCTTATTTCGCTGAGCATGATCCCTTCCAGCACAATCCATGTTGCTGCAAATTGCATGTGTTTATCGTTTTGAATGCTGAGTAATATTCCATGGTGTATATGGACCACATCTTCTTGATCCAGTCATCTGTTTTTGGGCATTTGGGTTGTTTCCAAAGCTTAGCTATTGTAAATAGTGCTGCTATAAACATAGGGGTGCAGGTGCTCTTTGGAATTGATGTTTTTGTGTCCTTTGGGTAAATATCTAGGAGTGGAATTGCTGGATCATATGGAAGATCTGTGTTTAGCAGGTCCAGAAATCTCCACCAAGCTCTCCATAGTGGTTGGACCAGTTTGCACTCCCACCAACAGTGCAGAAGAGTTCCTTTTGCTCAACACCCTTGCCAACATGTGTTGCTAATTTTTTTAATATGTGCCATTCTCACTGGTGTAAGATGGTATCTCATGGTAGTTTTGATTTGCATTTCCCTGATTACAAGTGATGTTGAACATTTTTTCATATACCTGTTGGCCATTTGCATTTCCTCTTCAGAGAAGTTTCTTTTTACCTCTTCTGACCATTTTTTGACTGGATTATTTTCTTTGTTGTTGTTGAGTCTCATCAGCTCTTTGCAGATTTTTTGTGATCAGTCCTTTATCATTAGTGTTGGGTGCAAAAATGTTCTCCCAGTTGGTGGGGTTTCTCTTTGTTTTTGTTATTGTCTCTTTTGCTGTGCAGAAGCTCTTTAATTTGATGTAGTCCCAGCTGTTGATCTTTGCCTTCACTATCACTGCTTTGGGTGATGTGTCTGTAAAGATGTCTTTGATGTGCATATCACGTAGTGTTTCGCCTATATTTCCTTCTATGTATTTTATGGTTTCAGGTCTTATGTCTAGTTCTTTAATCCGGTTTGAGTTGATTTTTGTGTATGGTGTGAGGTAGTGGTCAAGCTTCATTCTTTTGCATGTAGCGACCCAGTTTTCCCAGCACCATTTATTGAACAAACTTTCTTTGCTCCAATGCATAGTCTTTGCTCCTTTGTCAAAGATTAGTTGACCATAAATCTGGGGATTTATTTCTGGAGTTTCTATTCGATTCCATTGGTCTGTATGTCTGTTCTTGTTCCAATACCATGCAGTTTTGATAATCATGGCTTTGTAGTATAGTTTGAAGTCTGGGAGTATGATGCCTCCATTCCCTTCTTTTTTTTTCAGGAGAGCTTTGGCTATTTGGGGTTTTTGGTGATTCCATATTAATTTCATCAATAATTGTTCTATTTCTTTGAAGAATGACATTGAAATTTTTATTGGAATAGCATTGAATCTGTATATTGCTTTTGGTAGGATGGCCATTTTAATAATGTTTATTCTTCCAATCCATGAGCAGGGGATGTCTTTCCATTTCTTTGTGTCTTCTTCTATTTCTTTTAACAGTGTTTTATAGTTTTCTTTGTATAGGTCCTTTACCTCTTTTTTTAGATTTATTCCCAAATATTTGATTTTTTTTGTTTCGATAATAAAAGGGATGTTTTTTTTGATTTGTTCTTCTTCAGATTTATTGTTTGTGTATAGGAAGGCTTTTGCGTGTTGATTTTGTATCCTGCCACTTTACTGAACTGATTGATGAGTTGAATTAGTTTTTCTGTGGAGTTTTTGGGGTTCTCTATGTATGTTATCATATCATCTGCAAATAGTGATAGTTTGACTTCTTCTTTTCCTGTTTGGATTCCTTGTATGTCTTTCTCTTGTCTTATTGCTCTGGCTAGGACTTCCAGTATTATATTGAAAAGCAGTGGGACATCAAAGACTCTTATTATATGGCCTTCAGCTGGAGACCAGCTGCTTTCTGGTTATCAGCTAACATAGTTTTCTACCTAGAAACTTCTTAACACAATTAACTTCATTTAAAAACTCTCCTAAGAAACTTCTAGAAAAAGCAAAAGAAGGACTTACTGTAATCGTTGTCCTGGATTGCTTGTCAGGCATGTTCATGTATAACAAACTCTTTCCCATTGTCAGGCAGGACAAATTTACAGTGTTTAATTTTTAAGCAGGGTAATTTCCCATGCCATGTGCTTATAATATTCTTATACATATATTTTATTGCCCAATGTATTTTCTGGGAGGTTTTTCTCTTTTTATGACCAAGAACAAAAAACAAAGTGATGCTTATAGGTTATAGATTAATCTTCAGCCCCACAGTGTGAGAGGCTCTTTGGAAATCTTCGGCCCCACAGTGTGAGGCTCTTTGAGCTTTGACCCCACAATGTGGGGCCCTTTTTCTTAGCTGCTTGCCAGTGTCTTATCTGGCTGTGGCAGCAAGGCCCCCTGCAGCACATACAGATATCCATAAAGACAAACATTAATTCTCTGAGACATGGCAGGCAGAGGAGAGAGAAATACCATTCCAGTTGCTTTGCAGTTTACAGGGTCATCTCAGCCCACTGTGGAATAGCCCTTAGTATGCAGTTTAGTGTTCATTTCTTCTGTTCAATCTACCAATTACAGTGCCTTCCAGATTGTGTCTTCTCTCACCTGTAAAGAAATGAAAGAGCCAAGTGCCAGTTACAGGCTATTTCCCAGCCACCCAGCTGTCAGACCAGACTGGCTGACATTTTAATCAGCGTGACAATGGCCTGATTAATGTGTAGAAATGCAGCAGGCTTTGTTGGAGCTCTTACTGGATGGAAGCTTAGAAAGAATGGGATTTCTGTGTCTTTATGTGACACATGCTGTAGGAGAGATTGTTTTTCACAATTTTGTCACACGATTTTAATTTATTTATCCCTACACTTATACATATATATATAGAGAGAGAAAGAGAGAGAGAGATCTTGACCACAGTTAAAAGTCTTCTTCACTTTCTCTCTTGGTGTTCCAGCCTGAGCTCCTTGCTAGACCACAATTTCTTGTCCAGGTGGTTCTAGGAATTCTGCAAAGGTGACCCCAAGCACTAGTGAATCGGCCCTTTATGTGTCCTGTTAGCATCCACCTGTGTCCTCTCCTCCATAAAGGAAGTTTACAAGAGACCGGAGCAGCCCTGCATCCCGTGGAGTACCAGATAAGCCTGTGGTCCTGTTTAGTAGGCAGAAAATCTTTTCTCTGTGCCCTGGGGATTCTTTCTTCGCCATATGTGAACCGCTGACATGCTTACTTGGGACCCAGTATGAACAAACACAAAGCCACAGACCAGTCTTCCTGTTTCCATTTTGTTTGTTGTTTTGTTTGAATTCATCCTCTTCCTAAGACATATATAGATCCAGGAAAGGCACAGTTACAAACAAGTCTGTGAGAATGTCTGTTCTACCACCCTCACCCTCCCATCTTTTGATATGGCAGGTAAGCGCCTGTCAGTGAAGCCCTTCTACTATAAGCCAGTGGACAAAAGACAAGGGGAAGAAAAGGAGGAGGAAAGAGAAGGAAGGAAGATAGAGAGGGAGGGAGGGAGGGAGGCAGAGAGGGAAGGAGAGAGAGAGTGAGAGAGAGTGAGAGAGAGTGAAAGAGAGAGGGAGGGAGGAACAGGAGGAAAAGTAGGAAATTCCGCCTGCAGACTCTAGCAAGAGAACACAAAGGTTGGCGCTTGGAATAATGAAAGGGCAATGAATAAGTTCCAGGTAAGAGATCAGACTAGCCAGGGCTGCACAGAGCAGATACCAATGTGATACCAAACTTTCTCCTCTGGCCTGAAGAAACAGACCAAGGCTTATCATCCTGAGGAAAGGGATGGGAAAATGTGAACAAGAGAAGGAAACCTCCAATTCTCTGACCCTCGAGCTAAGCACAACAGCAAGGCGACAAGCAGCCCTAGTCAAAAGGAAAGAACTAAACTGAGATTGAAGAAGCAGATCAAGAGACGGTTCTATTAAATCTGAGGTTCATTAGAGTAATATGGAGAATCTAAAGCCTCCACAGAACATTCACAATGGTCAGGACACAAACTGAAATGATCTAATTTTTAAAGAAGCTAGAAAATACGACATATGCTTAAGAGAATGGACAATAGTGGAGAACTCTATGATATGACCCAGATGTTAAAATTAGCAGGTAAGGCTTTTTAAATAGCTATGATAACTATGTTCAATGAATAGCAAGCTCCTAAATAATACAGAGATAGAGATTCTCAGCAAAGGAATAGAAGATATATATATAAAAGATGCATGTGATAACTCTAAAGCTCAGAAAATTATGCCTAAAATTAATAATTATTAGTTTAATGGGAATGACAAAAGAAACAGTGGACTTAAAGAAAGATTAGTGGAAATGATCTAATCTGCAGAAGAGAAAATGAATATGGGAATACATATTCATTTTGACAACTTAGATAAAATGAACCAAAATACTGGAAAATGAATCAGCAAATATGGCACAAAATGAAATAGAAAATTTGAATAATCATGTGTATATAAAAAAAATGAATTCACTTTCAGATTTTTTCCCCCACAAGAAATCTCCCTGGATTTGCCTGGACAATCCCATTTATGGAAGAAATAATACTAATTTATGCAAACTCTTTCATAAGGTAGAGATGGAAAGAAAGCTTCCCAATTTGTCTTATGAGGCTAGGATAATAATATCAGAACATGACAAAAAAATTAACAAGAAAATGAAAATAACAGCCAAAACAAATATTCCCCATGAGATAGGCATAAAATTCCTTATGAAAATATATTAATAAATTAAATCCTATAATATACGAAAAGGATAATGAATTATAACTAAAGAGGGTTTATCCCAGGACTGCACCACTGAAATTATATTCAAACATCAATTATTATTATATAATTCAGCAATTTAACAAAACAAAGATGAAAAGTAATATTATTTCAATAAATATAAAAAAGGTATTTAACATAATTCAACATGATAAAATCTCTTGGTAAAGTAGGAATAAAAGAAATTTTCTTTATATGTTAATGGGCACTTGTGAAATAACTACTATTGTATTGTGAACAATTGAGTGCTTTCCACCTAAAGCCAGGTACAAAGGAAGGATACCTAGACTCTATACCTGTATTCAAGACCATAGCAGAGCCTAGACAATGCAATGAGAAGAAATAAATATAACAAAAATCAGGAAGAAAAATGAACATTCTCTCTAAGAGCTCAAGTAATCATCAGTAGGAGATTAGCTCAACAAAATATGGTATAATCATACAGTGGACACTACTCATCAATAAAAAGTGATGAACTAATGATACACATAGCAGCATAGATTAATCTCAAAAACAACATGTTGTGCATGTTGTGTGAAAAACCTTACATGAAAGAATATGTACAATATACTTCCATTGATGTGAAATTCGAAAACAGGAAAAACCATGGAACTATGGAACTACGGTTCCATAGTTATGGAACCAGAGATTCCAAAAACTATGGAACCTCTGGGTGGTAGGAAAGGTGATTTAAGAAAATGGGTACAATGGAATATTCTTGGACAATGGTAATAATGTTTTATATTTTGATAGGGTTTTTGAACTTAGATTTCACATTTCAAAAGATAAAAACAATACTATATAAATATTGGACTTTGGTTACCAATTTACTTGGTAATGCATAAATAATAATATGGACTGATAGGTAGAGAAAAGAATGGATTGATATGTAATAAAGCACATATAGTAAATGCTAAAAATGATAGAACTTAGATGGTATACATATACATGGTGTTCAATGTAAAATTAATTTTACATTTCAATTTTGCTATTTGAAATTTTTCATCATTAAATATTGGAAAATATAAGAAATTTTCCTCCCTCTGACAACCTAAGTGTTTTACTAAGATAAGCTTGCTTCCATCTCTCCTTTATTCATTCAAAATATATTCAGTATCTACTGTGTGTTAGGCACCATGATAGACATTGCAGATGTAACAGTGAGCAGGACAGTCAAATCCCCTGTTCCCTGCTATATGAACTTTAAATTCCAGTGGGATTGGGATTGGACAATCAGTAAAAAACAAACAAACAAACAAACAAACAAGAAAAAAAAACTTGGGAATTACCTTCCTGTAAAACAAGAAAGTCATTCCAAAAGATAAGTTATGGTGTATCTGTGCCTGCATCTCTGTGGCCCCCAGAGGCTATGGAGCAAGGCCCACTGTCTGTGGATGTTTCTCCTCCCCCCAACCCAACAAGGCCATCTTCAACCATGACTCCTGGAGCCAACAGGCCCACAAGCCTGCCCTGACCTGAGTGCAGGCTGGGCTTGGCTTTCCCCTCTTTTATATCTGGTTCTAGGATCCTAAATGGACCAATCAGGTGCTGAATGGGGCTATACAGTTCAATTAGACACTTAGAATTGAAAATAGCCCAATCAGGTTTGCAGGGAGTGGGGCCCTGAAAGGGATATAAGGCAGAATAAGAGCCAGCTTCATTCTTTATGCTCCTGGCGTCTAAGGAAAGAAGTTTTCTGTTCCTGACTTTTGAAGAGGAAGCATTCTTAGGATCACCTCCGAAGAAAAGGATTTAGCAGATGGCCTCTTGAGAGAGAGAAGCATTGAGAACCTCCATGGGAATAGGCAGACCTCCATGGATTTCCAGACCTCTGTGGACTTTTACAGAGATACAGCCGCTGCACCTGCTTCCAGCCCTGCCTCTGACATCACTTGCAAGGAGCACCACTGGGTTTGGTCCAGCATCTCAAAGAGCTGATAACAGCCCCTGGTTCTCAGACACAACATCCTGGTGCAGTTGAGTCCATTGCTATCTGGTCTGGGATCTGGCCCAGCAGCTGCTGTGGGCTGCTGCTATATCACCTCACCTTTCACGAATGGACTTTGTTTGGGACTTCTAGACACTGTAGACACTGTCTGGGGTGAGATGCCAGCCACTTGTGACCTTAGAAACGCTTTCCCTTCCCCCAGTCTCCTGTCTGTTAAATAAACACTGTTGTGGTTGGATCCTGAGCCTGAGTGGTCTTGCAATTGTGCACATGGGTGAGAACCCACAGACAGTGACCTGTCTCACTGTGGCATTGTCCCTTGGTCCCCTTTTGCATTATTTAAGTGTTTTAAGTGTTGGTCTTAATGTGTCTCAGCACTAGTTCGTATCCACATAAAGAAATACTCTGTGGGTATAAAATTTGGTTTCCTAAATGTTTTTAACTGACACAGTAAAATGCTCACACATACAAGATTTTACATTTGGTTACAAAGCAAAATTTGGTAGATAATCATTTATATGAAGGGAAATTTATTACAAATATTAAAAATATACTATTTCCTACCAGTCATGGAGATCATCACCTAAATTTTCTGTGAATAAACCATAATGGACAAAATCAAATTTTCTCTCCCCAAAGAACTTTTCACAAAGCTTAACAAGGTACTTGTTAGAAGTTGAAATATCTTATATAAGGACAGACTGAAGCATGATTTGAATGGAAAACTGCATATGCAGGCCAACTTTGATGAAGAGATTACCACATAAAATACAAGTAGAAAGGATTTAGGTCTCCAATAACAAACAAAAGCAAATTTCAGGGACAAACCTATCAGCTGAATCCTTTTAGAGCAGGTTGCGATGAAACAAGGTGACTACTTGCCTCTGCTGGCCAGGAGACACGAGGTAGAGGACTGTGTGAGTTGGTTTTTAAGACTCAAGCTGGAGCAGACACAGGGGAGATTTCCTTGAAATTCCTAAGCCAGATATCCGCTCCCTTGTCTGTGCTTCTCATCAGATACTTGTGGCTTCACAGCCACATGTTAAATCTTCTGGCTCCTAAATGTCTCCCTTCAAATATTTGCTCCTCCAATCATTAAGTATGTCCTCTCCTTTCTCCAGCATGTCTGGATCCATCCACTAATGGGGACTATGCTTTTCTAAGGACAAAGTTTAGTGAATCCATCTACTAAAAACTTATAGGATTTAAGTGCTGACTTTCCATTTCCTCATGTAAAATATATGGATAATAAAATATGTCCCTCTCTTAAGCCTGTTGTCAAGATTATGGGTGTCAAAGTTTTGTATGCTGTGGGGTCCCAACAAACTTTCAATATTCTATATTCAGTTAATGTTGTGGCTTGCAAACACTGATGATTCCCTCGTTGTGGAAAGCTGCCTACCTATACATACATTCTCTGTGTGTGCAGAGAGGAGGAATAGTTTATTTTCATATGAGAAAATAGCCCATGGAATCTGGGCCTTTCATGGGACCTTATCTTTTCAACACACCAACAACATACTCTAACCCACAGGCAGTCTTCAGGTAGACATTTGTTGTCATATTTACTCTTTCCTGGATCATCCCCCGCCCCCCTGCTTTGCACTCATTCATTTTACAAACATACATGAGTGCTTACTATATACCAGACACAATGTTAGAGGAGTTCCTAGTGTAAAATGGGGATGGGGAAGAGAAAAATAAATCCATGTGTTATAACATGCGCTGGTCTGTGTATTAGTGATTAGACCGAAGACATCTCAGGAAGCACAGGGGCTTCATCAGGTTAAGCCATTTCCTCTACTTGATTCACTGAATCCTGCTTCCTATCATCCCAAAAACTTTTTTGTTCACATCCTCTGCATTCTTGCAGCTTATTCCAAATGATTCTTATATGAGACCTTCTCAAATCATGCATTTTAATTTTATTTGAATGCTAGACTTTTTTTTTTCCCCAATGGAGGGTGCTCAAAATATTTATAAGATGAATGAGGGATGGGTGCATGGAAACCCTGCCACCCCTCAACTCAGAGCAAACTTCTAGGTAAAAATGGAACCATCTAGATAGATTGAACAATTCCTATAACTCTTCTTTATAATCCACCTAACTGGTTTTGTAGGTTATGCTGGTAACTCTCTATGATAGTAACGTAATATGTTGAGGAACTGTAAAGTGTGGCAGTACTTAGGTTGCAGAAGTAACTCTAGATTATGATGGTCACTGTAGAAGCTGTGATAGTGACTATAAATTGTGATGATAATCATGTAGAATGTGGTAGTAACTCTGTAGGTTGTGATAATAACTGTAGGTTGTGATATAACCTCTGGGGGTAGCTCTGTGTGTGCAGATGATAACTGTATAAGGTGTTAGGGTAACTCCACAGGTTGTGATGGTAATTGTGATAGTAAATGTGGATTGTGATGTTAACTCTATAGGTTGTGATGGTAACTGTAGGTTGTGAAAATAACTCTGTAGATTGTGATGGTAGCTGGATAGGTTGTGGTAAAGGAAAAGGAGACTCATGAAGAAGGAGGAGAGTATGGAGGCCAGATCTCTCAGTTCATTACTCCACACTTTCTTTTTGGCAGACATGCAAGAATCCTGTTCTTCTGGGTTCCCAGGAGCCTTGCTCACCATTTCTCCAAGAAATGAAGCCAATGAATGCTTTTGTCCAAAGCCTCTGAGCTGCCAAACCATACACATGACTATCTCTTCACTTACACAGGGAATGCCAATGGCCTGGAAGTCTGCTTAAAGTTATCGAGTTCTCTTTATTCTAAGGGATATCGATGCAGTCCTAGCATGTTGGACCCACTGCCCCCCTCTGATAAAATATACACATAATTAATAATGCATTGCCCTTTAGTTTGCAATACAGGTATGTGTATTTCTGTCTCAGTTGGTTGATTTTGATACCAGACAAAACCAGAGAGTGAGTGCCCAATGACCCCAAACTGTTAAAAAGAAAAACTCTTGTTGCCTGCTCTAAGGGTCTGTGCCACCCATGTGCATAAAGGCAAAGAAAGCATACTCTAATATGCTCAAAGATTTGAAATAGAGAGACAGAAAGAGAAGCGGAGGGGCCTCCCTGGTGGTGCAAGGGGTTAAGACGCAACCGATGAAGCTGTCCACAACCTCTGCAGCATGAGTTCGATCCCTGGATGGCAAGGGAGCTACCCACATAGTGCAGAGACCTCACCTGTGTAGCTCCCCTTAGCAGTGCTCCCCTTAGCAGTGTATTTCAGTTAGTCTGCCTGTTCTGTTCCCCGCTCTGTCTCTGGTGAGTCCTCTCACCCCCCACACCTCTGGCCTGTACCCCAGCTCTTATATGCATAAATAAATAAACCTTTAAAAAAAAAAAGTGGAGTAGGGGAGGGAAGGATTTTGAAGTACAGGCTCCTGATCAAACTCCAAAATCACCCATACCCTTGTGGGCAAATGCCCAGCCAAACAGGCAGGGCCCAGAGCAGAGAGGACAAAGCCCAAAAGCAAAGTCATCATGAGAGCAAATCCAAGGCACATACCATCAGGAAGGACAGGCAGGCCCAGAGTGGGATGAGGAGAGACCCAAAGTTCACAATGTGCCATCCAAGCTGGATAGTCCACCACAAGGTCAAGATGACAACTGCCTTTGTCTCTTAAGAGAGAGTCGGGTCCATGCTTACTGCTCCAAGTGCTAAAGATGGAAAAAGAAAGTGAGGCCTGTCTTCACTTTTTAAAGGTCCACATGGTCCCTCAACTCTGCCCCTAGTTCCCAGCAACACCCTCTCACCCATTCAGGAAGTCAGATTTACAGCAAGCTGGTAATTGTAGTAAGATGTCAGAGGCAGGGAGATGAGGTCACCCGCATCAGCTGTCTGAGATCACGGGCACCACCTCCTCCAACAATTTGTTTTTGTTTTTTTTACACCTTTCTTCCTATAAACCAAAGTCTTGGTTGCCAAGACAAAGAGAGAAGGGTGATGAGGAAAGAAGGAGAAGAGGATGAGGGAGGGGGAAGAAAGAAAGAGGGAAGGAGGAGATATAGAGAAAAGTTGGAGAGTTTGATTGCTTCGATAGTCCCAGGACTTTAATCCACTCTCTGCTTCTGGATTTCCATCACCCCTGCACTCTGCAGCTCAGGTATCTGGAGCCTGCGGTGAATATGAGCCCCACTGGAGAAGTCACTTTCATACAACTTTCCCGTATGTGAGTCTCTGGGTTCATACATAATTCACAACCCTCTTTCAAGTATAAATCATATTTTCTGAAGCCAAACGCAGGATTTGTCATCAAAAAGACATTTTAGATGTGAAAGAAAAATCCATTAACTTGCTGCGGTGTTAGTCCAAACTACATTTGCTGGACAGCACAACTCAAGTTATTTTGCCTTAAATTTGAAAAAAAAAAATTGAATCATACTTGCTCAAATTAAACAGAAAATTCTCTGTGGTAAACTAATAGGGAAATTTATATCTTAGTCATCGGGTTCAGTTTCCTGAAATATTCAAGTCAGTTCCACAGTGATGGTCTGAGGTGAGAAAGAACTTACGTAAGGTGGACTCATTGATATCAAGTATCTATTCTGTTGTTTATGGAGAAAATGCTTGTGGGCCCTGAGGATTGGAAAATATAAGGACTTGGAATGGTTTATCCACACATAACAATTCTTGCCTCATCATAGACACACATCATCCTATGCTGATGACATGGGTATCCGGGCAGCGTTTGCATTAGATAGTAAGGTCAAGGGAATCTCCATCATTTGCTCTGCTCTGCCAAAAATAATACTAAAGCCATGACATGGTGGCCCACACAGCCATATTTTGGTGTTGGGGCACAGAACCGTACCTCTAGGCCCCACCTGTACCTGCCCTGCACTCCCCATCTACATCTGCTTCCCCAGGAACTCCTTGGCAAAGTTCTGCACCACCTCTGCTGCAGAGATGGCAAGTCAATCCTGAGGACCTAAAGCACCACCTCCCTATGTTTGCCATCAGGTGAGGCTTTACACTAAAGCCGATGAAGGAGGAAGGGGGACAGGAGCTCTCTTGCTCTCTTAAAATGGCACTATCACTTCCCAGCTTCAGTTTCCTCACCTATCAAAATAGAAAGATTACTTATTATTTTGAAAATTGTGTTAAAAAAGCCAATATAAGTAAAGTGGTTGTCAATTCTTTTCCTTCCCCCTGGATAATTTACCCTCAAGTCCACTGTGTGCAAATTAAGCTAGAAGCCAAGTTCTGCTTGGTAAAATAATATGCAAACTGAAGTGAGTCAGTGATAGGTCAAGCTGAAACAGGGCTAGTGGGGGGGGTATAACCATCCAAAGACAGTGGCCAGTAGAGCGCAGGTAACTGTCTGTGGGTTCTTCACCTGCGTTTACACAATTGCCAGACCACCCAGCCTCAGGGAACAACAATAATGGGGTTAAACAAACATGAGAAGCAGAATATCTAAAGCCACAACTGACCAGCTATCTCACCCTAAGTAAGTCCACAGTGTTCAGAAGTTCCAAACAAAAGTTTGTTCATCCTGGACGGCCAAGCTGCCAACCTGAGCCTGGAGTGCACCGCAGCCTGAGGTACGGGTTGGAATCCAACTCATGGTGGCAGCT
Organism: Talpa occidentalis; assembly: GCF_014898055.3. Taxonomy (NCBI): domain Eukaryota; kingdom Metazoa; phylum Chordata; class Mammalia; order Eulipotyphla; family Talpidae; genus Talpa; species Talpa occidentalis. The sequence goes on along the minus strand of NW_023601322.1, from coordinate 50,437,504 downwards.
GGAGGCGCTCACAGGCAGGGCCGCTGAGATGGCACCACAGCAGCCCACAGCAAAAAAGTTACTGGCAAAATACCAGGCCGTGGTCTTCGGTGCTATTTTTATTGGGGGAGAGGATTTCCTGAACAAACTCCCCAAATTCAGGTTTTTTGAACTCCACCCCCACATTAGAGAGCCAAGGCGCCATGGACTACAATTCCCATACTGTCATCATGAAGGGAGGATTGCTGGGAACTGAGGGTGGAGTTAAGCAGCCAGGCTTGGCATATAACCAGACATGTGGGCCTTGGGGGTGCTTGGTTTTTCGCTGGCTTTCAGTGTGCTATTGGGGTACCAGCTCAGTGGAACTGGTAGGAAGCATTCACCAATTTATCTCTCTCTCTTTCTCCCTGGTTTATTAATTTCTTCATTTCCCCTTTTTGTAAATAAGCCCTCTATTAAACTTTTTTTGTGTGTGCCTGCAGTTGAGCCCACTATAAATCCCTTTAAAACATGCAGGTGAGGACCCACACTCAGACCAACCCATTTCACATTGGGGTTGTCCTGTAACATTTCCAGGTGCTAGCAGAGATAAGACCAGAGGCAGGTACAGCTGCCAAGTCACTACAAAACAATTAGGCTTCTCTCTTCAGAGGTCAGGTGCTAGAAGTTTCTTTCTTCTTTTCTCCTTTTTGGAGGCCAGCTACAGAGTATGTGTCTGGGAGTCTAAACAGATCCCAATATTCTCTTCGAAGTTTCCTCACCCTACATGACACCTCCTTATTGTGTTGCAGGGCAAGGAGAGGGGCACCCCAAAACTCCCAAACCTGCTGTAGGGTAAGGAAAAATGTCAGGCTTTTCTGCCCTCCCGCCATCAGGATAGATGATGGGTCCTTGCGGTCCTGAATGCATGCCTGATGGCGGGCACCTGGAGTAGGGTGTGGGCATAGGTAGATGGGATTCACCTGGGCTAAGACTGGGCTTTAAGGGCGGCATCACGGGGACTCCAGTAGAAGCCGAAAAAGAAGCCAAGTACGAACAGAAGCTGAGAGAGAAGCAGAAACTGAGAGAAGGCCGGAGAGCCCAGAGTAAAGACCTGCTGGGGGCTGGGAGGCCTGACAGCCTACTGGCTCCCCAGCGCCCCTGCCTGCCGTGTACCTGTTAATCCCAATAAAAGCTTGCAAAACCACTGAGGACTCTGACTCCTCCTTTACCCAGTCTGCTGGATCATAGAAAACCTGCACTGTGTTCCATTCCTGACTCTACACCTGCCCACTCTAAATAGGTTCTGCCATCCGCCACATCAAGACAAAACATACTCTAGTGCATACAACCTTCAATGGAAAGGAACTTTAATACAATTAGTGTGCAATACAGAAAAGGGGAAGAATATAGTTTCCAAATCAAGAACCCAAAGTTACCCATCCCCTTGATGCAGTGAAACAGGACAGGTCTCTCTTCCTGCCCCATCAGATAAGCTCTCCTACCTGTTGCATTTAGCACGTTTGTCTTCTTGCAGTTTAAAAAATAGGAAGGACATCCCTAAGAGGATAAGGAAGTTAAACATCACGTGTTAACAAAGCAAGCTGGCGCCCACCTGAAATCTCCATATGGCTGCATCAAAAGGACATGCCAACCCTAGCCTACGTCCCTTTCATTTGACTCCTTTGTATAAACACCCCTGCCCTCTGCCAAAGAGCAGGATGGTGGTCTTTCAGACACGAGTCAACTGCCCTCCTCAGTTTGTCCACAAATTAAACTACTTTCCTTCTCCTTAAACTCTGGTTCCTTTTATTGGTTGAGGGAAATTGAGGCCGGTGTTCCATATCGCCCTCATGGGCAAACGCCCAGCTAGACAGGGTTGGTCCAAAGGACAGCCTCTGAGGCCGGAAAGCCTGCCACACGTCTAAGGCACCTCCTGGTGATGTCCCATAGGAAAGGGGCAGAAGGAGCCAGACAAGTCTGGGAGGAAAAGGGCCTGCTTGGGATCCAACCCTCACCAGCCTCTGGAATCCATTTCGTTTTACTGATATTCAAATTTATTTAGTCATACAAGAACTGGGGTATAGGCCAGAGGTGTGGGGGTGAGAGGGTTCACCAGAGACAGAGTGGGGAGCAGAACACACAGATCTACTGAAATACACTGCTGAGGGGTGCAGCAGGCAAGACAGGAGAGGTCTGTTGCGCCATGTGGGTAGCTCCCTGCCTGGGACTTGAACTGAGGCCACAGTGACTGGCAATAGCTTGATAGCACTGAGACTTAACCCCTGAGCCACCAGGGAGTCACAAAATATGTATTTGATGTCTGTAAGGACAGGAATGGACACGGAGTTGGTTTTCTGATCCCATGCAGACTGGGTAAAGGAGGAATCAGAGTTCTCAATGGTTTTGCAGGTTTTCATTGGGATTACCAGGTATATGGCAGGCAGGGGTGCTGGGGGGCCGGTAGGCTGGCAGGCCTCCCAGCCCCCAGCAGGTCTTCACTCTGGGCTCTCCGGCCTTCTCTTGGCTTCTGCTGCTTCTTTCTTGGCTTCTCTTTCGGCTTCTGCTGGCGTCCCCGTGACGCCGCCCTTAAAAGCCCAGTCTCAGCCCAGGTGAATCTCATCTACCTATGCCCACACCCTACTCCAGGTGCCTGCCATCAGGCATGCATTCAAGACCGCAAGGATCCATCATCTATGCCTGATGGCAGGAGGGCAGAAAAGCCTGACATTTTTCCTTACCCTACAATGTCAAAGGAGCAGTCTGGTTAATCTCTCCCTACTGGTGGGGAAAGCAGAAATTGGCCCCTAACTTAAGCTTTTTTGCTACCCCCCTGAACGTAACCTGTGGCTCACCACAATCTTCTGAAAGCTGACCCTGCCATTTTTTCCATCTAAAAGTGGTGTCACAAGGGGTTAAGCACAACACTGTGGAGCTGGCCGCAGCATGAGTTCGATCCCTGGCTGGCCAGGGAGCTACCCACATGGCACAACAGACCTCTCCTGACTCACCCGCTTTTCCCTCAGGATTGTATTTCAGTCAGTCTGCCTGTTCTGCTCCCCCTTCCGTCTTGGTGAATCCTCTCATCCCTCACACCCCTGGCCTGTAATCCAGTGCTTATATGCATAAATAAATAAATCTTTAAAAAAAAATGAAAACACTTAGGAACCAACTGCTATAGATAATAGCAAGTATCAGACTGCTATAGAGGTACAAATCAGAGGTGGGGATATGAGGGCTATTATAAAGACTCACCAGTTCTTACAAACCAACCTAGTCGCACCCTATCTGTAATTAAATTAAAAAATCCACAAAAGAGTGAAGCCTCCTGCAGGGGCAGGAATGGACACAGTGCAGGTTTTCTGATCCAGCAGACCAGGTAAAGGAGAAGTCAGAGTCCTCAGTGGTTTTGCAGGTTTTTTATTGGGGTTCACCAGGCATATGGCAGGCAGGGGTGCTGGGGGGCCGGGAGGCTGGCGGTCCTCCCAGCCCCCAGCAAATCCTCACTCTATCTGGCTCTCTGGCGTTCTCTGCTTCTCTCTCGGCTTCTCTTTCAGCTTCTGCTCCTTCTCTGTTTCTGCCGGTGTCCCTGTGATGCCACCGTTAAAAGCACAGTGATAGCCCAGGTGAATCCCATCTACCTATGCCCACACCCTACTCCAGGTGCCCGCCATCAGGCATGCATTCGGGACAAGGATCCATCATCTATCCTGATGGCAGGAGGGCAGAAAAGCCTGACATTTTTCCTTACCCTACAGTCTACCCCCTCAGGGTTTTCTGCCATACAATCTACATATACATAATTTTCTTAGCAAACAAACAATGCAGCCATGGCTCACAAAAGCAAATACATTACAATATAACAACAAAATACAACAGAACACAAATAAGTCCAGGCAGGGCCCCAACCTAGCGCAAAAGACAATTATTGGTACCAGCAGATGAGCCACCAAATCTGCTGCCGAAGGCACTGCTCACACGAGGGAGGGCAATCACTCACAGCATCTACTGTAACACTCCAAGAGCCGTCAGGCTTCCTGACCTTCTCTGGCTGTAGTCTCGGCTACAAGCCACACACAGCATCCACCCCCAGGATGCACTCACTCTGGGATTGGTGATTCTATTCTGTTGGGGGTATTCGCCAACCCTCAGGGTTTCTGTCTACAGTCGCTCCAACACTCGGCCTTCATAGCCACCAATGCAACTCGCAGACCCCTGCACTCAGGCCAACCCACTGCACAAGCACATGGGTCGAGGATCCAAACTCTACATTCGGCTTGGGCTCCACCCCAAGCCACGTTCCCCACCCGTCCCCCAAGGATGGGTTCCTCAGCAACTCACCCTCACTCGAGAACGAGCAGGGCATCGCTGGCCTCCCTCAGCTTACTTAGTGCTTAACAGCCACTCAGGGCTTCCCAAACTTAGCATCAGCACCAGTTTTTGCCTTCTCAGTTGGCTTTTCTCCTCCACCTGGCTGCCGGGCATACACAGGCTGCTTTTGGCCATCAAGGCCCACTGGCCACCCCCAGATTCTCAAAAAAAAAACATAACCTGCCAAGGTCCTCCACCTTCTGGAGGGATTGTCAGTCCAAGTTCATCAGTCCGAGTCCATCAGTCCAAGTTTATTAGGCCAAGTTTGTTGGCCTCTCCCTGAATCAACAATGGCGAGCTCCGAATTGTGGTCCTCTCTTCGCCGATGATTCTTGCTGCCTCAGGGGTCGTTGGCTGGTCCTCTCGGGCAACTCCTCCACACGAGGTCTCATCCTGCAGCTCCTGGACCTCGTCCATCTCCTGTGCTGCCATGACGCCTCCAGCGTTGTCGGGTAAAGAAAATATCAGGCTTTTCTGCCCTTCCGCCATCAGGATAGATGATGGATCCTTGTCCTGAATGCATGCCTGATGGCGGGCACCTGGAATAGGGTGTGGGCATAGGTAGATGGGATTCAGCTGAGCTAAGACTGTGCTTTTAAGGGCGGCATCACGGGGACGCCAGCAGCAGCAGCTGAAAGAGAAGCCGAAAGAGAAGCCGAGAAAGCAGCAGCAGTAAGCCTAAAGAGAAGCAGAGAAGGCCGGAGAGCCCAGATAGAGTGAAGACTTGCTGGGGGCTGGGAGGCCTGCCTGCCTCCCAGCCCCCCAGCCAGCACCCCTGCCTGCCATATGCCTGGTGAATCCCAAATAAAAAACCTGCAAAACTACTGAGGACTCTGACTCCTCCTTTACCCGGTCTGCATGGGATCAGAAAACCTGCACTGTGTCCAGTCCTGCCCTTTACAAGCATCATCACAGGCAAACACAGTCTGTTACTCTTTAGTTCCTCCAGGTCTTCAGAGGGCTCCATACCCATCTGCATGGATCATCTTGCCGACTTACGCCAATTGTAGGGGCAGAAATGGACACAGTGCAGGTTTTCTGATCCAGCAGACCAGGTAAAGGAGAAGTCAGAGTCCTCAGAGGTTTTGCATGTTTTTTATTGGGGTTCACCAGGCATATGGCAGGCAGTGGTGCTGGGGGGCTGGGTGGCTGGCAGTCCTCCCAGCCCCCAGCAAATCCTCACTCTATCTGGCTCTCTGGCGTTCTCTGCTTCCCTCTCGGCTTCTTCTGCTTCTTTCTCGGCTTCTCTTTCAGCTTCTGCTGCTTCTCTGCTTCTACTGGCATCCCCGTGATGCCGCCGTTAAAAGCACAGTCTTAGCCCAGGTGAATCCCATCTACCTATGCCCACACCCTATTCCAGGTGCCACCATCAGGCATGCATTCAGGACCACAAGGATCCATCATCTGTCCTGATGGCGGGAGGGCAGAAAAGCCTGACATTTTTTCCTTACCCTATACCTCCCTAGAAGAACACTATATCAGTATAATTTCTACTCTGACAAAACGCAGCTCTCCTGATAGCCTGTGACTATTCAGGTGGCTTGTTTTCTTTCTCCTTTTCCTAATAAACCTATCCTTTAAAAATGTAAACTTCACCTGCCTGTATCTGTACAAGTGTCTTCATCTCCTGAATAAACTTGCCATGTGCTGCTAAAAGAGGAACTCTCCCCAAACTTTTCTCAGAAATAACCCAAGGACCCTGTTCTCTGAGCCCAACACCTCTCCACAACACTAACAGACCTTACACTAACATTGCAAATGACTCCCACCTGGATCTGTTGGAATGTTTGTTCTTGGGACACTCCTTCTTAGAACAGCTGCCATGATGTATCAGCCCAGCAATGAGGGGAGACCATGTGTAGTCATTCCAGTTGACTAAGCATAAGCCAGCAGCCAGCATCAACTGTCATCTAAGAAGGAATTCACTATCTCTAATATTCAGCCACTTAATCCCATATCAGACTCCAACCTCTGTCTCCTGTAGCTGCAACCCAAGTGAAACTGACTCATTGAATCCAATCAATACACAAAACCAGAGGGAGAAAAAAAAATTGTCTGGATTAAGCTGCTAAATTTGGGGTTGCCTTGTGTTAAAAAAACAAAATTCACCTTGTAACCAAATGCAAGGGGGTTAATGTAGGAGTATCATTTATCAGAGTTGAAACTCAAAGTCTCTGCACTTTGCTCAGCTGAACATTGCCTGGAGATACAAAATAGAAAAGAAATGGAAACTGGATAAAGTTGCCCTGGGAGCCTAGCCTTGGGTCCACAACAAGGGGCATCGACTATGTATGTGTTTCTTTTCACCAACTCTCACCCTCTGCAGGGTAGCAGCCTTCCTGCCTGCCTATGACCTGCACCATCGCACCATGCCGGGACCTCTCTTCAGTGACCTCCCTCAGCAAAAGCAGCTGTCCTCAAGACCACCCCCTTGCAACCATGCAGGCAGGCCTCTCAGCAAACCTGTCCCTTTCAGGCAGCTCTTTCTGCCCACTTGTGTCTATGCAAGTGTCTTTTACTCTTTTTCCCTTTCTCTAATAATCATGCTCTTTATTTATTTATTTTTTAAGTTGATTTATTTATGCATACAAGAGCTGGGGTTTAGGCCAGAGGTGTGGGGGGTGAGAGGATTCACCAGAGACAGAGTGGAGAACAGAACAGGCAGTCTGACTAAAACACACTGCTGAGGGGAGCAGGGGGCGCATCAGGAGAGGTCTGCTGCACCAGGCTGGGGGATCGAACTCGTGCTGCAGAGGCTGCAGATTGCTTCATAGTGCGGTGCTTAACCCCTTGCGCCACCAGGAAGGCCCTAAACATGCTCTTTATTTTTTTTTTAATTTTAATTTTATTTTTATATTCCCCATACAATTGCAACCCCCTTATTTTGACCCCAACCCCTCCTTTCCCCGCCCCCCACACCCCATAGAGTGTCTTTGGTTCATAATTGTTTGTTGATTTTGATTTTTGCTTTCTTATAGTTATTCTTTTTCCTGGTCTCTTATTTAAGTTTTCTAGATCCCTGCTATGAGTGAGACCATCGGTATTTTTCTTAAATGTAACTAATGCCTCGTCTCTGCCTCATGGAGAAACTTGCCTGGGAAACTTGCTGTGTGCTGCTGAAAGAGGAGCTCTGGTGAAACCTTTCCCAGAGTGAAACGAAGGACCCCGCATTCCAAACCCACTGACTCCAAAAACGACATCAGTTGTGCAGGCACAGTGTCATGACCAAATCATGCCTCTTCATGGGCTGCATGTTCAAAAATTGATGGCCATGTGCCCCTCAATGTGACTTTTATTCTGTATATGAACCTAAGGTAAAGTTATATCACCAAGGGTCTTAGCTGGGCAAGTTGGTTTAACTGTTTTGGGCAGGAATGAATTCTAACCCTTAACTAAATATCTTTAAGGGGCTGTAGGGTTTTTCCCTGTAATGCAAGTTTGCTTTGTAGCGCTTCTATCTTCTAAGTAATAATCTGAATAAATATGGTGATGTTATTGGCTTTATTAAATGATTTATGAATAGGGCAACAGTTTCAACCCTCAAGTAGAGAGACTCTATAAGTGGTTGCACAAAATGGAAGATTTTCATAGTCACAATGGGATGAGATTATTGGCAAAAGAAAAGAAAGTTTATTTCAGATTAAGGCACTTCCCATTAGGGGGTTACTGCAATAGGGCTCTAGGGGGGCTACAGCCATCCAAGGACAGTGCCTAATAGAGGACAGGTCACTGTGTGGGTTTTCACCCTCACACAATTGCAAGACCACTCAGGCTCAGGGAACAACAACAAGAAGCTTATTTAACAAACAGGGGAAACTAAAAGAGTTTCTAAGGTTACAAATGGCCAGTTACCTCACCCCAGATAATGTCCACAGTGTCCAGAACAAATGGCTATTCCTCCAAGGTTACACTGTCCTGCCAACAAGGGCCTGGAGCAACAGCAACAGCCTGAAGGTCAGATGGACAGCACTGGACACTGGACCAGACAGCAACAGTGGCAATAGCACCAGGAGATGTTACTAGACAATTAATCAACAGCTCTTTGAGACTCCAGGCCTGGGGTCTTTGGAGCTCCTTTCAGGCTGTGGCAGCAGCAGGACCAGAGGCAGGTGTAGCAGTTGGTCACAGTGAAGCTCTTGGACTTTTTTTCTTTTCAGAGGTCAGCTGCTGAGTGCTGCTTCTTTCTTCTCCAGAGGTCAGGAATAGAATGGGAGTCTCAGTAGCTGGGCATCCAAGAGTCTGGGAGTCCCAAGCTGGTTCCTGTCCTGCCTTACATCCTCTTTTGGGGACCCTCACCATAGTTGATACATGACTGATGGGACCATCTTCAATTCTAAGTGTCCAATTGGACTATTTTAACCTGGCTGGCACCCTAGGAGGGGCTGCCCACAGGCAACAACTTTTGGTGCAGGCAGGGAAAACCCCCCCATTTTTCCAATAACTCTTGCCACTTAGGTGTTGTCCGAAAATGCCAGTCTTGCCCTTCAGTCCACACTGCAGGGCCTCGGTTTCATGTTCAGGGGATTTTAACATGCCGATTACCTCACTAGTGCTGACCAAGAAACTCCACATTGTTTAAATGTCCACTTTGGGGAGAGGCTGAACCTGTGCTTAGGTTGGGTATAAATGTTACTGGACAAAGAGTCTAAAATTAGTTACCAGATCAAAAACTCTACCTGCCTCTGGGTCCAGTCACCAGCTACCACAAATGCAAATAAAATGGTCTTTGTTGCAGCAAAAGGGGAAAAAATTAAATCCAACCAACAGGGTAAAGGGAGAACTAGCAGGTGGAGGGAGAGAGAAGTGTCCAGTACAGAGAGAGGTATGAGCAGGTGAGATGGTGATGTTGCAGCTGCTGGAGCTGGCAGGGTGAGACTGCTGTTCTGATGGGGTCGGGGGTGGGGGTAGGGCAGGGAGCATTGTGGTGGCAGCCTTCTGTTTCAAAAGGTCTCCCCCAAAATGGCAGCTCTGCTCCACCTCCTTCCCAAGCAGCCCCCTAGCTCAGGACATTAGGGATGGAATTTAGATGATGACACTGCCATCAGCATCCCATCTGGACATCTGGGAGCATGGGAACAAAACACAGTTTGCACCCAGCCTGGGGTGCTGAGCCAGAGTCTGAGGGGCAAGGCCACCCCAATATTAAGATTGGGTGTATCTGGGCCCTAATTACTCCATTTGGGCCTGTTGTCATCTTTTTTTAACATTTTTATGCATCAATATATAAATAAATCATATATTCACCCCTAGCTCCATGGCCTCATCAAGGCTGGCTGGTTCAGAGGGAAAACAGGATCCCTCCCTACCCCCAATGTCTCCTTTCCATGAAGCTCCCAGTAGGAGAGTTTTCTCTCCCTCTGATCTGTATTGGGAGTTTCTTCAAGGGCTTTGCACTACCTTGCAGCCAGAAGTCGGGAGTATGTGCTGAACCCTAACAGGAGCAAACTCCCCACCAATCATCTGTGTGACCGAAGCCAGTTCTACAGAGTTCACACACTTGCTCTCTCATGTAAGCTCTTTTCAGGGTTCCCTGTCTTTGGAAAAAAGCCCACTCTGAAGGAGGGAATGTGACCCATTGCCAGAGTTGCCCACAAGTCAGTCAAGCATCTTCAATCCACTTCAGTCAATCCATTCTAATCTCACTGCTTCCTCTGATCTGATGTTTGCACATGCAGTACTTTGCAGGATTTTTCTCACCACTGTCCAAGGAGGCAAATCCCTGAGATGACTCAGCAAATATCAAAAGTTATATAGTACTGAGTCAGCGGAATAAATCACCCAAGGGTTCAAGGATGCAGCTGACAGCTGAGAACAGAAACTGGGTATTTCACATCTCAGAGCATATTAGAAACACAGAAGCTTCCACAGAAGCCACGTTCTGGGCCAAGCAATGGGTCTTGAAAGATGATACTGCCTTCCCGCTCAGCTCGAATCACACTTAAAGATGAAAAATAATGAAAAGGATCACATGTAGAGTCTATGTTAGTGCATAGAATGAGGGGTACCCTGGGATCCTTATTAATAGGACTAATGTCAAGAAAGAGAAGAGAAGAGAAGTTAATGGTACCAAAAAAAACCACCCAAAGTTACCCAGCTCCTCGTGGGTAAATGCCCAGCTAATCAGGAGGCTGCTGGGGCCTGAAAACTTGCCAAGTCTAAGGCAGCTTCTTTCCAGTCATTCCTATGGCTGGAAAGGGACAAAGGGACCAGCAAGTCTGGGATAAAAACGGCAAATTCAAAGTACAAATCAAGGTAACAGGTGCCACTGTCAGCCTCCCCACGTGTCTCTCAGCCATATCTCTTCCAAGTGTCTCTACATGTTTTGACTTCACTTGTCTCCTTCCATGTCCCCCAAGTCCCTGGTGCAAACCCAAAGCCTAGAAGAAAGCACAACTTCTTCACATGTTTCTGCCCCACATGCCTCCTCCACGTCTCCTCTGCGTGTGCTCCCAGTGTTCTCTAAGTCTCCTTGCTGCTCAGTTTCACCCTTCTTTAGATGGAGTAGGGATCATAGACTCTCCTCATAGTTGGAGAGCCCTCTCTAGAACAATACGCCTAAATTTTAAGTAGGCAATTAACATCAGTAAAAGCAGAAGACAAAGTGTATCATCAGAGATTCTGCATAAGAAAAAGAAACTAGGCAAATAATTCTCCATGGCCTTAAAGAAATTGTACACACACACACACACACACACACACACAGTGACATGAACGGGAAAAGACATTAAAGTTCAGTGTCTAACGTTCCTCCTAGATATACAATGTCTTAAATATTAATTAGATATTAGAGTTCTTCTCTAGGAACAAATAGAAGACAAAAGTAAATTTTTACTGAAAACATCATTAGAAATAACATACATATAATTACCTGGTTTAAAACACTGAGAGCAAGAGCTTAGTAAGGCAGTTATCCTACATGGAAAACGTTATGCATGAGTCTGAAAGGAAATCCAGATGGCTCACAATGGGCAGTGCCAAAGCAGAAAGCAAAGCAAATGGAATAGCTGAGCCATTTGAAATTACAAAGGTGCAAATGATGAACATGGTGCGTGCAATGCTTGTGTCTAGTACTGAGCGCCCTTGTAGAACTTTACTAACAGGAGAGTGAAAGAATAAAACAGGGCTAACTTCCCAAAGGGAATACTGAAAAGACCACGTTGCATGAGAATTGATAATAAGATTTGCAGTTTGTGAAATAAGTAGAATAGAAGCATAGAGGATTGCTGGAGTAATGGGTGGGGGAGAGAGAAGTACCCCAACCCTCTTGGTTCTTCATGGGTAAGGCAAGTAATCAAAACAGCATTAGACCAAGAAAAAACATAAATAGCATTAACAACATTAAAAGCATTAACAAAGAAAAAAGCAATTTAACAATGTACTGTTATAAAAACAAAATTCACAAGTCTGAAGATCTAATTGGATATATTAAATTACGTTTTAATTCTACAGCATCCCCTCTAGGGGTACCAAGGGCTTACACAAAATGGAAAGTATTTATAGATAGAAAGAGGGTAGGACAGGTTATTAGCAAAAGAAGAGATTGTTTTAGTTAAAACCACTTTTGCTTAGCGAAAGGTAGGGGTTAGTGAGTGTCTTACACAGATGACCTCAAGGGTGCTGATTAAGAAAACTCCAGGTTGATTGGTTTAAGGTTATACTTTTGGAAAAGGCCAAGACTAAAAGTCTGAGAGAGGACCCAGCATAAAGGACTGTATTTTTGGCTTTTTTAAAAACAATACATATGAAAAATTTAGATGTTTATAATATCCAAGGAATGGTGGAGCAGACTAGAGATATTTACTTCTCAAGTAAATGACAGACAAAAGGGCACTGCTTCATCCTTACTGAGTGTAAGGATGAGATTCTCAAATAGGACATGGTCACCAGTAAACCCGGAACTGGATGAGACCCCCCCACAAACTACATTCTTCTAGGATATAAAGTGGGGGCCAGTGATTGCTTCAATGATCAGGAAAGGGGTAGAAGTTTAGAGAGTGATCATCTCTTTTCCCATTAAGGTAGACTAAGGACTCGGGCAAGGAAAAAGCCTTCTCAGCCTCCAGGGCCTCCCTGCTCTCAACTCAACACAACTTGCTTTAGTCAAGCAATGCCAACAAATATTGCAGCACTCACAGCACCTCAAGTGACCGTTAGTTTCTACATCAATATGAAAAGAGGCCTCTTCTGGGCACATTAGGAAAGGCTTATCTAATCCTTTAAGGATCAACCCCACAAAGTGATGCAATGAGAAAACCAGGAATGACAAAAAAATTTTCTGAATTATGTATCTGAAAAGAGGTTAATATCCAAAATACATAAAGAATTCACACAAATCAGTAACAAAATAAATCTGATTTACCAAGTGAACAGAGGATCTTAACAGACATGTTTCCAAAGAAGACATCCAAATAGCTGACAGGTACATGAAAAGATGGTCAGTATCACTAATCATCAAGGAAATGCTCATAAAAACCACACTGAGCTATCAATTCACACCTGCTAGAAAGTTTGCCAACAAAAAGAGAAGAAACAGGGCCTTCCTGGTGGTCTAGGGATTAAGTCTCAGCGCTATCACTGCAATGGCCTGAGTTCAATGGCCACGGAGCTAACCCATATATGGTGCAGCAGACATCTGCTGTCTTGCCCGCTGCTACCCTCAGCAGTGTATTTCAATAGATCCGACTGTTTTGTTCCCCACTCTGTCTCTAATGAATCCTCTCACTTCCCCGCACCTCTGGCATACACCGCAGTTCTTTTACAGGAAAAAGTCCAAAACCCAGGACTGCATCCCACCTGCCCTGCATGGACAAGCAAGTTCTGCTGTATCTGAATGGTGCCAGCAAGGTTAAAAAGTTGGGCACAGTGCTGTGGAGCTGTCTGCAGCCTCTGCGGTGCGGGTTCGATTCCTGGCCAGCCAGGGGGATTCCCACATGGCCCGGCGGGCCTCTCCTGTCTCACCGGCTGCTCCCCTCGGCAGTGTCTTTGGTCTTTCTGCCTGTTCTGCTCCCCGCTCTGTATGGTGAGTTCTCTTTCCCTCCTGCGCCTCTAGCCTGTGCCCCAGTACTTGCATAGATAGATAAATCTTTAAAAAGAAAAAAAAATAATAAAAATAACCCATGAGTCTCCAAAACTGCCATGGGTTTTGTCTCTCTTTTTTCCCCCTCAAACCCAAACCCAGCTGTGTTAAGTGTAGTGGCAGGATGACCACTGAGCAGGTTTTATGATTCGAGCAGACCACACAGATAAAGGAGAGTCCTGGAGCCTTCCGTGGTTTTCTCAGGCTTTTATTGAGCTTTTACATGTAGTGCAGCAACCAGGTACACAGCAGGCAGGGATGCCGGGCTGGCAAGTCTTCACCCTGGGCTTCTCTCTCCCCTTCTCTCTCCCCTTCTCTCTCTCCTGCCTCATCTCCTGCTTCTGCTTCTCTTGGTGACTATTTCAATACTGCAGTCATGGCCCACAGAAGTAAACAGCCCAACTTATAACAAAGTAACAAATGCAGGTGCCCCATCGGGCAGGGCAATTCTAATGGTAGGAGGGCAGAAAAGCCTGAAAATTGTTTACCCTACATAGACCGTGCTACCAAACCCAGCCACTGTAGCATACGCCAAGGTGATGCCACTCAGCTGGGGGCTCCAACACCATCAGAGAACCAGGAACCATAAGGGCTACTCTTACATAACAAAGGGAGTCAATCAACCCCACAGGTTCCCAGAAAGTCTTAAGACTACATGTGCCAAGAATCAGATGAATGAGGTAAGAGTAGAAAACAGGAAAACGGATCCAAACTCTGGCTAAGGCGCAGTTAGTTCCCACAGTCCCTGCTCTGTTGTGTCATCTGGGGTAAAGAATATCTCCTTATCAGAGAGGTTCAGGAAATGTGGGAGCAGGCATGAGGGATGGGAGGCTATATTCCTTCATTCATTTGCTCCTAGGACCAGGAGGGTGTCACTTGTGGAAAGACTGATGGACCCAGAAAAAACATTTTAAGTTCCTGAAGATCTAGGGATCCCCTAAGAAATTTCTAGATATTTTCCCAAATCACCCTGCAGTACAGTCCATCCATCAAAATGCTACAACTGCAGACAGCTTCTTATATGGCAGATTTTAGTGCCCACACCCAAATTTAGAGGGGAGTAACTTTAACTTGAAAGACAGAAGCAAAAACATATGCGAAAGTGGAATTCAGGAGCAGAATTTGAAAATCACAATAACATCTTCCAAAAGGTAAAATATAAAATTATATTTAGAAATAAAAAACAATCTATGTTAGGAGGGCAAGAAGGGGCAATTAGAAACTAAAGTGAGAAGAATGGACTCAGTGAAAATTAAAAATATCTGTAAGCTTAGTATTTGCTTCGGCAGCACATATACTAAAATTGGAATGATACAGAGAAGATTAGCATTGCCCCTGAACAAGGATGACATGCAAATTCGTGAAGTGTTCCATATTTTTAACTCTAAATGTAAATGGTTAAACTCCTCAATAAAAAGACACAGAGTTGCAGGCTGGATTAAGAAACAAAACCCAACCTTTTGCTGTCTCCAGGAAACACATTTAACCATAAAAGATAAAAATAGACACAAAGTTAAAGGATGGAAAACAATACTACAAGCAAATGGACCAAAAAAGAAAGCAAGAACAGCAAATCTTATATCAGATAAAACAGACTTCAAACTCAAAAAGATAAAAAGAGACCCTAACGGTCACTACATTATGATCAAGGGGACAATACTTCAAGAAGAAATAATATTCATTAACATATACTCACCAAATGAAGGAGCACCAAAACATATCAGACAACAATTATCATCTTTGAAAACAGACATCAGAGAAAACACATATGTAGTAGGAGACTTCAACACACCACTATCATCAATGGATAGATCAACAAGACAAAAAATAAGTAAAGACACTAAAGCTCTAAATAAGGATCTAGAGTGCTTGGGCTTAACAGACATCTACAGAACAATAAACCCAAAGAAATGTGAGTACACATTTTTCTCAAGCACACATAGATCATTCTCCAGGATTGATCACATACTGGGACATAAGATAAACATCAACAGATACACCAAGATTGAAATCATACCAACCATCTTCTCTGACCATGAAGGTATCAAACTAGAAATAAACCATAAAAAGAAGGCAAGGAACTCTCCTACCTCATGGAGATTGAAACCCACATTACTGGAAGACCACTGGACTAATGAGGAGATCAAAGAAGAAATTAAAAAATTCTTTGAGTTGAATGACAAGGAGGACACCAATTTCCTAAATGTATGGGATGCAGCAAAAGCAGTAATAAGAGGAAAATATATAGCAACAGAGGCTCATATCAAGAAACAAGAAAGAACTCAAAGAAACAACCTAATCTCAAAGCTCAAAGATCTATAAAAAGAACAACAAAAAAACCCCTAAAACCAGTAGAAGAAAAGAAATAATAAAAACCAAACCAGAAATAAATGAAATCGAAACTAAAAAACAATCCAAAAATCAATGAAACCAAAAGCTGGTTCTTCAAAAAAATAAATAAAATAGACAAACCCCTAGCCAGGCTCACAAAGGAAAAAAGGGAGAAAGCACAAATAAACAGGATCACAAATTAAAGAGGAAAAATCACAAAGGACACAGCAGAAATCAAAAGAATAATCAGAGACTACTATGAACAGTTATATGGAAAGAAGTTCAACAATCTAGAAGAGATGGACAAATTCCTATAACTCTACAATCACCCAAAGCTAGATAAAGAAGAAATAGAACACCTAAACAGACCAATTACATGCAGCGAAACTGAAATGGTAATCAAAAACCTCCCCAAAAACAAAAGCCCAGGACCTGATGGATTTACAAATGAATTCTACCAAACATTCAGAGACGAATTAGTGCCTATCCTTCACAAACTCTTCCAAAAAATTGAGAAGGAAGGGATAATGCCAAATATGTTCTATGAAGCCAACATTATACTAATACCAAACTGAACAAGGACAACACAAAAAAAAGAAAACTACAGGCCAATCTCTCTAATGAACACTGATGCAAAAATCCTCAATAAAATTTTAGCTATCAGAATCCAACAATGTATCCATAAGATAATTCACCACGACCAAGTAGGATTCATTCCAGGGACACAAGGATGGTTCAACATCCAAAAATCAATCAACGTCATCCAACACATCAAAAAAAAAAGAAATATAAAAACCATATGATAATATCAATAGATGCTGAGAAAGCTTTTGACAAAGTACAAAACCCATTCGTGATAAAAGCCCTTGAAATTCTTGGGATACAAGGAACATATCTCAACGTCATAAAGGCCATCTATGACAAGCCAACAGCCAGTATCATTCTCAATGGTGAAAAGCTGAAAGCATTTCCATTAAGATCTGGAACAAGACAAGGATGTCCACTCTCACCACTGCTTTTCAATATAATACTGGAAGTCCTAGCCAGAGCAATAAGACAAGAGAAAGACATACAAGGAATCCAAATAGGAAAAGAAGAAGTTAAACTATCACTATTTGCAGATGATATGATAATATACATAGAGAACCCCAAAAACTCCACAGAAAAACAAATTCAACTAATCAATTAGTTTAGTAAAGTGGCAGGATACAAAATCAACATGCAAAAATCAGTAGTCTTTCTATATACAAACAATAAATCTGAAGAAGAAGAAATTAAAAAAAAAATCCCTTTTATTATCAAAACAAAAAAAAAATCAAATACTTGGGACTAAATCTAACAAAAGAGGTAAAGGACCTATACAAAGAAAATTATAAAACACTGTTAAAATAAATAGAAGAAGACACAAAAAAATGGAAAGACATCCCCTGCTCATGGACTGGAAGAATTAACATCATCAAAGTGGCCATCCTACCAAAAGCAATATACAGATTCAATGCTATCCAATATAAATTTCAATGACATTTTTCAAAGAAATAGATCAATTATTGATGAAATTCATATGGAATCAACAAAAACCCCGAATAGACAAAGCTCTTCTGAAAAGAAAAGAAGGGAATGGAGGCATCACATGCCCAAACTATACTACAAAGCTATAATCATCAAAACTGCATGGTATTGGAACAAGAACAGACACACAGACCAATGGAATCAAATAGAAAAACCATAAATAAACCCACAGAGTTATGGTCAACAAATCTTTGACAAAGGAGCAAAGACCATGCATTGGAGCAAAGAAAGTCTGTTCAATAAATGGTGCTGGGAAAACTGGGTTGCTACATGCAAAATAATGAAGCTTGACCACTACCTCACACCATGCACAAAAATCAACTCTAAATGGATTAAAGAACTAGACATAAGACATGAAACCATAAAATACATAGAAGGAAATATAGGCGAAACACTACGTGATTTGCACATCAAAGACCTCTTTACAGACACATCACCCAAAGCAGTGATAGTGAAGGCAAAGATCAACAGCTGGGACTACATCAAATTAAAGAGCTTATGCACAGCAAAAGAGAGAATAACCAAAACAAAGAGAAACCCCACCGACTGGGAGAACATTTTTTTTTTAAAGATTTATTTATTTATTTATTTATTTATACGAGCACTGGGTACAGTTAGAAGCACGGGAGGGTGAGAGAATTCACCAGAGCCAGAGCAGGGAGCAGAGCAGGCAGAAGGACCGAAGTACACTGCTGAGGGGAGCAGCGGGTGGCAGGAGAGGTCTGCGCACCATGTGGGACCCTCCTCCAGTGGCCGGGTAGCAGCTGGGGATCGAACTGGTGCTGCAGAGGCTGTGGGCAGCTTTGCAACCCAGCGCTCAACTGCTGCGCCACCGGGGAGGCCCTGGGAGAACATTTTTGCACACAACACTAATGATAAATGACTGATCACAAAAATCTGCAAAGAGCTGATGAGACTCAACAAAAACAAAGAAAATAATCCAGTCAAAAAATGGGCAGAAGAGCTAAAAAGAAACTTCTCTGAAGAGGAAATGCAAATGGCCAACAGGCATATGAATAAATGTTCAACATCACTTGTAATCAGGGAAATGCAAATCAAAACTACAATGAGATACCACCTCACACCAGTGAGCATGACACATATTAAAAAAACTAGCAACAACAAATGTTGGCGAGGTTGTGGATAAAAAGGAACTCTCCTGCACTGTTGGTGGGAGTGCAAACTGGTCCAACCACAATGGAGAGCTGTGTGGAGATTTCTTGACCTACTAAACATAGAGCTTCCATATGATCCATCAATTCCACTCCTAGCTATTTACCCAAAGGACACAGAAACAGTAATTCCAAAGGGCACCTGCACCCGTATGTTTATAGCAGCACTATTTACAATAGCTAAGCTATGGAAGCAACCCAAATGCCCAAAAATAGATGACTGGATCAAGAAGATGTGGTACATATACACTATGGAATATTACTCAGCAATCAAAAAAGATAAACACATGCAGTTTGCAGCAACATGGATGGAGCTGGAAGGGATCATGCTCAGCGAAATAAGTCAGAAAGAAAAAGAAAAATATTGGATGGTCTCACTCATAGCAGGAATTTAGAAAACCTAAAATAGAGACCAGGAAAAAGACCAATCAATACAAAGTAAAAATCAAAATTAACAAGCAGCTATAAACCAGAGACACACGGCGGGGGAAGGGGAAAGGAAGGACTAGAGTCGAAATAATGGGGGGAGCAATTGTATGGGGAATATAACCAAACAAAAATGCATACATTGTGCAAAGATGAAAAAAGATGTAAGAATTATATAAAATAAAATATTTAAATAAAAAAAGAAAAAAGAAATAAATAAAAATAAAAATATCTGTAAGCTTAAATGAAAAATGCATTAAACTTTTGAAAGATAAAATTGAGGAAATCTTCAATTATATAAAGCAAAAAGATGAAAAATCGAGTGAAAATAATAAAATTAGTGGATTAAATAAAAATGTGTAACACCCACTATCACAAAGTCCAAAAAAAAAAGAGAAAAGTAGAAATTACTTTTTAAAATAAAAGAAATGATGGGTTGGATTTTTCCAAACATTCTCAATGAAAAACATTGTAAGGCATATCATCATGAAATTTTAGAACAGCAAAGTTAAAGGAAGCATCCTAAGCAATTCAAAAGAGAAAAGAAAAGAGATCAAATAGCAGAGGACTGCTCAGCAACACATAGAATGTCTTTAAATTTCTGAAGGAATGGAATTCCAACCTAGAACTCTAGTCCCAGCCAAATCACAAGCATTAATTAGAATTAAGAGAGTTCATATGTGCAATAACTCAAAAAAGAATCTCTCCCTGAATTTTTTCAAGAAGTTACCGGGTGTAGGGCAAATGGTTTTCAGGCTTTTCTGCTCTCTCACCCTTGTTGTGTTGTTTACTTCTGTGGGCCATGGGAGGAGTGTTGAGATAGTCACCAAGAGAAGGAGATGTAGGAAAGAAGCAGGAAAGAGGAGACAAAGAAAGCTAGAAGACAGACAGAGAGAGAGAAGCCCAGAGTGAAGACTTGCCAGGGGCTAGAAGGCCTACCGCCCCAACACCCCTGCCTGCCAGGTACGTGGTTGCTGCAATACATGTAAAGATCAATAAAAACCTGAGAAATCCACGAGGGCTCCCGGGACTCCTCCTTTACCCAGGTCTGCTCGGTTCTTAGAAAACCTGCTCAGTGTCTATCCTTCCTCTACACTGAGTTTCAGGACTGTGATAAGGAAAATCAAGAGTCCCATGTGGGAGGGAGTCCCATATAAAACTGCCAAGGATGGAATCACCTGAGGTTACATTATTACAACTTAAAGAATTGATATTCATGTCACAGAGTTCCCAAAATATGTGGGTCTGGAGACCGTCTAGGAAAAAGAATTCACCATATAGTTTCAGGTGTACCAGGCAAGCTTTATAGAGACTGGCAACAGAGGGCACCAGTGCCAGAAAGGGGAATTGTAGCTTGATTCCATGAAGGGAGTGAGGAGATTTTTAAAGGGGAAGGTCCACATATCAGGGCAGAAAGACCAACATCACAGCTTGTTCTGGCTGTACTGTGCCTAAACATATACAGAACAGTTACCTTTCAACTATTCATTCAGGGTTCTTGGCCTCTCCCCCACCTAGAAATTGTAAGATAATCATTAGTCAGGATCTAATGTGTTTTGTAATGGTTTGTAATGTGTTTTGTAATGTGTTTTGTATGGTAATTTTGGTCAGTGTGGTGAGCCAAATTGTTTGGACAGGCTATTGGGACAGGGCTTGCTGGTTCATGATTTAGATTTAATCCACCTGTTCAAACAGGACGTAAGGCAACTCTTATCCTAACATCTTGCAATAGCTTTTATCTAGGCTATCTCATTCGGAGGGGATTTCAATTCCTTTGGAAAGTTTGGAAATGATCAATTATTAATATGGAGAAAAAAATATATATGTAATCATAGCACTCTATATTATCAATATTCATTCACTTAGCAAGAATTTAATTTAATGAGGGTTCCACCCACAACATGGTGGAATAGAGAAAATGATATCATCAGTTCCCCTAAAAATAACTATAAAAAGGAAATTGCTTGGGCCTCCCGTGGTGCAGGGGTTAAACTCTCAGCACTCAAGCTATCATCAGCCTCTGCAGCATGAGTTCTATCCCCGGCCAGGGAGCTACCCACATGGTGCAGCAGACGTCTCCTGTCTCACCCGCTGCTCCCCTCAGCAGTGTACTTCAGTAGATCTGCCTGCTCTGTTACCCACTCTGCCTCTGGTGAATCTCCTCACCCCAAGCACCTCTGGCCTGTACCCCAGTTCTTGTATACTTAAATAGATAAAATAAGTTTCTAAAAAAATTATTTGCTCATAAGAAGACCCGGATGCTTTTTCCTACCTATACTGACTCAGTACTTTCCCACAAATTAAGATTAGTGACTACTGAGAGGAAGATGCTGAAGGAAGTGAAAGGGAACATGACTGGGAGGGTGGAAATCCCAGCCAGCAGAGCAGGGTGAGGGTTGAGCAGCCAAGTCATGACAGGGGCAACCAGGGGCATTGGGAAATGGTCTGGAGGAACTCTGCTGACACTTGAGTGGGCACAGACAGGCCCCAGGGGAGTAGAACTCTGGTTGGCATGGGAAACAAACACTCCCCACCCCCCTTCTGGAAGAAATCAAAGAAATACCAGACCAAGCCAGACAAGCCTCCATAAAAAGCCCAATAGCAGGGAAAAGGACTTGTGAGAAACCCTTGGAATGTTAACAAATGTAGCCCTGCAGAACTGGCAGCAAAGGCAAGGGTAAGGCTGACATCTTGGACTTCAGTATCCAGATCTGTGAGAGCCCCCAAGTTTGTGGCTCAGGAGCCCTAGGAAACAGTCTTCTTAACTAAACCCCACAATTTCCCAGGTACTACCTTCACAAAAGGGGGTTTGTGATGAACAAGACAACCCAGAATGGAAAGTGACATTCTTACCCTCTTTAATTTATAATATGGTACATTTGAATATTTTACCTGAATTTATATGATCACATTGCTAATGCAACTCCCCCATCCTGAAGGATCCCTAAATATAAGCTTCAGGTGCCAAGTACCCTCTGCCTTGGATCCAAGTACCTGTCTTTTGGGAACATCCATGTAAAGATCAGATCACTGATCAGGCAAAGGCATTCTCAGACACACACAACTACTCTTCACATGTTATCCTGCACAAATACAGATGCCCAGAATGGATTAATGAATGAATGAAAGAATGTTTGTATGTCAGTCACTCCCCTTAAGTGACTGACAGCCCAGATGTGTCAGACTGTACCCTGCAGCAGAATTTCATAAATGACATAAAGTGCATATAAACAAGTTCTCTAGGCACTCAGGGAAGGAAAGGACAGATGTGGGGAGCAGGTGCTGAACCCTTCCGGAAAAGGTAGCAGAAGATCAAGACCCTTAAAGATCAGGCAGTTTTTTTAATATGTTTCCATTTATTGAGGAAACATTGGCTTACTACACTGTATATGATTTAGGGGGGTCAGCTCTCAGCTCATCAGCTGTATGTTACACCCCACCCCCACCATACAAGCAGCCATAGTTCCTTTACCATAGAACATTGCCCCCCTCCCAGCTTTGTCTTCACCCTCACCCTCCCTCCCCACCTAGTAGCCTCAGCTCTACAGTCATATTTCTAGGGGTTTTTGTTTGTTTGTTTGTTTGTTTTTTGGTCAGTTCCTTTGTGGGGATTTGCTGTTGTCAGTTGTTTGTTTTCTCTATATTCCACATATGAATGAAATCATATGGAATTTGTCTTTTTCTTTTGGCTCATTCAACTTAGCATTATCCCCTCCACGTCCATCCATTCTTGTCACAAATGTCAAGAGTCACCATATTTATAGCTGATTATTTATTACATTACGTACACATATTGCAGCTTTTTAGTCCACAGCTTTGTCAATCAAGGTTGTTTCCATGGCTTGGCTGTTGTAAATAGTGCTGCAATGAACACCAGAGTGAATATATTCCTCTGAATTAGTGATTTTGTATTCTTCAGATAGATACCTAGGAGTGGAATTGTTAGGTCTTATGGTAAATCTGCTTTTAATATCTTGAGGAATCTCCATACTATTTTCCAAGAGGCTGGGCCAGTCTACATTCCCACCAGCAGTGTACACCTCCACCTCCTTGTACACACTTGTTTCTGGGTTTTATTTTGGGTGGGCCATTCTTACAGGATTGAATGGTAGCTCATTGTAGTTTTGATTTGCATTCCCTAGATAATAATTGCCATTGAACATTTTTTCATGTGTCTCTTAGCTATTTCTATGTCTTCTTTGGAGAAGTGTCTATCTAGCTTTTTGCTAATTTTTTCATTAATTTATTCTCTTTTTGTTGGAGTGTATGAGTTCTTTGTAAGTCTTGGACGTTAACCCCTTGTCAGATAAATGATGTGCAAAAATTTTCTCCAATTCAGGAGCGTGCCTTTTCGTTTTCATGATTGTTTCTTTTGCTGTACAAAGCTGTCTAGCTTGATGTAGTACCATTCATTTGGTTTGTTTTGTTTTCCTCCCTGTTAAAGTCAATACTCCAAACACATCCCTGAAGCCAATGTCATGCAGTGTTTTGCCTTTTTTCTTCTAAGTATTTTATAAATTTCTTGTCTATGACTGAGTCTTCTATCCATTTTCAGCTAATTTTTGTGTATGGAGTGAGATACTGGTCTAGTTCCATTTTTTTTTAAATAAATTTTATTTTTATATTCCCCGTATAATTGCAATCCCCTTATTTTGACCCCAATCCCTCCCCTCCCCGCCCCCCACCCCCCATAGAGTGTCTCTGGTTCATAACTTTTTGTTGATTTTGATTTTCACTCTTATAGTTATTCTTGTCCCTGGTCCCTTATTTAAGTTTTCTAGATTCCTGCTATGAGTGAGACCATCCGGTATTTTTCTTTTTTCTTTCTGGCTTATTTCGCTGACCATGATCCCTTCCAGCACCATCCATGTTGCTGCAAATTGCATGTGTTTATCTTTTTTGAATGCTGAGTAATAGTCCATGGTGTGAACAGAAAACTTTAAATGATGTTTGTCATTCTTTGGGTTTTATGAATTATGCTTTCAGAGTCTCTAGCAAGTCTTTTTTTTATAGTAAGAGTCCACAGCTACTCTTGTATTTTATTTTATTTTTTTTTAATAATAAATTTTATTTTTATATTCCCCCATACAATTGCAAACGCCCCATTCTGACCCCAATCCTTCCCCTCCCGCCCCCCCCCAAAAAGTGTCTCTGGTTCATAGTTTTTTGTTGATTTTGATTTTCACTTTCTTATATTCATTTTCCTGGTCCCTTATTTAAGTTTTCTAGATTCCTGCTATGAGTGAGACCATCCGGTATTTTTCTTTTTCTTTTGGCTTATTTCGCTGAGCATGATCCCTTCCAGCGCCATCCATGTTGCTGCAAATTGCATGTGTTTATCTTTTTTGAATGCTGAGTAATATTCCATGGTATATATGTACCACATCTTCTTGATCCAGTCATCTATTTTTGGGCATTTGGGTTGTTTCCAAAGCTTAGCTATTGTAAACAGTGCTGCTATAAACATAGGGGTGCAGGTGCTCTTTGGAATTGATGTTTCTGTGTCCTTTGGGTAAATACCTAGGAGTGGAATTGCTGGATCATATGGAAGCTCTATGTTTAGTAGGTCCAGAAATCTCCACACAGCTCTCCATAGTGGTTGGACCAGTTTGCACTCCCACCAACAGTGTAGAAGAGTTCCTTTTTCTCAACACCCTCGCCAACATGTGTTGCTAGTTTTTTTAATATGTGCCATTCTCACTGGTGTGAGATGGTATCTCATGGTAGTTTTGATTTGCATTTCCCTGATTACAAGTGATGTTGAACATTTTTTCATATGTCTGTTGGCCATTTGCATTTCCTCTTCAGAGAAGTTTCTTTTTTAGCTCTTCTGCCCATTTTTGACTGGATTATTTTCTTTGTTGTTGCTGAGTCTCATCAGCTCTTTGCAGATTTTTGTGATCAGTCCTTTATCATTAGTGTTGGGTGCAAAAATGTTCTCCCAGTTGGTGGGGTTTCTCTTTGTTTTTGTTATTGTCTCTTTTGCTGTGCAGAAGTTCTTTAATTTGATGTAGTCCCAGCTGTTTATCTTTGCCTTCACTATCATTGCTTTGGGTGATGTGTCTGTAAAGATGTCTTTGATGTGCAAATCCCGTAGTGTTTCGCCTATATTTCCTTCTATGTATTTTATGGTTTCAGGTCTTATGTCTAGTTCTTTAATCCATTTTGAGTTGATTTTTGTGTATGGTATGAGGTAGTGGTCAAGCTTCATTCTTTTGCATGTAGCGACCCAGTTTTCCCAGCACCATTTATTGAACAAACTTTCTTTGCTCCAATGCATAGTCTTTGCTCCTTTGTCAAAGATTAGTTGACCATAAATCTGTGGGTTTATTTCTGGATTTTCTATTCGATTCCATTGGTCTGTATGTCTGTTCTTGTGCCAATACCATGCAGTTTTGATGATTATGGCTTTGTAGTATAGTTTGAAGTCTGGGAGTGTGATGCCTCCATTTCCTTCTTTTTTTTCAGTAGAGCTTTGGCTATTTGGGGTTTTTGGTGATTCCATATGAATTTCATCAATAATTGTTCTATTTCTTTGAAGAATGCCATTGAGATTTTGATTGGAATAGCATTGAATCTGTATATTGCTTTTGGTAGGATGGCCATTTTAATAATGTTTATTCTTCCAATCCATGAGCAGGGGATGTCTTTCCATTTCTTTGTGTCTTCTTCTATTTCTTTTAACAGTGTTTTATAGTTTTCTTTGTATAGGTCCTTTACCTCTTTTGTTAGATTTATTCCCAAATATTTGATTTTTTTTTGTTTCAATAATAAAAGGGATGGTTTTTTTGATTTCTTCTTCTTCAGATTTATTGTTTGTGTATAGGAAGGCTACTGACTTTTGCATGTTGATTTTGTATCCTGCCACTTTACTGAATTGATTGATGAGTTGAATTAGTTTTTCTGTGGAGATTTTGGGGTTCTCTATGTATATTATCATATCATCTGCAAATAGTGATAGTTTGACTTCTTCTTTTTCTATTTGGATTCCTTGGATGTCTTTCTCTTGTCTTATTGCTCTGGCTAGGACTTCCAGTATTATATTGAAAAGCAGTGGTGAGAGTGGACATCCTTGTCTTGTTCCAGATCTTAATGGAATTGCTTTCAGCTTTTCACCATTGAGAATGATACTGGCTGTTGGCTTGTCATAGATGGCCTTTATGATGTTGAGGTATGTTCCTTGTATCCCAAGAATTTCAAGGGCTTTTATCATGAATGGGTGTTGCACTTTGTCGAAAGCTTTCTCAGCATCTATTGATATTATCATATGGTTTTTATGTTTCTTTTTGTTGATGTGTTGGATAACGCTGATTGATTTTCGGATGTTAAACCATCCTTGTGCCCCTGGAATGAATCCAACTTGGTCGTAGTGAATTATCTTATGGATACATTGTTGGATTCTGATAGCTAAAATTTTATTGAGGATTTTTGCATCAGTGTTCATTAGGGAGATTGGCCTATAGTTTTCCTTTCAATGAAACCAAGAGCTGGTTCTTTGAAAAAATAAATAAAATAGACAAACCCCTAGCCAGGCTCACAAAGGAAAAAAGGGAGAAAGCACAAATACACAGGATCATGAATGAAAGAGGAGAAATCACAACGGACACAGCAGAAATCAAAAGAATAATCAGTAACTACTATGAACAGTTATATGGAAACAAGTTCAACAATCAGAGGAGATGGACAAATTCCTACAACTCTACAATCACCCAAAGCTAGATAAAGAAGAAATAGAACACCTAAACAGACCAATTACAAGCAGCGAAATTGAAATGGTAATCAAAAACCCCCCCAAAAACAAAAGCCCAGGACCTGATGGATTTACAAATGAATTCTACCAAACATTCAGAGACGAATTAGTGCCTATCCTTCACAAACTCTTCCAAAAAATTGAGAAGGAAGGGACAATACCAAACACATTCTATGAAGCCAATATTACACTAATACCAAAACCGAATAAGGACAACACAAAAAAGGAAAACTATAGGCCAATCTAGTTCCATTTTTCTGCATTTGGCTGATCAGTTTTCCCAGCACCATTTGTTGAAGAGACTTTCCTTTCTTCATTGTATACTCTTGGTTCCTTTGTTGTAGATTAACTGTCCATATAAATGTGGGCTTATTTCTGGCTCTCAATTCTATTCCATTGATCTGTGTGTCCATTTATATCCCAATACCATACTGGTTTTGATTACTATAACCTTGCAATATAGTTTGAAGTTTGGGAGCATGATACTTCTATTCCTCTTTAGGTATTCAGAGCAGATTTCTTTATAGTTTTCTGTGTATTTTATCATGTCATATGTAAATAATTATAGTTTCACTTCTTTTTTCTGACATGAATTTTTTTAATTTTTTTAATTTTATATATTTCTTAGATCATTTTTCATTTTTGCACAATGTATGCACTTTCACCTTGGTTATATTCCCCATACAATTGCACCCCCCTTATTTTGACCCCAATCTCTCCTCTCCCCAACCCCCACTCCCATGGTGTGTCTCTGGTTTATAGTTGCTTGTTGATTTTGATTTTTTCTTTTTTTTTCTTTCTTTATTATAGTTATTCTTTTTCCTGTTCCCTTATTTAAGTTTTCTAAATTCCTGCTATGAGTGAGACCATCCAGTATTTTTCTTTTTCTTTCTGGCTTATTTCACTGAGCATGATCCCTTCCAGCGCCATCCATGTTGCTGCAAATTGCATGAGTTTATCTTTTTTGATTGCTGAGTAATATTCCATTGTGTATATATACCATATCTTCTTGATCCAGTCATCTATTTTCTTTTCCAGTTTAGACTCCTTTAATATCTTTCTCTTTGTTCTAGCTAGAACTTCCAATACTGTGTTGAACAGTGGTGGTGAGAGTGGACATCTTTGCCATGTACCGATTCTTAGATGACAATTGTCATCTTGTGGGTGACAGTGTTGAGAGCAGCATGGGATGGAGGAAAGACAACTCAAAGTCCAAGTAGAGACAGAGAGATCTAGGGGGGCTTACACCTTAGGGAGTGTAGCATCTATTTTCAGGATAGTCTCACATTCATTGGAAATCAGAATCAGGGAAGGTGTGGAGGGTGTGTGGAGGGATGTGCATGGTGGGGATGTCGATTGGAGATGCATAATAGTCTGTATATGGTGGGGATGTGGATTGAAGATGCATAATAGTGTGTATGTGGTGGGAATGTTTATTGTGGGTGCATAAATGTCTGGCACAAGCTAGGAGGGTAGTGAATAGGGGCTGTTGCCTGGGAGGCTCCATTGTTGCTGCTGATCAAAATATCTATCTCTAGTTCCAGTTTACACTTAACTTTCTGTCAAGGTCATCTAGCTGGTTATGCTAATCTGGCCATAAAGTCTGACTGCTGTTTTCAGCAGACACTGGTTTTTCCAGTATGTCCCTCATACCAAGACTTTTGTCCTGGTGAGAGGCTCTCTGCCTGACTCTACATTTTAGTTTGAGCAGCAGGACCTCTGGGCGCCAAGACAACACCCTGAGAACTAGGAGGGCTGGAGAATCCACAAAAAATTCTCTCACTTTCTCATCATTGAATATGATGCTAGCTGTGTGCTTGTCAAATGTGGCCTTTACTATGTTGAGTATGTTCTTTCTATCCCCATTTTTAGCATAAATGGATGCTGAATTGTGTCAGAGGCTGTCTCTTTGTTTATTTATGTGAACATATCGTTTTTCTCTTTCTTTTGTTGACATGGTGAGTTATATTGATTGATTTGTCTATTGTACGGTCCTTGAATCCCTGGAATATATTCCACTTAGTCTTGATGTATGATCCTTTCAATGTATTGTTGAATTTGGTTTCTAAAATTTTGTTGAGGCTGTTTGCATCTATATACACCAAGGATAATGGTCTGTAGTTTTTTTTTTTTCTTTTTTTTTTTTTTTGTTATTGTAATGTCCTTGTCTACTTTGGTAACAGTAATGTTGGCCTCATAAAATGTGTTTGAGACCATTCCCTCTCCTGCAATATTTTGGAAAGGCTTGAAAAAGGAGGTATTACTTCCTCTTTAAAGTTTTGGTAGAGAGGCCTCCCCAGTGGTGCAGCGGGTTGAGTGCAGCGTAGTGCTGTGAAGCTGTCTGCAGCCTCCACAGCATGAGTTCGATTCCCGGCAGGCCAGGGAGATACCCACATGGCACAGCAGACCTCTGCTGTCTCACCCGCTGCTCCCCTCAGCAGTGTATTTCAGTCTATGTTCCTGTTCCCCACTCTGTTTCTGGTGAATCTTCTCACCCTTCCAGGCCTCTGGCCTGTACCCCAGCTATTGTACGAATGAAAATAAATCTTTAAAAAAAAAAAAAGAAATGATAAAGTTTTGGCAGAATTCATGAGTAAAACCATCTGTCTTTGGACTTTTGTTTTTTGGGAGATGTTTTATTACTTTTCAGTTCCCTTGTTTATAATCAATCTGTTCAGGTTTTCTATTTCTTCTTTTATGCCTTTAACGATTCATTTGTTTTGTCCAGATTTTCTGATTTGTTGGCATGGAGATATCCATAATAGTCTCTTATGATCCTCTGTAGTTCTGAGGTATCTGCAGTAATATCTCCTCTTTCATTTGTTACTATTTATTAGAGTTTTCTATCTTTCTTTAATGAGATTAGCTAGAGGTTTGTGTATTCAGTTTATTTTTTTCAAAATACAAGCTTTAACCAAAGGTATTGTGACCTCCTCCAGCCTGATGCTGAGCAGAGTGCTTCCTGCCATAATGGAGCCAAGGCACCAACAGGGCCTGTTACTATGAACAAGTAGCCTGGGACTCCTTTATGTGTGATGAATACAGAGCAAATTTCTTGTAGCTATTGACATTGTGAAGTTTGGCATAGTGCTTAATGCCAAGCTTGGTATCCCCTAATGGTCTTTACAAGTGCAGTAAGTGCATATGACACCTAAGAAATGGAATTTTTATACCTGTGGAAAAGGAGGGAAAATAAATCAAAGCCAACCTGCAAGGAAGTGGAAACTAAGTAATTTTTTCATAAATATTGGGTCTTAGTCATTTAGGGACCTTGAAGTGCACCTGGTCCCAGTCCCTCTTTTCACAGAGGAGGAAAATGAAGCCCACGGGTCCAGTGACTACCCACACTCACAGCTGGAGGTAAGGTAACTGCTTCAAGTTGTAACTCAAAGCCATTGATTTTCCACAACCATTCTAGCTCTGAAACACAAATAACTGCTTTTACTGCTATAGACTGCTATAGACCAACCAGAGAAAAAATAACACATTTTAAGCTCAGTTTAACCCTGTCTGATGTAGCTGTACAGGTGACCATTGGTAGCCAGGTCTCCATGGTTAAACAATGTGGCAGTTGAATGTTTTCTTAAAGATAATGTAGAAAATCAATTATTCCAAAAGAGTGATCTATCACTTAAAACACAATTTTTTTAAAGATTTATTTATGTATGCATACTAGAACTAGGGTACAGCCAGAGGTGTGGGGGGTTAGAGGATTCACCAGAGACAGAGTGGGGAACAGAAAAGGAGGGTTGACTGAAATACACTGCTGAGGGGAGCAGCTGGTGAGACAGGAGAGGTCCCCTGAGCCATGTGCATAGCTCCCTGGCTGGGGAACAAACTCATGCTGCAGTGGCTGAGGATAGCTTCATAGTGCTGAAGCTATCCTTGTGCCAACAAGGGAGGGCCCCTAAAACACAATTTGAATGTTCTTTTCATTTCACTAATTGAGCTGACAGATGGATACTCTCACTGCTTTGAGCGGTTGTTTGACTAAACCATCTGCCTTACTTTGTTTTCTGACATAAACAATGCTCAGCTTTGCAGCTGGACCAGGACAAGGGGCATTGGGATGCAGTGGGATGATATCCAAAATTGCACTAGTGGGATACCAAAACAACTCATGATGATGGAGGAAATTAGAGAAAGGTGGTTTCCATGACATGTTCAATGATATATTTGCCAAAATCACACTGTGAGTGGATCTTTGTATTTTTTATCTGGTAAGACAGGCTGCTCTGTATTTATGAGTTCATTACTGCCATATATATTTGCCTTTTTCTTAAACAAGTGACACATGGGGAAGAGAAAGATTGATAGAGAGGAACTAGAGAGCCATTGGTGACATGAAATAGGGTCAGGAAATAAGAGATAATCCCTAATCTGGATTTTAGTGACTCACTTTACCTGACCCCTTCTGAGCAACTGAAAAGCTCTATTTCTGGACAATAACTAATTAAAATATGTTCTTATAGGTTTCGTGCATGTGAACAGATCTAAAGTGGAAAACTTCACACAAAATTTATCTGAAAAATGACAATAGCAATTTTTTCTTGGGATAACCAAACTGCACATCTTTAAATCAGAAGAATCAGGGGAAAATTTCTCCCAGATTGGCTACACCTATCAATTAAGTGAGGTCCATCTCTCATATAATCAGGCCATGTAATCAGAAATGGTGGTGCAAGGGGAGTTGTGTGACAAAGTGCAATCAAGCCAAGAGGTTTTGAAATAATTAAGATTTTTTTTTAAATGTGTTACACTGGAAATACATAGTAGCTACATTACATTAGTAGGAGAAGGAATAGCAAGGACCAGGAAAATCTTATATTAGGCAAGAAATCCACTTTTAACACAGCTTCATTCTTTGGTTAATTGTGGGGTCCCAAATGAAGACTCAGGGGGCACATTTTCCAGATTATAAAACTGATACGAGCCAGATTCTAGTTTCCTTACATCTGTTGGTATCACAGGGTTTAAGCTGAAAGTAGGGAGACCAATTACCTCATTTGTCTGGGACTGTCTGGATTTTAAAACTGAAAGTCCTAGGACCCGGTTATCTGAGATCAGACAAATCTAAATGATTGGTAACTCTTTAGACAATTTTAAAGTACAATGTGCTTGGTAAAGAAAATTAGAACACTAGTAAAATTTTCACAGACCTTATTATATCTTCACCCCAGAAAATCAATGAGATCATCTCGATATGAAATCTTAGGGAAGATTTTATTCTATATTATTTATACATGCCAAGTGTTCCTTTTTATGTTTGGGGGACACAGTCAAAGCAAGTCAACCTTTTTTCCTAAAACAGAAACCAAGAAATAAGTAATGAACTGGGTAATTGAAAGGATACAGTGCCTCCATTTCCTCAACTCCAAAACATAAGGGGTAATAATAAAATTGTTCTGAACATTAAAGTCGTGATATTTGTAAAGCACTTAGAATAGTTTCCAGTACAGAGGACGGCTTAAAGTGTTTGTAAAGTAAATAAATAATAACTCACATCAGTTAACTTTTGTTACTTTTATCATTCAGATATAGGTAAATACAGATACATAAATATGTATATATGCATGTATGTTTACACACAAATTATATAAGGAAAATGTTTAGATAAATAAAAATAAGATTTGAGGATATGTTAATATAAGGAAGAAAAATGAGGTTGATTCTTCTCTTTATTAAAGATTTGTTTAAAGGATTAATTTCTTCCATTATCTGACTCATGAATATCAGTGCTCACACCACTTTCAAAAAAAAGTATAGATATAGTGTAAGGTACATTGGCAGCACTCCTTTCTAGTTTTGACCTCCACACCTAAGAACTTCAAAGCACCTGCGCACACTCCTTTGTTCACATTTAACTGGGTATCCAAGGTGATTTTATTCAAAAATTTTCTAGATTATATAGGGGGTTATAATTTAGGAAGGAAGATAATACAGATACCTAGAGACTGGCACAATCAAGACAAAAGTAAAAGACAATTGGTCTCCATTTCTGTGTGTCCACCTTCTCTCCAGCCTAATTTCCAGTTATTGGAGGTGAAATAAAAGCATGCCCAGGGAGGGCATGTGGGGTGCACAAGAGGAAGAATTGCAGGGAGGGCGCCTGGGGAGGTACCACTTGAACTATCCCTTTAAGTCAGGGGGATTTGCATGTATGGAAGTGGATGGGAAGCAAACAGGGGTCCAAATAAAATGCACAGAAAAAGAGTGAACAGAGGTGGGGAAAGCCAAGAGTTTGATCAAAACATAAGGTATAGTGTTTTGTTGTTTAAAGATATTATTTTTATCTATTTATGCCTAAAAGAACTGGCATATAGGCCACAGTTTCAGGGGTAAAAGGATTCACCAGAGACAGAGTGGGGAGCAGAACAGGCTAATCTAATGAAATATACTGCAAAAGGGAGCAGCAGGAGAGACAGGACAGGTTTGCTGCGCCATATGGATTAGCTCCCTGGCCAGGGATCAAACTCAGGCCACAGTGGCCATAGCACTGATACATAATCCTAAAGCAACCAAGGAGGCCTCCAAAGTATAGTGTTAAGAGAGATAGTGGACATTGGAACAAGAGACCTCACTTGGGACCAATTCATGAAAATTAATATCCACCTAGCAGCAGGCTGAATTTCAGTACTTTGTTTAGTTCCTAAATAGTTCTCAATACATAGCAGCTATGTCTATAACAACCATGATGAAAATTATTATAATTAAGATTTGATAATGTGAGAACATTAAAAAAATCATCCTATAGTCCCCTTTCTTCTAGGTTCGCAAATAATCAAGCAAGCATTAGATAGATTAATGAGAAAAAATACTGAAAAGTAACATGTATACTGGGCCTCCCTGGTGGGACAGGCGGTTGAGCGATGCACTGTGAAGCTATTCGCAGCCTCTGCAGAGCGGGTTTGATCCCAGCCAGCTGGCGAAAATCCCACATGGCGAAGTAGACCTCTCCTGTATCACCCGCTACTCCCCTCAGCAGTGTATTTCTTCAGTCTGCCTGTTCTGTTCCCCGCTGTCTCTGGTGAATCCTCTCACCCTCCTGTACATCTGGCCTGTACCCCAGTTCTTATATAAAAATAAATAAATCTTTAAAAAAAATAAATCTTAAAAAAAAAAAAAACACACACACACAGTAACATGTATCCTTCCTGTGTACCTGAGAGAGGCTGAAACTGAGGTTAAATGGCTAAATTACTCTCAGACCCTAAAACACAAAAGAAAAAAACTTACCAAATTCACCATTTGAAACTTATTTTCACAGATGCACTTTATCTGCAAATGATACAACCTGACCAGGCACAGAAGAAGCTAACCTTGAGCTGAATCCAAGCTGGCTGTAGTTAAGGAACCACCCATGGGGAATTGGGAGTTTGGAGGGGTACAGAAGGGATATCCCAGACTGCATTTGTGGGAGGCAGTCCATTACCATGAAACATCCAGTGACTTGAAAGAAAACTTCTCCCCAAAAGGACCAATTTGTAATTAACCAACAATCTTCCACCAAATCCACATTCCTTTGTCCCAAAACAGATTAGCCGATAAAATTGAACTCCTTCATTTCCAACTTCACACCCCCACATTAACATAAACTCCTTCTTTTTCCTAGATTGGGAGGCAGATTTGAGTTTTCTTCTGTCCCCTTGTCAGCTTGTGTAGGGGCGGGAATGGCCACAGAGCAGGTTTTCTGATCCAGCAGACTGGGTGAAGGAGGAGTCCTGGAGCCCTCAGTGGCTTTTCAGGCTTTTATTGGGATTTATTGTGTACATGGCTGTAGGGTAAAGAAAATGTCAGGCTTTTCTGCCCTTCCGCCATCAGGATAGATGATGGATCCTTGTCCTGAATGCATGCCTGATGGCGGGCACCTGGAATAGGGTGTGGGCATAGGTAGATGGGATTCAGCTGAGCTAAGACTGTGCTTTTAAGGGCGGCGTCACGGGGGGACGCTAGCAGCACCAGCACCAGCACCAGCAGCAGCCCCAGCCAGCAGCAGCAGAACCTGAAGGAGAAGCCGAAGCAGAAGCAGAGAACGCCAGAGAGCCCAGATAGAGTGAAGACTTGCTGGGGGCTGGGAGGCATGTCAGCCTCCCAGCCCCCCAGCCAGCACCCCTGCCTGCCATATGCCTGGTGAACCCCAAATAAAAAACCTGCAAAACTACTGAGGACTCTGACTCCTCCTTTACCCGATCTGCATGGGATCAGAAAACCTGCCTTGTGCCCTGTCCTGCCCCTTACAATGGCAGGTAGGGATACTGGGATACTCCCAGCTCTCAGCAAGTCTTCACTCTGTCTGGGTTCTCTGTTGCTTTTGCTTCTCTGCTTCTCCTCTGCTTCTCGTTCTGCTTCTGCTGGTGCCCCTCATGATGCCACCCTTAAAAGCCCAGTCTCAGCCCAGGTGAATCCCATCCACTTATGCCCAAACCCTACTTCAGGTGCCCGCCATCAGGCATGCATTCAGGACCACAGGGTTCCCTCATCTATCCTAATGGTGGGAGGGCAGAAAAGCCTGATACATTTTCCTTGCAGTAAAAGTGGGTACACCTGGGCTGCGAGACTGAGTTTATAAGGGTGGTGTCATGGGGATGCCAGCAGAAGCCAAAAATGAACAGAAGCCGAGAGAAGAAGAAGAGAAGCAGAGAAAATGCCAGAGAGCCCAGATAGAGTGAAGATTTGCTGGGGGCTGGGAGGACTGCCAGCCACCTGGCCCCCCAGCACCCCTGCCTGCCATATGCCCGGTAAATCTAAATAAAAGACTTGCAAAAGCCACTGAGGACTCTGACTCCTTTACCCGGTCTGCTGGACCGGAAAACCTGCTCTGTGGTTTTCCTGCCCATACAATTGGCGTAAGTTGGCAAGATGATCCATGCAGATGGGTATGGAGCCCTCTGGGACCTGGAGGGACTAAGGAGTAGCAGACTGCCTGTGACAACACTGGATGTATCATGGTGGCACAGGAGATGGACAAGTCTGGGAGCTGCGGGACAAGACCTCAGCTGGAGGAGGAGACTGTAGGGTAAGGTAAAAAATCAGGCTTTTCTGCCCTCCTGCCATCAGGATAGATGAGGGAACCCTGTGATCCTGAATGCATGCCTGATGGCGGGCACCTGAAGTGGATACACCTGCGCTAAGACTGTGCTTTTAAGCGCAGTGTCACGGGGATACCAGTAGAAGCCGAAAGAGAAGAAGCCCAAAGCAGAAGCAGAGAACGCCAGAGAGCCCAGATAGAGTGAAGATTTGCTGGGGGCTGGGAGGACTGCCAGCCTCCTGGCCCCCCAGCGCCCCTGCCTGCCACGTACCCACTGAACCCCAATAAAAGACCTGCAAAAAACCACTGAGAACTCTGACTCCTCCTTTACCCGGTCTGCATGGGATCAGAAAACCTGCTCCGTGTTCATTCCTGCCCTTTACAGAGACACTCGAGAGGACCAGCCAAAGACCCCTGAGGCAGCAAGAATCGCCAGGGAAGATAAGACCACTATTCGGAGCTCACCAGTGCTGATGCAGGGAGAGGCCTAATGGACTTGCACTGATGAACTTGCACTGACAATCCCGCCAAAAGGTGGAGGAACCTTGGCAGGTTAAGTTTTTTGGACCCTGGGGGAAGATGCTATTGTTTGTAAACCCCAGGAGATGGGAATCTGGGGGTGGCCAGTGGACCTTGATGGCCAAAAGCAGCGTGTGTGTGTGCCCAGCAGCCAGGCGGAGGAGAAAAGCCAATTTTGAGAAGGCAAAAGCTGGTGCTAAGTTTGGGAAGCCCTGAGCACCTGCTAAGCAGCCTGAGTATGCTGAAGACCAGTGGGTCTTGTAAAATCACCTGTGGGTGATGTCCTGCTCGTTCTCAAGTGAGGGTGAGGAGCTAAGGAACCCGTCCTTGGGGGATGGGTGGGGAACATGGCTTGGGGTGGAGCCCAAGCTGAATGTAGAGTTTGTATCCAAGGATCCCCGACCCATGTGCTTGTGCAGCGGGTTGGCCTGAGTGCAGGGGTCTGCGAGTCGCATGGGTGGCTGTGAAGGCCGAGTGTTGGAGCGACTGCAGACAGAAACCCTGAGGGTTGGCGATTACCCCCAACAGAATAGAATCGCCAATTCCAGAGTCAGTGCATCCTGGGGGTGGATGCGGTGTGTGGCTTGTGGCCGAGACTACAGCCAGAGAATGCCAGGAAGCCCGACGGCTCCTGGTGTGTTACAGTAGATGCCGTGAGTGGTTCCCCTCCCTTGAATGAGCAGTGCCTTTGGCAGCAGATTTGGTGGATCATCTGCTGGTGCCAATATTTGTCTTTTGCCACTAGGTTGGTGCCCTGCCTGGACTTATTTGTGTTCTGTTGTATTTTATGTATTTTGCTGTTCTATTGTGATGTATATTATTTGTTTTGGTGGGCCACGGCTGCAGTGTTCTATCGCCAAGAGAAATGTATGTGACTTGTGTAGATTGTATGGCAGAAAACCCTGAGGGGGTGGACTATAGGGCAAGGAAAAAGTATCAGGTTTTTCTGCCCTCCCACCATTAGGATAGATGAGGAAACCCTGTGGTCCTGAATGCATGCCTGATGGCGGGCACCTGGAGTGGGTACACCTGGGCTGAGAGACTGAGTTTATAAGGGCGGTGTCATGGGGATGCCAGCAGAAGCCAAGAATGAACAGAAGCCAAGAGAAGAAGAGAAGCAAAGAGAACGCCAGAGGGCCCAGATAGAGTGAGGATTTGCTGGGGGCTGGGATGACTGCCAGCCTCCCGGCACCCCAGCCTGCCATATGTCCGGTAAATCTAAATAAAAGACCTGCAAAAGCCACTGAGGACTCTGACTCCTCCTTTACCCGGTCTGCTGGATCAGAAAACCTGCTCAGTGGTCTTCCTGCCCCTACACACCACCTCAGGGTTTTCTGCCAGACAGTCTATACAAATCATATATGTTTCTCTTGGCAAATATGAACACTGCAGCCATGACCCACAAAAGTAAAATACAACAGAACACAAATAAGTCCAGGCAGGGCACCAACCTAGTGGCAAAAGACAAATATTGGCACCAGCAGATGATCCACCAAATATGCTGCCAAAGGCACTGCTCATACGAGGGAGGGGAACCACTCACGGTATCCACTGTCTTCCTGGCCTTCTCTGGCTGTAGTCTCGGCTACAAGCACACACCGCATCCACTCCCAGGATGCACTCACTCTTGGATTGGGGATTCTTTACTCTTTGGGGGTAATCACCCAATCCTCAGGGATTTCTGTCTGCGGTCACTCCAACACTCAGCTTTCATA
This sequence comes from Talpa occidentalis, assembly GCF_014898055.3. Taxonomy (NCBI): domain Eukaryota; kingdom Metazoa; phylum Chordata; class Mammalia; order Eulipotyphla; family Talpidae; genus Talpa; species Talpa occidentalis. The sequence continues at coordinate 50,399,589 of NW_023601322.1, read as the reverse complement.
GCCATAAATACGACATGCAGACCCCTGCACTCAGGCCAACCCATTGCACAAGCACATGGGTCAGGGATCCAAACTCTACATGCAGCCTCTCTTGGGTCCCCTTTTTGGCTTGGGCTCCACCCCAAGCCACGTTCCCTACCCATTCCCCAAGGATGGGTTTTCAGCTCCTTACCCTCACTCAAGAATGAGCAGGGCATCACCCACAGGTGATTTTAAGAGACTCACTGGTCTTTAGCATACTTAGGCTGCTTATCAGCCACTCAAGATTTCTCAATTTAGCACCAGCTTTTGCCTTCTCAACATTGGCTTTTTTCCTCTGCCTGGCTGCTGGGCAGTACACAGGCTGCTTTTGGCCACTGAGGCCCACTGGCCACCCCCAGATTCCCAAAAAACATAACCTGCCAAGGTCCTCCACCTTCTAGCGGGATTGTCAGTCCAAGTCCATTAGTAACAAGTCCATAGGCGTCTTCCTTATGTCAGCACTGGTGAGCTCTGAATTGTGGTCCTCTTTTTTTCCTCAAAGATTCTGCTGCCTCGGTAGTTTTGGGCTGGTCCTCTCGGGTGTCTCCTGCAGGCGAGGTCTCATCCCGATGCTCCTGGACCTTGTCCATCTCCTGTGCTGCCCTGTTGCCTCCAGTGCCATCACGGGCAAACACAGTCTGTTACTCCTTAGTTCCTCCAGGTCTTTGGAGGGCCCCAATACCCGCCTGCATGGATCATCCTGCCTACTATGGCAATTGTAGGGGCAGGAATGGCCACGGAGCAGGTTTTCTGATCCAGCAGACCAGGTAAAGGAGGAGTCCTGGAGCCCTCAGTGGATTTTCAGGCTTTTTTGGGATTTACTGGGTACATGGAAGGTAAGGATGCTGGGGGGCCGGGAGGCTGGCAGGGTCCCAGCCCCCAGCAAGTCTTCACTCTGGCTGGCGTTCTCTGGCATTCTCTGGTTCTTCTGCTTCTGCTTCTTTGCTTCTCCTCTGTTCCTCATTCTGCTTCTGCTGGTGTCCCTGTGATGCCACCTGTGGGTCTGCTACTCCTAGGTAGCCTATTTGGCCACCATTGTGTCACCTAAACAAGGTTAAAATGGCCTGGCCAGTTAGATACAGGAGCCCAACCCTTCAGCTCTTCAAATCAAAAGAGCACAAAGCTGGATCAAGATGGGAAGATTATGCATCACAAGGTATTTCCGGAATGCCGGTGGGGGGGTGGGGGGGTGGCGCTGGGGACTGATGCTTAACATGTACTCCTGACTTATATATCATGAGGTATTACAGGGAACGCCTGGGGCTGCTGAGGACAGATGTATGACAAGGGACCCCAGAAGCTGATCAGTGGAATGCCTTGCTGATAAGATTAGAACCATGGCTGGGGGATTAGGGTGTGTCATCAAGTAGATAAGTGCCTGGAGGGCAGACTCACAATCCCTAATCTTCTACACCCTTCCCCTTTCTTTAATCGCCTTCCCCTTAATCTCCTTTTGCTCCTCCCCCTTACAACCAATACCATGTGTCAATAAAAGGGCCAGGATCTTGCTCTTCAGCAGCATCCTACATTGTGCAGCCTGCTCCATGACTCCTGTTTGTCAGTGTGGTGTTGTCTGATGCAACAGCCGCCCTTAAAAGCCCAGTCTTAGCCCAGGTGAATCCCATCCACCTATGCCCACACCCTACTCCAGGTGCCCGCCATCAGGCATGCATTCGGGACCACAGGATTCCCTCATCTATCCTAATGGCAGGAGGGCAGAAAAGCCTGATACTTTTTACTTTACCCTATAGCTTGTTATACAACTCTTCTCAGAACCCACTGCTGTGCTCCTCCGCCCCACCTCCTGATGCCCTTCAAGAAGCCAGGTTATAGTCTCCTTTCCCAGGCTGGCTCCCTCACATCTGAGTCTAATAATGCCTTACCTGATTCATCTACAACCAGATAGCCGTAGGTGATTCTTTCCTTAGAAGACAAAGTGTTACAGGACAACCCCCATATGAAATGGGTTGGCCTGACTGTGGGTCCTCACTATGTGCTTAAAAGTGACTTATAATAAGACTCAACCACAGGCACACACAAAAAGTTAATAAAGGGTTTATTTACAAAAAAAGCGGGAAATGGAGACATGAATAACTCAGGGAGAAAGAGAGGGAGATAAAGTGGTGGATGCTTCCTACCAGTTCCACTGAGCTGTAACCCCAATAGCATGCTGAGAGCCAGTGAAAACCAAGAGCCAAGAGACCCCCAAGGTCCACATGTCTGGTTATATGCCAACCCTGGCTGCTTAACTCCACTTTCAGTTCCCAGCAATCCTCCCTTCGAGGTGATCACAGTATGGGATTTGTAGTTTTTGGTGTCTTGGACCTCTTTGGTCTGGAGTGGGGGTAGAGTCCATAAAACCTGTGTTTGTAGAGTTTGTTCAGGGCATCCTTTCTCCCCAACAAAAGGACCCAGTCTTTGGGGTTGGGGCCCTGTAACAGTTACTGTGAATGTGCAAAGTGGAGCTGGCAGGACGCAGCAAGGTCTGCTGCATCTAGGGCCAGGGTCTGTGCACCCAGTAGGCAAAGTCTTACCAAGTCCTTCTGTTAGGGGGGAAGGATGTCCTGAGTGAATTCCATACAGGCTTTGTGGACTTCACCCCCACTCCATCAAGACACTGGGAACTACAAATCCCAGGATCCTCAAAGGGAAGTTGTGAGGACCTAAGGGTGAAGTTAAGCAGCCATTTTCTCTGTTTGTAAATAAAACCAGACATCTTAGTGGGGTTGAGCACTCACTTGGCTTATGCTCCCAGCCAGGTAGGTTTGGTCTCTGCAGGACTTTTGGGATTCCAGGTTGGCGCAATGGGTAGGACACATTTAAGAATTTATCTCCCTCTTTTCTCCCTGAGTTGTACATTTCCTCATTCCCCTTCCTGTGTAAATAAGCCTTTGTTAACCTTTTGTGTGTTCCTGAATTGTAAGTCCCCTTTAAGCACACAGGTGAGGACCCACAGTCAGGCAACCTGTTTTTTTGGGGGCGGGGCAGGGGCAGGATGCAGCAGAGGCCTGCTGCTGGTTTTGGGAGCTCCCTCTGCCCTAAGTCCCACTTGAGGGGGTGGGAGTGAAGGCCTGCTGCCCATCTGGCCCACTGCTGTCCACAACAGCTTGCAGACAAGGAGCAAGGCCACATTACTTACTGCCTTTTAACTGTTTCCAAAAAAATAAAATGGCTACTTCGTTCCACCTCTTTCCCAGCATTGCCCTTGCTTGGGATGTTGGGGGTGAGATTCAGACTCTTGTCAGCTCTGGGCCTCTTCACCACTAGGGGAGATCCTGGGTGGCTCCCGGATGCCACAAGAAAAGGGCCTGAACACAAGCCAAGATAAACATGCAGCTTGGGAGTGCACGTGTGAACAAAGATATACCTCAGAACCCATTGGAAGCAGTTCTATCTGGAGAAGCACATACTGGACAAAAGAAAGAAGACATTCTATTAACACCAATTTCAGCTGTTTCTTTTTACTTCTAGTTGTGACTATTAGAATAATAAAAATTATATTGACTCATATATGTTTTATCAGTTAGCACTGATCTAGATTGTTTTGTTCACCTGACTGATGATTCACGCACCTTATATAGAATATAAAAAATACCAGCACTACTCCCTGGGAGTGATGTCCACTCTCACATCACAGGTTCATGTAATGAACCTACAGCAAATTTACCTTGGCCTCTGCCCCCAATCCTTGGCACAGAATCCCTAAAATCTCTTTTATTCCCTAAACATAGTAGCATCTTTTGCTCTAATGAGGTAGCAACTCGCTAGCCTCCTGGGTGGGGAGTTATCACCAGAAAGACCATGCCATGATTAGAAGCTTGAAGTTTTCAGTCCCCCAGCCTCCAGGAAGGAGGAAATGGAGTTAATAATTGGTCATGCCAATAAGTGGAAGCTCCTTAAAATCACAAGCTTACTAGGTTTGGGGGAGCTTCCAGGTTGATGCACAGGAAGAGGTGCACCTGGAGAGGACAGGCAAACTCTGCACCCTTCCCACAGGCCTCTTCACCTGACTGTTAATCTGCATGCTTTAATAAATAAATATATCCTTTAATAAATAAAAGTGTTTCCCTGAAGTGCGGGAGCACCTCTAGCAAATTAAGTAAACCTGAGAAGGAGTCTTGGGAACCTCCACTTTATCACCAAATCAGACAGAGGTTGTGCACAAGCTGGGAATCTATCACAAGTGGTACTGAACCAAGGAAGGGGCTATCTCGTGGGGCTGAGCTCTTAACCCATGGGTTCTGATGCTGTCTCCAGGCAGAAGTGCTAACCCTGAGGTAAATTGTAGGACATGCTGCTGGTATCAGAGAGAATTTGATGTGGGAAAATCTCAACACATCTGGTATCAGAAGTACAAGAAATGAAGTGTTAAGTGTGAGTGTTTCGTATAAGAAGTAAAGGATCCTCATGGGAAAGAACACATAGGAGGGAAGAACAGAGAAGGAAGGAAACTGAGGCTTTTCCTTTATACCTATCCTCACCCAGATCCCATTGGACTTGATTTGTCAAAGCAGTAGGTACAAAATAAGGCAGGATACATAGCTGTTCTGGTAAATCACATGGAGAGGCTGAATTTTTTCCAATGCAAACTGAGACTATAAAATCTTCCACTTCTATTTCTAGGACCCTGTTTTTGCTATGGCATAGAAAGTGAATTGGAGTGGGAAGCCAGGAGGTCTTCGCATTTGTACCGATGGAAGATGGGAGCCACCCCATGGAGTGCTGACAAATGTTTAACAATTCGTTGAAGAAAAAAAAAGAGCTTTGATCAGTAAACTTTTGTTATTGCTTATACAGAAATGCCCCCACCATGCCTGATTTCAAGCTACCAACTTTGTTGTTGTTGTTTTTATTAAACATTTTTACTTTCTTACATCATTGTTCAATTTTGTACTATATTGGATTTCTCCCCTCAGGTATAGTCCCCATAAATCTCCCACCACCACATCACCCATGAACTATCACCATAATCCCCTGTGTTCTTCCCTCCCCTGTTTTGGCCCCATCCCTCCCCTGCTATATGCCTCAGATCTGTAGTTTGTTTAAAGTTTTGTCCTTTTTTTTTTTTTTTTTTTTGAGCCTTTGCTCAGTTTCCCTATAGTCCTCCTATAAGTAAAAACATCTTATAATTTTCTTTTTCCTTCTCATTTCACTGAACATAATCCCTTGTAGCTCCCTCCATGTTGCTGCAAATGGCATGAGTTTATCCTTTTTGATTGTTGAGTAGTAGTCCACTGTGTATATTATACATGTTCTTGATGCATTCATCTATTTGGGGGCATTTAGTTTGTTTCCATATCTTAGCTATTGCAAATAGTTCAAGCTACCAAGTTTAAGATTAAGTTATTGATGACAAAATTGGGAACAGGCATTAAACAATCAACTCTCAAGAGTGAGATGGTTGCATTTGGGGTTGATTTTTTTGTCATTTGTTTTGTTTTATTGAGATATCATTGACATACTTACCATTGTGTAAGTTTAATGCATACAATATGCCGATTTGATACATACATATATTGCAATATGATTACTTCCCTGGCCATTAGCTAACGTACTTGTATCATAACACATAATTATCACTACTTTCGTGAAATGAAAACAATTAAGATCTACTTTCTCAGCAATTTTGACATTTATAATATAATATGGCTTCTATGCAGTGATTATCCTATAATCACTGTAGAGTGCATTAGAGTTGCAAAACTTATTTACCTACCGGTTGCCAGTTTGTGTCCTTAAATAACATCTCCCGAGTTTCCCCAGAGCCCCACCTTTGGTAACTACCATTCTACTCTCTGTATATGAGTTTGGTTTTTGAGATTCTGTATGTAAGTGCTATCACACGGTATTTATCTTTCTCTTACATTCCCTTTCACTGTCTCACATTCTCACCAACAGTGCACAAGGATTACCTTTTCTCCACATCCTCTGCAACACTTGGTAATTGTCTTTTTTTAATATTTATTTTTATTTATTTATGTATACAAGAACTGCAGTACAGAACAGTAGTGTGGGGCATGAGAGGATTCACCAGAAACAGAGTGGGGAGCACAACAGGAGGATCTACTGAATACACAGTGGGTGAGACAGGAGAGGTCTGCTGCACCATGTGGGTCATCTCCCTGGATGTGGATCAAATTCATGCCACAGTAGCTGGCAATAGCTTGATAGCACTGCGATGTTAACCTTTGCACCACCAGGGAGGTCCTGTTTCTTGTCTTTTTTATTATAGTCATCCTAAGAAGGATGAAGTGGTCTCATTGTGATTTTGAATTGCATGTACCTCGTAGTTATTTATGTTGAGCACATTTACATGTACCTGTTGGCAATTTATAGGTTCTTTTTTGAAAAATGTAGTTCCTACGTCCATTTTTAAATCAGAGTGCTTACTTTTTGTTGACAAGTTGTATGAGTTCTTAATATTTTGGACATCAACCGCTTATCTAATATATGGTTCATGAATATTTTCCATGACATAGGTCACCTTTTTGATTGTGAGATGGATGTATTTTGGAGATGGACTTGACAGGACTTGCTAATGGACTGGATGTGGAAAGAGGAGGAAATTAGGAAAAGTTCTTGGACACTGACAGGGCACTGAACTGGAGCACATCCTTGCGATAGGGCAGAAGAAATGGGGCCTGGAGACTAATTCAGTAATCATCAGAAAAATAGGTCTTTTTATCCACTGGAAATGTGCTCACAAAGAGAAAAAGCAGAGTATGGAAGAGCCCTCCTCCCTGGAGAAAGGCCTGGAAGAGAAGTGGGAGAGAGCAGGAGGGTGACGGAGTCCCTTTGGAAAGGAGCGTGGATACCACCTCCCCCGCCGAGAAGTGACCCTGACCAGATTCTGCGTCTGTGGAAATGTGATCACTCTCCGCAGCCCAGACCAGGCCCATTGGAGGGCATCCACACACGCAGGTGTTTGGCGCAAACCCAGGGAACACCAATCTGGGTCCAAGAGACAAAATTAAGATTCCTGGACAGAGGATGGACTTGCTGAGCCAACACAGAGTTAGACATCAGATTTTCACTGTTGCCACTCTCTTTTGGGGTAGACACCAGATGTTTTTCTTTGGAGATTCAGAATTTGAAATTTGAAACTAAAAGGGCTGTTTGAACGTCTTGTCAGCCTTCTGAATCCTGCTCTACTGTAACTGCCAAACCGGCGTCCAAGCTTTGTCTCACCAGTGATATGAAAATGACATGGTGGGATTCAAGTTCCACTGTCCTTCCCCAAAGTGCCCCCTCACACCTATCCTTCGAGTCACAGAAATGTGTCAGGCATCTGTGTTAGTGGTGTGTGCATGTCACCTCCCTCAGCCCTCCCAGCTCTTAGACGGGTGGGGAACCATTTAAGCCCTGATTACAGATGAGGAAACAGAGGCCCAGAGGGGTTGAGTTAATTTCCCAGTGGAGCTGAGTTTCGACTCCAGCAGAGTGGGCCTGAGTCACTGGGAACCAGTGCATTGTGCTGAGTGTGGAGGGTGATCAATCTCATTTCCTTTTGGGCTTTTAAGCTCCTTGAATTTTGGACAGTGCCATACCATCTTCTACTTTAAGGTAGCCTTACAACAGCTATCCAAAGTAGGAATTAATACCAGTGAGAAAATTGAGAGGGTTAAGAACTTGAGAAACCAGTGAGGGTTAGGAACTTTTCCAATACCACACAGCAATATTAGTGATCATTCTGGAATCTAATCCTTAGTTATTTGTTCTGAAGCCTGTGCTTTTAACTACAGCAACAGAAATAGATATTTAAATCTAGAGAAAGAACGAGAATAAGTGAGTCAAATAAGCATGAAAATAAATGCCATCCCTGTATAACAGTTTGGTAAAGGAAAGTGCCAAGGATTTAGAAGCACAAGATTTAACATCCAGGGCAAATTGCTTCACTTTTATGAAGTCTCTTTCTATAATTGCAAAACATCCTTCCTACGCCTCAAGACTGTTAGACTTTAAAAAATGAATGAAGACATTTCTGTTTGCAAAGTGCTATATTGTTTTTGCATTGACCAAATGCAAAAACACCTTTTCTCACTTGGATTATGAGGTTATAAAATGGCTCTTTCTCATTCAAGTAAACCTTGTTCCAAAGGCCTCTCTCAGGCTGGTGTAGGAGCGGAGAGGAAACTTCCCCCTAGCCCTCTAGATTCTTCTCAGGCTGGTGGAGCAATCAAATTAACATCAGATTAAAGAACAAATTTAATTATATATGTATTGAGAAAATACATAAATGTGCATTCTCCCCTAGAAGTTCTCATATATTCTAGTGCACTAAAGTGAAGTTCCAGAAAGACAGTAGGGCCACATGAGGGTGCTCATCCTGAGCTAAGGGATGGGATAGGGGCCTGGGCCTTCAAGGGGAGGGGACAGGGGTCTCTTCTCTGACAAGGAGAAGGGGGGCTTATATGACAACGGCCAGATGCTCTGTGATTACATATTGGCCTGGCCATACAGATAGCTTTCTCTGACAGAAAGTTTATTTCTGGTAAAAACCCCAATATTGAGTAAGAATCCCCCGATTCTCATGCTTCTAGTAGTGAGGGGAGGAATAAACATTGTCTTGTCAGCCTGAAAAGCCTCACTTGACCTCAGTTCAAAATAATTAAAGGGGAGTCTTTTGGGAAAGTCTGTTGGGGAAAATTTTCTTCCAAGTCAGGAGCTCAGTGTTGTCGTCCTGCAGGGGGCGCTCAGAAATATCAGAGTTGCCTTCATAGGTCTGAGCTGAGCTGAACACCTGCACATAACTTAGGGTATCACATCTGTGTCTTTGAGGGACCCTGTCTGCAGCACATGGGTGGGTTTCCATGACAGATCATTAGCAATTCAGCTTTGGGGAAATGTGTAGATATATAATAGACACCTATTTTCTCCCCTAGAAGTTCTCATATATTCTAGTGCACTATAGTGAAGTTCCAGAAAATATTCGTTTCCTAAAAATTTTTTGCTGTTTGTTGAAATTGTTTTATCAAGGAGCTTCTCATGAAAATAATGGCCTATATAACACACCCTGGGAAATGCTCCATCCTGGAAAGATTTAAGAAACAAACAGCTAAGATGGGAAAAGAATGGGATGGGCCCTCCATTCCTCAAAGGGCGCCTATCTTCTGATGGGAGATGTTAATCTTATTTAAGACTTTCTCTCTCCTCACTCACTCTCTTGCTCTCTCATTTTCCTGATAGTTCATGTATTGTCTTGATTTGATCAAGCACCTAGAAAGCCTGCCTGGACAGGCAGTATTTGCATAAATATTTTGAAACCCACCCCACATTATTTCCTTGAAGGGTGTCCCTGCTTCCCTGCTCTCCAGCCACTACGCCTGATGCTTCCTTTGTAACTGAACCCCTGTGTTCTCTGCAGGGGAAGGGGGTGTTTCTTTCTTTTCTTTTCTCTTGGTAATTGAAGTAATTCCAATTCCATTACATAAATTTCATCTGTGCATCATTATTATAAATCAACAGCTATTTGTGCTGCATTAAATTCACCACTAAAATTCCAATTATTTTATTCATCACACAATTGACCCCTTTTACCCAGTTGACCCACTCCCCTCCACCTTCTGGCAGCCACTGATTTGATCTTACAGTTTAAAATCTATTTTTGTTTCACTTTTAGTTCATTTATCTTTTCATTTAATACTAGTTCATTTACACTTTCACAGCTACACATGGGTATTGCATTGGGCAGCAAGGACCTAAAGTTACGGTGCCATTGTTCAGCTGGGTTTCGGTAAGTGTTTAGAAGGTAGGGAAGAAGGGTATTCTCAAATCTGGCTTGGTTCCCAACAAGGGGCAGTACCCCAACCCTCAGTGAATACCACTAGCATGCACTGCACAGAAGCCAGAAAAGCAAAATGACCAGCACCAAGAGGAGCAGGGCCGTGCAAAGAGTGGCCCAAACACCATTAATACCGCACACACCACAATGCTGCAGGTGCCTGGAAAAGAACCTTCAGCCGCCCCATAAAGAACCATCTTCATGTCATGGCTTGGGGTTAGGAAAATGACAGCAGGAAAGTATAGCCAAGTGCTTGCCTAGGAGTACGTACACATGCAGGCTTTGGAGACAGACACCATGGCTGCAGATTTCCTCTTGCTTGAATTTAAATTATCTTACCTATCTGACAGTTTGTTTGCATCCTTTATTAGTAGTAACTCCGGAGCTGGTGTATGTGGAGGGATCCCTGCCCTTGAGAGCTGACCAGGCTCCCGGTACTGCTGTCTCCACCAGGCAAGCGCCAGACTTACTCTGCAGCACCACCTGGTGGCTGGAAAAATTCTGACTCTGGAGCCCTGAACAAGCTGACGCTCTCCTTGATAAACCTAAATTATGATGCCACAAAAAGGCAAGAGGGAAATAAACAACAAATGAAGCCCCATGACATTTCAAAAATACTTTCTTGTGGAAAACAGCATGCAGTGGGTCTTCAAAACTCTTTCCATAGGTGAGATGGGGAAGGTCTCCAAGGAGGGTGCCCATAAGGAAGGCAGCCTGAGCAGAGCTTCCCAGGACTTTCCCAGCCCCCAGCTCACCCACGGAAAGCTGAGGCAAGATGGCGGCACAATCCTGACTTGTCCCCAAACAACTCCTTGTCTCCCATATGGGTCAGTGGCTCCACCTGGCCTCACTCCTTCTTCGCTCTCTTTCTTTCTAGTCATTCTTCCTATTTCTCATCTTTCACCCACCATAGCATGTGGGTCTTGGACAGCTTGGGTGCACAGGCTCACGTACAGGGCATCTCAGAGAGCCCAAGGCGGTCATGACAAAGCCAAACATGCCTTGCCCTTGAGAACCTAAAGTAGAAACAAGGGATTAACAACATAGAAACCCATGAACAACAGCAGCTAAGAAAAGCACTCAAGGATTTGTTGATTTAAAAAAAGCATCTGATTTTCAGTAGCTTTTCCTTTGCATTTCTTTTGTACCTATAGATGGGTAAGAGTCTGGGTTTCTCAACCCAAGTGTCCAAAAACACGTCAAGAAGATGTGGTGTATATACACAATGGAATACTATTCAGTCATAAAAAAAAAAAACTCATGCCATTTCCGGGCCTCCCTGGTGGCAGAGTCAGTTGAGTTGCAGAGCTGTGAAGCTGTCCACAGCCTCTGCATTGCAGGGTCGATCCCAGCTGGTGGGGGAGATACCCACATGGTGTGGCAGACCGCTCCTGTCTCGCCTGCTGCTCCCCTCAGCAGCGTATTTCATCAGTCTGTCTGTTCTGTTCCCTGCTCTGTCTCTGGTGGATCCTCTCACCCTCCTGCACACCTGGCCTGTACCCCGGTTCTTGTATGGATGAATAAATCTTTAAAAAAAAAACTCATGCCATTTCCAGCAACATGGATAGTGCTGGAAGAGATTATGCTAAGCAAAAATAACCAGAAGGATAAAGATAAATACTGGATGGTGTCACTTGTATGTGGACTATAGAAAAGCCAAACAAAGACAAATATCAAAACCAACCCTTAAATTCTGACCATAGATCTAAGGCATCCAGAGAGGGCAAGCAGGGCCTGTGAAGCAGGGGGAGAGCCCAGTGTACTGTGGTGGAGGACTGTGGCTGCTTTGGTGGTGGGAGAGCTATGGTGACCACACCGGAGGGGAGAAATCCTATACTGTCAAAATATTAACAAGGATGCAAAACAATGCTACTTCATTAAATCTTATCTATAAACAAGAAGCAAGGAAAGGCCTTCAATAACAAAAATAAAAGCATGATTATGGATTGACATTAGTGTTTGTTAGTACCTACCTGTGTGAAAGAGTTTCAAAAATAAAGTTCTAAAATCTCAGAGTCTAGATTTCCTCAAACCTCCTTTCTACTCCTCAGAATCGTATTCTCTCCTCAGCCCCCAGGTCATCTCTTAGCTTCATATAAATCAGGAAAATTGTATTATGAGAAAGGATCAATATTGGTATGAAAAGTGTTATTTCTGTTTATTTTAATTGAAATAGAGGTCAGAGGCTTCCGCAGCTAACAGCCATGTTGATGTCTGGATGATCAGGATCCATCTTCACCCTCCTATGATGGACCCAGAACCATGATTGCCATGGCATAGGGTAAAGACCCCTAGGATGGCAAAACGTCCAAGTAGGAGTGAAAGGGCCTCCCAGGTGTGGGGTAAGAACTGCATGTCAGGAGGGGCCATTTTATACTTGACCAGAAACCCCTGTTTCCCAGACATACACATCAGGGCTTGGCTGAGACCTTTGGCTGGTGCAGTGCAGCTTACAGGGCAGGCAATTACTCTTGGGGTCACCTTGAATTTCTAAATAATTTTATCTTTGGATTTGTGTTTTGTAAGCAAAGTCCAGTGGGATGGTGGATGGTGCTCTGGGGGCATGGCACATTGGCTCATGAGAGGCCTGCATCCCCACCACCCCAGGATGGTTTCTCAGCAGCCACTCACCACCCCTGCCACCACCCTGCTGCTGTCTGCTGCTGGCTGGTGACCTGATGCAGGAAGGTCAGCATCAAGTGCTTTCTCCTGCACCCAGTCACAGGGTGGGGCCCAGGCCCTGTCAAGGGTCCGCCCCCCAAGAACCAACACTGAATAGCAAATGGCAAACACTCTGACAGGCAGAAAGAGATGGTGAGGAGTCAGCCTGCTCCTTTATTTTTGACAAAAAAAAAAAAGTCTTGTTCTTTTTTTCCATGAATGAGAGTTCTGTGGGGTTCCTAATACATTTGCTCTCAACTATTTAATTCAGACCCAAAACATTCAAAAACTGATGAGATTATAAGGCTTAGGCAACAGAGTACTATTCAGTTAGAATCCTAGAAAAATAGGAGCAAAGATGGCTTCATGATTCTTAATCTGCTGTTAAGCACACATGGCTTAGTTAAGACAGCAACACATAGTTCATCAGTTTTATTTTTTTCCCTTAAGTGTTAGAAACTAACATGTACCATCTTGATTCAAATAGCATCCTGAACAAGGCAATTTTAATAATGTGACTACTGAATAATAACTACTGCCTTTTTAAGTGTCTCAATAGTTAACATGACACTGATTTTAAATAATAATAAAGTTAAGCAACAATGATGGCTTACATTTAATGAGTATTATTTTTCACTTAGTTTTCCACAGATAAGATCACCTTATGGCCAAGGTTTCATTTCTGTGACTAGATTAAAAGTTCAGTTATCATAAGTCGCTAAGAAATGTCATATCGCCTGCATCACCCCCACTCTACCCCACTGCACTGGTGGGAGTCAGGAAAAGCCCCTCACAGCCTGCAGGTAGGTCCCATGGAAGCATTCCATGGGGTCGCTAATGCGCTTGACTACTCTTTTTTACCCACCCATGGAGGCACAGGTATTCTCAGAACGAGGAGTCAAAACCTGGCAACAGGCAGGTGTTTCAACTCCTTCAAAGTCAATGTGAGAATTATCTTACAGTCACTAACCTCAAAGAAGCCTAAATGGAAACATTAAACTTGGAATCGACCTTGAATGACCTAACACAGCATCAGTGAGTTTCCCTCTGATTTTTGCAAATATACCTGGCGTTTAACACAACTTTCTATGGTCACAAATTAGAGGGGATACTGAATGGGCTCCTCATTCAAAGGGAAGGTATATGAAGGCCTCCCCAAATCAATAAACCAGTCTTGGACACCAGTAAGGATCTGAGAAATCAGCACGATTTGGTCACTATCTGCCTGGAGACTGCATCCAACTCCACAGGTAAAGCGCTCTTCTCCCAAGATCGCTCTCCACTTCAGGTGCCAGTGTGCTTCTGAGGGCCTGACAGAGCGCCCACCATCCCTCCTCAGGTTCAATTAATTTGCAACATCGGATCACAGAACACGGAAAACCTGTTTACTCACTAGATTATTATGTAGTAATCTTACTACCCTAAATAATTTTTATTACAAAGGATATTAAAAACCAAGACAAATCAACAAAAAGGTAAAGAGACACATAGGGTGAGGTTTGTGGGAAGGTGCACAGAGCTTCCAAGACCTATCCTGGTGCCCATTCCCCCCAAATTTCCATGTGTTCCCCAACTTAGAAGCTCTCTAAATCCCATCTTTTGGAGGGTCTTATGGAGGCCTGTAGAGTAAATAAAGTATCAGGCTTTTCTGCCCTCCCGCCATTAGATGATGGAACCGTGCAGTCCTGAATGCATGCCTGATGGCGGGCACCTGGAATGAGGTGTGGGCATACGTAGGTGGGTACAGCTGGGCTAAGACTGGGCTTATAAGGGTGGCGTCACGGGGACGACAGCAGAGCAAAAGGAACAGAGAAGCAAAAGCGACAAGAAAACGTCGGAGAGTCCAGAGAGAGTGAAGACTTGCTGGGGGCTGGGAGGGCTGCCAGCCTCCTGGCTGCCCGGCACCCCTGTCTGCTGTGTACCTGGTAAACTGAAAAAAAGCCTGGAAAAGCCACCAAGGGCTCCAGGGCTCCTCCTCACTCTGTCCACTCTGGTCATAGAAAACCTGCCCATCCTGCCATTACAAGGCCTCATTATATAGATATGACTGATGTAGGGTAAAGAAAATGTCAGGCTTTTCTGCCCTCCTGCCATCAGGATAGATGATGGATCCTTGTCCTGATTGCATGACTGATGGCGAGCACCTGGAATAGGGTGTGGGCATAGGTAGATGGGATTCACCTGGGCTAAGACTGTGCTTTTTAAGGGCGGCATCACGGGGACGCCAGCAGAAGCCGACAGAGAAGCCGAAAGAGAAGAAGCCCAAAGCAGAAGAAGCCCAAAGCAGAAGCAGAGAATGCCAGAGAGCCCAGATAGAGTGAAGATTTGCCTGCCACGTACCCGCTGAACCCCAATAAAAGACCTGCAAATACCCACTGAGGACTCTGACTCCTCCTTTACCCGGTCTGCATGGGATCAAAGAAAACCTGCACTGTGTCCTGTCCAGCCTCTACAATTGGCATAAGTCGGCAAGATGATCCATGCAGACGGGTATGGAGCCCTCCAAAGACCTGGAGGGACTAAGGAGTAAAAGACTGCCTGTGACGACGCTGGAGGCGCCATGGTGACACAGAAGGTGGATATGGTCAGGGAGCTGCGGGACAAGACCTCGCATGGAGGAGACACCCAAAAGGACCAGCCAAAGACCCCGGAGGCAGCAGGAATCATCGGCTAAGAGAGGACCAAGATTTGGAGCTCGCCAGTGCTGATTCAGGGAGAGGCCAAGAGACTTGGACTGATGGACTGACAATTGAACTTGGACTGACAATCCCGCCAGAAGGTGGAGGAACTTGCAGGTTGATATGTATTGGGACCCTGGGGGTGGAACAGTTTCGTTTGTACACCCCAGGAGATGGGAATCTGGGGGTGGCCAGTAGGCCTTGGTGGCCAAAAGCAGCCTGTGTATGCCCAGCAGCCAGGCAGAGGAGAAAAGCCAACTGAGAAGGCAAAAGCTGGTGCTGATGCTAAGTTGAGAAGCCCTGAGTGGCTGTTAAGCAGCCTGAGTATGCTGAAGACCTGTGAGTCTCTTAAGATCACCTGTGGGTGATGCCCTGCTCATCGTCGAGTGAGGGTGAGGAGCTGAGGAACCCGTCCTTGGGGGATGGGTGGGGAACGTGGCTTGGGGTGGAGCCCAAGCCAAATGCAGAGTTTTGATCCCCGACCCATGTGCTTGTGCAGTGGGTTGGCCTGAGTGCAGGGGTCTGCGTGTTGCAATGGTGGCTATGAAGGCCGAGTGTTGGAGCGACTGCAGACAGAAACCCTGAGGGTTGGCGATTACCCCCAACAGAATAGAATCGCCAATCCCAGAGCTAGTGCATCCAGGGGGTGGATGCTGTGTGTGGCTTGTAGCCGAGACTACAGCCAGAGAAGGCCAGGAAGCCCGACGGCTCCTGGTGTGTTACAGTAGATGCTGTGAGTGATTCCCCTCCCTCGTATGAGCAGTGCCTTTGGCAGCAGATTTGGTGGCTCATCTGCTGGTACCAATAATTGTCTTTTGCGCTAGGTTGGGGCCCTGCCTGGACTTATTTGTGTTCCATTGTATTTTGTTATATTGTGATGTATTTGCTTTTGTGGGTCATGGCTGCATTGTTTAATAAGAAAATTGTGTGTGTGTGTGTATATATATATATATGTGTATATGTATATAGACTGTATGGCAGAAAACCCTGAGGGGGTGGACTGTAAGGTAAAGAAAATGTCAGGCTTTTCTGCCCTCCCGCCATCAGGATAGATGATGGATCCATGGGGTCCTGAATGCATGCCTGATGGCGGGCACCTGGAATAGGGTGTGGGCATAGGTAGATGGGATTCACCTGGGCTAAGACTGTGCTTTTAAGGGCGGCGTCACGGGGACGCCAGCAGCAGCAGAAGCCAAGAGAGAAGCCAAAAGAGAAGAAGCCCGAAGCAGAAGCAGAGAACACCAGAGAGCCCAGATAGAGTGAAGATTTGCTGGGGGCTGGGAGAACTGCCAGCCTCCCAGGCCCTCAGCACCCCTGCCTGCCACGTACCCGCTGAACCCCAATAAAAGACCTGCAAAAACCCACTGAGGACTCTGACTCCTCCTTTACCCGGTCTGCGTGCGATCAGAAAACCTGCACTGTGGTCCATTGCTGCCCCTACAACTGATTAAATCATTGGCCATTGGTGATTGATTTTACACCCAAGCCCTCTCCCTTTTCAAAGCAGTGTGTAAAGGCAACCTTATTAACATAAGATACCTTTATCATTCTCATCAGTTAGGAAACTCCAAGTGTTTTGGGAACTATAAATCAGGAATCATGGAAGAAAACCAAGTATATAGGAGAAATATAGTTTAGTGATCTGAATGACCAAATATTTTTTCTTATAAATCATAATATCACACTCAACATGGGTTACATACTGTAAAAATAGAGATAAAATAAACGAATTTTATTTTATCTTGTATTATTAAGTTTATGAGCCATTTGTCAATTACCATAGAATGGGAAATAAGGTGAGGGGATACACCAGAACTTCTCTTCTGCAGAGAGTCATGCAGTTATGTTTTGTTTTTTCTGTTTTGGGGTCTACATTTTTTTGTGGAGATATAATTGACCTATAATATTACATTATTATAACTAGTATTATAACAATATTACATTATTATATTATAACTTATATTACATTAGTTTCAGGTGTACATGATGATTCAATATACACATACACTGCAAAATCATCCCCTAAATAAGTATAGTCAATATCTATCATCACAAGAGTTGAAATTTTTTCTTGTGATGACATCTTTTGAGATTTAATCTCTTAGCAACTTTTATTTATGCAATGCAGCATTGTTAACTGTACTTACCATGTTATTCAGTTCATCCCAGCACTTATTTATAACAAGTTTGTACATTTTGAGCCCCTTTACCAATTTCACCTACCCTTTGCCCCTACACACTGCCTCTAGAAACACCTGTTCTCTCTATGAGCTCAGGTGTTTGAGTTTTGGTATATGTGCTGCCGAAGCAAACACAGGTGTTTGAGTTTTGGGATTCTTTTTTTTAACTTTAGATTCCACAGGGCCTAAGTGAGATCATATGGCATTTTTCCTTTGCTGAATTATTTCACTTAGTATAATACTCTCAAGTTCCATCCATGTTTTCAAAGATGGCAGAATTTCCCTCTTAATCACTGAATAAATTTCCATTATGTGTCTATGACACACATTACATGTGTGTATGTGGTCACATTTTTTTTTTTTTTTAACATAGAATTACTGGAGCATAGGCCAGAGGTGCAGGGAGGTAAGAGGATTCACCAGAGACAGAATCAGGGACAGACAGACCAGGCAGATTTGCTGAAATACACTGCTAAGGGGAGCAGTGGACAAGACAGGAGAGGGGTCTGCTGTGCCACATGTGGGTCATCTCCCTGGCTGGGGATCGAACTGAGAGAGTAGCAGTGATAGTGCTGAGACTTAACCCCTAGGCCACCAGGGAGGCCCTGTCACATTCTCTTTACCCGTTCACCCATCTATGGACACTTAAATCTTTTACCACATCTTAGCTATTGTAAATAATGCTGCAATGATCACAGGATTGCAGAGACTTTTTCATTTCCTTTAAAGAAATACCCTGAGGTGGAATTGCTGTATCATATGGCTATTGTATTTTTAAATTTTTGAGAAACTTTCATGTTGTCTCCCACTAATTTACATTCCCATTGACAATGCACAAGGGTCCCCTTTCCTCCACATCTTCACCAATACTTGTTATTTTTGTCTTCTTGATAATGGTCATCCTACAGCGTGAGGCATTCTCATTGAGATTTTGATCTGCACACCTTTTCATGTACCTGTTGGCTCTTTGGATATCTTTAGAAAAATGCCTATTCAAATTCTTTGCTCATTTTTTAATCAGATTGTTGTTGTTTGCTACTATGTTATATGGGTTCCTTATGTATTTTGGATATTAACGCCTCATCCAATAAATGATTTGCAAATATTTTCTTCCATTTCATAGGTTGCGTTTTCATTTTGAAGATACTAAGACAAATGTATTTTGAAGTAAAAGCTAATGAGATTTTGCTAGTGAACTGAACATAGAAAGAGGAGAAATCAGAGCTAAGTCCTAGGTTTCTGGTTTCATTTGCTGGGCAGTTTTTTAGTTGGCCTGTGTACTTGTTTGTTTGGCTTTTGGTGTCAAATCAAAAAAAAATCTCATCAACAAGACTAATGTCAAAGAGCTTCCTGCCTGTTTTTCTTCTAAGAGTTTTATGGTTTCAGTTCTTATGTTCTTGTCTTTGATCCACTTTGAATTAATTTTTGTGACAGTAAGTAAGACAGTAAGTTATCCACTTTCATTCTTTTTCATGTGGTTGTCCGGTTTTCAAGAACCAATTATTGAAAAAACTATTCTTTTCTCATTGTATATGCTTGGCTACTTCATCATAAACTAAGTAACCTGTATATTGCCCTTAATTTTGATAATTCAGCAGTTGAACACTCTGTCAAGCACGTCAAATAAGTTGGGCTAGGATTGAGTGTAATGTTTCTGCAGAACCAGATTTGGGAAGCCAGAGAATAGCTGTAGAGGCACTCCAACATCAATCTAAACAAGCAGAGAGTATGAGTCTTTATTCAAAAACCACCCAAACTGAGACACTGTTGTTTCAATTTAGGTATTTCTCTGGAAACAGGAGCGCTCAGGACGGCTGATTATCAAAGGACAACTTGTGTTAGGCGGGCACACAGGGAATGGGCAGTAAAAGGATCAACTTGATTCTGCCATGTTAGAGACTAGAGATAGAATATCCTAAGTTAATAAACAAATTCCTTTTAACTTCTGCAAGTTGACAGGATCATCTGGCTCCCAGTGGAGTGTTCATCTGTCTATACCTACACAGATGCCATGAATGTGGACCCGGACCTAAGCGGCTTATGAAAAGGTGGGATGGGAAAGTCGAGGATATAAAAAAAGAAAAACATTCTGAAGAATGCTGAGGAAGCTGTTGAGAATGTGGAACAAAGCAAATCAGTTACTGAACCACTTCCAGAACTCTAGTGATATATTAAAACATTTGTTGCTAATTCTACAATGTACTAAACATCAGTTAAATTATGAATTCAGGGCCTCCCTGGTGGCCTAGGGGATATGTCTCAGCACTACCACTGCAAAGGCCTACCGTGATGGGCTGCGTTCAATCCCCGGCCAGGCAGCTAACCTACATAGCATAGCAGACCTCTCCTGTCTCAGCCGCTGCTCCCCTTAGCAGTGTATTTCAGTAGATCTGCTCCCTGTTCTGTCTCTGGTGAATCCTCTCACCCCTGCACCTCTGGCCTATGCCCCAGTTCTTCTATGCAAAAATAAATAAAATCTTTAAAAATTAGTGAGTTTACTTAGAATGCTTGAAGTTAGCACTGAAATTAAAAATATGTACCCAAGGGCCTCCCCGGTGGTGCAGCGGTTAAGCGCTGGGTTGCGAAGCTGCCCGCAGCCTTTGCAGCGCCGGTTCGATCCCTGGCTGCTCCCTGGCCACCAGAGGAGAGTCCCACATGGCGCACAGACCTCTCCTGCCGCCCGCTGCTCCCCTCAGCAGTGTACTTCGGTCCTTCTGCCTGCTCTGCTCCCCGCTCTGGCTCTGGTGAATTCTCTTACCCTCCCGCGTTTCTGACTGTACCCAGTGCTTGTATAAATAAATAAAAATAAATCTTTAAAATAAAAAAAATATATATATGTACCCATGAATTCAGTGCAGGTATCTGTCTTGCTCTGTGACATTTATAAAGCATCGTCAACAAAAATTATCTCTCAAGTAACTAAAGTCGTAAGTAAAAGATAATGGCAGCAGGACTGAACCTACACCACACTAAAAACATGAACCATTATTTTAATTTTGCACAGAAATCTTCTGAAAAGAGAAGTTTACAAGCAATGAAATAAACTACTAAAATGCAAAATGTTCTCACCGTCAAGGTCTTTAGCATTAAGAATGTAAGATATAGAATGTTCTACTTAAACTGGGAAGATCACATTCCAGAACAGGCTTAGAAGTGCTTTAGAAGAGAGAACAGGCAAGTTTTCTATGTAAAAGTTCTAATATTTGAAGAGAGCAGTTCAAACCAATTTTGTTTCAGATATCTTTTTCTGTTCTACTTGTGAAATCACAACCAAATCTCATCTTAGCTTCAGGGAATAAAAAAACTATGGTTTGACTCTGAGATTTGAAAAACTTGGAACGCAAGAATCATGGAAGAAACCCTAGCTGGTGGGTGGGCCCCAAGAGGCAGGTAGCTCAACATAAGTCCATGCGTCCACATACCTTTCAGAGCACATCCTTAAATCCTAAATGTGCCTTGGCCTAATATTTGGTAAGATACATTCAAACCCTCTAAGTTAGGCATGGAGGCCTAGGGAAAACAAGGAGCCCCATAAGTTAAGGACTAAGTAATGTTACATCTATCTGGTTGGAATCATGTTAGATAAATATTGGTTACTAGAAATTAAGAGAAAAAGCATGACTGGAGGCCAGCTAATTTCAATAAAAACAAACAGAATAACATTTGTTGAATGCCTTTTTTCGTTGTGTTTATCAATAGTTACAAATGCCTTATGTGCCAAACACTGTTCTGGAAGACTCTCTGGCACAGAAAAAAATAAAGGTCCTCCTCTCAGGGAGTTCACATTTTAATGGGGGAGTCACACAATAAATGCATGAATGCAGAGCAAAATTCCAAATACTGAAAAGTATTCTCTCTCTCTGAAAAAAGAAACTACTATAGAAGTCACGGGTCTACTTTCTACATAAATGGCTGATAGCCACAGAAGCAGGTAGGAAGTCGGGGTGAAGATGTTAAGACACATAACCACTCATTCCCTCCAGCCCTGAGATTCTACTCAGTAGGTTCAGAGAAAGAAATCACACAGGGCAATTTTGAAAATACACCCCAGGCTCAAGGGTATTTTATGGAAACCCAAGGGCAAGAGGCAGTTGGGCCTAGGGGTGACACTGTTACAGTGATGGAGTGCTAGAAGCAATCTGGGAAATCAGGGTGCATTGCAGATGGCTTTCTATTTCCCCAACCACAAGAAAGAAGTCACTGTCACCCAATGCTCCTTGGTCTGGGGCAGTATTCAGGATAGTTAGGCCAGTTTCTGGGTAGTAAGAGCCAATCCCTAGGGTCTCTGGTAGGGAACCTAATTTGCTCAGCTGGAGTCAGAAGCCTATCTTGGGACCAAACAACCTTGCGGGGACAGAGCAGCTTCCCAAAGGAGTAGGGCATGTCTAACACATTGTCTTGTAAACTCACAAGCCACAAGTTCAGAGTCATTGGCCATGGTGAAAAGACAGGTAGGTGTGAGGCTCCAGACCACAGAGCAAAATGGGACCCAGACAAAAATTCAGGAAAGTGAGGGTAGGCAGCAACCTAGATTAGAGAGCCTGAGGGCTGAAGCCCATGAGTCACAGACATATAACTGGGAGGCGACCATAGGCAGGGAGACAGGAATTTCCTAACAAGGACTTGTCCTCAGGTACAATAAAGACCATGTTAAAGATAAAATGAGGTCTTAGATAAAATGACTTACACTATCGCCAAGGAAGTTTGACTGTCAAAACCGGAACTGTTAACTGACCTTCGCTTCCATAAAGTAGTCTCTTTCATTACCTTAATATTTACTGAGTACATACCACTTGACAGCTACTCTTTTAAGTGCTTTACATGTCATTTAATCCTCAAAACTATCCTTTTAGTAGATGTGATTGCACTCCTCCTATTATGGTCTTCCTGATAGGGAAGCTAGTTTGCCCAAATCCCATGAGGCAGTAGGAACCATGCAACAGTCTTGTCCAGATGCCAGCTTGCCTGCTCTGCAATACTGCTTCAACTGGTTTCAATGAATTCTATCTGTAAGGAGGGACAGATAAAATTTTTAAAAGGCCAAGGAAAATAGTTCCAACAAAATGTGCCTTACTCCAGGTTTATAACCTTAAACATGAGGACAACAAAACTTTCTAAGTCAACTTATGTACAAATCTTGGGACCTTCTTTACAAACTAAGATACACAGGAAACCTTCATTTTATGCCTATTTTGCAAAGCTGCTTCCCAGCCAGTCAAGCCCTGCATCCCAGTGTTTCAGATAATATAATTACTTGGATGAGGATTAAGATAAATATTGGGATTTGACAGAAAAATGTGAAATATGAGATCTAAGAGAAAAGGGAGGTAGAATTCCTCAAGATGACAGAGACCCTGCTTTTAGACTTTCCAGATGTCCAGGCACCAGTTAGCACAGGGGTACCTTGGGTTCACCCTCTGGGGGAAAGTCACAAACATCTGAGCTAAAAAAAAACAGCCTACCTGAGCCAAGTGTCTAATGTTTTTAACTGAATGTTCAAATTCCTATGTAAAAATTGAAAGCTCAAACTCCAAATTGGCCTGCTGAAATTGTTTTTCATTTAAATAGTTGATGGAAAACCAAGGAACCAGTTCAAGCAACATCTCCTGTTAGATATCGTCCAACACCAAAAACATTCAGAGTAAATTAATTCCTCAGGGTTTGCTTAATAACAGAATGATTACCAAGGGTAAAATGCAATGATATAGGTGAAATCACTATGTATGTATCTAACAGGATAACAGTAACCACTTTAGGATTGAATATGTTTTTATATTAAACTCCTATAATGAAAGGAAAAGTTTAAAAAAAAAAAACTTATTATTGGCCACAAATGCTCTTGGGCCTAAGTAGCTGGTGATAGACCCCACTATGACTTATTCTCCTTTCCTCGGCCCTTAGGATACAAAGGCTTGGTTCCATGTGATGAGTTGAGTCAAGTCAAGTGTATCCCTTCCGGGGAGGGGGAGCAATCACTGCTGGAAGGGTTCTCTAGAGCTTTCCCTGGCCACTGTGACCCTGAACACTCCCTTGTCCTGCCCTATGAGCAAAGCCCTCAGTTGACCTGTGGTGACCATGGAGCATGAATGAAAACAAACATTTATTGTTTGAAACATTCTGGATTGTTACTACAGCATCATCATGACCCTTTCTTGACTGACCAACTTTTGATGAAGTCAAGCCTTCCCTGTAGTCCACATCATTTTATCCATAGTTGCAGTTATTTCATTAAGTTTATCTATATAATTCCTACTAAGTTATGGGTATATTAATATAAACACTATTGAATCACAGCCTAAATCCACAAAATATGAAAAGGTGCAGAAAACATTTGGGTAATTAAGACAAAACTTGAATCAAAAAGGGTAGTTATTTTCACCGTTAGGTTCAGAAGTCTATCTATACCAATCAAATTATAAAATGCTGACTAAGATTATCAAAAACACCACCACCACTGCATAAGGAAGAAGCTTTAAATATGGAATTAAACCTTGGCCTCTACAGAAATAGCACAAGAATCCATGTTTACTCATCTGTGGTATGTGGAGAATCATTCTGCAAGTATGTAGCACCCACAGCACACATCCTACTCTATGAACAATAACTTATTGTGGTTCCAATAGCATTTGGCCCACTCAAGTCAATACATTAATTTTCCTTAGTTGGCTGAATTAAATGACTCACTCTGGGCAGGTATAAAAATAAGTATTTCATATAGATCGAGTAAATCAGCCCTATGGTGATAACACTTTGTCAGGTTAAGTTTTAAAATCATTATGATAATTCACATGCTTATAGTTAACAATCTGACATGCTTTCTTTAAATGTTTGAGTCACTTGAGAATTTAAGTCCACAAACAATATTTGAAAATTTGGAAACCTGATTTATGATTTATATGTATACATTAGATTTATAACTTTACAAGAATTAGTTCAGTGCTTACAAAGATTTTGAAAGTTAAGATTTAAGACTGCGCTACATTAGGCCCCTTGAAAGCTTTGGAAGAATCAGATATAAGAAATCTGTAAATGTAGTTTAAAATGTTTGAGCCTTATACTCTTAAGGTGATTTATGCAAGCGGGGCTAATGACAGAAATTTTATTCAATGACCTTATTTAGTAACTGTTAATTAACAGTCACGTAAGTTCTTTCCATGCACAAAGGCCTCTCAGACATTAAAACAAAACACTCCAATGGAAGAGGCTTACTCTCCTTTTTTAAAGTGTTTGTCTCCATTCTGTTTTCTTTCAAGAAATTTTTAATGTCCTTAAATTTTATATCTGGGCCTCCCCGGTGGCGCAGCGGTTAAGCTCTGGGTTGCGAAGCTGCCCGCGGCCTCTGCAGCGCCGGCTAGATCCCCGGCTGCTCCCCGGCCACCAAAGGTGGGTTCCACATGGCGCGCAGACCTCTCCTGCCGCCCGCTGCTCCCCTCAGCAGTGTACTTCGGTCCTTCTGCCTGCTCTGCTCCCCGCTCTGGCTCTGGTGAATTCTCTCACCCTCCCGCGCTTCTGACTGTACCCAAACAAACAAATAAAACATGCCTCTATTAAAAAAAAAAAAAATTTATATCAAAGTCACTACTGAGCCCTTAATTGGTCTAATGACAGCAACTGGTCAAATGAAGAGACAGATTATGCTTCTCTTCCCTAGCCACCTCCTCTTAGTGCTACAAATCCCAGGTGACCACAGAGCACGCACGGAACACCCCACGGTGTCCTTTCAGAAATGCATTATCACATTACAGGCAAGAACAGCTCCTTCCTCTGCGTTATTTCTAGCTCCTACTCCAACTTTTAAGTTCATGTATCATATGATCAATTTCTATCCTATGAAAGACAGATACATTACATAGCACACACTTCATAAATAACTAATTATAGGAAAATGACTGGAAATTAAGGCATTAAGTACATACAAATGCAAAACAATGCCAGTTCACACTAGTTTTCTTAGGCTCTTAATGGCATGACTTTCTCTTTTAATGCAGTGAAAGAATTATCCCCTTGAAATAAATACTAAAGTCTTCCATCTCCCCCAAGTAGAAGATAATACAGTACTATAGTAACTGAATGATCAATATCTTAAAAAAAAAATTCTAATAGTTTAAAATCATCCTAACTGCTGTTCTTGTATATCCTTTAATTAGAATCTTATAATTGAGAACATTCCCTTGGAAAAAAAGAAAATTAATGAGCAAAGCAAAATGAGTAACAGCAAAAAAAAATCATGCCCATAGTTTTAAATTTTATTTTCATAATTATCTTCCTATAGAGGCAATAATCTGCATTTCCATAACATATTTAATATCCTACTCATAAAAGAGCTGGAAAAAATAGGAATAAAGCACAGATTCCATACACAAATACCATACTCTGCATATGTACAAATAAATTCAATATATTAAATATATTTTGTAGACTGACTTCACTTATAATATTATAGAACATTGAATATTAGATTCTGAGCATATTCATGCAGACTTCCACTTTGGTAAAAGTGTAACACAAGTTCTGGAAAATAATTTCCTGTTGTAAACACCAAATTTTCCACTTCTGGCTAAACTCTCAGGATAAAAGACTTAAGTGGAAAAATAAAATACATAAAGGTAGAACAAATGCTCTTTACTAGACACCACATAAACTAACCCTGACATCAAAGAAAATTTACAAGTTCTTAAACTAGTCATTAAATGTTCTTAAACTAGTTCTTAAGAACTGCACACTAAAAAAAAAAAAAAAAAAGAACTGCACACTACTTCTGAAATGTGGATCAGGGAGGGTGGAGAGAGGTTACGCTTCTATAAAGCCTCTTAGGTTGATTAAGGCTCAGTCACATTGCTGCTACAGAACGCACTGAACTATTCCACATTTTGGGATTTTTTAATGTATAAGAAAAGTGTAAAAGTAAAAATAATTTTTCCAAGGCTGTAATGGGTAGTATGGTCTATAAACAAATGTTCTGAAATATCTCTTAAGTACTGCTAAATCTTTTTAAACAAATTATTAATTAGCTCAAATGGGTATTAATCAGACTCCAGAAGTTGCTGACCGGAGCTGCAGGGTATGACAGCAATGATGAGATCTCTGAAACATTAGTATGTCTTAAAACACAAATTCTTAAATACAGCTTTGTTGAGACTGTTCAAAGTTAATCTCCATACAATTATTGAAAAGGAGCTTTTCCCAGAAGTATGCAAGTAACTTGAGAAATCAGAATATTAAATTTATTAATGTGTTTGAGTCAGACCGTCAGTCAAGATTTCTATCCTAATATATTACCTGTCAAGCACACCTGCCAAACAAGGTGGTTATTCTGTCTAGCCAACTGTGACTAAAATAATTTACAATAATTTACCTTAGTGTTTGCAGGAAATCTTTTACAAAACTCACAAAAGGTAGGAGTCTATGATGAGTAGAGCATGAGAGAGACAAGTTACTCTGGGTGGCATCTGCCTGCAGAACTCACTGCTGGCTGGAGTCTCTTTCCAATAACAGATTGGGAGATGGGTCTAAGCCACACAGGGTGAAAAGGAATGCTTCAAAACTAACCTTTGAGGAAATACCATTAAGGATTAAAATATTGGCAGTATAGTACCTTAAATATATATCCTTTAAAAACAGTACTTTCTGGGCCTCCCCACCCCAGTGGCGCAGCGGGTTGAGCACAGCGCTGTGCAGCTGTCCGCAACCTCTGCAGCATGGGTTTGATCTCGGGCCAGCCAGGGAGATTCCCACATGGCACGGCAGACCCCTCAGCAGTGCCTTTGGTCTGTCTGCCTGTTCTGCTCCCCACTCTGTCTCTGGTGAATCCTCTCACCCTCCCACTCCTCTGGCCTGTACCTCAGCTATTATATAAATAAATTAAAAAAAAAAAAAAAAAAGCACTCCTTTTAAAAAAACCCAAAAAATAAATAAAAACAATACTTTCCTTTCAGCTAAATTTTTATAGTATATGACATTTCACATATTAAATTACCTGTTCAGTTACAACTCTAAATGAATTAGAAATTACTTTAGAGGAAATACATATATAAGCTGATGGAAATATTACTTTTTTGCAAGAATGCATTAAAAAGGCCCTTATTAGTTCATATTTAGTCAAGAACCAAGTGAGTTTAGAGACAGCCACTCTTTTGGTTGAAAAAATAACCATATTCCAGAGAGAACTGAAGACATTTAGAAAGTCATTTTAACGTGCTACCTCCAAAATTTTCAAACTCACATAAGACTTTAAATGTGTCTTTCACTAGGCTAAATTATTTTGTAATGCTCAATATAGCTTCCTGTCCCAATCTTGCCCCTTAACTATTCAATAATTTAAATGTATGTAATATCATAGGGGAAATTTTTCTTTTCAAAACAAAAGTTTAAATACTATTTTGTTTAACCAGTAAACTTCACTTTTAGCAGCAATAATTAAATAAAATACAAAGAAATTCTAATAGTAAATTACAAGAGCCCAAGTGAAAGGAGTATCTATGATTTTTGTTAAAACACAATCTCTAGCATTTGGCCGGAAAATTTTAAAATCAATTTTGATAATGCATTTTTCTGTTAATTCCTGCTGGTGTCTCAGAAAAATTTTTTATCATGAAAACAAACCGGAAAATACTTCACAGGTAGTGGGTACAATGGGTGATTTAGGGAAATGGAAACTAAAAATTGTTTTTATTAGCATTCAAAACCATGACTGCAATGAAGTCTGGATTCCCTGCGAGAAGTCGAAGTCCATGAGTGGTGTGTCAGCATCATTCCCTTTCTTTCTGTAAACCAAGATCCTAGCACAGCCCTCCTGCATATTCATCTTCATCTTCCTCGGCAGCAGTGGCAGTGGCACCGTCAGGCTTGGTCTGTGGTGTTGCTGCTGCTTTCTTCTTTATTCCCCCTCCTGGAACCACCAAACTCAGGCCAAGCTTCGCATACTGTAAATGACACAGCATAGTCTCAAAAGCTAGATCACTAGAATCCTGATAACCAAGGTTCAACAATAGTATCATAAAAACACAGAGCTACAGGAAGTTCTGTACTTCATGAAAACCAACACTCTCATTTGTTTTGTTTTTTTTTTTAAAGATTTTAAAAGAAGAACTTTTTTTTTTTTAAGATTTTAAAAGAAGAACTGGGGTGTAGGCCAGAGGTGCAGGGGTGAGAGGATTCACCAGAGAGCAGAGCAGGTAGATTTACTGAAATACACTGCTGAGGGGAGCAGTGGGCGAGACAGGAGAGGTCTGATGCGCCATATGGGTTAGCTTCCTGGCTGGGGCTTGAACTCAGGCCATAGCAGTGATAGTGCTGAGACTCAATCCCTAGGCCACCAGAGGCCCCAACCAATGCTCTTTTTTAGATGGAAAAACTACCCAAAAAAACCATTCAACACTACTTTGCCTTCAGCAATATGTCACACTTAGGAATGTGAGATAATCTGAACGTACTGAGTTACATAATACTAGTAATACCTATAAAATAAAGATCTGCTGAATAAATGACGAGTGTAAGCTAGGGACAACACTTAAAACAAATACAAATTTACAAATGCCTATGTGAGAATTTATTTATAATAAAACTAGTTACATTAGATACATCATTTATTTAAAAAAATGAAGGTCTTTAACTGGTCTGATGCCAGGACAAGACTAAAGCTGCAGGATCAAATGAACAGGAGCTCACAAACTGAACCACTGAAATGGAAGTGAACAAAAATAAAGCGCAAGAGAAACCCACAGTGTGGCACACTACATGAAGGGCATCCTGCAAGGTCACTTTTCACACACAGGCTAATCTTCATGAGAGGCTGGCAAGTCAGGGACAAGCTCTCTATGTTTACAGAAAGGGTAAGTGAGTTTATACACAGCATCATACAACTAGTTGTGACAGAAGTGGGATTCTAACAAGGCTACTGAGCTGTAGAAGCCACTACGGGATGGGCCTCTGTCACAAATCTAGAAGAAAATAAACTAAAAGCAGCCTATAAAGGCCAACAAATGGAAGGAGAAGCTGAGAAATGGGATTGAATTTGAAAAGGTAAGATCAAGACAGCAGTTAATTGTTAAATAAATGGCTAGAAACCCAGAGAGCTAATCCAGACAAACTAAATCTTTGGTAAAATTGAGAGTAAGGGTTTTTTTGAATACCAGTTTGAGATGAAAAGTAGAGGGAGAAAATCTCAAGTCCATGAGAGAAAAATAATCTTATAGCACAGGAAAATGCTAACCAAAAGGTCACTTACATCATTGTCCATGTACTTGAAAAGAGGTGAGTTGCAGACCTCTGAGACTTGATCTTGGTCTTGCTGGTCATATCCTTCAAGAAGTTGTTCTAGTGCAGCACAATCTTCACTACCATTGAACCCTGGAATGCTACAGCAAGGACGAATCAAACATCTCCAACTGTTCCTTCACAGAACGCTTCTCAACCAGGGATGATTCTGCCCCCAACAGATGTTTGACAATGTCTGGGGGGATTTTTAATCATTACAAGGGAGCGCTGTAGGCTCCCACACACGCTACATGGCCACACACCCCACACTACACATGACAGGTTGACAGAGAATCCCCAAAATGCTGACAGTTTTGAGGCTGCCCATTTTGAACATCTCTAACAAGAAAATCCCTCATTCTGATATTCCAGTAACACATAATACGAGAACTTTTCCTTGTTTTTTCTTATTTCTTAGAAAATAAATATAACTTCATCATTTCAGTCACTCATTCCCATGGAAGTTCCCAAGAGAAATATACAGGTAAGAACACAATTTGTGAAGTCTCTATTGTAAAAGCTGAAATGGTGGTCAAGCACACCTATCACTATGAAATTAAAAAACAAAAAAAGTTTCATGGCCACAAATATATATCTAAGGAGCAATCTCCAATTAAGAAAGAAAAATGGAAACAACACTGGCACCTTACCTGTAGCTCTCCCTGACACATCTTTCTGCAGCCACATAGTCGTTTCTGTGGAGATGAACTAAGACTTGAGCAATTGTTTTCTAAAACAAAAGAAATGATTATGTTCCAAACTTAGGTCTATTTATTTTCTGAAAGCTAGAATTTAACTATCAGAGCTTTGGTTTATAGAGAAAAAGCTTTATACTTTTGCAGTGATT
Organism: Talpa occidentalis; assembly: GCF_014898055.3. Lineage (NCBI taxonomy): Eukaryota > Metazoa > Chordata > Mammalia > Eulipotyphla > Talpidae > Talpa > Talpa occidentalis. The sequence goes on along the minus strand of NW_023601322.1, from coordinate 50,369,166 downwards.
TCAAGACATCTGAGGAAAAATATCCAAGAACATAACACTTTAAAGTCTAAAGTGCAAATACACCACCCAGTCTACTTAAAAAACAGGTAGAGTTTACAGTAGGCCCAAGGCCAGCCTATGATCCTACTGGGGGTTCTAGCAAACACCCAGATGGTCCTGACACAGCTGGCCTGAGGACTATAGCTGGACTAACAAAAACAAAGTTTTGGCACACAACCATGACATGTTTTAAAGAAAACTTATTTTAGCTATCTATTTGTTTAATCTTGAAAGGGGAATAAAAAGGGAGATGAGGAGGAATAACTACAATTATACTTTAAAATTATTAAAAGAACTACTAGGAAAAGATATATGAGTGAAAACTCTAAAGTCAATTAACTTAGGGGCCTCCCTGGTGGTGGCTCAAGGTGTTGAGACACAACCTATGAAGCAATCCGCAGCCTCTGAAGCATGAGTTCAATCCCCAGCCCCAGGGAGCAACCCACATGGTGCAGAAGACCTCTCCTGTCTCTCCCACTGCTCCCCTCAGCAGTGTACTTCGGAAATCTGCCTGTTCTGTTCTCCAATCTGTCTCTGGTGAATCCTCTCACCCTCCCACACCTCTGGACTGTGCCCCAGCTCTTGTACGCATAAATGAATCTTTTAAAAAAAAATAAAGTCAATTTACTTGTAAGTCAATTAAAGCAGCCATAGTATCAAAAACTAGTAAGATCTTATCAACAAATAGCTCTTCTTAAAACATTTTTCAATTTTTTTAAAATCTCTCGCTCACTAAGATAACTTATTGCTCTATCTTTAAATTCAGCCAATCTTTCCTCATCTCCATTATCCGATTAAGCCCATTCAGTATTTTACTTAAGACATTTGCTTTTCAGTTTTAGAATTCTTTTAGTTTTTATAGTTTCTAGAAAAAGTTTTGGTTTTTTTTTTTTTGTTTTTTTTTTTTAAGTCAGTCCTCTAGTCCATTAATTTTAGCTGTATTTACTTCTATCGCCTGAGGCAGTGAAGACAGCTGTTTCAAAGCCCTGATTTGATCATTCCAACATCTGAGTCATATCTAGTTGGTATCACTTGTCTTTTCTCTAGAAAACCGGCATGTAAACTGTCATATTGGTATAACCTAGAACTACAATCACCAATAAGGTAATCACTAGTCATGCGATCATTATGTACTTGAAATGCAGTTAGCTCAAATCCAGATTTAAATGTAAAATAGAGGGCCTCCCTGATGGCTCAAGGGGTTAAGATACAACCTATGAAGCTGTATGCAGCCTCTCCAACACCAGTTTGACTCCCCGGCCAGCCAGGGAGGAGTTGCCCACATGGTGCAGCAGACCTCTCCTGACTCGCCCGCTGCTCCCCTCAGCAGTGTACTTGGGTCAATCTGCCTGTTCTGTTCCCCACCTACGTCTCTGGTGAATCCTGTCACAGCCCACACCTCTGGCCTAAACTCCAGCTCTTGTATGCATAAATAAATCAACTTTAAAAATAAATAAATTAATTAATTAATTAAATGTAAAATACACATCAGATTTCAGTCTTAGTAAAAACAAACTGGAAATTTAAAAATCACATGAATAATTATTGATTAGCTCTTAAAATAACATTCTGGAGATACATAACTTTGGATATGTATAATATATTGGATAAATCACTAAAATTAATTTCACTTGTTAAACATGGAACTAGAAAACTTGAAATTCCTATGTGACTCCCATTTGTGGCTTACACTGCATTTTCACTGGACAACACTAATCTGAGATGCTTTTGTTGGGTTACTGCATGTATACACTGTTTTTCCCTGATGTTTAAGAGAATATTATAATTTACAAAAGTATCACCTCTATTTTCCTGTTAGCACATATCACCATCATGAATTTACTAATTTTTTAATTCATCTGAAAGGGCTTTCTAACAAAGATTTCTTGTTACTGATTTTTGAATGTTTTGACGATAATATACATATTTATCCTTTCATTTAAATACAAATTATGTGGCTACAACCTGGTCATGTTTTCCTGGTTCTTCCTATGCGAGCACTTAAGAGATTGTACCCCAGACACTCTTACGCTGCGTAAACCTTCCATTAATTCTCAGTAGAGTGTGGATGTTTTCAGCAGGCACTGGCCCCATTTAGGCTCAGACTGCTGGTTGTCTGCTTTGGGTGGACAGGACTTGAGTCTAGTCCCTCTCTCTGCTGTTCTGGCTCTGCCCCATGCAGAAGCCCTGCACAGTAATTTAATCTTATTTCAAAGCCTATGCTCTGCCATTCTGGGTGTGTCCCAAACACGCAAAGCTAAAATAAATCTACAACTTTTGATAGTGCACACATGTGCTCAGGGAATTCCCTTCCCCACTCTCCTTTGTGGGACTTTCTCCTTACTCTCTTAGCTGGTCTTCCCAGGTCTGCTGGCTAGAGACTGGGTTTCTTTGGTGTTCTATCTGCACCCCACAAAGCTGAAGATCCATCACAGGGGCTCATCACAGAAAAGCAGAGGAAAAGAAAAGGAAAATTCTTCTAGTTCGTCTGGTTAGAAAGATGGGGCAGATGGGATTCAGTGGGACTTTACCTACTGGACCTGTACTGCACACACAGGAGGCTTCTCTCAAGGCAATGTTGCAAGACAAAAGAGGGAAAACCCTGGAAATCAACTCCCATATTGGTTGCTTCTCCAAGTACTTACTCCTCTGCACAGTCGTCCTCATTTTAGTTACTTTTCAGAGTCCATGAGAAATTGCTGTTTGCACTTTGTCCAAAATTTTTAGTTGTGATCAGACTAGGCTATAGTCTGTTCATTCTATCTTAACCAAAAATATAGGACCATATGTATTATTTTAAAATATACACAAATATTCATGGGACCTGGACTGAGGTACATGACACCAATATGAAAAATTATCTAATGTAAAAACAAAAATAAGCACTTTCAAAGAATACCTTATAACAAGTTGGATAATTTTCAATTTCTTTATATATATTTTTTTCTTTCTGAATAGAGAGTGCCGCCTCATCAAACCTAAAGACGAAACAAAGAAATGTAAAACAAGGCAGGTGTAAATATTCCACAGCAGAGGTAACTTTTGTAATATACTTGACATCACATATTTTAGAAATAAAGGAAACATCAAGCCTTTAGCAACTGCTTCACATTTCCATAAGCTTTGCTCATCTGACTTGTCTTTTATTTTTTTAAATACTTTATTTTATATAGCTCTTACATTATTTTTCATCTTTGCACAATGTATGCATTTTCATTTTGGTTATATTCCCCATACAATTGCACCCCCCCCCTTTATTTTGACTCTAGTTCTTCCTCTCCCCGCCCCTCCCTTCTCCCCCCGCCACAGTGTGTCTCTGGTTTATAGTTGCTTGTTGATTTTGATTATTACTTTGTATTGATTAGTCTTTTTCCTGGTCTCTTATTTAGGTTTTCTAAATTCCTGCAATGAGCGAGACCATGCTCCATTATTCCTGCAGACAAAGCGAAAGCAATTAAGGAAAGATCACTTCAAGTGGGGAGTTTTAAGTCTGGCAAGGATCACCCATTAACAAGTATCTATCAAATCTATCTATGAAATATGTTAGACAATCCCTGATTCATCTCCAATTTCTTTCTTTCCACTAAAAGGCCATCCAGATGCTCTAAAAACAATGCCCCCTTGCTGAAGAACTACTTCTCCTTCTCTGTCCTTAGTCATATACTCCATGTTTCCTGCCTCTGTGAGCCCCAACACATCCCTGATGCCAGGAAGGGCAGCAGTGGACAGACAGGTGAATAGCCCAGAAGTCATTTCCTGACACCTTACATCTTCAATATCCACTTATTCATTTTTTCAGTCTGCTCTCACACATTTTCCTTATTATTTATCCCACTCAGATGGCAGAAGAGGAAAAGAATCACCAAAAATGTTCCCCTTTCCTCCAAGGCCCTACCCCTTTCTTACATCCCCAGACATGATCCCATGTTATGTGAGGTCAGGCCCTCATCTCCCTGTGAAGTTGTAGTAACTCTGAATCCAGGAATTCCTATCACCTAACTTGTAACTGGATAAACTTAGCAGTCTTCCCTATGTCTCTCATCCCATCAGTAAAAAAAGGGTAAGTAGTTTGCACTGTTAGGATACAGAAGAGGTATGCTATGATCCAAATTAAAAAAAAAAAAATTGTTATACTGTTTCCCTATATATTAACAATCAAAGTATCTGTATAGGTAAGACAGACAGATACACACACATACACACTCTCTCTCTCTCTCTCTCTCTCTCTCTCTCATGCTTAGTTTAACTCATGTTATACATTAAACTGAATTATTGTGGGCTCTGTCCTGGCAAATTACAGCCTCATAAAAGAACATTCATTGCGGAAACACATGTGGCAATTTGCAAAGACCAACCAGCTACGTTTTGGGGAATAAAGTTAGTTTATAAATAGGACAGGGTAGCAGAACTCTAAGAATGTACCCGATGTGTCTGTTCCTCATATACACTTATTGTATATAATCTCCCCTTGAATGCAGGCACAGCTGTGAAATATGATGGGACTTGTACCTATGAGTAGGATACTATAATCAATTGAATCAAAGAAAAATCAAGTAATGGGCCTGACTTAATTAGGCATGCCCTTAAAGGAACAGAGATGGAGTCAATAGACACCATTCTGTTCTTGCCAACCTGGAAGCAGCAGCAAATTACCATGCTGAAGGCACCCAGAAGGCACAGAGGAACTGCAGGCACTTCTGGAGCTGACAGCGGTCCTGGCTGACATCCAACAAGGAAACACAGAACACAGACGTGTGTCCCAGAGCAGCAATGAAAGGAACCTTGCCTACAGTCAGGAGCTGGAATGAGATGGCAGCCCCACCCATGATTCCAAACTGGAGAAACCTGAGGAGAGGACCAAGCAACAGGTGACTGTTGTAAACCACCATATTTGTGGTTATTTGTTGTGCAGAAATAGAAAAATAATATGGGGGCTTACATATATTTTTATCATTTGTAATTGTGACCACGAATTTATCACAGATTCTATTTTATAAAATAAATTATAGTGGAACATTCTGTGAGGCACGTCCAGATTCTAGTAGGACTTTCAGTAGTTCAAACTTTCATATACTAAGGCTAAATGAATCATTCATTTCCATGGCATAAAAAGAATATTTCCATGAACTAATTAGCTGCCTAACAAAACAGCCACCTATTATAAAGTACTGTATATTTATATGGGTTTGTAGCAAAAAAATAAAAATAAAAAATCCAATCAACTCTGATTCCATGAAATAGACATATATAAGTCAATCTATTTTCACACATATCCAGGAAGCATTTCATTACTTACTATAATGAAACCCAGAGGAAATGCTTAATAGTCCTAACAAAACAAAATATATTTGGTTACAGAAAAAAGAGAATAAATTGCTTTTCCGGTAATTAAAAAATGAAACAAAATGTAAATCACACAAAAAACTATGGGCACAGGATAGGAGATGTCACAGGACCTCACTCATGCCAGCAGTCAGGGAACACCTTCCTCAGGACACAAAACTCTTCCACTGGTCCCAATTAAGTCTTCAACTCCAATGACTATGCTAAATAGTCTCCCCCTCCTGCTACACACACATCTAGCTTTCCCAGCAATTCCATGTAGTGACTGTCAATTGGTGGCAAGTACTTTTCTTTAAGTGAGTCTTAGAAGTAGGGATGAGGAGGGTGGGGAGGGCAGGTAAAGGGTGGCATTGAAATGGAAATTAGAATCTCTTCCTACTAGGGAATCACAGCACAGCTCTAGGAAGGCTGTGTGGATCTGATGGGTCACTAAGAACCAACTACGAAGGGTACCAATCTGCTCAGCTACCTTAGATCTTTTCTGGAAGGCACAGGAACTTAAGTCTCACCAATAAGTCTATCAATTGCCTAGAAAGGTCTTTCCCAGAAGGGAACACTGCTCCAGGACTGACTTAAGGCCTCCCCCAAGCAACTACCTACATGAAATCTAAATCCTGTGACTTAATGGCTCAGAAAGGAGGAAGAGCAGGAGACAAATATCTATGTACTAAATGACAATTTGATTTTGCTATACTAAGATACAAACTAAAATACTGTTCAGTTAGGATCAAATCTTAGTCTTGTGTTAACTAACTATATGAGGTAACCATTTAACTAAATATAACAAAAAAATTTAAATTTCATGTCATTCTTTAGTAGATGCTATTTGCATAAAGTATAAAATTACCTGTTTTTGTTCTTTAAGGCAATTGATAGCCTCAATTTGAGATTATAATCAAAGTAAAGGTTCAAGATATTCAAATATCAAAGAAATGGTCTCAATTATCTTTGACTATTTTTAAAATGTTTTTATTATGTTTACTGTGATGACATTGGTTTACAACACTGTACATGTTTTAGGGGCACAGTTCACAAGTCTTCAAACGTATGTTATCATGCCCCACCCACCAAAGCCCCAATAATCCCCTACCATAGTCCACTGGGTCCCTCCACACTTTGCTTTCCACACCTCCACCCCACCCCACCCCCTTATGGTTATTACATCATTTCTGTAGCTAAATTTCAACAGCTTATTCTGGTTTGTTTGTGTCTAGATGTATCATACAATACAGTAATGCCTAGGAAAGGGATTACTGGATCCCTAGGAAAAGAATACAAAAATACTAGTTTAAAGGGATATATCCACTCTGTTCACTGCAGCATATTTACAGTAGCCAAGCTATGGAAACAACCCAAGTCCCCACACAGATGAGTAGATAAAGAAGAGATGCGATACAGACACAGTGGAAGATTCCACGATGCCTCTCCCAGTGCCCTGGTATTATTCCTGTTTATGCAAGACTGTTTCTTGGGCTTTCCTCCCTTTTCTGGTGGCCTCTGTCTCATCTCCTTGTGGAGACAATTGCCAAATCCTCAGTTCTGTCCCAAGGGCAACAACTTTGTGTGATCCTGGTACACTGTGTCCAAGGAGGAAGAGGACCACAAGCTACTGCTATTCTTTCTACCACCTTATATCAATCCTCAACTCTCTTTTCGTTAGTACAGATTCTCATGCTTTTCTTAGTCTGTACTGCTTAAATTCCTCCTAGAAGTACTGTGGCAGCTTTTTTTGGCATTTGGCTTTTAATGCTTTCATACCACACATACTCAGTGATACTTGTCAATTCTCAAATTCCTTAAATAAAGCAATTTTATACTGCTACAACTGAAAAATTTTTCCAATTTTGATCAAACACTGCTTAAAATGCTATCATTTTTAGTGCATTTTTACTAAAAAGTAAAAAAGCAATAAAATAAATTTGCAAGCTAAATAAAAGGTTTTATGGTTGCCCTAGATTTATCCACCTTTTAAACACATCAACACAACACAAGAAACTGCTCTCTCTCATGATGCTGAGCCGGGTCTCAAAAATAAAAGCAAAATCCATGATAAATTTTGGAATTATACATTAGAAAAACAGTATTTTAATAATATTTAATTCAAATGTGCCATCTAACAGACTTCATTTTTTCTACTGATAGGCTGACAAATCCATGGCTTGCATGAGAAAGATTAATAAGACATTCCCCAAATTACTCTAGCTGTGGCCTGAAGGCACATACACACAGACACATATGGACAGTTTTAGAAGACTTACCTGCGTCCTCGAACTAGCAGTCTGGAGGCTTTTCCTAGTAATTCAACTGCCTGTCGCAAACGTTCCTCATTCTAAAGAAATCAAAGAGAAGGGAGTATTGGCTGTTTTGATACAGAAATCTTTTTTCCCAAAAGTAACAGAACATGATTAGGGAAAGAGCCACCAAAGATGCTGGCCCAATTCATTACTCCAAGAGAAAGATATTAGAAATAGAGTTCAGTTGAGAGCATGGAAAAGTTTTAAAAAGTAGCCACTGTATTTCTCTCTATTTTCCTACATATTATGAATCTAAAATTTTAAGCACTTTGGGAAAAAATAAAAATCAAACTTACTTCAAACACATTAGCTGTCTGTTGATACAACTGTACAGCCTTTTCTGGATCTACATTTTCTATAAGCCTAAATTAGACAAGAAAATTTGACTTATATGAGGGAAAAAACACTTGTTTTTCACAGGACTTTATAATAAAAAGAGAATGACCTCCATACAGAGACTTGTGTCCCACACTCACTTTCCAGCTCGCTCCAATGCCATCGCTGCTGTGTCCGGGGTGCCATTTTCTAAATACATCATGCTGGCTTTCTCAATCAGCTGAACAGCCTCTGGGAGTTTCTGCATCTCCTGTAGGCAAGGGATATAGCACAGATCAGCAAATGTACAAACTTTAGAAATGGAGTTAACAATCTGAAACTTAATGATTCTATCCCTAATTCATGAAAGTAAATGATTCAAAATATTTTACAACAATAAATATATCTAAAATGAAATGCCTTCACATAGTTATTTTCCCCATCAACCTTCGTTAGCCAAATCAAAACTATTATCAGTTTATTTCTACAGAGTTCATCATGATTTCAGCTTCAGGAAAACTATACAAATAGTACAAACTTACTTATTACTCTTTTTAATCATTTACAATTCTTCAAACATTTACTGACTCCCTACCATATGAGGTCTATCTATGTCAAACGCTGCAAATCTGTAGGTAGCCCAAGGGCTGTATTTCATTTCCAAGTACATCTTGCTTGAACTAGTATTTTAAAGTCAGATACTTTTGCAAAAGTTCTGTTTTTTATACCTTCCTAAAGAGTGTGTGTGTGTGTGCGTGCACGCGCGTGTGCACATACATATATGTATCAAAAGCTATGGTATCAGCAAGTTTCCATGTCCACGGGACAATAAGAGAATGGGCCTCAGCTGTATCTCACCCCATTAAACCTCCTGGAAATGGTGGTATTTCCCCCCACTCCCTACTCCCTGGCACATCTAGCCTGTCCCCTTCATTTCAGTCATTCCCCTCTACTTTGGCTTCTTCCAAGTTGCATCCCTTTTCCATGCTGTATTGCATCAACCACAGAAAAACTCTGTATCTTATCATTATACCATAAATCTCAGCATCATGTGGTACTAGTATCTACTACCTCCAAATCAAAAATTTTAACCTGAAAAAAAAAAAATCACCTGGAACTTAGATGTAAAGTATATAGGCATTATCTATGTAGAATTGAAGTGCTGTATATCAAAGGAGGCTCCAAGTGCTATTTCATGGGTTGTTTTCAAATCTGCCTATTCAGCCCCTCATTTAGTTGAAAAATTCATTTGAATACAAAACTATGTTATCATTTTTATCAACTTCAAGATATTAACTTTTTATTACTTATCTATGGAGAATAACAAAACAGTTTGAAAGATACACAAAATAAAATTGCTACCAAATTCAAGTGGAATGATATCAGTTAATACATCCCCAAAACCCTGTGAAAAATCTTTTGTTATAGAAATCATAGGCCAATGAAAGAATAAGGAAATCTATAGTATATGCTTAAGAATGATTGAAAGGAAGGAAAGGTAAATCCAACAAAATTTACTTCACCCACTTTAGTCCTGAGGGTCACTGTACCCTTTACAGATTATTTCTTCCCCTAATTCACCTATCCTCTAATTAAAAACAAATATACACTGAGCATCCACAATATGCAAAAGACTTTTTTTTTTGGGGGGGGGATAAAAGGAAACATAACACAGGCCACTGTCCATAAGTTTTGCTCTAGTAGATGAGACATAAAGAGCAATAACTATGAGAAAGTAATATGAAGTACCATTTAAATCATATGCTCAAAAATTAAGCTCCTTGCTGTTGCATTAAATCTAGCATGATAGTGAATAGCAAAGGCCCAATCATAATATGATACCTTCCCATAAAAACCAATAGGCAGCCTACTTCAAAGTTACACTCTTATAGACTCTTTACTATGTTCCAGCACAGCAAAATTATGGAGAAAATTTAAATATGCCTACTTTCAGTGGCTTGTGTACTTAGTTGCATTATCACTTCTGTGGCCCAAACAGGATATGAAATTATACAGCTGTAAAATGACAGATCTCAAAGGTTGATCTCAAAGTCCCCAGGTCTTCCTTGTGCCTCCAGCTACAAACTGTTACTGGCTAAGCATGGCTGGGGGATGAACATGAAGGTGTGTATGACACAGAATTAACTGTGGCCCATACAGGTTAGACACCCATTGTTGCCCAGGACTGTCCAAGATGTTTAATTTATATGCCAGCACATGCCAAGAGGCATTTTCCTTTGTCCTTTTACCTGTCCAATAGGTTTACTTCCCTTTCATCCAAAGAAGTAAACCTTTCAAATTCTCAAATCAGGGCCTCCCCGGTGGTGCAGCAGGTTGAGCGCTGCGCTGTGAAGCTGTCCACAGCCTCTACAGCGGGGGTCCGATTCCTGGCCAGCCAGGGAGAAACCCACATGGCGTGGCAGACCTCTCCTGCCTCACCTGCTGCTCCCCTCAGCAGTGTCCTCCATCCATCTGCCTGTTCTGCTCCCCCTGCTCTCTCTGGTGAATTCTCTCACCCTCCCATGCCCCTGACCTATATACCCCAGTTCTTGTATAAATAAATCTTTAAAAAAAATTCTCAAATCAAATATACTACAGCAAAAGAAACATCAGCATAGTAACTGTTGATAAAAAGACTCATATATTATATTAATACGGCTGTTAGAATAAGGTGAGTCTGAGAATTTTATAGTGTTCTAGCATTTCTAGCATATTAAGATAGTACATCCCAATAACACGCCAAAGTCTACCAAGACAATAACAGCAACCCACCTGAGAGTTCCCTAGTTCTTGGGGGAAAGTATGAAAGAGGGCCAGGGCAGACACCTGGTTCTTTAAGCAAATAGAAATGTTCTAGTTGCTATGGAATTGCTTCCAATAACCTGATTAGTATCACCAAATATCAATTTGGTTTATGTTTCAATCAGAGAAGATTTATCACTATAGTTACATAAAAGTGTAGCTAGCTGCCTTCTTTCTAAAAGTATATAGCTGCCTTCTTTCTGTTAGTAAAAGTGTAGATAGCTGCCTTCTTTTTAAACATTGCCGCACGAAAAGTCTTATGTTTAAATCTATGCTATATTTTACTTTATGATAAATTCACAAAATTGGAATTCCTGGGTTAAAGGCTATAAAAACTCTTAAAGTCCTTGACATATATTAACAAAGAATTTTTTAAATGACATTAGAAAATCTTCATTGAAAGTTAAATGTTTAATATTTAACAGTAAGATACACAATTATGTGCAGAGTAATGGAGGAAAGAATAGAAAACCAAAAGGAGTCATCACAAAACTAAAACCTGACTCACACAAAGAGGTGAGGGTAGAGGGGATTAACATCACCATTAACCCAGTTATAGAGATCAAGATCCTTAGGTGCCAGTGCCTTATCACAAGGCATAAGGCCCAAGCAGGTTTCAGACTGCTGTAGGGAGTGTCTGGAGCACAGACCCAAAGGTAAAGACATAGAGATTGGGCCCACTCTGAAATCTCCAGTTCCTTTAGGATTCTGCAGTTATCCAAAATCAGCAACAAACAGGCTACTCCATGAAGGGGTGAGCCCCTTCCAAAAAGAAGACTGTATCAGTGCGGTCTCCTGCACTGGCACCGGGCAGCAGTCCTTCTGACTACCTCTGACTATGCAGGTGCTTCTTTTCTCCAACTCTTTCCCTCTGCAGGGCAGCAGCTTCCTGCCTGCCCGGGAGCTGCACCATGCTGGTACTTCACTGACCTCTCCTAGCAGAGGCAGCTCTCCTCAAGGCGGCCTGCGGCCTCTCTCAGCAAACCTCTCCCTTTCGGGGCAGCTCTTTCTGCCCGCTTGTGTCATGCAAGTGTCCTTCATTCTTCTGACCCCTTTCCCTAATAAACCTGCTCTTTAAATATAACTAACGTCTCTGTCTCATGGAGAAACTTGCTACATGCCGCTGAAAGGGGAGCTCTGGTGAAACCTTTCCCAGAGTGAACCCAAGGACCCAGCCAAACCCACTGACTCCAAAAACCACATCATAGAGCATTATGTGAGAGCGAGAGAGAGACAGACAGACAGACAGACATACAGACAGACTATATAAGAAATTGTATGTGTACAGTAAACTAACTGGGTGGAAAACATTAAACATGTTATTAACATTCTATAATCTTCCCAGTGTTTCTAAATGTTCTATAATGAGTATGTATTCACTTAAAAATTCAGTAAAATTATGAAAGTCATAGAAACTAAAAATAAAACATGTACTAAAATGTAAGTTCTTAAAATAAATCTTTATAACAATTCAAAACAGCTTTTAACATACTAGAGAACATAAAAACAAAATTTGAGTTGCCACTTGGCATACTTTCAGAGTCAGTGTCATAAAATGTCTGTCTCAACAAAACAAAATATTAATTTCCAACCTGATTTTAAGCAGAAATATGAAAAGTGGCATAGGCACATTAGCCAAATATTCCATTCAAAGAAAATCAGAGTTAAATAGCAAAGTTTAAGTCTGATGCTTTTTGATGCCCACTGACAGATTTATATAAGTCCTTTTTATAACCCATCAGTAGTATCAAATGTATATTTATAAGTTTTCACTACATTAAAAAGTCCTAAAATCCAAAGAGTAACCTCCCACACAGTTCACCGTTTAGTGGTACTCTCTCCTAGTTACAAGGCTTACAACATTCCAGAGTTCCCTCTAAAACATTCTCTCTTAAATTATACTTTTTTTGTGGGACCCTCACCGGCCAGGGATTGAACTGGCGCTGCAGAGGCTGTGGGCAGCCTCGCAACCCAGCGCTCAACAGCTGCGCCCCCAGGGGAGGCCCTCTTAAATTACACTTTTAAAATCCCATATCTGGGCCTCCCTGGGGGCACAGCGGTTGAGCGCTGGGTTGCGAAGCTGCCCGCAAGCTCTGCGCCAGTTCGATCCCCAGCCACCGGCAAGGGTCCCACATGGCACGCAGACCTCTTCTGCCGCCCACTGCTCCCCTCAGCAGTGTACTTGTTGGTCTGCCTATTCTGTTCCCTGCTCTGGCTCTGGTGACTTCTTTCACTCTCCCACGCTTCTGACTGTACCCAGTGCTTGTATAAATAAATAAATAAATCTTTAAAAATAAATAAATAAAACTCCATATCTTCAGATACACAAATGTACCCCACAGGTCCAATAAGCATTACTTTGGATGAGAAATCTTAACTAAGGATCCCTAACCTTACAACAAGGAGACTTTTCAATCTCAAGAGAAATTTAAGTTCACCATGTAGTCAATTCATTTTACCTATGGAACAGCTGGAACACATTACTGACCTTCAACATCATGCCGGCTTGCTCATAAGCTCTGCAAAGAGAATATAATTTCCTGGATGAGTTCTTAAAGATACAGGGGGAAGAAAAACTTTCTACCACACATAGTGGAAGTTAAAGCAACTAAAACTGGTTCAGGCTCCATATATTACTTCAGCCTGTACTACCACACAATATAATTTTTCTTCCCTGTACTTTTGTGGGCAATAATGTCTTAGAAACATAAACATCTGAGTTAAAGGGACTTTATTTACAGATGCAAATTTAAGTAAGGCTCAGAAAGGTTAAATCTTTCTACTTGACAAACTTAAATTCATGTATTGAAACAAATTAAGTACCCTCCATGTAAGGAGAAAGCTTCCTGTTTCTCTCCACAGGGAACTATTAAGAAAAAGGGGAAAAGAGAGTCTAACTTACTTGTTTTTTCACAGGTTACTGAACAAAATAACCCCCAAAATTTACTGTAAGTTTAACTTAAACACTATCTTAGAAATGACTTAGTTTTTAAGGTTCAAAAAAAGACTAAAACAAAAAGAAATGACTATTACATTTAAATTAATACAGAATCATTATTTATGAATTTATAACTTAAGCAAAACAGCAACATTTAAAAGAGTATTCTGTAAATACATGAAAATATAGGGAATATTTACTTACTTGGCAGCATGAAAAAGACTGATTAGATGTAACGAAGTCAAAATTAAGGAAAAAAAACAAATCAATAGGTTCTAAAGATTACTATTTAAGACAAAATTAAGTAAGTCACTGCCCCACTTGGTTCCAAAAGACAAATCCTACAAACAGGTAAAGAAGTAATTTAATGCCTGTTGATGTCTCTTCAAACTATACAATTCACAAAAATACTATCAAAATACAACACACTTTCAACTAATTTCATTATGCATTAATCTGATGTGTTTTACTAAAACGTAAGATTACAACTCTAATTTGGAAAGTGAAATAAACATTTTTTAGCTGACAAGTTTTAAAATACCCCAAGAAAATATATCACTTTAAACTATTTGTAAATCATAGTTCGAATACCTAAGGAAGACTCTAAAATACTAACATGATTTCTATATTTCCAACACCTGTGTACTTCTTTAATCCTTAACACCTGTCTGTAGATTGTCCTCACTTTATCCTAAATAAAAGCCATCACCAAGAAAATGCAGAAACAATAGAAATAAATTCCCAAATATAGTGTTGCAAAACTGTGGACCTTATGATCAAAAGTCTCATAAAAGCTCCCCTAGAGTTAAAAATGCAGAATTCTTCTTAACACTTTCTGATTTAATAGCATTGTAGTCCACACGCGGCAAATGTCTAACAAGAAAAAATAATGTGTTTCTATCAAAATCATTAAACTGTTGAATTCCTTTACAAAGGCTGAAAAAGATACGCCCTATTATTCTCATGAGCAACAGCTTCTCTCAGGCAGGCATCTTTTGCTTGTTCAAACTGTTTGGCATTTTTAAAAGCAACAGCTGAAACAGAACAAAAAACATACTTTCTATTTTGATCATTAAAAACATCTTAAATGAATCATTACCAAAATCTGCATTGTTGTGTAATATTAGAAAATATATTAACTTAGTTAAATATCACTTAGGAATTTTCACATACCTATAAAAAACTACTTTTCTGTATAGCATTTTTCCTACAACTGTTTCAGTTATCAAAAACTTGGAAGTATTTTCAAGTCTTTTTTTAATTGTAAGTTATTGGAAATAAATCAGTGCTACTTCCACTCAAAAACAAGAAGTCCTTCTAACATCAACATATAAGCTTCAAGAAAATAAAATCAATACAATTATCCCAAGTAGCAGGAACTATCACACAAGACAGTACCTTACTTCACCAGTTTTACAAACAATAATAAAAACAGTCCATTATTCACAGCTTATTGCATCTTTTAAATTATCTTACAACCAAAGACCAATAAATACATTAAATATTTTACTAAGAACCTTTTTGAAAAGCACGAACTTTAAATAAATGTCTAAAACACAATAGATTTTTTTTAAAATAAAGCTTTTACATTGCCCAAGTTTCTATGAAAAAAGATGTCACTGTCCAAAAGAAGCAAAATATTATGGTTGCTGGTGTGTACTCATTCCAACAAAACAATTAGGAGATGTCCGAAAATATGATCCTGCACATTTTGGAAAACTTACCAAAAGTTGCTTACAAATAAGTAAGAAGGACACTGCTTTAAAAAAATATTTATTAAAAATATATTCTTAAATTCTCTTTAATAAAATACAAGTAAACAGACTACTGAAACATTTTCATCCCTGGATTTCTATTTTACCTTTTCAAAAATTTATTGATTAAATACATTTTCTATAACCCCTTAAAGAAAATAAACAAACGAAAAAAATCTATCCTGAAATGCACTGCTGAGGGGAGCAGCGGGCATTCAGGAGAAGTCTGCTGTGCCATATGGGTTATCTCCCTGGCTGGGGATCATACTGCAGTGGCTGCATACAGCTTGACAGTGCTGAGACTTAACCCCTTATACCACCAGGGAGGCCCCCTATTTTATTTTCAATTTATCGCAGTTCTTTTTAATTTGATGCTACATAAAAGTAAAGTTTGTCAAAAGCACTTTATCTTTTGTTAAAGATATGCTAGTATATCAAATCTGATCTACTTGGGCTATTGGTATTGCTGAAACACAACTGCAAACTTGTGTTCAGGGTACTTCAATGGTGAATTATGCTCTATACCTGCAATAACAGTGAACAAGTTGAAAGCTATCACTCCACAATTCAAATCACTTTTATCTTAAATACAGGTAAATTTATTAAAAATATTTATATCACTTAACACCTGGTACATTTATCAGTGTAATAGTTATGCTCAAAAAACCACATGCCAACTTAAACATAATTTGCAGATCTGTTTAAAATAAAGGCTAGGTTTTTTAAAAAGGTTCACAAAAAAAAATTCAATAATAATGAGTATAATAAGGAATATGGTATAACCCCTGTAGTAATACACAACTTCTAAATTTCAAATATATATATAAATGATGCTAAAATCTGCAGCAGCACACCACACCCATGTCTACTGTCACAACACAGGGAGCAGTAGACTGCTAACTCAACCCTCAACACACCTGAAGAGAGCAAGTAGGAAAAATGCAAGGGCTTGGGCTGGCTCTTTTTTTCTTTCTTTTTTTCCCAACTGTTACAATAGGATAGGAAGCATTAAGAGCAAGATGAAGTTATCAGCCTCCTCTAAGACTACACATTGAAGTGACAGGGCTAGAGCCCACATACATACCTGCTTTTCCATATTCAGAGGCAGCACTGTCATAATCTGGCTTCCATTTTAAAAAACCAGTTTTCAAGCTAAAATGAAAAGAAGACACATTTAACAGAAGTTACCAACCACATTTAGTAGTCAGTAGTCATGACTGTAATGACCTTGTAGGTTATTAAGAAAAGATGGGGGATGGAGAGTCATCAGACCCTCAGTCCCCATCTCATCCACCTCCATCCAAAATAATTTCAACCTCTACTCTCCTTCCCACTGTCATAGGCATGGTTTTCCTCCTATTGATATATCTGCATAAAACCCAGATTGGGCAGAGGTTTTCAATGCATGGTCATCAGAGAGGCAAGTAGCAGCATTACCTGGAAATGTGCCAGACATACAGAACCAGAAATTCTGGCAGGAGCAACAATCCATCTTTAACAAGCCCTGAAGCACATAAAAGCTTGTCGCCCTTGAAGCAATGCATCAAATATGCTGTTGGATTGGTGAGACCATGTAAATACATGAAAATATGGGGAATATATATATGGCAGCATGAAAAAGACTGGATGTAACAAAGTCAAATTAAGGAAAAATGCAAATCAATAGGTTCTAAAGATCCACTATTTAAGACAAAGTTAACTAAGTCTGTCGCACTTAGTTCCTGAAATTCAGGAGAGGGAAGACACACACTGAAGAGTTAACAGTATACTCCAAGAATTGTAGAGAGATCAGAAAGACTAAGGATAGAAAGACACGGTACAGAGGGAGTCAGCAAAAGAAGCTGAGAGTCATTAATCACCACTGCGGGAAATCAGAAAGACAAGGAAGTTGTAAACAACAGATATACATGACTTCTAAGATCCAAACTGCAAGACAATTTTAAGTACTTACCTTATTTTTTTTTTTAAAGATTTATTTATTATACAAGAACCAGAGTACAGGTCAGATCTGCGGGAGGATGAGAGGATTCACCAAAGATAGAGCGGGGAACAGAACAGGCAGACTGATGAAATACACTGCGGAGGGGAGCAGCAGGCAAGACAGGAGAGGTCTGCCGCCATGTAGGATTCTTGCCAGCTGGCGCTGCACAGGCTGCGGACAGCTTCACAGTGTGGCGCTCAATCGCCTGTGCCACCAGGGAGGCCCTTAAGTCCTTATCTTATGTGTCCTTTCGGTAATATTTATTTTTTTAATGTCAAAACAATTTCCAGCCTTAAATTCCAGTTTAAACTAAGTCAGGACTGTCAAACTTGAATGTGCAAAAGTACTACTAAGTAAACACACATCTTAAATTTTAAATCAATTAGTGAAAGTCTGCTGGCTTCAAAGAACTGGCAAGCTCCCGAACTGAAAAAGAGGAAATCTGCAAGGGCTATCAGAAGTACATACAGTGATAACTGTCTGAATTGTCCAGAGACCCTAACTTTTAAGGAACATATTTTCTCCCAATTAAAATTTACTTACACAATTTTTCAAGCTTACCAAGAATTTTATTGCTCAGAAAAATAAAATCCTTAAATTTCAGTGTCTAATCCACAAAACAGACGCAGTTCAATACAGCAAACACTCCTACTCCAAAGCATTCAATATATACTGTATAATTAACAGAATTTTTAAAATCCCACCAAACAAGATACACTAATTTGATCACCGTATGTGCTACAGGTGTGCAGAGTCAAAGATTTAAAAATATAGCAAATCATCCCCACTCAACTAAACACCTCTGATTAGGAAGAGAGAAGGCATTCTCAATATAGGTTTAAAGGCCATTAGGGTTTTTTTTTAACTATTTTTGTCAAGAGTCAATAAAGAAAATTCTATTGAGAAAATAGTTTGATCAGTTTCCACTGGCCCAAACAAACAAAACAACTCACAAACCACAATCTGTTTGCGGGATTAATTATAATTACAAAACGACTTGGTAATACTGAACCACATTTTCAGTAGAAAAAAGAAGGAAATCAAAATCTTCTCGCCTGAACTCTTGGCCCACCTACTGACAATTCTGTCTAGAGGCCCTTCAAACATAACAAATTCAAACCTGAATTCAGCAACACTCCAGCCCTACCCATCCATCATCATGTGCCTTCATCAGTACCCCATCTTGGCTGAAGGTCTCTTCCTCCACTCCATCTCCCAAATCAGAAACCTAAAAATCAAGCCTTTCCTCCTATAGCCAGTCAAATCATTAAAGCTTGTCAACTCGATCTGGAAAATGTGACCCAGTCCTGCTTATACTTGCACTTATACTTTCATTCAGGAGAGTCATGGAAAAGTCACTGTTTCAGCTCTGTTCCCTCCACCCCGCAGATACAACTTTTCCTTACTTGTATCTCCACTGAAGACACTGTATATTCCATTCTAACATTTAATCCCTGTGAAAGAATGTAAAATACATACTGGTCTCTGTTCCACATTCCTACAGGGCTCCTCCCAAAAGCCTTATAACTTCCTATGTGATGACAGCACTGGGGGAATCTTTTTTTTTTTTTTTTTTTTTGAAGGTATAATTAACATTGTACTACATAACATTTCTATATACGTTTATATCAATGTTATAACATTTTAGTAGTTTCAAGTGCTCAACATAATGACTTGGGATCTGTATGTATTGCAAAATATCATCACAATAAATATAGCTAACAGAGCATCTTTTATTTTAATGAGGTAACACTGGCAGGCGCCTACTGTGGAGTGGTCACCAGAATGACCAAGTCATGATGTGAAGCTTGAAATTTTTAGCCTCAGCCTCCAGAAAAGGGGAGAGAGACTAGAAATGGGTTATTAATTGATCATGACCAGCTGAAGGCAGCGTCATAAAATCTTAATGGCAGCTTAGAGGTTGGTGAACACAGATATAACGCACTCTAACTCCACAGGGAGGGAAGCTTCTGCACGCAGAATTCCCCTAGTCCTTGCCTTATATTCAGTTGGCTATTAACCCATATGCTTTATCACATCCTTTAATAAAATGGTAAATGTGTTTCTCAGAGTTCTGTGGGCTGCTACCTAAATAAATTCACTGTCAAATAAATCAAACAGATGTTGTCAGTAACCTAGGAACCTCTGACTTGTGATTGACATCTGAAGTGAGTGGGGGCAATTTTAAAGGATTGAACCCTTAATCTATGGAATCTATGCTATCTCCAGGTAGTGTTAGAATTGAGACAGTTGTTCACTGCATAAGTGGAGCAAATACTCCCCTCCCAATGTAATTTGGTTTTAGAATCAATACCTTATGTTTATCTCTTTAGCAATGTGCCCGCCTGTGAGCTCTAAACTGCTACAGAAGGGGCTGCATTGGGTCACCCCAGTGTACCCAGTGGCTGATATAGGAACACAGAGAGAACTTCCTGAATGCTTGCTTATTAAATATGACAAAATACTCAATCCCCGGGCCCCAGGCCACTGTCCACAAAGTCACATTTGTCAAAAAATAAATCTAACCTGGTCCAACGGTTATTTAATCCTTAGAACTAAGGATCGAGTCCATTTTATAGTCTCACTTCCTCTTCTGTAAAATTAAGAATCTCTACTTAAGTTGTTGTGGAGAACTCACCTTGAGGTACATGAAGCATTTAACACAGGGAACGATACCGACTTTTCATAACTTCTAACTACCAAACAAAAATTCACTGAAGTAATGAAACTGAGGAAAAGGGAAGTATCAAAAGGATTGACTGAACAGAATCAGCTCAGTTCCAACAAGTATTTGTTGTGTGCCTACACAAGCTAACACAAGCAAAGAGCCTAAGAAAGCATAGTTCTTGCCCCCACGAACAGTGTGATAGGGAATAACAACGGTGCACCAAGCAATTTTCTGGGTAAACTTGTAGCCTCTTCTCCAACACAAAGGAGTGTTTTAGATCAATAATTCTCAAAAGGGCGACTTTATCTTCCAGGGGACATTTCTGGTTGTGACAAATGGACGGACAGAAGAGCAACGCTGCGGCCACCTAGCAGGCAGAGGCCAGTACCCCCTCTAACGACGCACGGGGCAACCCCCACAACTCATCGTCCAGTTTAGGGGACAGAGATCGTGAAGCTCCGCATAAGCGAGACCAGATGATACGCGCAGATGACCTCGAGCCGGGCAGACACACCACGCTTCCAGGAGAGCAGCGACCGGATTTCAGCCCCGGAGGTCGCCGCCGGGCGCCGAGGTCCCCGCAGCCTTCCGGGGACGGCGCGGCGGGGCCCGGTCACAGCTCCGCGGCGCCGCCACTTCCTCCCGCCCGCAGGGCGGCCCAACGGCCCGGGAAAGGCCAGGGACCCGGCCCCGCGCAGAGGCCCAGGGAGGATCTCTCACTCACTATTTCTCGGCCTTGGCGAGGTGCTCCAGGCCTTCGTTTATCTTCTGAGCCGCCATCTCCACGCTCGCGTCTTGGACGTGGACGGCGGAGGGCCGGCCCGCAGGCGTGGGAAGGTGGGCGGGCGCCCCCGCCCACGGCTACGGAGGCCTGCAGTGCCCCCACTTCCTGTAGCGGAGCGCGAAAGGGAGCCTGCGCGTGAGAGGCGCGGAGGCGCAGAGGCGCAGGCGCAGAGCGCCGGGGCTGAGGGCTTCTGCGCAGGCGTAGTGGAGTACTGAAGTGGGCCTTCACTCCTTCAATCTACCAATATTTAGTGAATGCTTGGGGCATGTGGCAAGCACTGTATTAGGGCCCAGAAAACCTTCACCGACTACAACAGACTAAAAAAAAAAAAAAAAAAAAAAAAAACTTCGTGGCGCCCGCTTCCGCGTTGGCATTAATTATCATTATCATTTTTACATCTGTTCCATACCTGTAATAGCATTCATTCATGCATTCTGCCCTTTAAGCGCCAATTATATAAGTCAGTAAGAAAAACAGAATTATCCTTGATTATTGCTTATTATTATTAAAAACAATAAGTGCTCAGAATGAGAAGTAGAGTTAAGATCCCTTGTAACAGTCTAACAGATATAATAGCCGGTAATGCAGTTGACTCAATTCATAATTCATTGTGATTTCGATAAGCACGTAGATGATTCCTGCAATGCCTATGCAACCTCTCAGTTTCTACATCCAACTAACTCAGCAACCTGAAACTCCTGGTCCCTGCAGCGACCTTTCACAAGGTATTCCCAAGATCATGCCCTTGACCTTACTAGTTATACTAGAAACTGTGTGCCCTCCATAGTACTAATTTCAAGCATCCACTTGACTTCCTCCTGTCATTCCAGTGCCACCCTTCCTAGTGACAATAATTCTTCATCTTCAAAAGAATTCTCACCTTTTCTTCTGCTGCTGCTGTTTTTCACACTTCCCTCTTTTCCCTGTGTTCCATCATTTTAGCTATTCTTTACATACCGCAACCTCATTCCTCTTTATCTCCATTCTCCTAGCCTAAAATAACCCCCTACTCTCCACCTACCCTGCGACTCTCCTTGAGTAAGAGTACATGATTGAGACAAACAAAACAGCACACTAACTTCACTCATTACTAATTTTATGATCATAAATATCACAGGGACCTTCCATGCTACTGAGCAACTGTACTACGCAGCTATACTACATTTCCCTGACCAAATAACTCTCCCATTCACTGGATGACGCTTCACATCCTCCTCCAACACAATCTCCCTTCCTGCTAACTCTTACTTCTTGTTTAATAGAAAATGACAGATCTATTTGGCCTTGCCACCTCATCAACCCATCCATCTGGGTGTTCCTAAATATTCTGCTTTTTCTGTGTATCAGTGGGTTGACGGGCATTGTCCTTCCCCCAGTCTATGTTTACTGCTCATTCAGCCTCATAAGTGTAAATGCCACGCACCCAGGAGGCCTCCACCATCCACTGTCTAACCTTAGATTCCTTATTTGAAGGCTTAAGTCTTCCAAGCTACAGGTTTCATAACACCCAGGCTCCAGGAGCAACTCATCATCACCACTGCCACAGTTAATTGGTCAAAGCAAGTCACAAGGAAAATGTAGATACAAAAATTTGGGAAATAGAGGAGTTGTAAAATATTGTAACTGTGACTTACAGTCCAGCAGAGCTATGGGATGATAAGTATATGAGGACGGTTGCTGGTGCCTTTATCAGGAAACAGGAAAGCTTCACATTTTAAAGTGAAATTAGACTTAATAACTACCCAGTGCCATCAACCTCTAAAACCTTTGAAAGTACCTGGAAACTTTTCTAAGGTGTCTACAGTAAAGTTCTACACCTTCTGCCCCATTCTCCCTTTTCCACATTCCTGAACACCTTCATAAGGCACTATACACACACCCAGTACACGATAATGAACAAAGAGATATAAAGAAGGAAGAATGAAATCTCTTCCTTGACCCATCTTAGGCTCTCGAGCTAGAGATGTGTAAATTAGCCTGGCAAAGAAAGAGCAATAGGTGAAAAGACAACAAATTTAATGTACATTTTATTGACATGAAAGCCTTCCTAAGGAAATGAGATATAAAAGCAGTTAAGCCTGAGTGTTTTTATGGTAGATTTGACAAAATGTGGGAAGTCATGGGATATATGATAAGACAAAAGGGTATGAGGGCCTCCCTGGTGGCGCAGAGGTTGAGCGCTGGGTTGCAAAGCTGCCCGCAGCCTCTGCAGCACCGGTTTGGTCCCCTGCTGCTCCCTGGCCACGAGGGTCCCACATGGTGCGCAGACCTCTCCTGCCGCCCGCTGCTCCCCTCAGCAGTGTACTTCGGTCCTTCTGCCTGCTCTGCTCCCCGCTCTGGCTCTGATGAATTCTATCACCCTCCCGTGCTTCTGACTGTACCCAGTGCTTGTATAAATAAATAAATAAATCTTTAAAAAAATTAAAAAAAAAAAAAGGGTGTGAGCTAAGGGTAGCAAACTGGGGTAGACTTATCAGTATCTGTTTGAATTTCCTGCAGCATCCCTTCATCTTGCAGCCTTCCTCCAGGTACAGTGAAGACATCTCTCACATGTGGGTTTGTATGCTTCAAGAAATGCAAACCCAAATTATGGTCTTTGGCATATTGTACATTTTAAGCTGAAGGAGTTTGTGGAAACAGTAGAAACATAAAGTATTCTCTTTCTCTAGCACCTTCCTTGTAATGTCTATTAGAAATAGCCATTTGAAGAATAAATATTTTCTGTTCCCACCCCTAGCCCCACCTTAATGTTATTACATGGAGATGCTTTCTTCCAACATCTTCTAAGAACCAAGTGTGATTTCATTTGCTACCAAGTTACCTGAATTACTTTATTCAACTGCCTAAGATCCCCAGAATAATTCAACAGTTCATCAGCATTTATCTATCTATAAATCTGTCTAGCTAGCTATCTGATTTAAATATTCCTTTCTGATAAATATTTCATTTAAATATTAAATATTTCCTAGGCAGAACTAGTTCTTCTGCTCTCTAGTCTCAAACAAGACTCATATACTTTGTAGCAAAAAAAAAGAACAAGAAAAAAAGATAATTAATGCATGTACTATTTATTATTGTATATTTTGATACTCCTTAATTTGGTGCATATATATTGATGAGTGTTATATATTCCTAATTTATTGATCCCCTAATCATAATAATCATCTCTGTCTCTTGTTACCTTTTCAGCTGGAAGTCTATTTTATTTGATAAGTATGGCTGTGCCAGCCTTTTATGGGTGAATTTCCCTGGATGATTGATTTCTAGTACTTTATTTTTCAGCCCATGTTTATCTTTGATTTTCAGATGGGTCTCCCTCTACCTATCAGCAGAAAGTAAGGTTTTGTTTTCTGATCCACCTAGCATCCTATGCCTTTTGTTTGGTGAGTCCCATCCATTTACATTTATTGTGGCTGTGGTTATATGAGGATGTTCCAGTGCCATTTTGTCTTTAATTTTCTGGTTTTAGCTATTTCTTGTTCAGTTATTGTGGTTTTCTTCCCTTGGAATTAGTCAGGAGAGCTCCTTTCACCATTTCTTGTAGGGCAGGTAGTGTTGGCAAACTCCTTCAACTTTTGTTGATCTGAGAAAGCCTTTAGTTTTCCTTATATCTGAAGGAGTATCCTGCAAGATATAGTGTTCTTGGCTGGCAATTTTTATCTTTAAGTATTTTGAATATGTCATTCAATTCTTTCCCTGCCCGTAGGGTTTCCTCAAAGAATTCTGATGTAAGTCTGGTGATATAGTATGTTTATAGGTTACCCACTTTTTCTCCCTTATCACTTTAAATATTCTGTTATTTCTCTATTATTTATTTTCTTTTATCTGTTATCCTCTATTATTTCTTCAAATAAGTTCTCTGTTTCCTTTTCTCTCTCTTTCCAGGTTACTTGTTATCCTTATGTTGCCTTCCTTAGTGGAATCACATCATATTCAAATTGTGCATTATCTTCAAGGTCATCAATTTGATACTCTGTTTATGTAGCCTGCCTTCATAGCTTTCTGCAGAATTTTTTTAAAATCCCTCTGTTCATCTTTTTATATCCTGCCACTCCTTACCCTCTTATCAAAGTTTCAAATTTGTCTTTTATGTTCATTAATTGAATTTTTCATGACATTTGTTTTTCCAAATATTATTAATCTCTTTGATTAGCTTTTCAGAGTTCTCTTGTATCAATCACTTTGAGTTGCTTTTTGCGTTTTTTTTTCCCTTCCTTTGATTTTCTTTAACATAGCATTTTTGATAAGATGAAATCTTCCATATCTTCCATATCTGGAATGTTGTTCTCTCCTTATTGGTGTCATACTTCCTTGAGGTATCAAGTTGCTCTGTGTTGTGTTTTGTTGTCTGCCCATTTTGCAGTTTTAGATCTTAGAAAATTGAATTACTTCTACCTTACCAGAGATGTAGTTTTATCTGATTTTGGATGTTTGCTCTTTCTGTAGGTCTGAAAACTGCTGTTGAATAAGTGGGTGGGGGAAGAACTTAAAGAGGTCAAGCTGCTAGTGTGAATGCTGGGGTGTGAAGGGAGGTTCTTGTTTGTAGCCCCATGAATAACCTACTTTTCTGAGTGGCCAGACCTGAAACTCTGCAGTCTCTGTGTGTTATCAGTATATCTCTCAAGGTCAGTATGAATCCTGAGGGGTGGGGAAATAGGACTGCCACCCAGTGTACTTCCTTCCTTTCACTGAGGGCCTGGCCAACTGGGAGCACCCCAGCTCTTTTGCACATGCTTTCCCTCAGTCAAGAATATGTGTTTCCGGGCCTCCCCTGGTGGCGCAGGCAGTTGAGTGCTGCACTGTGAAGCTCTCCGCAGCCTCTGCAGCGCTGGTTCGATCCCGATTGGGCGGGGAGTGTCCCACATGGCACGCCAGACCTCTCCTGTCTCACCCGCTGCTCCCCTCAGCAGTGTATTTCATCAGTCTGCCTGCTCTGTTCCCTGCTCTGTCTCTGATGAATCCTCTCACCCTGCTGTGCATCTGGCCTGTACCCTGGTTCTTGCATAAATGAATAAATAAATCTTTAAAAAAAGAAAATAAAGTCTATGAAATTAAAAAAAAAAAAGAGTATGTGTTTCCACACTGTTTAGCTCTCTCGTCCCCATGACCACCAGCTGACTTCCAGTGTTATGGTGGTTTGTCCAGCAACATCCCACTCCTGATCACAGCCTTCAAGTGTCTCTCTCCACCCACTCTTGCTCGCTGAAGCATGAATCTCCTCCATATCTTTTCTGGCACAGTCTTCTTGGTCTCTGATGTCCAAATGATATTCCAGTTTTACTCCAAGTCATGGGACTCTCTGAGGTGCAGTAGTCCACTGGTTAATCTTGGGTGCCCCTCTGGGGAACAAAGCAAGTAACTACCTCTGATGCCATGTTGATTTTCTCTCCCAGGGCATCTGGTTTTTATGAGTCACCCAGTCCACACCTCCTCCTCCTCTCATTGACACCTCAGGATCCTATCCCATTCCCAGCTCAGGATAAAAACCTTCAATCTGTTCCATTTACTCTAGAATTTACAGACTTATAAATTTCCCATATGTATTTGATTAAAATTGTTCTTTTTTTCCTACTAATATGTCTGATGTTGTTTTGATTACTAAGCCTGGGAAGGACCTAGAAGGATAGAGGAAAATTTCCCCTCCACTTTTCCACATCTGCTGTTTGTCAGATTCCTTCAACTTAAAATATTAAATATGCTAAGGAGGCATGTTTAGTGGTAGCATGTTCTGAACCCGAGAAGGACATAATGCCTGTCCTCATGGAATTTGTGATCAAAGAGGAAACACAGAATTAAATCTAATTTTATTTAAAGATCACAAGGGAAAGAATGAAAAAAGAGAAAGAAGGGCATGACATGGCATTAGACATTTTTACATTCCTGAAGATCTTAAACCAGGAAATTGCCAACTCATCTTACAGAAAAAGGGTAAGAGAAAAGGGTGAGGGACAGTAGAGGAATGTCACAGATACCTCTATTTCTTCCTTTCCCCTTCCCCACATACAGTGGAGATAGGAAATGAACAAGGGAATTTAAATTAGAAACCGAACAAAAGTTCGAGGAAAAGAAAAAACTAGCAAACTGACCATAGATCTGAAGCATACAGCAGGGAAGAAGGATGGAGGGGGTGCAAAACAGGGCACGAGGGAATATGGTGAAGGTTCATGGGTGACATGGTGGCAGCAGAACTATGGGAAATACATAAAAAATCAGAAGAAAAACAACAACAAAAAAATTGAAATAAATTAGGATGTTAGTTGGATGAGCTAAGAACGGAACGTTTACTCATATGAGCAAAGACTAAACAGTACAGTTTTCCAAACTAGACCTGGTAGTAGAACCCAAGCACTGGTGACCTATGAAAATAGTTCTTGACATTTCAGCAGCTGCCGCCAAATCCAAGTAAAGTTTGTCTCCATGCTTTCAACCCATCTTCTGCTCCCTCCCCTCCCCCACTTGTTCTCCTGGACCCCTTAGGGCACTTAACTTGGGAAACCCTGCCTTCCCCAGGCTGCAGGCTCAAGTGACCCCACCTGAGTCTAAGGTTTCCTCTTATTTTAAGCATTCATTTTATTTCTCCTGTCTCAATAAAAATTTATATTACTGAGTACTCTCTACTCTGTTGGATCTGATCAAAGTGATTCGCATCAAAGCATAAATGGGTTTAAAATAGAATTTGCTACACCAAATTGCTCTCTAGAGTAATTTGGGTAATTTGGGCTCAGTCTGGGAGATTTCTTTGCTTCTGGGTCCCCAGGTCCCTTGCACATGCAAACCTGTCCCCTCCCCTGGTCTGGTCTGTGGCCAAGAGTGAATATTCTTGAATTGACTTTATAAAGTTGTTCTTGGCCTTTGTTTGGATAAAACTAACAGATGCCATTAGGATCTGTATATTTTAGGGTTAGCATTAATTAGTTCATTGCTGAAAAAATACCCTAAATTTCTATGAAACTAACATAGAGAATTATCTCTCCAGATTCAGAAGTCCAACGCATGCTCAACAGTTCTACTCAGAAATCTCAAGTCTCACCTGGAAAGGATTATGCTAAGAGAAATAAGTCAGAAGGAGAAAGATAAATACCAGATGGTGTTATTTGTACTTGGAATATAGAGAAACCAAAGGGTCAGATAAAGACAAACATTAAAACCAATCCTTGAAAGCTGACCATAGATGGAAGGCATTCAGAGAGGGGGTGGAGAGGTAAGAAGCAGGGAGAAGGGAAGCATGATCCCCTGGTCCTCCAGTTCCCCTGGTCTCGCCTTATTGATTTTTTCACAGCATCATCAGTTTTAATTTCTTCATATTTTCAGAATTTCTTAAACAATAAGAGAGTGAATGTGCGAAATTGGAGAAAATCAGTGGGGGGGTCACAGGTCACCAGCTGCAGCACAAGCAGAGCTCCCAGCCATGCCAGCTTATGGGTAGGGGGTGGTGGCAGGGCTCCTGAGGGCCGGCAGCACTGTCCCGCTGGCTGAATCAGCAGGTTCATGAACGAGGCAGCAGCTGAGACCCCAACCCTGAGTGTCCTTGGTAACTGTGAAAAAAAAAAAAAAAACAGCTATTCAATAACTACTGTTTGTCAGAAAACTTTGCTAAGTATTTTATATATTTCACTTTAGAAGCAAAATTATTATCTCATTTCACAGAGGAGGAAAAATAAGAGAAACTTACTAATTTGCCTAAGGGCATACAGTCCAGTAAATGGGAAGGTTGAATTTGAGTCCAGGCCATTTTACTCCAAAATCTATAATGGACTGTTTTGTAGTAGTTTTATAACAGCTCCACAAGATTCCAGTTCAATTGCATGAACCATTATAGATTTCTTTAAAGAAAAATGTCACAGTGCACTTTACTACATTGCTGTTGCTGTTCTAAAACTTCACTCATAATTTAAAAAGTATAATTGGGAAAAATTATAGCTTATTATATAGGACTGAAGGTTGTCGTCAAATGGCTGCAAAAGAAATATCTTTAACAGGAATAATCAGCATATCCTACTGAGACTACATCCCGCTGAGTCATCTCTCCTGGATTCTTTTGGTCTTTGGGGTGGTATTGCAGTTCTCCCGAGTCAACACACGGTGGCACAACTTGCACATGCTTTTATAACCAGTTTCCAACAAGTGATTATTGCTACTTTGAACTGTAATCAGATACTGGAAACATTTTTCATTCATAACTGAACTTTTCACATAAAAGTGATATATCTCACTATTTTGTACACAGAGTAGCCCCAAAATTCAGCATAGTATAAAGTTAGATCTGTAGCATTAACATGTTTAATAACAGATATCTTTCACAACCACTTGAGAACACAATTATTTTGATGAACATTACTTTTCCAAAGAAACAGAAAGATATGGAACTTTTCCTCTAGTTACCTTTGAATGAAAGAGAAACCCATTCTACAAACTTGACTTAGTGGACTCCTAGGGTGTATTTTATTGGACTGCTTGCAGATGACTTGATTCCATCCTGTAAATGTTCTTTTCATAACTATATCCCATTAATACACCAAGTTAGGAATAAAGAGTTGTGAACTGAATTTATACCATTCACTATTTGCACATTCATTCAACAAATATTTATGGAGTAGCTTCTCTGCACCAGAGTCTAGAGATATAGCCATGAACATAATAGACACAACCCTGTGACAGAACTTACATGCAAAGAGAGGGAAGTAAAGGAGTAAAGGAGTGAGTAAAGGAGTAAAGAAGTGGCCAATGTGCAGGAAATAAGTCATTGCTGATGTAATATTAGATGGGATCTAGAACAGGAGAAAATCCAGGATAAGAGTCTGAGACAGTGCCAGGGTAAGATTGGGCAGCTACCTCACTGGGCAGGGGGCAAATAAAGGCCTGGAGACAAGACGGACTGGTCAGGGGCTTTCTGGAAAAACAGCACTGTTGATAAAAAGTAGCAAGACATGTTTGGGATAGTTCAGGGAGTGTAAGGGGGCCAGAGAGGAAGGAAGGATGGAGATACTGTCTTGACGAGTGAGACCAAGACTCTCCTTCCTTTATAAATATCCTTCCCAAACCAGGCAATGTTCTCATGTGTCTGAAAGTCTTCAGGGGCACATCTCTTGCTTAAATACAGCTTGCATTGACCGGTGAGATTGGAAGTTCAACAAATGTTAATGAAGAGGATAAAGAAGTCACAGGCTATAAGGTCATTTTCCAGTCCACCATTGCACTCAGGTTGCAAAGGCAGCGGCAAGACCCATTTTCTCCAGATTCTCATGGAGGTGAATAGATAGGCAGAATAACAACACCTTGGATCACATGCTAGGCAAGAGATACAAATGATAAGTCAGATGGAGAAAGAATTTAATAAAACAAAAAGTAAACTTTTTTTTAAAGATTTATTTATTTATGCATACAAGAGCTGGAGGTACAGGCCAGAGATGCGGGAAGGGGAGAGGACTCACCAGAGACAGAATGGGGGACAGAACAGGCAGATTGACCTGCTGAGGGGAGCAACGGGTGAGTCAGGAGAGGTCTGCTTCTTCATGTGGGGGATCGAACTCATGCTGCAGAGGCTGCGGATTGCTTCATAATGCGTTGCTTAACCCCTTGAACCACCAGGAAAGCCCACAAAAAGTAAACTTTAAGGCTATAAGACCAACTTATGGTTACTAGAAGGGGAAGAGGAGGGGGAAGCATTGGGTAGCAAAGGCTTCAATAGTATGATGAAGGATACAATTGAACTTTAAGGGTAAACGTAATGTGATATATACAGTCATTGATAAATAATGATGGACAGAAACTTATATAATGTTATAATGCAATTGCATTTTGATTTAAAAAAAGATTTAAAAACTAAAGATCAAGAGAGAACCTCAATCACAAACATCCGGTAGTAGGTTCCAGCAAATCCCAGATGTGAGCCAGCAGCCCCTGTCCTGCACTTCCCTCTCCTGCCACTGCGGGGAGCTCTAGGCACACAGCTGTGCTGGAGGAGGGTGCCGATTCAGAAACGGGGTGGAATAAGAAAGCATTTAGCACTGCTCACATTTGAAAAGAGACCTTCCAGGTCTGAAAAAAGTAAAAACCAAAAACAAACAAAAAATCTCTTCTTCCCAGTCCCCAACAAAATCAGGGATGAAAGAAGATGGTTTTAGCCCGGCAAATAAGAAAATAAACAAGAGCTTGCAATGGATAAGTTTTTCCTTTTCAATTTGTTTTTGCAAAGGGTTTTTCTTCCTTGAAAAACAAAATACTAAAATAGCAAGCTATGTTTTCATTTATAAATCCTTCTCAAGAGGAAATCTAATAATAACAAAGGGTTCCCATTGGATTCCAGCTTATTTCAAAATGTAAATCTATTTCTATCCTCTGGGGGAAAGAAATCTATCCTGAGCCAGGTAGTTCTCATTTAAATTGGTGATTTTATTCATTTGTCATTTTTTTCCTCTCTTTCCCTAAAACAACCTCTTAAACTGAAGAGAAGTTTTAGGTTCTACCGCTGTATATTGGACCTGGCCTCTGCAATTAGTGATGCAAAGTCAGGAATGACGGTGACCACGTGATTTGCTGTGCTTTATTCTACATCCTGTCAGGAAAGCAGTTTGCCTCTCAACACAATTGATCTTATTATACCAAATGTTCCATGTTGAGAGAGCAGCGCTGTGTACTGGAAAGAGAGAAGGTTAAGTTAGAGTTAATACTTTCCAACCTCAGGTGTGTTTCTTATATGATATAATGGATTTGGTTTCTCTGAGCCTGTTTCCTCTTCCATTAATAAGAATAATAAAAGTGTGGTGGACTAGAAAATGGTGGTTGAGGGCCTCCCAGGTGGCGCAGCGGGTTGAGGCAGCGCTGTGAAGCTGTCTGCAGCCTCTGCAGTGCCTGTTTGATTCCCAACCCGGCCAGGGAAATTCCCACATGGTGGGGCAGACCTCTCCTGTCGCACCCGATGCTCCCCTCAGCAGTGTATTTCATCAGTCTGCCTGTTCTGTTCCCTTCTCTGTCTCTGGTGAATCCTTTCACCCTCCCGCGCATCTAGCATATACCCCAGCTCTTGTATAAATAAAAATAAAAATCTTTAAAAAAAAATGGTGATTCAATCTCTGACAACCCTCCACTAAGAGTTGGGGTAGGTCACTGCTCCCCTGAACCTGAATGAGTCCTGCGACTGCTTTGACCAATAAGATGTGGAAAAATGATGCTGTCCTAGGGCACAGACAGTTGCCTGTTCTGCCACACTTGGAACCCTGAGCAGCCCCACTGCCCTGAGGCAGCCATGCTGTAGGGATACCTAAGCTAACCAGGAGAGGATTCGTGCTTGGAAGCAAAGAGCCAGCCCTCAGCTTCTGCAGATGGCCGATCATGCCGGCCATCTCAGCAGAACCTCTGGATATTATGAAGAAGTGAGCTCCTCTGACTGTGTCCCATCCAAGTTCCTACCTACACTGTCATGCAATATAGTAACGGCAAATAGTAATTTCAAGTCACTGAGCTTGAACATTGGTAAGTGCTCAAGTGCATCTTGTGGCACTACCATCAATTCTACAAATAATACCTACAAGTCTTCTAGTCCAGCGGTGACACAGAGTGAGCACTCCATAAATAGTAGCCACCATCATGATGGCTATTTTTATTTTCTTTCCATAAGACAGTTTTTTAGAAATGTGGGCAGAGAATCCTCCCCAAGCTTTCAGAAGACATTGAAATCCCTTGCAGCTGACTCACGTGAGAGCCCAGGGGCTTCAGGATTGTAAAGCCTCTCTGGCCTACACAAGTCAGATGCAAGGAGAATCATTAAGTCCAGCCACTGCTGGCACCTCCACCAAACACGTGCTTTCATGAGCAAGACGTGCTGGGTCCCGCATTCCAGGGACATCACCGCTCATGTGGTACAGCTCCACACTCATCTTTATTTTTCTCCTATAAATCTCCCTGACTACCTAAAGTCAGGAACTAGACACAATTGGTTTAAAGAAGGCACTGTGGCCTAAGAGATCTCCAGATGCAGCTGCTGATGTCAGATTGAGAGCCTCTCAGCACTCATGGTCCCCAAAAGACCTCATCTTCTGGTCACTTCCAGTGATGCCACTAGATCCCGGTACTACTGAGGCACTGGTAATATTAGAATAGAAAATATTTTGAATGTATTGAACTTTCGGACTCAGAATGCCAAGAAAAGGTGCGTGCCCATTCCCTGAGCTCCCCAGTCGGCCTGTTCTTGCATTGCCATTGCCCTCCTGGGCCATCTGCTTGGACTCCTGGGCTATCTGCTGTTACTGGTCAGCCCTGGGTCCCCACTGTGACTCTGTAGAAGCTATTGTCCACTCTACAGCACAGTCTCTTCGAACACAAATGTCACTTTGTGATGACAACACACCTGCCCCAGCTGCTCCAGTGGCTCCCTGTGGACAGAAGAAAGTGCAGCAACCCCGGAGAGCTGGGGCCTCAGCCTCCCAGGCCTAGGTCCTGTTTCACCCCTACCTGCTCTGACCGATGGCGTGGTTCCATGCTTTGCCCATCCCCAGAGAGGAGGGAATTCTGGAAAAGTGAGGGATGAAGGTGAGGATGGCGCAACCCAAAGGTGACAGAATCAGAGAGATCAGTTGGGGGCCGTGGGTAGGGAGGATCTGTTGCTTAAGGACTCCTTAATGTCTCTCAGAGTGCTCCTATGGGTCCTGACCTGAGAATGTCCAGGTAGGTTAAAGCTACCAGAACGAGGTCAGATGTGATGTCTTCCCTGCTATTGATAGTTCTTTTATTTATTTATTTTTTACAGATTTATTTATTTATTTATACAAGCATTGGGTACAGTCAGAAGTGCGGGAGGGTAAGAGAATTCACCAGAGCCAGAGCAGGGAGCAGAACAGACAGACCGATGAAGTACACTGCTGAGGGGAGCAGCGGGCGGCAGGAGAGGTCTGTGCTCCATGTGGGACCCTCACCCGGTGGCCGGGGATCCAAACGGCGCTGCAGAGGCTGCAGGCAGCTTTGCAGCCCAGTGCTCAACTGCTGTGCCACCGGGAAGGCCCTATTGATAGTTCTGCTTGAAAAAACAAAGAAAGAGCTGAAAGCAAAATGTATAAAGTCCAAAACTGGGAGAGGAGAGACTTCTAGTCAAGATTCATGTGTTGCCAGCCAAGCTGGAACCTGTGCTTTAGTTCCTGTGCAGATGCTTCAAACATCTCTGCTCCCCAAGGCATCAACTCTGCCCCAGGGACCCCATGCAGTCACGGTGACCTTCCACTCCCACCTGCGAACCAGACTTCTCTTCCCTGCTCTGCTCCTCCCATTGTTTTGTTCTCCCTGTTTCAGGTTTCCGCCCATCATTCTGGCTAATGTTCCGCTTTCGTATCCACAGCTCACACCTCCAAGTCCCCACAAGGCTGACTGTGGTTTCTGTTGTCTACTTGGCTAGCAGGCCCAGCTCACTTTGTTCTCCCGCTGGCCTCATTACCTTAGGAAGGACTCTCCCCGTGTGGCTTTGTGTTGCCCTTGCTTGGCTTTCTGCCACCCACCAAGTGTTCCCGGAGACAGAAAGGCAGATGAGCCGGCAGCTTCCATGTAGTGGATGACGCAGGCAACACTGAGCGCCCAGCTCAGATGGGCTGATAGGAGGGTGTGCTGTGCTCATGGAGGGTTCTGGGTAAAGCTTCTACCTTAGCAATGATTTATTCAAACTCTCTCCAACTCCAGAGATCAATGCTGAACCTGCACACAGAGGAAGCGCCTGCTCTGGCGGTGCAGTGTGAGGAAGCAGCAGAGTCTTCTGAACATGCAGGGCTCCCCTGAGCACGCCTGGAGCTTCCACTTTAGAGTCGCTCCCCAGCATCTGTGACAGCATCGCAGAATTTTAATTTTATGGTTTTTGACTTTTAAGTCCATGACTGGCTCTATAATTTAGATAAACATCAACCCAGAAGAGAATCTCAAGTCTAAATCACAGGGTACATCTTTGGTGTTCTAAATTGTCTTTCAAATTAACCCTCTTATTGAATTATAATCTATATATCATTTATTAAAAATAAAGATTATAAAAGAGGAAAACACTAAGATTAAGTGTAACATTAAGTATCAGTTTCTTAAGACTTTTGCATGTCAGCAGAAGCCTTTACTGTTCGCGTGGCCCTTGCCTTGAACTGTCAAGTTCGACAGGGCTAGAGCGCTTTGTTCTTTGGGCATTGAATAAAAGAGACATAGATCTCCTGGGACTATCTGTGTGTGATTTTCCCAGACAAGATTCTTTTCTCTGCCTCCTGAGGAAAGGATCATCACTGTGTTTCTTGGGCATGCACTGGATGTCTTTGCAGAGAGGAGCACTTCCAATTAACTTTGTTTCTGACAAGGGTTTCAGATGAACAATTATAGTAACATTCTCCTTAGCCAAAAAAGTCTATATGTTTTATACATACCCCAACATACTGAATTGAATCAAAAGAGTTTCTTGAAGCTAGGATTCTCTTGATTATATTGCCAGAGCTATGGGGAAATCTGTTAACTTGATGTTCAAATTTTGTAATATTCTGTAACCGTGAATTCAATCTAGGGCAGTTTTTAATGAAACCGGGCACTACCATTGCTGGGGGGAAACAGATAGCACATTGGATGTTTACTTTCTGCTCTAGAACATGTTTGCAAAGCACTGGCTCCATGGTGGGGACCCACGCTGGGTGAGTAGACATGGTCCTTTCCTTGGAGGTGCTCACTTTGTATCAAGGTGACAAATATGAAATAGCATCCAAAAAAAAAAAAAAAAAAGATGAAAAATGCCTCCAAAGAGGTGGAGCTTGCCAGGGGGAGGCTGTGAAGTGGGTTTGGGTGGGACAGGGCAGTTGTAATCTCAGATCAGTTAGGGAGAGGAGGCTCTGGTAAGATGCCCGTGAGCACCATCTATACTTCAGGAGTGGAAATGGAACACTGCACCAGGCCCCCAAGTGAAGGACATTTTGTTAGCAGATTACAGGTTACACCCCAAATCCTGAAAAGTTGGAAGAAAAGGAATAACAATATAAGAATAATTATGTTACATATAATAATATATAAGGATAATAAATAAAAGAAGTAGGGGAATATTGTATAAGAAATAGAAATAATATAAGAAATAGGAATGTAATATAAGAAATGAAGGAAAGATATATTCAGCTAAATTAGTATGTTTTACAGTGGGAGTTTGTTTTTTTAGAACAATTGATATTTGAGTGACTCGTAGGTAATTCCTATGTGGCTCTTGTAATTACACAAGATGAACTGGGACATGTATTGGGGGAAGGGAATAGAGGAGGGCGATGACTGGAAAGAAAATGGGCTTTTTTGGTTTGACTCTTGGATTTTTTTTGCAATTCCAGAGAAGGGGCATGAGATGTATCCTAACACTACTAAAAAGAAAAACACAGTGCTCGCAGCATGCCTGCTTCTAGTGATGAGATCCTCCCTCGCTCAGGCCGTGCCAGTGCAGAAACGGAGGAGGATGTGAAGAACTCACTTTTCAAGTCATTTTGAACTCATTTGGGTCCATTCCCCAGCCACTCAGCTCCTGTTTGGGAGCGAACGGTGAGCTAGCCAAGAACGAACCTGCTACTATAGCCCAAGACAGTAGTTTGTAGGACAAAGGGCAAGTTTTATGATGCAAAACACACACACACAATACACACACATATAGCAATATAGATACATAGCACATTATACACAGAATAAAACATATTACACACAGACACATCATGCACATAACCCAATACACATATGCATGACACACAGGCACACGTACATGCATTACACAGACACACATCACACATAACACACATGTATTACATATGCCCATTACAGGAACACATTACACACATTATCTATTCACACACCACATGTGAATGTGCACGCACATCACACACATATTTAACAAACACACATGCACACATAAATACCCTTTTCCCAATGAAGAACAAGGATTTCCCAGAGAAGTTGGCCTGGATTGAGGACGTTAAAAAAACCTCTCTGCAAGAAAAGAGAATTAAAGAAAGGGAAAAGATAGGAAAGCCAGGAGAAGCAGAGACAAGGGCTTGATTCTAGAAGTCCCATCATTTACTGTGTAGTACAAATTAGTGTTTCTGATATTCATCACTTTTCTGAGACGCACCTGTGTCTTCTTTTTTATTATTATTATTTATTTATACAAGCACTGGGTACAGTCAGAAGCACGGGAACTTGGGAGAATTCACCAGAGCCAGAGCGGGGAACAGAACAGGCAGACTGACGAAACACACTGCTGAGGGAGCAGTGGGTGTGGCAGGAGAGGTCTGTCATGCCATGTGGGACACTTGCAGACACCTGGGGATCAAACCGGTGCTTCAGAGGCTGCGGGCAGCCTCGCAGCCCAGTGCTCAACCACTGTGCCACCAGGGGAGGCCCCTCACCTGTGTCTTCATAAGGAGGTCGCATCATGCTTTGAGAAAATGGATCAATCAGGGTTAGACCATCTCAGCAGGAGCCATTTGGAGAAAACCTGACTCCCCACTGCCAACCACTTTATGAGAGGTCGAAGGCAGGACACCCACACCCACACAGTTCACCATCTGGAGAGAAGGAGGCCAGAGGCTGGCCAGTGCAAAACCCACCTGGCTGAGATGAACCCCAACTCCTCCCTCCACAATGGAATATATCTACAAAGGCATACATACCTCTGCTTGGAGGTTACACAATAAATGGTTTTTCTATAAAGATGTCAAGCAGTTTAGGGCTTGGTACATGGATAGGCTTAACAAAAAACACCAGATCAAATGCCCAGACTGTACTTGCTGCTTTATGCTTCGGACTGCCTATTTTGGCATTTATTGACACCTGATAATAGCTGACTGTAATTATGGGAAAGCTCTGGGGACAGATAATTAAGAGCCTTTGATGGGAATGCAGCCTCCTGTTTATGACTTGTGTAACTGGGAGACAACCTGCCTTTCATTAGCACATAATAATGTCGCACTTTTATGGGGCATTTCTTCAGCTGATTTTCTTAATTAGATTTAACTGAAGGATGAAAGTCAAATCTTGCTGCACAAAGAAAGGAAGGCTGCTGTGTTTACCATGGTAATTGAACACGAAAGCCACATACATCAAAGGTACACACAAATGAGAGAACTATGTTTTCCAAAGATGCGTGGACCAGTGAGGGCTAATTTCAGAGGGGCCCTGGCTTTTAAAATGGAAGTAAAAACTTCCATACTTGGACTGACTGCACAGCAGACATCCTTACTGCACCTTCTAAAAAATACATCCACAGCATCCAGCTCAGTGTCATGTGCAAAGATTATTAAGTCTCTGCATTCCTGAATGGAAATGAGGAATAAATAGGTGCATTCTTACTTATTAAAGAAATTTCCAGGAGGAGACTCTGCTTTCAGATTCAGATTTTCTTTTTCCTGAGAAATTAAATTTATTCAAGTCAGATGGAGATTTGTCATGTTACCACTTTGACTTCTAGAAAGCCTGACGTTAAATATGGTTCTTCTCCATCACAAAGCCAGGCTTTGCCATCACATCCTGAGAGCTCCAGGTCATGTCTGGATTGTTCTTGTATATTTTACATTATGTTTGCCCAGATGTACTCTGCAATTTTTATGTTCTATTTGGGTTCATTGAATTGTAGGTATTTCCATAAACTGCCTTGAATCATTTTTGGAATAAAGAGCAATATAAATAAGTAAATAAAGAAATGTTAATTGTAAATTAAAGAACTCAAACAATGCTTGAGTCATATTAAACTAACATTAAACTAACTTTCAGAGCACAAGCAATAAAGCACTAAGATAAGCAAGATATATGTTACTGACCACTTCTCTATGCTAAATGAAACACTTGCTATTAGATCAAAATGATATCCCCTATTTATCTTACCTTGAAAAGATATAAAATTCTTGAAACTTCCTGATCCTTCACGAAATGAAACCCAGTGGTCCTACCTCTGGTGATTCTCAAACATGCCTAATATCTTGTCCTGCACACCAAGTTGGTTGTTCCATTGCAATCAATTATCTTCTGCAGCCTTTGATTTGCCAAAGGTAAAATATTGTAACAAGTATCTTCAGGCGTAATTTTGTGCATAATATATTACATATGCCTTAGTTGCCAGACATGAGGGAGGTAAAGAAGAGATTGCATTGGAATAGCTTCTAAATAGACATAATTCACATGCAAATCATTCTTTATGAAACATATTAAATCTTCTCAAGTTGCTTCTTCTTGCAATGGTATGTTGAGTCCTGACACTTCTATGGTGTGTAACACAAAAGAGACTTTAGTTTCTAAATTTCTTAATCCAAATTGAATGTAAGTCTTTTTTTTTTTTTAAAGATTTATTTATTTATACAAGAACCGGGTACAGGCCAGATGCGCGGGAGGGTGAGAGGATTCACCAGAGACAGAGTGGGATACAGAACAGGCAGATTGATGAAATACCCTCTGAAGGGAGCAGTGGACAAGACAGGAGATGTCTGCCACTTCATGTGGGATTCTCGCCGGCCAGCTGGCCGGGATCAAACCCACGCTGCAGAGGTTGTGGACAGCTTCACTGTGGGGCGCTCAATCACCTGCGCCACCAGGGAGGCCCTGAATGTACATCTTATTCTTAAAATTATGACTTATTGATTCCACCAGAACTGGTCCAATAAAAGGGAAAAGGGTGGTACTAATATTATTTGCATTGGTCTACGTATGGTATTTTCTCAACATTTTAAAAGCAATGTTAATTTGTCAAACTGGAGATTGGCTAAAATGGAGTGATTTGAGGCATTGCTTTCCAAATCAATACAAAAGTGAGAAGAAACTTTAACAAAGAACAAAATTTGGAAGAATGGTTTTTGGAAGTCTAGCAAGTGAAGGAAGAATCTAATTTATTCTACCAGAACTAGAGCCATGGGTGGAAACTGACTGATTTCAATCAAGTTTAGGAAGACTTTTTAAAGAATGGCCAGTGTTCAGAAATGGAATCACGTCTTGGAGATTTGAGCAATGTATCTGGAAGTGTTCAAGCCAACACCGCATGTCCTTCTCTGGCATGAGGAGATCACTGTGTTGGCTCTGGAGTAGGGCTAGAAAAATTTGAATGTTCTTTGAGTATAAAATCCTCTATTTGTTGCAATGTCCTTGCTCTTCCCAGTGGTGGAAAAGCTTAATCTAAACATTCATCTTACTTAATGTTGGTCATGTAAAAATAAGTGACTAGCTATTAAAATAAATATTTGAACTTCAGAATAATTGATTTGGCCCCATCTAGGAACATATTTTTGTAAGGAAATAGCTATCAAAATGCATAGGTAACAGCTTGATAATTATTTCCATTACTTTATCAATACTCAGCTGCAAACTCTGGGAAGCCAAAATCAGGATATTGATAATTTTACTTAATAATTTTCCTTTTTTTAAATATCAGCTCTGAAATTATTTACATAACTACAGCAAAAAGAACAGTAAGTTTGGGAATTAAATTTACTATTCATGGCCATATACCTCAGCTGGTGGTGGCAGAAATTTGAGGTGTGCTATCGAGTAGAATAAAGTCACACCTCTCCAACTGTAATGCACGCAAATCACCTAGAGGAAGATCTTGAAATGCAGGCTCTGACTCAGAGGGCTGGAATAGGACCTGAACATGCATTTCTAACAAACTCCCAGGTGACACAGGGCTTCTACTCAGGGGTCAGTGGAACAAGGCAAGGATGCCAGGCATGGGCATCAAAAGGCTTGTTTGCCTTGGGGAATGAGAGCTTCCAAAAATGCAGGTCTATTGTGATAGCTCCTGTTCCACTGGGTTATAATTCTCATTAGGTAAGTAAGGAAGTTGAGCACAGTGAAGCTGAAGGACTTACCCAAGAGGGCAAGTGAGCAACAGACAAGCAGGAATCCAGATGCAGATGCATTTGTTTCCAAAGCCCATGCTAGCTCCTCTGAAGGCCTAGGGAGGCTGAAGCAGAGAGCACAGGAGCCTGTGGAAGGGCTGTGGGAGGCCATGGGGATTCTGTACAACTTGCTCAGTTGGAGCAACAAAGGTAAAAGAATTTTCCAAGGCAAGGTCTGTGACATTCTGACCTTCTTACAAATCATTAAAAGGGTCTGCTAAAGGTAGGACACTTTACATTCTCTTCCTGAAACTTCCATGTTGTCCCTAGGACTCGAGTTTCCAGAATTCTTATTCCATTTTATTTATTTTTATCACCACCAATGTCACTAACATCTGGGTGTTCTTCAGGTGAGTTGAAACTGAAAAGTGAACTTATTGGGTCTCTGCTGCCTGGAAAAATGATCAGAAACAAGTAAACAACTGGGTAAAGTAGGTATGTTAGTGCCTTAATCTTTCCCTAAGAGAAAGGTTGCTCCAGAAATAGAAAGTATTGTTTTTTGTTTTTTAAATCAGGTTGCTCATTTGAATTCATATTCACTGCTTCATTATGTTGAAAATTGCACATGATTTCTTTGGATCTTTGGCTCAATAATCACTTTGATGTTTTATTTATTGATGCAAAAAAGCACTTGCCTTTCAAGTTTGTTATCTCTCATTTCAATTGAATTTTTCAAAGTATTAAGAAACTAGCTCCATAGGATTGTCTACCCAGTTTGAAATTGGCACAAGATTCTGAAGTGTTATTGGTGCCCCTGGGTGTTTCCTGCCATTTAGTTTCAAGCTAATAAGGAAATGCAGAAGTTGGCTAGAATTTGCTATGAATACTGCAGATAGACATTTGTGCTGGAACACATTCAAAGAAGGTTCTTTAGAGAATGTATTTTATCGTACCAGGGCTTTGTTTTCTTGGCTATAGAAATGATTTGTATTTGGAAATCAGAGCTATTTCTCATCTTTGACCAACTCTTTTGTGAAGTCTGAACTTCCATGTTTATGCAATCCATCTGTGACATCATACATTTTGTTTCCATGGCAAAAAAGTAGTAAAGGGAGAGAGCATAAAATACAATATTTTGAGAAATATCTATTCCAGTCCTTTGTGTATTTTAACAACTGAATTATTTGCTTTTTGAAAATTGACTTCTAGGACTTGCTTTTATATTTTGAACATTAACTTCTTTTTAGATACTTGATTTGCAGAATTTTCCCCTTTTCATAGGTGCTTTTTCACCAACTGATGGTTTTCTTTGCTATGTATAAAGCTGATAGTTTCCTTTGCTATGTATAAGCTTATTTAATTTGATGTAGCCTTACTTGTTTATTTTTGCTTTGTTGCCTGTGCTTTTGGAGTCTGATCCAAAAACTCATTGCCAAGATCAAAGTTACTAAAGCTTTCCCCTGACATTCTTCTTAGGAGTTTTACAGTTTCAGGTCTTATGTTTAAGCTTTTAATCTATTTTGACTTGATCTTTGTAATAGTGGAAGAGTCCAATTTCATTATTTTGTGTATGGATAGCCACTTTTCCCAACACCATCTTTTGAAGATACCATCTTTGTGTATTCTTGGCATCTGTGTCAAAGACCAGTTGACTATAAAGTAGGGGATTATTCCTGTACTCTTTCTTCTGTTCCATTATCTGTGGGTATGTCTTCATGCCAGTACCACACTGTCTTAATTACTGTGACTTTGCAATATATTTTGAAATCAGGAAAATATGATGCCTCCAGCTTTGTTCTTCTTTTCCCAGATAACTTTGGCTATTCAGGGTGCTTTGTGATTCCATATAAATTTTAGGATTTCTGTTTCATATTTATGAAAAAAATGCCATTGAAATGTTAATAGAAATTGCATTGACTCTGTAGATCTCTTTGGGTAGTATGGACAATTTGACAATATTAATTCTTCTAATATTGCATGAGTTGGCATTGAACTTTTCATGTTGAAAATAAGAGTTCCAATTAGTTCAAAGTAATAGCGACTACTTATTTATGGGAAATTGATAGAAAATGGCAAATATAGAAAATAGCATGGGGTAAAAATAAAAAATACATGATATGAATTAAATTATCAGCTATATTCCTCCCCCAAATGAAGAGTGAAATCTGTATAATATGGAAAATATTTTTCATTTAACAAGCTTTCACAGAATCTCAGCAGCTTGGCTTCTTGTTTATACCTTCCTTTCTCCTTTGTTCATGCTCTTGTCCAGCAGCTAACCACAGAAACAGAGTCTGTGTGTGAAGGAAGACCATGCTTGTGAGCATCCAGTCAGTGAGAAGACTTTACTGTTTGTAAAAGGAAATACCTCCTCAGAAAGAGAGCCACCAAAGATGATCGGATGTCCTAGAAGCATTAAGGCATTATCTGAAAAGTTAATTCATAATCACATTTATCTGTTCATTTTATTTAGATTGATGTGGTACAGTGAGAGACTCAAAAACTGATCAAGAGGGGAAAATGAAGATTATTCATTAAAACATTACCAAAAATGTGGGAAAAGCAACAAGAGTCACCCGTCAGCCTGAAGGTGACGGACAGTATGGTTACTGTAACCCAGACAGGGCAACTGCTTGACAGGAGCTGTGGCTTCACCCAGACAGGGCAACTGCTTGACAGGAGCTGTGGCTTCTTGCAGTCAACCGATGGTGACCCAGCAGCTGAAGGCAAGAAGATAAATACCCCTCCTCATCTCCTCCTGCCTCTGCGCCAAGAGTACCTACAATTTCCCAGTTAGCTGACAGGGCAGAAAGGCCAGGGAGACCACGGCTGCAGTCTGTGTGGGGAAGCAGTGGACTGACCAACTGGGCTGACCAACGGAAGATAGGCCTGGAGTGCTTCTCTGGATTTCCCTCTTTGCCTGTTCAGCAGAGTGTGGCTCCACCTTCTGAGCACTTCATTCTCAAGATGGAAACAAACCTATATTGAAATGACAAGATCATGATCTGGCTGACACCACCCCATACATGGATGCCAGGGCTAAACTTTTGACTTGGGTATAAAACTTGGGAGAAACTATGGAGAGCCTGGTGCCTTATGGACTGGGCAGTGGGTGAGTTCATTAACCACATGCAAAGTGGCTTTACCTGGATGATGTGATAAGCCAGGGTCAAGGTAGTAGTGTATGATAACCTCAACTCAATGACATATACTGCTAGCGTGCAAGTGTAGAGACACTAGTACACACACTTCCATCCAGAGGATAACTCACTGGCACACATGAAGTCATCTACACAGTTTCACTGAGCACATGACATCTCTCTGCAGCTTGACCCAAGGTGCTCAAATTATTGTCA
This sequence comes from Talpa occidentalis, assembly GCF_014898055.3. Classification (NCBI taxonomy): domain Eukaryota; kingdom Metazoa; phylum Chordata; class Mammalia; order Eulipotyphla; family Talpidae; genus Talpa; species Talpa occidentalis. The sequence continues at coordinate 50,325,105 of NW_023601322.1, read as the reverse complement.
AGTAAGCTTGGGATATCAAGGTGTGCGCTGGGCAGGAACCAGCCAGACAACACCTTTAATCACTGGTTTACGGACTGAGAACCAGGAATGATCTGGAAGAAACACTTGTATTAAATGAGCAACTGAGGATCACTAATGCCTGAGAATATTTGGAATTTGAACTTGCAGCCTGTTGCAAAGAGGGCACTTGTTCTCCCCACATGATTCCCAAAGCCTTCTGGAGGAAAGAGATTCTCCTGGCCTTCCTAAATATGGGTGGGGAGAGTAGTATTAGGGTGGGGGGTTTCTTCTATGTAACTGAAAACCAAAGATATACATCTTGCTAATGTCTGCTTTCCTGAAGTCGGGAACTAGATGTAAGCTTTATAAGTCTTGCTGTCTCTCTCTGTTCTGAAGGGTGGTTGATAAAGGCCTTCAAGGAGTTAAACTGAGCACACTGTAAACCATAACTGGAGTTTTCTGTAAGAATTCTAAACTGTAAAGTACCACACTAGATTCTTGGGAAAATTAAAGAAGATAATGCACATTTAGAACCAAGTAGGGTGCTACTTATTTAGCATGGTAAGGTGGAAAGTCAGGCTGAAATTCTAGGGATTAAAAGGTAAATAATAGCACTTGGGTTACCTAATCCTAAACCTGAAGCAGCTTCCCTCCTATCATCTATAAAGTGAAATGAGTAATACTTTCTTGGTTTTCATTAGAGTAAGCAAAAGCTTCCAAAGAATTTAATGCTCCATTAACTAGCCTTATTTTAGTAAACATTTTTACAAGTAGTCAGATTTCTTGGGCAATGCAATCTGGAACATGTACTGGGGAAGGAGACTTGATCTGTGCATTGACAAAATACATGCATAATTGTGAAACAAAAAGATCTTCAAGTTGATATGGTGCTAAAAATGTACTGAAAATAGGTAAAGGTTTAAACTGGAGAGTAGATACCGGTTGCTTCTTTCTACATAAATGGCAGAGAACTCTATAAAGTACTGTTTTGCTTTTTTAGCTGACCATGGACTTGCAGTGCATAGCAGGGGAGGAGGAAGGGCCAGAATAGGGAAGGGAAGAGCACAAGGGATTGTGGTGATAGGTCAGGTGGTGGGAGAACTACGGGGACTACACCTGAGGGGAGAAATCAAATATTATACAAAAATGAACAACAATGTAAGAAAATACATTATTAAAAAATATAATTGTTTTTTAATAGATTTTAAGTTCTGGTCTTGTGCGCTCCATTAGGAAAAAAAAAAAATCATCTCAAAAGCTTAACATGTGCAAAGGCTTTTTAAGGCAAGTCAGCCCTGTTTTACGAAGGTCCCTTTATTTCCAGTTATATTAAGGCAGCTGTAGTGGAGGAATAAACACTATGTTCTCATTACAATTCACAGGATTCATTCATTCATTCCATAGAATTCTGGTCTACCTTACTTTACCCTGCCAAGCTGCTTGCTTCTAATACAATCCACATTTATTTTTAATGCTGTACTTACAAGCTATAAGGGAGCATCAATCTATAGATTGTTTACTTTGTATCAGAAACACTCATTTGAAGAATCAGTGTTTCAGACATATAAATCTCCTGCTGGTGAGAAAAGAATGCATATGTTTCTCCCCTCAACTCTAGAAATTTGTGGAAGGCATTGCAGCTACCTTTGTTTTTTGATGCAAATGTATGCTTAGGAAAATTTCTCAAAAGAGCCAGAAGAGTCTATGTGGGGCAGAGGACTCTGTGTTGTAGCAGACACCCTCTCCTTCCAGCCCATTCAGTACTCCCTTCTCAAGAACCTACCTCTGGCTGTCCAGCATTTCCCTCGAGGACAGTGTCCTGAGATGCCTAATTACATGCTATGTATCTGCTGGTCTTATCTTCCACTGCCATGTACCTCCTATGTCTTATAGGGCTCGGATGTACCTTTTAAAATAAAACACCACAATGTCTGTGAGGACTATTATGAACATCATCTTTGTTTTCAAGAATATGTTTAAAGAGTTGGCAGAATAGAGACAGACTCTTTTATTATCATTTAAGCTTTCCTTCAACCAGGAACTCCAAGAGTCTGACATTGAAGTCATATCATAAATTGTGTGGGGTGAGGCTGAGCTACCCTTTAGAGGCCACAGCCCTCTGATACTGCAGTGGGCTTAAGGATGCACATCAGCTGGATGCCACAGATAGTGAAGATGAGGTGCTGCCCCCCTGCAGCCCATGGTTTGAACAAACTACCTTCTCCTGTACTGGGTAGACTGAGATTCCAAGGAGCTCCTTTGTGAGCCATCGGGATTTGTAGGTTTTAGGGTGCGTGAAGCCTAGATTATATCCAGATTTTATTTTTGCTCAAGAATAGCTTGTAGTTCCAGGAGGCCACCAAGGATTCTCAGAGCCACCAATTTTGTGCTCACTACTTTCATCTAGTATTTACCAGAACTCAGGGTTTACTTGCCCGCACCTGGGTGCCTATTATGGACTGATCTAATTATAAAATACTCTAATCAGTCAAGCTTTCCTCAGAAATGTCATGGGCTTAAGTTAAACTTCTGATTCTAAAACCTGAATGGATTTTAAAAGCAGATCAACTGGTCCCAGGTTTCTTCAGGGTAATGGGTTATTTATGTAAAATGAAGATTTTCAAGGGCTTATTCAGGCAGTTTACTTTTAGAACCCCTTACTCATGTTAACATGACATAACCAAGATAAGATACAAAATACATGAAACAGTAAGCAAGAGGCATAAATCTAAAAATGTCAGAAATTTGTGAATTAATTATAATGGTCACTCTAATTTACAGTGTGTCCAAAAACGATGTGAATTTCATATCATCCTTATATATATATTTAATAAAACATTGTGTACATGTCAATAACTATATACTTGACTGTATGTATGTACATGTCATTTTATTAGGTATGACCAGCTAGGTCTAAGTGAAAGCTTTGAATTAAGTGGCTATTAACTTATCATTTTTACAGTAAATCACTGAGGTATCCCTTAGCAATGAACATAGTTTCTCATATAATTTTATTAGAGCCTTTAAAGACAAAATTAGTATTAATTAAATAGATCCACAGGTAAAATGTATTTTGTGGGAGTATTTTTGACATCTTTGTTTATTTAACTTGGCAGACAGACATTAAGTTAGTATTTGCATTTGAATAAACCCCCTCAATATGCACCACAACTTAAAATATAATCTAAAGATAAAGCACTTTGGTACTCCATGCCGTCCTTATTATAACTTAACACCACACTGAATGCTACAGCATTTTATAAAGTTAATTCTTAAATACAAGTATGACTCTTGACCTTGATCCTAGTTTCCATGTTTGCTTTTCAGGACATCCAGGCTTTCGGTCACCACTCCTTCCCTCCAGCAGTCTCCACCGGCACTAGCACTCAGTGTTCAGAGAGCACCATCTCCAATAATCCAAAGCAAGGGCAGACATGCCTCAAGCACCCTCCCAATGCCGGTGAGGAAGAAAGTCACGGGCTCTGTCCAAGGGGACCCTGAGACACTGCGTGACAGAGCCAAGGCAACAGCAGGACAGAGACCGAGTCAAACTGGCATGTCCGGCGACCAGGGGCTTTCACAGGAAGCCTGAGTGTTACACAAGTGCAGGGCCTAACGCAGCACCCAACTTGGCTACCCTGACTGCTCTGTCTGCACAGCCAGAGCACCCAAGCGTGGTGCGCGTAGTCATCAGTGAAGGTAGCAGAGATGCCAGGGTAAAGCTCCCTCTGCCCAGCCCTAATCAGACACGCATGGGCCAGGGCAAGGGTCGCATGCAGAGGAAACTTCAAAGTGAAGGGCATTGGCACTTAACTCACGGTCCCAAGCCAGGGCACCGCTGCTTGCAAGCCGGGCTACTTTTGGCATCTGCTTGACCGTTCTTATCTACCACCACCCAGAACCAGCACTAACAAATGTCTCTTTTCCCAACAAGTTAAAACAACAATAGTTTAAATTACTTTGAAATTTTAATTACAGAAACATTTCTACTCAACATTTGAAGTTTGGATTCTCTCCTTTTTCTGCATGAAGGCTGTCACGGTGGCTACACTAAGCTTTGTGTCTTTTCCTATGTACATATCTACACCCATGTCTCTTCTTTATTAACAAAAGGTATCTTGTGTGATCCCAAACCAACTCTGTACTAGGTTCTGGATTGCAAATCTCAGAGTAAAACAGTTTCACAAAAGGGTAGGAAGCAACTGCGGTAAAGTGGCAGGAAGAGCTGCAGCTTGATAACTGTTTCTTCTAAGTTCAACTCAGAAAGACAGTAACTCAGAGGAAGTGAAGAAGAAGACCTAGTTTTCACCCCTGCTCCCTATACCCAAACACACTAGCCCAAAACCCTCTGGTCTTAAAGTGCAAGGACTACTGTAAAGGCCCCTAGGCCAGGGATCCCACTGGGTGTTGTTCAGAGTAGAGACTTCAAACAGTGCTCTCATGACTCAGGCTGGGGTGGGGGTGGGTGGGAAGGCTGAAGAAAATAGGGCCATTCCAGACATTCAAGTGCATCATAATATCCTTTCTTTTGTTAAAAACACAGAGCTGTCAAATTGTAAGGAATCCTGACTTGGAAAAATAAAACTTTTTAAAAACTTCTATCTGAAGATGTTCCAGTGCAGCAGAGTCAAAAGGCCGGTGAGCAAGGTGAGGAGCAGAGGGTGAGCACTCCCCACCGAGGCCCTGCTCCCATACTGGGAGCCCCTGTGGTCTTCGGGGAAGTCCTCGGCTCTGGGCACGGAAGACGCACACTGGACCAAGGGCATCTGGTAGGATGTAGCTCTCTTCTCGGGCCTGTCTGGACTGGACCCGTCACTGGGCCTCTGGCCATTGAAGAGCAGGTAGCGGCCGCGGGTGTCCTGCTCCATTTTGAAGATCTCATACTCTGTGTGAGGTAGTTTGATTCCCAGCGCCACGCAGCCATTGGTGTGTGTCACGTCCTGCTGGACACCCACCTGCCAGGAGCCCTCGGCCCCACACTCATTCCCGTTGAAGACATTAAGCAACGAGGCCGTGGCAGCATCCATGGGGGTCACCTTCATGTGGTTCACTGTGAGGGAGAGAGAGTGGCTTTGTGACTTAGAGGGAGTTTGCAGGCAGCACAGAAAGCCCACAGAGAAAACACAGGTAGCACCTATCTCCGCACACTTCCCCACCACCCCAAAACACCCAACGGCCACAGTCTTCTTAAGCATGCTCACGGAGAAAGAGTCCCTCGTGTTCATTCAAATGGGGGTCAGACCAGGTGTACTGCAGGTGTGAGCGAAAGAAAGTCTACATTTAGCTCATAAACACTGAGCTGTCATGTCTGTTACACACAGACAAACACAAAAGTGTCTCCAAGGAGTTGTCTTTGGTAACACTGACTCTTTGGGACTGACAAAATATTCACCAAAAACGGGCATTCTATTTTTATAAAAAGGCTGTAAGGTTTGATTTTTTTTATAATTGTTAAGGTGTCTTAGACTAGTTAACATTTTTGCAAATTAATACTGGTCTATGAGTCAGATATCTAAAACAAATTAGGCTGCAAGCAAAAAAATGTGAGTAAATATAGAAAATAAGATCCCAGCACTTGCACAGTGAAGCTATTGAAGTCCCTCTGCAGGCACTACATTCTGTGTCTACCACAGGGCTTGGGGTAGAGTTAGATAAAGATGGCTATTTTCTAGGCCACCTTCTTCCTGGAGTGAATCTTCCTAAGAAAAGGGCCAGATTAGCTGGGACTTAGCTGCGTTGCAGAAATAGTTTATACTATATAGACTGAACCACAAAATGCTATCCCAGGAAGGGTCCCAGCCAGCGTCTAGGATACCCCACTTTATTTGGCCATGACAGGGCAACCACAAGACCTCCCTGGCTGACCACAGCCCAAAGAACCTCATCCCTCACCACTCTCATGCAGGTCATTATTAGGTAGCCTGAACTTCCATCGTCGAGCACAAGACAACTTTCCAAGAACATGACAAACTCTAGAAATGACAACTCCGAGGTGTAACTAATACCTGCTGTGTTCCCCGCTGAGAAAAGCACACTCTAGTCTCCAAGTGTGAGGGCACCTTAGGGGCAGCTCAGGACCAGCCATTATTAAAACATGCAGACTTGAGATTCCCTTCCCGGGAACACTCTCCGTGGCCACACCCACGGGTGAGCAGGAGGACTCCTGGTCACTGGTATCGGGCTGAGCCATCCATCCCCTGGCCCCACCCACAGTGAGAAACTCAAAGGACAGCCTTGAGGCAGAGGGTTCTCCAGAATCTTTCCCCCACACCTCAGGCAGAAAGAAGGCCCGAGGCTCTGCTTCATCAAAAAAACCTCACATCACTGCTCCCTGCCCCGCCCGTTGGCTGTGACCCGGAGATCTGAGGCCAGAGTCCTACCTTTGAAGACAAACTCCGTTCCTCCCATGACTCTGGACGAGTGCACGCCCCGGCTGTAGCGGCCTTTGGCGTAGATGGTAAAGGTGGGGTGCTTGCAGATGGGGTCAGAATAGTGGTAGTAGTGCCCCTCCCAGGTGTTGTTGTTGTCATGGAAGATGAAGTGGCGTGTGAGAAAGAGAACTTCGGGCCGCACCTCACAGCGCTGGCTCACCCACTCGCCGTGCAGCCCAACAGTCAGGTCGGCCTTGGGGGGCAGCAGGGGCGGGCGGTGCTCGTCTGAGCGGTGGATGATGCGGCAGGCTATGCAGGCGTGGTCGTGGTTCTGAAGCCAAGAAACAAACACACTGAGACTGTTGTCATTAAGGGAGAGACGTGTCCATGTGTTTCCCTCTAGTGGCTCACCCCGAGGCCTGGGCAAGCCCTACCCCCCACACTGGCATGGACATTCAGGGTATTGCTGAGGCACCTGGGCACACAGAAGAGGGGCAAGCAGTGTGCGTGTGCTTGCGTGAGTGCTCACATGTGCTTGGCTGACTTTAGAGCCTGCCTAATGTCCTGCAATGATATGGAATCTCTTTAGAATTCTTTACACTTTCACTCCTAGGTATCTCCCAAAGAACACAAAAACGCGAAGTTGAAAGGAAACCTGCACTCTATGTTTACAGAAGCACTATTTCCAATGGTCAAGATACAGAAACAACCTAAGCACCCAAAACAGATGTGGTATATACACACAGAGTGGACTACTCAACAATCAAAAAAGATAACTTGTTCCATTTATGACATAGAAATGAGCCAAAGAGAAAGAGAAATACTGGATAGTTTCACTTATATGTGGAATCCAGAGAAACCAAGCAAAGGATTAGACACAGATGAACTTTAAGACAGATCCATGAAAGCCAACCATAGATCTGAGGCTTTCAGGAGGGGAGGGGAGCAGACGGGGTCTGGGAGAACACAGTGGACTATGGTGGAAGACTAAGGGTGGGAAAAGTATGGCGACCAGACCTCAGGGGAGAAACCCTATATTGTGAAAAGATAAACAAGGACGTAAGATAATGATACTTGTTAATAAAAATAATAAATAAAAATAGAGAAAAAGATCCCATTCCATTTTGAGACCACAAGTGCTGGACACTAGATTTCAAAATGAAAGGTCACCTCAAGCTGTAAAAAGTTCTATAAATAGACCTCACTCTCATTAGGATGGTTACTATAAAAGGAAAAAAAAAACCCAAAATCCAGAAAATAACAGTGTTGGGGAGGATGTGGAGATATTGGAGCCTTTGTGCTGCTGCTGGTGGGAATGTGAAACTGTGCAGCTGCTGTGGAAAAGTTAACACATGACCAGGGATTCTACTTCTGGTTCATGCCCAAAAGAATTGAAATCGGTCTCAAAGAGATATTCAAACAGCCATGTACACCAGCATTATTCACAATCAGCCAAAAGCACCCAGTGCCCATCAACAGATGAATGAATAAACAAAATGTGGCGTATCTACAGAATGGAATATTATTCAGCTTCCAAAAAAGAAATTCTGACATCCTACAGCATGGATGAGCCTTGCATTCATCATGCTAAGGGAGATAAGCCAGTCACGACAGGGAAATACCATGGGGTTCTGCTTACAGGAGGCACCCAGAGTGGTCAAATTCACAGAGAAGAGAGCGGAATGGAAGCTGCCAGAGGTAAGGGGTGGGGAGTTAGTGCTGAGTGGGTGCGGAGCTTTGGTTAGGGAAGATGAACAGTTCCAGGCACTGAGGGTGCACTGAAGCCGTACAACTAGCAATGGCTGAGATGGCAAGTGTTACATGTATTTTCTCACAATTAATTTTCCATGAAATTATGAGATGAACATGCAAAAGGATGGCCTCCTAGCTGCTGTGGATGAAGGGGTGGCTAGAAAGGCAGGGGTCTGTTCAAAGGAAGGGTGGAAGGGTGCCTTAAAGAAGGCCCAAGGTCACCGAGAAGCTGGTGTGCACACCAGCCACCCATGTGTGTCTGCTGGCCTCGAGGGTTAGAAGGCTTCACGGGCTTTAATTTGCTTCTGGTTTTATAGCTTCAAGCCATTTAATTAGTGCATGATAGTGGTGGCTCTGTCTCAGGAGGCCTCTCACTCAGTCATTTCCATAATGTTAACAAATCCTGGAACCAGGGTTATGCAGGTTTTGAACTGAGCTAGCCAGGTAGCTATACAGGCGGGGTCGTGGTTCTACAGGCAGCAAAGACACTGAGCATGGGTCTTCACGGTAGAGCAATGTCCACGTGCTTCCCCTACAGAGGCTTATGTAAATGCTGTTTGGAAAAGTCAATGCTTAGAAAGCAGGAGAGTGTCCTTGACCTCAATGTCACTGTCAGCTGTCTGGCCTGTTATAGGGCCTATGAGCCAGGGGCTGCCTCCCCTGAATTGGGGGTGGGGGGCATCCATCCACTCTTCCCTCTCTCACGTGAGGTGCTGTGAGGCGGACTGTGCTCATACACACACTGTGGTCCTAGTGCATTTGGTGGCCTGTGGTTTCCTACAAAGGACTCTGGGGGCACATGGAGAAAGTGGCCTGCAGCATGTGGTCAGCACTGAGGTACTACATGCAAGCTACTGGGAGGAAACAGGGAAAAGCACCTGCACACAGGACAATGGCATTCTGGCTGGTCCCAGTGAGCAAGAATGCTAAGATGTGCAGAAGACCCTGGGGAAGAGAGAGGACTTCCTAGGAACACACTCAAGTCAGTATTAGAAGTGCGGTGCCAGAAAGTGTCCACGTTACCCCTGAGGACCCACACTGGCAGCTTGCTAACTGTTGCTCCTGCTCACCTACCAAACAGCCCAAGGAGACTGCCAGCCCGGCTTCCCCACCCCCTCCGGCTTCCACACCTGGTTTACTATAGGTAATTTGGGAATTTAGAAACATCAGTTGTGATCATTTCATTCCTGGTCCTTCTAGAAAGGTGTGAGTCTTAATCCTTGAAGAGATGTTTTTGTTTCCTCAATACCAATAAATCACTTTAGGAATTTCCCAGAAAGCTTTTAGGTAGGGTGGGAGGACAGGAGGGGGAGAACAGAAGGTCATAATTTTTGTAAGAGCTGCTTCTGGGGTAACCGCAGGGATCAGCTGCTCTTTGGTTAGTCAAGAAACAGGCTTGGTGAGGAAAGGTGGGCACAGGCGCCAGGTCCACGCTGTTCCAGAAGGCGCCATGCCCAGGGCATAGCATATGGTGTTCTATGGGTGCCTTTCTTTAAGAACAACAAGGCGTGGTCCTAAATCCCAAGATGAAAATCCAGTACTGACTGGTTTCAGGAGCATGGCGGTCCTGAGGAAAGAGCAGAGGCAGCAGAGGAAAGCATGCTAGGCAGTCCTCATTTGGGTCTGTGAGAATTCAGCAAGGGCAGGGAGCTACTGGGTGCTCAGGTATTGGTCTTGCCAAATTCCTATACTGGTTATGTCATTTAATCTTGGTAAAATACACCTCGGATAAACCATCTTAACCATCTCAGGTGTTAAGGTTCAGTGGCATTCAGGACACTCACATGGTGGAGCCATCAGCACCACCCTCTCCAAAACTCCTTCCCCTCCTGAAACTCTCCATCCATTAAACACTAGCTCCCCTCCCTCCACCCCACCCGCCAGCTACCCCCATCCTACTGTCTCTGCGAACCTGACCACTCTGGGTCCCTCACATAAGTGGAATCATACAGTACTTGTTCTTTTTTTGTGACAGGCTCATATCACTTAGCATAATGTCCTCCAGGCTCACTCATGTTGTAACATGTCAAAATTTCCTTCCTTTTAAAAGCTGTTATATATACACCTTACACCACATTTTGTTTATCCATTCATCTATTGATGAATACTTGGTTTGCTCCCACATTTTTATGGCTATAGTGAATAATATGTATTACCAGCATGGGTGGACAGATATCTTTTCAAGACCCTGCTTTCAATTCAGTTGAGTGGATACCCAGAAAAGGAATGGCCAGTAAATCACATGGCAATTCTATTTTTCACTTTTTGAAGAACGACCACAATATTTTCCGTAGTGACTACACACCGCTTGATAATTCCACCAGCAGAGTGCAAGGTTTCCAATTTCTCTACATCTTCACTGACAACTGTGATTTTCTTTTCTTTTCTTTTTTTTTTTTTTTGATAGCAGCCATTCTAATGGATGTGATGTGGTCTCCCACAGTGGTTCTGATTTGCATTTCCTTAGTGCTGAGTGATGCTGATATCTTTTCATGAGTTTGTGGGCTATTTATATATCTTCTATGGAGAAATATAGTCAAGTCATTAATGTCAGGTTTTGTTGTTGGTTAATTATTTGTTTTTAAAGAATTTACTTTTTATACATACAAGAACTGGGGTACAGGCCAGAGTTGTGGGGGGTGAGAGGATTCACCAGAGACAGAGTGGGGAACAGGAGGATTGGCTGAAATACACTGCTGAGGGGAGCAGTGGGCGAGACAGGAGAGGTCTGCTGAGCCATGTGGGTAGCTCCCTGACCTGGCATTGAACTCGTGCTGCAGTAGCTGTGGATTGCTTCATAGGTTGCGTCTAAACCCCTTGTGGCACCAGGGAGGGCCTGATTAATTACTTTTGAAAACAACTCTTTAGCTGGTTTTAAGAAACAAAAGATGCCAAAGCAAGGGTGGAAGTTCTGAACTTCCCGTGGATACTGTGAGTGAGGGAACCTATTTAGCCATGGTTGGTAAGGAGGACACTATTCTGTTTTATAGAAAGGTTTTTTCCAAATGCAATTTGTGCTTTTAATTACTACCATCCTTGGCTTGGATTAACACTAAATCACCTACAGGAACAACAATGGGAAAGTAGAAATTAATCCCTATACATTGTATTGGCTGTAAGATTTCTCCTTTCCAAGATGTTTTCCTTAAGTGGTAGTCTTTCAGTGTGTGGAGTTTTTCAACATGAACAGTGATTTGTACTATGAAATATCATTTGTTCAGGAAGTATCTCTTTTTTTTTTTGCCCAAGCTCTAATACCTGGTTCTCATCTTAGCAGATGTCCTCTCTCAGATCCTCCAACTGTATTTCACCATCACTCGCTTTCTCTAAAGCTCAGAAAGAGCTACCTAAGGTCAGGGTTATTATACAAAAAAGATCTGAAGGTTAAAGCAGAGGGACCAGAATGTGTGTTCTTGTTTCTGTTCTTTACATCAACTATAAAAAGTTTTAATTCAAAGGGGAGAGGACAGCAAAGAGCCTATAGAATTAATTTCTTAAAAGACAAAAAACAAACAAACAAAAAAAAAAACTCCAGCTCATTCTAAAAATGAAAAATCAATCTGAAACTTTGTAAGTCAGCAATGTAGCAGACACAGTAATGTTTTTACCCACTCTGCTTTCTGATCACACCCAGCGCCCTGGTCACACTGAGTAACCACAGCTTGTGAGTAAGGGGCACGTTATTCTAAGGAGTTCAAGCGCATCAACTCCTGAAGCTTTACAATCTCCCAAAGGGGTCATGGGTACTCCACAGATGAGGTTGCCAAGGCACAGAGACAGAATAATGTGGTTCCAAGACTTTATAAGCCCAAAGCAAAATCCGAGTATCATTTAATCAGCGGGCTTGCTGCGTGCTGTCCCCAGCCCCAGGCTGCCTCAGGCTGAGGACCTGCAAAGATAGTGTCTCCTCAGCAAGGACTCTGATCCCTTGAAAAGGTCTTCTCTGGCCAATGACTGACAGGGATCCTCCAGGCTCTCTCTTGCTCCCGGCCAATATTTATTTCTGGAAAGGTGGTTCATCAACAACATTTGCTGACAGTCTCCACTTGTTTCCAGACTTTCCCAGATTGAAAGAAATTACTTAATATGATCATGTGAATAAATCAACTAGAGAAGCAAACTGAATTAAACATTTCCTGGGTTGAAGCTTTGTTCAAGGATGAGGAGAAATGGGAACAGATGATGGAAACTTCCTAGAGTTTTGTTTCATGGGATTAAAAACACATTAATATTTCTCAGGAAGAAACCTGCTGTGGCCAGTGACCAATGTTGAAATCTTTTGTTTACAAGTATAATTCTCTACATGTTTGATTAAGTTTCTACTGTACGTATTCTTTGGCCCTCTCTGTTTCATTATAAATACCTGAAGCCAAGATCAAAGTGTTCTTCTTCTTGTTTCTCAAGATATCTTGAGAAGGGTAGGAAGAAGACACAAGACTGACAGACTGACTGAAAGAAAGCTGTCTTTGAATATTTAAAAATATCAATATGGTGGTCAGCACTTACCACTTATGATGAGATGGCTCCACCTTCAGGCAGGGACTCATGGGGTTCTTCCTGATATGCAATTCTAGGAGTTTTAGTAACTCAGGCTTAAAGGGACCATCATAATTCCACTTTCAGCAGGAAGCACAGTGAAAAGCTTTGACCATGTATGCTGGTCTCCACCTGCAGGGCAGGAGCCACCAGCGGGGCTGGCAGTCAGTGCTGTAACCCAGCATCTTCTTCCACTGGCAGGGGCACCAATACACAGCAGGCCCTGACCCCGCTCAGCTAGGTGCTGCCTGCCCGGAGGCAGAGGGCTTAGGAAGCCTCACTGTGTAGCAACCCACAGTCTGATAGTTACTCACAAAAGGGCCTGAGCCACAGGATTGGAGAAGGCAAGAAAGGTGGGCTGCTGAGTCCTCGGGTTTTGTATTTGGCTACCAAACACACAGGCAGCCAAAGTCAACTGAACTCTCTTCTGCACCTGGAAGTTAAGCAGCAGCACTTGGTGGATCTGGGGGAAACATTACATCTCTAGAAATGATTTTTCTAAGAAGTTTAGGAACCAAGAAGTCCGCTTACAGAGGTCTTTCCAGCTTTATGAAATATTTTTCAGTAAATCATGAAAAAAGATAATTTTGCCTTTACCATGCCTGTATATACAATGAGGAGATGTGAGCAGTTAGATAAAAACACAAGACACTGGGTATCGGGGCCTCCCCTGGTGGCGCAGGCGGTTGAGCGCAGCACTATGAAGCTGTCCGCAGCCTCTGCAGCGCTGGTTCAATCCCGGCCGGCTGGCCAGCGAGGGTCCCACATGGCGCGGCAGACCTCTCCTGTTGCGCCCACTGCTCCCCTCAGCAGTGTATTTCACCAACTGTCTATTCTGTTCCCTGCTCTGTCTCTGGTGAGTCTTCTCACCCTCCCGCGAACCTGACCTGTACCCTGGTTCTTGTATAAATAAAATAAATAAATCTTAAAAAAAAACAAAACACTGGGTCTTTAGTAAATCTCACTTTAAAAATGGTTTCATAAGATTTTAATTTATTTTTACTTGTTTCTTCCACTTCTATTAATTTTAATTTATTTAAATAGTCAAAGTAGACTCATTTTAATAAATGAATTAAACTGGCTGGAAATCCATTGGGCTCCATGGTTTGGACCATTTCTCCCTTTCTCCCCATACCACAGAGTCAGGACTCCCATACAGTAGGGTTAGTACAACTTCCAGAATGGCAGATATCCTGCGTGCCCAGCCTTCACCCTGTCCTCTCTGCTTTCTTGCCTTTTAAGGGATGAAATGTTTACCATTTGCATTGTCCCTGACAAGTATTTCCTGGTCTGCTAACTCCTTAAATAAAGCAACCTTGCATGCCTGTTTACTGGAATATGCTGGGAATCAAGAAATTTAAGGAACTAGTTCTGCAATTAAAATGCACACCAGCAGCTATGCAGTGTGGCAGCGATGTGATTCTTCATACCTTGGCCCAAATAAAATATCCACACAGCATGGCTTTCCAGCCCAAGCCCATCATTCTGCCCCAATTCCCAGCTCCATTTTTTTTCACATAATGTACATTTGCTGCTTTATAGTAAACACCCAGCCCCAGTGAGTGAGGCCACAATTTTCTTTAAGGTGGGCTTCTGAAACTGTTCTAGGTCATGACTCCTTGAAATTCCTCCTCCACCTGTTCCATCTACCATTGCCTCGTTGAACCACTCTCCTTTCCTGCTGGCAGAAGAGAAACAACAGGAATTTTTTGATAAGCAGCAGGTTCCTTCTACTGTTAGTCCAGGACACACACTCCCCTGCCCATGCAGGAGCCATGCCAGGCACATGCCTAAGCAGAGACCCCTTCCTGCAGCAGACCCGTGGCCCCAGCTGGGCTGGCCTAAAGCTCCCCTGATGTCACAGAGATCAGGAAGTCTCATTGCTAACATAGGATTTTCACATTCTTTGAAAAGACTTGGAAAGTAAGCTCCCCAAAAACAAATGCTAGTTTACAGTCTAGCGATTTCTACAGAATTCAAGAGAGAAAGCACTCGAGTATTTTTTTCCTCATTTACAAGGCTCAGCTCTTCTGAAAAACACTGGTGCTTTTCTCCTTCCGACAGGCAGCCCCGCTGCTGTAGAATATTCAAGATACAGGACTTGGGGAAAGTTGTCTGGTTTTCAGGCAACCCCTGTGATTTATGACTCTGTGGCTAAATCAGTACAGCGTTTGGAGAAAGACCAATTCTATTTGCTTACAAGTCTGATCCTGAGGCGCTAATGTTTCCAGCGACCCTAGCAATCATTTGCTTTTAATTATTTGATTCTACCACTGAAAGAATAAGCCTCGATAACCCATCAGCTGCCTAAGAATCCAAGCAGAGTAATGGCTATCCTGACGAAAAATTCAGGCAGGCAAACCATCTTCCTTCAAGGTTCTTTCAGGCGGTCTTGATTTCTTTTAATGAAGAGTAGCCAAATTTCATCCTGAAAGAATCCTCCCAGCACACCTGATTCTCTTCAAACATAATTTATTTGCCAAAGGACTCTGAACCTCACAGCAAAGCTGTATAAAGCTTAGAAAAACAAGTTGATTTAAAGTTTCTATTTTTACATGGTGTCCCATTTCCAGAGGGGTCGAGACTAGTGGTTTCAAACTTAATTTAGCATTTAAACTAATTTTCAGCCAGGTCTCTGTGGACCTGCAATTAGGGAAGGCAAAGTTCAAAGAAGGGGGCGGCTGGCTTGTGGATCTTTCCGGATGTGTGCCCGGCCTCCCTCCAGCCTGTTCCCAGTGGGGTGGCCAACCTGACCTGTCAGGCAGCAAGGGCAGGGATCACCTGCGGCTTTGAGCTTGCTGTGTCTGGAAAGACACCAGTGACCAATCCCATTAATTCCTTCTCTTAGCTATCCCTGGAAGGCTCTAAAAAATCCCTGGGACTCTGATGTGCACTGCAGGCCAAGACTACAGGCCGGGGACAGCAAGAGAAGAAGGGGTCCTTTCAGCTCCCAGAGACACACAGGCCTCAGGCCCTGCATGCCTGCCTGTGTGCTTCAGCCCGGCCACCAGCTTCATCTGTAACCATAGCACTCCTTGAGCCTAAGAGTCCTTGCTTTGTTAAGTTTATTTTAATTTTGATGGTGTTTAGATAATATATTGGACCATGGTGCAAACTGCAAAAGGTACAAAGAGGTACTACAGTGCCAAGTCTGCTCCACTGCCCCCTCCTCAGCCGCAATCACTGTTGTTTCCTACGTGTCCTTCCAGAAATAGTGATTCCATTGTAATTTCATTTTGAGTTTTATAGAATGGTACTAGGATATTCATGCTCGTCTGTTCCTTGTTTTTTTTTTTTTCTTTTTCACTTAACTATATGTCCTCCATGAGTTCCAAGCTCCTACAGTTTTTTCCAGCCTTAGTATTTCTTAAATCAGGGAGTTAGGCCCAGCATTTATCAGATTCTGGTTAATATTCCCCAACTGCCTCAGCAGAATAGAGAGCAAAGAGGGGAAAACGGGAGGAAACGCTTTACAGCTGGGCATCACAAAACGCCCAACACCCCATAGCTGAGACTGCAGTGTAGGGGGGGAAAGCCTTTTCAACTTTTTGTTTATAAGAATTCTAAGAAGGTCAGTCTTACAACTGTCATCTTTAATTCCCATGCCAATGTTTAATAACTCACTTTCAAGACAGTTTTCCCTCAAGAGACACAAGTGTGTGGCTTTGCTCTCCCCACTGACAGGCTCTGTTTAGCGAGAGACGCTGACCAGCGTGAGAAGTAGGGGTGTGAACAGGAGAGAATCATCTGGAGCTGCAAGTCTCAGGAATATGAATTTTACCTTTTAGGCTTCTTCCTGAAGAACCTCACCACAAGCAGTATAAGAGTGGAGGGTAGAGAGAAAGAAAAGAAAGGTGGTTATGCATAATCCTTTTTAATTTTTTTTTCAGTACTAACAGTGTTCAAGTGGGCATCTGCAGGCGAGGAAACAGAATTTGACCTGAGTGTGAGCAAATGACTTGTGTAAGGTCAGGGATGGAGCAGGTGAGTGGGGAGCAGTCAGACTCCAGCCCAGGCAAACTCCTCCTCGCCCAGTTTGCATTCCCATCCCTCCTCCCTCCCTCGCCTCCTGCTCCCAAGTTTGGGCTGTTTTGTTGCTCATTAGTGTCTCTCTTGAAGGGTGAGCCAGGCTGAAAGGCCTCTGCTTGCCTAGCAGATTTCAGAAAAGGTTCAGCATGAGGCAGGGGCTGGTGATCTTGGCCTCACATGAGGTTTCTGCCTTATCTATGCACCATTTTTATTCATGACATTCTTACCTCCCATTACAGAGGCCAGTTAAAAGTTGGCTAGATGATGCTCCAAGGAAGCCAAAGGCATGTAAACCCCCCTTCCCCAGTGTTATCTCACACTAGGGATTTCAGAAGTGTCGTTTAGCTACAGCATCAATGCCAGCTTGCTGACTCTGGACAATGCTAACAACTGGAAACGCCCCACGATGGAGCTGGAAGCCCAAAATTCCTATCTGTTTTCCCACTACAGCCTCCCCAGACACCACTTGCCCAGGAGCCAGACTGTAGCCACCTCCCCTCAACCATCTTTGTGCATGGACAGGCAGAACTCCACCCTGACCTGAGAGGGGACCTGGGATGGAGGTGGGCAAGCCACCCTCCCTTACTGCACTGACTCCCCTGTTCTCATGGTGCCTGGAGTTTAAAGACAGAAGGAACACTGAAGACTTGGCTCTGGTTCTGCATGGGGACCTCCCCCCAGTGGCTTCAAGAACAGCCAGAGTGCAGCGCCCAGGGAGAGTGGGGTCCAGGCCTTCAGCCTTCAGTTGCTTCACCTCACACTGGGGGCTAGGACCATCCCAGCAAGCTGATTCCACAGGAAGCAGCCTCCGCCAAGCTAGCTTCCTCAGCAGATTTCCCACAATTATAATAAAGGCGACTTTCATTACACGAGCTCACAATAACACAGATAAAAAGAAGATAACACCAGTGGTCTTTGGCAGGGGAAATACCCTGTGATATCTCCACCAGTCATGAATGAGCTCAAAGGACTAAAAAAAAAAAAAATTAAAAACCACCAAACTGTTCCAGAGGATTCCACAAAAGCCAGTCTGATGGTCAGGGAGCCCCTCCAGGAAAACTCCCTGCCCATCCTGCCCCCCTGTGACCAGAGCCCTCACACCTCCCTGCCTTGAACTTCCCAGCTCCCATGGTGGGAAGGATCGAGTTACATGCTGACATGGAGTCTCAGTCTGTGGGAAGGAAATGCTTTGTGAATTCCAAATATAATTACTGGACTATCATTCAAGAAAAGAACATTATAAGGTTTTAATTGTTTCCTGCCCGCTCTGTCTTCCCTTCTGATCACAGTGACTTCACATTTCACTTAGTCAAATGGAAAGAGTGTGGGGTCCAGTAAAAGTTTGGGGTTCAAATGTCAGTACTGAAACTCACTAGCCAAGGGACATTGGGCAGGACCCCTTGAACCTTTCTGCTTCTTCTGAATAAGAGGGTGGTGGTATTGGCCTCACAGGTCCATGTGAGGACTGAAAGCTGCCCAGATGTCTCCCTTTATGGCTGGGACATGTCCCAAGAATCCCCCCACCCGTACTGATACTGAGACCCAGCTTAGCACTGAAGCCTGTAAATATCATGTAATATCCTATATACACCTACCTAGAATAAGGTTGAATTTATAAATTAGGCACAATATGAGATTAATGGCAGTAGCTAGTAATAAAATAGAACAATTATAACAATATACTGTAATAAGTATTATGTGGTCTGTCTCTCTCAAAATATCTTACCGTATATAAATATTTTCAGAGCTTGGAAGATTGTAACTGGAACCACAGAAAGCTAAATCACCAGTAAGGGTGTGTCATGTGAGCAAAGATCTTTACAGGGGCTGTGGCCTCTGTGGCCTTTGGTCCAGGATCGAGAACACAACTGTTATTCCACTGTCTTTCCCCACTGTGATTAGAAAACATCTCCGTGTTTTCTTCAAGCTTTCCTCTCATATTCATAGAAGAGATTCCTACAATATTAGAACTGAAGCGAGCCCTAGGAACTAGGAAGTTCCTAAGTAGATCCTGAAAGCATGGCTATACTGAACCACAGCAAGCTCGACCCCCACCAACTCCGTTGCCACCACCCAAGTCAGAAAGGAAATCAGAGGCCCATGTCATAGTGCAAGCTGGTGGCCAACCCGTAGCCCGACTCTGGCTCCACATTTGTGCCCCAGAGCTGTCTCCTCTCTGCTCATCCCCAATAGAGAGCGAGAGCTCTCCCTCTCTGAGGTCCCCCTGATATCTGACATGCCTTCCCGCAGGGTCACCCATTTCACTTAATGGTGAAGAGGCTGCAGGGTGGGCAGCTACAGCAAGTACCTGGGCATTCTGCAGGGGTGGCTGGTAGCTGGATGGCCGGTAGAACATCCTCTGGGCGGCGTCAGTGTGAATGTCGCCAAGGAAGAGCTCCTCCACCAGGCGGTCCAGGTTGTGTTGGAGGTACTGCTTCTCCACGCGGATGAGCTGCAGCTCGTGCATGGCGAAGTTCATGGCCTTGGTACACTCACAGCCATTCTCCTCCCGCCACAGGTCATAGGGCACGTCCTGTACCCAGGTGGCCCCGGCAGGGATGAAGCCTGGGCACGTGCGGTTCACCAGCTGGCTGAGTCTCTCGGCCACAGCCTCTGTGTGGCAGATGACCTGGACATTGTGGAGTTGGTAGTCAGCTTCCGTGCCCCCACGGATGATCCAGGAGGCCTGGCGTAGGCGGATCTTACCCCGGATGATAAGGGTGTAGGTGGGGCTTGTGCAGCGGTTGCCACCATAATAGAACTGGTAGGCCTTGAAGGTGTTGTTATGGTAGAATCTGTAAGACCTTGTGATAAACTCTGGGCCTGACCTCACTTCACAGCTGAAGAAGAAGAAAAGGAGAAAGAAGACTTTTCCTTAGCCCACAGGCTGGAAGAAGAGATTCATTACAGTAGTAAGAGTAATCATAATAAAATGCCTATGCTGGGCCAGACACTGTTTTGAGTTCTTTATAAACACCAGTTGAATGAATCCGCACAGCAAGCTATGAACTAGGTAGGTACCATGATCATTCACATTTCATAGAGAAACTGAGGCACAAGAAATTAGTTAACATACCACGGTCACATAACCACCCAGCTCTGGCCAGACTCTGAACTTGGACATTCCAGCTCTAGCCCCTATGCTAAGTAATCACTTGACCCCAGAAGTTCTTTCATTCATTCTATGAACAATCCAAAGAGCAGAAACCCACCATACCCATTTTCACCTGTGGGCCCAACTTACAGTGATATTTCTTTCTTTCTGGTAGGAAGAAAAACATAGTCGAGCCCATAAAATAAGTGCCCTGATGCTAGTTTTAAAAAGGTTGCCTTCCTGGACACTTCCATTTCGTGCACCTTGTCCAGAGCAGGGCAGTGCCCGATGTCTCTTATCCTAAAACAGGCTATTCTTGGGGAGGTGTCACTTGGAGGCAATCAGAACCTCAACCTCACCCAGTCAAAATGAATTTTCTTTGAGCAGAAAAACAAAAAGGGAATTAGGGAATGAAAAACCACCATAACAGAAATAGCACCTCTATTGTTTGTGTTGCGGAAAATGACAACTTTTTTTTTTTCCTGTGGCTTAGGTAAAGGCTGGATTCCTAGGCCAAAGACACTTGGGCTGTGTCTACAGAGCACAGAGAGCTCAGTGGGCTTTGACTCAATACAGTCCTCCCAGGGGTGTAACTGACTTGTATCCATGCAGCACAGCCCACAGGAGAAAGGCAGGGCTTTTCTTTGACACACTGGCCAGAGACCTTATCCATTCCCAACCTGGCACTAGATCCTACTCTCAGTGACATCATGATTTCCATCTCATTAATTCTGACCTTATAACTCTGCTTCTGTCCATAGTAAATTATACAGAATACATACATTTAATATAGTACATAGAATACATATATATCATATACAATACATCTGTTTCATACCCACCCAGCACTACTAAATCAAGCAACAGGGCTGAAATTTCAAAGGCCAGTACTGCTCAAAATTATTAGCATTTCTACATTTTAGTTAATAAACTGGTGAAACAATATTATTTCAGAGTGGATACCTTTCATTGGGTAAAGATTGTCCACTGATGTCAAATAACACTATTTGGATATAAAGCCAGGCTTTGAGCATCCCTCATCTATGAAAAAGGAGTGAAAGGAGACTCAGGATTCCCCTGCCATCAAGAAAAGGGAAGTTTAGTGTGAGCCTAATAATGATTAATGCCTGATAATATCACTTATTTTTAAGTAATAAGATCACTTTAGATAAGCAGATCATTTTAGTGTTTGATGTAATAAACACTGATGATGGTTGATTTTGCCTTCTCCAAGGCTCAGCATGTCTCAAATCCATTGCAGCCCCACCTCCACCCTCACCTAAGACTCCTGCATCTGGAGCCAGAACTGTTGCAACAGACTTTTAATTGGTCATCCCCAAATCGCTTTTTCTGCTATCCATTTTCCATGGAGCAGCCAAAGTGCTTTTAATGAAGTTGAATTATGCCTTAAGCATGGTTGCTGTTGAAAATTCTTCAATGACTTTCTAGTTCTCTTAGATTAAAAGCCAAACTCATGATGAGACCTGGCCTGCAAGATGTCCTGAAGCCCTATCCTCCTCGCAGGCTTCTTGGGGGTTGTTCTTCCCTGGTATACTGCAGCCCAGGTATAGGGCTCTGGGTCAGTGATTTTGCCAATCCAGCATTTGCTAGTTCTTCCAGAGGAAAGCTCTTCCGTCAGGCTTTGGAGAGCCAAGGACATCTCAGCTCAAGTGTCCTCTTCTTTGGTAGCCTTTCCTAACCCCACCCCATCCTAAAATAGGGTCTCCTGGTCTCCTCCTTTAGCACCTGTTGTTTTCCCCTCTTCAGGGTGCTACTTTGTGTGTTTATTTGTAAAATTTCTAAAAAAGGGGTTGTGTCTGTTCTGTTCACAGCCTATACAGGAACCTAGAATAGTTCTTGGCACACAGTATATGTTTGTATACACTTGATAAATATTTGCTGAATAAAACGATAAATTATTTAAAAGAACATCACATTAAGACTATGCAAAGATCCATCATCTGGCTATTCTGAGAAAGCCCATTTTTAGAAGAAAAAAGTCTGGGTCTTCATCGTCTTATAAAATTTGTCTTTTTCTGTATTCACTTGATCCCTCCCTAAGGTATCTGGAGGCTGCTCAGTAGAAGGATCAGATCCCACAGTTAGCCTCGTTAATTCTCAACAATTTAAGGAGTAGAATAAAATCTGCAGGTCTGTCTCTAGGCTATTTTTAAAAGCTCTAATGGAAGATAAGCCAGTGTTCAAATGGATAAATCTCAGCTCTACAGCTTGGAAAAGAATCCAAGAACTATGCCCTGGCTACTAAAGGTAGTTTGAGTACCTTTTAATTTACTATTAGAACCCTGAAGCCATATTAAATTACCAGAACATGGCTATAATATCTGGACCATCATAAACTCATAAGTCACGTTTCAGAGTTGTTGAAACACAGACTCCTGATTTTCCTTGCTAATGGTTTCTTTTTAAACACAAGTAGTCCCACAGTTTGGTAAACAAGGACCCATTCACTCACACCTCATGGTGAACAGTGGCACAGTATCATCTCTGCTTTAGCTAAGACTTCTACCGCACTGAGCTGTTTCTTTACTAAGCAGAATTTCAAAAAGTTGCTTGCCATTTAGAACTCAGACAAATATAAATCACTTACATCTAAATCATACAGTCCTCCCTTCGTATCTGAGGGGAACTGGTTCCAGGACACTCTGGATTCCAAAGTCTGAGGATACTCAAGCCTCTTACCTATGATGGTGTTGTATTTTCACATAACCTACACACATCTTTCCTAAACCATCTCTACATTACTTATAATACCTAATACAATGTAAATGTTGTGCAGTTAACATACTATATTGTTTAGGGAATAATGACAAGAGAGTAAAATCTGTACAGGTTCAGTACAGACACAACCCCCACAGATCTAACTACATGGATTTTCTAGCCATGGCTGGTTGAATCCACAGATACACAGATACAGAGGGCCAGGCATGTATATATATATATATATATATATAGTGTCTAGGCATCTGAGAAGCCCCAAGGAGCTTCCATAGAAACATGCCCTCTGGTCCCACCCTGCCACCTCCTGTCCTGGTCCTCTTACCCAGTGGATACCCAGTGGCCTTCGATCGCAGGTGGCATCTGCACAGTGATCCTGGCGCCATTGTGGAGATGTTTCAGCATGTGATGACACTGTGACTCCTTGAAAGCCCTCCAGGCACTTTTCTCTAAGGACCTTGGGTGGGATCTGCTATCTGGATGAAGGAGGGCAGACCCCTCTCCCAGCCCTGGAATAGAAAAATGGAAATTAACCAAAAGGAAAGCTAGCGGCAGATAGGAATCAAGCTGGAGAAGCACCTCTCAGCAGGGAAGAGAATGTGTAGGAAACACACCCTACTATACTGGCTTTATCACTGTCTTTGTTCTCAGAGGATTCAGTTGAAAGTGGACAGTGTCCAGGGATATGTGGACATAACAAATATGACTTGCATGATGTCACATGGCTAGTTCTTGGCATAGCCTGAGTCAATTCCATGCACCTCTGAAATGGCAAATAAGGTCATGCATCTCCACACAGTTGTAGGGTAGAGGCAAATGAATGTAACAGGGGTTGTAAAAGAGAAAAATGGACATCAGTGAGAGCCGACATCTAGATTTGGAGATGGGACTGAGGGGAGAGGTAAGAAAGGCATCATTAGGAAGGACAGACTTGTGCATGGCACATGTAGATGAGAAAGGGAGAGCATCACTGATCAGGGCAAAGCTGGAGAGTTGTTCAGGGAGCACCTCAAAAGACTCCCAGCTGTGATCTGCTGCCTAGTGTGGATCCTACCTGCTCACATCAAGCCATGCATCTTCTGCTTCTCTAGGTATCCAAATCAATGACCTCCAATTAGCTGCCCAGCAAAGATTTGTGTATCTTACATCTGCTCAACAATGAGGCGGGGGGGGGACTGTGACATTTTTCCAGTTCCTCGTTCCAACAGAGTTGGTGACAAACTAAACATACATTATAGAGTTTACAATTAAGGGTAATTACAAGAAGCTTATTTTTATTTTCCATGGGTAAAAGGAAACTAGGAATAAATAGCTTAGGTTGGCCAAAATTTATACAGGCAGCCAGCCTCATGATCAGAAGAAAGCAATGCAAACAAATGAGGTATTAATCTGAAAGCCCAGCTTCCTCTGTGAATCACTCTTGAAGTAATTAATAAATCAGTAGGTTTTATTGTGGCTGTACTATGTTTTCAGCAAAAAGACACTAGACAAATGTACACAAATAAAATCAAAATACATGTAACATAAATTAAAATGCACCTGTTAGAATGCTAACTATGTGGAGGTAATTATATATTTTTTAAGGTCAATACCTGAGAAACTTCATACATAAACCATGGCCTATTTGAAAATGAAAAAATAGACCCAGAATATAGTGACTTACAATAACATGATAAAAATCTAGTAGAGAAGCTCAGACGCAGGGGTTGATAACATTTTGACATGTGTGAAATAATTCAGGTATTTGCCAGGATCCAGAGGGTGAAACTAATCTTTTATCACATGTCTTTGGCAGCAGTCAATGAGATTTGGAATCTCTCTAGGCTTTCCCAAGTAGAAAAGTAGGTTGCTTTTATTCTTGCAAATCTTAAGTAAAATGAAATGGAATTTGGAAAAGATACCAATGGAATGGGAATAATTCAACTAAATGAAAACTGCAAAGAGATTCTAAACAAGATGATGGTGCCCTGTTCAAATTAAATGCAACCTCACCACCAACCCCCCTCAGTCCAATCATGTGATTTGAATCTGAGCCAGAACAAAGAAAATGATACAGATCGGCAGTCTGTGCCCAGTGGTGTTGACATTAACGCTTGTGGTTATTAGGGAGAACCCCTCTCCTGTGACCTATACTTTCCATGAGGGTCAGCACTTCCCCAGAATGAGATCCCAGCTACCCTCTCCCTATTCCGCATTTAAGCCTCCCCAGCGTAGTGGTGTATATGTGCGATGGAGCAGGAAACAGCATGCTTGAGTTGGTCATTTTTCTTTCTTTTGCAAAACTAGGCTGTTTACACACATTTTTGATCAGTTCCCCTAGCCTCAAAGTTTGAAAAATTTAGAGGGGAACTATTAGCCGCCTAATCTGGATCTATATCTATACTGTCTTCTAATGGAGTTATTTATCATGATTCTGATGTTTCAATCCCCATTTGTATGACACCTGTGTTAATCTCTTTCAGCTTTGAAACAGGGGTAAGAACAGGGAAATAGTCTGTACCTCTGCCAACCCCAATAGTTGGACTTATTTGATGATGGGAAGCATTTCTAATTTTTCCCATTAGAAATCAGGGACTGAAACACAATACAAGTTGCTGTCTGGTGGGTCAGTTGTGTGATTGATTATGATGTGGCTAACTTAAAATACATACCAATTCAGGTCATGAGGCATGGGAAGCTGGAGAGGATTCTGCTTTAAGTGTGACACTCATTAATCAGCCATCACTCACTATTAACCAAGCTATGTTCCAAAAATTGATTTGTAAACTCCTTTAAACCCTGCAAATGTTTTCCCATGAAGATAATAAAAGCCAGGAGGCAGTGGATCTAGGTGAAATCTCCAAGCCAGGCTGCTTGAGTTCAAAACTGGATCTGCTACTTAATGAACTTCATTGTTTCAAGACTTCAATGATTGTTAAGATGCATCATTATATTATTATCAGTGACAAAAACACTTGCATTTAAATGATGACACAATGTCCTGACAACAGTTCTGAGATACCCATGAATCATGCACAACAGCCTCCAATTGCACTGACCTTTTTTTTTTTTAATCTACTTAGTGATTTGGCAGCATCTCGGCTCTTCTTGACAAGACAGTGCCATCACATGCGCCTGGTAGTCCCTTTGCTTTGCACGTATCTCCATAATAAAATACGACAGAGGCTCATCTCTTTGTGATTATCTTCCTTTCCAAGCAGTTGATTGAAGTTATGTGAGAAAATATGGAATTAATTACCCCTCCCATGATAAATATTTGCCTCACTAAAGTGACAAGCACACTCCACTTCTCTCTTACCAGACCTGTCTGATATTCAGTGGTTTCACAGTGCTGAGAGTCTAATTTATAAGTGAGTTATAGAGAGAAAAACCAAGCATGTTTGGCTCAAACATTTACTCTATTTTCAAAACCAGCCTATGTGTAACTAAACTCAAGATACAGAGCACCAGGAAAGTAAGTAAAAGAAGTAACGTATGACAGTATGAGCAGCTGTGTCCAGGTAGACACAGCCAAAGCCAGTGTCATCCATCCATCATGGCTCCTCTCATGCTCCCATAGGCCATTAGATGCACATCCACTACCAACATTTTAAGAAAAAAAAAAAAATACATGCTTACAATCGATGAAATACACTTAGTTTTGTGACCAAAAATAAATCACTTAACCTTCTATAAAGAGGGGATACCACTACCTACCTATTAGTATTGGTGTCAGGATTAGTTCTTTAGCACAATGTCTGGCACATGTTTTTTATTAAATGTTAGCAGCAATTATTTTAAACAATGACTAGGGTTTTAGACTGGCCTCAAGAAGGCCTTCAAAATTAATAGCAAAGTTAGAATAATGTGAAAAGTTATCCAGAGCTAGGCTCACTCTGAGTTCAGACTTTAGACAAGGGGCCTGTAGACAAAATTAACTGGTCACCCTGATATAGAAGAGGGTGGGACCCAAAGTAGCAGACTCTGTGGTTGTCGACAAGTTCTACTCAGTTTAACACCTATACACTGTTACTGTCAAAGTTTTAGGAGCCTGAAGGATAAAAGATAAAGTAAGTTTTCTGACCTTGAGAGTATTTCAATCTCACTGGCCTGGATGTCAAAGAACAAGGGTAGAGATGATGAAGGAGGGCTTGGGGAGGAAGCTGGAGTTGAAGGCAGAGGAAGAGGAAGTAGTGATCATATGCATGTACTTTAAGGCTGGATTCACACAGGAAGAAGCCTACAGGTATGCTTTTTAACCAGGAGTGGAAGAAGTAAGATCCCAAACCCACCAAAATGCAAATCATCAGAAATCAGACAAAAGATTAAGTTATTCCGGGCTTCTAAAGTCAAATTTCCATTTTGCTACTGCTTTTTTTTTTTTTAAGGCTTATTTATTTATACATACAAGAACTGGGGTACAGGTCAGAGGTGTGAGGGGGTGAGAGGATTCACCAGAGACAGAATGGGGAGCAGTGCAGGTGGACAGATGAAATACAATGTTGAGGGGAGCAGCAGGCTCAACAGGAGAGTCTGCTGCGCCATGTAGGTCATCCCTCTGGCCAGGGATGGAACTCGTGCTGCAGTAGCTTTGGATTGCTTCATAGTGCTGAGACTTAACCCCTTGTGTCACCAGGTGGGTCCCTGCTACTGCTTTTACTTGAAAACCCGTGAACCAGGCAAGACTATCAATGCAGAAGAGCATCAGAGTGGAGAGGAACTCGACCCTTCACACAGTTCCCTCAGGACAGAGTGATTTATGGTTCGCACATTAGGTGTGTGATTTCACCCTAGGTAAAAAAAAAAAATGGGGTTAGCATGTTCCCCTTTTTACCTTTTTCCTTTGAAGTACCCACCTTGATTACTCTGAGGGGTCAAAGTAGATAGATAAATAGATCAAGAGAAAACAGGAGTTGCTGTAAGGTAGGAGAACTGTCTCTTAGGTCTGCAATCAATTACTGACAGTGATCTCCAATACTTACTTGGCTTCACTGGTGTGGAAAATGTGGACTCCCTTCTTGTGAGTGCCACTTCTACTAAATGACAGATAATTCAAAGGTCATTTGAAGAACCAAGTTCAATTTCACAGAGGTCAAGGGTAACAGCTATATTTTTATATCCCAAGTCTTCCTTCTCAGAATCAACCTATTATTTATCATACTAAGTATGCTTATTATATATAATATCTTCTAAAAAATGCCGCTTAATTGGATTATTTGTGTAATTGAAAGTTTTTCCTAATCACAATATTTGGTTGTTGAAAATTCTGCCACTGTAAGTAAAAAGCAGATCTTTGATGCCCTCCAAGGAGGCCAGCCTTAGACTTCTGGTCAAGCCAGGGACCCCATGTTCACTGCATCACGGAGAGTGTGTCAATTCCAAATATGGAACAGGAATTAGCAACCCATTCATTCAAACACCAGGAAGGCTCTGAGGGTCAAACACTGTTTAGGTGCATAAACTACAAACATTATGCTTTCTGGGAGTCTCAGTTAAGTGATGAACCAGGTCCCCAGTAGGCTTATAAAAACTCATAAGGACAGAAAAAGAGGTTCTGAATGCATCTTTGGATATGTGGCTTCAGGAGGAAGTGGAGATGTGTTCTAGGCAGACGATACACAATCAAACATAAGAATGCAGGCAGGAGACGTTCATGGTGGAGGAACTGGAGAGGATCCGGGAGGGGGAAGCAGCAAAAGAGAAGTAGGGTTGTTACCAAGAGCACCAGGTGTGTCACAGTAAGTGTACATTTGACTGACATGAAACCACCAAAAGACTTTGAGCAATGTAACGGCTTGATAAGAATTCCACTTTGGAAAGATCACTTTTCCCCTTTTTGGAAGGATGAAAAGCAGACTGGAAGTAGGAAGATTGATTACGATACTTCTGCAATGACTTAGTGTATCACCTTTACCTGAATAAATGAGAAAGAGGAGAGGATCTCCTATCAAATAGCAGTAAATCCTTTTTGTAGTCTTAGATCAGTACCCACCATCTTTTGCATGTTTTGAGGGGGGAGGTATTATCAAGAAATCATACTAAAAGAAAGGAAAGGAGGAAGGTGCAGAGGGCAAAAAAGAGAAAGCAAAGTTGGAACGTGTACTAAGTTGGAGTCTACACTGTATCTTAAAAGAAACTTTTGCAAAATATTTGTAGTCCTACTTTAAAACATCTTAAATTGTGCAAATCAGTCATCCTGGAACTTAGCAATGCAATACACAAGCATGAAGACTAACTATAATAACTGTTCCTATCTGAGTACACCTATTATTTATCACAGTAAGTGTGCTTATTATATATAATAACTTCTAAAAACCTCTACTTAATTGGATTATTTGTGTAATTGAAAGTGTTTCCTAATCACAATATTTGGTTGTTGAAAATTCTGCCATTGTAAGTTAAAGGCAGATCTTTGATGACTCAGATTCTCCTACTAACTCAAAGTCATTCTCAGGAACACCAGCCCCCGTAGGTCAGCACTCTGGATACAGAGGAACTGGAGTAAACAGGTAACAACCCTGAGTAAGCTAGGAAAGGTTTTGTCCCTCCTTATTTTTCTTATGACATAAGAAAGGAAAAGTATATACATATGAGTACACTTACAAATAACATCGACATTTTGGTTAATTAAGGATTCTAGACATCTTGGTTAATTGAAGAGTTAATTGGGTTCCCATTCATTAAGATTTCGCTGTAATTAAATCCAAGGAAAGAGTATCTCAAAGGTTGAAACAACAACCATACAGTAAGAAAGTGGCTGTGACTTTTCAGTCTTCAAGGTAGATTTGGATAAGTCTTCTAATATGCACCTTTTTCATAATTATGTTATAATTATATATATGTTATAATTATAATAATGGTTATAGTAATTGATGTTTGTATAACACTCAACAACTCACTTTACGCATTTGTTATCTCATTTATCATATGCTAGTTTCTACAAAGGTACAGGAAAAAGTAACTAGAGATGCAGACTTTAATGTGAAGTATTCTATAAACAGCCAGTTGGTGATACCAACCCAACTGGAAGCACTCCATAGCACTTTCCCATGTCCCCTGCCCATGGAATGCAAATAAGTTTATCAAAATGACTTCACTATAATAGGCCTCCAACATCAGGTGTCCGTGGCCCAAGTCCAGATAATAGTATTATAGTTAGGGGGAAGTTCTTTTCAAGTGAGTGTGAGAGGAAAAATGGAGACTCTGGAAGGAAAATGTTAACCTGTTAAAAACATTAATTCCTGAAGGACTTTGGGAACAGTGTTATAGATTGCCACTTCCAGAGAAATAAATGAGATCCTGGGGCTCTGAAGGGTTTATTCACATGCATGTGCACATGTGCATGATGTGTGTGTATGAGCCATTTACTCCCAAGAAATAAAGCACTCTGCAACAGTAATCCTAAATGACTGCAGAGCGATCTTGAAGATATCATAACTGTAGCAGTCTGCTGTTCAGAGAGTGAAAATTGCAAGTGTTATCAAATAAAATATATTGAAAAATATAAGACTTCTGGAAGTGAAAGGAAGCAAAGGGTTGACCATTCTATAGAGATATAAGCCCTAAATACAAGGCCTATGTGGCCAGGTGGTTGTTTACATCACTGAATTCACCAGAGTTACAGCACTGAATGCATGCAGTGAAGTCCTAAACACAACTTTCAAAGGAGACAAGTATTTCTGCTGCAGTCGTCCACATTCCAGTTTATTCCAAAACCCATGGTGTTCTCAATAAGCAAGTGGGTGCCTTGGCAGGGACCAGAGCCTTTTGAAGGGAGAGGGAGACAGAAGGGTTGAAGGGACTTCTTGGATTTATGAAAGTCATTAGTCAAGAAAGGTTAGAGGCACAGACCACTGTTGACATTTGAATGTAAAAGTGAAGCAGAAGTTCCAAGTTCCTGATTTTTCAATAGTATTTTAAAATTCTGAATTATCTAGATCTATTCCACAGCTTTCCACCTGTTATTTAGATTGAGAACCAATAGTTTCAAAAGTGTTTTACACACAATAAAATTTAAAAGGGAAGAAAACAATTTTCAAGCACACTTGGGACTGAAATAATCTTTGATCAGGCTGGTCTCTATTTTATTCTCTATTGTATTGCTTTACCAAAAAAAGGGTGAATAAGTATTATGTCAAAATATTAATAATGGTTGTCTCTAGCTAGATAGAGAGTTTGGGCTATTTTAGACAATATAACATGTATTATTTTGGTAATCAGAGAGAGAAAGTGCTCTTAATTCAGAATGGGGGAGCAGGTAGTACAACTTAAATAACGAGAAGCAGATAAAATGTGACTGATTAGATTAAATGCAGGTAATTACTTAGCCATGAAATTGCCCTGCCCAATTAAATAAGCAGTCATTACTGTAAATGTGTGCTTTGAAGTGGATGCTGCTAGATAAACTCCAGCACAGCTTTCCATGTTTTGGAATAAAAACAAGTGTGTATCGCCAACACACTGGATTTTACAACCTGTGTTTACCAAGCTTTTGTTTTTATTTACTGTATTTTAGATAAAACTAAGAGAACTACTTTTGCTGACCTTTAAGCTTTTCTCTTTACAGGAAATACAATAAAGATTTCAAGTTCCTGGCTCCATCTAGTTTTAGTTGAAAATGTGGTAATCTACTATCCTTCTAATGCCATAGTCCCCAGCCAGAGACTGGGGCTGAATCCAGACTGGAACATTTGTGTGCTGGGTCTCTAACTTACTGCTGCTGCTGAACCCATGTTCTTTAGCACAGTTCACAGTGTGTGCATTGGGTGTGTTGGGTATGGTGAGTGCAGTGTGTGATAACATAGTGCGTGTACGCACATATGGTCTGCGTGCACAGTGTGTGTATGGTGTGTGTGCACAGTGTGTGTAAGCAGGGTGTGTGCATGTCGGTGTCAGTGTGGATCTGGTGTGGTGTGCTGGGACCCCTGGCAGGGAAAATATTGCAGGCAACTGCAGTATGCCATCCTCCCAACTCTGGGGCTTTACAATAAGCCTATCTCACTCACCCCTATATATTCTTTCGAACACTTCAAGGGTAGGGGAATGCTTTCTCACAACCCCTATCCCGAGTAAGCAGTGGCACTTGCCACATAGTAGGGCTTTATAAACTTATTTATTGAATGAATGGTTAGCTGAATGAACGAAACTGGAAAACCCGGACAGAAAAGAAGACCATTAACAATTTCAGGGTAGCACCATACCCTTTCTCTAGCCTGTATAACTATCACATAACTTTCCGGGAGAGTTTACTCCCAAATTGGAGAGAACTCAGCAACGACCTGTGCTCAAAAGTCTTGACAGTGTGAGGTCATGCTTGGACAATGATGGTGGGTTTTTAATTGAAGTTTTCTCTGCCACCAAGCTTTAAGTAGATGTATACAACCACTACATCTTTTTATATTTCTAGTCTTAAATGTTTCATGCTTTACTTTGATTGAGTCTATCAACTTGCCATCAGTCCATCACTAAACAGTATGCAATTACAGTTACATATCTTAGCTCTTTTCTCATGAAGGGAGAAAAGGAGTGACCATGGCTTAGTCACATGCTGGAAGCTAGTTAATTTACTTCTTAGAGAATAGTTAACATCGTTCTAATGTTCTTGCTCCCTGTTATGTACAGGTGAGTCATATAATTTTTTTCAAGATTTCATTTTATGACTAAGAGGCAACGGGTGCAGAAATTGTTCTCTTGATTACAAAAACTGTCTTCAACAAAATGATATTTCACAGATTTCTATTTAACCCAATTTAAATGTTTTCTCACATTTTGTTGTTTATCATTTGGTAATCTATAGCTTTTTAACATTTAAAGTTTTAATAGAACATGCTTGAATCAAAAGATATTTTCACCTTTCAGAAAAAGTCAATGAATTCTATCAAAGTAGACAGCATTGGAGAATAGAACATTTCTCTAAACATCAGCTCCAAAAGTTAAAACCAAACATTTCCATTAGCAAAGAGAATTAGCACTTTGCTGTGCATTAAAGCACCACTTATTCTGGCATACCTCAGGCTAATCTGTGTTTCTGAAGCTGAATGATTTTTGTGGTTTTTCATCTAAGTAAAGAAAACAGTGATAATGGACATTTTCCAGCTGCATACCTTCATGACATTCAATAGGTTTTATTTGGATTAAGAAATGCAATTGTTTTCAGAAGTTGAAGGGGTGGGAAATAAAACTGGCATGCACATTTTTACACCATCAAATTCTGAACTTGGGCCTTACACTACATTTACCATGTTAAAAAATAAACAACAGGCTGGAGTCTTGTCTGATTTACTCATCAATGGAACCTGGGGGAGATTTATGACCTGAGTAGAGTAGAAATAAAAGCAACCAACCAATTGAACAAAGATTGTATGCCAAATATCATAAATCTATAGCATCTTCCTACAAAATCTTCATGGAGACACTTATTAATCTTATTAAAGTGACTTGTTACAAGTAACTAATAAATGATGCCTGAAACTAAGCTTATTAATGTTTGTCACAAATACATTCATAAGCTTAGATAATTTGTTTTTACTCACTGATACCACAGACAAATGGCATTCTATCATTAGCAAAATAAAATGCCTATTTACCAGAAAAAAAATCATCAAGTCATTCTAAAATATTTCAGGTAATTTCCTTCACACAACTGCTACTAAAATATATGATCCAGGTCCATCTGTTACTACAGAATTTTTAAGATCATAGCAAAACCATTAACTATCAAGTAGTAAACACTCATCAAGGTATTCTTTTGAGTTAGGTCATTTAATATCCAATTTTCTGATAAAACTACTTCACTCAATTAAAAATTGAAAGGAAAAGGGGAAAGGGTGAATACCCAATTCTTTCCTGGTGTTTTACATTATCCTAACAAATTATAACAAGGCTTTCTGAAATCCTGAGGATTTATACACTGAATAACTATTCCCTGTTATTAACATTGGAGTTCCAATATGTACTGCTGGATTGAAGTACATCTTCGGACAACTTCAGGGTTAATTTTGCCATGACAAATTCATTTTGAAATTGGAAAACTTTTTATAGGATTATCCCTATCATCCAATTAAACCTTGCAAACTTCCTTTTTTATCTTATCTCCTCATCACATACATGTACACAGTGTGCATAACGTGCACACACATGCACACAGGCACAGGGTCTGGCCCCTACTATCCTACCACCACCATGTGTAATAGCCCTCCTCCATCCCCTCCACGCTGCTCTGTCCAGAGCCTACTACAGGTCTTGGTAAATCCCCCTTCCTAGATCTCAGAGAATTTTTAGGTCAACTCAAACTAGAATCTGGAGATTGGAGGCCATACTCAAACCTCACTAAGGACATACTTGGGCTCTTGTTACCAGCCATTATATCCCAGCTTGGATTGGGGGTGAAGTCTCATTACAACACTCACCTCTCAAAAAAGGTCAATAAAAGCTGTCTGAGTTGGCCCAGGCCACATCTCAGAGGGCTGTCTTTGTAGTCTAGAAGGCAATGATTTTATGTAAAAATTTGTTTATGCCAAAACTTAAAGTAAGTTTTAACTTTGAAGTGACGTGATCATATTATCATTTTACCTCACAGATATTAAAACAGATTTTTTTTAAGGGGACAATTTTCCCTGTTTCATCTCTCTTGCCCTCTTTTTTCTGGTGTGTGTGGCAGCTGCTGTTTGATCTGCTCATTGGCTCTGATTTGTTTCATGTTTCAGCCAAAGATTAAAACTGCTCTGTAATTCTAAGCAGATGGGCCTAGGAGTGCAGCCCTATAATTATACCTTCTTTCTCTGGCCCTAGAACTGCAAGTCTTCCATCCTGACTTTTAAAGTCTGGGATCACCCAGGCTCGGAGTGCACCTTGGCAATCAGGCAGGACAAGTCCCACCCCACAGGTTGTCTGCAAGGCTCTGGGAGCTCTGCTGTGTCCCAGAGCAGGAACCTAAAGAAAGACCCCTAAGGCTCCTACAGTGCTGGGCACTGATGTCTCTCCCCTTTTCTCCAGTGTAGGGATCAAAGGCTGATGCTGAGTGCTTGCTATAATGCATTCTGACACTCCCCTTGGTACTGGTCCTTCCTGCCCAGAAACTCTGAGCACCCTGAGAGTGCTGATCTCATCTGGGGAGGTTTGGGGTTGCCCGGGTGGGTGTTGAGGAAGGAGAGTCATGCTCCTGGTGGAGACACTTGGCTGCAATGTCTGATGTCCACCATCAAGGGAAAGTTAGCTCAGGACATCTGAGTCAGCACACTGTTCTGTCATCACCTGTCCTGACTAGCCACACCAATTAACCACAGAAACATGTCCTGGTGACCCCATACAATTCTGTCTTATTTTTCTCAGTCAATTTCTGGAGCTCTTAAAAGCGCTGATGTTTTCTGGCAAAGGGTTTACTAGAGCCCCTGAGAAAATGTGGCACATGAAGCACAGAAACGAAACGACCAAGCCAGAGCACGAGAGTAATAAGGAGTCAAGTTCCGGAGAACCGAGGAGACTGGTTTTAATTAGTACACCTTGGCCACGATAAGTCCCCTGCTCAGTGAAACTGCATCCAGTCCACTTGGGAGAAAACCCCATCACCACCCCTTCAACAAACACTAGTCCTCAGAAGGGCAGAGAGAGCCCAGAACTGTTTTTCCCCTTACAAGATCATAGTTTCTCTTTACAGCCCCATAAAAACTTGGACCACATCAAGTGCCTCTCCTGCACGCTGACACTTTGCAAAAAGAATTACAAAGCCTGCGATTCCCCGACAGCCTACAGCCTGAAAATCCAACGGTGCGAATAAGAACTTTCCCGGGGACTTGAAGCCACAGATTCGGGGGCCAGAAGGGGTGTGTGTGTGAGCGCTTGCACCCCTCCAGAAAGAAAAGTCCAGTCACAAAATAGCTCGGGGCGCGGCTGGGAAGAGGGGGCTCGGCGTCTAGGGAAAAACCGCCTCCGACAAGGGCGAGCAGGAGGACGCCGGGCTCGGACCGGCCCTACCGGGGGCGGCGGGGGAGCCGGGAGGCAGGAGCTCCAGGCGCGGGAGACCCGGCCCCGCGGGGCACGTCTGCCGGCCGCTCCCCCCCCCCCCCGCGCTGGGCGGCACTCACCGTGAAGCAGCAGGGCCGGGAACAGGTACGTGAGCAGGAGGCGGCCCGGCCCGGACATCTCCAGTCCTCCTCCGGGACCTCCGCGCGCGCCGAACCGCCCGGGTCGCTCGCCGTCGCGGGACCGACAACCCGGGAGCCGCCGCGGCGCCGCGCGCGCTCGGCCCTCCCGCCCGCCACCCGGGGGATGCGGCCAGGCGGCGGCGGCGCCGAGAGGGGCGAGCGGGACGAGCGCTCCGGCGCGGGCACCCGGGGCCGCGCCGCTC
Source organism: Talpa occidentalis (assembly GCF_014898055.3). Classification (NCBI taxonomy): domain Eukaryota; kingdom Metazoa; phylum Chordata; class Mammalia; order Eulipotyphla; family Talpidae; genus Talpa; species Talpa occidentalis. The sequence continues at coordinate 50,289,263 of NW_023601322.1, read as the reverse complement.
CTCGGCCAGCGCCCGAAGCGGCCGGGCCAGGCCCGCGCTTCAGGCGGCCGCGGCGCGCCCCATGCCCGGGGGGCGCGGCGCAGGGGCTGCGGGGCGCGCACTCCCTCCGCGCCGTCGGGCCCCGCGCGCCCGGCCCGGCCCTCTCCGCGCTCCCGGCCCCCGCGCGCTCGGCCGCCCCGCGCCCGGCCCCCGCGAGCCCGACCCCGCGCGTCCCGCCCCGGTCGCCGCGCGCGCCGCTCCGAGCTGCCGTGGCCGCCCGCGCCGCCGCCGCGTCTCTTCATATTTCCAGGGCGCCGCCAGCGGGGCGGCCGGGCCGCGGGCCGGGGGCGGAGCCGGGGCGGGGGCGGGGCGGGGCCGGGGCGGGGGCGCCCGGGAGGGGGCGCGGGGACTTGAAAGGGGTTCGGGCCCCGCCTCCCCCCTCGCGCCCCGCCTCCTCCCCCTTCCTCCCCCGCCCCGACCCCCAGCCTTCAGCCCCCCCCCCCGCCGCCCCTGCCGCGCTGGGCGGGGTCTCCATCCCGGGCCTCCGCTCCGCGCTGCCCTCTGCCCCCCGCACCCGGGTTCTGCGACCCCTTTCTCTCCGGTCCACCGCCGCCCACTCGGTGGGATCTTTCCGGAGGGGCTTACAGCCCTCGGCGCCCGGACCCTCCGGCAAGGAAAGAGAAGTTGCTTTCACGCTCCGCGCCTTCTCTTCCTTCACTTGTGGAAAGTGTTCCGAAGGGCCGAGGGGCGGTGAGGGGCGGCCGGCCTGTACTACTCAAGTGGGGTCGGAGAAAAGTCGGCGGGCAAAGATTTTAGAGCGTGTGTTGGGGGCCGGGCGGCGGGGGAGGGGGTTGCAGGAAGGGAGGGAGGGAGAGAAGAGGGAGGGAGACTAAGAGGAAGAGTTGGGTCCTGGACAGTTGCCCTGGGTGGGGACGCTGCCCTGCTCCGCTCCCCCGGGTGCGTGAGTGTCTCAGCTGAAAGTCGCTGCTGGGGTGAGTGCCGGGGCTCCCCTGGTGGGCACAGGAGCCCTCCCTGTCACAGGCCCCAACCTGTGCAGGGAACAGGGTAGGCAGCTGGAGCGCTTGCTTTTTCCTCCCCCGTCCAGAAAGCAAATGACTTGTTGAAACCTGGGAGATTCTGGGAAACAGTCTCCAAGAAAGTGCACCAGGGCCCTTTTCTGATTGCTCCTCTCTGCCGATCCAAATCTTTAATTTATGTCCTGTGGGTCTTTTGGAGGTATGTTCAATTTTGTATTGACTTTTAAGATCCGAGGGCAGGGCCAGCTTCCAGGCTCTTCCCTACTTCCCTGGGGCTCTGGTACAGACTGCTTTGTGGAGTCGTGGCTCCTGTGGGGCTGCTGTGCCCAGGACTCCAAGATTCTTCTGGGGGTTCCTCCCTCTGAAGACCCTCCTTGGGCCATTGACCCACTTCAAGGAGGAGGTTCATCCACTCTCCTATGCTAAAGGTCACCTCCTCCTCACTGTGGGATAAAAAGCAGCCTGGGACCAGATGGAATCAAGAGAACATTTCTTTACTAATTCTGCTGGTGTTTTTCATAAATAAAACACTTAAAAAAGAATCCCTGTCTCCCAAGAGAGTTTTCTGCCCCCTTAAATAATAATTCAACTCCGTATGCTTTAGACTTTCAAAACTACTCAAACATTAACATTGGAGTAAAACTTAGTTAAAAAGATGAGAGTACATTTGACAGTTTCTTTTTTTCTTTTTTTTTTTTGTTTCATGGAAAGTCATGGATCTTTTAATGTGATGGTACTGATACTGTTTGATGTGTTTTAATTTTATCACCATCATTATCATCTTTCCATCTTTAATATGAAGGATCATAACACATACCACCTGCCTAGCTCACAAGAATGTTATGAGGATTCATGTGCCAGTTTTTGCAAGTCTGGAAGATGAAAGACACTCTGTGTGTGATAAAAGAAAGCTCTCCTGGAAGCAGGAACGTTATTTTGACTTGATCTTTCTCTGCAGCATCTCTCTGGATGGACTTTTTTTTTCTGGTCTCTTGCTTTTCCCTGTTACAAGGTTTGGGTAGCAGATTGCGACTTGCAGGATTTGAACGTTGCCAAGGGTCAATTGGGTTTAAAGCAGGAACTTGATTTCCTCACCCATGCTGGGCAGTTAGAACTGATGTAAACAGCATAGTTGGCTGCTTAAGCAGAACATTAACCTTGTCATCAAGAACACATTCTAGGTGGAGTTCAGCTGTTTTAGTCATGTGATATCTTTTATTCTATCAGGGAATATTTGAAACAAGCAAATAAGAGTGTCTATGCACAAGCATCTGGGTTGATAGTACTTAGAAGCTGTTAAGGTCATTCACTTGTTAGTGGAACAGTGGGGTGATATATTACTCTAAACAATTATTTGATTTTGTTTTCAAAAGATAAAAAAAGAGTAAAACCAACAAGCCAGCCAGAATTTGGTGCCATCTTGAGAGTCAAGTTCATTTAATTTTTGTTTTTCCAACTGGTTTTACTGTTATGGTATAAACATAGCCCAAATGATGTCACCAGTTTGAAATTTGTTTTGCCAGTTTATTGACATGTGGTGTCAAAGACAAATGCTCAGCCCCTCACTAACATCCTGCTGGAGTCACTACTCCCAGAAATGCCCCCCTCACCTTCTGTGCCTAGAAGGTTTGGACTGCAGCTACAGGGCTCACTTGCTGCATCATTTTTCACTGTTGCTAGTGTACTAGAGTACTCATTCTGGAGAAGAGTGAGGAGGAAAAAAAAAAAATTTTGCCCGGTAGTGATTTTATGTGGATATATGCTAAAAGTAGTACAACTGGGAAAAAGGCATTTCCAGAGACATAAAAGGGTCGTTATTCATGAGCTTTGACTCAGAATCTGGTCCCCTGAAAATGATGCAGAGAGCCGCACTCAAGGGTGCTGATTACTTGGTCACCAGCTCACAGGACCACACATGTTTACTGAGTGGTCTTTTCCCATGAGACTGTTGATCCTAATGAAGAGCCTCTACCGTTGGCTTAGCTTTCAGTCAGAACCAGCCCCTTGCTCTTCCATAGGAACTCTGAATCACAAGCAACATTTCTAGAATGTAATGCTGGGCACAGAGCTTGTGTGATTACCCTGGCTTGATTTTCTTAGGAGGGTGCCTTGATTTTCAGCAGATAAAGAGGTAGGGAGCTCGGTTGCAACCTCAACCATGTAAAAACGGGATAAATACAGATGAGGGTCATTCAGCTGAGCATCCAGTCACCCTCAGGCCTAAGCTTGGAAGGGCCAATAAGAAAACTGAGGACCCGTAGCACTGAGAGAGTATGTGAGGCCAGCCAGGGGCAGGAGAAAATAAAGGACCTCAGTCCCATTTTTGTCTGTGCTTTCCTGGGACTCATTCTCTCTCATAGTGCTGCTTGCCTTGTATGCATCTAACTGTTTTATCTGCTTAGATCATTTGGCTCTTTGAAGGCAGGAAGAAAATTGAGTATTATTTGCATCTCCTCCCCCAGGAGAGTAGAAGGCCTTCACAAGTCCTTCCATAATGGGCATTTGTTGGGCTGGTAGATGAGGCGGATAAGATCAGCCCATCAAGAAAGTCTTTATGAAGCCGATACCACCCTAAACCACTGAAGCATACAAAGCCAGAAGAAGGGAAAACACAACTCCGTGTTGAATGGGAGCACCCCCAGGTGGTTAGGGCACACGGAGCAAGGTTCAAACACGCTGACAAATGAGGGCAGGATGGTGTCCTGGTGAAGGAGCCAGAGTTTCTAGGCTCAAATCTCGCAGTTGTAGGACTTTGGGTGAATTACTCTGCTCAGCTGTGAAGTGGGAGTTATATTCCCATTTTGCAGTTGGGAATTGTGTTCCCATTTTACAATTCCCTACATTAGCATAGTCAAGCATTGTGTGCCCTAAAAAATTATCTCACTAACTAGATGACTTCAGACTAGACCATACATTCTCAATAATGACAAAATTTCCCCCATCAGGATGAAGATTGATTCTTGGAAGGAGAATGTATGAAAAAAAATCTGTGGCCTTAAAGTGGACACAGTGCTTGTACAGATAGATACAAAGCACATGTGTCCAGGTCACCTGCATTTTAACAATGTAGAAAGGTTGAAAAACAGTGCGCTAGGGGAACAGAGTACACAATAAGTCTTATTATAATTAATCATATATTAAACAAATAATTTCATTAATTCACTGGATTTGTTTTAATTATATGAAAGCAGATATTTCTTACTTCCGTTGACCACCTGGGGTGGCATTCTTCCATCTGAGTAATTCACACAAGCAATATTGTTTGCCTTTGGTTTAGATCATTTAGATATTATTAGTGACTCTTTTCAGATGGGAAAATGAAGGCCAAGGAGAGTTACTTTATAGGGATAGAATTATGTGTTTTTGAACTCCCACTAAGGTTCTATTTTAAGCTCTAAGGCCACACCAAAAGAATGGCTTTTACCTCTCAGCCGTATAAAGTTGGTTTTGATGTGTTTTGAGTCATTCAAGCTAAAAGGAAATGTTGTATAAGCTAGTGGGACACTTAGAGCAGTTGGCATCTGGCTGCTTGTTGCGACAGCTCACTGTTTTATATGTAAAATACCCAGTTTATTATTTAGAACACTTGTGGTCTAAGATGTTGCCATCACACATGCTATCTGTGGACGCTCTGGACTCAGCAGGTGGGCCAGCCCTCCATTCCCACTTTGTTGTCCTGAATGCAGGCTGGTGGGCAACTCTAAATGGTCAGAAGGGAAACAACTGTCCATAAAAAGGATGGGAGAAATGGGTACTTGAAAACTCAGGGAGACTATGCCTGCCTGTGACAGGTGGCAGAGAGCCTGGGCTTGCAGCCCAGAGGCTTCAGAGCTACAAGGATCGTGAAGCCTCTTGATGTCGGACTTTCCAAAGGCATAGTCTTAGGGATTAGGTCTGAAGATGGTACCAGATTTGAGGTCACCCCATCTCATTTCATCACATCTTCCACTTCCATCTTGTGTATATTTTCTCTTTCACAATGATTAAAACTTCAGAAAGCAGACCCTCATGTAGCATTACATTTGTTAAATGAACCATGTTCTGTATTTCCTCTTGAATATATGCCTTCATTGCTACTCTGTCCTTCATTGCACTGATTCTGCCTCAGCTGCTTCTGGGGTCCTGATAGATACTTCTGGCCCATGCCCAAGAATTTTCTACTTCACAACAAACTCCCAGGTTTCAGATACTATATAAGTTCTAACTGTAAACTCCATGATTCAACCTTATCCATGTTTCTTGTCATTTTGGGGGGTGGTGTCTCCATTCCAACAGCAGTCTTTGTATGCCTCTGTGATTCTGTGAAGGTGGGGGTGAGTAGATGTACTGAAGTCTTCATGAACCATGAACCAAGGGCAGGCCTGGGGAGCAATGAGGCTGCATTTTGATATATGCATTGCAATATACATGTTTCACACCTGTCCAGATCCTCTGATCCATCCTTTCAGTATTTATTGCAAAAAGAAGTACAGAGACATTCCCTGGCCATTACATCGCTGGATATGCTGAGTTTGCAAGACTTCACAGCTCTCGAAGAACATGGCGGGTGAGGAGCGGAGCCCCTGTGTTCCATGCTTCACAGAGGAGGCTAAGGCGTTCTCCCTGTGGACTTAACATGGTGTGATGTTGTCATCAACTCCATGGCAGACAGACCACAAGAGGCCACACACTTTTTGAGGTGGGTCAGCTACCTAGAAGGTCATTTGAAGAGGTCTGACTCCACATAGTATACTAAGTTCAGTAACTTAGGTTTAAAATTTTGACCCAACTCAACCCCCTGCACAAAACTTTGCATGGAAGACTCTCCCTCTCCTACATACTCATGTTCCATTATGCCCTAGAGAAATGTCACTGCTGTAGAGTCCAGGCATTAGTGCAGGGCCAAGGCTGGGTGGAGACAGTGGGCATTGGAGCAGAAGAGCTATAAAACATCACAGACAGACAGAAGTAGTTGCCACAGCCATTGCCAGGGAGCAAGTCCACACAAGCATTTTCTGACTCCAACACTTAAAATCCTCACTTTGGATAATAAACTAGGCTGATGTAGATGTTCTATTGTTGGCCAGTTAATTCAAGGGGATCACTTGATAGTCAGCATGTCTATGGTCAGAGACCTCCACACACTGGTCCCTGTTGACCCACAGTAGCCCTGACCCAACCAACAGCTCTGAGTGACACTGGTTCACTAGATGGATGGCTATGGGAAGGCAGAACCTCAAGTTCCCATCCAGGACAAGGCGTGGCACACTTAGGCATTAAATAAATGTTCACCGAATGAGTACTGTGTTCCAGACATCAACCTGTATGCTAGAACTAGAAATGTGAATCAAATAGTATCTTGCCCCTCTACACAACGAGTGTGTAGAGTGTGTTGAAAATCATGTCTTATCCTGGTCATATTTTGTTGATAGCCTAAGAAGAGGCTACATGGGACCACGGGGAAAGCCAGCAGTTGATAAGGAAGTAAATAGAGGATTTTCTACTTTGCTCCTAAAAATTAATGGTCCCCATTTCTCCCTTTGTGAGATGAGTGCTTTCAAAGGCCCTTTCAGGCACTGAGTCCTGAAAGAGGAGCAGAAGGATACTTATAGCAGCATGGCTTAGGAGGGAGAAAAAATGTGGAACCAAGAGTAATTCTGATATCATTTGTTAATTTCCCAGCACTGTGCAGAAAACTCTTAGAAAGTCTTTGAAGGTATAACTCTTTCAACCCTTCTAATTTAGAATCAATGATATATGTGGCTAGGGTATGTATATTAGATAAAGAAAATGTATAACCCCATATGACGGTGGTTGAATGTCTAGTACCTGTCCTAACCTTTTGATTAGCATTAGCATCCTTCTACGAGGAGTAGAAATCTACCAGCTGAACTGCTGTGTTTCCAGTGTCCCTGTCAGAGAGGAGTGCAGTGAGACTTCAGTCTGGGAACTCCCTCTGTCCCTTGTCCTTCATGTTCCTCTGGATGCCCAGCACCAGCTACACTTGAAGTAGCTCATCTAATGTTTATAACCGGTGAGTTGTGAGCTGTTATTATCTCCATCTTGTGTACAAAGAAATTCGGAGTGATAATTACTTAAGGTTCCAAGGTTAGAAAGTGGCTAGACCAGGATTCAGATCCAGGTATTTCGGATTCCAGATCTTAACTGTGGCATTATACTGGGCTCAGTGCATGAAGAAGCAGAGCTAGTGACACAGAGAATAAAGGGACCAGAGGTGGTCAGGAAAAGTCTCACCAAAGAGGTGTGAGTGGGGCTGGTATAAGAGACTTCAAGCACTTGAACAGGTATGTGCTTCTCCCCAGGAGATGGGCAAGGTCACTCCCATGTGCAGAGCAGGAAGGACCAGAGTGCACTTGGGAGACTTGGGGCAGAGATGAAGGTGGCTGCTGGGGGACGGGACAGAGCAGAGCCAAAGATCACCCAGGAGAACAGCCATGCATACGCCACCCCATCCTGACGTGTCTGCAGATATTAGTTGTGAAAAAGGTACAAAGATACAGCATGTGTTGTACCCAGTGGCACAGTAACATCTGCTCTCTCTGCTCCTGCCCCCCCCACTTTTCATACACAATCAGAAGCATGCATGCATACACACATAACTGCATATTTTCACTTTTTCAACAACAGAGACTACATAACCCTGTGGTTAGGACTGGGACTCTGTCAGAACCAAACTAAAATCCTGACTACCACTTACTGTCTGTGAGCCCTAGACAGCCAAAGCCTCAGACTTCTCATCTGTGAAATGGGCATAATATTGAAATTGCTGACTTGAGGAACTGGTGGGTGGATTCAGGACATGGATGACACCAAGTCCTCTGAAGAATCTCACAGATGTTAAGGCACTGGGATCCTGGAGGGATGGACCTGATCTTCCTTCCTCTCATGTCTCACATTCTGGGCCTCCAGTGGTGACAATTGCTGGACACACACTAGCAGGCTGAGGGAGAGCCTTCTGAGTCTGCTTGAATGCATTTGTTTATTCAATAAGTATTTGTTTATCACCTACAGAGTTTTAGCCACTATCTGCATAAATATACCACTACTTTTACCAAAACCACAAAGAAGCACCAAGACTAGAAGAAGGATCCTCAACATCCACCTGGCTGGGCTTCCTGCTTTCTTCCATCCTCCCCTGAGACACCCAGGTGCCCTCAGACCCTCTGCTCTTCTTCCCTAAACCAAATAAGAATCAGTCTCACAAACTCATTCCTACATAAATGTAAATAATCAGTAAATCTGAAGTGTCAACCTTTAAACTGAAGATGAAGCCTCTAGCTAGAATGAAACTGGAAAGGTGGAATTTTCAGGGTGTTTGGAAGTACAGAGAGCACTCCAAGCACTGGCACAACCATGCCTACTCCAGGGCACTGTCCCTTTGCTGAGCTTTGCATTACCTGGAGCCTCTGTGCTGAAATCTAAAAGGTTGTTAGCCCCCAACCCCCTGGGGGGGGGGTGTGAGTGAGGAGGGAGTGGTGGAGACTTGGCCTTGCTGTGTTTATTTTGAATTTGAATTTCGAGGCCAGATTTCTCTTTCATTTACATTGAGCTCTGGTTGTTTTATTTATTATTTTTAGCTGGGGGTGGAGAATTTAGTAATACCATCAGAGGGTTGTCGTTTGGTTCTGTTCTAACTTGTAAACGTTATCTAGTTCTAATCTGTTTTCCACCTTACGTATATAATATAAATTCAGTATCTAAACTATTGAAACCATGAATCAGGTTGCAAAATCTTTCCCTTTTCCCTGTGAAAGGCAGAAGAAGGCGTGGGACTTGACTGCAGACAATCCCCACACACATGCTGTTAGATGATAGAACTATTTGCTTTTCATAGTGATTCTCTCTCCTCTCCTCCTTTCTATCTCCTTCCCTTCCCTACTTCTGTCCAGCCCTTCTTCTCCCTCCTCATCTCTTTTCCCTGTCCCCTCTCCCTTATCTTCCCTTCTACTCTCCTCCCTCCCCTCCCTTCCTCTCTCTCTTATTAAACTATCCCTTGGCTAATAACTTTATCTCCCATAAGGTATTATTGAGGAAACGACAACACAAGGGGTAGTAACTTAAAAATCTACTTAATTTTTATCCCATGCTCTGCCCTGATGCCTCTCACATTTTCTGGTGTCAGTCCCTCTATCATCAGCAAGTTGGGAATCTGAAATTTCTGTCTTCTGTTCCTACTGGCTAATAGGCACACATCTGACTGGTCTCCTATAATAGATGGGAAATTGGTACATTTCAAGAGCTGGACCATGAGTTGATAAAATTGTATATGTTGATGGTAATTCAAGTTGTCCAAGAACACTTTATGGGATGGGGACATGACAGACTTTACGTTTGTGACATGGTGGAATTTGCAGGCTCTCGGCAGATCTCAGGTGGGTAAAAGACTCAGAAAGCAGTGATCGTGGTTAGGACTGGAGTATGGGATGGCCCCAGACCCAAGAAAATTAATCTAAGAATTATTATTGCCTAAGGAAAAGATAAGTAGTTTACTTTTACATTCGGGATTTTGGTATCAGAAATGTCAGTTACAACTAACTTATAAACTAGTGTATTTGGCTTAAATGAATAAATAGTAAATAGAATGGATTCTAACAGATGTGTTATGATCACTTATTTTACTTTGGAAAGAGGTTTCTGTTATTGCATAAGAAAATAAAGACATCTTTGGACTAGAGCTCCAAAGCAATTTTTCACAATTTCTACTGCCTTAAGACAAAATCCTTTAAAGTTAAAATAAATAGAAATAAAAAGACAGAAAATAAACAGTAAACCAAAAGCATTTATGTAGAGAGCAGTAAACCTGACTCTTTAAGAGATAGGAAATGCAAAAAAAAACTTTTCCTTAGTCCTACTGAGAGGTGGGCTGTCCATGTTTATTTAAAATTTTCCCCCTGTTTATTTTCTTCTTTCAAAGTGGAACAACTTCTAGTAACATGAAGATGTAGCATCTTCAATGCATTAAGTTAATTTCATTTCAAGTAGAGACAGAAGGATTTACAAAGGAGAAATGGAATAATTTAGCTTTAACTCGTTTGCTTTTGGGGATGAAGTTTTACTTGTAGTCCATAACATATACAGGATGGCTGAAAACCGAACTGAAATTATGCACACAAAGAACAATGATAATAGCATTAAACAACATTATATCTTACTATACAATGAAGCCATCTTTAGGAAATTGCTAACCAATCAGACTTGGGTGTGTGTGTGTGTGTGTGTAGAAAATTTCCGTTAGTCCTACTAACGTGTGTGTGTAGGGTGTCTGCTTAGTACTTTCACAGAATACACATGGTAATATGATCGAACTGGAAAAAAAAAAAAAAAACAGAACTGCAGCCAGTTGACAATATCCTGTGAGTATTTGAACACTAACATTCAGACAAAAAGGGAAAATAGTAAAACCATATCGTACAGAACCAACTCCTTCTATGAAGTGCACAAAGGGTGGATGGTGTCACTGGATGAAGCAACATGACTTTGTAAAACTAAACTAAACCATCTGCTCAAGGCCAATGCTCAGGGAGCGCGAATGGGACTTGCATCTGCCTTGAATGAGCATTCAGTGTGCTCTGATTGACTATTGTCCCTGCTCCAGGGATGGCTTCACCCAGTCCCAAGACACACAACAAAAGAAATGTTGTTTGGTAATGCCCACTGGTTATGACCAGCTGGAATTTAGAAAACCTAAATAAGGGACCAGGAAAAAGACTAATTAATACAAAGTTAAAATCAAAATCACCAAGCAACTATAAACCAGAGACACACTACCGGGTGGGGGGAGGGAAAGGGGAGAGGAAGGACTAGGGTCAAAATAAGGGGGGGTGCAATTGTATGGGGAATATAACCAAAATTATAATGTATACATTGTGCAAAAATGAAAAATGATGTAAGAATTATATAAAATAAAATATTAATTTAAAAAAAAGACCAGGCAAGGTCTTCCTGGGACAAGGCTGGAAGACTCTTGATCAGATGCTTCAGATGACCCATAAGCTCAGCATACAGTGCCTGTTCCAGTGACTGTCAATGAATGCGTGCTTAGTGATGATTGCTGAGGTAAGTTTGAGATAAGCTCCTATGGTGCTACCCTGTGCTGGAGCCAGTCCTGAGAATTGATTGCAGTTCTTCCCATTTGCCTTGAATTAACTTATTTGAAATAACTAGCTAAGGTTCTTTGCTATAAAGCAATAAAAACCTACTGTAGCTCATTTAGAGTGAAAGCATGGAGCTGGGGTGGCAAATACAAGGCCATTGCTGCCACTGGCCCCACTGGACCACTTGTGCAGACCATCCTGTGGGCACATCCACACCGGACACTGGAACAGCCACTACAACCGTTGTCCCTGTTCCCTCTGAAGTGGGGACTCACCCACACCAGAATGGATTCCAGAAAACCCTCTTGTTACCCTGAGCTTCAGCCACAAACATGAGGGAGGTGAGATGGTTTGAATCCTTGGGATCCCTTGAAGTTATTCTCTGCAGAAAGTTGGTCACTTCTTATTCAGAGTGTCTACAGTAGTACCTGCTGGGTTCTGCCTGATTCTGCCTTCCAAGAATAGAACCTATTCCAGCATCTGGGAGCTGTGACCGAAGTAAAGTCTGAGGACTGGAGGGTGGCCCGGATTAGATACCCCACATGTTTTACATGGCCCACTTACCAGTGGGCCAACAGCCTCCGCCATCCCAGAAACTCAGAAGGCAGATACTCATTAGCCTTCTTACAGAGGGCATCTAGGGGGTTATATTAGAAAAAAAAATGGGAATAGAAAGCAATATGATGGGGTAAGAATATGGAAGAACAGATTACTGGCTGTTGAGAAGAGAGGTCTGTGGTGAGAATTTACTCAAATCCAAAAGCCCCATGGGTCTGTATTTCTGACATGTGAGCACCTGGGTCTCGGGGAGCTCAGCGAGAGCAGTGTTCCTTGTCATGTATCTCTGGCTTGGAATCTGAGTTCCAATCCTATGTTCTGGTGAGGGTCGAAGAAGTGCCTTGTGTCCCGACCAGGTGGGTGATCATGAGACTTTTACTCCCAGTTACCAACCAGGAAAGTCCATGAAAAGTCTTTAATGTTTCTCTTGTCCTTACATGAAGGGGATAGAGTTGTCACCGTCAGCTTTTTCCAGGTGCAACTGGCATGTGCTCATTCTACATTGTGCAATGTGGTTACATGTTTGCCTGTTCCCAATATTAGATTGGAAACAGGAGAATGGACCCTCAGGAACAGGATTGATTTCCAAAGTGAGACTTGACTTTCTTTTTGCATTGCCTCCTTCATATATTCTATACAGAAGGAAGAAAATAGAAGTACTTATACTTCAATTTATTCTTATTTAAAAATAAGGACACAGGACTCCCTGGTGGCACAAGGGGTTTAGATGCAATCTATGAAGCTATCCGCAGCCACTGCAGCATGAGTTGGATCCCCGGTCAGGGAGGTGACCCACATGGCATTGCTCACCTCTCCTGCCTTGCCCGCTGCTCCCCTCAGCAGTGTATTTCAGTCAATCCTCCTGTTTTGTTCCCCACTCTGTTTCTGGTGAATCCTCTCTCCCCCCACACCTCTGGCCTGTACTCCAGCTCTTGTATGCATAAATAAATAAATCTTTTTTTAAAAAATCTTTATTTCTAAAAAAAAAAAAAGGACAAAAGGTTTCCCTAATTTTTGTCTAGAGCTGACTCATCACCCTCATTTGATATGTGCAACAGGGGCTTCAAGTCACAGAGCAAACACATAGCCCTTGCAGGACCCTTGCAGGTCAGACCTCTGTCCTAGTTTCCCTTTCAGTCCGTTGCAACCAGGAAGTGTGTGTCCCAGGATGCCTTCAATGTGCTATTTCCACAAACTAAGACCTTTAAATGGGAAATATTTACACAATTTTGTAATGCAATTAATTATGAGTTACTGTGAAAATCTTTTGTACCACCTGAGGTTTGCTGGTATCTTATGGTAAACTTCTTAGGAGAGTTGTTGAATATAAAATAAGTAGTACATAATTTCTTATTAATAAAAGGCAACATCTTTAGAAATTCAGACCTTCTCTGTAATACAAGCATGTATCAGTGGAAAGCACCCTAAGACAGTTTTTTTTTGGGGGGGCTGAGGGAAGGAGGTACAGAGACAACAATCTCTTAGATCATGAGGGCTCAAAAATAAAGCAATTATCTAGTAACTTACTCTCAAAGTAAATGTGACTTAAAATGAAAATGAAGCTTAAATGAAATGAAAATGAAACTTAAAGTGAAAATGAAAAAGGAAATTGGTTTTCAGCGGAAATTTTTGCTACCAAGAAAAATTGAAAATAGATGTTTCATTAATACCTGATTTTATTGCTTACATAATAAAAATATATAAAACACTTTGAAAGAAACTTTTCTAAACTTTCCAATTTAATGTCCAAATATTAAAGTATAAAACCTTTTGATTCATTTGCAAAGAAACAGAATGGTACAAAATCTTGATTGACGTAAGGAAATGGAAATATTTCTAGCCAAGTCCAATGGAAACCTTGATAAACTTGGTGGATAGGTATTCATAAACTTGGTGGAGTATTGTCTTCTTAGCCCTCAGTCAAGAATCAAGACAAATATTGGACTCTTTATCACAAAGTACTAAAGTAACATTTTCAAAGGAAATATTTCATAAGTAAAATAGGATTGTGTATTATTAATCATGTTTAGGATGTTATTAAGTTTGTCTTTATTTCATCCTTTTCAAAAAACATAGTCTTTATGGGTGCTTTACTGAGGGCATAATAGAGTAATACTTTTTTTCTGAACATAACCTATAGAGATACAAGATATATAAAAAACAAAAAACTGCTAAGAGACCTTTATAAAAATCTTGGAGAAATTGTTTCCCTTCCAATAAGCGAGTGAGATAGAATCTAATCTTCCCTCCATTGGACAGAGCCTGCTTTCCTTGTACCATATAATGCTAAATTAAATCTCCTAAGGGAGATTATTGAACTTTACAATTTTGTGTCTTAAGTTAAAGACAATAGAGTATTAATTTGAGAACATGTATGATATTACATGTTGAATTATTCATAAACATTTTAAATATTAGAAATATTTGAACATTACCAGAATAAGCAAGAGTCAAAAACAGCTGGTAGCAGCAGATTAAAAATGATAATAAAGAAGTTGTTGGCCAATTGGATAAAAGGAACTATGATCTGCTTAATTTAATTACTATTTATTGTACAAGACTTGTTCTTAGCCTCTAATACTGGTGCGTTTTAAACAATGGTTTACTAAATAATATCAATGTTTTCTTAAAGGGATCCTATAAATGATATGCTTTACCATGGGAACATATTAATACTGTATTAACTTTATCACAAAGATTTATATATTTTATGTGTTTAGTGAAATCTAGTTACTTTAACTGTGATTAATATCTTCGTTGATTTTAATTATATAACCCTGTGGTGCTAATAATACAGAAGCATTTGAATTTTCAGTATATTTACATGTTTATTTTTGATCCCTTAATATACTGTGACTTCAAACTACTTTCTCATTAACCATCACCCCACATCTGAATGTTATTTTCACATCATGTCTTTGTAAATAACCAAGTCAGATAACCCTGAAAAATAAATATTTGGTCTGTTCAACTCCTATACACAAATTTAAGTGAAAAAGGCAATATACTACAAATTACTATCTGTTAGAAATTTACAATAACTCCTGAACAAGTACTAAAATTTCCAATCTATCGAGCATCCCTAATGAACCATTCTTTCAGTAATGAACCAGAAATTAAACCAATAAGTGAAATAGCTCATGTGATCCATCATAAGTATAGAACATTTTCTATCTGAACTATGTTGTAGGTAGTTATATGACTGTTTCTATTTAGCCAAATGGAACGACAGAGCTATTTTAACAAATATGATGAATACAACAGTCAAACTGAACAAATTCCAAACAAAATCACAAACTTTGTTATTGATGGCTTTAGGATAATTTAAAAGTTATTTTCAACTTATTGCCTTAAAAACATTTTACATTGTTTTGATCCTAAACTTTCTGAGTCTTTCAGAAATCCAGCTCCTAGGGTAGGATTTTCTTCCTACCAAGTATTGGGACAGTCTTGCCCTAATCGCTTCCAGATGCCTTTTCCTGACCCAAATGAGTGACTCTAGAACATGTGCACTTGTTTGGGGGAGGGCATAATCTTTCTGGAGCAGAATCTGTTTTTTCAGTATGAAACTAGATTATTAAGGCTGGTATTTGTGATGTGGTCTAAATCACATCTCTTCTTATGTATTTAATGAATGTTAATTAGTTGTTTTATTTTTTCTTCTAATGATTTACTTTAAGAAATCTTCCCACATGTATATTCTTGCAAGACAATGCCATATAAAACATACATCAGAAGAGTCACATGTGGTTTGCTGAAAACAATTATGTTTCTTCATTGAAAGTTTTTTTCTTTTTTTCATCGTTTCACTGACTCTTAAAATGTCAAGCAAAAATGCTAGAAAAAACAGATAAATTATATTCACATGAACAATAACAAGCTGCTCCGAAGGCAGAACTATTTATTGAACCACAACATAAAAATATCAATATAAATATACATATACACATATGTTTAGATGTATATCTTCAGACACCAAGTGGCAATCACAAACTTTGAAGATTAAGTCTATTTTAAAAAACAAAAAGAGAAAAACTATAAAGGAGAAGAAAGCTTTGAAACATGTCTGTAAACCATGTGAAATACATTTAGGTTTTTCAAAGAGAATTGAAGGCTTTCAATTTCAACAGAAGTAAATTGCTGTCATTATTAATAGCAGACATGTGGCAGTGTTTTTAATTGAGACCAAAAGTGTGGGTTCTTCCTAGTACAAAGTCCATGTAAACTCAGAGGTTGTGAAATACACAAAATCCACCAGAGTTGGTGCTTTTTCAGGCCTAAAAATTCACTGTGCAGCCTTTGAGTGCAAGAGATAACATATTTTGAAAAGTGATGATCTTGTATTGAACAGAAAAAGATTGTCTATCATTACAATTAAATGTGAGTAGCCATGACCTATGACTTTTAATGAGAATTAGGCAGCATGTGAACACCTGCTCCTGTGCCATTCTCTGACATTCCCTCTCCTAGGATTGCACACTTCTCTGCAACATGGTTTGACTTAAGAAATGAAATATAATTTAAGAAGTCTGTTCTCTGAATAAAAAGTTAATAAAGTTGCCAAGGATTTATACATAGATTGACATTTCCTGAAAAGCAGCAGATAGTGGCAACACAGCATTCAAAGAACTTCGGTCAGTTTGGGGAGATAAATAGGTAAGCAAGTCAGGTCAACTGAATGTAATGGGGAAAATAACAGAAGTATGCAATGGGCTTGTGATGATGTGTAATGGGGAATAGGAAGGGCTGCTTGGGGAGGATCCATTGGACAGGAAAGCTTCCTGGTTGAACCTGTCACAATTCAGGGGGCATCAGAATCTCTCACCGGACTTGTTAAAACACAGAGTGATGGGCTCAATCATATCTGACTCAGTGAGATTGGTGAAAGGTCCAGGGGTTTGCATTTCTGATGAGTTCATGGGGTACCATTCCCTCTTCTCCTTTAAGAACCACTTTCCCAGAGGGTTAGTAGGAGGAAAGGGAACCATGCTACTCTTACAAAATAGCAAGGGCGAAGTCCCAGCTAGGGAACCTCCAGGGAGCTATAATTAGCCCTGAGGGGAATGGAGAAGGTTGGGGTAAGGGTATCAATGCTCTTGGTTTCCCAGGACGTGGGACTAAAGCCAGGACTGTCCTGGATATACCAGGATGGTTGTTCACCTGGGAACATCGGGATGAGACCAGACAGGTGGGCAGGTGACATCCCTCGGGACCATGTCAAAGGGCTTTTCCTGGATCCAGGAAACCACTAGCAGCCATAAAAGGACCCTCAGTGGATCAGAATTATATAATAAGGTTTAAATTTTAGGAAAATCACTTCTAAAGTCACATGAATGATACATTAGAAGATGGTGAAACTCAGGCCAGGAGGAAGCTGCTGTTGAGTTTGGTGAGACTTCGTGGCTGGAGGCCAGGGACTTGAAATGTGATGGGTGAGGGGGAAAAGAAGCAAAATACACTAAGAGACAGAACTATCTAGATTGTTGACCTATTGAAGAATCAGGCATTGAAGACTAAGGGATGACTTCCATTTTGGGGATTTGGGGCTGAGTGGATGATGATTATGATGATATCATTTCACAGATGAAGAGACTGAGACTTTGGAAGTTTAAATGATTGGCTAAGGGTCAGCTGTCAACGAGTGGAAGAACTTAACTAAATGTTTCCTAACAGCACACGTGTTCTATTGCACTACTCCACCTCTTTTACTCATTACTAATATTTATATAGTATTTTTTAACATCCTCATAGGTGTTAGGCAGGTATGGTGTTTGTGTAGTGGTCTTTATAGGGACCATGAGGACAGAGTGGTAATGAGAAGCTGTTTCTAGCAGCTGCACTCAGGCCATGTCTTCAGTTCCCAACTTCCTTTAAGGGAGGCAGCTTGCCTCTTTTCACAGGGTGTGCACCATTTATTATATTTCCTTCATGGCTTCTTACCCTAATCTACCCCTGTGCATGTCTGCTTTTTCTAGTCTTTGTTCCAAGTTTCACATCAGTGAGGCGGTGCGCATACTTGACCTTTGTCAGTCTTTGGGTATACTCTAAAATGACTAATACTGGTGTTTAGATGAATTTATACTGCTCAAAATTAATCCCTTCTCCATTTTTGGCCCACTGGTGAATAGTGCTTCCAAATAATCTTTCTGAACTGTGTTGACACAATGGGAGTGTTTCAAGGCTGCCTGAGGAGCACCTTCTACTTAACATCCCTGCTAATTGGAAATAAATCCCAAGTTTCAGTGTGAGTCAGCCAGCTTAATAGGAGCTGGGTGCAATTTCTCTACTAGGGCTGTGCAAACAGAAGCCAAGCAGGCTTTTTACCTTCGGCTAGGGTGTACCAGTCTAAATGTCAGAAATAGGTGAGGGTCTTAGGAATGGATGTATGTGAGGAGTGTCCAGATCTGATATATCCCCTTGCCCTTATCCAAGGAGACCAGCTGCTTGGTGACTGAACAGATCTTTCCTAGTGACTAGTAGGTGACTTTTGTCTTGCTTAGTACAAGGGGTATGTCCTGCAATTTCTAACAGGGGCAAGATGAGCAGATATTGGGGAAAGTGAGAAGACTATGAAATTAATCTTTGGGCTTACCCCTCCTTTCAAGGTTGCCCTGCACCCCATGCTCAGCAGAGATCAGCCTCTGGCTGTGCCCAGGGTACTTTGTGATCCCCTTTGTGTTAGCCATTTCAGACCCAGACCGTGCCTACTATTTCAGCCTTATATACTTCCCAGGAGTCAAAAGCAGTACGCTGAACCTGTGATGGGAACCAGGGGCTTCCCGAAGAGTCCAGCAAACTCCCCCAAAGGAAATTTTTCTTAGTGTCCCCACCTCATCTTTATTCTCCCATCATCTGACCTTTAGTTCTTACTTTGGTTCTCAAACTGATCTCCTTTTGTACAATCATCTTTGAGATGTCTAATTTGCACATACATGTTCCGTGCTACTTCTGCCCACCATCTCTGCTTTCTCCCACCCCAATTTGCCCATGTTTGCAGGCTCCAGCCCCACTGCTGGCCTTGGGTAAGACTCTCCCTGGCTCCGTCCAGTCTACCAGCATATGTCTGTTATCCCTTTGGAACTTTGTCTTTTAGCTATTAGTAGATTATAAGGGAATCTGATAAATGAATTCATGTTGATGTAACCATCACTGATAATTCAAAGCAATAATAATTTTAGATGGGCTGATATGTTTTTGTATCCTTCAAATGATATGGTCTTGGGAAATGTGTTCCTAGCTTGTCTTTCTGGTTAGTTCTGTGTCCATGGAGCTCCTTTCATCTGGCTGTTGCATAGAGGGTCCATAATGTCATGAGACAGTAAACCCTTCACAGGGTCCATCATTAGAGGGGCAGAGAGTTGCCCATAAGAGGTTTTGTTCATGTATATCTCAACCTACAAAAATGTATGCATGTGCATCAGTTCCATGAAGGAACTTCAGGGATGCACAACTGTAGATTTTAGCCTCCTGGCAAACAGAAACGCCAGAGTGGAGGCTGCCTGGGAGGTCAGACACAGTTGATATAGGTGATCTCGATAAGCAGGTATCAGTGTGGTTGTGGCAAATTCAGGGAAGATCTTTTGTTGCCATTTTCCAATCTTGAAAAAGCAATAGTCTGTATTGCTATTTCAAAAGTTGCAAAGAAATTATGTCTAATAAAAATACTCAATCCTTTACTTCTCAGAAGCTAAACATGTCTTAGGGTTTTAGACAAGGGAAGATAGGGTATCAGAAATGCAGGCAAATTTCAAGAAGGAATGTGATAGTGGCTCTAGTCACGTGTTTTGTTGCCACACATATTTATAAATGTAGATTTCTACACAGACAACCATTTCAGCATTTTAAATTGGTGCTAGTTAGTCTCGGCTTATTAAGAGGATTCTTTGCCCTCAAAACTCATTTTAAACCCAAATTTCAAAAGCAAGACAGCAGAGAAATTTCAAATGTGGTGATTGTTTACTTGCCCTAATTTACTGTGCAGCACGTTGGCATATGGGGACTCCAGGGGCAAGAATTCTGGGGGAGGTCACAGCTAGGAAAGGAAAAAATCAAAAGCAGGAGCATGAAGTGATCAGAACATGGAAATCCTGCCAAGATACAGCTTAGTGTCTTAAAACTACAACAAATCAGTAGATTTTCCTAGTAATGAAAGGCATACTGTCTTTAAAGCATTCTGTCTTGTCTGGAATATTTACAGATCCTGAATTTGTATGTTCATTTGTGGGTTTACCATTCAAGAGTAGGTCCCTTAGCTGATGTGACTCCCCTTGTGTTCTCTGCATGTTTCCTGATCAGCAGTAGAATTGGCCAGTCAGGAAGAGGTCAAGGAGACTTCCCCCCTCTCCTGCCACCTCACTGTGTCATCCCTGAGCAAACTTAGGCAAGAACCTTACTTTTATCTAAAAATAAATTTGCATCTAAAGTCTGCCTAAAATCTAACGTTCTCAGTTACCACCTTCTACAATCAAGTACAATTGACACATTTTATTTCATTGTTTAGGATAATTTCCTCATATCATGCTTTTGAGGAGATCAAAAACAAAGCATTAGGGGTATTACTAAGTGTTACCTGGAACATGTTGTATGGTGGGCGCTGTGCTGGCACTATGGACCAATGGACATGATTTACAGGAGGCCACCAAGAAGGATGATTAAAAACAAAGTTAAGATCAAGACCAGATGACCATATGACCATATCTATCTATATCTATCTATCTATCTATACACAATATACATATACATTTCATACATACATACATACATACAACATACATATGTATGTATGTTGTATGTATGTATGTACAGATTCCTGAAAACCCCTAGCCATTCCTGGTAAGGAAGATGGTTACCTGGTCTTGACCTTTACTTTGTTTTTAATCCTCCTTCTTGGTGGCCTCCTGCAATCATGTCCATTAGTCCATAGTGCCAGCACAGCGCCCACCATACAACATGTTCCAGGAGACAGTCAGTGACACTTAGTAACACCCCCTAATGCTTTGTTATTTGTGTGTGTGTGTGTGTATGTATTTATAGATGGAGCCCCTCTTGATACAACTTGATTTAAACATACATTACAAAATTTTGTGGATCCATGGAAGTTATAGTGATTTATGAAAGCAGTTGTATGATAATGGAGAGAGAAAAGGTGTTCACTCACTCCCTTAGTGAAGGCACTTCATAGGCACTTCAATGACTTCTTCATTGTCAGGTCATCTTTCTTGGAGTAAGGCGCAAACTCTGAGTCTGTGAATAATGTCCTGAAAAAAACCCTCCCTTAACATTTTTACAAACTACACCTTCATCTCTGCACTGAAGACATTGCAGCCACTGAGGACTACAGCTTCCAGCATGCCATGAATCTGACTTCCTGAATGGTGGGTTGCTGGGAACTAGGGGTGGAGTTAACAGCCATGTTTAGTTTATAACTGAACAAGTGTAGGCTCATGGTTTTCTTGATTTTTCACCTTTAATTTGCACCTTGGTACTACTAGAAAGAGACACATAGAGGAGACACTTGAATGGAGACACATAGAGGAAAGACATGTAGAGATACATGGAGAAGAGACTTGGAAAATAGACACATGAGGCCCCTGGTCTTTCGCAGAGACAATGGTAGCTCTTATTTTGGCTTCATATTGTATTAGGTGGATGATGTGATGTAGTTGCATTTTCTCTCACTCCTTTTGTGCCAGATCTTTGAGACCTTCTAGCCCTTTTTCTGTGGTTCCTTGGCAGAAGATACCTTACACATATGGTAATCTTTTGGACCTAAGTGGCCCTTTTTTAGACCAAGTCTGTTTGTCTGGGAATTTGCTCCTAAGAGACTGGTTAATTTTCCAAGTTTGCTGTCATTTGAAAATCCTTCCTCATCCCCTTCCTCCCCAGGCCCCTCTTCCTCCTTCTGTTTCTTCTTCTCTCTCTCACACCAATTCTAGCAAAAATATTTCACACTAACAATCTGCTACTTTTGCCTTTATACACAGGGAAAGGCATATTCCTTTTAGAGCATGGACTCAACAGTTTGGGGTCCCTGGGTGCCCTTCAGGTGCACACTAACAATTCCTGGCTAATGTCAAACTCATTTTTGAGGAAAAGCAGCCACATGGGGGATGAGGGTGGTTAAGGGCCAGGGGGCTGAACATATATTTCACAGACTAAACCAATCCTTTGAGATACATGAGGTAATACAGCTGACATCAAGCAGAAACCCCTGATCTCTGTGGCAATGCAGAGTGCTGTGCTGGGTCCACATTTGGGGTAGGGCAATCTACCCAAATTAACTGGAACCTACTCTGTGAACTACATACCTGTACAACTTTTCAAGCACTCAGCAATAGATAACCAAAGTCCATCTTCCTAAACCATTTTACATCATCACACAGTATTCATGCACATATATAATTGAGATGAATATTTCATAGGAGGATTCTTACCCTTATTACTTATAACATTCTCTTATTCTGTCCTGTCTTGTCCTGTCCTGTCTGCCTTATCCAATTCTTCAAAAGCTGCCCTGGGATATAATCTCATGACATAAGGAACTTCTCCAAGTTTTACTGCTAGCCATTTTTCTGTCCAAATCTTGATTCCCTAGTGCCTGATTTTTTCAGTCCTATCCCCACTAGGAAGAACTGGTTCTTCCTAGTATTTTCTCTTACTGGTTCCCTTGTCTTTGAGCATCAGATCCAAGAGTAAGTCCTATCTGAACTGAACTGCCACACCCAGTGTTGGCACGCAGACCCCACCCACCTCAGCTCAGGTGCAGTGCCCCAGGCTCAGCTGTGTGGGAGGAGGGCTCTGACAGTGAGTGACACAGCTCCTGGGCTGAAGAACTGGGAGTCAGGTCCATACTTCCTGAGGCAGAGCAAGCCAACTTTGCCACCCTGAACATGAGGGCTCATTGTCTGGGTCTCTGGGGGAGCTCAGTGACCAAGGTTAAAAAGGCACCTCTAGTCTTCTTCTTTTTTTTCTTCTTGACTGGATCAAGAAGATGTGGTACATATATACCATGGAATATTACTCAGCATTCAAAAAAGATAAACACATGCAATTTGCAGCAACATGGATGGCGCTGGAAGGGATCATGCTCAGCGAAATAAGCCAAAAAGAAAAAGAAAAATACCGGATGGTCTCACTCATAGCAGGAATCTAGAAAACTTAAATAAGGGACCAGGAAAATGAATATAAGAAAGTGAAAATCAAAATCAACAAAAAACTATGAACCAGAGACACTTTTTGGGGGGTGGGGGGCGGGAGGGGAAGGATTGGGGTCAGAATGGGGCGTTTGCAATTGTATGGGGGAATATAAAAATAAAATTTAAGATTAAAAAAAAAAAAAAAAAAAAAAAGGCACCTCTAAATGACCCTGCTGAACTGACCACCAGCACGTTCTGGGCCAGATTCGTTCCATTAATCAGTTAGTGTTAGATGTTAGTTTTCCTTCTGCTGCTGCCTGTCTGTCCTGGTTAGCTATTAGAAGTGTTTTAATTACCAGCTGTACTGGTAAAAACTTTACTCATAATTTTTTAACTTACTATTCAGATACTTGTATGTAAAGTTACCGCAGAAGTACAGCTGTTACTCATATAACTCAGTTCAGATTTAGTGAATAGATCAGGGGCAACTTATCTCTCCCTGGAGGTTGGATGCCCTTTCCCAAACCCACCTAGAGGGTACTCATAAAGGCTGGTACTTCTTGTTTCTTTCCTTGTACTCAGGAAAAATGTAATACATTCCTTTTCTGAATATCTAAAACATTCCTTTCTGAGTTCCAGGGTTACCTCATACTAGAAACTAATAGATACTTTAATTCCAATGTATAGCTAGCTGTTTAGCTTTGACCATAGAGTTTTCTTTTTGGTGAACTCCTGAAATACCTACCCGTTTGTGTACACAGTCATAGATCTGCACTGTCTTGTTGTTGACAAAAAAAGTGAGAAAACACATTGTTTTGCAATGTAATTAGTTCTCTAGGACACAATATATCTATTTACACTTTCTGCCAGGTGAGGGTCTGTCTCATATAGGTGCCATTGACTCTGTATTACTGCTGGCTTGGCAGATAGACTTGTCACCCTGGAGACATAATAGTGTCATATATGTGGTGTCAGAAATCAAAGCTTGTCTATGAACTGTGAAATGCTGAACACTACTTAAATTTCAAAGACTAAAAAAGACAACCCATGAATTAATGGAAAATTTTTCCAGGTAATAAGAGAATTACTCAAGAGATTGATGTAATTGTTCACATAGGAACTATAGATTGGACACAGGGCTCTACATTGGTCCTGTGCTAGATATCGAACCCTGGGAAACTGACAACCTTCCGAGTTAGTGTCTCCCTTTGCAAGGAAAAGGAATAGGATGAGAATCAGTTTTTCCAAACTGAGTAGGGTATGAAGTTGATTTCATGAATTAGGGCCAGCCTTTTGAAGAATAGATGAGATAAGATAGGATAGGATAGGATAGGATAGGATAGGATAGGATAGGATAGGATAGGATAGGATAGGATAGGATAAGCTGGAATGAAATAGAATAGAAACTGCTAGAGGAGATTATTTGTAGCAAGCATACAGATTGTCCTGTGAAACACTCATTTCAGTTATGTTTATGTATGAAGTTCCAAGTTAGGATACATAATATAATTCTTATTGTGGGTCCTGGTTCAGAAAATGGTTTTAAAAGATCTCTGAGCTAGGTAGACAATCCCAAGCTCCCTTTCAGTTTTGAGTTGAGTCTATGGTCAATGATAATTTAAGACCTGAAAATTACCTTTTCCTCAGTCATCATTTTATATATATATATATATATATATATATATATATATACATACATACATACATATATATATATATGATCATATATATATATGATCAAGATAGCATTTTTGTTCTCAAAGATGCATGGTGATGTACGGAGTGATATATATTTTTGGAAGCAAGCTTAGTGTTGAATTGAGTGTCTTATAGGATACCCTAAGAAATAGAATGTTGTTGTGAAGGCCTGCAAGCAAGAATTTTGTTCTCGTGACTGTGTCCTTGGAACATATTTTCCACTTCTGGATTCAAATGGTCATATTTATTTTGCAATTGAATTTGAAGGTTTAGTTCCCATGTGTGGCCAGAATAGCACCAACAAAGAAAATTTGTATTCTAACGTGCTTATGAATAAATCATTGTGCCCATGTTGGGAGGGAGGGTTACATACACTGAAATTTGGAGGGAAATACTTATAGTGTTCCCTGTACCCATTCATGTTTCAAAAAAACAATAGTTTTGACTTGCTCCTAGGACTTGACAGAGGCCTGCTTTCATGGACCTTACATTCCAGCAGGTGAGAGGTAGACAATAGTAAATAATGAAAGGAAACAGCATGAGGTGGTAAGGGCACTGTAAAGAAAGGAATTAGAATGTGGTGAAAAGGTGCCTGCTTTAGTGTGGGATCAACACAAGCTTCTCTGATTGGTTAACCTAGCAGCTGAGATCTGAAAAGCAAGAACATGACAAGCAGGGAAAATGAGTTAATATTTGTTGTTTAGTTTTCGCCACAAATCTCTTGGTATATTGGTGTTGATTCGATAAATCAAACAAATAAATTTGGTGGAAGAGCACTAATAGGCCAAGGGAAAAGTGAGTTAAAGTTCTAAAGCAGGACTATGCTTGGCAAATTCAAAGGAAAGGAAGATTTGGGGGCTGGGGCATCCTGGCCAAGAGGAAGTGCCTGAGGGTGGTTGGGAAACACGGCAAGTTCATGTGCTATAGGACTATGCAAACTGGGGTGGAAGAGATAGGACATCTTTGCAGAATAAAGCCAGGGAGGGGCATGAGAAAATAACTGTTAAGGAGATGACTCTAGCTGCTGGGTGGAGAAAGGATTATGGAGAAACCAAGCTGGAGCAAGGAGATTATTTGACCTGTGTTGCCATTCACTCAGCAGTAGAAGAAGTGCTGGCAGAGACAGGATGGTGCCTGCTCTGGACTCAAGGCAATTAGAAGGCAAACACCCCTTGAGCCTCCCAGGTGGCCCAGGGTTAAAGTCTCAGTTCTATCAAGCTATCACGCCAGCCACTGAGGCATGAATTCCATCCCCAGCCAGCAAGGGAGCTAACCCACATGGCACAGCAGACCTCTCTTGCCTCAAGCCCACTGCTCCCTAGTTCTTGTATGCATAAATGAATTTAAAAAATCTAAAAAAAAGAAGACAAATGCCCCTTTCTTGGCCAAGTGAAGGGAGGGGAGTTTGTGTCCTGCAGTTACCCTTTGGATTCTTGTCTTTAACTTCCATAGTGTTCCATTTTGGAAGGGAAAACCAAAGCCCATTACCTTGCGAAAATTCAAACCGCCTAGTCTAGGAACACCAAACAACACCTTTGAGGGAAACTTGAGAATGTGGTGTGCACCAGCCTCTTAGCAGAGGCAATGGCCACATTTCTATAGCAGGAAATGTTAGCGTTGGAGCATGGTTGCTGCAGTCAGGTAGGCGCCCACAGCAGACCTGCAGTGACTATTCATCAGGGCACAGCTGCCAATGGTCTACATAGCTGCTGATGGAGCCTGCACAGGTAACCTCTAAGATCAAAGCAGTCACTTGTACTTAAAATTCTTGCTTTGGTGCCATTTCCAAGATGCTTCTGAATGCTGTTAACTTCAAAGAATCTACTTCCCCTATTTGAAAAATGGGTATTTTAATGTCTGCCAAGTCACAATTTTGTGAGGCATGATAATGTACAGAATGTTCTGGAGATTTCCAGAAGAAAGATCTCTAAGGACCAGACTTACTGAAGTCATGTAGGCCACCGCCAGAAACCCACAGATAAAGGCTATTATCAAAAAAGAAATAGAGATGTTCTTTGTCAGGACACGCCCCTTATCATTCAGCTTTGTTCCAGCTGGGTTGCTGTTAGAGACTGGGGGTGGGGGAGACCCCAAGTATTCTTGATATGGTGAAGGACAGCAGTGCTGTGAACATATAGGCACATTTCTCTCCAGAAAGGAGGTGATAAGAGGGTCAAACAGAAAGTTCTAAACTCGGAAACACCAGGAGCCTGCACCTGCTGCGAATGGGCAATCTAGCCCTTTCCAGTTTTGCAGATGATTTAAGGGAAGATCCTGTCACAAACAAAAATCTAACAAAGCCATCCTGCAATAAAGGTGAAGGGAAGCCTTCCCAGCCTTTTACAAATTGGAAAGACAAATGTGATGTGGGATTTCCTGGAGTTGGGACACAACAGGGAGGTTTTCCATCTCATCCTTGTGTTTACTCGGATTTAACTGCCACCTTTTAGGTTAGCCCAGGGGCAATGGGGCACCCACACGCATGAGAGATACCGGATTTAGCCAAGATCATTAAGCAAGGGTGCCCTTCCCACACAGTGATGCCTTGCAGGCACCAGGATGGGGAATTATGTGAGGAATGTGATAGCACCAAGTCTGAACACAGAGAGCATGGGACGTTGGCTCAGGCCTGCTCAGTCTTGATTTTAGCCTCCAGAGGGGCAGGAGGAGGTTGGCAGATATTCTGCCTCCTAGATTGGATTGCCAGGCTGCCCTGTGGCTTTTCTTTCCTCTGCCTAAGCAATACTGTTTTTGGAGAAGACATGTACACAGCTTACCATTTTGAATCTGCCATGTCCATTGGCAGCATAGGGAAGAGTTGGAATTAGCCAGTGGTGATGTACTGTAATGGGAGGGGCTGTAAGTAACTCTTTGTGCAAACAATTGGATCTTCCATTTGAGTTGCTCTTTTTCTATGCACCTGTGAGATGAGATCTGGAACATGCTTTTAGGAGGATATGTTAAAATATATCTAAGGGAAGAAGTAGAAAGCTTCTTTGTATCAGAACCTGGACACATGTGAGAAAAAAAAAAAAAGCAATAGTTGCTTGAAAACATTGAGGATTATTAAGAAAGGAAATAAGACTTTTTTTTAACACTCTAAATAATAACTGATAATAGGGTAGAAATACAACAAAAAGGTCCCAGTCAATGTAATAAAGAATTTTCTAACTATGAGAAGAGTGGAATAAAAAAGTATGAGGTCCCAGGTCAGGATACCCAGAATTCAAAGCCCAGGTATGTATTCGACCACAAGTTCTGTGACCTTGGGCAAGAGAGACCACTGCTCGGAGTTTATTTTCTCACTTGGAAAATAAGCGTTTGTTCAGTAGTTTTTGAACATTAATTGCATTCTGAGTTCAAAATATGGGAAACCCACATGTGGGGAAAAAACCCACAGTTTGTGTTTAGTGGGGGAATAAAGAACAGGAACTATAATATACACTATACTATAGAGCGGTAAGTATGCTGAGAATGATTAAACAGAAAAGGACTTAAAGGAAGGTTGTGTCTGGGTGCATTTCCAGTAAAAAATCTCTGCTTCCTCAGGTTTTAAGACCAAATGAAAAGTGTGTACTAAAGCCATCAACACTTACTAAACAATAAGCCATTACCTGTGACACCCTGGCCCTTCAGTGTCCGGTGGCACCACCACTTACTGGGTGGTGGGTGTGGTGAGGGCAGTGCCCAGCCATACTAGGCTGGGAGAATAGCAGTTATTCCTAGAACTGCTTCCCCTGCCCCCAACCCTTCCATCTGTATCCTCTGTGGTGGGTGGGCTCTGAAGGCGGCCCTTCTTCAGAAGGATGGGAATGCAGAACAGCCCAGAAGGCGTCCCCACCAACATCTGTCCAGACACCCTAAACAAACTCATAGCCGGTAGTGCTCCTTCCCTGGTAAAGGGCTCCTCTTTTCTTTTTCTTTTTTTTTAATAGTTTTTTAAAAAAAATATTTATTTATTTATTTAAACAAGCACTGGGTACAGTCAGAAACGCAGGAGGGTGAGAGAATTCACCAGAGCCAGAGCGGGGAACAGACCAGGCAGACTGATGAAATACACTGCTGAGGGGAGCAGTGGGCACAGCAGGAGAGGTCTGTCGCGCCATGTGGGACCCTCGCCAGCGGCCGGGGATTGAATGGGCACTGCAGAGGCTGCAGGTAGCTTCGCAGCCCAGCGCTCAACCGCTGTGCCCTAGGGCTCCTCTTTTCTTGAGGACCTGAGAGTGGGTGTCGCAAGCCATCTAAAAGCAGAGATGATGACAGAGGTAAAGCCTCTCTGGGAATGCTATAAAGGTAATCCCAATGGGAATATCATTGAAGGGAATTAATTGTTGATGGTTGATGGCTAAGGTATGAACAAGTAGGAGAAGATTCCATTAATTAGGAGGGACTCACTGACTAGAAATTTTGATTTCCCTTTGCACTGTTAAAGTCACCCAAACCCTTCTTAGCCTCTATCACTCAGTTGTCTGTTTCATATAAGTTTCAGTAATAGGCAACTGAGACAGGTGGCACCTGTCTGGTCTGGGCTTCCTCATTTGCACCATGAGGTCTGAAACCATGTGTGGCCTTTAAGCATTTCTCATCTCCAACATTGTATAGTTGGAGGTCCACATGCAGCTGAGGAAGATGAGTGGCTGAGCCAAGATCCAGTCCAAGGATCTCAGACGAGGGGAGACTGGGATGCTCCAGGTGGAAAGAGGTTCTACTCCATTTAGCAGGAGTTCCTTAGAACAACATCTTAACCTAGCTCAGTGGGGGGGGGGGGCAGAAACAACCTTTTTCACACCACTACTGCTACTGGTGATATTTAGTAAGCCCAAACTGTACTCCAGACCCACAAGCACTTTATTTGTCTGTCCTTTCTAACATTCACAATGATCTGCTGCGGTCACAACCATTATCTCCCCACTTATTGTGACCACCACAAAGTGGAGAGGCTGAGTAGTTTGCCTGGTGCTAGGAGCTGGAAGACAGGAAATGAACTTGAGAAATAGGATTCTAAAGCTTGGTTATGTAAGTTCTTTACTTTTTGAAATAATTTAGAGTGTAGTCATGGTTAGCCCTACTCTCTCTGGGTTGAGTCGGAGGAAAGGGGCCAGGACAGCACCCTCCGGCTGGGAAGCACACATTTCCACCAGAGTGGGTAACACTGGGATGTGTTTTTTTCTTGAACATTTATGTATATTCATTTGTTCAATTGTTTCTCTTGCACCAGTTGAGTGCATAAGGATTCGTCCTCATACATGTTGAAAATGATACATCACATAGCCCGTGATGGAGGAGGCAGGAAAGGGGAGAGTGCACGACAAGTTGAATGTTGAACTGGTAGTATTTGAGAACTGCCGGAGTTCCAAGGTGCTTGGAAAACTCCTTTCCTCTGAATGTTTAAACTTGAATTCTGAGTTTACTTTATAAACAATGGCTCCCAGGCTCCTGAGCATCCCGGCTGAAAGTGCTGGGGACTCAGGCGAAAGGACCCAGCTGGAGTATTTCCAAGTAAAGCCCTTGATGTCAGGGCAGAGTGAGGCATTCCCCTCACCCCACATCTCAGGGGT
The DNA here is from genome assembly GCF_014898055.3 of Talpa occidentalis. Taxonomy (NCBI): domain Eukaryota; kingdom Metazoa; phylum Chordata; class Mammalia; order Eulipotyphla; family Talpidae; genus Talpa; species Talpa occidentalis. The sequence continues at coordinate 50,259,204 of NW_023601322.1, read as the reverse complement.
GGGTGTTTAGTTGGGGGAGGCTTCCTGCTCCTGGAGGAGGTGAGACTTCTGTAAAGGGGCTGTGGGGACTCAGCTGGCTTCCTCCTGGGGAGGAGGGAGCAACAGACACGCCACTAAAAACAGGCTCACATTGATGGGGAACTTCTGCTTGAACAAGGTCGAGGTGACTGTGGGGTCACTCTTGCTGCGACAGACATTTACACAGGTGCCAGACTGCCAGCATCTCTGGGTTCCTTTGTCAGCTCCCAGCCAGCACTTCCTGGCCACTTCAACAGATGGTTCTCTGAAGCTGGCTGGAGAAGAAAGACCTCTTGATAATGAGCTCAGTTTCTCTCTCTCTCTCTCTCTCTCTCTCTCTCTCTCTCTCTCTCTCTCTCTCTCTCTTTCCCTGTCGCTCTCTCTTTCTGAATTTGCATTCCTTGTCATGAAAGGTTGAAGCCCTTTTGCCTTTTGTCTTGCCCTACTGAAGGGACCTTGCTGGTTCCCTGTCCCCACCCTGGTGCCCACTTGAGACCCTGTGCACACCTGTTCATCAGTGCAGGTAGAGGGCACTGTCTGAACACGTGGGGTTAGCACTTTCCCTTGGATCACTTTCTATTTTTTCAAGGATGACTGCAGCAGGGGCTGTTCTCCCTCATGGAAAGCTCAGGTTTTCAGAGACAAGCTGTGAATTCACACGGGGAAGAGCTGCCTTGTGGCAGGTACCCACCCCAGGCAGGTACCCACCCCAGGTGGTAGCAGACCCTTTCTATGAACCCCAGGGATTTGGTCCTTTGGTAAGTGGATTCAGGGGAGCTGACAGCCATGGGAAATCTGTGGGAAAGATTTTGTTGGAAAATTCATATTGCTTTGGGGGTCCCAATCTCAGTTGTTTTTAAGTTTTGCCTTTGTAGATAACAATATAGAAAAACCCGGCTTTTGGGCTGCAATACAAACCTTCTGGTTGCCTTTAAGATATGTATCAATTTAGACCTTGCCCTTGCTTCTTCGCACAGAAAATAGAGCCAAATATCTTATCTTCCACTGACTCACAACACATTGCGAAAGTCACTGCTTTTAAGAGAACAGTGTTGGCTTAGCACTTGTCACTATCACCAGAGAACTCAGCCTTCATTCCAGATCCTTTCTTCCTTCTTAATTATTTCCTCTTTATTTTGATTTCAGAGATTCTTCACCACCAGTCGATAATTGATAATGAATTTGGAATACATTCACACGGAGGATCAGGCTTGGATGAGAGTAGGCAGCTGTCAGCAGAACCGAGCGAACCTGTGGGAAGCCATGGAACCCCGCAACCCCCTAGAGCAGGCCTCTGGATCCATGCTCTGACTTCCATAATCCACATTCAATTATGGGGTGCTGTTGAAATGAGTTGAAAGACCATCATTAGTGTGGGTGTACAATTCTATCACCTTGTACCAAGTTTTACTCACATCTCCTAGTAAAACATAACAACATGCACCATTTCTATCATGCCATGGAATGTTTCATTTGATCAAAATTACAGCTGCACAATGGACACATGCAAGTGAATGTTTTCACATGCAAAGCGTGAGCAGAAATAGCAAACTTAATGATAACTGCAGGCCTTTTAATATCAATACAAACTCATCTTTTGCTTTCAAATTCATTTTTCTTTTATAAGGGATGCACCATCTTATTTTTTTTAAAGATTTTTTTAAAGGATTTTTTTATTTATTTATACAAGCACGGGGTACATTCAGAAGCATGGGAGAGTGAGAGATTTCAAAAGAGCCAGAGAGGGGAACAGAACAGGCAGACTGACGAAATACACTGCTGAGTGGAGCAGTGGGCATGGCAGGAGAGGTCTGTCGCGCCATGTGGGACCCTCCGCCGGTGGCCGGGGAGCAGCCAGGGATCGAACCGGTGCTGCAGAGGCTGCGGGCAGCTTCGCAGCCCAGTGCTCAACCGCTGCACCACCCGGGGAGGCCCTGATGCACCATCTTATAATTAAAATTCTTTTCTGAGCTAAAGGATGGTGTGGAATGATCACAAATACCAACTATAAGCAGCATTAATTTATAACTGACTCTAATTTTGCAATATTTTGTGGTTTAACTTTGTTTCATATCATAAAAATGTCAATTTGAAAATTGATGACCCTTACAAATAAAATTACATTTTAAGGTACCTTTTAATGCTGATATGGGTTTAAACTGTTTTTTCTAATTAGCACAACTGTGAGCAAAAGAAGTGAGACTGGTAATCCTGTATGACTTCAGAACTAGAGTTATCACTCAGCATCTTCGTTTCCCTAATTTCCACTAGAATTGGAGGTGAGATAAAAGAGCGAATACTTGTAGCCTTCAAATATGTGAGTCCTCTGTACTATTTTCCTTTCTTCAACTCCTGCCATTTGTTTTCATCATCTCTCCTCACTGATATTTAATCCTCTTAAGGTTCCATTCTCTCCGGTTGCCCAGAACATCCAGGAACAGAAGAAGGAATTAGCTCTGATCAAATCCATTGGCAGGAAGACCAGACTGGACTTGTTACCTGGATCAGGGTTTCTCTAATCAGTGAAAAGACATGGAGAGACTCGAGTAGACTTTTAGGGACCAAGCAGAGAGATTTGGTCTAACCCTTCCTACTCCTTACATATGAACCAGGGTAACATTTCCTGCAGATGAGCCAGGCTAAGCCCTCCTGTAGGTGAGTCAACACAGCTCAGAGTGGCTGAAAACAAAGCCAAAGCATTAGTGTGGAAGCTCCTCTAAAAGTGAGCAGATGATAGTCTTAAAACGCCTTCTCGGTAACTGGTGACTTTGAGTTGAGGCAGTGTGCTTTAGGGATAAGGATTTCTCCAAGTATTCCTTTTATTTCTAATAAACCAAAGTGCTCTTGACTTTGCTGGGTAAAAGGCACTCTGAGCATATCGGGGATATGATTTGAGGGTGGAGTGCAACCAACTGCTTCAAAGCCTCAGGAAAGGAAACCCACGCAGTAAATTAGCCATAGGCTCAAAGCACTCCACTCCAGCCGGGCCATTCATGGGACCCCCGAGTCATGTGTTTCCACTGCTCTTTTCTCTGCCCTCCATGTAATCCCTGAAAAAAAAAAAAAGCTGCTTTATGTGCTGGTGGTGTGGGGGGAGGAGGGGAGTGGCAGAGTGGGGGCAGGGGCTGGCCTGCAAATCCCCCTGCACTGAGCATAGTGGGACAGGAGTTGCCAGGGAGTTTTTTCAGCCTTTGCAGAAATTAAGGAGCTCATGGAAGGAGCTTATTCCCCATTTATGGCGAGTTCAAGTGGGACAATAGGTCTGGTGGCAAAGGATTACCCAGCCAGTTACAAAAGCATCAGGACCTTTTAATCTGAAAATCAAAATTGTGTACCCAGTCAGCCCCTCACCAGAGGGGAGTGTAATGCTGGAATGAAGAAACATTTTTTTCTCATGATGGCAAAACTTTCTCAGAATGGAAATATGACTGCTAAGCTCTGACGTTTCTTTAGGCTTTTTAGTGTCCAGGCTCCAAAATGACATTCTCTCAGGGCCCTGCAGGGTTAGATATCACTGGGCTCCCCCGTGGCATCTAGGGAATGCCAGAGACAGCATGAGTTTCTTTTTTTTCTAAATTTTTTTATTTATTTACTTATTCATTTTTATCATTGTTCATTTTATACAATGTTTGATTTCTCCTCTCAGGTCCCAATGAAATCCCTAGCACCAAGACAACTGTGACCCATCACCATAGTCCGCTGTGCTCCTCCCTCCCATGTTGATCCCTGTCCCTCCCCTCCCCTGCAGAATGTCTCCAATTTATAGTCTGACTGCTAGTTTTATTTTTTTCTGATTCCTTGTGTGGTTCCCCTGTGTTCCTTCTATAAGTGAAACAAGTCAGAAGAAAAAAGAAAAATACAGGATGGCCTCACTTACAGGGATGAATTTCTTAGAGGTAAGAAGGATGCAGTTGATTCATGACCTGGGATTATTCATTCTTTCCAGAAACATCGGTTCCTTTGAAGATGTACACAGCATTAATTTTATTCACCAACTCACTTCTGGCCAGTTTTATTTCTTTCAACTCTAGGTGTTTATCTGCTGGGGAGGCCAACATATCAAAGCACAACTAGGAATTACACACACACACGCACAAACATATGAGGTGTGTGTATCTATGAGATATATTGCTAAGCCACGTGTAAATTCTTGCTAAATTTTCAGGATTCATTTGTTCCTATTCCTTTTTGTCTGTATGGAGAGAAGTACAGTTTTGTATATCAGGGGGATATTAAAAATTACCAATGAGATTTACTCTGACGAGACATTCTGAGAGCCTTGAACTTCTGCGGAGTTGACCCTCACTTTAACACATATGTCTTTAGTGATTGGGATATAAAGATAAACCTTTTTATATGTGTTGTCAGTCCGGAAGTCGCCAACTTCATCTCCGTAGTGTTAGAGAAGCAGCATCAGTAACACTAACAAACTCTCATGCCTGATCATGGGTGTTTAGAAGTTTTGTTTTAAAAGCTATGGAGTTGCCGTTCCTGCTTTATGAGTAGTTGTCTGTTGAAAAGACCACAGCTTGTGATCTGAGTGCCCTTCCTGGACCCAGAGAAACATGACAAATGAGTCTTTGTGTGTGAAGTCTATAGTAAAGCCATGGGAATAGACTTTCCTTCTAAGAGGATGGGCCCTGAGCACCTGAGCCTAGGGATTGCTATAGATGTGATCCCAGAAGTCATCAGCCCTTGCTCTGCACTCATCTAGAAGACTCACTGAAAGCTGACCTTTGTCAGGAAGAGCAGGAAGCTGGGAACAGTGTTCCCTGTTGCTACTGTGTCTGCCTGTGGTGGGCAGGGCTCTGAGGCCACTGGGAGGCATACAGGGGTGGTGAGGCAGTCAGGGAGAGCAGCTCCATGACAGGGCACCTAGGGCATGGCTGGTTTGGGAGGTGACAGCAGGATTAAGACATTCTCCCAGCTGGCTGTCACAGTGAAATGTGACAGCATCCTGGGAGGAAGAATAAGACAGATATAACTGACTAGTTTCTCATGAAAAGAACTAAATAATCAGAATGTTTAATTGATTTCCAGCATGACAGTGGCTCTCCTGAGTTGTGCTGCAATTTGTATCCAACATTTCTACTGATCTTGTCCTTACAATTGTGAGTTTAATGGATTGAAGTTTGCTTGTTTTTCAATCACAGAAAACTGCAAACATAATAACAGCACTATGTCCTAAAAATGGGTCATTTTTGATCAAATAAAAGTAAAAACAGATGGTAATAAATTTATCTAGTTTATTATTCTAAGAGCTGTTTCAGCATAAAAGAAGGCTTTATCATGAAAGCAAGGGTTAGGTCTTCCCCATCTCTGCTCCCCTCTCCTTTTCCACCAGTGGGGGTGCCTCTATGTATGTGGATATGACCATGGCAGTTTTCCTTAATGAGCTCACATGAAGGTTTAGAATTCTCAATCTAGGGCCTCCCCAGTGGCACAGCAGTTAAGTGCTGGGCTGCGAAGCTGCCAGCAGCCTCTGCAGAGAGTGCCGGTTTGATCCCTGGCTGCTGGGGAGGGTCCCACATGGCACGCAGACCTCTCCTGCCATGCCCGCTACACCCCTCAGCAGTGTACTTCAGTCCTTCTGCCTATTCTGCTCCCCACTCTGGCTCTGGTGAATTCTCTCACCTCCCACACTTCTGACTGTACCCAGTGCTTGCATAAATAAATAAATCAATCTTTTTTTTTTAAAAAAAGAATTCTCAATCTAGCACCTCAGACAGCTATTTCCAAAGTTTGGAGTTAATGCAAGAAATGCCAATTCCACCTTTATAGTTGAAGATTAATTTGATTTGATTTTTGATTAGATAATACGTTGACATGTTTTTAAAATCAGACAATATAAAAAATTATGCCCCGAATCTTCCTCTGAGTATATTCCCCATTTATCCAGTTTTTGCTGTTATCAAAATATAACAAAGCAACAAGTAACCATAATTATTGGCTTCTTGTATACCATCCCAACACAAAATATAGTTTGAAAATGTTACCCATATTATTATTTGCATGCAATGTAGTAATGTCTCTTATAGGCTGGTGTATACGGAGCTTTCCATTCTTTTGGCACTGGACATCATTGTCTGCTATGCACACACCTTGTAATTATCTAATATAACTGGTGAACGTACCAGTTCCCCTACAGATGGACATTTGGGCTATTTACACTATTTTACAATTGCAATGATATATTCAATAACTTTCTACATATATTATTTCCCATGTGTACCAATGTATATGTAGGATACTGTTCTAGAAGAATTTCAGGATGGAAGGATGAATTTATTTATAACCTAGATATTTCCAAACAGCCATTTCTAGTCATTTTGATTATTTACTACACACCTGGTAATTCTATATGAAAATACCTCCGCCCCGCCAGACTTAACATAGTACTTTATAAAACTTTCTTTGGATAAACATGCTACATTAGAAATCACATTTTGGTGGGTGTTTTATTTAGTATTTGTGTTGTTATGAGTGAGATCAAACACTACTTTTTTATCTTTCAAATGCATGTTTCTTACTTGTTTGCCTCCTCTCCATGTTTTCACTTATTAATGTGTGATGGATTATGTCCTGCTATGGAGCAGTATTATGTTTTGGGGTCACATGTCTGAGTTTGACATTAGGAGGACATGCAACCCTGAGTGGTTAGTAGGAGTAACACCTAGGGTGAGCAGGAGTCCATCTACAGGAGGAGGAAATGGCAGTCCCAGCTGAACATGTGACGCTCTGCTGGTGTGTGTATTGTTTGGAAGTGGACCTTGTCTGTATGAGAGTCCACAGGTATCCTGAGGTGGCAGATGGGACTAGACAGCTGCAGTGGAGTCACATCATGAATGGCCTTGAAGCCAGAGTGAGGAGGTTGGATTTTGTTCTGTGAGGGTAGCCAGGAACAGCAAGTTACTGAGTAGAAAATCAGATTCTTGACTGCACACAATTGCTAGTGCTACATGCACTGCTGTATCCTGGACATAGTATGTAAATCTATATTAGCAAACAGAACATGTGAAAAATCAATCACTAAAAATAGTATAGCTCCTGAGAATCCTGGAGAAGTGCAGGTTGCTTGCTGGTTTCTAGTGCTTTGGTCCACTTTCGGGTGTCCTGGCAGTCTTCCTACGCATCCTGTGTCTCACAACCTGCAGTCACTTGACCCCTTCGTGAGCTGAAAGGTAATACTTTCCGGATTGAGAGTGGAAAGAGGGGACATGGAAATTGCTAATACCCCAACCTGGGAGCAGTTAGAGGGCAGAAAGTTTTGCCCTAAGACATTTCTTTTTAAAATCAATTTCACTAGATTACTAAATAAAGAAAAAAGGAAAAAGATATATTAAAACAGCTGAAACCCAGAAATGTTGATTTCTTGATTTCAACTCATTCCTTTTTTAAAATATTTTTTATTTATATCTTTTATATCATTGTGTATTACATGTAAAATTCCCACCACCAGTTCACCCATGAAACTTCATCATAGTCCCTTGTGCTCTTCTCGCCCCTATTTTGATCTCTTTTCCTCCCCCTCCCTCACAGAATATCTCTTATTTATGGTAGCCTGCTAGTTTATTATTACTATTATTATACTGTTGTTGTTTTTGTTATTTTTCCCCTTGATCTCTTATTTGGTTCCCCTATATTCCTCCTATAAGTGAAACCATTTTATATTTTTCTTTTTCTTTTTCTAGCTTATTTCACTGAGAATGATCCCTTCTAGCTCCATCCATGTTGACTCATACTTAATAGCTGAAGTCTAAAATGTAATGATATTTCTTATTTTCGTAGATATGCAGAGCATATCACTAAAAAATGAAGGGTGCCCTTTAATATCTTTCAACTCTAGACATAAATTGATTTTCAATTGACTATCCTTTGAGTGATTTCTATGTGACCCCTTCTTATTAGCTTGAGTAGCACAAGCTGAGAAATATACACTGACTGTTTATTATGAGCAGGGCTGGGGAGAGGGGAGGAGGCCTTTCAATCTTTTCTGAAGCCCACATGTTCAGTCATTGTATCTTTAACAGAGAGGGGAAGAAACCAGGACTCTCTGCTTCAGACGATGACTTGAAAATATTTTATGAATTTCCTTTTTTCCTGTAAAATACAAGCTTTGTGTGGAAACAAACAGGTTTCATTTATTCAAAGTCTAGGCTCGTAGAAGTTGATTTTATTACACCCAATTATTCAAGTAATGTGCACTAAGGAACATGAACATCATTTGGAAATTTCTGCTTTACATTGGAACATTCTAGTGTGTGTGAACATGTATGTGTCTTTGTGAGTATGTGAGTGTATCTCTGAGTGTGTGTCTGTGATTGTGAATGTGTGTGTGTGTCTGTGAGTGCGTGTGTGGGTGTGTTATTTCTGTGTGTGTGTTTGAAGGGACCCAGGGCAGAGAGCTGGCTACTCAGTAACCCTCCATCCCAGAGCTGCCTCTTGCCTTGGCATCCTCCGTTACCTCCCTCGACCTAAGGAGACAGATGGTGTCTATGCTGAGCTTTGCCAGAGATAATTACATCAACTCTCGGCAGTTGTCAGAGTTCTGTATTCTCCTGGCTGGTGCAGCTGATGGTGAGGACTCCCTGAGTGGATAAGTCTGTGAGAAGTTGGCCTTCAATATCAAAATAATGAATAGGCTTTAATGTGATTCTAAAAACTCATTCAACCAGGAAAAGTTGGCTCAGATGAGAGAAGCAGTTTTCAGTGAGTTCTCATTTACATTTGGTTTTCCAACTGCATTTTCTTAAGAACACAGAAATACTAGCAGCTTGCTCAATAATTGAAGCAAAAACTATTTAATTTTAAGGTACACTGTACCAACCAAATTCCAGTCTTCTTACGTTTTATACTTTTCTTCAAGGTCATCATCTCAAATTATCAGATTAAAATGAAATCAATGAAGTGGTGGGTGCAGCTATTCTATTGTGTACTTCTGAACACTTAGCAATGCCAAAGCAGTAACAACACATGTTAGTTTATAGAGTGCAGGAGACTCTGCAAATATGTCAACATATCAATAATGCTGTCTTTCATATGATGGAAATAATCTCGTCATGGCTATTGAGTTTACCAAGCTTCCATTGTGGGGAGTGTCTTTTGTCTGAATCACTCAGTTTCTACTGTAGAGTGTGTTGTACTTTGGCACAAAATTTTAAATTAAAGAAGACCCCAGCTGTACATTTTTCTTTCATATATCTTATTCCTAGTGAGAAAGTACCCTTTTGTACATAGTACACCATTTTATTAATGTCCAAAGCAACAAAGAGCACATTTATGCCATTTTTAGGTGTGAATCTAAAAATCTATCCTCCCAAATCTCAGTTTTACTGGAACCACCTTCCTGTCAAATCTCACAACCCTGCCACAGCAATGCATACATGTCTGCCTACTTTTATTTGCAAGGTCTTCTTTACTTTTTTACCTTTTTAAGGAAGAATCATAGAAACCCCCAAATACGCATTATAAAGGTCAAAAAAGTTAACATGCAAAAAAAAAAAAGTTAACACGCAGTCATTTACTTGTTCTGGAAATAAAACATGTCAAGGACAATAACATTTCATCCACACATCCAGGTATCAACTCCCTCATCTCCGCTACTGTCCCAAATTTAGTGAGTGTCCCTCCAATTTATATTCCTGACTTTTTAATTATATATACACACACATAAAGATATATTCAGAAACATATAGTTACATAGTTTCTGAACTATATTCAGAAAATATAGTTCTGTTCTTTGTGTTTTAAAATTATCTACAAATGATATTGCCCTAGAAAACAACTTTCTTTTTTAATTCACCATATCTTCAAAATCTATCTTTATTCACATAATCCGCACATGATTGAATTTTAAAATTCAATCTATCTTTCAACATGTGAAATAAATTAACTTGTAGTTAATGTGATTACCAGATGTATTTGTATTAATTTTTGCAATTGTATATATGCTTTTCACCTACTGTGCTTTTTTGAGATACACCTTGTATTTATTACATTTGTTTAAGGAATTCATTAAAAGTGCATCCTTATGTATATTTTCATTTCATCCTTGAAGCAACCATTCTAGGAATGTTTTTATCATTGTACTGAGACCCAAACTCATGTGTGATCCTGGTCAAGTTTTCCCCTCCCTACTTCATTTCTTCATCCAGTTGGTCTAGTTACATAGTCAGGAGTTTATTTCCCCATCTTTATTAACGACATTAACCATAGTAGTAATGACAGCTGTCACTTAGTGTGATACCATTCTAATTTAGAAAGCATTTTTGAAAAAATAATCAGTTCTTAGTAAATACCAAGTTCTGAACCAATTGCAAAATAAATCCCCAAGTTAGAAAAGATCATCTTCCCAGCTGCACTCAGAATATGCTGTGACAGCCTGCTCCAATGAGGCTACTCACTGGCTCCTTCTCAGTCTAGATGGGAAATAAAAGCAAGTATCTGATTACATTGAGAATTTCTGGTTGCTGAAATTGTGAATATGCTCAGGCAGAGGATGGAAACACTGTAATAAAGATATCTAAACTCTCAGTTCGTGGTGCTGTCTCCATTTCCTCCTGTTTCTGTGATGAGGTCTTAAATCACTTTCATGTTCTGACCACCGTCAGGGTTCAGCAATGGATATCACACTCTGACCAACTCATTGACACTCTAAAGAAATCACCAAGTAGAAATCAAATCATAGCCAACCTTCCTATTTGTGTTTGCTTATGATCCAGAACATTCTGGGGAAACTAACCTATTTCTTGTTCAGTTGTGATATGTCCTAAGGGAAGAACTTCCTAAGAGATGATGTAGCAGGATCATTTTATAGACTACTATCTCTTAAACATGTGGACATTTGTAGAGCTTGAAAAAAGAAATGCACAAGCTTAAAATACCAACTTATGCTCATTGTTGGAAGATATTCTAAGAATGACTGGTGAATTGTTATTTTCTAACATAAACACTCAGTACCAAACAATCATCTCCTAGCACTTTGATATATTATATTTTCATTTTCATTTAGTACAATGTATGCTAAAATATTTTTTTTCCTTGAGACTTCCTCTCCCATCCATGGATTATTTTGAAGTGTCTTGTTTAGTTTCCAAGTATTTGAATAGTTTCTTATTTTCCTGTTATTGATTTTATAGCCTGATCCCTTTGTGGTCAGATAATATATTTTGTAAGGGTTCAATTCTTTAGTATCTGTTGAGGTTTGTTTTATGGTCGACGATGTGGTCTGTCTTGGCAAATGTTTTATGAACACTTTAAAAGAATATGTATTCTGCTATTAGGTCAAGTATACTATAAATGTTGATTACATTGTGTTCATTAATGATATTGCTCAGTTGTTCTATTTCCTTTTTGATTTTCTGCCTAGTTCTCATAGTTGTTGAGAGAGATATGTTGAAGCTTCCTATTATAATGGTTGAATTACTTATTTTTCCTTTCAGTTCTCTCAGTTTTTGTTTCATGTATTTCGTGGTTCTGATTTTTAATGCTTGAACATTTAGAATTGCTGTGTCTTCTTGGTGATAGGCGTTTTCATCATTACATAATGTTCTCCTCTGTATCTTGTAAATTTCTTTACTCTGACATATACTTTATCTGAGTTATAAGAATGACTCCTACTTTTTTTAAAACTAAAGTTTACATGGGGGGCCTCCCTCGTGGCACAGGCAGTTGAGCACCCCACTGTGAAGCATCGGTAGCCTCTGCAGCACAGGTTCAATCCTGGCCGGCCGGCGGGTGAGGGTCCCACATGGCTCAACAGACCTCTCCTGTCTTGCCCGCTGCTCCCCTCAGCAGTGTATTTCATCACTCTGCCTGTTCTGTTCCCCGCTCTATCTCTGGTGAATCCTTTCACCCTCCTGCACATCAGGCCTGCACCCCGGCTCTTGTATAATAAAATAAATCTTTAAAAAAATTAAAAAATTAAAGTTTACATGGTTCTTCTTTTCACTTACTTTTATTTTCAAGCTACCTATATTGTATTTGAAGATTATTCCTTTTTTTAGACAGCATAGAGTTGGAACATGTTTCTTTTCTTTTTCTTTTAAATCTATTCTGCCAACCTCTGTCTTTTAACCATTATATTTATATCATTTAAATTTGATGTAATTATTGATATGTTAAGGATTAAGCTTGACCTTTTTTCTTGGCATGTTTGTATGTTACTTGAACACTTTTAGAATTTAATTTTGATTTCTCTATAGTATTTTTGAGTATGATTTTGTATAGAATTTTAGTATTTTCTCAACTATTATATTACACATGTGTAATTTATCACAGTCTATTCATGAAGAAGTTATACCAATTTAAGTGAAGTGTGGAATTTTACTCCTTTTAAGTCCTTTTACTGTCCCCAATGATACTAGGATTGATTTAAATATTTCCTCTACATATATTGAAAACCAAAACAGAATAAGCTATAATTCTGCTCAAAATCAACCATAATTTAGAAAACTCAAAAGGGTGCGCCTCCTCTGGTGGCGCAGCGGTTGAGCGCTGGGCTTCAAAGCTGCCCTCAACCTTTGCAGCACTAGTCGGATCCCCAGCCGCAGGCAAGGGTCCCACATGGCACGACAGACCTCTCCCACTGCTCCCCTCAGCAGTGTATTTCGTCAGTCTGCCTGTTCTGTTTCCTGCTCTGACTCTGGTGAATTTTCTCTCTCCCACGCTTGACTGTCCCCAGTGCTTATATAAATAAATAAATAAATCTTTAAAAAAAATTAAAAAAAAAACTCAAGAGGGAAATGAAAATCTATCTAACAATATTTTTGCTATCTTCTTTCATCCTTCCTAATGTTTCCACGGTTGCATCTTTTATCATTTATTTGTTTATTTTGGTTTCTCAAGCTTCCACCAGCCATTCCTTTAGAACAGGTCTACTAGCGAACTTAGTTTTCCTTCATCTGAGAATGTTGATTTTCCCCTTTACTCTTGAAAGACATTCATTCGGGATATAGAATTCTGGGTTGAGAATTCTTTTAGCACTTGAAAAATCTTGTGATACTTTCTTCTGACTTCCATGGTTTCTCATGAAAAATCTGTTTTCATTCAAATTGTTTCTCCTTTGGTAACATGCTATTTCTCTTTTGCTGCTTTGAATATATTTTAATTTTTGTTTTAAAAAATTTGATTATGTTGTGTGTTGGCTTAAAATTCCTTGGAATTTTATTGTTTGGAGTTCATTCAGCTTCTTGATTCTTTTTGGGGAAAAAATATATATTACATCATTGTTCATTTTTGTAGTGTTTCCTTTCTCCTCTCAGGTGTAGTCCCCATAGAATTCCCACCACCGGTTTACCCATGCACCATTACCATAGTCTCTTGTGCGCTTCCCTCCCCTGTTTTGATTCCTGTCCCTTCCCCTCCCCTGCAGAATGTCTCTGATTTATAGTTCTGTTAATTTTGTATGTTTGTTGATTTTCTGATCTCTTATTTGGTTCCCCCATATTCCTCCTATAAGTGAAACCATTTGATATTTTTCTTTTTCTATAATGATAAATTTGGAAAATTTTAGTCATTATTTCTTTGAATGTCTTTTCAGCTCTACTCTCTTCTCTTCTTTCTGAGACTCTCATGACACAATTATTGGATTTTTTGTTTTACTACCACAAATCCCTGAGGCTCTTTTTATTTTGTTTTTTCAAAATGAAAATTTTTCTCTATTATTGAAACTGGGTTTTCTTTTATTTCCAAGTTTACTGATTCCTTTTTCTATCCTCTCTATTCTTCTGTTAAACCCATCCCTAGAGGTTTTCATTTCAGTTATCATACTTTTAAGTATTAAAATTTCCATTTGTTTCTTCATTTCTTTGTATTTCTTCTATTTATTTGCTGAGACTTTATACTTTTTAATTTGTTGAAAACTTGTTTGTAAATGCCAGTTGAAATATTTTTATGATGGCTGCTATAAAATCTTTGTTAGAGATCATTTCCACATCTGTGTCACTTCATTGTTGGCTTTTATTGTTTTCTCTTTCAAGTTGAGATTTTTCTGGCACATGGTATGATGAGAGATTTTCAATTATACTCTGGATTTTTTTTTGTATTTTGTTATAATATTTTGAAACTTATTTAAATCTTATTTAAGTCTTCTGTTACAGCAAACTTATGTGTGAATGTGTGCATAAAAGTCTGTGTGCATGTGTGCGTGGTGCTATTGTCATGTAGTTTTTCTTTATACAAGTACCATATTAATATTTTTGTCTTTGAAACTCAATTTTCTTTTAAAGATATTGAAAGTGAAAAAACTGTCTATTATAGTTAACATTATTTTATCATCACTATTTTATTATTTCCCTCGCTCTCCTTTTCTCTGTGTACATCCAAATTTCCATCTACCCCATTCTTTTTCTTAAAAAATCTTTCTTCAATATTTGCTAGCAGCGAATATTAAGGGTTTTTTGTTGTTGTTTAAAATGTATTTGTTCTTCCTTCATTTCTGAAAGATTTTTTCATTGAATATAGAATTCAGGGTTGATGCTCAATACTTGAGAGATGTTTCTTGATTTTCTTTAGTCTTGACTAATTTCTGATGAGAAATAGATGGTAATTCTCATCTTTTTGCCTATGTGTAAGTTTTCTTGATTTTCTGGTTTACTTAATATTCTCTCTCTCTCTCTCTCTCTCTCTCTCTCTCTCTGTGTGTGTGTGTGTGTGTGTTTTTTCTGCAGTTTGGTTGTGATGTACCTAGGTGTAGTTTTCTTTTTATTTATCCTGCTTCAGTTTCCCAGAGCTTCTTGAATCAGTAGTTTGTTGACTCTCATTAATTAGCAAAATCTCTCAGTCATTGCCTCTTAAATATTTCCTCTGTTCATTCATTCTGTCAACTCCAATTACATTTTTGATATTGTCCTGCAACCTGTAAGTGTTTGCTTTATTATGTTTTCTATTTGCTATCTGTGTTTTACTTTAATTTATATTTACCAGTTTTCACTGATTTTTTTTTTTATTCTGTTGTGTTCTGTTTGCTGATGAGTCCATTGAAGGAGTTCCTGGCCTCTACTTCATATATTTTATTACTTGCATTTCCACTGTAGTCTTTCTGTTGTTTAAATCTCTTTACCCAAATTTCTCATCTGTTCATATATGTATTGTACTAGATTCTTTAACATATTTAATATTTTTATGAATTTATTTAGTTAAATGTCTTTAAATTTATTTATATGAATATTTATCATTTCTTTGATAGTTCCAATGTCTGTGTCAAGTTCTATTGTAAATTATTATCATTGCTAGAACTTAAGTTGATACTGTAGCTGTTGGCCATCATTATCAAGAAAGAAAGAAAAAAAAAATGCGATGATTGAATGGGGAAGATAACTATTGTTATTTCCAGAAACTATGGTCATCGAAAATTCAACTTAAGCCAACATGAACAATAGGGGAATTCAGCAAATTCAGTTTAACTGAAGTTCACTTAAATTTCAAAAATCAATAATTTTTTTCAAACTGATCAACTAGAAAATATTGGAAAGGAAATAAGCTGACAATCACAACTGTAAAGAATTAAGAATAAACAAATCACAAATAAAGGTTATTTGAAAAATGCTAAAATTTAATTAAACTTTATAAAGTAGAATCTGAATAAATATAAAATTAAACATGTTCTTGGATTGAATGACTGATTTTTTGAGGATATTAAGTCTTTCAACTTTGTTCTATAATTTCAAATCAACTTCAATTAAATGACAGATAAATATTTTTATGGTACTTGGTAAACTAATTAGAAAATGTACTTGAGATAATCTAACTGTTAATGGTTAATTTCAAACTCAACTTTGAAAAAGAGGAGCATAGAGTGGACCTAGCTCTAAAAGGTATTAAGATATGCTTCAAGGATACAGTAATAAAATAGTATGGCACTACTTAAGGACAAAGAAATAGACCAATGTAATGGTATAGTCAGATACACACCCATATATATTTGGGAACTTACTTTATATAAATGAAAAAGTCAGTCAGTGGAGAAAGGACAATTTATCAGATGACTTTAGTGAGCAAAACATTTCTTTAAGAGAAAAAGAAGCCTGCTTTATTGCATCTACTGATTTACATGGTATAAGCATCTCCACTATAGCCAATTTCTATTTAACAAGAATTTAATAATCAGCTTGAAATTTTTTTAAATATTTAATAATCAGGTCTTGTCACCTGGCATAAACCAACTATCACATCACTGGATGGCTTAATTTAGGAGAAAATAGAACTGGATTCTCATCCAAAATCATTTATAAAAGTGTATTACAAGTTGATAAGAAACCTTAAAAATCTGTAAAATAATCAAAGAATGCAGAAGAATACTTTATTGATCTTTGCATGGAGAAGGTCTTATTAAACATAACCTTAAAAAGAAAAGCAAAAGCTACCTTAAAGCACTAACAATGATGAATATGATTACATTAAAGTTACATATTTATGTTCAATGAGGGACCATTGCAAAGTAGGCAGGTATGACAGAATAAGAGGAGATGTTTGAAATGGAAAATTAAAAAGAGACTACTATCTATGCCAGCTTGAACCTAGCAGAGATAAATAAAAGATTGGATCCAATATACAAGTAAACAAACAATGTATGTATGAAAATAAAACAAAAGATTGACAAACATAAAAAGAGCTATTAAAAATCATTAGCGATTAGGAAAACATGAATCACAATGACCATCAGCCATCACATTTTACTTAAATGAGAAACAAATTAAAAAGTGGGATAATGCCAACTATTTGTGGAAATGTGGGGTCGTATAACCCTCATTTAAAATACCTAGCAGGGTATTTGACAGATGGTAGGTGCTGGAAATGATAGTTCAATTTTATTCTAAAATTATTTTTTAAATATGCAGGAAAGAGTAGCTAGCATGTTTGTGACCCTGTGCAGTGAGTGTTGGAAAGAAGAAAGAGTATGCAGAGGCCTGGAGACCAGACCTTATGGTAGATGACCTGGGGGTGCTACAGTTATATAGGATTTTGCATGGAGGGTGTTTACACCATGATTCAGCTGGCAGAGGCTGGAGTTTGTCCCAACATTTGAACATTTAGCAGTGGAGCAAAGTATGAACTGGTTTGGAAGAGTTCATGGGTTGAAACTTGCTGATCAGAATTTCTAGTCCTGCCATTAGAAAAAAAAAAATAACACCCACCCCATGGACAGCAAGTGATGAGATGAGTGCAAAATTGGTTTCTGATTATTGTGCTTCAGACAAAATAGATTAAATGAATGCTAGCTTATTTGGATATGTAAAGACAATAATGATTACAAATGGACACGTCCCTGGTGATTAAAGAGGAACAAATCTAAAAATAAGTAATTACTAGAAAAGAGCTTCCATGAACATGGAGTGTGAGTCAGGCAAGGTGGATCTGTGTATTTCACCAACAACCTTGTCCATAGGCAGGCGCGTGTGTGTGTGTGTGTGTGTGTGTGTTTGTGTGTGTGTGATGGAGACACTGTCCAAGCAGCATGGGTGCATCTGAGTTTTTACTTAGTGTCCTTCCTGACAACTACCTGTTCTTCAGTTATCAAGTTCTCCTGGGTTCTGGTTGCCTTTGTATCCTCCTTTCCTGTTCTTCCCCTTGTCCTCATCCAGATCACACATATTTTAAAAACTGTCCTGGAAAATGAAAGTGTTTCCAAGTGATTTTACATATATTTGATCTCTTCTAACTGAGATTACATTTGTCAGATTCTAGAATTTGGGAGGCTTTTCAGAATAAAGGGTGTTGTTTCTTCCATGTAGCTTTGCTCTTTTGAGAGATCTTTGTTCTTTCATTCTCTCAAAAGTTCATATATGCATTCAAGTTACACATGGTATCTATTCATGCAACTCTGCATGAGGGAGGCTGACACTAATCTCTCACGTCACAGATGAGGAATTCAGCTAGGTTCCCCTCACCTAGCAAAGTGGGGGACTTAAACTTGAGCACACATTTATTGCCTTCTAGTCATTAATTGTTTCCAAATTGATGGACACATGCTTTTTCACACAAGGCCATCAAACAAGGTATATTTGTTCATTTCCACTCTAGA
Source organism: Talpa occidentalis (assembly GCF_014898055.3). Taxonomy (NCBI): domain Eukaryota; kingdom Metazoa; phylum Chordata; class Mammalia; order Eulipotyphla; family Talpidae; genus Talpa; species Talpa occidentalis. The sequence goes on along the minus strand of NW_023601322.1, from coordinate 50,241,164 downwards.
AAAATGGCCCCAATTATCATGCAGTGACAAGAAATTCGTTGAAATATTATTTTCCAGGAAGTCTTTATGATGAGCAGCAAGAGATTTAGCAAGATCATTTCTATTAGGATCTATTATAAAATATTTGTGGGAAATGATTGAACACAAAGATCTGCAAGTATCATCTGCTTAATTATGCTACAGCTTCCCATTTCAAATTTCTATCCTCTGTATGAATTCAGAGTTTCTTCAGCTCAATAGGAAATGATCCTTGTTGGATAAAGCACATGAAATTGTTGCCAAATGAAGCAGTTTTTGATGAGGTCACAGTTGGTCTGCTCCTTATGGAATCTCTACTACTGCATTTAGATAGAATTACCATGGCATCATCCACAGGGCATCCACAATTTGTGGTCTACAATGTGACCAGGTGCCACAAACCATGGCACATTATTCATCCACTGATACGGAGGCACACGTTTTAAAATTATTGTTCATTATCAAATCCCCATAGAATAGTTCTAGTGTGTGGATGCTTCTGGTGTTTGGGTTATTGGGCACATGGTCTTGTATTCTATTTTCTTCGGGACACTTGGATGTCACTTTGTAAAAATGACCCTTGTAACTACTTTTGACTCCCTGGCGATTGGTATGTTCATTAGACCACCAATGACCTAGCCTTTTGAGCATTCTTGGTCTTCTTGATGGTACTGGGTGAGCTGCTGTCTATGTTTATACTATGGGGTTGTGCTCCTTGGGAAATTCCCTTGCAGGATCTCATTGTACTGTGTGCTCATGAAACACCATTATTCCATTGCTATCATCTACTACTTTCCTGCTTACCTCAAGGGTGCTATGACTTTGGATTTGTTATCAGAGATTTCTATAGGTAAATATTAAGACAAATGTGGACTCTGCTGTATTAGTCTTAATTGGTTAGTGTTTTAAACAATAAGGTTTTTTTATTTGGGTTTCAAAACAGATCTGTTTAGTTAGTCAGTGCTTGGGGTAAATGTACTCATTAGTAAGCACATATTTACATTAATTTCAGTGAAAACACATTTGTTTGCACAAATATGGACCAGACTAAGAAAATGTTTACAACATCCCACTTGCCAACTCAGAAAGAACTTACTCTACAGATAAACTGATGAATTAATCTCTCCCTCCCTGGAGTGTCCTCAAGCAAGAGTCACAGCTTTTCATGGTTGACTTTTCAACATTAAATTCATCCCTTCCAAGGAACCCTGGCAGTCATCTTGGGTAATGTATCCAGCATCTCAGACAAGTGCTCCTCCAGCATCTCCAACTGCTCCTTCTGAACAAGTTCAAAAACACGATTCCTCTCACTTTATAGAATAATCATTTTTCTAAACAACATTGTTAGGATGTTCTTTTTATACTGATGCAAAGTTTGGATCCTTATAACCTCTTCCTATCTGTTCTAATTCTATCCTTTAGAGCCAAACAAAACAAAGCTTTTCCCTCCTCTAAACAATAGTACTTCAAACGTTTGAAAGACGATCTATCATCTACCGTTTGCTTTTTTGCCTCCAATAAACATCTAGTTCTTTAGACATTACATTTAAGAAATGATTTCTGGTTCCTTTACCATCCCAGGTGCCATGGCCTGCTTGGGTGGGCCTGGTACAGAAGTGAGGCCACCCCCCACTTTGCAATCTCCTTCACATTCCTATCCTGTATTCGGATTTCCTCTGATTAATTGTAAGCACCCAGCGATCAAATAAAGTCATAAAGCAATTGTTCCTGAATATTATTATTATTATTAAGTTCTAAAATGTATCTGATCTTCTGATTATGTTAATTCATAGTTGGGGTAGAGACTTGTACTCCGAAGTCATGTATCATGGACAAGACTAGAGAGCATATAGGGCGTTGATACTGATAGGCTACACCACAAGCCGAGGAGTGTAGTAGGCTGTACTATCTAGGTGTGTGTAATTATACTCCTTGAAGTTTGAACAAGATGAATTATCTAATGATGGATTTCTCAGAATGTAACACCATCATTAAGGGACACAGGATTCTTCTGCAGTTGCTCTTACTTCCCCCATTCTGGCACAGATGGCTGAAGTTTCCTGGGGGGGGGCGCACTCTGAGATGGGGAGTTGGGGGGTAGGCTTGGCCAGAAAGTTCTATCTTTTTAGAAGGGTGAAGGGTGAGAAAAATTCACAAAAGAATTCCAGGTGACTTTGATATGAACATGGCCTTTCCAAGATTATGAGCCCCTACCCCAAGGACTGTTCTGTCCTGTGAGGACAGACCCTTGATATGTTCCTCCTGGGCTCCACACAGGAATTCCAACTCAGTGGTCTAAGAGAACCTGTTCATATTCACTGCTCAACTTTCTCAGAATCCTGAGAAAAAAAATGTCAGGGTTTTGAAATTCATTCTATACTCTGATGTCCATGCACAAACTGTTTATTAGGAATGTTGCATCCATGGGGACACCCAGCACCCAACTGCTTTGTTCCCACTCAGCATGGCCTGTGTGTGTTCCCTCTCAGGAACCCCTGCCAATCTCTCCCTGGATGTTTTGGGGGGTGCAAATGATGTCCAGACCCAGGAGCAGAAGGGATTATAGTCGGAGATCATTTTGAAGTTTAATGTCTTGGAACATTTTTATTTCAAATTTGTTATTTTAAGCACACAGTGTGAGTTAATGGCTCTTTTGGGGAGTTCAGTTTGTGGTTGAGGTCCGAGCACTAAGGAATGCATGTTTAATTTTTTTCATCCTATAACCAGTGTTTCATCTTAGACTAAATAGATGCACATTTTAAAAATCCCACAGAATTGCTGAGAGAAACATTGCTGTTTATATAAATGTTTGCATGTTTAAGAGAATTTAACTAAAGGAAACAATCAGGGTTGGTTCCAAAGGCTTTGTGAAACTTCACTAAATCCTTAATTCTCCATCAAAATCAACTGTCCTCTCATATATGTCCTGAAGCTCTGATCTTTTTGACAACAAGACCATGTCTTAGGCATTTGGACCCAGGACCTAGTACAGCGAATATTCATTCATTGGGCTGAGGCTGAATTTCCGCTGAGTTTGGATGGATCAGTGGAATTTTTATCCTCTGCAAAGAAGCATTGAAGGGAACTGGATGGAGAAGCAGAGAGAGCAATTACAGCATGTTACAGACCTTTGAGAATGGAAAGGCTCTTTCTACCCCAGGAAGAATGGGCCACCACTTTAGTTTCCACACTGTCTCTACTAAGGCAAGGCTACAGCTTCACCAAATAATGTCTCTGAACACAGAAAGACAGATAACTGTTGGTCATGTAGGAAAGAATTACATAAAAATTTCTGTTTTGTTGGTTGTGCTTAGTGGACTGTGTTTCCAGTAAACAAATCCACACTTTATTCACTTCCGCATAAAGCATAAATAGCATAAAACATTCCAATCACGTTAGAGACACAGTAACAGTGCACCGAATTAAAAAAAAAAAAAAGCAAGTGACTGAATGCTCAGAATGGAATAGAAATACACAAAAATAGTTCCAGGGAACCCCTCAGCCACATGAGTTAAAAAAAAAATTAACAATATGCACATGATTTCCCTGTCAGGTGCACAAAACTCCTAGAACAAATTATTTCTGTTCCCACTCATGGACATGAATATTCACAAAGTGGCAATATTACCCAAATAGATGTAAAACATATACATAAAATGAGACATTACATATAAACAAATTTCAGTCCGAACACAGGTTCTCAAAGCAGAAAATATCCACAGAAAGATATCGTTTTTAAAAGAATCAGAAATTGAATGACTGGAGCTTTTCCTAAGTTTCAGTGCATTCTATGACAATTGGAGGGCAAATGTATTTTTTGGCAGAATTCTAAAGTGGGAATAGGTGGGGGAAGAGGGTCACTCCCAGGCCCACCAGCTGGCAAGGGAGTACGAGCCATTTAATAGCGGCAAGCAGAGCACTGGGTTTTAATAGTTGTGTGGTCAGAGTTCCCTGAGTAAATAGCTTCCATTTCCACTCTTGTTGCCAGCTGGCCAAGGGGAGACCACCTAAGTTGTTCCCCAAAGGAAATGGGAAGGCAGGTTCTCTTCTCCCACAATTCTTCTACCAACTACTACCTCTTGCCGCCTGAAATCCACCAATTAGAGTAACGGCCCTTTAACGCAAAATTTGTTCCCATTTAAAATTTACTACTCAATAAGGGGGGTACTTTAATTTTTCTGTTACTCTGTTCAAGCCCATTTCTGCTGAGGAGTAGGTATTAAAACCTGTTATCAAAATAACTATTAATTGGGGGAGGGGATGAGAGCAGGAATGTTCTGGTTAGGGAGCCCCCAATTGTGCTGGGTTGATTGTATTAGTGGCTCTATTCTTCACCGCTCTCTCTATCAGCACCTGACTTTGCAGCTTCTCTCATCAAGAGTATATTTGCCAGTCCCTGAATTCTGGCTTTTTGATTTGCTTTGGTCAATAGGACAGATTAAATGCTTGAAAAAGAACTGGGGAGACCAGGCTTGATTATTCTTGCATTTTTGCAATGCTCATGAGAACATGCTTTGTTAGACTGCTAAAGGCTGAAAGAAAGATCAAAGCCACACAGCACCAGCCGACCCAGCTGAGACCACACCATGGCCACAGAGGGTCAGCCCACTCCAGACACATGAGGAACTCACCAGATCAGCTGAGCGTTCAGATTCGTGATCTAAATAAATGTTTATTGCTATGTACCGCTGATGTTTTGGGGTTTTCATTGTGTGTCATTACTGTGGTACTAGATAACTGGTAGATTGGAGAGAAAAAAAAGAATACAGAATGGAGAAGATGAGAGATAATTAGGACTAAGTTTGCCTGCCTCACTATTATGAATTCATGAGCTTCCGTGTTCCAGAAAAGAAAAGAACCTACAAGCATGTTTGTAATACCACAGTCCACCTGTTCTTCACAGCCAGGGGAGACTGCACGTCTTCCCACAAATACGGACATGTGACATCTGTGTCATTTTTGAAGGGAGTGGGAGCGAGCAAGGAGGGAGAAAGTTTCATTCTGTGGCTATTACGTGCCAGTAACTATGCTGTTGTTTACATGTTATGTCATCTGATCCTGCTAGGGCTCTGAGTTGGGAATCATTTTCTTCATTCTACGCATGAGAGAATGGAGACCTAAAGAGATTACATGACCTAACTATTTAAGGAGGAGCTGAATAAACTTTCCCGTTAAGGAGCAAATACATTAGGTTGTGCAGGCGAGGGCTATCTCTGTCAACTCAAGTGTGCTATTAAAATGTGGAAGTAGTTACAGATAGATGCAAAAGAATAAGGGTGCATAACACACATATGTATTTATGAACAGAAAAGTGAATTTCATATGTTTTTTCACATGTCACAAAATATTCTTTTGACTTTTTTCTCAACTCATCTTAAAAAGGTAAAAATCGTTCTCATCTCACAGCTGTATGAAAAAATAGGCAGAAGGTCAGAGCTTGCCAACCCTTAATGTAAATGGCAGGGCCAAGATTGAAACCCACAAAATTTTGCAACTGACTGGGAGGCCAAAATAATCTTTGTGGGGTTTGAATGTTTCTTAGATCCTATTACTTTCATTACTGCCACTTAATATTCTCCTATATGAGAACAAACATTACAAAAGTGCCTCTCACTCTTAGAATAGCGTTATACAATTTCTTTTGGAATCAATTTAGATTCTCTAAGTGTGTATATGCATGTGCACATGTCTGTGTGTGTTCATGTGGGTGCACATGTGCCCATGCCTGTGTGAACATGTGCTGATAATGGGGCATCTGGAAAGCTAGCATACTCTGCTATGTACACGGTACTGTGATTACCTTCACATTGTAGATTCAAAAGCTGAGACTTAGAAACGTTAAGCAACTTGTTCAAACTTATTTTCCTCCTAAGGAAAGATAAATTTCAAAAGCCAGTTTTCCTTGTTCCAGAACCAACTTCTTAACCACACACCAGTACACTTCTTTCTCCTGGGAAATTTCAATTCCTTTTGGCCATAACTGTCCAATGAGGCCCTTGCCTGACACCAGTTCTTTCTGAATCATGTTCTGCCTTGGGCTGTCCCACAGAACAAAACAGGAAAAAAAATAGTCATGACAAGATAAAAGGACCAGCATGGGATCTTTAAAGTCATGAGTGGAAAGCAAACTGCTAGAAGACAGTTCTCCTTGTGAGTCTGTGTGCTGTTTATGAAGTTTGGAGACTTGGTGGGGTCTAAGGACGTTCCATGACAATTTGATTACTGTAAGAGAGGTTGAGCCAATGCAATTGTTTCACAAGCTGTCATGCCCCATAGCTGGAGCTCCACCCCAGAGACAAGCCAGGTGCCCTTTCTGACCCCGAATGACATGTGCATAGTCTTCTCTTCCCAAAGAAAGCACCAGCTTCTCCTACACTTGGTGTCCACAGTTCCTCCAGGTCATTTTTGCTCTTCCTTTCCTTGTGCTACCAGAGCCAGAAAAGTGGATTTGGGTGTAATCATAAGCCCTTTGCCTGTTACTTCACAATAGCAATACATAAAGCACACACCAGGTAATTTAGTTCTAGGTTCTTCTTTCCCATGTGTGACACTGTTGAACGGGACGTCTACATGTTCTAGTCTCTATTTCCCCACATACCCATTTGTTAGCCTTACGAATTTGGACAAGACATTCCAATTTCTGAGACTTGTTTTCTTTCTCTTAGGATGAGTGGTTGCAATCATATTTATAAAGGCATCTTAAAAACTCTAAAAGCCCATATGAATGAAGTTAAGCAAAAATTATATTAAACCCACAGAGTCCATAGCTCAAATTGCAATAGTACACACCAGCCATGAGGCTATTAGACTGAATCTGATCAGAGTGAAGTCACGAAACCCTCTGGGCTGGTCATTCAGTTGCAGGGCAAGGCACCCTCTCCCCGCCCCCAGCTATGGTTCCCGTGACCTGCTAGAGGTGCTCTACTGCCAGCATTGCTTCCATTCTCCAAATACTTTCAATGCTGATACATGCAATTTTTTACAAACCTATAGCTGATCACCTCTTTCCAATCAGATTCTACAGCATTACTAACTCTTCCTAGCCTATTAGAGATAAAAATGTGGAGTTATATAGTGTAACATGCAACCAACATAAGAGGTTTAGCAGGTTATACATTTTTGCTCGTTGTCTTTCAAGAGAGTTTGATTAATCATAAGATATATGATTTTATCTCAACAAATAAAGAAATAGTGATGGTGCATGGGTGAATTGGTGAAGGAAATTCTATGGGGACTACATCTGAGAGAGGTGGGGAAAGGAAACATTATTTAAAAATGAACAATATAAAAAAATAAAAATGAACAATAATGTAAAATATATATAATAAAAAGGAAAAATAGGAAAAAGTAAAGTAAAAAAATGAAATAATGTGAAGCATATTTATCTTTCCTTTTGGGTCCGCTATTCTCTTCAGGCTCTGGCAGGTACACTGTTTACCTGTGCGTTTTTCAGGCTACACACCCTGTGCAGCACAGTGCCAGTGATACAAAAAAGAAATAGTTCAGATCCCCCAGAATACCATTGTTCTACTGAGTGGACCTGAGTGGATATTATTAACATGCTGGTCAAGTTGTCAATGTTGGACAAGCAGATGGGGCCAGATAATAAGAACTCTTACCCTCCAAGATGATGTTAAAGGTCATGAAGGCTTACTGAGGTACTTAATGTACTAGGTTTATATGGATTTGCTGGCATCGTAGGAAGATTCCTTGGATGGAAGAATATATTAACTATGGTTTGTGTCAGAAAGGTGAGTTAGAAAGTGATTTGAAAAGCCCAGCAGAGGGAAAATGACTGTTTAAACCAAGAAAGTGAAGCTGGAGAAGAAGTGAGTTTGATGGTTTCTGAGGGAAAAACAACTGAAGGCATCAAATGTAGAACAAAGGAGTGTGAGAAGCCCCAAGTGTCTGCATTAGATAGATGGAGGAATGTAGCAATATTATCTACAAGAAGGAAAATAATTGGGAAAGCAGTCTGTGAAAGAATAAGATGAGTTCAGTTTTTGACATGTTGGTTTGAAGTGCTTTGGAGACATCCAAGAAGAGGTGTCCATTACTGACTCTTCCTAACCTGAAAATGAAAGCATGAGAGGCCACTGGGTCCAGTCCAGAAGGGAGTGCCCAGCTCTCAAATCACAGCAGGAGCCACGGAGTCGAGTGAAATCACCTGGGAAGATTGGATGTTATAAGAAAATAAGACTTGCAGGTGGAGTCATAACAAATTCCAGCACCTATGAAATGAGTGCAGGAAGGGGAGTCCACAGAGTAAGATGTGGAGCCGAAAGCACAGTAGGAGCAGGAACCTGAGCAGGACTGGGTCCATGAACATCAGGGGCAGCCAGAATGTCAAGTGGAGAAGTCCAGAAGTGTCAAATGTTGCAACAATTATGTAGAAGACCAAACAAAAAGTGTCTGTCTTTTATAATTCACTATCTAGAAGGTAATTAAAATTTGGTGAGAGTAGTTTCACTTGAGAATAAATGATCTCGAAGTTCTCATTCACTCTGAGAACCTGAGTCTGTGGTGGGTGAGTGTCATTCAGTCTTTGAAAGAACTTTCAGTTTGAGGTTTCAATTTTATATCTATATCTACATCTAACATTTATATTTTATACATATATATATTTACATTATATATTTACATTATATATATTTACATTATATATATATATTTGTTTCATAGAATTATATATATTTCTCAATCTCTAATAAGCATCTTCCTGTTCTAACCAAGTTATGTTCCAGTTGAATATTACTGAGAATTTCTTTTTTACTTTCTGCCAAATTGAAGAATGGTTAAAACTGATGTAATGCATGTGAAACTAGGGTTAATCACATCTAGGAACCAGACTCAGTGCTAAATGACTGCTAGTGTGTGTTGAGATCTTGATGTCAATTTTGATTTTCCATTCAGGGAAATAGCAATGAGCTTGATTTGCTCTTTAACTGTGGTGTCCAGTGTCCATGCCCTCAAGCAAATCCAATAGTTTTCCCAGTGCTAGATTAAGTGACCCCATATCTGACATGTCCTGGTATTTGGGGGTGGGAAGGCCGGAAATAATAAGCACTGATTTCATTTGTTTCTACAAGTTACAGAAAATGTGCCCTACCTTGGCATCTTATGTCAAAAGGTTTGGGTCCAGCTGTGACATGAGCAACAACAGCCCCTGTTCAACTCCTGTTGGCAATCAGTGCAATGTGTAGAGTGAACAAAATCCCTGAAATGCTTACCTGCCATGCTGAAGAATCTTAATAAGTCAAAAATTAAAAGCTATACATGTCCCTTCTTTAAATCACAGCGCAAAATGGTCTTTGAGGAATGAGTGGAAATGGGCTGCTGGAATTACACATGCACAGCCTGCAGAAAAAGGGCTGTTGATTAACTTTTCAAGCACCACGAAGACTTGTCTCATGAGCTGGGACAAGTCATGGGTTTATGATGATATTTCTACCCCAAATTCTTCACTTACTGCAGGAATCTTTACCGCTGTCTAAATTTCTTCTCAAGTTACTTCACTTTCTATTGTTTCAGAAAAGAAGCAGATTTATCAATTCAAAGATCATTTAAAGTGCATTCATTTATTTTTCAGATGTGCCTGTATTTTTGCCTCAAAGGCCTTCACAGACACACACTCATGGCTGCAGCCATCTGAAATCCAAAATGTCATCGATAGTGATATTATGCCATAAATGTTTAAGGACCAATTTTTAACAAGAATTAAAACATCTCATGACTTTCCTTGAAACATTTTTTTTTTAGCACCAGAAGAGTTGGCTTCAAAAGTCAGTCATATAACATTCATTCTTAAAATTTGAGGTCCCAAAATTTTTTCAAAAAGTGGCCAAAACTCAGTTCCCTGAGCCTTGAGCCTTCCTGACTCAGGACTGGATACACATCTCAAGCCCAGCGACTTCACCACCGTAAGCCTGTGCCAGGGATTCTAAAGTTTAACTGATTATCTCTTTTATTTTATCCACTGTCGATTTCCATTTGGTAAAGGAAGAATAATTTCTTTTTATCTCTCTTTCCTGACTAATTCAATTAAATCAGTCCTTAAACATACCATACGATTAGAACAGATAGAACTTTTATTCTTGAATGACACAGATCTAACTTTCTAATTTCTAATAAAAGTCTTGTTTTTACATTAAAGTTTGTTTTCATGATTTCCTGATAATTTAATAGAAAATTTCAGATATTATAAATGACAGTAATTCACACAGAGCTTATAAGTTCTACATACTACTTATGGGAGTATAAAACCCATGAAAAAAAATATTTGCTGTCAATGGTGTGATGTAGGTAATGAATAAAGGCCCAGAAAAGTCAGAACAAACTTAAGATTTTAAAAATTTAACAGATATATAAAGGTAAATTTTATCTTTGCTTCCATTCAGACATTTTCCTGAGTTACTCTGTTTTTAAACCAGAGTTGTGACATCTGAGTAGGACATGGCTCACCAGTTAATGACTTTTCATGAACTTGAGGAAAAATGAGTCTTCCCTTCCCCAATGACACCCGTATCCCAGTCTCCAAACCCCAAAAGGACAAGACCATGAGGATCCCTTTGTGTTCTCCAGGGGCTATGGAGCAGTGGTGCTAACAGAAATGTCAGTGGGTAAGGAACAGAGATCTATAGAATGAACAAGCTCACCCAACAGAAAGGAACCAGGCAGGAGCTTATATCTTTCTTGTGAGGCCTTGAACTTGAGCCTGCAAGAAAACCTTTGGTTCAAACACCATTTAGAGTTGGCTTCAGGCAACAAAATAGAAAAATGCAAGAGACTCTAGGGCACACACTGGGATTGAATGAGAAAAGTGACAAAAATAAACCCAAGAGCAGGCTGGGATCCCTCTCATCACAAGGGATTCTGAGGTTTCTGGAATAGTTTATGCCTCGCTTCCCATCAAATTTGGCAAAGGAGGAAAGAGAAGAAATAAAGGAAATACAGAGTTAATTCCCAAACCTCCATTTGAGCTAATAGTTTATTTTCCTTCTATGCCAAGCAAGGCTTTTTGTTGTTGTTGTTTGTTTACCAGAGTTGATAATGGGGGACAAAATAAAGCACTTTTACTTCAATATCCTTCTTGTGTGTGCAGATGGAAAAGGGAAATTGCTGAGGCAATTCCTAATTTAGACAGATCTGTGTGACCCCCACCTTGGAGGGGCTGGGGGCATGGAAGGAGGACTGACTCCCAACAAGCAGGGGGCTGCCTACAGGATCTATTGCTTAGGAGAACCTGCTGGAAGCTATAGTGCTGAGTGTGTGTGGCGGGGGCATTCCCCAGCAGAGCAGTGAGGAGCAGCCTGGGGAAGAAGAGGGAAGAAGCTGAGACAGTGAGAGACTGGGGATATATGTAGTTAGTATCCCTCTCTTCCTTGGACACCCACTAAACTAAAACCCCAGAATTGGACATTGCAAAACCAGCCCCTGATGAAAAGTGCATCATTACAAGTCAAAGTGTGAAGACAACTGCTCCAACACCGAAGCCCAGTGGCAAATGGCCTTTTTCCCACGTTCAGACTTGGAGCTTCTTACAGCCTGGGCCCCAAGATACCTTTTCTTTGGTGAGCCCCCTTTTGAGATGACTTCACCTGCTTCTGCTGACCTCCTCAAGTCATTTTGCTCAGAGGGGCTTCCACACAGAAGCACCCCCACACCTCCTGGTCTGGGCCTAACCTAGCTGTGTCACTCAGGAACTTGTCACCCCAGGGAAGTCATTCCTCTGTTCTGTTTCTTAATGTATCTAAAAAACAGAAATAAAATCAGCCCATCTCATTTTAGTTATATACATTGTGCAAAAATGAAAAATGATGTAAGAATTGTATAAAATAAAATATTAAAAAATAAAAATACATAAATAAATAAAATAAAAGAATAGTTAAAAAAAAATTAGCCCATCTCACTCCAATTCAGAGGGCCGATGTCAGTTAAGTCAACTTAGTCATTCTCTTTTAACTATTAAGGAATTAAACGTGGAGGACACATCTAAAGGATTCCCTTCCTGCCCCACCCTTCACCGCTTCTTCCTTCTGTCCCACGCTCCCTCTGTACCTCCCTCCTTCCTTCCTTCTTTCTTGCTACACATTTTTTTTCCTCTTCCTTTTTCTGTTTTTATTTTTGGCAGAGACCTGTGTCCATATGTATGCTGAATTTTCCAGGATTCCCCTTACTGCTGCTCTGATAGCTCTTCACCTTTTTCCATTTGGTAGTATTATACCAATGTGTTCTGGAAGGAAATGTAAAAGATGAGATGATAAAAATACAATGAAGCAGTGAGTGGACAGGAAAGTCAGACACTAAGTTGACTCTGTATAAGTTGGTGAGCTATTATTAAAGAACTGGAATCCTCTGGGGGCATAGGAAATAAGGAACTGATTAAGCGTCAAATGCCAAGCAGTTTCAATGAATTCCCGTATACATTTCTTCTAGAACAGGGAAATTCTGAACAGTCTGGGAAAGCCATTTCAAGCCACCTCAAGTCCTTTTCCTTTGCCTCTATTTTTCTTCTGAAAAAAGAAAAATCCTGCCCGCTAGTTAGTTGCTAAGCTGAAAGAGTTCCCAGTTCAAAGCAACAACTCATCCAGTTGTGTTACCCTCACTCTGAAGATGGAAAACGGGCCCAGCCCTTCCTAAATCACCCAGATGATCCTCTCTTCCCTCTGCTCCCCTTAGCCCAAGAGCCTGGAGTTAATTGGTTTCCTTTTCCCTCCCCAGGAGAGGAGGCAGAAGGAAGAGGTAGACAGCATTGCCTGCTCCTCAAAACTGATGGAGCAGACAACCAGCAAATGGGAGGAAAAAGAAAAGGGTGTCTCATGGTTTCTCAGGTCAGCCACAGACAGTGTGCCGGGGGTTCATCTCCTCCCTCTCACAAGCACCCCTGTTAGCCTGAGGGCCTCTGCTCCAGCTGGTCTCTAATCCCCTCCCAGTTTACTGTCTCAGAGGCCAGAGCTTCAGGGACACAGAGCTGTCTCCCTGCTCCCACTGCTTTCTAAGGAAGCTGACTCGTTGCTGAAGGAGATTTGCTGTCACTGAGAATCAAGGGGACAGAGCAAATCAAACATCTGCACATAAAAATTGGTGTTGGAAACAGCACTCCCACCACAGGAGTTTAGGCAGCTCTTCAGGGAAAAACAAACCAAGTAAGCTTGTCTCCCGTCCCCTCCTCCTTGTCCCATTCCATCCCCTCACCTCGCCTCACATCCTCCTCCCTCCTTTTTCTCTCTACCCTTCCTCCCCTCCCCTTCTCCTCTCTTCTCATTCTTGTGTTGGGACATTCAATGCAGCATGTCCACAGAACTAAAATGAAACTGTTGTTATCATTACTCAGTTGTTTTGGAAGAAGGCCGTGATGAGCCCCAGCTCTGCATGTCACCAGGGTGGAATCACCCCAAGTCACGGAGAGAGGATCTCCCGGTTTTATATAGACCTTTTCAGTCTTCAAGGTATTGGCCTGGCTTTGGCTCTTTGGTGTCCCTTGAAGGACACATTATAAAACACGAAACTCCCTTCAAATTAGGCATTTGAAATCCAACCATTTTTTTAAATTGCAAAAGAGATATTCTTTTGCAGACCATCTGTTATTTGGTAATGTGCAAATTACCAATAAATAATTCCAGATTCTTTTTTGCAAGCCTAGCTATAAACAAATGTTCCACATGCCGAAATGGAAGTTATTTTCCCTTTGAAAACTCATTTAATTCTGCAGGATTGGAAGAGATTGGGGAAGAAGCTTCCTAGCAGATGCTGGAGAGTGTTGTTACTGCCCACAAATAATATAACATGAAGCCAAACACTGACAAGTCTTCTGAAATTGTCCATTTGCTTCATCTGGCCGCTCCCCTCCTGCACATTCACTCCAGTAGTATCACCAGACGGTGCAAATGTGAGCCCAAAACCCCTTAGGGCCGATTTATATGGGATTGTCTCATTTGTTCTTTTAGCCAGTTAAAACATTGGCAAACTATGATTTTTCTCATATGAAACAATAGATTATTATAAATAAAAATTCTATTTGACTTGTTTATTCCCAAGAAGTTGTTGGGAAACCAAATTTCCTAAGTACTTCACTAAATAAGCCACTGCCATTTCTTAGGGGGACTCTGATTTGCATGTCTGCTGAAATGGTTCAAAAGACAGGGCTTATGGGAAGTAGAGGGAAAACACTAAGGAGGGAAATTTTAGCTGAGCAGATTGCAACTCTCATCAAAGTTAACTGTTTGTTCTCTTGAACCAAAATCAAATTTGCAGGGTCAGCATTTAGGCAGAGTTAGGATGTGGCTCAGGTTTCCCTGCACTGTCTGGGTCCCTTCTGAAGGCTGCCTGTTAGCACTCCAGTTTTCTTATATGTTCCAGAACAGTAAGACTAGAAAACAAAACAAAACAAAACAAAACAAAACAAAACAAAAAACATACTTTTGTCTTTGTTTCAAGAAAACCTTTTTTGGATTGAACAAGGAGTTCATTCTAGGCAGCTTGGGAAAATATGAATTCATTGGGAGTTAGAGGGCTGAGGCTTCCTGTAATGACTGAGTGGTAGGGTCTGATGGACACACCCACAAATAACCTTTACAAAATCTGCACAAAATTTGTGAAAAAATAAGTGACAACTAAAAGTCACTGGAGACCTACTAAAACCTGGCAGAAACTGAAGAATGTTCATCTTTGGAAGATGAGAACTGAGTAAATGGGTAAATGTATTAGTTTTCTAATGCTGCATAACCTATGACCACAAATTTAGTAGCTTAAACAATCCCAATTTATTATCTCAGAGTTTCTGTAGGTCAGTCATCTGGGTACATATTTGTTGGGTCCGCTGTTAAGTGTCTCCCCAAGCTGCAATCAAAGTGACAGTCAGCCTGCAATCTTGTCTAGGGCACAGAGTGCTCTCTCAGCTAATGGATTGTTGGCAGAGTCCAGCTGCTTATAACTATAGGTCAGAAGTGCTCTGATTCCAGAGGCTGCCTGCTGTGCTTGGCCACATGGCCCTCCCTGCAACACAGAGCTTGCTTCCTTCAGGTCAATAGGAGAGCATCTGCTTCTTTTTTTCTTTGATTTCCTTTCAGGGCTTACCTGACTTGGCCAGGCCCACCTAGGATAATCTCATCTTCAATCAACTTAATATCAATTAATTAGGAACCTTAGTTCCAGCTGAAATTCCTCTCATCTATCCTACATAATTAATCTGATCATGGAAGTGAAGTCCCTTCATAGTCACAGTTCTTTTCACACTCAAAAGGAGATTTACCAGAACATGTGAACTAGGGCTGGGAAATTTGGAGACCATTATTTTAGTATTCTGCCTACCACATAGATAATGCACTAATTACTTTCATTTTTTCTTTGATGTTCATGAGTTTTACAATATTTTCATTTTTCTACTCTTTTCTCTCTTCAACTCACTCAACCCAATATTGTCTCCAGTTATCCCCAAATATCTCCCTGGAGACATTTTGTCTTCTCCTTTTTTTTTTTTTTTAAGATTTTTATTTATTTATTTATTTGTTTGTTTGTTTATTTATTTATTTATTTATACAAGCACTGGGTACAGTTAGAAGCACGGGAGGGTGAGAGGATTCACCAGAGCCAGAGCAGGGAGGAGACCAGACAGACAGACGGAGGACACTGCTGAGGGGAGCAGCGGGCGTGGCAGGAGAGGTCTGCATGCCATGTGGGACCCTTGCCGGCCGGCCAGGGATCAAACTGGCACTGCAGAGGCTGTGGGCAGTTTCGTAGCCCAGCGCTCAACCGCTGCCACCAGGAGAGGCCCTCTTCTCTTTTTCTTACTTTCATTCTTCCTTCTTTATTTTCCCCAACATCTAGTTTTTACTGAGATATATATTCCAGTTAACACAAAAAATGCCTTATTGTTGGGGGTGACTTAATCAGGAAAAAGGGGATAATATTAATAGTATGGAAAAAGATAAATTTGGACATTTAGCGGTGAACTTAATGTAGTATATACATAGGTTGATTCTCACTGAACACCCAAGACATATAATGTTAGAATGAAATGTTATATTAATTAATTCATTAAAATGAAAACGGAAATCAATTTTGCCTTTTGTAATTTCCCTCATTTAAGTATTCTTATGTTGAATTTATATTAATAATCTTAGACAGCATATCATTAACTATTGGATTATCTGTGTAATCATTTATCTTTTTTCATTGTTCATTATTTTTCTTCTCCTTTTCATCTCTCCATATACATTTTGATTCACTTGTTCATTGATTAGAACTCTTTAAAAAATTATTTTCCCACTAGGTGGGAATAAGTGGTATAGTCTTTTTTAACTGACATTCTGGTTGTTATTCTCTTGGCAGAATAGTTTCTCCAAATTGAAATTAATTACAGTCAATTAAAACTGCAGTGACTCAAATACTGTTGCATTGATGGCAACAGAACACAAATTATGTAAAAATTTCAACTTAGAAATGGAAAGGTAATGTCAGTGCACACATATTCTCATATTCTCTCTCTCTCTTCCTCCCCTACCTGGGAAGAAAGCAAATTAGAAATACAGCAGAGCTGTAATTTTCCAAACAGAGTGGTTTAAGAGGCAGCCTCACCCGTTGGAGGATGGGGAGAGAGAGGATCAATGCTTTAGGTCCCTGGCCTTTCAGACCAGGGTAGCCCTGTGCTGTGCTATTCTCTGCCTCCCAGATTTCCCCAGGGCACTGTGCTCCAGGTGCCCATGGTGCTAACCTGTTGGTCCTGCACCTGGGGCTGGTTCACCTCCTGTAGCACTCTCTTCTTCCAATTCCCGCCCCATCATTTCCTCTGTCCTCCAGATGTCCTCTCACTTTGTCTGTTTGCTCCTAGGGAGATCTCCTGGCTCCTCTCCAGCACCCTCCCTGTGCTGTGGCCCGAAAACACCCCGCAGGCAGCGAGCTGGGGTGGTCATGTCACTTGCCTCATCGTTCCCCTATGCAGAAATACATGAGGTCTACCCAATGGAGGACAGCAAATGGCCTCCTTAAAGGAATTTGGTGTGGAGAAGCTATAAGCAGCTCACTAGTGGAAAAGTAGAGCATCCTCTTTGATTGGTAGAATATATATTTGGCTTTTTCAGTTTGGAATTGAATTGGAAGTGGGAGTAAAAATGAATAAGTTGTTGCTTATTGATCAAGTCTTGACTATCTGGATTAGTTGCTAGAAGTAGTGGTCTCACTATCTTCCAGGGCTGGTCACTATAGATAGTAGGTTGGACTCTTGGGCAGCTTACTGCCCAAAATAGGTTGGCTTTCTACACTGGTTAATGCAAGTTGTGAGTCAGAGTTCTATTTTCATATGTAGTCTGGCCATGGTCTGTTTGTATGGGCACACCTTACAGATATTGTAGGTTTAGTTCCTGACACCACAATAAAGTGAATATCACAATAAAATGAGTTACACAAGATTTCTGTTCCCCAGTTCACATAAAATTACATTCTTAATACTATAGTCTATTAAGTATGCAACACCATTATGCCTAAATCTAATCAATGTATATACCTTAATTTAAAAATGCTTTATTGCTGACAAAGGCTAACAATCATCTAAGCCTTTAGAGATTCATAATCTTTTGCTGCTGGAGGATCTTGCCTTGATGTTGCTGACCGCGGACTGGTCAGGGTGCTGGTTGCTGAAGGCTGGGCTGGCTACTGCAATTTCTTAAAATAAGACAATGATGAATTTTGCCACATTGATAAACTCTTCCTTTTAAGAAAGATTTCTCTGGAGCATGAGGTGCTGTTTGATAACAGGTAACCACCACAGACCTTTTTCAAAATGGGAGACAACCCTCTCAAACTCTGGCGCTGTTTAATCCACTAAGTTTATGTAACATTCTAAGTGATTTGTTGTCATTTCAACAATGTTCCCAGCTTCCTCAACAGGAGTAGTTTCCATCTCAAGAAATGTTTTTCTTTGCTCATAAATAAGAAGAAAGTCCTCATCCATTAAACTTTATCATGAGATTGCAGGAATTCAGTCAAATCTTTAGACTCTATTTCTCATTCTAGTCCTCTTGCTATTTCTACCACCTGCATTTTGCTGCCTCCACTAAAGTCTTGAAACACTATAAGTCATCCACTAAGCTTAAAAGCAACTTCTTCCAAACTCCTCTTAATGTTGATATTTTGATATCTTCCCATGAATCATGAATATTCTTGGTGGCATCTAGGATAGTGAATCCTTTCCATAAGGCTTTCAATTAGCTTTGCCCTGATACACAAGAGAAATCACTATCTGTGGCAATTAAAGCCCTACAAAATGTACTTCTTTAAAAATAGAACTTGCCAGTCAAAGTGATTCCTTAACCATGGTTGCAGAATGGATGTTTTATTAGCATGCTAATAAAATAATAAAATTAGCAATGCTAATCTCCTTGTACACCTTCTTCAGAGCTCTTGGGTGACTTTGTACATTGTCAATGAGCAGTGATACTTTGAAGGATT
The DNA here is from genome assembly GCF_014898055.3 of Talpa occidentalis. Taxonomy (NCBI): domain Eukaryota; kingdom Metazoa; phylum Chordata; class Mammalia; order Eulipotyphla; family Talpidae; genus Talpa; species Talpa occidentalis. Next base: position 50,222,702 of record NW_023601322.1, on the reverse strand, counting down.
TTTTTTTTTTCTGAGCGCAGGTCTCAACAGTGGACTTAAAATAATCAGTAAACAGTGTTGTAAATAGATGTGCTGTCATCCAAGCTTTGTTGTTCTATTTGAAGAGCACTAGCAGACTAGATTTAGTATAATTCTTAAGGCCCCTGGGACTTTCAGAATGGCAAGTGAGCATTGGCTTGAAGTGAAAGTCACCAGCAGCATTAACCCCTAACAAGAGAGGCAGCCTGTCCTTTGAAGCTTGCAGCCAGTCACGCACTTCTCTGTAGTGTGACATTCCTGGAGACTCTGGCATCTCCTTCCACTAGAAGGCTGTTAGCTCGACACTGAAGATCTGCAGTGTGTGTAGGCACCTGCACCCATTATCTCAGCGCTTGCTGCTTCAGCTTGGACTTTCCCACTGTGAAGATGGCTTCTGCTCTTAGACCTCTTGCCCCAGCCTCCTCTAGCTACAGAGTTTCCTTATGCAGCTCCTCACCTCTCTCAGCCTTCATAGAATGGAATAGAATTAGGGCCTTGTTTTGGTTAAGGGAATGCTGTGGCTTGTTTGATCTTCCATCCAGACCACTGAAACTCTCTCCATATCAGCAATAGGACTGTTTTGCTCTCTTATCATATGCATGTTCTTTGAAGCAACACTTCATTTCCTTCAAAAATGTTTCCTTTGCATTCACAATTTGCCTGTTTGACACAAGACACTTAGCTTTCAGTCTATCTTAACTTGTTTTCCTAAACTTAATCATTTCTAGCCTCTGTTTTAAAATAAGAGATGACAGACTCTTCTTTCCATTTGAACATTCAAAGTGTTATCAATTGGCATACTTTCAATATTATTGTATCTCAGTGAGTAAGGAGGCCTGAAGAGAGGAAGAGAGAGAGAATTGCCAGTCAGCGAAAGAGTCAGAACACACATAACATTTACCAAGTATATTTGCCACTTTAGATGGCTCAGTTTTCTGGTGCCCCCTAAACAATTACAATAATATCATCAAAGATAAATGATCACAGATCACCATGATAGATTTGAAATATTGTGAGAATTACCATAATATGTCACTCAGAGGCCTGAAATGAGCATGTGCTATTAGAAAAATGGGGCCAATGGACTTGCTCAAGTAGGGTTTCCACAAACCTTCAATTTGTATAAAATGCAATATCTGCAAAGTACAATAAAGTACACAATGGAATGAGGATGCCTGTTTATTCACCCTCACCGCTCAGAGATTTCCTCTGGCTTGCTTTTTGTGAATGTCTGAAAACTGTTGTTTCAAATATTTTGCTCGGTTTTTTGTTGTTTTTAGCCCTGTGACTCTATAGTGGCAGAAGGAGAAGTCTCCAGCTCCCAGTCCATTTGCGGGTTAAATATCACTCTGTAGTCTGGTTATTGGCTTTGCCTCCATCCTCCTCTCCCACTCTTGGTGAGGGACCCCATCTTTTATCTTGGTGCCATTGGTACCTCCCTTCATCTTCTTTTCATGGGTCTTTGGAACCACATAGCCCTCTTTACCCTGCAGACTTTGGCTGGGATCCCAACATAAACAGAAAAGGCTCCTTCAAACAACCATGTCACCAGTCACCAGGGACTTGTTACTACTCTCCTCTGGCCTTTACCTGGGGCTCTGATTCTTCCCGGGACTGTGGCAGGACACTTTCCTTGGACTCACCCGGCCATCTATTCAGCTAGCTTATTTTTTAGCAGATCAGATGTCCCAAACCTAGTCTTGGTGAGCAGATCACTGCACTTCTTTTTCTGTGTCCCCAATAGCCCAGAAGACTTCCTTTAACTAGCATCTGTGCAGAACCCCAAAACATAACATAGGAAGTCCTCACCTTCATGTTTTCCAAATTCATTGATAGTAGACAATCATTTTAGCTGTGATTATTTTAGGACCATGATCTTTAAAACTTGGGAAAATACTGTTTCCCTTGTATAAACTATACAATTTATATGTAAATTGTATAACTAAATGGATTTGGTTATTAGATTTTAAGGTGTTTTTTAAAATATATTTTTGATGAAGATAGTTATCTATATAGAGTTAACCCTTGAATAACTTGGCTGCTAGAAGTATAATCAAAAATCCACATGTAACCTTTGATCCCCCAAAACTCAACTGGAAGTTGTGCAAAAATATTGTCAATTAATAAATATTTTCTGTTATATGTATTATATACAGTATTCCTTACAGTATATATACATTATATATCAAGTAAGCTAGAGAAAAGGAAGTGATATTTTTAAAAAATCATAGGAAAAGAAAACACATTTATAGTATCATCCGGTATTTACTGATACCCTAAGTTTATATCATCTGTTTATAAGATACTCCATGTAAAGTGGAACATGGAGTTCAAGCCCATGTTCTTCAAGGGTCAACAAGTGGATAGATATATAGAAAAATAGGTAAGTAGATGATAGATGATTTATCGACAGACAGACAGATACACGTACATACCTAGAGAGATAGGGGTACAATTCATTGAATTTCACTAATTAAGCACATTTCTGTAGCCAACATCCAGCTCAACAAACACAACACTGAAATTGCATTTTTTAAAAAATATCTATTTATTTATTTATATAGAGGCATGTTTTATTTATTTATTTATTTGTTTGTTTGTTTATACATGCACTGGGTACAGTCAGAAGGGCGGGAAGGTGAGAGAATTCACCAGAGCCAGAGCGGGGAGCAGAGCAGGCAGAAGGACCGAAGTACACCGCTGAGGGGAGCAGTGGGCGGCAGGAGAGGTCTGCGCGCCATGTGGAACCCTCCTCCGGTGGCCGGGGAGCAGCCGGGGATTGAACCGGCACCGCAGAGGCTGCGGGCAGCTTCGCAACCCAGCGCTCAACCGCTGCACCACCGGGGAGGCCCTGAAATTGCATTTTACTTACGTGTACTTAATCCCTGCTCTAAAGCTGACAGTAAGATCCATGAGGACAGGACTGCATCTTTGTGTGCACTATTGTGTTTTGTAGGGTGACAGAAGAGTATCTGACCCATAGGAAGGCACACTTTATTGGCTGATTTGAGGAGATAGAGCCATGCTCTTATTTAAAATAAATTAAACCACATCTGTAAAAAATGAAATTCCTTTCTCCTTGGCTGTTACTAATATATTTTTCCATGTATGTTAATGCATAACAGATCTCAGTAAAATTACTGTTATTAAAAGTAAATTAAAATAACAATTGAAAAACAAAACAAACTCATTTTCTCCATTGTACCTATGAGCAAAGCTGTCATGGCCCCTCCTGCTGTGGCAGATGGTGACAATGGAACATACTCAGGATGGTAGGAGCAATTGTGCAGTTATTAGTGCAAATATGTTTGGGAAAGAAAATGCACCGAGGTTGGTAAGATCCATTATTGTCTAACAAGTCAAGTGATGATAATAAGCTTATTCCACTCCTTTTGGATAAGAAGATGAGTCTAGCTGTTCAAAGCTGTGCAGGCTGACTCTGAAGTTTTATCCACGATGAATACAGCTCATCATCAAACAAAGTGCTCATCATCTAATATTTATTTAGCTTTGAGAGATGTAAAGGTAGAGAATCCTGTGGCCTCAGTTTGCTTGCCTGCAATCTTGGAAAGATGTGTTGGGTGGCTCTATTACCCCTATTATAGCTTTACCATCACTGAAATAATCCGGCTGGAAGCAGGTGAATATCCTGTTTACTTCAGAGAAGAAAGATGGGAAACAGCCTGTGGGAAGGTTTGGGCACCTTCTCTGAGCAAAAGAGAATGAACATGGAGAAGTAACTCAATGTTCCCACCACATCTAGTAGCTGGTGCTGGCACTGCATATTTTCTTTCATAAAGGCTGTCTTTGTTTACACTCTTAGGAGGAAGAACCAAGTTAGAATCTTATTTATCTTGTGTCAGAAATGCAGAATGCCTGGTATACGTGAGGAAAAAGCAACACCCCCTGGCTACTAAAGACATGTGGTGGAGGCCTCCAATGGGCCACCCCGCCAGATGTGGGGGTGGGCAGAGGTGGGGCTGAGTGGGTAGGAGAAAATGCACTGTGGTGTGAGCAGAAGTTGCACTGTATATGAATTGTTCCAAATCCTTCAAGCTTCCTGCCAGGACATTGAAATCCTTTGGCACACTGTGGAATTTGGATCTGGGTCAATTTGCTCTAAAGGAGGTTTGGCATACATAACTCATTATTATTAATAAACACTTGGTGAATGCCAACCATATGCCTAATGCAGAAATAAAGCTTTCTTTTCCCTTTTCTCCAAGTAAAGGAGAATGTTGCTCAGTCCCGTATTGTCCCAGAAGAGGCAATTTCATAGTCTTCCTGGTTCTACACCCTTGTCTTTGACTCATGGGTGCATTTTGTAAGGGTCTTTTCTAGGAGAACATTCCAGAACATCATAAGTGGTGAGTTTAAACTCTTCACCCCTTTCATTACCAAAAGAATAGATTTCAGAGAATATAAGTGTCTTCTGACATAGCTTTCAGTCCAACCTGCTCTTATAGGATGACTCATTTCATAGTGGCTGGGCTTTAATGCTATGTGGCATAGAGCGGGGCTGTTTCTAAATGACTGATCTTGAATTACATGGATGAGTCTTTAAAAATATATAGTAGAGTGTGCTCTGTTTATTTTTAGTGGGCTTCTCACATAAATGTCTATCTACATTTTCTCTGCCTGTACTTTTGATCACATATGGGAAGCAAGGAAGAGTGTGGTTCTCTAAGTTTCTAACATTCAAAAGATGTTTAAAATGTTTTGTGTCTTTATTTTCCAGAAACCATTTAGGTTTAGGAGAATTGATACCCAAGCAAGATAATTTGACTTTTTTTTTGTTTTGTTTTTTGAGTAATAAATGATTCCTTTAAATGACAGTGATCCCCATTGTTTGCCAAGCTGAGCATTAGAGATAAAATGTGAAGTATCATAACTTTAGAGTAAGATATGGAAAAAGTGTCAGTTCTTCACTGCCTATGTGACCCTGGGCAGGTGTTTAATAGCCATCATTTATAGAGCAAGGGCCATCTGGCAGTAAAGAGGCTAGGTATTTTATATACATGATCTTGTTTAATTCTCACAGCTATAGTTTAGTACTATTTCTCTCTTACAGATAATATATTAAGAGATTAAGAAGTCATATAACTTATAAATAAGTGACAGAGTGAGGAGTAAATTCATGTCTGTCTGTTACTAACATCCATGCTCTTGACTATAACCTATAGTGTTTAACATCTGTAAGCTTTGGTTTTCTCATTTTACAATGAGATAACAATTCTGTAAGTAACTCTACCACGAGAGTGTTAAGTCTGTTAAGTCTCCACCCATTTTGCCACTCTCAGGAAAACCCCTGTGCTCACTGGACTGCTGAAGTCACATCCTCTTTGGGGGTGAGTAAGGTGGGGATGCAGATTAGTCAAATTCACAATTTTCCTTTTCTGTGCCACCTACTGCCCTAAAATGTGGTGGCTTAAAACAATAGCTATTTACTGCTTCTCACAGTCCTGTTGGTTGACTGGGTAGCCTCTTAGCTTCATGTCACTTGGATTTACTCATGTGGCTCTACTCATCTGGAAACTTTCAGGAGCCTCACAGTCAATGCTGGCCTTAGGCATCTGAATCTCACCCTCAGGAGGATCAGTGAACTTTCTCACATGATGCTTTCAAGCATGCTGAAGCATGAGACAGATGTGCATAGCTCCTGAGGCTTTCTCTCTGAAGAAGTCTGATAGCATCACTCCCACACATTCTGTTATGAGGCAGTATAGATTCCAGGGAAATAAGAAAAGAGATACCCCTTTTGAAGGAGGAACAACCGAAGTCTCATTTTAAAGGAGCTGGGAGAAATCTTTAAAATAAAATTCACAAACAAAATTTCCATCAATGTGAAAAACTTCAGATTGTTTGTGTATAGGAAGGTTACTGATTTTTGTGTATTGATTTTGTATCCTGCTACTTTCCTGAACTGGTTGATTATTTTGAGTAGTTTTTCTGTGGTGTTTTAGGGTTCTCTATGTATATTATCATATCATCTGTAAATAGTGATAGTTTTACTTCTTCTTTTCCTATTTGGATTCCTTGTATGTCTTTCTCTTGTCTTATTGCTCTGGATAGGACCTCCAGTACTATATTGAAGAGCAGTGGTGAGAGAGGACATTCTTGTTTTGTTCATGAAAACTGAGAAACAATTATATATGATAATATATCATAGCAAAATTTGGAAGCAAACAAGTCACACAAAGACTAAAGCAGAAAATGAAGGAATAAAAACAAATGAAAGAGGAAGAGGTTAGAGTATCACCTATACACTCTTTCAGGATTGAACACACTGGGCTATGGACAGGTCAGAGTGACTGCGACACCTCTCCTAAGAGATTGCCTTGGGGATACTTCAACTTCTCCCCAGCATGTTTGTTAGGATCCTCGTTCCCCTGAGCTTACAGTTCTGCAGCTTGCTGTATTGCTTCCCTTGCAGTATTTGTTCTCCTTTCTGATAAAACACCTCACAAGCACACTTCAGCTACTATGGCTAACTGTCCATACCATGTAGCTTGAGCTGCGAGGCCAAGACCACAGAACATGAAGGAATGTAAAAGACTCTCAAGTGCAGGAACAGAGTCTGCCCACAGGATGTGAGCAGGCACAGCAGGAAGCAGGATCAGAGATCACTTGAGTGATTTCCAGTCTCTACCGGAGAGAAGTGAGACAGAGAACAGGGAGGGGGCTTCTCCCTTGGATGGAAACCCAGATGTCAACTTAGTAAAATGGCTACTAAAGCCTCTTAAGCTCTCTGGGATGATTTTCCTTTAATGAAAAGAAGACATTCTATGGGGCACTACACAAGGTTTATCTTTTCTTTATGGAATCATCAGGATTTAAGGTTGATAAGAATACTGGCCATCACTGTGGTCCACATGTCCCACCCGAAGGTCCTATGTGTCCAGAAGACACTGCATTTAACCAGAAATTTTCACAGGATGGAGGATATTTTCTTTGAAAATTCATATTTGACTCATACTACTTTTGCAAATTTGAGATCCTAACTTTTAAAAGATTTGGTTGTTACACTAAGTAATAGTGTCTTCTGTTTCTAACAAATAATGACTATTTAGGAAGAATATTCTTCCTAAATGTATTCTGTTGGTCCCTCATTTATCCCCAAGCTTGAATTTCTCAGATTAAGAAATGCAGATAAAGTGGAACCTCCCATTTTAAGTGAGGGACTGAGGTTCCAAGGTTGAGTGACCATCCTTGGTCAGAGAGTAACCTAGTGATTCCAGGCTGGGCAACTCCTTGTGTTGACCCCTGCCTGGACAACCTCCCTTCACTGATGTCACTTGCTGGGGGTCCTTCTCAGCCTTGTACTTGGGTTTGGTTGGAGTAAAAGGAGATGAATGGTAATATTTTCCAGATGTCAAAAAGATGACGTTACTTCTGCAATTTAATTGCTTGTAATAATGAAGGGGTTGAGAGAAGCAGAGAGTAATTAAAGATTTTGAGTAAAACAGAAGTTCAGGTTTAGCAAGTTAATGATATTGGCAGGCACAGAGGACAAGGAACTGCAAAGCCACAACCACCTACTCTTTTAAAGAAGAATGCAGCTATGGTGACTATATTTTATAAACCAAAAATATGGCCTGACAAAGAAACCAAAAACATGCTTTAAAAAAATCACTTTTGATTTAGGAATTTGTTTTGTATAAGCCTTAACAAAGGAATAAAAATAAATCTATATACTTACCCATTTTATACAAGGCTTTTTGGAAAAGAATAAAAGCATCTATAATTGGTACTCTCCCAGAAAATCTGCCTTATATATATGCCTCAAGAGAGAAAAATGATTTTTTTGCAGTGTTGTATATACAAATTTGTGAGTTTTAAGTAGTTTTCATTTTGCTATATACTTGTTCTTTTCCTCAAATCACTGAATTCCATGGGTCAATTCCTGTGTCCATAATATCACAGAATTATAAAAATTGCTATGAGCCTTTAAAATTTTGAAATTCTATGAATCTACATCTACCTCAAGCATTTCTTTCAAAGATTTCTTTTATATTTTATTTTAGTGGTTGGCAGAACAGGATCTGCTTAAAGGATAGACAAGTGCTTCATCCACTTGCTATGGCCATTGAAGAATCTCAAGAAAGGAAGGCCTTCATCTCCTGTTTATTGCTGGATTCTCATGGACTAGAAAGAGAGTGGAAAATGGCAGGCACTCACTGGGTATTGAATGAATAAATGGATGGATAGATGGATGGACAGATGATTTCTTTTATATTTTATTTAACAAATAATTTTAGTGGTTGATAGAACAGGATCTGCTTAAGGGATAGACAAGTGCTTTATCCACTTGCTATGGCCATTGAAAAATCTCAAGAAAGGAAGGCCTTTGTCTCCTGTTTATTGCTGGATTCTTAAGGACTAGAAAGAGAGTGGAAAAGGGCAGGCACTCTCTGGGTATTGAATGAATAAATGGATGGAGGGATGCACGCATGGACAGATGAATAGATGTGTTCATATCTATTTTACTGATACTTCATATCTGTTTCATTAAAATAATCTGTAAAATTTCCAAACTGGAACAAACATTCACCCTTGTGAGTTCACAAGTTACACACCAAACTAGCATAAACTAATATTCATTTTCAATATAAGGCAATGGGGGAAACTGCAAAGGAAATATGGAATATATTTTGTGAAATGTAGCAACTGAAACACATTTAATAGTTTTGTTGGTATGTAATTCTCACACCATAAAGTTCACTGATGTAAAGTGTACAATTCAAAGAGTCTATGTAGGAGGTCATCATCCAGATGGCAAAAGAGTAGTTTTCTTGCTTCACTCCTGAGAGGAAAATCTAATAGTTAAATAGAAGGACATTACATCCAGAGATCACCTGACTTACAGAAAACCAGGAACACATCTTGGGCATCAAAGACCAACACTGACAACACACAGGAGACCCAGAAGAGAGTCTAGCTTCATTGATTAAGAGATCAGTGGAGAGGAATGTCTCCTCTGATCCCAGGTGGGAGGCACACGTGGCAGGGTTGCTAGTTCAGCCAGGCACCCTAGGGGAGACAGTGAAGTGATGTAGTTACACATACCCTTGAGCAACGGGGATATGTATGGAGAAGCTGGGCTACTCCACCCAGGTTGGTCCATGGTAAAAAGATCAGAGACAGTGTTCTATATTGTACTCCCCCTCTACTACATTTTGGTACTTATACTAACATTATGAAGCATGCCGAAAGACCATAGACTGCAAAATCTCAGCTTTAGAACCCCAGAGAGGAGGGATATTGGTGGTTCCACAAATACAAGCCAGCCCTCACCCACTTCTCCAGCATATTTGCAAAAGGATGGAACACTCCAAATACCTTTGTCTTCTTGCTGACTCAACAGCTGAAAAAATAAATAAATAAATAAAATAAGTCTCAGTACTTACAGAAGTCAGCAAAGAACAAAAAATCAAATCAAACCAACCACAACAGCACCTGCAGGAAAAGTAAAATACTTAAATTCTCCAAGTAACTGCTACTGATGCTTAAAAAAAAAAAAAGAAAAGAAGAAGATCTAAAGCAACAAAACATACAGATAAAAAATAGAACACATAACACCTTAAAACCTCAAGGGATTGTGACATAAAGCAGAGAATAACTTTCTGGAATCCAATCCCAAAGACATGGAAGATTATTTCTTCCCATCAGATAAAGAATTCAAAATAGCTATGAAGACAATCAAGGCAATATTAAGGAAATGCAGAAAGTCATTCTACAGTGATATCAGAGAACTCTGAAAAAAATGAATCAAAGAGAGACACATACATTTTTCACAAATATGTGACAAGCAAATGAATAAGCTCAGAAATAAAATTAATAAACAGAAGGTAGAAATTGAAAATTTAAATTAAAATATAACAGAGGTTCGGCCTCCTTGGTGGCACAGGCGGTTGAGCACACCACTGTGAAGCTGTCTGCAGCCTCTGCAATGCAGATTCAATCTGGCCAGCCAGGGAGCTACCCGCATGGCCAGCAGACCTCTCCTGTCTCACCCGCTGCTCCCCTCAACAGCGTATTTCAGTCAATCCACCTGTTCAGTTACCCACTCTGTCTCTGGTGAATCCTCTTACCCCAAGCACCTCTGGTCTGTACCCCAGTTCTTGTATAAATAAACACATCTTTAAATATATGTGTGTGTGTGTGTGTGTGTGTGTATATAAAACCAGAGATTCAGGATGTAAAGAATTCAATCAATGAGATTAAAAAAAATCCAAAGAAAGTTATAGAGCAGAATTGAACAAATGGACAAGTCAATCAATGACCTTGGAGATAGCAATGCACAAAAGACCCAGGTTGAAGGAGACAAATGAGATATATATTTTTAAAATGAAGCATTTCAAGGATTATCCCAGAAGTGAGAGAGAGAGATGGGAGAACAGAGAGTTTATTCAAAGAAACGGTAGAGGAAAACTCCCCAAACCTGGAGAAGGAAATAAATATATAAGGACTATATATAATATATATGAATATATAAAATATAAATATATTAAAATCTATGAGGTTAAAATAACACCTAGTTATCTCAAATAATGATAACTACACCATGACATATAGCAATGAATCTATTAAAGGCCAAGATAAAGAAATAATATTGACAGTGACTAGGGGAAAAAGCAGGAAATTTATAAAGTTACTATTATCAGACTTTTATCAGACTCCTCAGCAGACCCTCCACAGGCAAAAGGAGAATGAAATGATATATTCAAAAATACTTAAAGGTAAAATCTGCAAACCAAGAATACTATATTCTATATGACTTTCTTTTAGATAGGGAGGAGAAACAAAAGATTAAAAGGACCTCTTATAGCTAAATGGAAGTAAAGAAAGTCCACCAAAAAATGAACAAGAAAATTGAAGCTAAAGATAAAATGGCAGTAGCAATCCTTCATATATCAATCATCACCTTTAATGTAAATGGACTGAACTAACCAATCAAAAAACCAAAAGCCAACATTCTACTGTTTCCAGGTGACATATCTGAGCTCCAAAGCTAAACATATGCTCAAAGTAAAATGTTGGAAAGCAATCCTACATGCATATAGGATCTTCATAAAGTCAGAAACAGGTATAATTATATCATATAAAATAGACTTTTAGCTAAAAAACGTGAGAAGGAACATGGCTGGTCATTATGCAATTATATAATGATTAGGGAATAGACATATATGCACCAAATGAAAGAATATCAGGATATACAAAGCAGCTATTAGCAAACCTACAAACAGATGTTGACAGCAACCAATAGTAATAGGGAAATTCATTAGCCCACTTTCATTAATGGACACCTCAAGCAGACAGCAAGGAAGCAACAGCCTTAAATGAGGAATTAGAGCACATGGGCTTAATGAACATTTGTAGGATACTGCACCCCTAAAATACTGAGTACACATTATTATCAAATGTACATGGAACATTTTCTAGGATAGACCACAGTTGGGCCACAAATCAAGTGTCAGTTCACAATGAATGGAATTATATCAAGTATCTTCCTAATAATGTTGGTATCAACTAGAAATAAACCACAAAAGGAAAATGGGAATGATTGAACAACATGATACTAAATGAACATTAAATTTCTCAAAGTAGAAATTTAAAAATACCTGGAAAGAAATAAAATAAAATAAAAACAAGTTACCAGAATGTATGGGACATAGCAAAAGCAGTACTAAGAGGAAAACATATATAGTAATACAGAGCTATATCAAGAAGCACAAAAGATATTAATAAATTATCATACCTTATACCTTAAGGAACAAGAAAAAAAGAACAAATAAAACCAAAAGCCACTGGAAAGAAGGAAATAATAAAAATTAGAGTGGAAATAAACAAAATAGAAATTTAAAAAACAGTACAAAATAACAATAAAACCAAAAATTGGTTCTTTGAAAAATATACAAATCTCTAGCAAGGCCCACAAAGAAAAATGGAAGAAAGCTCTAATGAATAGAAACAGAAATGAAAGAGGAGAAATTACAACAAACATCTCAGAAATATAGAGAATCATAACAGACTACTATGCACATCTTTATGCCCATAAATTAGATAACCTAGAAGAAGTGATCATATTCTTAGGATCATACAACCTCCAAGGCTGATGAAGAAGAAGTAGATGACCTGAACAGACCAATTGCAAGCAAAGAAATTGAAAGAGTAATCAAAAAGCTCCCCCACCAAAAAAAAAAAAAAAAAAAAAATTACCCAGGACCAGATGGTTTCAGTATTGAGTTCTACAAATCCTACAAAAAGGAACTAATATCTCTCCTCTCAAACTCTTCCTCAAAAATGAGGATGAATGCATACACATTATGAAACCAACATTACTCTGTTACCAAAAGCAACAAGGAATAGACATATACGCACACAAAATAGAAAACTACCCACCAATATGCTTGATGAACACAGTGAAAAATCCTCAACAAAATCTTAGCAAACTGAATTTAAGAATGTATTAAAGGAATCATACATCATGACCAAGTGGGATTTATTCCAGTGATGCAAGGATGGTTCAACATCACTAAATGATAAATGTAATTCAACACCTCAGCAAGAGGAAAGCAAAAGAAATCATATGATTTTATCAATAGACGATCAATAGCTACAGAGAAAGCATTTCACAAGGTGCAACATCCATTTATGATAAAAAACTCTCAACAAATTGGAGCTAAAAGCAATATGCCTTAACATAATAAAAGCCATATATGACAAACTACAACATCATACTTAATGGTGAAAAATCCCAACCTTAAGTCCAATTTCCAACCATTTTGGGGGTTCCCAGAACCTAGAATTTTGTCAAGTTGTATGAACAATGTGTGTTTGTAATAAATAACATTCACACCATGTAACTGCAAATCTGCTTTATGGTCCCTTTCCTAAATGTGACTCTTCTCTGGACAGAGTTACTTTTTAACTGAGGTTTATTTTTCCAGGACAGTCTTTCTCTGTACCTTGGGTCTTACTCGGGTCAATCTGGGACCTCTCTACAAACAGATGAGGTATCACCAGAAACACAGTTTCAAGAACTTAACTTATTTCAGACTTGTTCTTGAGGAGAAATATTTTACTCCCAGGCGCAAAGGCAGAAATAGGTAAATATAAATAGTTTGTTGAAGTGAAAAAATATGAAAATGGGCATTCTTTAAAAATGGTTTACATTTTGCTGTAAGTTTTCTGGTAATCTGATAAAAGAAGAAAATAACTTGAAAAAGAACTGTTAACTTTGTAGTTTCCAAACTCTTTTTAGGTTTGTGCATCCAAAACCAAACCAATTTCTACTTTATCAAGAGCAAGAAATCTGAACGCAGGCTCAGATTACAAATCTGTTAGTGATTTGTGTGTACACGTGTACGTGTATTAGGTGGTAATTCCAAAGATTGTTTCTAGCTCTCATTCTTTCCACAATCCTTCAACAAATTTGACTATCACAGCATTTTTCTTTCCTTTTTTCATGGAAAATATGTTTTCTGCAAAGCAGATATAATTTCTTCTCATTGATTTATGGAAAACAAAGCAATTTCAAGATAATTCTTTCTTATGTTGATACTCCTGCATTTTCAGATCTTTCTGAAACACCTTTCTCCTTTTCTTTTTTTTTTAAGATTTATTTATGTATACAAGAGCTGGGGTACAGGCCAGAGGTGTGGGGGGTGAGAGGATTCACCAGAGACAGAGTGGGGAACAGAACAGGCAGACTGACTGAAATACACTGCTGAAGGGAGCAGTGGGCCAGACAGGAGAGGTCTGCTGTGCCATGTGGGATGCTCCCTGGCCAGCCGGGGATTGAACTCGTGGTGCAGTGGCTGCGGATAGCTTCATAGGTTGTGTCTCAACCCCTTTCACCACCAGGGAGACCCATCTTTCCCCTTTTCTAATAGACCATTTTGTCCTGGTAATAATAAAGGAAGTGGTAGTAATAAAGGAAGACATCTAAATGTGTACGATTCAGGTGTGTCTCTAGGTGATTTGTGTATGCTTGTGCAGTATGTGTTAATATGTGTGGGTGTGTGAATATTTGTGCAAATATAAGATTGTGAGTTTGTTGTTCTGTAAATATCTTAAGATGAGTAAGATCTGTAAAACAAAAATGATTCTAGGGTCTTCTACCTTTAGGTAGTTGACTCAAACCTTGCTCTAGTTTAGTCAGTCTTCTAAGCTGCTATTTGGTGCTGGGAGCTAAGGGAGTCAAAAGGAATGGCCTGGGATCTAGTGACATGCTCAGTACCTGGAGGTAAGTTGTCCCCGTCCAGTTCAGCACAGTGGGTGCTGACAGACCCCTGATTAGCAGAAACCTCTGGAGCCCCAAGCCCTATCTCACCTCATTTCCAGTTACACAGGCTCCAATTCAAGACTAAACAGACCCCAGCCGCCCTGGCTTGGACATTTACTTTTCCTTCTCCTCAATGCTACAAACTTCCTTCTTCCTCATGACAGGATGCTCTGAGAAAAGATTCTGTCTATATAAATCAATTCACAGTAAATTGAGGGGCACAACTGGACTTCAGGGAGATTGCTCAGTCTGAAAGTTATTAGTATTTTAAGAGTGGTGGGTAGGCATCTCAGAGTAGAGGGCCAAAGGGTGGGCCTGCTGTAAATGAAGGGGCTTGGCTGGGGAGGGGCTGTGGTGCGGGTAGATCTCAGGGGTCAGGTGCTGGGCCAGGCCCCTGCCATCTCTGTTCTCTGACCCAGGTGGTCCCAACATGAGCCTCCTTGCCCACTGACATGCAAAGTAAGCCTGAGAAGGAACGAAAGAGGCCCATGTGTTTTGCTGAATCCCCTCTCTGGGACAAGCAGGTGCTTCCTGTTCTCACCTCGGGACATTTGCAGACAGAATCTCCAAAGGGCAGCGTAAGGCCACCCAGCCCTCCGCCATGCTCTTCCCTGCTCAGTCACCTCCACCAGGGCAGCCTCCCTCTGCACTCTGTCAGCCACCTCTTCTCTTACTGAAAAGCATCCACCCTCCCCCCCTTGGAATTCTTTTTGCCACAGCAGGGCTAGTGGCCAAGTCCTTCTCTAAGGCCGCCTTGTCCAGGCCTACGGATGCACACAGACAGCGATTGAGTGGCCACCCTGCCTGCAGGGCCCCGACCCGGCAGAGGAGGCCAGGCTCCGGTGAAATCCCCAGTGATGTGGTTGCCCCAGCCCTGGGGATGTGGTCGCAGTGGTAATGAAGGTAAGAGGAGGGGGAATTGCAGTTCCCTAGCGGTCACCCCAGAGTTACTGTCTCCTTGTCTCCTCCTCCCTCTCCCCTCCCCCATCCCAAACATTTTCTTTTTCCGAGAACCAGGTTGAATGGGTTCATTTTTGCATTCATTTCCCCCCATACACTGCACAGCGTCAGTGACAAATGGCTCTTTTTATCTGCCGTGCTGCTCCAGGAACACCATGGACACACAGGGAGCTCAAGGTCCTGCAAATGCTCTTGACCTGGAGCTGCCCCCAGAATCGCTTGCTGCTTCTCCTGCCTCTTTGCTCCTAGTGGTTTTCTCAGGCCACCCAGCTAAACCTTCTCTCCACTTCCCACATGTGCATGCCCCTCTTCTTGGCTTTCTCTTCCCCATGGCACTTGTCATTGTTTGGTTTGGTTTATACTCACTGTGCATTTTGGTAATCACTGTGCCAGGAAGAGCACCTGGCAGAAGCTGTGTACCCAAAATTACTCCTGCATGAGTAAAAAGTGATAAAGCTCTGAAAAATAAACATTACCTTGGTGCATCGGCTTTAATGCTCATTTTTATACCCTCCCGCTATCTCTTCAAACTGCCCCCCACAACATCCTCTTTGTTCATGCTCTGACATCAGCAAATGTTTATTAAGCACAAGCTTCATGCCTGCTAGCCTAGAAAGCAAATTCCAGCCTGGCTCTGGAGGCGTTCCCAGTCTCCTGGGAGGCCGCGATGTCAGCAGAGCAATGCAGTCCCGGTGTGGCAGGTAAGGCCAGGCATGAGTCAGGCCTTCCCCAGCAGCAGGAGATGAAGGAGAAGGCCTTGTGCTGAGAGGAGAGAGGGGCAGCCGTTCTGGCGGAAGCAGGATGCCACGGGTAAGATTCGGGAAGGAAAAGGTGAGAGCAAGGATGGGATTGGGCAGAGACCAACTACGCAAGAGCGGCACAGGGTGAAACCTGTCAGCTCAGTCACTTAGATGTGAGAAAAAGCACAAGAAAACAAGCTTCCTCAGACCTGTTGCGGCAGCTGAGAACATGCTGGTGGTGTTAATTCAGCAGAAGATACAGAAGAGGTGGTCTGGTAGGGAGATGGACGGTTCTGATGAGGACATGCTGAACCAGTGATGCCTTTGGGTGGGATGGCGCGGGCCATGGGCATAGTAGGGAAGGGCTTGGTAGGGAAGGCATGGGCTTTACACAAGAGGGAGCTGAGAGAGACAAGGGTGGCCTGGAGGTGGCTTGATCTGGGCAGACACAGGGCAGCCAGAGGACAGGGAGAAATAAAATTAAGAACAAGAAACTTATATATATATAAGTTAATATATATATATATATATATACACACACACACACACACACACATATACATATATACAGTATGTGGGGTAAATGCTGGAAATGCAGAGAAAGGGGTTAAGATTTAGTGATAACAAAAAAGATGGGATTGAGAGGGTGTCAAAGCATCTTCTTTTGTGACTTGAATATAGCCCCATTCAAGCCCTTTAGGTTTGGAGTAACTCCCATACAGTTCATCTGTGGGCTGTTATGTGGTCCCCACAGTAACTCTGAGGACTGGGGCTCACTCGCTGACAACACTTACTTGTGCTGTATCAGAACTGGGATGGTTCTCTGTCAAATACTATACCCCCAGAACAGTGGGAGAGTGGTCTTCACCCATGGAAGGGGTTATATGCCCAAGAGCTCCTTCCCCTCCATACATCATAACAAAGCTGAGTCATTATTCTTACCCCCATTAACCCAAGATACAGGAAAAGTTCTGAGAAATCTCAGGACATGAAGAACATAACTTCTCAGTGACCTTGAGGCCACCACATCCTCTTTCTGGACTCTTCCATGGGTTTTTCTAAATACCTGGCACTCTCCTATTGTGACCTGCAGGCTGAGCAAAGACCCCAGGCTTCCTGGCTTATAGGACTGATTTTTTTGGCATTTAAATTTCTTTTTTTCTCTTTGTTCCCATCAAAAGACTGGGAATTGGACTGGATTTCATCAAAAGCACAGCTGGGCCAGTAAACCCAAGTTTGTTGCCACTTCCACAACCTCAGAAACAGAAAGAGAAGAAACTTATCTCCAGATCCCTGAATAAATGGGCAGTACTCCAGGCTGAAAGGAAAACTTCCTTTTCCAAATGAGTCCCTTCCCCCATCTTGCACGGCTCCATTATCTATAAAATAAACATGTGGTGGGACCATCTCTAACAGCCTACACTAGTCATGGCTGCCTCACATGACAGGGTCCCAGGCTGAAGCAGGTGTCACTTGGGTTAGGTGTCCTCTGGAGTGCCCAACCACAGTGTGAGTTTCTAAAGCACTCACATGGAAAATGGCTTCTCCAGCTGCTTCCATTACCTTTCAATTATCATCTCAAAAGCTTCCTGGGCAGACACAGGGCAGCCAGAGGACAGGGAGAAATAAAATGAAGAACAAGAACATATATATATATATATATATATATATATACACACACACACACATATATATACACATATACATATACATACAGAATTTATTTCACCAATTCACCCATGACCATCACCACAGTGTCCTGTGCTCCTCCCTTCCTCCCTCTAATCCCTCTCTCTCCTCCTCCCCTGCAGGATGTCTCTGGTTTATAATTGTCTGTTTTGGTTTGTTGTGTTTTCTATTGTTAATATTTTTCCCTTGATGAATTAATTGGTTCCCCTATATTCCTCCTATAAGTGAAACCATCTTATATTTTTCTTTTTCCTTCTGACTTATTTCACTAAGCATAATTCCTTCTAGCTCCATCCACATTGCTGCAAATGGAATGAGTTTATCATTTTTCATTGCTGAATAGTATTCATCATGTATATATACCACATCTTCTTGATCCAGTCATCTATTTTTGGGCATTTGGGTTGTTTTCAGGTTTTACCTATTGGAAACTGCTACAATAAACACAGGTGTACAGGTGTTCTTTTGAATCAATGTTTTTGTGTCCTTTGGATAGATCCCTAGGAGTGGAATTGCTGGGTCATATGGTAGGTCCATATTTAGTACACTGAAGAAACTTCATACACCTTTCCATAGTGGTTGGACCAGTTTGCACTCCCACCAGCAATGTAGGAGAGTTCCTTTTCACTGCATCCTCGCCAACATTTGTTGTTGCTTGTTTTTTTGATATGTGCCATTCTTACTATTGTAAGGTGGTATTTCAATGTGGTTTTGATTTTCATTTCCCTGATTATAAGGGATGTTGAACATTTTTTAATATGCCTGTTGGCCATTTGCATTTCCTCTTTGGAGAAGGTCTTCTAAGTTCTTTTACCCATTTCTTGACTGGATTGTTTACTTTAGAACCAGAAACTTTTAAAGTAAGAAAGAGAGATGAGATGGCAAGAGCATGATGTTGTGTTGTAGACAGAGTCCCCAACTATGACTTAAAATTTGCCATGTGCCACTTCCTCACTGTGTGGCCTTGGCATATTACTGAATTCTTTTTTTTTAAAGATTTATTTATTTATGCATACCAGAACTGGGGTACAGGCTTGAGGTATGGGGGGGTGAGAGGATTCACCAGAGACAGAGTGGGGAACAGAACAGGCAGATTGACTGAAAATCACTGCTGAGGGGAGCAGCGGGTAAGATCGCAGAGGTCTGCTGCTCCATGTGGGTTGCTCACTGGCCAGCCGGGAATCGAACTTGTCCTGCAGTGGCTGCAGATAGCTTCATAGGTTGTGTCTTAATCCCTTGTGCCACCAGGGAGGCCCCCTATTACTGAATTCTTAAACATTCACACCTGGGAAAACCTCTGGTAATGATGTCTATACACAAAGTGCTTGACCTTTAATATGATCCTCACATATTTTTCTTTCCTAGTCATCTATCAACACAGTTGGACCCCAAATATGTCACATAAAATGCTGATCAAAATCAAATTGAGATATCACCTCACACCTGTGAAATGGTTATTAGCCAAAAGATGAGAAAAAAAGTGTTGAAGAGAATGCAGAGAGAAGGATGGTGGGAATGTGAGTTGGAACAGTTCAATATGAAAAGCAGTATGGCTGTTATAAAAAAGAATACTAAGGCCTCTCTGGTTGGGTAGGAGTTAAAGACAGTGCTGTGAAGCTCTCACCAACCACTGCAGCACAAGTTTGATCCTCCACCGGCCAGGGAGCAACCCACATGGTGCAGCAGACCTCTCCTGTTTCCCCTCTGCTCCCTTCAGCTGTGTATTTCAGTAGATCTGCCTGTTCTGCTCCCCACTCCATCTCTGGTGAATCCTCTCACTCCCCACATCTCTGGCCTACACCCCAGTTCTTGTATGCATAAATAAATAAATATATATTTTTTTAAAAAGAATAGTAATATCATATGATCCAGTAATCCCACTTTTGAGTATTTACACACACACAAATATGAAAATACTAATTTGGAGAGAGGTATTAACCCCTATATCTATAGTAACAGTACATACAATAATCAGGAGTCACTGACAGATGATTGGATAAAGATTTGGTTTATATATACAATGGAATACTACTCAGGTATTAAAAAATAGTATGAATGGACCCAAAGAGTTTATGCTAAGTGAAATAAGTCAGATGGAGAAAGACAAACACTGTATGTTTTCACTCATATGTGGAAAATAAAGAAACAAGACAAATCAACAAACTGTAAAACTCTTAGAACTATAAGAAGGAAATTGATTATCAGGAGGGAAGGGGAAAAAAGAATAGTAAAGTGGATAAAAGGGGCCAATTATGTGGTGAAGGAATGAAACTTAATTTTTATGGTGAACATAATGTTGATTTAAAAGGCCATATACTTGAAACCTATATTATGGTATAAACCAATATTATTTCAATAATAAGTAAACACTAATGACCATAAACAATAAACACGTCCCAAAAAATGTGAGCATGGGAATATAGTCCCATGGGATGACAGATAAGTGATTAACATGGGTCTGGTTTCAGGTACCTTTATTTTCTTCTCGTTTGTCCATATATTTTATTCTATCATTAACTAATTGGAGGTCACCAATTAATGAATTAAGGCACTCATTCCTCTGGACTCCAGTAGGTCTGATCCCCATCAGTTCTCTATCGACTTCAGACCTGCGCAGGATATGATGTTGGTGCTTAACACCTAAACACCAGGATGAGGAGATATGGTGTAGAATGGGAATTCTTTATGAACACTCTTTTAATTTCCTGAGCCATTAAAACAAGAAAAATAATACTGGGAGTTGAAAGTGGCATTCATCAATAGCTGACTGAGTATCAGGGAGCATGTGGGCGCTCTCTCACAGCTTCTTGAGACCATCCTATCAGTTTCACTTTACAAATGTGGAAATCGAAGGTGAATCGAAGTTGAGAATTTCTTGTATTCCCATGGTGCTTTTTGAGGACTAACCATACATAACCAGAAGGAAGCCCAGCCCCGGGATATCTCCATTCCATTACAGGTTTTCCTGGCTATCTGAAAATAGAGCATTCCTATGAAACCCACTGGAAGGTGAAATGGCATAAAATCAAAGAAGCAATTACCATTAATCTACATGGAAAAATTTTCATCATCCTCAGACCCAAGACATAATCTACCAAACCATACCAATAACACAGAAAACCTAAAATCACACTATCATATAGTAAAGGCAGGAATGAGATGTTAGGTGCCCAGTCAGTATAAAGTAGTTCTGAGAAACAAGCTGGGAGGAACCACACTCTCTTCTTGCGGTACCACTGCCTCTAGAACCACAGCTGCAAAATAAATCTGAACACTATTTTTGTTTTTCATCTTTGATTGTAAAAGTAAAAGCCCTTTTTAGATTTATTTGGTTAGTGAGAACAAGTGTTTAGGTAAATCTTTCATAAGAGTGAAATGGTATAATGCATTCTATCTGCTGGGGAAAAACTGAGCAGAGGAATAGGAGAAAGAAGTAGTACAACTGTCCTAAGTGGGTAGCAACAATGCACTTGATTTTGTTATTTTTGTGGTGCTCCCTTGTGCAAGCTTAGGAAATAGTCTGCAGAAAAATACACTCGCAGTTTACCTGTTGATAATTTTAGTATAATGCAAGTTTCCATGAACTGTATACTCCAAGAGAAGATGTAGAGTGGGGAGTCAAAAAATTCACCAGACATGGCAGCTTTTTCTGGTCGCTGTGTCTGTGCAAGTGTATTCTTTTCTCTTCCTTTTCCTAATAAACATGTCCTTTTAAAATGTAAAAACAAAAACATTCCCCAGTCTTACTGATCCTACTATTATAAGTACACATCAGGTTTCTTCCCATTCTCACTGCTAATCATTAATCCAGGTTCAGGTGTAGTCCCTTCCTGCCCAGCTAACACTGGGGTCTGTTCCAGCTACCTCCCACTCTATGCTCTGTGTGACCCCATGGTTCATGGGACCCACCATGCTTATATGGTGGGGAACACATTTGCCTTTTCCCTAGGGGATACTCATTGGCCTAGGGAACCTGATGGAGAAATGCAAACGGAAATATCTTAATCCGGGATGCTGGAAATAAAATATTGCAGAGTAGAGGGAAAATTTTTGACAACTCTCAGATCCTATTGGTTATAATTATATATTCCACCAATCTCTATGGCCAATTCCTTAACTAAAAAGGAAATCTTTGCCCTCAAAAGATTGTTCTGAACCCTCCATCATTATAACACAGTGTCCTTTTTTAGATAATGAAACTGAGGTCAAATTAACTCAATTTCCTAGGTTACGCAAAACTTACTACTGTTCTTTGAGACATTTTTAAAGACACAGCAGAGCCTGGGAGCTCATCAGCAGATGATACAACCTGAGCATGTACAGAGGCAAATGACCTTAAATCTGAGATACCAAAAACAACAGAGGAGGGGGGCTAAGAAGACGTGAGGTAGTCCATTGACAGAAATTCAAAACTCCAGTTATCTGAAGAAAAGTCTCTTCATACTTCTCCTTGTATAAATTAGCCAGTGAATTTAAGCCAGGTCCACATGTCTTTGTCCCAATTTACTTTTTAGCCAATAAAATTGAACTCCTTCATTCTCAATCATACTTTCCAAAATCAACACAAACCTCTACCCTTTCCTAAATTGGGAGGCAGATTTGAGTTTTCCTCCTGCCTATTTGCCATTTAACTTGACATGAAGCTATTTTTCCCTCAAAACTTGGAGCCATAGTAATCAGCTTCTATGTGCCTTAAGCAGAGAGTCCATTGTTCAGTAACACATTTACATTTATTTATTGGTTGGTTATTGTTTTGTTCATCTATTCTTCAATCTGTATGCTTCATCCTACTCCCTAGTCTCTTAATACCTTGCAGATAGAATTTCTTTAGTTAGGAGGAGTCCAAGTTGACAATAGTATGGGGATTCTTAAGGGTGTTGGATTGACTAATAGAAAAAGCAGAAACCACAGGAGAAATAAACATGGGCTAGGAAGGAATTGGCTTATGTTTATTCAAACCTTTGTCTCCAATGCATACTGTTTTCATCGGCCTATCTATTAAAAATGCAAAACAAAATCTCTTACCCAGAAAGGATAGAGATGCAGAAACCTGGCGGCAGCTGTGCTTTTCTGGGTTCCCAGGGTCACAGTCCTCTAGACTTAGGGTGGGATCTCCCATAAGTGGCTGTGTGCATCTTCCCAGTGGGCACCAGCAAGGTCTGTTGGAGGAAAGCGTTGTTCAACCTTGGTGGACTCTCTCTCAAGATTCTGCAAATCCAGGGCCTCCCTGGTTGCACAAGAGGTTAAGCACAGCACTATGAAGCAATCTGCCACTGCAGCACGAGTTCAATCCCTGGCCAGGGAGCAACCCACATGGCACAGCAGACCTCTCCTATCTTACCTGCTGTTCCCCTCAGCAGTGTGTTTCGGTCAGTCTGCCTGTTCTGCTTCTCACTCTGTCTCTGGTGAATCCTCTCATGCTCCACACCTCTGGCCTATTCCCCAGTTCTTGCATGCATAAATAAATAAATCTCTTTAAAAAAAAAGTTTCTGCAAATTCAGATGCTTTGAAAGGCATGCCTCACCCTATTTCCTCTTCCTAGAAGGTTCTCTCCCTCATTTGTCATATGGAGACTTCAGATTTTGTTTTAAAAAAAAAAAACAACTCTAATAATTTTTCTAGATTAACACTTAAATTTAAATGGACTTAAAATTCTCATAGGACAGAAAATTTCTGCCTCAAAGTAGTTCCATAGCTTCTGAAACCTAAAGAATTTAGGTTAATAATGTTATTTCCACCAGGGGGGTATTTTCCTTCTGTTGGTGTAGATAAAAATCTTTAATTTCCATTAAGCAGCATTTCCTAACAAGTAATAGATATAGTACCATGGTTGGTACCTGAAATGATTTTAAATTTTAAAGGCTACATATATATCTGAATGTAAAGTAGCAGGTAGGTTTTTTATAATCATACAAATTTACAAAAATGCAAACTTATGTCTCTAAAACTCTACCTTTTATCTTAGTTCTCATTCTGCTTACACTAGAAATCATCATCTAGTCACATCCCGGGTTTATTGTTTATTAAGAAGTATAAAAACTCTATGTGTAACTTAGTTGTGTAAATATATAAGTAACACTATAACAAAAAAAAGTTTAAGTCAACTGTAGGAAAACAAAGGAATATTTTCCCCTCAAATGGGGTCATATATTACAAACATTGAAACATTGGACTAGATAGTATTCACAAGGCAGCACAGTTCTGGCAATGGAAACATCTTGCTCTTAAACTTCCAGACTTATTTTGGTTGACTATTTTGAAGACAATTAATTACTTACCCCCTTGGAGTTTGGGCTGGAGAGTCTTATGAAGCACTCCCACATTCCTACCATCCCCTCGTCATGTGACTTGTGCACAAGTGCAAATGTCTGTCAGTGTGGTGAATGCCCAAACAGAAAGCCCTGGGCAGGGCCCGGACACATAGTGAGGAAGTGGCTGGAGTGAGGGCCTTTTGTTAGGTCACAGGAGGAACATTCAAGGACAGAGCATTCATCTCTAACAGGTTCCTGCACCCCATTTGGCTTTTCTTTTTGCCAGATAGGAAGAGTTGATTTGCTCAAACATACGTGTTCTTGGATTTAGGAAATGTTCTCAATTGTTCAAATTCCTTGAGAAAAGCTTTTTACACGTGTGTAATCTCTGCCCAGCTTTCATATTTACATATGCTTGTAGATTGATGTCATTTTTATACCTTTTATTTGATTACAACTTTTTTCTTTTCTTTCTTTCTTTTTTTTTTTTTTTTGAAGCAGTAAGCTCCTTAAAGATCGGTCCCACTTTTTTTTTTTTTTACATTGTTTATAAACTGCATAACATGAGGGTCAAAGGATGGTTTGATATACTCTTAGACACAGATAAATAACTCAGTGCTTTCTGGAAAACCTTTAAAATATTGGAAATGTGCGCTTTACAAAACCTCCCTAGAAATAATTTGATCAATAATACAAATTTTTCAAGCGATGGAGTAGAGATTTTTCCTACAAGACAATCAGATAGGTTCTTGGGAACTACAACTTTAAACAAAACAGTGCAAGAACATAACTAATTTAACTATAGGCTAATTGACTTAAAGAAGAGTCAAGTTCTAATGGCATATTTCTGGTCACAAATGCATCACCAAACCTCTAAATCTAGACCAAAATCACTTAGTATTGAATAAAAATTTGTATTCATTCATTCACTCATTTTCCAACCTTCTTATTGAGTTCAAGGTCTTCAGAACTTCTCCCAGCCCTCAGGAAATAAGGCAGGATCCAACCTTGGACAGACACCCTTCCATCACACACACCTGTGTGTCTGCACACACACACACACACACACACACACACACACACACATACACACACACTGATGGGGCAATATTGACACATGCCAATGAATCTCATGTGCACATCTTTGGGATGTGGCAGGAAAATGATGTCTTCCAAAAAAACTCATATAGAATGCAAACTCCACAAAGACAGTGGCCCTGACCAGGAATCAATTTCTTTTTTTCTCATCAAGGTCATAACAAAATAACAGTATTGAAGAACCTGGTGTAGTTAAGGAAAACTACTCATCCTTTGCCTTTTTCTAGGGCAGTAGTGAGGAAGAATTCCCTAGCGTTTGACACTACTACATTTTATCCACCAACTCTGTCACCATAGTACCATGACTTATTTCAGTTTTCAGTGGACATAACATAACACTCTATACTGGGTTCTATTAATGAAATATTTTACTTTCAAATATATTACAAACATATCTCTATAGGTTAAAAATAATGGCTTTCCCCTGTCCCCCATTCTAGGTTAATGGCACACCAAAGAATTAGAAGCAGTTGTTTTTTTTTTTTTTAATTATTACTGTATGGTGTTGTACTGGGTTAATGCAACATTGTGTATGAATCAGAAGTATAAGCTCTCACTCTTCAGATTCACATTACAACACCACACCTACCACCAACATACTCATAATCCGCCACCACAGACCATTGGGTCCACAACCCTCTCAGTTTGCCATCCCCTACTCTGCCTCTCTGGTAGTCTCAACTATACATATAATCATATTTCTAGAATTTGTTTTGATTTACTTATAGCTCTATTTTTTATTGAGGTAATATAGGCTTACAACACTGTACATGCTTCAGAAGTATAGAATCACAGATCTTCAGATGTTTGTTACCACACAACACCAAACATACAGGCACACGTAATCCATTGGATATCCTGCATACTGTGTTCTTCACCCTCCACTCCTGCTCTGGTAGCCTTAATTATAGTCAGAATTCTAAGAATTGGTATTGGCTTAGTTTTGTCTGACTCTTCATTTTGTTTCTTCATTCTGTTTCCACATTTAAGAAAATGCATCCAGTATGTCTTTGTATTTCTGACTTTATTCACTTAGCACTATCCCTCACCTTAATGCATATTTTTTCAAATGGCAAGAATTCATGCTTTATATAGCAGTGTAGTATTCCATTTCATATATTCACCACATCTTCTTAATTCACTCATCAATTGATGGGTGTTTGGATTGTTTCCATAACTTGGTAATTATAAATAGTGCCACAATGAATACAAGAGTGTGAGAACAAGACTGCACATATCCTTTCTCATTAGTGTTTTTACATGTTCAGGTAGATACATAGGAGTAGAATTGTTGGTTTGTATTGTAGCTCTATATTTAATATTTTGCAAAACCTCCACACTGTTTTCCACAGTGACTAGACTAGTCTACATTTTGACCAATAGTATACAAGGGTTCCTTTTTCCAGCATCCTTGCCCTCATTTGTTTCTGGTCTTTTTGATATGGGCCATTCTCATAGGTGTGAGGTGGTATCTTATTGTGATTTTGATTTGATTTCCCTGATGATAAATGATGATGAGCGTTTTATCAAGTGTCTGTTGGACATACATATGTCTTCTTTGGAGAAATATCTTTAATCCTTGATAAGGTAACACCAAGATTAAAGAAATACAGGGAACTACATCAGGAGGCAGCATCATTATTTTTAGAAAATATGTATATTGGTATGTAAATTATCTCAATAAAGTTTGAGTAAATAATTTAGTAGCATTTATTTCTCTCTTATAACATATAGTATGATTTTTCTTTTTTTCTGAGCAATTATTTTTTTTATTTTATATAATTTTTACATCTTTTTTCATCATTGCACAATGTATGCATTTTCATTTTGGTTATAGTTCCCATACAATTGCACCCCCCCTCCCTATTTTGACTCTAGTCCTTCCTTTCCCCACCCTTCCCTCCTCCCTGCTGTAGTATGTCTCTGGTTTATAGTTGCTTGTTGATTTTGATTATTACTTTGCATTGATTAGTCTTTTTCCTGGTCTCTTATTTAGGTTTTCTAAATTCCTGCTATGAGTGAGACTTTCCAGTATTTTTCTTTTGCTTTCTGACTTATTTCACTGAGCATGATCCCTTCTAGCTCCATCCATGTTGCTGAAAACTGCATGTGTTTACCATTTTTGATTGCTGAGTAATAGTCCATGGTGTATATGGACCACATCTTCTTGATCCAGTCATCTTTTGGGCATTTGGGTTGTTTCCAAAGCTTAGCTATTGTAAACAGTGCTGCTATAAACTTAGGCATGCAGGTGCCCTTTGGAATTACTGTTTCTGTGTCATTTGGGTAAATACCTAGGAGTGGAATTGCTGGATCATATGGAAGTTCTATGTTTAGTAAGTCAAGAAATCTCCAACAGCTCTCCATAGTGGTTGGACCAGTTTTCACTCCCACCAGCAGTGCAGGAGAGTTCCTTTTTCTCCACATCCTCGCCAACATTTGTTGTTGCTAGTTTTTTTAATATGTGCCATTCTCACTGGTGTAAGATGGTATCTCATTGTTATTTTGATTTGCATTTCCCTGATTACAAGTGATGTTGAACACTTTTTCATATGCCTGTTGGCCATTTGCATTTCTTCTTCAGAGAAGATTCTTTATAGTTCCTCTGCCCATTTTTTGACTGGATTATTTTCTTTGTTTTTGTTGAGTCTCATCAGCTCTTTTGTAATTTTTGTGATCAGTCCTTTATCGTTAGCATTGTGTACAAAAATGTTCTCCCAATTGGTGGGGTTTCTCTTTGTTTTGGTTATTGTCTCTTTTGCTGTGCAGAAGCCCTTTAATTTGATGTAGTCCCAGCTGTTTATCTTTGCCTTCACTATCACTGCTTTGGGTGATGTGTCTGTAAAGATGTCTTTGATGTGCATTTCATGTAGTGTTTCGCCTGTATTTTCTTCTATGTATTTTATGGTTTCAGGTCTTATGTCTAGTTCTTTAATCCATTTTCAGTTGGTTTTTGTGCATGGCGTGAGGTAGTGATCAAGCTTCATTCTTTTGCATGTAGCGACCCAGTTTTCCCAGCACCATTTATTGAACAAACTTTCTTTGTTCCAGTGCATATTCTTTGCTCCTTTGTCAAATATTAGTTGACCATAAATCTGTGGGTTTTTTTCTGGATTTTCTATTCGATTCCATTGGTCTGTGTGTCTGTTCTTGTTCCAATACCATGCAGTTTTGATGATTATGGCTTTGTAGTATATTTTGAAGTCTGGGTGTGTGATGCCTCCATTCCCTTCTTTTTTTTCAGAAGAGCTTTGGCTATTTGGGGTTTTTGGTGATTCCATATGAATTTCATCAATAATTGTTCTATTTCTTTGAAGAATGTCATTGAAATTTTTATTGGAATAGCATTGAATCTGTAGATTGCTTTTAGTAGGATGGCCATTTTGATGATGTTAATTTTTTCAATCCATGAGCCAAGGATGTCTTTCCATTTCTTTGTGCCTTCTTCTATTTCTTTTAACAGTGTTTTATAGTTTTCTTTGTATAGGTCCTTTACCTCTTTTGTTAGATTTATTCCCAAGTATTTGATTTTTTTTGTTTCGGTAACAAAAGGGATGTTTTCTTTAATTTCTTCTTCTTCAGATTTATTGCTTGTGTAAAGGAAGGCTACTGATTTTTGCATGTTGATTTTGTATCCTGCCACTTTATAAACTGATTAATTAGTTGAATTGGTTTTTCTGTGGAGTTCTTGGGGTTCTCTATGTATATTTTCATATCATCTGCAAATAGTGATAGTTTGACTTCTTCTTTTCCTATTTGGATTCCTTGTATGTCTTTCTCTTGTCTTATTGCTCTGGATAGGACTTCCAGTATTATATTGAAAAGCAGTGGTGAGAGTGGACATCCTTGCCTTATTCCAGATCTTAATGGAAATGCTTTCAGCTTTTCACCATTGAGAATGATACTGGCTGTTGGCTTGTCATATATGGCCTTTATGACGTTGATGTATATTCCTTATATCCCAAGAATTTCAAAAGCTTTTATCATGAATGGGTGTTGTACTTTGTCAAAAGCTTTCTCAGAATCTATTGATATTATCATATGGTTTTTATATTTCTTTTTGTTGATGTGTTGGATGACGTTGATTGATTTTCGGATGTTGAACTATCCTTGTGTCCCAGAATGAATCCTACTTGGTCGTGGTGAATTATCTTATGGATACTTTGTTGGATTCTGATAGCTAAAATTTTATTGAGGATTTTTGCATCAGTGTTCATTAGAGAGATTGGCCTGTAGTTTTCTTTTTTTGTGTTGTCCTTGTTCGGTTTTGGTATTAGTGTAATGTTGGCTTCATAGAACATGTTTGGTATTATCCCTTCCTTCTAAATTTTTTGGAAGAGTTTGTGAAGGATAGGCACTAATTCATCTCTGAATGTTTGGTAGAATTCAGTTGTAAATCCATCAGGTCCTGGGCTTTTGTTTTTGGGGAGGTTTTTGATTACCACTTCAATTTTGCTACATGTAATTGGTCTGTTTAGGTGTTCTATTTCTTCTTTATCTAGCTTTCGGTGATTGTAGAGTTGTAGGAATTTGACCATCTCTTCCAGACTGTTGAACTTGTTTCCATATAACTGTTCATAGTAGTCTCTGATTATTCTTTTGATTTCTGCTATGTCTGTTGTGATTTCTCCTCTTTCATTTGTGATCCTGTTTATTTGTGCTTTCTTCCATTTTTCCTTTGTGAGCCTGGCTAGGGGTTTGTCGATTTTATTTATTTTTTCAAAGAACCAGCTTTTGGTTTCATTGATCTTTTGGATTGTTTTTTTAGTTTCGATTTCATTTACTTTTGCTTTGGTTTTTATTATTTCTTTTCTTCTACTGGTCTTCGGGTTTTTTTTTTTTTTTTTTTGCTCTTTTTCTAGTTCTTTGAGCTTTGAGATTAGGTTGTTTCTTTAAGTTCTTTCTTGTTTTCTTGATGTGAGCCTCTATTGCTATATATTTTCCTCTTATTACTGCTTTTGCTGCATCCCAGACACTTAGGAAATTGGTGTCCTCCTTGTCATTCAACTCAAAGAATTTTTTAATTTCTTCTTTGATCTCCTCATTAGTCCAGTGGTCTTCCAGTAGTGTGGTTTTCAATCTTCATGAGGTAGGAGAGTTCCTTGCCTTCTTTTTATGGTTTATTTCTAGTTTGATGCCTTTGTAGTCAGAGAAGATGGTTGATATGATTTCAATCTTGGTGTATCTGTTGATGTTTGTCTTGTGTCCCAGTATGTGATCGATCCTGGAGAATGATCCATGTGTGCTTGAGAAAAATGTATACTCAGATTTTTTTGGATTTAGTGTTCTTTAGATGTCTGTTAAGCCCAAGCACTCTAGATCCTTATTTAGAGCTTTAGTGTCTTTACTTATTTTTTGTCTCGTTGATCTATCCATTGTTGATAGTGGTGTGTTGAAGTCTCCTACTATATATGTGTTTTCTCTGATGTCTGCTTTCAAAGATAATAATAGTTGTCTGATATATTTTGGTGCTCCTTCATTTGGTGAGTATATGTTAATGAGTGTTATTTCTTCTTGAAGTATTGTCCCCTTGATCATAATGTAGTGACCATTGGGGTCTCTTTTTACCTTTTTTAGTTTGAAGTCTGTTTTATCTGATATAAGATTTGCTGTTCCTGCTTTCTTTTTTGGTCCATTTGCTTATAGGATTGTTTTCCATCCTTTAACTTTGAGTCTATTTTTATCTTTTGTGGTTAAATGTGTTTCCTGGAGACAGCAAAAGGTTGGGTTTTGTTTCTTAATCCAGCCTGCAAATCTGTGTCTTTTTATTGAAGAGTTTAGTCCATTTACATTTAGAGTTAATAATGATATGTTAGCATCTGTATTTGCCATTGTGTTTGTCTTTCCTCTGGTTTTATTTATTTATTCTTTTAATAACTTTTTTTTGGCCTTCTTTCATTATTATCCCTCCCTCTGTGAGTTCTGGCTTTAGGACTCCTTGAAGTATTTTTTGGAGTGGGGCTTTAGTCGTAATGAAATTCCAGAGTTCCTGTTTGTCTGGGAAGGTCCCTATTCTTTCTTCATAGAGGAAGGAAAGCTTTGCAGGATAGGGTATTCTTGGTTGGCATTTGTTGTCTTGGAGTCTGTTGACTATGTCCCTCCACTCTCTCCTTGCCCGTAGTGTTTCTTCGGAGAAGTCTGATGTCAGTCTGATTGGTTTTCCTTTGAATGTTAACTGTTTCTTCCCTCTTGTCAGCTTCATTATTTTTCCTTGTCTTGGATTCTTGGGAGCTTTACTATTATGTGTCTTGTATTTTTCCTTTCGTCATGGAAGTTTGGTGTTCTTCTTGCTTCTTGTATGTTTATTTTCAGCTCCTTCATGTTTGGGAAGTTCTCTTCAATTATTTCCTTGAATATTTTCTCTGTTCCTACATCTCTCTCCTTTCCCTCTGGGATTCCTATAATTCTTATCTTTCCTTTCCTCATGGAGTCAGATAGTTCCCGAAGTCTTTCTTCAGTCTTTTTCCTTTATACTTCTCTTTCCTCCTCTGTTTTGGTTCTTTTTATTTCTGTGTCTTCAAGAGTACTTATTCATTATTCCATTTCATCTCTTCTGCTTTCATTGCTTTTCCCAGAGTTCGCGCCTCCATTAATTCTTTGATCTCCTGCATTTCTTTTGCTTCCCTCTTTAGGGACTCAAGTTCATTCTTCTGATTGTTGATTATTTTTCCCTTATCATTGTTTTCCTTGATGACTTCTATCAATTTTTTAATCACGGCAATTTTAAATTCTCTTTCTGGAAAGCTCAGAAGATCTTCCAAGTCACTGTCGTTGCCATCTGGTGGGTGGTTTTCTTTTTGTGGTGTGTCTTTTTCCTGAGGAGTTGCTAGGTTGCATGTAGTTTTTCTTCTCCCTGCTGCCTGTCTTCTAATTTGCCGTATGCGTTGGGACACTGCTGCTGGTACTGGCCAGCATCTTTTTGGTGTGCTCTTTGTTGGGTTTCGGAAACTACTGGTCCAAACGAGTCAAATACTGTTATGCCAGAAGTCTAGTAAGGCAGTGGTACTTTGAGTATGCTAATGGTCGCTGTCACAGAATATTTCCTCCTTCTGTGTTTAATTACAAAGGTGTGTCTTGAAGTCCCACAAACTTCCCTAGAGGTGGGGCAGCTGCATTGTACTCTGAGTTCCAAAAAAACTGGATCCCCCTCTGGGCTCCAACTTCCTGCCAGGCAGGACCAGGCTTGTGGGGGCCTTCAACTCACCTCTGACTGTGCAGGGAGCCTTCCCCCTCTGGCTCCATAGGGAGCCTTCTGCCGGTTTCAAGCAGTCTTTATTGAAGAAAGGTCCCTGTTCTAAAATGGCAATGCAGGTACTATAGTATGATTTTTCAATCTACAAATGGTGTACATTTATTTCTGCCTTCCTTTTTCTGATTCAGGCACAACTTTCATGGGAATTTGAAACATTTCTTGCAGTTGTTCTACTTCACAATGAATTTGAAAGTTAGCATGGATTTTTATGAAGTCTATCACATACATCTTTAAGAAACCACCATGAACATAAATAGGTAATATATTGCCTTTACTCCATTAGCAAACAAATCCCTTGATGCTTTTCTTCTCTTTGCCAGTTCTAGTCATGAGAAGGGAAATGTGTAAAATGTTTTCACCTGTGTCATAAAATATCCCAGTTTCTGTGCCATTAGCTTTATAAGCAGGAAAAATAGTGCATATATGTTAAATCACACCTTTTGTTTTAGGAAGTTCTGTTTAAATCCTGTATTGATTATAGCCATATAACTCCAGACTGGCTAATAGATGTGTGTGTGTGTATGTGTGTATAATACTAGTATATATGTATGTATTGAGCTTTTACTATAAACCTGTAATTTTGTATAGGACCTTTCTAAAATGGAATGGACCTTACACAGAATTGTGAGTGTGTGTGTTTATATGTATATCCGGATAAGGTCCATTTCATTTTAGGTCCCATATAAAAATATAGGTTTATAGTAAAAGTTCAACACATACATAAGTAATTTATATGTAAAACATAAACATATATTTATAAATATTTATAAATATATATTTATATATAATATATACATAAAATCTAGTTCATTCTTTTAGTTCATATATGTGTATATGTGTATATATATTCATTACTAGTATATATATACACATATTTATATACACAAAACAAAATGGAACAAAATAATTTCTACAAAAGAAGTAACATCAATTTTAGGAAAATTAAAAAAGGAAGAAAATGACTAAGGAAGACCTGTGAGCGTAACATGTGTCAACTATAGTTCTATTCAGGTCACAGAGGGACCTAGGCATGCATCGGTGAAATTATTACTCAAGAATCTGCTCAACTGAGGGTCTTACTTTGAAGTGGCAAGACCCTCCAGAAGATCCTCTGAAAAAAATTAAAAAAACAGGGCCTCCCCTGGTGGCGCAGAGGTTGAACGCTGGCTGCGAGGCTGCCCGTAGCCTCTGCGGTGCCGGTTCTTTCCCCCGGCTGCTGGCGAGGGTCCCACAATAAATAAATAAATAAATAAATAAATAAATAAATAAATAAATAAATAACTCTCCCAGGCCTCACCGTGGATTTTTGAACTCCTGATTCATGTTATACCCAGTGCAGCACACTTTCTGGGAAAGACAAGGAAACCTAAATAAGGTGTCAATTCCCTAAGTACTGTGACTAAAGCCTGAGGACAGTCCCAGATATGGATGGAAAGCCTCAGGTCAGTCCTAGATGTTTCCCACTGTGGCATCGCAGTGCTAGTGATCTGTAGTCATGCTACAATGCCACTGTATTGAGGTGTTGGTTATTACCTACAGGCATAGAAACTAACAGCTAATGGCATCCTCTGATAACATCAGACTCTGCATGGTGGGAAACACTGATCCACCTCAAGAGAGACTCTATGCAACTCATATTAACCAACTATCTACTTTCTATGAGGAAGACACCTCCAAGGGTTAGAAAGTGAATCCAGGGCCTCCCTGGTGGTGCAACGGTTGAGCGCTGGGTTGCAAAGTTGCCCGCAGCCCCTGCAGCACTGGTTCGATCCCTGCCCACCAGGCAAGGGTCCCACATGGCACGCAGACATCTCCTGCCTCCCGCTGCTCCCCTCAGCAGTGTATCTCATCAGTCTGCCTGATGATTGGTATAAGGAAAGCAACAGTAAATTACAAAAGCCTTAAAATCCAAACAAATGAGTTAATGAATATGAAGAACTGAACAAGGTATTGAAGAGAACCACAAACAATGAACAAAATGGCAATAACAGACTTCTATTACCAATAATCACACTAAATGTTAATGGACTAAACTCACCAATAAAAATCACAAAATAGCAAAACAGAAACCAACTTTCTGCATCCCCCAGGTAGCACACATAAACTCTGAAGATAAACATAGGGGCCTTCCTGGGGTTAAATCTCAGTCCTACCATCACAACAGCATGGGTTTAATCCCTGGCCATAGAAATGACCCACATATGGTGCATCAGACCTCTCCTGTCTTGCTTGCTGCTCCCCTCAGCAGTATATTTCAGGAGATCCACCTGCTCTTCTTCCCACTCTGCCTCTGGTGAATCTTCTTACCCTCCTGCCTCTGGCCTACACCCCAGTTCTTCTTTGAAAAATTAATAAAAAAAATAAAAATAAATAAATTAAACATACATTGAAAGCCAAGTGTAGGAAAACTATTCTTCAAGCAAATGGCCCCCAAAGAAAGGGGCAGCCATACTTATATCTGATAAAATGGACTTCAAGATAAAAAAGTGACAAGAGACATATATGGACACTATATAATGATCAAGGGAAAAATATACCAGTGAGACCTAATACTCATCAATATGTACTTACCAAATGAGGGAACACCAAAATATGTTAGACAATTACTATCATCTCTGATAACATACATTGGGGAAAATACATGTGATAGGAGATTTCAACACCCCACTCTCACCAATCACGCTAAATAAAGATCTAGACCACATGGGCCTAACAGACATCTATAGGACACTGCACCTCCCCCCAAAAAAAACTGAATACACATTCTTCTCAAGTGCACACAGAACATTCTCCAGGATCTACTAAATATTGTGTCACAAGACAAATACCAACATGAAGATTGAAATCATTCCAAATATCTTTTCTGAACATAAAACTAGAAATCAACTGTGAAAAGAAAGCAAGGAGCTCCCCTATTACATAGAGACTGAACAACATGCTACTGAAAGACCACTGAGTTAATGAAGAAATCAAAGAAAAAATTAAAAAATACCAATATCCTGAAATGAATGACAACATGGACACAACTTTCCAGAATATATAGGGCACAGCAAAACAGTATTAAAAGGAAAGTACATAGCTATACAGGCCTGCCTCAAGAAGCAAGAAAGTACCTAAAGAAACAACCTAATTTCCCATCTTGAGAAACCAGAAAAAGAACAGCAAAAAATCCAAGAGCCAATAGAAGAAAGGAAATAATAAAAATTAAATCAGAAATAAATGAAATAGAAATTTAAAAGTACAGTCTAAAAGATCAATAAAAACAAAATCTGGTTCTTTGAAAAATAAACAAAAGAGACAAAATTCTAGCTACAGTCATAAAGAAAAAGAGGGAGAAAATTCAAAGTAGTAGAATCATAAATGAAAAAGGTGAAATTACAACAGACACAGCAGAAATCCAGAGGATAATGAACATTTATAAGCAAACAAGTTAAACAATCTTGCTGAGATGGACAAGTTCTTAGATTTTTCCAATCGCCCAAAACTGAAAAAAGATGAAACAGAAAACTTAAGCAAACCAATTATAAGCGGCAAACTCGAAACAATAATCAAAACCCTCCCAAAAACAAAAACCTAGGCCTGGATGGCTTCACAAGTGCATTCTACGAAACATCAAAGATGAGCTAATGCCTATCCTACAAAAACACTTTCCAAAAATCAAGAAAGAAGTGACACTACCAAATATATTTTATGAAGCCAACATTACACTAATACCAAAACCAAACAAAGACAACACACAAAATGGAAACAGACCAATTTCCCTAATGAACAGATGCAGAAATCCTCAACAAAATCTTAGCAAACTGAATCCAACAATGCATCAAAAAGATAAGATACCATAACCAAGTGGGATTTATTATAGGGACACAAGGATGGTTCAATATCCAAAAATCAACGTATGTAATTCATCACATTAACAACAACAACAAAAAAAAACATATGATTTCATCAATAGATGTTGAGGCATTTGATAAAGTTCAACGTCCATTTATGATGAATGCCCTTGAAAAACTCAGGATAAATGGACATAACAACATAATAAAAGTCATATATGACAACCCCATAGCTAACATCATTCTCAATTGTGAAAAACTGAAAGTCTTCCCATTAAAATCTGAACAAGACAAGGATATCCACGCTCACCACTGCTTTTCAATATAATACTGGAAGTCCTAGTTAGAACAATTAGGCAAGAGAAAGACATAAAAGGACTCCAAATTGGGGAAGAAGTAAAACTATCATTATTTGCAATAATAATACATTATTAATGTATCATTATCATAAATATACATTTATTTATTTTATTTATTTTAGGGTTATCTCTATACATTATCATAAAATAAATCCCCAGAAAGACTAATTAAAACAATAAACCAGTTTCATAAAATAGCAGGTAACAAAATTAATACACACAAAACAGTAGCCTTCCTATATACAAATAATCAGTCTGAAGAGGAAGAAATTAAGTAAACCATACCCTTTACAATTACATCAAAAAACCAAATTAAAACAAATACCTGGGAATACACCTACCAAGGAGGTGAAAGTCCTATACAAGGACAATTACAAAACACTGGTAATGAACTAGAAGAAGACACAAAAAAATGGAAAGCTATTACCCCCTCATGGATTGGAAGAAGTAACATTATCAAAATGGCCACCTAGCCAAAAGCAATTTACAGATTCAATGCAATTACAATAAAAATTTCAATGGCATTCTTCAAATAAATGGAACAAATAATGCTGGAATTCATATGGAATTGCAAAATAAAAGTCCCAAATAGCTAAAGCTCTTCTGACTAAAAGGGAAAAGAATGGATGTGTTACTCTCCCAGACTTAAAATTATACTACATAGCCATAACAACAAAAAGAGCATGGTATGGGAACAAAAACAGACATACTGACCAGTCGAATCAAATTGAAGTCCTCAAAATACAAATACACATATATGGTAAACTAATCTATTACAAAGAAGCAAAAAATACACACTGGAACAAGGAGAGCCTCTTCAATGTGCTGGGAAAATTGGACTGTCGTCTGCAAAAGAATGAAACTAGACTATGATCTCACACTACACACAAAAATCTACTCAAAATGGATAAAAGACTTGAATGTAAGACCCTACACCACAAAATATATAGAAGAAAACATAGGCCAAACACTCTGTGACATACACCTCATAAACATCTTTGAGTATACATCTCCAGAAGCAAGGAAAATGAAGAAGATAAACAGCTGGGACTACATCAAACTAAAAAGCTTCTGTACATCAAAAGAGACAGAAACCAAAATGAAGAGACATCCTACTGAATGAAAGAAAATATTTGCCCACCATACAAATGATAAGGGAGTGATACCAAAGATCTACAAAGTACTCACACAACTCACCAAAAACAAAGTAAACAATCCAGTCAGCAAATGGACAGAGGATCTAAAAAGATGTTTCTCCAAAGAAGAAAGGCAAATGGCTAACAGGCATATAAAAAAAAAAGTTCAGCATCACTTATAATCAGGGAAATGCAAATCAAAACCACACTGAGATACCACCTTACACTTGTGAGATGGCCCATTTAAAAAAAAGTGGAAACAGTAAATGCTGGAGAGGATGTGGAGAAAATGATACCCTCTTACACTGCTTGTGGAAACATAAACCGGTCCAGTCACTATAGAAAGCTGTGTGGAGTTTTCTCAAAAGACTGAAAATGGACCCACCATATGAACCAGTGATTCCATTATTAGGAATCTTCCCAAATGCAAAAACACTAATTCAAAAGTAAAAGTGCACCTATGTTTATTGCAGCACTATTTACAATAGCTAAGGTATAGAAACAATGGAAACAAACTAAATGTTCCCAAACAGACAAATGGCTCAAGATGTGGTATATAGTCAGTGGCATACTACTGATCAAAAAAGATAAACTCATGCCATTTGCAGCAACATGGATGGAGCTGGAATGGCTTATGCCAGCCAAAATAAGTCAGAAGGAAGAAGATAAATATTGGATAGTTTCACTTGTATGTGGAATATAGTGAAACTGAACAAAAGATCAAAAAAAAAAGATAAATGTACAAGCCAGCCATAGATCTGAGGTGTATAACAAGGGAGAGGGAGCTGGAGGGGTCGAAACAGGGCATGGAAGAGCATAAGGGACTATGGTAAAAGATCATGGGTGCTATGGTGGTGGGAGAAATATGAGGACTACACCTGAGGAGAAAATCCAAATACTGTACAAAAATGAACAACAATGTAAGAAAATAAATAAGAAAAGAAAAGTAGGTGTATTGACACATACTGCAACCTAGTGACAGTGGAATTGGAGAAAACTTTGCTCCTGTCAGTCAGAGAGCTGATGGAGTCCTGAGACTGTGTTTCCTTCCAGGAGATCACTTATGCCAGACTGTCTCTCCATCTTTCCCATATTCTCCACTACATTGACTATTTTGGTAAGAGAGTCTTTCTTTAGATTGGTCCATACATTGACTTATTACACTAGAATCCAACTGCTAATCACATTGGCTTTAGAAATATTCCCTTCCTCCATTTAAGAGTTGATAGGATTATTTCCAGCTTCTTGGCAAGGCAGGGAATAAGGGAACATCTCACTAACACCTTATAAAATTACAATGTAGTTAAGTAACCAAGACATTTGCAAACATCGTTCATATTTCCATTATCTGTAGAGAACATGATTCTCCTCACATGCCTTATCGTATGAATTCTTACGGAAACTTTATAGACAGTAGAAACTGGCATTTATTTTTCACCTCCTATGTATCACTCTCTTCAGCTACTTTATATTTTTCATCTCATCTAATTCCTGTCCAATCCTACAGTGTTAATGCAATTTTTTCTAGTTTATATTAGAGAAAGTTGAAGCACTGGGGTTACCACAGTTTAGGTATCAAACAGATGGTGCAAGTTAAAATTAGGTAAGACACTCAGAGCTCCCAACTCTAAATTCAGAGATTTGCAGTTACTCTCATGATAGCTGTCTTGACAAACCCAGACAATACATGTGCAGGTCAGTGAGTGCAAGTGTCTAGCAGGAAAGAGCACAGGTTATCAGAATTGGGGGTTTTGTGGCAATGAAAAAGGGGGTAAAACTATAAAACACGATGATAAGACTGATGATAAGAATTAGAAATGTGGTTGCTGGTATTGTAATGATCCTATTGCATCTCTTTTCTAAACAAGGAGTGGAAAGGAAAATGTTTATTTTAGATATACTGATTTTACCTGTTGGCTCCATGTAGCTAGTGACTTTGTCTTTGTTGCTATTCTTTTCCCTCAAACCCAAAGCTTAACTTCATTTAAGTTAAGCAAAAATAAAATTCATTTAGTATAAATTGTCCCTTCTGTGTTTCCTTGAGCCCAATTTAATATTGTCACTGGCCTGCAGTCCCATGTTACTGAGGTCAGAAATGCAACCCTTCTTTTCTCTTCCATAAACCCAGAACACTTCAGAAAAAATGGTCATTTTCATCAGTGCGCAGGGCAATGCACAGTCTTTCTCTGAGAGCTGCAGGCACTGTCAGGTGGGTCCTTTCTCCATATGCTACTTGGCAGGTGTTGCCTGGTCTACCCAAAGTCTAATGAGAATCAGGAGATCCTGGGAAGCTTTTCAGCTCTATCCAGCGTTTGCAAGGACTGCTGATAGGATGCGAGAGTGACCCTGTGGACAGTTAAAGAGATGAAAGGAAGGCTTTCGGATTAAATAAGATTTAGGAAATAAAAGGATTAGCAGGACACAAAAGCTAGATTTACTGGTTTATTTAGCCAGTGCAGTGTGGCATGCTGGGATGTAGAACATCCAGAAAGAGATAAAAGAGACTAACTCAGGAGGTCGCAGGGCAGCAAAGATGAGCAGAGCCTCCCAAAAGCCTGCTAAATCTTCTGATAATTGAAAATGGGGCAGAAAGGGATACTTCCCCATTACTAATTCTGACTCCTCCACCAAGTAATAAGAAGAGATACAATGACGAGCCATTTCATGGGCAGGGGGTTAGGACTCAAATAAGCTTAGGAAGCAGAAAACTTATTTTATGATTAAGTCTCATTCATAGATTATTTATGTGACTTCATGACACATAGTGTTTTTAATTTGTGCGATGAAAAAAGTTTAAAATTAGGGGTAGGGGATTTACTATCATTTCTGGGGAGGAAAAATCCCAAATATTGCTGTCTTTGCTCAGTAATTCTCTTTTCCCAAATTGTTGGGCCAGAAGTACAAAAACCAGAAGGTACAAAAACATGTCAGGTCAAAGATAGGGTCAAGATAGAGTGTCCTTGACAGATGGCCTTCTGACATGGGCAAGCATCCCCTGTCTTGGGCAGAACAGTGTGCTTTAGAGACAAGCTACTTCCCCGTGAGAGAAAGGAATTTTTCAGCAGTTCCTTCTTTCACTATACCAAAATCTTCATCACCATTCGTCTGCAAGATAGAGAAACCTAGAACTAACCTAATTGCTCATCGACATGATTGCCATTCAAACATCTGAACATAACCTGTATGACTCCTTTCAATATTTCCTTTCTCTGTTTGAACTCATCTCCCTAGGTAATTCGGTGATTTGATGCGGTTCCTGTGCTGGAACACTGAAAAGGAGGAGGGCATTATTTTGATCCTCTTTCCACGCTGCCCTTGGTGCTGTGCCTAGAATCACTAACAAGATTTATCTCCCTAATTAGCTGTTTTCTAATCCCCAAAACAGTTTGATAACATATCCCAAAAGGCTATCCTCATCAAAATCTTCTTTTCTTTGTATGAAACTACAAAATCTGATACAAACCTACTTTAAGGTATAATTAATATATATCACCGCATTATTTAATTTGAATTCATCAGACATTTAGTGAGCCCCTGCTAACTATCGGGGACCTATTTAATGTTAGGGATGTGATGGAGATATGGTCATGGCCCAGGAAGAGCTCACAGCTTAGGAGAAAAAATGAACAAGTAATCACAATTAATGTGCTATAAGAGCCATACATTGAGGGCCTCCCTGGTGGTGCAAGGGGTTAAGCACAGCACTGTGAAGCTATCCACAGCCACTACAGCATGAGTTCGATCTCTTGCCAGGGAGCTACCCCCATGGCACAGCAGACCTCTCCTGTCTCGCCTGCTGCTCCCCTCAGCAGTGTGTTTCCATGAGTCTGCCTGACCTGTTCCCCACTCTGTCTCTGGTGAATCCTCTCACCCCCCTGCATCTCTGGCAGTTCTTGTATGCATAAATAAATAAATCTTTTTAAAAAGAGCCATATATTGAACTCATTACTCATTTCTTTATGATCATATTATATATGTATATACTCACACACACACACACACACACACACATATATATATATATACACACACACACATATGCTTCCAAAACAAGTTAGACTAAGTCAAATTAAACCAAGCCAAAGGAGACTTTGGTCTTTAATTAGTGAAGTGATTTTCAAAAGCTTTATTGAAGGCATCTTACCTTGCCACGGGAAAGCTCAGCTGCAGGAGGGACAGCTCTGAGAGTGTAGAGTCCCATCCACTGCTACTTTCATCCTTCTCTCTTGTCCCACTTTGCTCCTCCTAACCCTTCCCATTGTCAGAAAAGCAGCCTAACACATTTTTCACAGATGAGGAAACTTAACCAAAAGGCAGAAGTCAAGGGAAGAGAAAGTCCAATCAGTGACTGAGATAGGGCCAGAAACAGAAACTTCTCTTTAAAGAACCATGTTCAGATACAAGCCAATCACAAATGACCTGAAAGGAATTTGCCTAGTGGAAAAGCAATAATGAGTGACTAGTGCAGGTAACAGGTAGCTAACTCTGTGTCTTTTGTAATTGGGTTATGTATCTAAATTTGGGAGTAAATCTAGAAAACTTTGATGAGTACTTCTGTACAGTAAAATTAAGCAATAAGAAGAGCACGCTGTAAGTCATAGTATGATGACAAATAATGGTAACTTAATTTTTTTTGTCAATCCTTCATGTCACCTCTTCTACAAAACCTTCACCCTGAGAGAACACTCCACACGTGGTCTACATCAATACATGTGTCTTAGCTTACGTCATTAGCCCCCAGGCACTGTTTGCTGGGAATGCTTACCTCTTCCCAGGGGGAAGTGCTTCAATATAGGGGAATGCACACTTGTATCTGCATGGAGAGCCAGGGTCACACTCTTAAGAACTTAAGAATATTAATAGTGAATACATGGTTTTCTTCTTCACTGTTTCAATTGGATTTGTTTTGCTATATCACAGGTCTGAAGATATGCTATGATAAGATATCACAGATATGAAGAGTTTCATTTCCCTCTATTCGAGTGATCTATTCAAATGTTCAACATTCTCATGATTCTCTTTCCTCTCAAATCCCACAGGTTCCAAATCCCTTGCTGTAGGGTAAGGTAAAAAATCAGGCTTTTCTGACCTCCCTCCATCAGGATAGATGAGGGAACCCTGTGATCCTGGATGCATGCCTGATGGCGGGCACCTGAAGTGGGTGCACCTGTGCTAAGACTGTGCTTTTTTTAAGGGCGGCGTCACGGGGACGCCAGTAGAAGCCGAAAGAGAAGAAACCCGAAGCAGAAGCAGAGAACGCCAGAGAGCCCAGATAGAGTGAAGATTTGCTGGGGGCTGGGAGGACTGCCAGCCTCCCAGCCCCCCAGCATGCCTGCCTGCCACATACCCGCTGAACCCCAATAAAAGACCTGCAAAAAACCACTGAGGACTCTGACTCCTCCTTTACCTGGTCTGCTGGATCAGAAAAC
This sequence comes from Talpa occidentalis, assembly GCF_014898055.3. Lineage (NCBI taxonomy): Eukaryota > Metazoa > Chordata > Mammalia > Eulipotyphla > Talpidae > Talpa > Talpa occidentalis. The sequence continues at coordinate 50,179,649 of NW_023601322.1, read as the reverse complement.
CTGCCCGGTGTTCATTCCTGACCCCTTCCACTTGCCCAAGAGCAAGCTGCAGGATCATTGCCCAAACTTCTGTTCTCTCCTTCATGCTAAAGCAGCGCTGGAAATTCCTCTCTTTCTTTCAGGGCCCAAATTTTGACTCCCACAGGGCTAACCCTGGCTTCTGTTTTTCCTTCCTGACTCCCAATACCTTTTATCCCTGCTTATGCCCTACAGTAATGACCAGTAATATGTCAACACTGAGCTGAAATCCACATGGTTGTCCAAAGGTAGAGACACTTATCCATTGGCCCCATAATTGCACTGATGGGGAATTTGCAATAAATGAACTTTTTAAACCTTACTAGAGAGCCCATTATTACCTAATTCTTAAAGTTTACTTAAATTTAGTGAAATTATTAAAATTTTTATTTAAGAAGAGAACTAAGTAAAAAATTTATTATTGTTATTTATATAATTGTTTTTTTAAATTTTTGATTACTCACTGTGACATTTTGTGCCAATTTTGACTTTTTAAAATATGGAATTAAAATATGATTTATCTTCGTAAGACCTGAAACCATAAAATATAAGAAAATATAGGCAAAACACCACAAGACATACATCACAATAACATCTTTAAAGACTCATCACCCAAAGCAAAGAAAGTCAAGGAAAATATAAACAGCTGGGATTACATCAAACTGAAACACTTCTGCACAGCAAAAGAGACATTAATCAAAACAGAGACACCCCACTGATTGGGAAAAATCTTTGCACTCCAGTCAACTGATAAAGGACTAATCACAAAGATATACAAAGAACTCACAGGACTCAACAAAAACAAAATAAATAATTTAGTCAAGAAATGGGCGGAAGAACTTAAAAGACATTTCTCCAAAGAGGAAATGCAAAAAGCCAACAGGCATCTGAAAAAATGCTCAACATCCCTGATAACCAGGGAAACGCAAATCAAAACCACATTGATTACCACCGTACACCAGTACGAATGGCACATATCAAAAAAACAAGCAACAACAAATGTTGGCAAGGATGTGGTGAAAAAGGAACACTCCTACATTGCTGGTGGGAATGCAAACTGGTCCAACCACTATGAAAAGCTCTGTGGAGATTACTCAACCTCCTAAAAATTGAGCTACCATATGACCCAGCAATTCCACTCCTAGGGATCTACCCAAAGGACATAAAAACATTGATTCCAAAGAACACTTGTACCCATATGTTTATTGCAGCACTATTTACAATAGATAAAACCTGGAAACAACCAAATGCTGAAAAATAGATGACTGGATCAAGAAGACATGGCACATATACACAATGGAATATTATTCAGCAATCAAAAAGATAAACTTATGCCATTCACAGCAACGTGGATGGAGCTAGAAGAAATTATGCTCAGTGAAATAAGCCAGAAGGAAAAAGAAAAATATCAGACAGTTTCACTTATAGCAGGAATATAGGGGACCCAATAAGACATCAGTGTGAAAAAATAATAACAGTACAAAGCACAACAAAGCAAAAACAGACAATTATAAATCAGAGACATACTGCAGAGGAGGAAGAGGGAGAGGGCTCAGAGGGAGGGAGGAAGGAGCACAGGGGACTGAGGTGATGTTGCACTGGAGCATTGGTGAAAAAAACTCTATGGGGACTACACCTGAGGGGGTGGGGGGAAGCAAATATTGTTTAAAAATGAACAATGATTTTAAAAAATTTAAAAAATAATATTAAAAAAGAAGAAAAAGAAAAAAAATATATGATTTATCTTGATTACGTTTTTTTTTTCTTTTTGCTCCCCTGTTAAATTTTATGCCAGCAGCACAGCAAAAGAGACAATAACAAAAACTAAGAGAAACCCCACAGACTGGGAGAACATTTTTGTACACAGCATTAATGATAAAGGACTGATCACAAAAATCTACAAAGAGCTGATGAGACTCAACAACAACAAAGAAAATAGTCCAGTCAAAAAATGGGCAGAAGAGCTAAAAAGAAACTTCTCTGAAGAGGAAATGCAAATGGCCAACAGGCATATGAAAAAAATGTTCAACATCACTTGTAATCAGGGAAATGCAAATCAAAACTACAATGAGATACCATCTCACACCAGTGAGAATGGCACATAAAAAAACTAGCAACAACAAATGTTGGCGAGGTTGTGGAGAAAAAGGAACTCTCCTGCACTGCTGGTGGGAGTGCAAACTGTTCCAACCACTATGGAGAACTGTGTGGAAATTTCTTGACCTACTAAACATAGAGCTTTCCTATGATCCAGTAATTCTACTCCTAGGTATTTACCCAAATGACACAGAAACAGTAATTCCAAAGGGCACCTGCACCCCTATGTTTATAGCAGCACTATTTCCAATAGCTAAGCTTTGGCAGCAACCCAAATGCCCAAAAATAGATGACTGGATCAAGAAGATGTGGTACATATACACCATGGAATATTACTCAGCAATCAAAAATGATAAACACATGCAGTTTTCAGCAACATGGATGGAGCTAGAAGGGATCATGCTCAGCGAAATAAGTCAGAAAGAAAAAGAAAAATACCAGAAAGTCTCACTCATAGCAGGAATTTAGAAAACCTAAATAAGAGACCAGGAAAAAGACTAATCAATGCAAAGTAATAATCAAAATCAACAAGCAACTATAAACCAGAGACACACTATGTGGGGGGGATAAGGAAGGGGTGGGGAGAGGAAGAAATAGAGTCAAAATAAGGGGGGTTGCAATTGTATGGGGAATATAACCAAAATGAAAATGCATGCATTGTACAAACATGAAAAATGATGTAAGAATTATATAAAATAAAATATTAAAAAAAAGAACCATTAGGAGAAGAATCAAAAAAAAAAAATTTATGCCAGCAGCAGTGCTTCATTTTCCTTGCCCAGGTCACTGCTTTGAACCTGAGGACAATCAGGATACTTAGATTTGGTCTCCAGGGGCAGCAGGAGAACCCAGGAGAGTCAGAACTGAGGTGGCCCATGGCTCCACTGCTGTGCAGAATGACTTGCACAGTTTTGATTCTGTCATTGTTATCAGGGGTGCTTCCCTGTGGTCCCTGCTGTGGTGTTAGATTTAACTTAGGAAGTCCTTAGGATCCTCCAATGTAGATACTTACTGTAGGAATCTCTCCTTAATTCAGAAGATCATTCTCTGGCCATGTTCCTCCCACTGATAACTAGCCTCTAGAATCCTTGCCTCGATTGGAAATACCATATTTCTCCTATTAGTCTCTTCTTTTCCTGAGTTAGAAGACTCAGCCCAAGGAAGAGTTTAGTTTCTCCATCAATACTACCTCTTCTTCTTTGAAACATCCTCTAAGAGTTCCTCCAGTGAGAGTAATACTTTTTTTGGATCTATTCTTTCGTAAAATTTTGTTCATTACCATATAATCTGGATTGGAAGGAAAGGCAATTAAATAAATGTTTGGTCTTCACCTTGAACTTGAGTTCTTTGGGATTTTTGTTTGTTTTGTCATGAGTTACCACTGTCAGCATGTATCTTGTGCATTTTGATCTTTGGCAATTTCTTCATGAAGTTCATGTTTTCTTGAAATTTTTTAAGGACACAATCAGTTGATTTGTAAAACTTCCTAAATTTCTCACAGTGAAATATTTATCCTGAGTATGTTTTTCCTTTGCTCTTGAGTATAATGAGCTGTTCCTGTGTAGATATAAAAATTTCATTGGTCTTATTTTTTTCCCATCTTGATTAAGGAGAGATCTATCCAGATGCTCACCAGATAGGACAGGTGAAAACTTCTAATGTTGATGAATAATCCTAGTTTCCAGTGCTATTAAGATTTTGCTTTCCTTTGTATAATTTTATGAGTAATTTGTTAGGAAGTTGGGAGAGTAAATGAGGTGACTGACTCATTACCAGCTTAAACATAAACATGGAATGGCCAAGGGAATGAATAGACCCTGGAATGTTTGAAATAAATCTTCTGTGAAAGACATACTCTTAAGAAGTGACTTGGAGGCTTAATATTTTATCCTACTCTATTTCTGGGCCTCTGTACAACAATTGGTTTTACCCTTTGGCATATGATATAGCTTAACATGCCAGTTTTCTTCACTAAATGATAAAATATTTTTGATAATCAATTGTCTCCTCAAGATTGCATGATTTCCATTAAATCTGAATTCCAGCACTGTCTGTAGTGGTGGAGAAAGTATTTTAACAGCCTGAACCCTGCTTGGTTTTCTATATAAGGGCAATGGGGAAAAAATCTCATCTCTGATCCACCATATAGAAAATGCAGGTGATAAATGAAAAATATCAGATGGTTTCACTTATAGCAGAAATATAGGGGGACCCAATAAGACATCAGTGTGAAAAAATAAGAGTAAATTCAGATGATCTTTTGTATTCAGTAATTTTTCATAAAATCATAGACCTCTAATCCCCCAATTTATGGCTCAATAGATAATAGAAGATAATTGCCACAAAATAGAAGATAATTGCCCAAATCACACAACTAGTTTGCAGCAGATGACAGGTTTTGTGGGGTCAATACTATTTTATTTATTTTATTTTATTTTAAGATTTATTTATTTGTTTATGCAAGCACTGGGTACAGTCAGAAGCACAGGAGGGTGAGAGAATTCACCAGAGCAGGGAGCAGAACAGGCAGACAGACGAAGTACACTGCTGAGGGGAGCAGCGGGAGGCAGGAGAGGTCTGCGCGCCATGTGGGACTCTCGCCCGGCAGCCAGGGATCGAACCGGCGCTGCAGAGGCTGCGGGCAGCTTCGCAACCCAGCGCTCAACTGCTGCGCCATGGGGGAGGCCCTCAATACTATTTTAATTGAAGTTCATGGCTGTCTATTTGCACCAGAAAACATGCCAAAAACATCAGTACTTAAATGATCTACAAGTTAATGGATGATTTGGGCATAAAAATTAGGTGAAATTTGGTAAGCAGAAATTTTCATAAAATTAGTATTTAATGACAAATTAAAGAACTTTTAAAATTGTGAGCAATAAACATTTTCAGTAGATTTTAGTAAAAACACAATACAAAGAAAGTTGATTAAAGTAACAATTATTTTATGCTTTCAATTTTTCTGAAAGAAGACCAGATTTTTAAGGCTTAAATTCTTAGTTCAGTCATGAATTAATATGTGTTTGGACTAAATACCTCTCAGGTTTCAGCTTGATCTGTAATATAGGGTACTGAATTGTATCAGTAGTTTTCTATTGTCATGTTACTCCACTCTATGTAACTTTACTGTTGACCATTGGTCTGGGCTTTCTTGTGCTCCTCTGCCAAATTTGTATATTGAAACCCTAATAGTCAGAATCTCAGAGTGTGACCATATTTGGAAATAAGGTCTTTAAGAAGGTAATTCATGTAAAGTGAATTCATATGGGTGGGCCTTAGCCTATATGACTGGTGTCCTTCTGAGACAAGGACATTAGGACACAAAAAATACACAGTAGAAAGACTATGTGAAAATACTAGGAGAAGGCAGTCATCTGCAAGTCAGAGAAAGGGACCTCAGAAGAAATTAACGCTACCAACACCTTGATATTGAACTTTCAGCCTTTAAAACTGTAATAAATTTGATTTGTTATTTAAGTCACTCAGTTTGTGAAACTTTGCTATGGCAGCCCTGAGAAACTAAAAGAGCCATAAACTAAAAGGACTACCATATATTGTACACTATGATTAATTGTACACCTTAAATGTATTATTTTATGTAGTGATTTCAACATATTTATGAAAAAGTTGCCATTATAACCCTCTTTTCACAGATGAGAAGATAGAGGCTTATCTACCAGAATTCAAAATCAAGGCCTCTCACCACTATCTACCAAAATTCTATAATGATTAAAAAATACCAAAATATAAAAATGATTTGTCTTTTAGATGATAAGCTAACTGGTATCTTAAGCATAGCCTTTAAATTCTATTGCTTCATATTTAATATGAGAGTAGAATGAATTTGAAGCTTTTAGTCATGTTTCAAATATCTGTTTTTAAATATTTAATCTGTTCTTGCATGTATTTATTATAAAAACATCTGTATTAAAATACATATTGAACTTTTTTAGGGTCATCTGGTAAATATGATTGTTGGCTAAACTAGGGTAAGAGTTAAAGAAATTGACAAGAGCAAACTACCACATACACATTATATATGTCGCACCAATAATTTTTAGTGCCTCTATTATTCTGCAAGTACTTTCATGCTTAAATGAAGTTCTTGGAAAATCTGTGCAAATTCTTAATTTTAAAAGGTCAATGCACGACGTTACAAATGTAACTTCTCTTTGAAAAAAGAGAATGAGAATGCATTATTGTTTAATGTCAAGTTAAGTTGCTTAACTTTGGAAGAATTTTCAAAAGATATTAAATTATAGCCTTTAATTAAGAATTCTTAAAAATAAAAGTTTGGCTAAATATTCTTTAAAAATGCATTGCAGGGCCTCCCCTGGTGGCACAGCGGTTGAGTGCTGGGTTGCCAAGCTGCCCGCAGCCTCTGCAGCGCCGGTTCAATCCTCTGCCGCCGGCGAGGGTCCCACATGGCACGCAGACCTCTCCTGCCTCCGGCTGCTCCCCTCAGCAGTGTGCTTTGGTCCTTCTGCCTGTTCTGCTCTCTGCTCTGGCTCTGGTGAATTCTCTCACCCTCCCATGCTTCTGACTGTACCCAGTGCTTGTATAAATAAATAAATCTTAAAAAAAAATTTAAAAAAAAATAAAAATGAATTGCAAATCTACATAGATGTATCTTTTATTACTTACAAGTGAACTGCGACTTCAAAGCACTATGACTTTTCTTTAATCTTTTTAATAAAATTGACACATTTAAGAAGATGGATGTTTTTGAAATGCACATAAAAAATTAACTATGAAATTTTCCTGCCATTTTTCAAATCACCAATCTCACTGCTCTTGAATAGAAGTATAGCACAAGAAATATTTTCTGAAATATTCAAAGTAATTCTCAACAACTGTCTCCTAAGAAGGCCACTATTCTGGAATTCTGAAAATTATTCACCTTTAGGTGAATTACAAAAAAAATTACTGCTGTTTTATGTTTAAATTAAATATTTCCTAATAATTTATCTGAGAAAGACAATTAAGTGTGCCAGACTGTGCAGAAAGTTCTGAGTATACCCATCAGTCAACAAAAAAATATCTGAATTTCATCAAGTTTACAAAATACTTAACAATAAATAACTATATGATCATCCAATATGTTTATCCTATAGCAATTCTTAGTACTATACATATAGTACATGCCATTTATGTAACTATAAATATACTTTTAATTAATTTAACTGTAATACATATTTACATTACTTAATGTGCATTAAATTTAAATTTAATGATATTTAATGAAAGTAATATTCAGATCTTTGAATTTTTTAGTATTTTTACATCATTTTTCATTTTGGCACAATGTATGCATTTTCATCTTGGTTATATTCCCCATACAATTCCCCCCCCCCCTTATTTGACCTTAATCCCTCCTCCCCTCCTAGTGTGACTCTGGTTTATAGTTGCTTGTTGATTTTGATTTTTACTTTATTATAGTCTTTTCCCCTGATCTTTATAATAGAAGACTTCAGCATAATGACCAAACTGTTAAGAGTCTATATTTTTAAAGGCATATTTTTCAGATATAGCACAAATAAATTTTGCTTGCTGTATTCTTACTAAGTGACTGCTGGTAAAACAATTTCTTCTGTTGTCTTAGCAATTACTGATTAACAGAGTTAGCAATTATGTTATCATATGTATCCATTCAAGGAAAGAGAGTAGACAGAATGAATAGCAAAATGCCAGGCAGTTTCCTGAGGTCACAGGATTAAGAAAGAAATGGGTACTGGACATAATGGTTAAAGTTGTTAACACTGTATTGCTTTTTTTAATAAATACTTTCCAAGCTTATTTGAAGAGGATTGATTATCCTTCAAATTCTCACCTACAGAATGTTATGACTGATGGACTGTGAATTGGTTGTTGGGAGTGTTTCTAACTTTAACTCTAAATGAGTGTGGTGGTTTGAGAATTGTGTTTCCACAATGGCCATTACATCTCTTCTTTGTCCATCCTTTACTACTTGATCCAAATGAGTATGTAATGCTACACACAGGTAATAACCTAATAAATTGAAGATTTGCTTTCTGCAAGTGTGTGAAATTAAATAAGCATTAAAATATTTATTTCAAATTAAAATGAAAAGCACATCTTAAGTTCAGAATTGTTCACTAATATACATTGTTTGTATAGTAAGTTTGGGTCTACAAAGTCAGTTTACAGAAACCAGATCATTTTTCAATAATTTTACTAGGTAGATGATATTATCAACTGTAGGGAAACAGAGTAGCTTATTAGAGTTTTCAGTCGCAAAGCCAATAATGACAAATCTGAGACCGCAGCTTTTTCTGTTGTTGGAATATTGTCTTCTCTACCATCTGGGCCCTCCCAGACCACAGATTCCCCCCCATACACACACACACACACACCCTGACAGTGGTAGGATGGGCATAGCTGACAAATGCCATCTTTCAGACATATGCTGTGGGGAAGCAAGTATCAGCTCTCTAGCTTTTTGCTCAGTTCTTCATTCTCACATGCATTTGCTTTCATGAAACAAAAGGCAAGGAAAACTACATTCAAATTCATGTATTGGTAACATCACCATCATTATTTGTTATTATTATTATTATTTTATTTTAGAAGGAAAGTAATTTGGATTTAGTGGTAAATTGTGGCAATTTATAGTATAGTTGTAGGAGTAAAAAGGTGAAGGAACCAGTCCCACCCACCCCCCAAATTAGAATCTTGTTTTATCTGTTAGGTTTACGTGACATAAAGACATCCAGAAACATAGGGATAGTCAGCATGTATTAGCTAAGTCACAGTCAGAGACTAGCAGCCAGTAAGATGTGAAATCAGACAGGTCTGTTTTAGACCTTGACCCTGTCGTGCATGGCTCTATGACCTTTGACAGGTTGCTTAACCCTTCAACCTCATCCCTCTTACCTATCAGCTATGTGATATATAATACTAACGTCTGTGATAATAGCAGCTACCTGATGAGTACTTGTGATGATCGAATGATTCAGTGCATGAAAGAACTTAACACAGTACCTGACAGGTAGCAAGTACTCAGGAAATGTTAGCTCCTGTAAACCTTCTAGAAATAAAAAAAAAAAAGTTAATAGCTAATATAGTTAACCTCACAGAATTTTGCAGGATATGGATGACTGTCATCACTTATTGGAAGTTTTCATCTGTTATCTTACTGTATCTTTGTATTATGCACTCAGTCTCATCCCCATGGGATAGATAAAATCCTGACACTCTGAGGAGCATGCATGCTACTATAGGGAGCAATTCACACCCCAGTCTTCTAGATCCAAATCTACAATATTCTCACTTCACCACATCAACTCACATGATCACAATGCAAAAGGGCAAGACAGAATAAGAAGATGGGACAGTGGTGATGGAGAAGACAATGAGACTCAGAGAAAGAAGAAAACACCAGGTGCTGGTCAGAGAAGGACTCTACGCCCCAAGCTTGGAAAAAAAAAGATGAAAGTATTTGTTTAGACTAAGGGGAAAGATGGCATTCAGAAAGTTTAGTCCAAGTCCCAAGTCAGAAGATCACTGTGTGTTTTTTGGAAGCCAAGTCCTTCTTTGTGAGTCCATCTGCCAGCCATGTTCTGTTGTAGGCTCATTAGTCAGAGAACAGGGTTTGAGACAGGAAAATATTGTTTCCTGTCCCCGTGGGACCATCCATCATGCCCTCTTACCCGAGCTGGGGAGGCCCAGACCCACTTCTGAGCCAGGCAGTAACAGCATTTATCAGAAGCCTAAGGGTGGGGGGAAGGCAATTTGGCCCCAACAGGTCTGACCCCCTCACTGGAAAGGGTAGGATCTGTCAGCAGAAAAGTTGGGAAGAGTTGACTTCTGTTGGGTCCACTGGCTTGGAGAAGGTATCAGTTAATGAACTGGTTGAATTCTTCCTTCAAAGGAATAACCAACATGTAACAGTAAAATAGCTTATCTGCACACCAAGAAGGACATGAATGTTCATAAAATTCTAGAGCCAGCAGGAGGCTCAGTGAGTACCTTACCACTCCCTTATTTTATAGTGGAGGAAACAGAGACTCAAGGAGAAAATTTCATGTAGTGAATAGTGAGGCTCCCTCAAGGCCAGAACTTCATTTCTCTCACCCTTAGTCCAACTTAGTAGCCAGTGCATGTTTAAAGTGTATCAAAATAATCTGGACAGCTTGTTCAAAATACAGATGCTAAAAATAAATAAATAACAAAATAAAGATGTTTTAAGCTTAACCCCAAATATTTTAGTTTAGTATAATTGAGGTGGATTTCTGGGATCATCATTTTCTTTGAGAAAAACAACCTGAGTTCAGGCTGACGAGCTCATCCTTTGGTAAAAACACTTGTTGTCCTGCATGAAAGAAAAGGATGCCTGTCTAAATCCCAGGAAAACATCTTAAAGGGCTGCAAGGAGGTATTAGGTAGGCATTTAACAAAACATTAAACAGTAGTGAAATGATTCTCTGTGAATGCTGACTTTTCTCCCAGAGCCTCTTGGAGTCACTCTGTGAATACATGTGCCTCAGAGCTGAACCAAGGTGCATGAGTTCAAACTCTTACCCTCTCCTTTCAGGGTGGTAAAAAGACACATTGACATTTATCAAGAACTCTTTGGAGTAACAGATGTCCACAGTTATACAATGAAACATTCTTCCCCAATAGCAACCCCAGGAAAGGTCATTGATATCTTGAGTCTCATACTGGAAATCGAAATAGTGGTAGATAGTAAGAGAATGTGCAAAAATGAAGTTTGGAAGGGATCCTTTTTCTTGTGCAAATGACAAAAGGAAACACTCCTTTAGATCCTCTATAATTCAGAAGCCACTTGGGTGGCATGCATGCTTTGAAAGAGAATGAAGAGAGACATCTGGCACAGATTTTTCTTGATTACTGTGTTCTATCTAAATGTCCTGCCTTCCATTCTGTTTCTAATGCTTTCCACGAAGAGTGTTAGAGCAGGGTCAAGAGGAGTGATTGAAAGCATGTGTTCTTGCATTAAATGGTATTTGTTCTAATTCTGAACTTGCCATATTTCCATATTTGTGATTTTGGATACCTCTCTGGGTTTGCATTTTTTCATGTATATTCTTACTGATGCCTCTGCTGACACCAGAGTGTGATGACTACAGGTAAGGTGCTCAAGAATGGTTACTCAGGTCAAATTCTGAGGGTCGATATGAACTCCCACACACCTCATTTGATTTAGCATCAGTACCTGCAACTCTCCTTGTGTTCTATTCTCATTGATCTTGCTGATACACCAACACGAACAAGTCCATCTTTTCTTACCTGGGCTGTGGCAGTGGCTTCCTAATTCCTCTCTGCTCTTGCATTCCTACTTCTTAGACTCGGTATAGTCAGAGTATGCCATTTATCTACCCAAAACCTCCCCTGTCTCCCCACACACATACTTGGAGTCATATAAAGTCAATCTTGCCTGCATAGTCCTAAAAAAATTGTTCTATCTTCTTATCCCAGATCACAGTCCCTCTCTATCTCTTACTGCTCTCCTTGCTTGTTCCTTTGAGCTACAAGGGGCCTCCGTAATAGAACACACTAGATAGACTTCTACTTCAGGCCATTTGCACTTCTTGTTCTTTCTGCCAAGATTGCTTTCTCTTCAGATATCAGCATAGCTCCTACCTGTACCTAGTCAGAGGGGAATTCCCTATAGCCTTATTTAAAATTTCACCCCTAAAAATACACCTTATCCTCTTTCCTTGAATTTTGCTTTTTAATATAGCAATTATCATCACCTTTCATACTTTAGCTCTTACATAATTATCTTGTTGGCTACTTGTTTCTTACCACATAATGGTGAATCCAAATATTTATTGAAGAAATAAACTAATTAGTAATCAACCTCAACAAATTAGTTAAGTCATCAAAAATCAGTTGTGAAATCCTTTAAGCGAAAGGGATTTTGAAGAAAAGATTATTGTTTGTAAGTTGTTTTATGGTATGATAGGACCATCGCAACTTTCTGTTTCCTTACTGATTCATGGGACCAGGTAAATGAAACTGCTACAGAGTGCTTTTGTCATGGCCTTTCTCATTTTTCGTATCTGTTGCCAGTATGTCTTTTGTGCTATTCAAGATATATTAGGATAGACTGTAATGACAAATGAATTATGAAATCTCAGTGACATCATACTGTAAGTTTATTTCTCATTCACATTCCATGTCCAACTTGATGCAAAGGATACTCTCCTCCACATGGGCATCCAAGGATCCAAACTAGTAAGGATTTGACCATTTGGCAAATGTTTGACTCTAATGAGAATCAAAAAGAAACTTCAGACTCATGCTGGGGCTCCCTCTATGCCTCAGCCCAGAAGTGACACAAGTCTCTTGTGCTCTAATTTAATTGGTAAAATCTAGACATATGGGTCCATTTACTATAAGTCATTGTAAAGTGTAGTCTCCTGAGTGCACAGAAAATAAAGGAGAACTAGCACTGTGGAACAGTGGTTCTTCTTAGCATACTTTCCATTAGGAATTGTTTAGGTCCTGTATCTGAGATAGATTATATATATATATATATATAATATATATATATATATATATATATATATATATGCACACACACACACAATAGCACTTTTTGATCCATTCGCTAGTCCCAAAGTAAAATATTATGGGAAAAGAATCTTATAAAGAAATTCAGGGAAAATAAAAATGAAATTATCATAGTTATACAAAGCCCCAACATCCTTTCTCAGTCTTAAAATGTATTTTCCACATATCCCTCTATGGGCATTATTAATCAAATATATAATACTTAAAGTTGTTTTTCTTCTTTATCCACTTAGTTTTACTAAATGTTTTCTGCTTCTGTAAACCACCAGCTACAAAGAATAGTTCTTATGTGCAGAAAATGAGTAAGGGCAGGAGACTTATGTTAACTAGAATATTCCAGGTTTTGAGGGAGGAACAATCACATGTGTGGTCCAACCCTCACCATGACTCAGGGAAGGTAATGTTATTTTCTTAATAACTTGTTCAGTGGCCACTAGATGTGGAGAAAGTAACAGTAGAGCTAGAAATCAAGTCTCTTGAACTCTAAGTGCTGTGTCCTTCCTCAGACAACATAGTATAGATTACTTACTTTCATAAACTAGGTGAAGTTCAGCCACAGCAGGAAATGACAATTAAGTAAGTAAAATCCTTACAGTGTGTTTTCCACAGGGTAGAAAAGGTCAAAACTTACTGCTTCAACATATATCAAGCACTTTGACATGCATTGCAGGGATGTGGGATGATATATTGAGACTCTACAGAGTGCTGAATACAAAGAAATATCTGATTCTTTGTTGAATTCAAGAATGAGATCAGAAGGTCCGAAAGCTTTCCAGAGTCTCCAAACGTCCTTGCCTCCTCTCCATTGCACATGTATTATCTCTCTGGACCTGAAGTGGATGGGGTGGAGGGAAAGAGTCTGAACTGAGGACTAATGTAATTTTGTTGAATGAGTGAAATGAAACAGTTCCAAGATTCAACATATATCCTCTGTCTCCTTTTGTCATTTCCTTTCTCTGCAGAAACAGGAGATGAACTATTTGTTTATATTATCCTCAAGTGACTATGATCAATAAGTGTGAGATAACTTGCAAAACAGCCTAGTTTTCGAGCAATTGTCTTTTGGGATTTTGTTTATTTGTTTTAAGAAATAAAGCTACTGTATATTAATATATTCATATCCTTCGGGCGCTCAATGATATTATTAATTAAAACCTGCATTTATCATCTATTTAATAAAGAGATTAGACTAAGTTTTTTCCAGTTCCCTTCTTGCTCATATACTGTGGTGTTAAAATTGGCGTTTCCTGCTGTGGCTGAACTTCACCTGGTTAATGAAAGTAAGTAATCTAGAGTGTTCTGGGTTCTGTGTCCATTTCCTTAGAGTAATATTCATTCTTCTTCAATTAATGCACTGCATGTGCTTGCTATTTGAATACAAATGTCACTTCAAGCTCTAAAACTTCAAGAACTTTTCCCCACTCCAAATTACACAGCATGAGATCTTTCTCTGTAATATTATAAAATATATCCATGCTCCTAATCATTGTACCTCAGAGAATTTCCACTTTATCATTTTATGCTCACTGGCTATCTGAAAGCTATCACTGCAACAAGGGTTACACAGAGATATTTGCCTTTTTTTTTTTATAAGTTCATATATTGTTTTTTTGGCTTAAAGGTACAAAAGCAGCAAGTGGGGGAAGTGAAGGGAGATGAGATCTTGGAGCCATGACATTGTAGTTATTAAATTACCTTAATCATCCAGCTAACAAATCAACAACAAAACCCAAGAATATGTCTGTGGTGGTAATGATATGAATTTCAATGCCACAACATAATACTGATTTTCAAGATAGAAACCAGCTTATCTATGCCAAAACTCTTGCAAGTCAATAATCCTCCGAAAATTATATAAACTCTTCAATATTTTAACATTAATTTATGCATTATGCTTGATTTTTTATAGAAAAATTCTTACCAGTTTGAATTTTTACAAATTCAACCAAACATATATAGATTTCTTTCTCAAATATTATGATTATAGCTTTTAATAGTGTAATATTTCCTCCAAAATTTAAATTGAAAAGAAGTACTAAAAGATGAATTAATATACAGAAAATGGTATGCACATACACATTAAAATTTCTTTTTTTTTTTTTGTTATTGTTGATGTCATGGAACTTTATTTATTTTTATTTTTTTACATCATTGTTCATTTTTATTTTTTTATTTTTTTTTAATAATAAATTTTATTTTTATATTCCCCATACAATTGCAGCCCCCCATTCTGACCCCAATCTCCCCTCCCACCCCGCCCCCCTAACAATGTCTCTGGTTCGTAGTTTTTTGTTGATTTTGATTTTCACTTTCTTATAATTATTCGTTTTCCTGGTCCCTTATTTAAGTTTTCTAGATTCCTGCTATGAATGAGACCATCCGGTATTTTTTTTTTCTTTTTTGCTTATTTCGCTGAGCATGATCCCTTCCAGTGCCATCCATGTTGCTGCAAATTGCATGTGTTTATCTTTTTTGAATGCTGAGTAATATTCCATGGTATATATGTACCACATCTTCTTGATCCAGTCATCTATTTTTGGGCATTTGGGTTGTTTCCAAAGCTTAGCTATTGTAAACAGTGCTGCTATAAACATAGGGGTGCAGGTGTTCTTTGGAATTGATGTTTCTGTGTCCTTTGGGTAAATACCTAGGAGTGGAATTGCTGGATCATATGGAAGCTCTATGTTTAGTAGGTCCAGAAATCTCCACACAGCTCTCCACAGTGGTTGGACCAGTTTGCACTCCCACCAACAGTGCAGAAGAGTTCCTTTTTCTCCACACCCTCGCCAACATTTGTTGTTGCTAGTTTTTTTAATATGTGCCATTCTCACTGGTGTAAGATGGTATCTCATGGTAGTTTTGATTTGCATTTCCCTGATACAAGTGATGTTGAACATTTTTCATATGCCTGTTGGCCATTTGCATTTCCTCTTCAGAGAAGTTTCTTTTTAGCTCTTCTGCCCATTTTTTGACTGGATTCTTTTCTTTGTTGTTGTTAAGTCTCATCAGCTCTTTGCAGATTTTTGTGATCAGTCCTTTATCATTAGTGTTGGGTGCAAAAATGTTCTCCCAGTTGGTGGGGTTTCTCTTTGTTTTTGTTATTGTCTCTTTTGCTGTGCAGAAGCTCTTTAATTTGATGTAGTCCCAGCTGTTTATCTTCGCCTTCACTATCACTGCTTTGGGTGATGTGTCTGTAAAGATGTCTTTGATGTGCAAATCACGTAGTGTTTCGCCTATATTTCCTTCTATATATTTTATGGTTTCAGGTCTTATGTCTAGTTCTTTAATCCATTTTGAGTTGATTTTTGTGTATGGTGTGAGGTAGTGGTCAAGCTTCATTCTTTTGCATGTAGCGACCCAGTTTTCCCAGCACCATTTATTGAACAAACTTTCTTTGCTCCAATGCATAGTCTTTGCTCCTTTGTCAAAGATTAGTTGACCATAAATCTGGGTTTATTTCTGGATTTTCTATTCGATTCCATTGGTCTGTATGTCTGTTCTTGTTCCAATACCATGCAGTTTTGATGATTATGGCTTTGTAGTAGAGTTTGAAGTCTGGGAGTGTGATGCCTCCATTCCCTTCTTTTTTTTCAGGAGAGCTTTGGCTATTCGGGGTTTTTTGTGATTCCATATGAATTTCATCAATAATTGTTCTATTTCTTTGAAGAATGACATTGAAATTTTGATTGGAATAGCATTGAATCTGTATATTGCTTTTGGAAGGATGGCCATTTTAATAATGTTTATTCTTCCAATCCATGAGCAGGGGATGTCTTTCCATTTCTTTGTGTCTTCTTCTATTTCTTTTAATAGTGTTTTATAGTTTTCTTTGTATAGGTCCTTTACCTCTTTTGTTAGATTTATTCCAAATATTTGATTTTTTTTGTTTCAATAAAAAAAGGGATGGTTTTTTTGATTTCTTCTTCTTCAGATTTATTGTTTGTGTATAGGAAGGCTACTGACTTTTGCATGTTGATTTTGTATCCTGCCTCTTTACTGAACTGATTGATGAGTTGAATTAGTTTTTCTGTGGACTTTTTGGGGTTCTCTATGTATATTATCATATCATCTGCAAATAGTGATAGTTTGACTTCTTCTTTTCCTATTTGGATTCCTTGGATGTCTTTCTCTTGTCTTATTGCTCTGGCTAGGACTTCCAGTATTATATTGAAAAGCAGTGGTGAGAGTGGACATCCTTGTCTTGTTCCAGATCTTAATGGAATTGCTTTCAGCTTTTCACCATTGAGAATGATACTGGCTGTTGGCTTCTCATAGATGGCCTTTATGATGTTGAGGTATGTTCCTTGTATCCAAGAATTTCAAGGGCTTTATCATGAATGGGTGTTGCACTTTGTCGAAAGCTTTCTCAGCATCTATTGATATTATCATATGGTTTTTATATTTCTTTTTGTTGATGTGTTGGATAACGTTGATTGATTTTCAGATGTTAAACCATCCTTGTGTCCCTGGAATGAATCCTACTTGGTCGTGGTGAATTATCTTATGGATGCATTGTTGGATTCTGATAGCTAAAATTTTATTGAGGATTTTTGCATCAGTGTTCATTAGGGAGATTGGCCTGTAGTTTTCCTTTTTTGTGTTGTCCTTGTTTGGTTTTGGTATTAGTGTAATGTTGGCTTCATAGAACGTGTTTGGTATTGTCCCTTCCTTCTCAATTTTTTGGAAGAGTTTGTGAAGGATAGGCACTAATTCGTCTCTGAATGTTTGGTAGAATTCATTTGTAAATCCATCAGGTCCTGGGCTTTTGTTTGGGAGGTTTTTGATTACCATTTCAATTTCGCTAATCGTAATTGGTCTGTTTAGGTGTTCTATTTCTTCTTTATCTAGCTTTGGGTGATTGTAGAGTTGTAGGAATTTGTCCATCTCTTCTAGATTGTTGAACTTGTTTCCATATAACTGTTCATAGTAGTTACTGATTATTCTTTTGATTTCTGCTGTGTCCGTTGTGATTTCTCCTCTTTCATTGATGATCCTGTTTATTTGTGCTTTCTCCCTTTTTTCCTTTGTGAGCCTGGCTAGGGGTTTGTCTATTTTATTGATTTTTTCAAAGAACCAGCTCTTGGTTTCATTGATCTTTTGAATTGTTTTTTTTAGTTTCAATTTCATTTATTTCTGCTTTTGTTTTTATTATTTCTTTTCTTCTACTGGTTTTGGGTTGTTTTTGTTGTTCTTTTTCTAGATCTTTGAGCTTCGAGATTAGGTTGTTTCTTTGAGTTCTTTCTTTTTTCTTGATGTGAGCTTCTATTGCTATATATTTTCCTCTTATTACTGCTTTTGCTGCATCCCATACATTTAGGATATTGGTGTCCTCCTTGTCGTTCAATTCAAAGAATTTTTTAATTTCTTCTTTGATCTCCTCATTAGTCCAGTGGTCTTCCAGTAGTGTGGTTTTTAATCTCCATGAGGTAGGAAAGTTCCTTGCCTTCTTTTTATGGTTTATTTCTAGTTTGATGCCTTCATGGTCAGAAAAGATGGTTGATATGATTTCAATCTTGGTGTATCTGTTGATGTTTGTCTTGTGTCCCAGTATGTGATCGATCCTGGAGAATGATCCGTGTGCACTTGAGAAAAATGTGTACTCCGTTTTTTTGGGGTTTAGTGTTCTATAGATGTCTGTTAAGCCCAATTGCTCTAGGTCCTTATTTAGAGCTTTAGTTTCTTTACTTATTTTTTGTCTTGTTGATCTATCCATCGTTGATAGTGGTGTGTTGAAGTCTCCCACTACGTATGTGTTTTCTCTGATGTCTGTTTTCAGAGAGGATAACAGTTGTCTGATATATTTTGGTGCTCCTTCGTTTGGTGAGTATATGTTAATGAGTGTTATTTCTTCTTGAAGTATTGTCCCCTTGATCATAATGTAGTGACCATTGGGGTCTCTTTTTATCTTTTTGAGTTTGAAATCTGTTTTATCTGATATAAGTATAGCTGTTCCTGCTTTCTTTTTTGGTCCATTTGCTTGTAGGATTGTTTTCCATCCTTTAACTTTGAGCCTATTTTTATCTTTTGTAGCTAAATGTGTTTCCTGGAGACAGCAAAGGATTGGGTTTTGTTTCTTATCCAGGCTGCAACTCTGTGTCTTTTTATTGAAGAGTTTAGTCCATTTACATTTAGAGTTAATATTAATATGTTAGCATCTGTATTTGCCATTGTGTTAGTCTTTCTTTTGATATTTATTTATTCTTTTAATAACTTTTTTTTTTTTTTGCCTTCTTTCATTGTTATTCGTCCCTCTGGCTTTAGGACTCTTTGTAGTATTTTTTGGAGTGGGGGTTTAGTTGCAATGAAATTCCGGAGTTTCTGTTTGTCTGGGAAGGTCCATATTCTTTCTTCAAAGAGAAAGGAGAGCTTTGCAGGATAGAGAATTCTTGGTTGGCATCTGTTTTCTTGGAGTCTGTTGACTATGTCCCTCCATTCTCTCCTTGCCCGTAGTGTTTCTTCAGAGAAGTCTGATGTCAGCCTGATTGGCTTTCCTTTGAATGTTATCTGTTTTCTTCCCTCTTGCCAGCTTCATTATTTTTTCCTTGTCCTGGATTCTTGGGAGCTTTACTATTATGTGTCTTGCTGTATTTTTCCTTTCGTCGTGGAAGTTTGGTGTTTTCTTGCTTCTTGTATATCAATTTTGCTCCTTCTTCACATTTGGGAAGTTCTCTTCAATTATCTCCTGGAATATTTTCTCTGTTCCTACATCTCTCTCCTCTCCTTCTGGTATTCCTATAACTCTTATATTTCCTTTCCTCATGGAGTCAGATAGTTCCCGAAGTCTTTCTTCATTCTTTTTCCTTCGTACTTCTTTTTCCTTTCTGTTTGGTTCTTTTTATTTCTGTGTCTTCAAGATTACTTATTCGTTCTTCCATTTCATCTATTCTGCTTTCATTGCTTTTCCCAGAATTCTTTAGTTCTTCCATTAATTCTTTGATCTCCTGCATTTCTTTTACTTCCCTCTTTAGGGACTCAATTTCATTCTTCTGACCATTGTTTTCCCTCTCTAGGCACTCAATTGCATTCTTCTGATCGTTGATTATTTTTCCTTATCATTGTTTTCCTTTATGACTTCTGTCAGTTTTTTAATCACGGCAATTTTAAATTCTCTTTCTGGAAGGCTCAGAAGTTCTTCCAAGTTACTGTCGTTGCAATCTGGGGGCTGCTTTTCTTTTTGTGGTGTGCTTTTTCCCTGGGGAGTTGCTAGGTTGCGTGTGGTTCTTCTCCTCCCTACTGTCTGTTTTCAAATTTGCCGTATGCATTGGGACACTGTGTAGTTGGGACTGGCTGGCATCTTGGGTGAGCTTCTCTGCTCTCCTCTGGTTCCTCCAGGAGTCATCTGTCAGTTTCAATCAGTCTTTACTGGAGAAAGGTCCCTGTTCTAAAATGCCGATGTGGGGACACACTCCCCTGTGCGCCTGGTCTGCCCCGGCGGTGGGTTCCTGCTCCCCCTCTGGGCTTGGACTGCAGGCCAGAGGGGGTCTGGCGTGGGCGAACTTCCCCCGCTCACCTCTGGCTCCTGAGGAAGCCTTCTGCAGGTAGTCTTTACTGAAGAAATGTCCCTGTTCTAAGATGGTGATGTGGGACACACTCCCTGTGCGTCCGGTCTCAGGCACACTCTTCTGCACGCCTGGTCTGCCCCGGCTGTGGGTGCTCGCTCCCCCTGTGGGCTCAGACTACTGGTCGGAAGGGGCCCGGCGTGGGCTAACTCCCCAGCTGGCCACTGGCTCCTTTAGGCGCCTCTGCTGGCTTCAAGTCGCTAGGTGGCGCCAGAGATATCTCCTGGAGCCCTTGGGGGTTGATTTTCCACCCCGTGGGACAGGGAATAGAGCGGGAATGGTAGGGTAAACCTCAACGGCTTTGGGGTGCTGTGTCTGCCTTGTGCCCCACCATCGTGGGGAACCCACGCCCCTAGTTTCGTGCCCCGGGTGTCAGTTCCAAAGCCCTTAGTTCCAGGACTCAGCCTGTAGCCCAGTTCAGTGGCGCGGGAATGGCGCCTTTTGAATCCCGCTCCCGTGCCTGGGCGCCTGGGCCTGCTCACTCAGTGAGGGCCTCCGCGCGTCTCCCCGCAAGCCTAGGTCGCAGGCGCAGGGACCTGGGCAACTGTGATCTGGATCCGCGTTTGCTTTTCAACTGCACTGCTTTTCCGCGCGCGATCCGGATACCAATCCGCACTTGGTTTTCCAGCGCGCCGCTGTTCCGCGCAATCCTGACCGCGATCCGCGCCTGTTTTTCCAGCGCGCCGCCTTTCCCTGCAGGCTTACTGGGCAGCCTGGGGCTGTGTGCTGGTGCTGGCCTCCTCCCCGGGGGCGGGGTCTCTCTTCAATGTTGCCCGGAGCCGTTCGCTCACCTCCGCGGCGGATCCTGCGGGGTTCTCCACAGCTCCCGTTCACGGGGTGTGGTGGCTGCAATAGTTCCTTTCCACTCCCAGTCCCGCTTGCTGCGTCGTTTGTTCTTGTTGGTCGTTTTGGTTTGTTGTTTCCTCCTCTCTGCCGGTCGGAGAGTGCCGCCTCTGTGGGCGGGGGAGGGGAGCAGGGTTCTGCGCTTCCCTCCCTTCTAGTCCTCTTTTATGGTCACTTTCTTCTTCGGGCAGTTCGCTGGCATCACCCGTTTATCTTCCGTGTCCCGGTTCTCACTGGGACCTGCCGCTTTTCCTCCCTAATAACTTTTTTTAATGGGAGATCTTACTCGCAGCGTCTCCTCGCCGCCATGTTGCTCCGCCCCCGATCCACATTAAAATTTCTTAGTGTAGTATGTGACCTCAATTCTGACATCACAATACCTTGGTTAAATCTTGGCTGCAACTCCGTCATCAATTAGAATCAAATTTAGCTACCTATAATAGCAAAACTCAAGAGGATAAAGTCATAAACACAACAGTAGTTTATTTTTGTTTCAGAGAGAAACCCCAATGAAGGCAGTCCAAGTCTCTGCAGAGTTATTAGCAACCAGACCATTTGTCAATTTCCACATCATTATTCACAGGACCTGACCTTCATCATAGGGGCATAAAATGGTTGTATGAACTCCAGCTGTGATAGTCATATTCCAAGCAATATAACAGAAGAGACAGGAATAAAGCCAAGCCCTTCTTTCTCACAAGACTTCTTGAATGTCCCACATAGCACTTCTTCTTGTAGATCAATATCCAAATCTTGTTCGTATGGCTACATCTAGAGTGAGTGAGACTAGAATGCATGTTTTTAGCAGGAAAAAATATACCTTAAGACCTTAGGAAAATACAGTAAAATAAGACTACTATTAAGGCTTCCGGAAGATTTCAGGTTGGGTGACTTAACCTCAAAGGATAGAAACCAGGTTATCTATGGATTGACTTGAAAGAGATGATAACAACTACACAGAAGTCCTGGGTGTTTATTTGGGAGTGAACACGTTTGGGGGACAGCAACTAGGCTTTTTTCTGTTATCTCTCACTCTGTGTTACAGTAATACAGGGGTAGTCTCATATTTTCTCAATACACTGGAAAGCCTCGTTTCTACTTCATTGACTTCTAATGTTGAATGTGCACCTCTTCACTTCTAGCCTCAGCTTCAGTTGTTTAAATACATTTATTTTGTTCTTAGAGATGCAGTTCATATGCTTACACTTCCATGAAGACTTTTTTTAATGTATTTATTTATTTTTAAATATTGTCTAAAAATATTTTTTTTTTTTTTTTTTTTTTTTTTTTTTTATTTTTTTTTTATAGAGGCATGCTTTATTTATTTGTTTGCTGGTTTGTTTGTTTGTTTTGTTTATACATGCACTGGGTACAGTCAGAAGCGCGGGAGGGCGAGAGAATTCACCAGAGCCAGAGCGGGGAGCAGAGCAGGCAGAAGGACCGAAGTACACTGCTGAGGGGAGCAGCGGGCGCAGGAGAGGTCTGCGCGCCATGTGGACCCTCCTCTGGTGGCCGGGGAGCAGCCGGGGATCGAACCGGCGCCGCAGAGGCCGCGCGCAGCTTCGCAACCCAGCGCTCAACCTCTGCGCCACCGGGAGGCCCTGTCTAAAAATATTTTTTAAAAATTTTTAAAAAATTTTAAAAATGATAAATGTTAAAATAAAAAATAGACCTTTTTTGTCATATCAACATAAATAAATCTCTCACTCCTTTGCCCTCTGTTTGCATTTTCTCTCCCATATCCTCGTATTGCATACATGTCAGTTTCTTTGATTAGACTTTGCATCCTTTGAGGGAAAATATTGTCTTAATTATCTGCCTGTCCTTCTCAGTGCTTGGTACAAAATATTAGTGCATAGTCCTCATTAAAAATGCATTGAAGGTCCTCCCTGGTGGTGCAGTGGTTGAGCGCTGGGCTGCGAAGCTGTCCGCAGCTTCTGCAGCGCCAGTTCAATCCCCAGCCCCCGGGGTGAGGGTCCCACATGGAGCGCAGACCTCTCCTGCTGCCCGCTGCTCTCCTCAGCAGTATATTTCGTCATTCTGCCTGTTCTGTTCCCCGCTCTGGCTCTGGTTAATCCTCTTACCCTCCCACGCTTCTGACTGTACCCAGTGCTTGTATAAATAAATAAATAAATCGTAAAAAAAAAACAATTGATATAATAAAAAAAAAAAAATGCATTGAACAGGGCCTCCCTGGTGGCGCAAGGCCTTAAATACCACACTGTGAAGCAATCCGTAGCCTCTGCAGTTTGAATCCCAGCTGGCCAGGGAGCAACCCACATGATGAGTCAGACCTCTTCTGTCTGGCCCACTGCTCCCCTCAGCAGTGTATTTCAGTCAGTCTGGCTGTTCTGTTCCCCACTCTGTCTCTGGTGAATCCTCTCACCTCCTGCAACTCTGGCCTGTACCCAGCTCTTGTATGCATGAATAAATAAATCTTTTTTAAAAATGCATTTAACAAACTAGCAGTTCATAAAGCAATAAGGAGAGTGCATTTATTCACATTTTTAGGATAATTTAAAATTTTTATAGGATGTAAATTCAGATACTCTGTATTGATATAATTCTCTGACATACAATTACTGAATTTCTTCATGTTGAATTTTAGTGCAGTTATATATTACTTCATGCTAACCTTTTCAGTAATGGCAAATAGATTATCAAATGAACAAACATGTCCACCAACAAGCCAGCAGCAAAGTGGGGACTAAACTTCATATTCATATTTATAACGTGCCATCTTTTCCACTAAGTTAAGCTTCCAGCCTTTCATAATGGCAAGCTGATATAGTAAGTCTAGTTGTAACATTTCAGTTACCTATTAGAGTAGAAGTTATTTTCATTTTTTGACCTTGTGACCATGAGAATCATGGACTGAGAAAAATGTCCTGTTTAAACAGAGAGGAGGAGGATATTAAAGATTTGAAGCCACAAAGGGTATTTAAATAACTCTCTGGAGGGCAAGTTAGATAAATTACACAAAGTGTATAAGTTGTGTTTGCACAGTGGTTAATGGAGTTGGCATATTTACAAAGTGTGCACCCTCACAGCCAAGAGACCATGAGATAAAGAAATCCATGTACTACCAGAGAGAGCCTGGGTTAAATTTGTAATGCTAGACACTTTAAAGGAAAACCTGAGAGCCCAAGGATGATACTTAAGAAGGGAGAATACCATAACTAGGAATAAATACAACAAAAGAAGTGCACAATTTGTACACCAAAAAGTGAATAATAGCATTGCAAGAAATTAAAAAAGACATAAATAAGTGGAATGACATCCCATGTTCATGAATTGGAACTATTAAGATGATAGCACTCATCAAAGTGAACCATGATTTACCACAATGACTATCAAAATATATATTGTCATTTTTTGCCAAAATTGACATAATAATCCTAAAATTTATAGGAAAGTGCAAAGAACTCAGATTAACCAGATCATCTTGAAAAAAAACATACTTTCTGATTTCAGAATTTATTCCAAATCTGCTGTAATCAAGACAGTTGGCATAATGATAGACATAAAGATCAATGAAATAGAATCAAGGGTTTTACATTTTCGCTCAGTTGATTTATGACAATGGTGCCAAGGCAATTCAATTTGAAAATAATATCTTTACAAAGACTTTGTGAGACAATTGACTATCCATATGCCAAAAAAAGAAGTTAGACCCCACTTCACACCATATACAAAAATTTATTCAATATGAACTATAGATCCAAGTTTAAGAACTAAAATATAAAAATCCTAGAAGCAAATATAGAAATAAAATTTGGTGTCCCTCAATCAGGCCATGGTTTCTTAGAAGCAAAAGCACACACACAAAATTGAACTTAATTTCATCAAATCAAAAACACTTGTACTTCAAAAGACCCAATCAAGAAGGTGGAAAAAACCCTAAAA
This sequence comes from Talpa occidentalis, assembly GCF_014898055.3. NCBI lineage: Eukaryota > Metazoa > Chordata > Mammalia > Eulipotyphla > Talpidae > Talpa > Talpa occidentalis. The sequence continues at coordinate 50,154,666 of NW_023601322.1, read as the reverse complement.
ATGGGGGGAGATTAAAAATCATATCTCACAAAGGTCTACTATCCAAAACATAATAGTTATTAAAACTCTAAAATCAAAAGAAAACTAACTCAACAAAAGCATCCAGAAACCAGTAGAAGGAAAGAAATAATAAAAATTTGAGCAGAAATAAATGAAATAGAAAACAAAGTCAGTCCAAAAGATCAGTAAAACTCGGAGTTGGTTCTTTGAAAAAATAAACAAAATTCACAAGCCATTACTTTGACTTAAGAAAAGAACAGAGAAAATCCAAATAAAAAGAAATTACTCCATTCATAAAAATTAATTCAAAATAAGTAAAAGATCTGGATATTAGAATTGAAACCAAAAAATACTAGAAAGAAAACATAAGGGACACGCGATAGGATATCTACCACAAATATATATTTGGGAACTCAACCCCAATGACAAGGAAAACAAAAGCAAAAATAATCACACTTATTTAAGTGTGATATTATTGACTGAAGAAACCATCACAAAAACAAAAAGAGAGTGGGAAAAAAATGCACATCACAGTTTTGAAAAGGGGCTAGTCTTCAAAATTTACAAAGTTCTTATACAATCCAACAACAAAACAAGGAATCCAATCAAACAATGAGCAAAGGACTTAGACAATTTTCTAAAGACATTCAACTAGCCAACAGATTTATAAAAATGCGTTCAGTATCATTTCTTATAAGGGAAATGCAAGTCAAAACCACAATGAGATATTACCTCACCCCTATGAGTATGATCCATACAAAAAAGAATGGAATCAACAAATATTGGCATAAAAAAGGAGTCTGAGGCACTGTTAGTGGGACTGGAAGTTGGTGTGGCCCCTGTGGACAATGGTATGGAGTTTTCTTAAGAAAATAAAAATGGGAATTCCATATGCCAGGAATATCTCTGTTAGCTATTTATTCAAATATGAAAATATTTATGGATGTCTATGTACATAGCAGCGCTGTTGACAATTGCAAAGTCATGGGACCAATCTAAGTGCCCTTCAACAAATGAATGAATAAAGAAATTGTGGCTTATATATGCAATAGAACACTACACAGGAGTGAAAAAAGATGAAATAGTGTTATTTGGGGAAGAATGGATGGATATTGAGGTAATTATGTTAAGTGAACTAAGTCAAAAATGAAGGATAGATATCATGTGGTTTCACTCATCTGTGGAATATAAACCAAAACCACAACAGGAAAAATATGATCAGAATGAATCTTGAAAATATAACATTGATAGTTACCAGAGAGAATGGGGGAGGAGGGAGGGAATGTAGGTCATACAGGAGGGAGAAAGATATTGGAAAAGGTGGTCTGGGAGAAGGTGAGTAGATTCTATGCACATATGGAAAAACAAAAATGTAACCCCCAAAAATAAAATAAAAATTAAAAACCAAATAACTATGAACAACTGAATTGCATAATTTAAATGGTGAATTTTATGGTATTGTAATTATATCTTTATGTAGTTGTTAGTAAAATGGTAGGGAGAGATGGTGGGCATGAAGTAAGGAAAACAAATATTAAACTATAGCTGACTCTTTCCTTTTGAAGGCCCAGACAGAGGTCTGTTCTCTCTATTAAAAGAATAAAAATATTAGTTATTTTAGAGATATTCTAGTGCATCCTAGCATAAGAGGGATTTGCAAAAGCAATATTCTAGGGGAGGATATTAGTGATGAGAGGGAGCACAAGGTGGTCCCACATGGTCTGGAAATACTCTTGTGTCAGTATAAGTGACAATTACATGGATATTCTAAGGTGTGAAAACTCTTTAGGTTATACAGCTGTGATTTATTCACTTTCCTTATACCACAATAAAATTTACTTTAATAAAACAAAGAAGGCAGGTTATTACCTTGTATTTTCAAAGGACATTACTTTAGAAAGTAAGTGCAGGTGCAATGCTTAATAGTCATTTGGAAAAGTAATACTTCAAACATAAAAGGGCAAGAGGTTGTAAGACCCATGTTCTCAGGAGCCAAGATACAGGCTTTTGAGACTGAGAATTCTGTCAGTTGAGCTCTATATTACACATGATAGAACACAAGCTCAGAATCAGGCTTTTCATAGCATTTCTGCAAAATCACAAGTGCTAAGAAGGCAGGGCCCATACATGTCTTGTTCACCACTCTGTCCGCAGTTCCCATTCACAATGACTGCAACATAATACACATTTTTAATGAATAAATGAATTTTTGATCATCATTGTCCAAGTTTACAACACAAGCACTTCCCCTTTTTTTAGAGATCCTCACAAAGGAGAGGAAATTGTTGTTCATTAAACTTATTCGTTGTGTGCCAAACAGCAAGATGGTGGCTACGTTAAGACCAAGACCACTTTTTGCCTGCCATGGAGAAAAGTGAGTGTGTATAATAGCCAGATGTTGCTTATGCAACAAGTTCACATGAAGTAAAATGGCAAACCATACAAAACCCACTAGAGACAGAAGATATCAAATGTTGTACAATTAACCCCTTTGGCACAATGACCCTCAGTCACCCTCCAAGAAGCACACCTAACCCTGAACCCAGACACCTCAGGAGTCAGCAGACAACCTAGGCTAGGATGTGTAGGGAATTGCTCATCACTGGCTGCCTTAATCACACTCAAGGAAGCACCATGACCCCATGCCCAGCTACCAGTACAAGGAGCAAGGTCATGCCCCAGGTCAGCCTGCATAGGGCCAACATCAGCAATACTCAGCCACCCTCCAGTAAGCTTCCCCTATCTTGAGACCAGGCAACAGTGTTTCAGGAGCCAGTGCAAATCCCAGTCTGGACCATGCAGAGATCCAACAATCACCAGCAATCATAGTCACCCTCTGGGGAGAATCTCCAACCCTCAAGCCCACCTACCACCACTTTGGAAACCAGCACATACCCCAGTCCATGCTGAAAATAGAAATGAAATAAAAACACTTCATGAATTATTTGACACCATGAGGGAAGGAAGTATAGAATTAATGGGTATCCAAGAAGGGAAAGAGAGACAAAAAGGAACATAGAACATATTTAAAGAAATAACAGAAGAAAACTTCCCAAACATGAAAAAGGAAATAAATATACAAATCCAAGAAGCAAAAAAAAAAAAAAAGAATATCAAGTTACCTAAACAAAATAAGACCAACACCAATCTATGTTCTGGTGAAATTTCCAAGAATTCTAAAGAAAGAAAGAAAGTTGAAGTTGGCAAAGGGAAAGAAGCAGATAAGTTAAATAGAGAATGGAAAGACATGACTAAAAAACTACAAGGCTCTCCTTCACATATGAGGAAGAAATAAAGGCCTTTTTATTTTTTTTTTAAGATTTATTTATTTATTTGTATAAGCACTGGGTACAGTCAGAAGTGCGGGAGGGTGAGAGAATTCACCAGAGCCAGAGCAGGGAGCAGAACAGGCGGAGTGACGTAGTACACAGCTGAGGGGAGCAGCGGGTGCCACATTAGAGGTCTGCATGACATGTGGGACCCTTGCTGGCAGCAGGGATCGAACCGATGCTGCAGAGGCTGCGGGCAGCTTCTCAGCTCAGTGCTCAACCACTGTACCACCAGTGAGGAATAAAGGCCTTTTTAGATACAGAGTAACTCAAGTAGTGTGCAAACATGAGACCACCCTCCAAGAAATACTGAAAGGAATTCTAGTATGTAAACCAAAAGGAGAAACACATGTGCACACACACAAAATCACTGAAAAGAAAATAGATACCACCACATACTAAAGACAAAATAGCTGCGACAGACTTTCATATTTCAATAATCACTCTAAATATTAGTGAATGAAATAACATTTAACCAATTAAAATATACAGAGTATCTGGTTGGATTAGGAAATGGAATCCAAATTTCTGTTGTCTCCAGGAAACATACCTGTGCTCCAAAGATAAACATAGGTTCAAGGTTGGAAAACAAGTGAATGGAATCCAAAGGAAGGCAGGAATGACCATATTAACATCAGACAAAATAGATTTCCCATTAAAAAAAAAGGTAATAAGAGACACTATATAATGATAAAGGGGGAAATATGTCAGGAGGATATAACACTCGTCAAAGTACACACACCAAATGAAGAAGAACCAAAATACATTAAACAACTACTACAACTCAGACAAGAAACATTGGAAATACAATTTGTGGTAGGAGAATGTAACACCCCACTCTCACTAATGGTCAAATCAACAAGTCAATAAAATGAATAGGGACATAATAGATTAAACAAATAATTTGACCATATGGACATAATAGACTTTCATAAGACCCAGCACACCAAACAAACAAACAAACAAACAAACCCAGAATATACATTTTTTTTCAAGTGCACATGGGACACACTGTCGAGTATTGACCACATATTGGGACATGAAACAAATATCAGCAGATTAATACAGATTGAAACCATAGAAAGTATCTTCTCAGAAGATAAAGATACCAAACTAGAAATCAACTACAAAAAGAAAGAAGGGGATACCTCTAATATGTGGATACTGAACAACACACTACTGAAAGACCCCTGGATCAAAGAGGAAATTAAAAATTACCTCAAAATAAATGACAACAAGGACACAATCTTCCAATACATATGAGACACAGCGAAGCAGTAAGAGGGACGTATACAGCAATTAGGCTCACATTAAGAAACCAAAAGAGCCCAAATGAAGAACATTATCTCTCATCTCAAGGAACTAGAGAAAAAAGAACAAAATAAATCCAAAGCTAATAGAAGGAATGAAATAATAAAAACCAGAACACAAATAAATGAAATAGAAATCAAAATGAGCTTTAAAAAGTGCACTGAAACCTAAAGCTAATTCTCTGGAAAAGAAAATAAAATAGAACACTAAAATAAAATAAAAAGTAAAAACAAATCTGTAGCTTGGCTCACTAAGAAAAAAATTGGAGAAAACTCAATAAACAGAATCAAAAATGAAAGAGGAGCAGTTACAGCAGAAAGGGTGGAAATTCAGAAGATAATAAAAGATTACTATGAATATTTATATGCTAACAAATTCAATGGCCTAGATGAGAGACAGATTCTCAGACTTATACAATCATCCAAGACTAAGCAGAGAAGAAATAGCAAACTTGAACAAACCAATTGCAAGCAAGGATTCCTCATAAGTGAGTTTTACCAAACTTTCAAAGGAGTACTTCTAAACATATTTTTGATGCCAACATTACACTAATACAAAAACCAAACAAAGACAACAACAGAAAAAGAAAACTTCAGATTAATCTCCCTAATGAACACAGATGCAAAAATCCTCAATAAAATTTTAGCAAACTGAATCCAACAATGCATTAAAAGGATTATACATCATGACAAAGTAGAACTCATACCAGGAACAAAAGGATAGTTCAACATCCAATAATCAATCAGTGTAACACACCACATCAAATAAAAAGAAAATAAAAGACATATGATTCTATCAATAGATGATTAGAAAGCATTTGATAAGATTCAGAATCCATTTATGAAGGAAACCCTTGAAAAATTGGAGAAAATGGAAAATATATAAGCATAATAAAGCCACATATGACAACCCCACAGCTAGTATCATTCTCAATGATGAAAAATGGAAAGCTTTTCCACTAAAATCTGGTACAACACAAGAATGTCCACTTTCACCACTACTATTCAACATTGATTTATAGGTCTTAGCTAAAGCAATTAGACAAGAGAAAGCTATAAAAGGAATCCAAATTGGGAAAGCAGAAGTAAAGCTATCATTATTTGCAGATGACATGATAATACATAGAGAGAATCCTAAAGATCCTAAGATCTGCAAAGAGCTCATACAACTCCACAGAAAGAAAACAAGCAGCACAATCAAGAAATGGGCAGAAGAGCTAAATAGGCACATCTCCAGAGATGACATACAGATGTCCAACAGGCACACAAAAAAATTTCATCATCACTTATCACCAGGGAAATGTAGCTCAAAACCTCGGTGAGATACCACTTCACACCAGTGAAAATGGCCCATATTATAAAACAAAACAAAACAGGGGAGTTGGGATCGACATGGTGGTGGGGAAATGCTGCAAGTAAGTCCTTCCATTAAAAAAAAAAGTTAATAGGGAGGAAAAGCAGCAGGTCTTTGTGAAAACCAGGACACGGAAGATACTGCCCAAAGAGGAAAATTGCCCTAAGAGAGGATGAAAAGAGAGGAAATCTCAGAACCTTGCTACCCTCCCCCACCCATAATGCCAGTACATTCCGACCAACAGAAAGAAAAAAACAACAATGAGAACAAACTACACATCAAGTGGGACTGTGAGTGGAAAGGAACTATTGCAGGCACCACACCCCACAAACGGGAACTGTGGGGAACCGTGCAGGAATCGCCAGAGAGGTGAGTGAACGGCTCCAAGCGCCATTAGAGATAAACAAGGACTCCGTGGAGACCTACAAATAGTCCAAGGCTAGCTGGTAAGCTTGTGTGGAAAAGCAGCATGCTCGAAAAGCATATGTAGATCCCGGCTGCCCAGGTTCCCACACCTAGGTTTGTGAGGAGACCACAGGAGCCCTCACTGAGGTGAATATCCCTCACTGAGTAATCAGAAACCAGGCGCCCAGACATGGGAGCAGGGTGCAAAAGGCACTGAACTGGGCTACAGCCCACGTCCTGTATCAGAGGGCTTTGGAACTGAGACCCAGGGCACGAAATTTGGGGCATGGGATCCCTATGACTGTGGGGCACAGGGCAGACACAGCACCCCCATGTGGTACTCCATGTGACCCCCACTCTGTTTCCCAGACCCACGGGGAAAAAACAGTTCCGGAAGGACACTAGGAAAGATTTCTGGTGCCACCTAGCGACCAGAACAAAATGGCCAACATCCTGATAGCTGGAAACCAGGAATCCCCAAAACACCCTCAGACTCTGAGAGAGGGTGGGCCATGCAAACGAGAGTAAGAAGGGAAACAAGGTGTGGAGCAAGACCCCATTCTGAAACTGAGAGCCAGGCGCAGAATCCGGGGCATGGGACACGCCATAGCAGTGGACACTGCACTGGGTGACAGCCAGCATTTTGGATCTGATAGCCCTGGAACTGAGACCTAGAGTGTAGAATTCAGGGTGTGGAATCCGTACAGCTGTGGTCATAGTACCGGTTGAATACGGGGCAGACACAGCACCCAGCTTGAATAAGAGTCCCTGTGTTGAGGTGCTCCCCTCCGCCCCACCTCTGTTTCTCAGAGAACCACTGGGGAAAAGCACAGGTCAGCAAGTATAGGTCTCTGGTGCCACCTCGTGACCAGAACAAAATCACCAACTAGCTGATTCCCTGATGGAACTAAGTAAACTCAGAGGGAGGGAACTCTAAGGGACAGTGCCCAGCAACACAGCATCAACACACTGGTGGAGTTTTAGTCTACCAGTGCTAGTCTCAGTCTGGTTAACAGTTTCCAACACCCCTAAAGGAGCACTCCAAAGAGATGCCTGCCAACACCAGTGGCACAACGTCCCAACGCATAGAACTAATTAGAAAGCAAACAACAGAGAGAAGAAAAAATGTAAATAACCAAGCAAGCCCTCAGAAGGACACAGCACAAAAGGAAATACAGTCATCAGAGCTCAACAATGACATGGAAGAACTTCTCAGCCTATCAGATAGAGAATTAATGATCAACATGATTAAAAAGCAGAAAGAAAACAAAAAGGAAAAAAATGATTTGAAACAAATAATCACTGAACTGAAGAATGAAATTGAGACCTTAAGAAAGGAAAGAAAAGAAACACAGGAGATTAAAAGATTACTAGAGGAGATAAAGAACTCTGGGAAAAGCAATGAAAACAGAATCAATAAAATGGAAGAACAGATCAGTACTATCAAAGAAACAGAAATAAAAAGAGCCAAAAGAGAAAAGGAGAGAGAAATGCAAATGAAGAAGTATGAGGATACTCTTAGACAATTATCAGACTCCATGAAGAGAGGAAATTTAAGAGTTATAGGCATTCCAGAAGGTGAGGAGAGAGACAAAGGAATTGAGAAATTATTCAAGGAGATAATTGAAGAAAATGTCCCAAGCATGAAAAAGGAGATGATTGTATACATACAAGAAGCAAGAAGAACTCCTAATTACCACAATGAAAAGAAAACTATGGCAAGACACCTAATAGTAAAGCTTGCAAGAGTACAAGACAAGGAAAAAATAATGAAACTGGCAAGGGGGAAGAAACAGATAACCTATAAGGGAAAACCAATCAGGTTAACTTCTGACTTCTCCAAAGAAACATTACGGGCAAGAAGAGAATGGAGTAACATATTCAGCAAACTTCAAGACAGGAAATTCCAACCAAGAATACTTTACTCTGCAAAACTTTCCTTCCTCTATGAAGGAAAAATATGGACCTTCTCAGATAAACAGAAACTCTGGAAATTCATTACAACTAAACCCCCCACTCCAAAAAATTCTGTAAGAAGTCCTAAAGCCAAAACCAACAGAGGAGTGAACAAGAAGAACAGAATAAAGCAAGGAATAAAATCACAAAAAAGACCAGAAATGGCAAATACAGATGCCAACATATCAATATTTACTCTAAATGTAAATGGATTAAGCTCATCAATAAAAAGACACAGAGTAGTAGGCTGGATTAAAAAACAAAATCCAACCTTCTGCTGTCTCCAGGAAACACATTTAACCACAAAAGATAAACAGACTGAAAGCAAAAGGTTGGAAAACGACCCTACAAGCAAATGGACCAAAAAAGAAGGCAAGAACAGGTATACTTATATCAGATAAAATAGACTTCAAATTAAAAAAGGTAAAAAGAGACATAGATGGATACTACGTCATGGTCAAGGGAACAATACATCAGGAAGATATAACACTTATCAACATATACTCACCAAATAAAGGAGCATCAAAATATATTAGACAATTTTTATCAGCTCTGAAAACAGAAATTAAAGAAAACACATACATAGTGGGAGACTTCAATACCCTATTCTCACCAATGGACAGATCAATGAGACAAAAAATAAACAAGGACACTAGAGCCCTAAATAAAGACATCTATAGGACACTGCACCCAAAAAAATCTGAGTACACATTTTTCTCAAGTGAGCATGGATCATTCTCCAGAATCAATCACAATCTGGGCCACAAGACAAACATCAACAGACACATGAAGATCAAAATCATTCCTAATATCTTCTCCAATCATAAAGGCATCAAGCTAGAAATAAATCATGAAAAGAAAACAAGGAACCCTCCCATTTAATGGAGATTGAAATCCACACTACTGGAAGACCACTGGACTAATGAGGAGATCAAAGAAGAAATCAAAAAATACTTTGAGTTGAACGACAAGGAGGACACCACTTTCCAGAATGTATGGGATGCAGCAAAAGCAGTAATAAGAGGGAAATATATAGCAAACAGGCTCTCATCAAGAAATAAGAAAGAACTCAAAGAAACAACCTAATCTCATATCTCAAAGAGGTAGAAAAAGAACAACAAAAAAAATCCTAAAGTCAGTAGAAGAAAGGAAATAATAAAAATCAAAGCAGAAATAAATGAAATAGAAATTTAAAAAACAACCCCAAATATCAATGAAACTGAAAGTTGGCTCTTTGAAAAAATAAACAAAATAGACAAACCTCTAGCCAGGCTCACAAAGAAAAAATGGGAGGAAACACATATAAATAGGATTATAAATGAAAGAGGAGAAATCACAACATATTCAGTAGGAATCAAAAGAATAATCAGAGATTACTATGAACACTTATATGCAAACAAATTCAACAACCTAGAAGAGATGGACAAATACCTAGAATGATACAATCATCCAAAGCTGGACAAAGAAGAAATAGAACAACTAAACAGACCAATTACAAGCAGTAAAATTGAGGCAGTAATCAAAGCACTCCCCAAAAACAAAAGTCCAGGCCCAAACGGCTTCACAAATTAATTCTACCAAATGTTCAGCAGAGAATTAGTGCCTATCCTACACAAACTCTTTCAAAAAAATTGAAAAAGAAGGAATACTACCAAATACGTTCTATGAAGCCAATATTACACTAATACCAAAACCAAACAAAGACAGCACAAAAAAAGAAAATTACAGGCCAATCTCCCTAATGAACACTGATGCAAAAATCCTCAACAAAATCCTTGCCAACAGAATCCAGCAATGCATCAAAAGGATAGTACACCACGATCAAGCGGGATTTATCCCAGGGACACAAGGATGGTTCAACATATGAAAATCAACACATCAACAAAAAGAAAAATAAAAACCATCTGATCATATCAATAGATGCTGAGAAAGCATTCAACAAAGTCCAACATCCATTTATGATGAAGGCCCTTGAAATTCTCAAGATAGAAGGAATATAACTTAACATGATAAAAGCCATATACGACAAACCCACTGCCAATATTATTCTCAATGGCAAAAAGCTGAAGGCCTTATCTTTAAGATCAGGAACAAGACAAGCATGTCCTCTCTCACCAGTGTTCTTCAATATAATACTGGAGGTCCTATCCAGGGCAATAAGACAAGTGAAAGACATACAAGGAATCCAAATAGGGAAAGAAGTAACACTATCACTATTTGCAGATGATATGATAATATACATAGAGAACCCTAAAAACTCCACAGAAAAACTACTCAAAATAATCAGCCAGTTCAGTAAAGTAGCAGGATACAAAATCAACACACAAAAATCCATAGCCTTCCTATACACAATTAATCTGAAGAAGAATAAATCAAGAAAACCATCCCCTTTATAATTGAAACAAAAAAATTCAAATACTTGGAAATAAACCTAACAAAAAAGGTGAAAAACCTATACAAAAAAAATTATAAAACACTGTTAAAAGAAATAGAAGAAGACACAAAGAAATGGAAAGACATCCCCTGCTCATGGATTGAAAGAATTAACATTATTAAAATGGCCATCCTACCAAAAGCAATATACAGATTCATTGCTATTCCAATAAAAATCTCAATGACATTCTTCAAAGAAATAGAACAAATAGTGATGAAATTCATATGGAACCACAAAAAAACATGAATAGCCAAAGCCCTACTGATGAAAACAAGGGCGAAAGGAGGTATTACACTTCCTAACTTCAAGTTATACTACAAAGCCATAATAATTAAAACAGTTTGGTATTGGAACAAAAACAGACACACAGACCAATGGAACTGAATAGAAAGCCCAGAAACAAAGCCACACTTATATGAACAATTAATCTTTGACAAAGGAGCAAAGAATATGCAATGGAACATGGACAGTTTGTTCAATACATGGTGCTGGGAAAACTGGACCTCCACATGCAAGAAAATGAAACTAGACCACTACCTCTCACCGTGCACAAAAATTAACTCAAAATGGATAAAAGAAGTGGATGTAAGACCTGAAACAATAAAATATATAGAAGAAAATATAGGGAAAACACTACAAGAAACACATCACAATAACATCTTTAAAAATTCATCACCCAAAGCAAAGAAAGTCAAGGCAAAGATAAACACCTGGGATTACATCAAACTGAAAAGCTTCTGCACAGCACAAGAGACATTAACCAAAATAGAGAGACACCCCACTAATTGGGAAAAAATATCTTTGCACTCCCGTCAACTGATAAAGGAATGAGCACAACGAACTCACAGACTCAACAAAAACAAAATAAACAATACAGTCAAGAAATGGTCAGAAGAACTTAAAAGACACTTCTCCAAAGAGGAAATGCAAATGGCCAACAGGCATATGAAAAAATGTTCAACATCCCTTATAATCAGGGAAATGCAAATTAAAACCACACTGAGATAGCACCTTACATCAGTAAGAATGGCACATATCAAAAAAACGAGCAACAACAAATGTTGGCGAGGATGTGGTGAAAAAGGAACTCTCCTACATTGCTGGTGGGAGTGCAAACTGGTCCAACCACTATGGAAAGCTGTTTGGAGTTTCCTCAGTCTACTAAAAATGAAGCTACCGTACAACCTGGCAATTCTACTACTAGGGATCTACCCAAAGGACATAAAAACATTGATTCCAAAGAACACCTGTACACCTATGATTATTGCATCACTATTTACAACAGGTAAAACCTGGAAACAACCCAAATGCCGAAAAATAGATGACTGGATCAAGAAGATGTGACACATATACACAATGGAATATTATTCAGCAATCAAAAAAGATAAACTCATGCCATTCACAGCAACGTGGATGGAGCTAGAAGGAATTGTGCTCAGTGAAATAAGCCAGAAGGAAAAAGAAAAATATCAGATGGTTTCACTTATAACAGGAATATAGGGGAACCAAATAAGACATTAGCGTAAAAAAAATAATAACAGTACAAAACACAATAAAGCAAAAACAGACAATTATAAACCAGAGACATCCTGCAGGGGAGGAGGAGGGAGAGGGATCAGAGGGACGGAGGGAGGAGCACAGGAGACTGTGGTGATGGTGCACAGGTGCCTTGGGGAAGGAAATTCTATGGGGACTCAACCTGAGGAGGTGGGGAGAAGCAAATAGTTTAAAAAAATAAAAATTTAAAAAAATAAAATAAAATAAAAAATAAGGATATCCGCAATGAAAAAAAATAAAATAAAAAAAAGAAATAAGTTTTGATGAGGGCATGCAGGAAAAGGACCCTCATTGGTGGGTCTGTAAACTAGTGCAGCCCCTATGGAAAGCAGTGTGGAGAGTCCTCAGAAACACTAAAAATGGATCTGTCATATAGCTCAGTAATTCCATTCCATTCTGAGTAGGTATCTACCCAAAGAACACAAAAACTAAATCAAAAGGTAAACTTTTCTCCTATGTTTACTGTAACACTATTGACAATAGTTAAGATACTGAAAGAACTAAATCCCAAAAAACTGATGTGTTTATCTAGATGTGGGATACATACAGAATGGAATACTACTCAGTCATCATAAAAGATAAACTCATGCCATTTGTGGCAACATGGGTGGATTTGAAAGGGATTATGCTAAGTGAAGTAAGTCTGAAGGAAAAGAGAAATACCGGCTGGTCTCACTTATAGGTGGAAGAAATAAACCAAAGGGTCAGACAAAAGCAAACTTTAAAACCAACCCTTGACAGCTGACATCTAACATCTGAGGCACCGAGGAGGGTTGGGGGCAGAGTGACAAATGGGGGTGGAGAGAGCATGATAGACTATGGTGGGGGACTACAGGTGCTTTGGTTGTGGATGAGCTGTGGTGACCACACCCAAGGGGACAAACCTTGTACTGTCAAAATATTAACAAGGATGTAAAACAACAATTTATTTTATTAAAATAATTAATAAAATATTAATCATGGGCCATTTGTTGCAATAACAATCAAGAACCTTATTAACAAAGGCCTTTAACCCTCTTTCCTTGGTGTTCCATACGTAAGGTTTCAAAGTTGGGGAACCGGGCCCAAGGGACTTTATGGCTCCTACCTGCTGGTTTTATTTGTAACTTGCCCTGGCCTGGTGAGCTCCTTGGACACAGATGGCTCATTGTGCCTTAGTCCAGTCTGTGTTTAGGAATTATTATTACAAGGTCATTGACAGCACATAGTTGGGTCTTTTCTGCAGACTCTGAGACCTTAAAAAACTAAAGCTTTAGGACTTGGTCTTCCTTGTTTTGACTTCTGTCTCCTTGCATAGACTGATCTTCATTTACTCCCTGCAGCTATTTAAATTCCTAACCAACCCACAGAGATTACTGAAAACTGGACTCTTTTAAGCTAATCTCCCTAAGGGTCAAGCCTGTGGTCTGAGAATGTTAAGTGATGGGAGACCTGAATTTTGGCCAAGACTCCTCAGCTGTTTCATGTGTGAACTGGGTCTGTAGCACAGAGCACCCCCCCCACCCCAAACTAATGTTGCGCAATCCCAGATCCCCACTGTTACTGAAATCATGCAAATCTGAGGGATGCCATGGAACATGGGTCTTCCCCCATGTGCTCTCAACTACAATACATGACTTGGGCTCAGAGTGAAACAGTAAGGTTTATTAACAAAGTGGAAATTGTAAAAAAAAAAAGAGTTGCTAAGGCCACAAATAGCAATCTCTCCTACCCTAGATAACATCCATAATAGTTAAACCAAGAACAGTTTGTGCAAGTTGGCACTGTCCCTTTGACAATACCCTAAGCTGGTGGCACACTGATAAATGGTAGACCAAGTCCCAATTCACATTGTCAGCTAGAGGTAGTCATAGGTGCCACTCTTGAGGCAGCACCACAGCAGCCAGCAGCAGCATTCCAAAGGCTTAGCTGGGCAGCACCAGGTACAACAGCAACAGAAGGCAGTGCCAGATATGCCAAAGACAACAGAGGTGGTGAGGTGATGGTACCAGAGGATCAGAAGTGGTGGGCATCTCTTAGAGGTTGTCAGGCACAGACCAGCAGTCCCAGTCAGCACCAAACTGCAGGCAGTGATGTGGAAGACCAGGGACCAGTATTACAGCTCCTCAGAGATATCGGGCACAGGTCAGCGGCAGACAGCTCTTTTAGAGGCACTGACCACAGGCCAATGGTGCTCTTGGGTTAGAGGATCAGGCACATGGCAGTTTGTAACAGATATCAGATATGAAATTCTCAATGAAATAGTGTTCCTTAATCCCTCTGCTGCCCTAACTTATGTCCCTTTCAGAGTGCCTACCTTTCAAACCTAATTGGTCTTTTTTAAACTGGTGCCATTTCCAAGATGTAATTGGCACTGGTGTAATCTCAAACCTGGTTGGCCTATTTTCAAAACCATGAGGGCTTCAAAATCTGAATGACACTTGACCAGGGTGTCTTCAAAAGTGGCATGGGATTCAAAGCCCAAACCCAGCCAACACATGAAAAATTGCCCTGCCCTGTCTTTGGCTGTCTCATATCCCGTTCAGTGTGCCACAGAGCAGACAGTGCTGCTGCATTTCCTAACCAGGAGCTACAGGGGCTCCTCCTACATTACTTTCAAATCTGTGTGTGACCTTGATTTGCTTACAACCTGCCACAGTCCTTGTTATCAGATTCCAAATCTGATGGGGTTGAAGATTGGAGGACATATAATAGGACATAGAACTATACTATTCCCTAGGGGGAAAAAAACAGAATGATTTGGTAGAAGTTACTAAAAAAAAAAAAAAAAAAAAAAGGACTTGGCAAATTGGATAACACTTACTCTAAAAATAGATGTAAAAACTGGCACTATGGGCCTCCCCTGGTGGCACAGCCGTTGAGCGCTGGGCTGCGAAGCTGCCTGCAGCACCCGTTCGATCCCCGGCCATTGGCACGCAGACCTCTCCTGCTGTGCCCGCTGCTCCCCTCAGCAGTGTATTTCGTCAGTCTGCCTGTTCTGTTCCCTGCTCTGGCTCTGGTGAATTCTCTCACGTTCCCGTGCTTCTGACTGTACCCAGTGCTTGTATAAATAAATAAATAAATCTTTAAAAAAAAACAAAAACTGGCACTAGCTTGACGTGGGAGGTAGCACAGGACTTCTTAGAGAAGGCCTACAGAAGAGGTTGGCACTTGTCACAGACATAGCACTAGTTTGGATAAGCGTGTGTCTTCAGTAAGACCCACCTGGGTTTGAATCTTGACTCTGAAACTTATACAAGCATGTGACATTGAACAAATTGTTAAACTTCTCTGAGATGTGTGTTTATAAAGCAGAAATTGTGCTATTATTTGTCCAGGGCTCCTTGAAGAGATTATAGAGGTAAAGTACCTGAAACGTTAAGTTCTTGCCTGGCTTTGTTGACATGACAAAGGGAATTTAAAGATAGACTCAAAGATTTAAGCAAGTAACATTTAAGGTGGATCACACATCAGGAGAGGAGCAACAACAGCCCTGAGCCACACTGTTGGCCTAAGAGTGGTGGGGTCCTCATTTTATGGGATTGACCAAGAGGTGGGGTATTAGGGAATTTGGGTATTGGAGGCTAGGGGATTTTGGTTTTCAAAATAAATAAGGACCAAATTAATTTGGTAACAGGAAGGTAAGGTAACAAACAACGATCAGATCTAGGGGCCTTGTAACAAACTCTCCCCTCTGTTGCATTCCAGTGCTCATTTTTTGACGGGGTTTAAGGATGAAGGTCTTCTTCTGTGGTTACTCCCTGCTGAAGAGGGCGCCATCACCTCAGAGGACTGGAATTTCAACTGAGTGAAGCACTGACAGGTCTGGGTATCACCTAGCTGAGTACCTGGTTGTTCTTAAGCACGGGAAAGGAGCTTCCAGTGGTGCAATGGTGAGGGTTCATTCATTACAGAGAAAAACAACATGATTATACAGCAGGTTAGAAGAAAGTTAGCCACCAATGATCTAGACATTCCTAGGATGTAATTATTTGTCCTTCTGGTGTCTTTTAGGTGAAAAATTGGATCACAGGAATACCCAGAGTAGACTCTTGGGACTCCTTTGGGGGTAACAGCAGGCTTTACTTGTGTTTGGTGGTCCAGAGTTCCACATCCTGTAGTTAAAAAGTAGAGCGGAAGTTAAGGTAACCATATATTCTTCCCATTCGGGAAAGACTTGGTTCTCTGGACTGCCCTTTTCCCCAGCTTTTAAAAGTATCCATCACTGGCCTGTAGGGGTAGAGCTCAGTTTACCCCTGGGCATAAACCTAGGGTCCATGAGCCCATAAGGCCTAAGCAAATCCCCTAAGGTAGGTAGCATATTTGAGGGCTTCCAGCTCCTGTGGGCTCAGAGAGGTTTTGCTGGAGGGGTGGGGGTTGGGCCTCCTGTGCAATAATTCAAAGAAGCTCAGTCTGATTTTTCCTTATGGGGACATCCCGACTCTGAAGAAGGCTACAGGCAACATTGTTAGCCAATTTTCATTTGTTTTCTGGCATAATTTGCTTATTTATTTGACTTTTGGAGTCTTATTTCCTCACTCAACCTTTCCCAAAGACTGCAACCTCCACAGGGAATGTAGGATCCACTTGAAGACAATGCCATAGATACAAGTTGGTTAGTCTAATAAATAAAAGCAGGATCATTATCACTTTGGCAGGAGGAAATATGGGGCCAAAGCGTGAGGCCAAATGTGGGGAGATTTGGCTATTTCTTGAACAGGCTCTGTTTGGGTTGAGAAGGCCTCTACCCACTTTGAGTATGTATCTGTGAACACAAGAAATATCACAAGTTACCTGGTGCTCAAGTCATCACAGCGAAGTCCACCTGCCAGTGGATTTCCCTGGCACAGTAACTCTCTGCTGAACAGCTTTTACAGCAGCAGGAATTGGGGGGCCATGGTTTGGGGGTTATTTCTAGTACAGGTGAGGTAGGACTAGCATACTTGTTCCAGAATGGATCTCAATTTGGGGGTCATCATGGAATGGTTGGCCTAATTATAGAGGGTCTATGTCCCATAGTAAGGGCTACTATAGACTCCCCTGACAAAGTACATGGCCACTACTGGTGGGACAAATAACTGGCCATGGGAAATGCTGTGCCAACCTGGTAACACCTGGTTTCTTGTTAGTTCCCAGCATAAGTCATAAACAAGTCTTGTTCTGAATATAGTGGGGGCAGGATACAGGTGGAAAGAGAAAAATCTTTAACGGGGATAAGGAAAAGTTGTAAGAGAGGGCCTGAAATGGCCTCCCATCTGCTCACCCAGTCTTCAAAATTTTTCCCCTTCTGAATAGTTTAATCTCCTTTCTTAAACCTCAGAATGACAGAAACCTTTGAGGGGGTCCATACATCATCCAGAATCTTAAGGGAAATCTCAGGGTTCTGGTCTCCTGAGTTTCTAGACCTTAAGAAAAACCTTTCCTTCAGAATGGCCATGTGAGTCTGCAAACTCATATAGGCTTACATAGAGTCAATATAAACATTAATGGTCTTTTCTCTTGCCAATTCCTGGGCTCTTGTTAGGGCAGTAAGTTCCACTTTTGGGGCCACGGTGCCGGGGGTAGAGATCCCTGCTTGATGATATCTGTTAGGCTCACAACTGCATATTCCACCTGCCTCTTTCCACTTGGCATGTAGCTATTCCATCAATGAAACGTTTTTCAAAGTCTCGCTCTCCAGGGTGGGCTGAGCAGAGCAAACTTGATTAAGGGTTTCCCAACACTTGTGGGCAAGTTCCCCTGAGGCAACAGGCAAGAGGGATGTGTGAGCTAAGAAATTACACATCTTTAGAGTTATAGGTGGATTGTCCATAATCAGGGTCTGGGACTGAGCTGCCTGGGAGCCAATCAATCTATTCCCTTCGTGCCTAATAGGATAATTATCTGGTGGAGTACCCAGATGACAGTAAGCCAACCATAAGTTTTTCTGCTTTATAAGATCAGGGCTGTGACTGCCACTGCCTGCAGGCAGGGAGGCCAGTTTCTGGTGGGCTGGTCTAGCTATTTGGAGAAATAAGACACTGGCTGGTGTACAAAACCTAGATGCCCTATTAGGACTCCCAAGGTCATTCCCTGTTTCTCATGGATGTGAAGCTCAAAAGATTTAGCAGAGTTGGGCAACCCCAGAATGGGTGTGCTCATTGAGGAATACTTTTAGTTGCTTGAAAGTGGTACCACCACTCTCATCTCAAAGGAGGGGATGCCTGTGTTGACCTTGAAGAGCCTGATATAAAGGTTTAGTTATCAGACTGATGTTGGGGTTACAGATCCAACAGAACCATGCCACTCTCAAGAATTCCCACAATGGTTTGCAGGGTTTGGGAGTGGGGACCTGGCAGATGGCTCCTGTTAGATCTGTGGGCAACCACCATTTCCCTCTTCCAGCTATAAAGTATAGATAGGTATGAGACTCTTTCTCAGGTAATCTGAGCTTTGTTCCTGGAAACCTTTTATTCCTTCTCTGGCAAGTGATTCAGAACCTTGGTGATATTGAGATCAGATTCCTGTTGGGAGGTACTGGCCACAAAAGATCATGCACATATTGTGACACAACCAGTGGGTAGCACCAGGTCCCACCAAGCTGAGGTTTATACCTCACTAGAGCTAGAAAGTTTTGAAACCCCTGAAGAATCACAGTGCAGCAACACCACATTGCATGGTCAGTCTGGGGAACCCACCCTTCAAAAACAAACAATTCCTGGGGATGAGGGTATAGGTTAATGCAGAAGAAATCACGTTTAGGTCTAGCATGGAATAACAGTATTGGCCAGGCGAATGACTAAAAGTGAGTGGGGCTTAGGGACCACTGGATGGATAGCATTCACTACTGTGTTAATCACCCACAAAGTCCTAGGGGATCCTATAGTTTCCACTGGGGTTTCTTCCAGTTAAGCTGGCAGAGTGGGGCAACTGAATTCAGCCTCAGGTCAGGACGTTCTCAATCACTCATCAAGTCCCCCAAGTCCTCTTTTCTTAGGGGGCATGGCTATAGGTGGGGCTTCAGGGTCAGAGGCTTGAGTTTAACATGGATGAGCAAGGTGTACCTGGCCTTTCCCATGTGGACCTGGTCCAAACCTCAGGGCTGGACCTGAGCAAATTCCCCCAAGAAAACTCCCCTCTATTTGAGGCTAGCAAGGAATGCCTCCTGGGGTTGCACTGGTGTATTTAGAGTGTAGTTGAGTCATGGGGACAGCACCACTTACCTCCTCAGAGGATCCAAACACAAATGAATCTTTACTGCCAGTTGGACCATCCAGGAGAGCCTGTGGCCCTGTTATAGGACAGGGAGAGGGGCACAAAAAGTGAAAGGGGGGAATTGTTAGGGGGAAAAGGCAGTCCCAAAGCAAATTCCATACAGGCTTTGTGGACTCCACCCCCACCCCAGGTCAAAGCCAAAGACACTGGGAACTCCAAATCCCATCACCACCAAAGGGAAGGTGGCTGGGACCTGAGGGTGGGGTTAAGCAGCCAGGTGGATACAAAAGGCAGACACGTGGGCTTTGGGGGCTCTCTCTCCATTTTGGGGCCCTCGGCCAGCTTGCGGCGTCCGTCTAGCTCGGAGAGTGACTTTGGGGTTTCCAGGTCGTCGGATCGGGTAGGACGCATTAAAGACTTTATTTCCCTATTTTTCCCCTGAGTTGTCCATTTTCCTTATTTCTTTTTCTCTTGTAAATAAACCTTTTATTAACCCTTTTGCGTGTGTCTGTAGTAGAGTATTCATAAGTCCCTTTAAAGCGCGCGGGTGAGGACCCACAGCCAGGAACCCGTTTAATATCGGGGTTGCTCTATAACAGCTCCATCCCAGCTTCACAACAGCTTCTGGTTTCTGAGCAGGGTTGAGAACTCGCTAGTGGATTGGGCAGAGCCCATTCAGCTTACCAAGGGATAATAGATCTACTGGGCAGCACGTCCTCAGGACAGCCACCAGTTAGGGAAAAGAACAGTTAAAAGAATAAGGCTTGTCCTTTGAAAGCTTACTTGATGACTTTGTAAATAAAAATTAGAAAACACACATAGATGCAGAGAGAGAAGAGTTGGTACTTATTTCAGAGGTTTGCTTAGGAAATGATATGGGGGAGTAATGGAGACAGAAAGACATAGGTATATCTAAGAAATATTTAGAAGGAAAAATTGGCAACTTTCAGGTTGGTGCATTTGGACAGTTGATGTAAATTCATTAGCCACTTTGGAAGAGGTTCAGCTTGGTCATGGGAAAGAGGTGGGAGAAATGTAAATTTCCTTTTGTTGCACTCGGGTTGTTGAGTTGACCTTGAGGCATGCAGGTAAGGATGTTAGATTGGGTAGATTCATGTAAAAGTCAAGTAAGAAGACTGGGGTGGAGATATAGCTCTGAGGGTTGTAAAGCAGGTTGTGGCCTGAGTTGTCTAAGGGATGTAATGTAGGCTAAGAGAAGGCAGTGAAGAATTGTTCAAGAAGACCTAATTAATACCATTAATGTACAGTCAGCAAAGGAGACTGAAAGGGCAGCCAGAGGGATGAGAAGACCCAAGAAAGTGTGGCATCCAGAAGCCTTAGAGAGGTGCTTTTCAAGAACTTGAGTTAATAACACAACATTTCAGGCTCCCTTACCCCTCCCGGGTCTGGTTCCACCTGCCTGGGAGTCCCACTTTATATCTGTTCCTTTTCTTCTCAATAAGCTTAAAAAAAAATACAGCATTTCTAATTAGAGAAAAGCTTTAAACCCTCTGATCTCACCAAGCAGTTCTCCAGGAGAGAGGAAAAAACCCTCTGCGCCCTCATCCCATCATTGGTAGCTGGATGATCTTGGTCAGTGAGCATATAAGGTTATTCCTCATTTATTAAATAGGCATACAGAATGTCTGTCTCATGGCACATGACGTACTTAGCTCAGGGTCACAAAAGTGAATAAACCCATCAGCTGTTACAACCTCAAACCATCTTCTCCAAGGGAGGTCAGGTTTCCCAACAACCCTCATTGTGGACCAATTGAGATTGTGGGTATTTCATTGCAGAAGGCACAGTACAAATAACAGCTATCCTCATCTCTTCAACTGATCTGGAAGATCTTATCTTATTCCATCTCCAAGAAGTCCATAGTCAGGTTGGGAAAATGAGCTTGATGAATGTGATGTATAAGAAGAACAAACATGGAACCATCCCAAGTCTGGTGACAAGTAGAGCCAAAAAGTTACTGAAGGTCAGGTCCGAGGCAGGTCCAGGAGCCCTAGCATGTTGGGGCATGCACAGATGCATCCACAGCAGAGAAGTGAAACCAAGGCAGCAAACCAGCCCATTCATTCACCACTGAATGAACCAGTTCATTCACCACTGAATGAACTCTCCATCATTCAGAACTGCATTGATTGAAAACCTTTTTTATATAAAGTTGACCCAGTACCGCCCTTTCTGCCTGTATAAGTAGCCTCCCTTCAGAGCTCTCTGGGCATTCAGCTCAAGTGCTCCTGGTATCTGTACCCCCGGATTGCTGTCATGAAGCCCCAAGTAAACATTTCCTGTGATACTCAAGCTGTGTAAAGAAAGAACTGCAGCAATACTGCCAGACCATTGCTGCTATAACAGCTCTAACACCACTGCTATGTCAGGAGAACTGAGATAAGGTTGCTATAACTCACTCAAACTCAACTCATATCTCAGTAGACAAATGAATAAGACAATACATTGAAAGTGCAAAATGAGTAGAGACATTGGGAGGGTCACAGAAACCGCAAAAAGTGACCACCGTGGTCTGGAGAGGACAGAGAATTCCAGGATGGTCTTTCCGAGGTCTCAAGTATAATGAGGTGAAAAGACCAAGGAGAGGAATTTTGAAGAAATCTCAAGGCAAAACCATGAATATACAGTAAAGGGCAATATTTCCGGTATTCAAACTTAGTAGAGCTATATTCAAATGTGTGGCCCATATCGAACCTACGAATATCCCTTGACGCCATCTCAGCCATTTTTGTAATTGTCCACATGGGCTTTTTATCTCACCTTAATGAACCCAGGCTTGCTGTTGTCTCCTCCTCCCCAACCACAGAGGCCTGGAGAACTACAAGAGCCTATACTTCTTTTTTTTAAAGATTTATTTATTTATGCATACAAGAACTGGGGTATAGGCCAGAAGTATGGGGGTGGGGGGTGAGAGGATTCACCAGAGAGAGCAGGGAGCAGAACAGGCAGATCTACTGAAATACACTGCTGGGGGGAGCAGTGGGGGAGTCAGGAGAGGTCAGCTGCGCCATGTGGGGTTGCTCCCTCGGCAGGGATCAAACTCATGCTGCAGTGGCTGGTGATGCCTTGATAGTACTGTCTTTAACCCCTGTGCCACCAGGGAGGACCGCAAGAGCCTACACTTCTGACAAGGTATTTAACGTCTTATCTTAAGCAGAGATCTTTCCCTGTTTCAAAGACATACTATATTTTAGAATCCTAAGACTTGACAAGGGACATAGGAGTTAGAAGATATTGGTGCCAAAGACCTGCCACACAGCTGTGTACAAACTGGGAAAGCCATTCCTGTGTCTGACCTCTCTCTCCTCAGTGATGAAAAGGAGAGAAAAACACTGGTCTAGCCCCCTTCATGCAGAATAACTGTCCACACGAGATGATGTGGCACAGGATGTGAAGGTTGCACCAAGACAGTTAGAGCTACTTCCAAGATTCTCCAGTTCTCCTGAGTCCTCATGGACCATCTCAGGGGAACGGGAGCCAAACACTTGGGTTGAACCCGAGTGCAGTCCACATTTCCAGCTGCCTTGTTTTGCTTCTCTATGTACATAGAGGCTTTATATAGCTATTAAAGAATTCCACTGATTAGAAATAAAATGGTTTAAAAAGATACTTGTGGGCCTCCCCGGTGGTGCAGCAGTTGAGCGCTGTGCTGCAAAGCTGCCCGCAGCCTCCACAGCAACAGTTCGATCCCCGGCCACCGGGTGAGGGTCCCACAAGGTGTGCAGACCTCTCCTGCTGCGCCTGCTGCTCCCCTTAGCAGTGTACTTCGCCGTCAGTCTGCCTGTTTTGCTCCCCACTCTGGCTCTGGTGAATTCTCTCACCCTCCCGCGCTTCTGACTGTACCCAGTGCTTGTATAAATAAATAAATAAATCTTTAAAAAAAATTAAAAAATACTGGAAAAGGCCTCCCCGGTGGCGCAGCGGTTGAGCGCTGGGTTGCGAGGCTGCCCGCGGCCTCTGCGGTGCCGGTTCGATCCCCGGCTGCTCCCCGGCCACCGAAGGAGGGTCCCACATGGCGCGCAGACCTCTCCTGCCGCCCGCTGCTCCCCTCAGCAGTGTGCTTCGGTCCTTCTGCCTGCTCTGCTCCCCGCTCTGGCTCTGGTGAATTCTCTCACCCTCCCGCGCTTCTGACTGTACCCAGTGCTTGTATAAACAAAAACGAACAAACAAACAAATAAATAAATAAAACATGCCTCTATAAAAAAAAAAAAAATACTGGAAAAGCTACCTCTTTAGTCTCTCACTGTACAGAGAGGGAAACTGAGGCCCAGGTACACACAGTGGCAGAGTTAAGACCAAAGGTTCTTTCTAATACTCTTGCATCAGTGCTTTGTCCACTATTCTGTTGCAACAGATGTTATCAGAGCTCAGGGGAAAATTCCCCCACCCTTTTAGGTTCTTGTCTGGCTGCAAGTAATCAAAACAACATCAGAAGGGTTGGCAAAGGAAAAATATTTAATAATATGGCAAGCAGGCGCTACGGTGATCACATGGATCCTAATTTCAGTCAGGGAGAACAAGGTTTAAATCCTAAACTAAAGGACGAGTGGCCAGAGTCCCAAAGAGAGAAGAGGGAACATCTCAGGGTGAGGAGAGGATGCCTTCGTGTTTACCCTTCAAGTAAGATGAGTTTCTCATAGGCCATGTCTACATATAATCTTTTTTTTTAATACAAGAACTGGGATACAGGCCAGATGTGCGAGAGGGTGAGAGAATTCACCAGAGACAGAACAGGAAACAGAACAGGCAGACTGATTGAAATACACTGCTGAGGGGAGCAGCGGGCGAGGCAGGAGAGATCTACCGCACCATGCAGTGTCTCCCTGGCAGGCCAGGAGTCGAACCCGCACTGCAGAGGCAGAAGATAGCTTCACAGCACTGTGCTCAACCCTCTGCACCACCAGGGAGGCCCTATACATATAATCTTACATCTGATAAAAGCCACTGCCAATCTTAATTTTCATTTTTCCAGTAGTAAAAGGGATCAATCAGGCAATTGCTTCTCTTATTAGGAAAAAGGCAAGAGCTTCTCTTTAGGGGCTTCATTGCTCTCAGCTCAAATTATCTGCCTGCTAGAGTGGGGCATCTTGAGGAGACCAACTCTGAGAATCTTGGCACGATCCGTTTCAAGCATCATCCATTCTATGAACAAACAAGAGAAAACTCCCAAATCCCTACTCCATGTGTAGCCAACACTCCAGGAAGGAACATCAGTGTGATTTATAAACCACAGCTCATGCAGGACCAGGGAGCAGCTTCAGAAGTGCAGGCTCACTTCCGGAGGGCCCACGCAGGCCAGGGCTCACTCTCCAGACCCCTGCTTCCCTCTCCTGGGCACACACCAGTTGCCTAGCAAACAGCCCCCTCCTGCTCCCTCACTTGCATACTTCAGGCCATTCAAGCAGATGTGTTTTTCTCTTAAAAATAAACATCGCATTAATTTTTACCAGCATGCACCCTCCTCACCAGAGCCCCAAGACACTCAAATTCCTCCTCTAGGCAAGCTCAACTCCATTGGGTTCAAAATTAAAGTTCAAACCCCAGATTATTATTTGATAAAACATTTGGAAAATCACCTCATTCATAAACAATTAAGGTTTTATAAAATAGAGTGTGTTGCTGAAAACATCTTTGTGATTCTGAGTCAGAAATTCCAGAACTTCTGTTTTGTCTCACTTTTATCTGATATTTCTTGTTTTCTACAGGAATGAAAGATCTTTTCCTGGAATATTTAAGAAGAAATATGCATACAAAATGTCAAGTCATGACATGAATATCTATCAATGACTGTCCTTGATCTCCAGTTGCTTCCACATTACGGGAGAGGTATGATCCCATGCAAAGTGCTTCTGTAAGTCTCCAGGCACATACGTTGTGTGTGTATGTGTGTGTGCGTGAAGAGTGTGTGCAGGAATGTGCGTGAGTGTGAGTATGCAAGGTTTTATGCAAGCGTATGCTAGTATGTGAGTGCTGAGTGAGAATACGTGTGAGTGTGTGCATGGGTGCGTCATGCCGCATGATCCTGACTTCTGTGGAGGCTTTGAAGCCATCGCAGGCTGGAACAGAAGCAAGAGCGCAGCATTGAAATGTGACAGGGCCTGCCCAAAAGCCTGGGATGCCCTGGGAAGGATATGCAGGGGTTCAGAGCCAAGAAGTAAGTGAACCAACGCACTGAGATGGGATCCAGGGCCTGTGTATGCAGGTGGAGACATCCTATGTGAATTACTATTCTAGAACCAATTTCAGGAGCAGAACCAGAACTGCAGCTCTGGCTAACTTCCCCTGTAAGGAGAACATCAGAAACTAATCAGAATCAAGGCAGCATGATGCTTACTCGTGCTGAGGGGAAGGAGGGCTGTCAGCTCACTGCCTTGCATATTGGCCTTGGTTTACCACCTGGGATGGCGTTGCGTGGCCCAGGCAAGCCCTGTGGAGTCGCAATATGAGAGCCTCCCCTGGCTTTGCGAAGGTGACAGTACTGCCCCTTGGGACCTCACCAGATACACCGGCACAGCCTATCTCATCTCATCTTCAACAAAAGAAACCCAGGAGGCAGCGATGATTATTGTCCCCATTCTGCAAAGGGTGAAAATGAGGCTCATAGAGGGAAATAATTTGGCCCAAGCTCACACAGCTCTACAAGGCAGAGTCCACAATTACAGGCAAGCACGTGCCTGCAAGGCCCACACCACTCGGGTCCCGCAGCCCTCCCCACGCCCACAGCGCCTCTGCGGGCTCGCCCTCGCAGTGAGAGTCAGCGTCTATCAAGCATCGGTGTCTCGAGGCCACAGTGAAACCCCAGTGGCACAATATAACCAGCCTCTCTTAGATGCTGTGAAGAGCCTCTCAATTGGCTCAATGTGTACATACGTTTGAAAAGTCTTGATTTGATAAATACATTTCACATTCTTTGGAACACTGGGTACCTCTTCACAACATGATGTTCTGGGGCTTAGAGAGTGGACGTGGGCCAGGCCCTGCACTCTGAGAGGCTGTCCCATGCACCACTGGCCATAAAAATAAGTAACAGAACGACAGATTCTGTTTCCTTTTGCTTTAGTGGGTGGTTGTGCCAATGAGGTGAAGGTATGGATGGCGGGAGCAGACAGGAGGAAAGAGGGTGGGTGTCAATAATAGCCTGGCAGAAGGACACAGGCTCAGCCCCGGAGCTCCTGTGTCTCTCCAATGCTCTGCACGCGGCAGCAGTGGGTGGCTGCTGCCTGCACAGAACTGGTGGGCCATATGGAGAAGCTGGTGGGCCATGAGGAGACGGTCCACCCACATTTCTTGTGAAATAGCAGACAAGGAAGCCATATGTTGTCTCCTAGGAACTGGTCTGGAGTTGAAGGCCCTTTGCAACTTCCAGGGCCTTTCTCTCTGACAAGTGTATATTCGAAAAAAAAAAATTAGAAATAGCAATGATATTTAACTACAGTGCATAAAGGATTATTTGCTGTGTAGTGATCACAGAAATTAAAACTCTGGAACATAGCCATTACCATAGGTGGTTAAGTGGGACAAGGGAGGGCCTCCTGGGTCAGCTTCTATGGAGAGATAAGGGAGGAGAGAAGGTACAACCCCTACCCAACAGGGCATCCCATCAGACTGCCAGGCCTTTTCCCTTTTTTTATCTCCTTATCCTCTTGAAAGAGATTTTTAATTTTCAATCTTAACCTCAACAAATATGGGCTGATGTCCTAAGCCATCTATATTAAAAGAGAAAAGAAATGGGGAGGGTGGGGAGCTGCCTGCCAGGAGCTGCCTGGAGCCTCTTTGCCATGAAAGCAGGTGCCCAGTGGACACTGGTTACTCTGTTTCTAGAAGCCCTGGGCTGAGTTGGGCCCTCGCACACAGTGGAGCTGGTCTTGTGCTGCCTCCCTTCTTTGACAGCAGGTGCGGCAAAGGTGTGACTCACAGTGAACAAGCCAGTGTGGTGACCACACAGGGCACCCCAGGTGCAGGTCTCTTAGTCAGGGGCTGAACCCAAACCAGCCTTGTGGTATGACACCAAAGGAATCCTTTTTCATATTGGAAGATGTATTTTTCCTTTGCCACTCAGGTGGATGATAAAGTCATAAGCGATTGAAATGGTACCTTTGGGCTGGACTCAAAATAGGGGCCAACGTTGGCCGGTGCCGAGGTGTGTGGAAAGTCCCTCTGCATTGTGATGCCCTTCAGCTGGAGCACTGTGACTTCTGAAACTGCTGTGGAAAGGAGACCCATTTTGATTCAAATGATCTGTTCATTTCTTAGAATTAGGTCTGAAGTAACTGTAACCCCCCAAGTAATAGAGAGAAGTGGGCACCTCTCGCACAGCCCAGAGGCCAGCATTCCAGGTATTATTAGTCTTATAATGCATGTGCCTTTCAGCTCACATTTCAACATTCCTGGGTGGCTTCTCCTCTTCAAAAGAGGGTGGCATCTGAAGTGAAAGCGGTGGGGTAGGGGTGTAAAGGGGAAGAGGAGGGCATGAAAAATGGTGCACACCATTTACCAGTGTCTCCTGTGGCGGGGCTGCCTCACAACTCTTCTGCTTACATTCTACCTGCTTGACCTTAGTCTGATGGCTGCCCCTCCCTTCAAGGGAGGATGCAAAACACAATATTTGGCGTTCTTGTGGCTCTGACTGAAACATCTGGAACACTGGAAGAAGTGGAGAGCAACTGCAGGAAAATTCCCAGTACCCACAAGCGCATCCTCCTTCTGGAGAACCTCATTTCCTCCCACCAGCATCCTGCATCACTTCGGGACTTCTTATCTCCTAAATCAGCCTTCCAAAAAAGCAGGATCTCATGTTCCTTTGCTGCTTTGAAACCTTCTATGACACTCCACTTTGAAAATTCTTATCCTGTCTTAGAGGGCACACAAGATTCAGACCACAGGTTGCTTCCTGCTGAAGAAGCCACCAGTACCCTGAGTGGTAGCCACCCATGTCCTCCTGAGCATGGCATGTTGTGGTCACCACTCTCACTCTAATGAGATGACACCAAACTTTTAAGTTTCATGAACGAGTGACAAACAACATGGAGACTTGTAAATGAAAAAGATGATGCACAGCTTGGTGCAAAGACTGCTCACCAGGAAAGAGACTCACTGCAACCTCGCAGAAGAAGCAGGGCTGCCAGTGTTCTGCCCGTCTCTCAGCAACCCACAGCTCTCAAGTTGCCCTGCTCTCTTGAGGACAAGGTGGGGAAATTACACGTGACTGCACTGTGGGTGCATTTATACAGCATGTACCCTCATAGCCACCTCGGCCAGGAAAAGGGGTCTACATGATGCCAGATAGGTCTTGTTAATGAGACAAAAGACAACAAGCCATGTTGTCGGGTAAGGGCCACATTCGCATGTTTGTGTAGGTCTGCTTCTCATAAATGATTGTTCTAAAAGCAGATCTTGCCCCCGAGGTATAAGAGTCTGGGAGAAAGGCCCACCTAGGGTAGACCAGAGAGCTCAAAGTATCACTTCTCTAATGACTGCAAATGAGTGTGACCTGTTTCTTCTTTTTAGTCAGAGATGGTGTCATCCAGTGCTCTACAATAACAAAGAACTAGTTCCTTCTGTACAGTTGAGCTTGCTGCCACCTGACTTTCTGCACAGATCCTTCAGGACTTGTCCTTCCTGCAGTTGTGAAGCATTGTTGTTAAGGCAAGCAGGGATGACCTGACCTGGACTGGCTTGTGAGCATAAAGTTGTAACTCTGAGGAAAGAACAAACCATATGTAAACAAAGAACACAAATCTAAATCTTCTCATGACTTAGACATCCCCCCTCATCTTCTGAGACTTTGTCACTCATGTCAGTCAGTTCTAGTCACCACTGTCCCTTCACAGGCTTAGTTACACTGGGAACACTTTCAGG
Source organism: Talpa occidentalis (assembly GCF_014898055.3). Lineage (NCBI taxonomy): Eukaryota > Metazoa > Chordata > Mammalia > Eulipotyphla > Talpidae > Talpa > Talpa occidentalis. The sequence goes on along the minus strand of NW_023601322.1, from coordinate 50,125,269 downwards.
CCTGAAGATAAAGTAGAGAAGAGATTATGAGGACTTCTCCCACAGGAGCCCATCATCAGAGAAAACTCAACATGCATGAAATGGTGGACATTTTGCCTTGGCAAATTCTAGAGACAGCAAATAGATTTGTGGTTGCCTCGTGCTGGGGAGGGGGAAAGAAGAAGTGCAGGTTCTTTTGGGTGCAGGTGTCTTTTGGGTGATTAGGAAGTTCTAGAGCTAGATTGTAGTTATCCTTGTGCAATTATGAATTTATTTTAAAAATGTTGGATCATACAATTTAAATGCATGAATTGTATAGGAAGTGAAGTACTATCTCAATAAAATCTATTCAAGCTAACAAAAGAAGCCTAGCCCTATAGTTTTCAGGACCAGCTCAATACCTACAATCTTCACATTCCCACTCCTCTGTGTTCCTTGGACATTGTCAAAGCCTCAGGCAGCTCAACTTTGAATTAGAATGTACAGCCCTTGGTACATGTACCCCATTGGCTCATCACAACTCTTCCATATCTCTAGGATTAGAGCTCTGGTTCAGTCCTTTAAGGATCACTTCTTCCTTACCCAGGCTAACACCTGGAGCTATTGTTTCAGCCTTTTCTTGTTCATGACTTAAGCATCCTCCTGCCCATGTTCTCCCTTCCAACCACCCTGCAAATACATTTCTGATACCACCTGGCGATTTTTCTATACTTCAACAACTGAGCTGCTGAAATAAAATCATACAGATCACAAATTGGTTCTCAAGCTGAGCTCTGCAATTACTGACAAGGCTGCATTGAGTTTCCATGGATTCCCTCTCAAATTCCAAATAAACTTTTGAGTTACCCAGCCCACAAACTTTTTTCTCTTCATAGCTGATTTGCCTCTAACTTCTGAGAGAACACTGAAGCAACCAGGTGTGAAGTCTCTGTGCCAGAAAAATAAAGCTGTATGCATCTGGATCCATCCCCACTGTCTCCCAAAGTCCCAAAGGAGGTCATCTCCTTCCTCCAGGTCGAGGGCAATCCCTCTGCCCATGCCCTTGACAACATTTGATCTCCTTCGGAAATTTGCTCTGGCTGTTTATACTTCTCCCATCTGCATTTTCATTCTTTTGTGAAGCTTCAGCCATTTCATCTACATGGTCTCCTTTCACACCACTTACAAACACAATCACATTATCTTAATTTATAAACCATCTTGACAACCTCTTCCTCTCTTGAAACTTGCATCTCTCTCTTTCCCTTCTCAGTCAAAGCCCTTGAAGAACTTTTTTCATTACTAATTTCATGGTATCACTGCCCATTAAGTCGCTGTAATGTAGCTCTTCCTCACCCACATCTGAAACTGTCATTGCCAATTGTCCATCATTTCCTTCCTTGGCATGCTGCAGCTGGTTCTGGGGACTGCTCCTTGATCTGGAAGTGGTTTTGCCTTGGTTTTCATGAACCACTCTCTCCTAGCCCTCTGCCAATTTCCCATCAGTCTGCCCACCCCCAGATGTGTGTTTCTGTTAGCTCAGTGCTGGCAACTGTTCTCTCTTTATACAATGACATCCCAATCAGCTTTTGCGCCAAGAGATACTCCCAGCCAAGGTCACCGCCCTGAGCACCCCACTCTCACTTATCCAAACACAGGCTCATTCCATTACCCCAAGGGGAAATGGTTTCCTTTCTCCCCACTCCCCAAACATATTCTCCCTCCAGGACTCCCACTGTTGTCCAGTCAGCAAACATTCTTAGGGCCTCCTATTTGGCAGCTCTGCATTTAGCCTCAAACACTCCTCACCCCCACTTATGACATGCCCTGATGTGTAGAGCCCAGAAACTCTTCCTCCTTGTTTTCTCCTGTCTTTCTCTTCCTTTCCATCCTTGTCATTGGTGCCTGAAATAAAGCCTTATCATCTCTCACCTGGGCTGTCTCTAACATACACCATTTTGATCTGTTTCTTTGCTCCCATTAAGAGCAACTCTCAAAAGAGCAAGTGTGTGTGTGTGTGTGTGTGTGTGTGTGTGTGTGTGTGTGTGTGAACTTCTTTTAGTATCTCTGCAACTTTATAGCATAACTGCATCTGGTGCAGTCCCCACTCCCCTGCCCCTCCTCCCTCACCTCACTTTCCTCTTAGAAGTCTTTGTTTGCAGGATAATGAGCAGCAATTTCCAGAAAGTGCCACAATGGTTCACATACCTCTGACTTTACTCACAAAGGACCCACTCCAGGATGACGTTCAACCACCTGACCTTGATTCTGAGCTGAAGTGAAGTGTGTTCAAATTTCATTCTCTATTCTCATCTTCTCAGAACTGCTGCCACTCCTGAAAACAGGGCTATAGCCTCCAGTCCATGAGGAATTTGTTGCCTCTCAAACTTCTAGGAAGATCTCCTCCATAGCCTGAGGACTGGCTTCAGTGTGAGTTGCTCCAGGAGAGGAGTTGGGTTCTGTTCCCTGGTGGGAGAGGAAAGTCTGGGGTCTTCTGCTCCCGATTGTGTTTTCCTCACAAAGATTCTAGAATCAGACATCTTTGCCTCAAAAAGTAATTTCTTCTGAAGCCACCCCATTCAGTCTAAATAGGCACTGCTGCTCCTCCTACAAAGGTAGCTTTGACTTAATGTTTTGTGAACTAAAACTCCCATCATGCCCCTGCCTCGATTTCATTGTAAAGCTCTTTTACATCAACCAGCAATGATAAGCTTTTCCCTACTCATTCCTCCCTAATCTCTAGCATTCTCCCCTGACCACAGGAAGGTATAATGATAGTATTAACTTTCTCTGTCCTGGAAAGAAATTAGGAAGAAAGGAAGAAGTAGTGAAGGGAGGAAGGAAGGGACAATGGGAGGGAAGAAATGAAAGGAGAGAAATGGAGCCAAAGAAGGGAGGAAATTTTCATCACTACTATGTTTGCATTTATCCTCAGACCTGAATTTCCTGGTGTTCTTATCCATATAAAAAGTCACCATACCCATTCCTTCTCAATTCTGTGGGTGAACCGATAGTCCCAGATTAGCATCAATGATTATTGCATTTTAAACTTTTCCTTTCAGACAAAATGTATTTTTGTTTAATTTGATGTAGTCCCAGCTGTTTATCTTTGCCTTCATTATCACTGTTTTGGGTGATGTGTCTGTAAAGATGTTACTGAGGTGTATGTCGTGTAGTATTTCACCTAGATTTCCTTCTATATATTTTATGGCTTCAGGTCTTATGTCAAGTTCTTTAATCCATTTTGAGTTGGTTTTTGTGCATGGTGTGAGGTAGTAGTCAAGCTTTATTCTTTTGCATGTAGCGACCCAGTTTTCCCAGCACCATTTATTGAACAAATTTTCTTTGCTCCATTGCATATTCTTTGCTCCTTTGTCAGACTGGTCCAACCACTATGGAAAGCTGTGTGGAGGTTCCTCAATCTGCTAAAAATGGAGCGTCCATATGATCCAGCAATTCCACTCCTAGGTATCTACCCAAAGGACACAAAAATATTAATTCAAAAGGACACCTGCACCCCTATGTTTATTGCAGTGCTATTTACAGCAGGTAAGCTATGGAAACAACTCAAATGCCCAAAAATAGATGACTGGATCAAGAAGATGTGGCACATATACACAATGGAATATTACTCAGCAATCAAAAAAGATAAACTCCTGCCATTTGCAGCTACATGGATGGAGCTGGGAGGGATCATGCTCAGTGAAATAAGCCAGAAAGAAAAAGAAAAATACCAGATGGACTCACTCATAGCAGGAATTTAGAAAACACAAATAAGGGATCCGGAAAAAGACTGATTATAATAAAGTAAAAATCAAAATCAACAGGCAAGTATAAACCAGAGACACACTACAGGTGTGAGAAGGGAGTAGGATCAAAACAAGGATGGTGGATATTTTACGGGGACTATAACCAAGATGAAAATGCATACATTGTACAAAAATGAAAAATGATGTAAAAATATATAAAATAAAAAAATGTATTTTTGTAAAGGCCTATAATGACTCAACTCAAAGAAATAACTAATAGAATCATTTTCGGAGTTATAGCAGGGCCATTACTGAGGAGGTGGTTGTGTATTTCAGCAGTATGCACCCACCTTCAGTCATAGCCGTTATCTCGATGTTCTCAAAAAAGTATAGTTTTCTTGCTTTTGTAGTGTCCTCCTGCTAATAAAGGCCTTCCTTATAAGGAAGTTACAGTTACATTGTTATCTGCTTAATGGAATTGGGGATGGGCTTTGGTAATTACTGAGAGGATTCTGGAAGCATCCTGCTTTTCACCATCCATCCTTTGATCTCCCCAGAGCTGCCTCCTCAGGGTCTATGGCCCTTTGAGATGCATCTGCAGCAGGGGCCTCACAGGGGAGCTCCCAGACACTTGAACACTCACTCCACGGTCATGTGCTCCTACTCGGACCCCACATCGGCCATCTCCTTATAAAAAAATAATGCTAGTTAAAATTGAGGAGCTTCCATAGTACATACCAGCTGCCATACTAAGAGGAAACTTAGGTTAGGTAGACAATTTATTATGTTTTTTTTTTTTATAATGAGGCTATGAGAGTTTTCCAAAGTCACCAGGCTTGTAAATGGTGGGTCACTGACTCAGGATGCCCACTCACTCCCCACAGGAGATGGGGGCTCTTGAGGTGAAGGGAGCTTGAGAGACTCCTAGAGAGCCCACATCTGACCACAGATGGGACAGTGGGAAATAACCTAGCAATGCACAGGAGAAGGCAATGTTTTGGGGCACTATATTCAGTGAGAGATTTCTTATAAAAATCGTACAACAACGTGCTGTCTCAGAGACTCTGGAAGCTGCATCTCCCCACCACAGGCTGAGCTATGCCCATGGCCCCTGAGCTGACTGTCCTTGACGGGGGGTTTCCGCTGGCCCTGGGTCTCCCAGCACCATCTTTGCACATTGTGGAGCATGGCCCCATGTGGCTGCAGGTTTCACACACGTTCTCATTTCCAGGACGGCTGGGTCTGTCCTGGACCACATGAATGGGAAGACAGCAGGGCCTAGTTCTGTGGAGCCAGTGAGAAACTCTTGAAAAGATGGCCCCCTCCTGTTAGCTGGGAGGCAGCCCTTCCCTCAGATTAGATGGAATATGGAGAGTGGCTGGAATTGGGCTATGCCTGGTCCCAGGGGGAGGGGGGTTCTGCTCATGAACTTTCTGGGGGCATCTCACCTGGCATCACCAATATCATAATTCCCAATTTCTCCAGAGGTTTTAACTTGATGGAAGCAAGAGTCCTAAAATCCTGAGATTACACAGGAACTAGGAATTTATGAAAAATATATAAATCTTTTCCAACACCTCTAGATGCTATCTAAAGATGTTTCCCACCTGGAAGCATAGTATTTACAAAATGGCTCTCACCACAGGGAGGATGGAAGTCCCCCCTCAGCTCTGTTCTTGCCAAACCAATTGTTCTTTCCCAGGAAATCTTCACACTGACATGAAGATTAGTGGGGATTATTCAGGCCCCTAGTTTCAAACATCCAAGCAAAACTGAGTATGTGGCTTGCCACCTCAGGGAAGCCAGTTTGAAAGAAGCCAGTTCTGCCCAGAGGGCTGGAGCCTGGTGTGTCATTAGCAGGTCGCCTATCTCCAGAGGTTCATGGGCTTCCAGATGAAAGCCAGGCCACATCAGTGTTGCCAAAGGGCAGCTGAGAGAAGAATTGAGTTCCGTTCCTCTCCACAGGCTGGGATTCTCCTGGTGAGTTCTGGGAGCTATGTGAGAATGTAATTTAGCACTTTGTTTCAGGACTAACCAATTAATTGCTTTCAAGTCTTTCTGGAAAGGAGGCCAATGATATGTTCTTGGAATTGTGAAGTCATTGGTTTGTGAAGTTCATGTACGAGACAACTATTCAATAGAGGAATGTGTTTCATCATAATCGCCAGTGAAGCTGTCCCTGAGGGACCTAGCCTAAAGCTGCCCTTAGTAGAGTCCTCCACTGGAGCAGTCCTGGCCTGGCCTATTCTGGTCTGGTGGGGGGGGGGGCGGAGCTGAGATGAGAGCCAGCAAGCAAGAGCGAGGATATGGTCAATGTTACAGGGGGCCGCCACTCCCATACATGGAGTTTGATGGTTAGACAGTGAGAGAAGAGAGTTTAGTGTTCCACGGAATGTGGCAGCTCTCCTGCCACCCATCTCCTGCAAGTGCCCCGTGGTCCTCTCATGTCCTGCAAGTTCATTCTTCACAGACCTTATCTTGTGGTAATATTAGTGAGGGCATATAGACCACTGACCAGTATCAGCGTCCTTGAGAGGGATAATGTGGATTTTCTTACTTAATTAAATAACTCATTAAATGGACAAATATCTGTGAGCAACCTGCTCAGGGCCAGGGACACACTGTCTGCAGAAGCTGCCAAGCACAGTGCCCCTCTCTCCTAGGGATGCCTCCCAGCTTCATTGGCTTCTTCTACTTTGCACATGCAAACCTTTGATTTTGAACAGAAAACCATATTATGCCAGAAGAAGAGAAAAGGCTTGGTGGGATTATTTTGTCACAAGAAAATTCCAATTCCAGAGACTGTCAATGCTGACAACAAAGGTCAAATAGTGTTTCACTCACATTATAATTGGTGTCTCCTATACCTAGTGGATAGTCAAGGCCAAGAAACCAGGACCTCTGATTGTCCACATGTTATCACTTGAGACAGTGTGGGACCGCTGTCCCCAATCATAGGGAGCGTTTCCTATTCCTTCATGGGTGCCTCCAGTCTTACCACAAAGGCTGCATGGCTCCCAAAATACAGGGGTGACCTCCAACAAGCAAACAGACAAATGCTTAAGGCATTGATCCTGGTGAACCCCCAAATTGGACCTTGGACCCCAAAACACATGCACACATGCACATACTCATATGCAGCATACACCATCGTCTTTCCTAACCATGAAGACTGACAGGGCAATCTTTGTTGCACTTACTATATCACACAAGTGCACATCCAGACTCAGTCCCCGGTCACTGGCACTTCAGGGGAGGAACAATTGTTGCCACGAAGCCCCACAGCCTAAGGGCCTGACCCCTCACCCCTCTGCTTGTCTCGCTAGAGCACCGGGCACAGATGGCGTGCACACAGACCTGGCCCTGAGTACTACTCACTCACATAGTACTAACACTATGTGTTCTTCGTAGTACTCTAAGATCACTCAGCAATTTCGCCAATAGTTTGGGAACAAACTATTCCAATGTTCTGAGAAACCTCACTCTAGTTCCACATGATAAGAAGGGAAGAAGACTTCTTTCCTCCCAGGAGCTTGTTGGCCAGGGAAGACCACATGAGGTGTTCTTTAGAGTGACGGCCAGAGTGGGCTGCCATCACGGGAAAAACAGCCTCACCTCAGGGTGCGTTCTTCTATGGACTTCCACTGTAAATGACCACAGGGGCACTGCACGGCCTGTGGATGACCCCTCCTGGTGACCTCTAAAATATTTGGAAATGAATTTTTTTTTTTTTTATAGAGGCATGTTTTTATTTATTTATTTATTATATTTGTTTGTTTGTTTTGTTTATACATGCACTGGGTACAGTCAGAAGCGCGGGAGGGTGAGAGAATTCACCAGAGCCAGAGCGGGGAGCAGAGCAGGCAGAAGGACCGAAGTACACTGCTGAGGGGAGCAGCGGGTGGCAGGAGAGGTCTGCGCACCATGTGGGATCCTCCTCCGGGGCCGGGGAGCAGCCGGGGATCGAACCGGCGCCACGGAGGCTGTGGGCAGCTTCGCAACCCAGCGCTCAACCGCTGCGCCACCGGGGAGGCCCTGGAAATGAATTTTGCACTATTGGAATGCCTGGAAAGCGTGGAGGGGTCCAGTTTGAATAAAAATGGGTTTTTAAAATAATGACAAAACTGTGTGGATACTTACTGGCTGAACAAATCCTAGAAAGTAGGTTCTAGAATTTGAGACTGAGGTCCATAATTAAGTCTCTGAAAAATAAGAACTGTTTGGGTCATTTCTGCAGCAGAGCACAGAGAAGTAGAGCATCGGGTCACTGCAGGAAAGGTGCCGCTGTGCAGAGAACAAAGCCTGTGTTAGAGTTGAAAGCAGAGCTTCTGAGAATGCAGACTCTTAGCCCCCACTGACTTAGAATGTGCACTTTCACAAGCTCTGGAGGTGCCCTTTTTGAGATGTTCTGGCTAGGTCCCTCCCCCCTTTCCAAGGCACTTATTTAAACAGTGAAAAATAAAGATAGCCCTGCAAATAGCCAGTTGGGGACCTTTGCAAAGCCGCTTAAATGCTCTGAGCCTCAATTTCCTCCTCTGGAAAACACTAATAATAATTGCTACCCTTTCAGACTTTTGTGAGGAGTAAGTGAGGTAATGCAGGTGAAATTCCCCCATTAAAACAAAGTGCCCCACAAATGTTATTGATTTACTATTCAAACAGACAAGTTACTCTTGGCCCTCTGGATAGGTATTGGCCCTGTTGGTGGTTTGGACTCTTCAGCTGCCTGTAAAGTCATCACAATGATAAATGGGAGTGCCTGAGGGGCTTAGGGCTCCGACAATCCCAAGCCCTGTGAGTGGAGAGACTGTCTACTCTCGGTGTCTGCTCAGAGTCTGCTTTCAACCACAAAGTCCTTATCTCATAACTCAAGCTACAGAGTCCTACTGCTAATCTAGCTTAGTTGTTGTGGGTTTTGTCATGTGGTTGTTGTTGAATTCTTCCAATAGTGGCGTCCAAGGTGCTCGCTCCCTCTCTGCTTTCTAGGAAAGACTGCAGCATGCAGTCACTCACAGTGGTGGGAGGAAAAACTTAGGGGCCTGTTTCAGAAGTCTCCTTGCAAAACCTCCACTTAGGAGATTGTTGTTAAGGAATTTACATTTGGAGACCATTAATCATAAACTGCAAATTTCAAACCAGAACATCCCTATGTTGCAATCACAAATTCTTAATTGTTTGAGGTCAACCAAGAGATGTTCAATGGAAATGACATTGTCATCAATTCTGCAAAGAGGCTAACACAAGGCTGGGAGAGCCCTAAATGAAACCTCAAATTTTTATTTAGAATGTGATAAAGCTGGATTGATTTTTAAGAAAATGTTAAAAAAAGAATCTAAAACTTGGAAACCAATAGGGGATGTTATTTACTGTTTTTACTGTTTAATTTCTGCAGATAGAAACAGGAAGGAAGCCGTAAAGAGACTATCCATTGAAAAGAGACCAAAGTAAGAATGCAAATAAATACTGGAAACCAGTGGTTACAGTAACTGACAAGCTCGGAGATTGTTCACATCCTCTCTAGGGAAAAGAATATTTTTATGTTAATTTTTGAATGATGATTAATGGCATTGAACCGAATATGTAGATCCTAATAAGAAAATAAAAATTTCCATGAAGAAAATATTTTTCTGTTCAGTGCCACCAGTTCCAAGGCCTCAATAGCTTAAAAATACAGAAGTGTTTTTATTCCAGTCAAACCTCATTGAAGTTTTAAATCGTTATAATTAAATTTTCAATTGTAATAGCATGCTCTCTGCTTCTAGTTTCCTTGTGTCAGGGCTTCTGAGGAAAATAAGGCTGTGATATTTCCTCTGGGACAGACACTAAGATGCCCTGGGATCTTTGGGTTTTCTTTTGTGTCCCTGGTTTATCAGAGGAGTGTCGCCGTACACCAGCAGAAGCCTCCATGGAAAGGAAAGAGCTCTTTACTTCGCCCACCCTGCCACAGGGACAGTGCGTGGATAGACATGTCACGTCAAGCCAGCATATGCCACCCCAATCACGACAGCTGTTCCTGTTTGGCTTCCAACTTCAAAGCTTCCTGCTTTCCTGAACATGCATTCCGAGTTTTATTTTCCAGTGTTACAAACCATGCAGTTCCCCAAGAGCGCTAAAGGTCAAGCTTTTATCCCAAGCCTAAAGGAATATGCACTTGGATCCTTTCCTTTCTTGTTTTCCTTTGGGGAAGTCATAAAAACAGCTTTGATAATTAGTAAACAGCCAACATTTTCCTAACACTCATAAAACATAAAGGCGATGTGAAACCCAGCTTTGCTTTCAAGTTTCTTAGAGGCTCATGTTCCAGGGACCACATTCTCCTGAGCACAAGCAAATTGTTCAAGCTACATAGCTAATCTGCCCGCATCACCTGATTCACACTGGAAGGAGTATGACCAGGTTCAGGATTCTGCCCTGTCTATGGTAGGTAAACTTACTGAAGGTAGAAAAGAATTGGATAGATTTCTGATAGATCTGAGGCTTCAGTCAAACTCTGGAGACTGAGACTTAGTTAACTTGTCAATAGATATAGGAGCTCCATATTTTTGTACTTTCATCTCTCTTCCTGGTAACCCCAGCAAAAGCACTAAAAGTACAGAGAGGGTTTTTTAATCTGTTTTAAATTACTTTAAAATTTTCAATCCAAAATTCTCAATCCAGCCTCTTCATTAACTCAAGAGAAAGAAAAATACTAGCAACCAAATTTGAATCCATAATCTGTGGTTGCCTGATGCCTTAATACAAGGACTCACAGACTGGTCACCTGCCTCACAGCTTGGCAAAGAATAGTCAGGCTGCAAATCTGCTGCAGCCACGTCTGCGTGATGCTGCTGTCTCTTCTGAGAGCCCTTGGCTATGCACAGGCAACATGAATGGGGTTGGGGGACAGAGTATCTCTTATGATCTCCAGCATGGAAAGTTGAGCTCTATGTGCCATTAATGTTATTTATCTCAAAACATGAAGATTTTCCGATAGTTTTGATTGCAATAGAAATGAATACACCAAGGAAGAAAAAAAATGTTGACTGAGCAGTTTGCAAAAGTAGTTTTCAATATTTTCAGTTCATAGACTACATGGGAAGTGTGCAGAGGGAAAAGAAGAAAGCTATATAAACAAGTAAATTAATTAAATTAGACAATGTCTAAGCAGTCTTGTTCACTATTAGCAAATTGGCTAATAGGAGCAGCAGATGAATTTTTTGAAACCTAAAATCACATCCCAGGCATGGCTGGTAAGGGCGCACAGAGCACAGGGCAGGCGTTGCAAGATGCCCTTGACCATTTCCAGCCTGATGATGCTACTGCCCTCCAGGAAAGGGTCTCTGTCCACTGTCATGGCTCCCAATTCAAAATCCAGGCTGAATTTTGTCTTCCTGGTAAACCCTGTGCTAGCTCTCAGGGAGACTAGGACAGTATCTGCCATTTTCAGTATCTATCCTGGGTGCTGGCTCCATGGAACTAACTGGAGAGTTTTCTGAGATCTGGAAGGAGTTAGAAAGGGAAAAAAAGATCGCTGTCTATAAATAGCTTTGCATGTCCAGCGTTAGCTTCACCCTATAAATATAAGGGAGTCCTCTTTTCCAAAGGGCAAAACTGACCCACCAAACTTACAAAGAAGGCAGTCTGTGCTCGTAATTCATGCTGCAGAGCTCTTGCCCTGCCTCGGTTGCCATGGACATGGTTGCACAGTCCCTCTGTCATCTCTTACAGTTAGCTGCCTTGGTGTCCTGGATGCAGGGCCCAACCACACTCTCCTCCCTGTGCACCTGCCTCTTTAATTGTGCTTTCTCAGGGCAACTTCTGCATGAATTAATGATTAGTGTTTAAACCTTATGCAATTTTAAAAGGTATATAACCACAGATTTTAAGCAAGATGAAATCTGTACCTCAATCTACCAAGTCTTTAAATATTACCCTTCAAATTCCCTTCTTAAAGAGAATATTTAGCCTGGGTTTTTCATTTTAAGTCTTTTTATATTCCACAGACACTTGCTGAGGACATATGCATGGTTGTAAGTACAAGGATACGTACATATACAGTTCCCTCCAGAAGAATCTGTAAGATAGGCGGCAAGAATCTTTATTTTATGGGTAGGAATGTGGAATTATGCAGGGCAAAATGAAAAGCCAGTCAATGAAGATTCATTTCCCAAACCCAGGATTCTCTGTTCTTTAAAATCTATCTCCAAGAAGCTATTCTCTTAAGGGACAGCTTTATCTAGCTACTTCCATCTACTTCCCACAACCTGACAGCAGGGAAATCCCTCATGTTCCCAATGTCTACAGTGGGGTTGATTATAATAGAAATTGCCTTACATTTTTTGATATAAATATTAAATAGAGGTTGATTGATAGGAGTTAACATGCAGACTGACCCTACATGGGACAGGGCCCCTCTGGCCCTATGTGGAAGTGGTCCCTGGGCTGTGGTCCCTCTGGGGAACAGATGTGTGAACCCCACTTGGTACTCTGTCAGAAAGAAGCAGGCTAGAATAGTCTTCAGGTCACACTGGGCTGGCAGAGCATGGCCCCTGGCTAGGGACGTTAGCAAGGTCTCTGGCTCTGAGTGCTGGGCTACAAGTCTTCTGGGGTCACTGAGGCTAGAGTTGACTCCAGAGTGAGGAAAGGAAGTGTTGTGCCCAACATTGACCAGTGCAGCCCCCAAGGACACAGACAGCTGATGCAAGAACACAAAGGAGTTTATTACAGGCTCGAGTCCAGGCTCACGACGTGCACTGATGCAAAGGCAGAGGTCGAGAGCCCCCAACAGAGGAAGCAGGGGTCTCTTATAGGGTCACAAGCAGGCACGAATTTTGAAAGAAGCTGGCAATTACTCATTGGCTACTACAAAGGCATTTTGGCACGCATGGTTATAGTTTCAAACTAATTGGACAGTTAGTGATGCTGTCCCATTTATGGATAGGACTGCCCTCATTGGTGGCTGGGGTGGTCTGCTTTTACGTCACCAAGTGGAGTGAGGGTTGTGACTGTTGAAACTATCTCCGGAATGCGGCTGTACAAAAGCTAACATATCAAGGTGGAGGATATACAAAATGGTGAAACCTTGGCTAAGCTTGATTCCACAGGAAGAATAGAAGCCTGGTGAAGAGGTAGAAGATTTCTCTCAATTCTACAAGTCAGATGTTGGAATGTTGGGTGGATTTACCAACTACCACTGCTCTCTGGAGCTTGCAGAAGCTTGCCTTTGAACATAATTTTAATGAGAAAGGGCCATTGGTGGCCCCTCCCTTCCTCTAGGCCTGCTGGTAAGGGAACTTAGTCCTGGCAGCAACGCCCATGAATTCCTGGTGATGAGAGGATGTGGCCCAGGACCCATCCTGGAAAGAGGCACTGAGATTTGGTGTCAGCTGCTGTGTCCGGATTGGGGTGCTGCAGACTTTCTTCAATATCATCATCCCAGAATCGGCCCTTTGGGCTCTGGGGATCAAGTCATGGAAGGTCTCCTGGGTGGCCTGTCTCACTGGGATGTGAACATTTTCTGTTCTTTGCTGAGCACAAGACCTTTATGAGCACAAATTTGCCTTCTCCCTGGCTTGCCTCTGGCCCTGTTGGGAGAATGCACTATTGCATCCCCTGCGGCGTTATTGATTCCACAGAGTTGCCTGTTAATCTCAGCATCATTCCTCAGCTCCTTGTTCTCCGTGCTGGCACACTTGCACCTCAGGACCTGGGCTGTCTGGTTTTGCACTGCCCCACCAGGCCCTCTGTAGAGGGTTGCTCTTCTGCCACAACCCCACTAAAAGCTTCCTGGAGACTAGTTACTCAGAAGTTTTGTTTGCTCTCCTGACATTTAGTACCATAGGGTAGCTGGAAAGGGGCCAAAGCTGGGCTGGTGGACTTTTCTTGGCCCTCACCACTGGTGTGCATCCCAACAGTTTGGCCAACATTGGCTCCCTCATACATCCTCAGTGCTGAAGCTTTTTCTCTTCTCTCATGTGGCTGAATTCTCTGAGAAGGCTCTTGAATCTGCTGGACTCTGTGTTCCTGTCAGTTCTCATATTTGACCGTTCTTTGCCTTCTTTCAGTATTGTGCCTATTCCCAGTTATGTCTGCCAGGCTCAGCCTGCTCCACCCCCAAGCCCTTTCTGAAGTAAGCTGTGATCTACCAGGTCACTGATGAAAATGAGCTGCCTTGGTGCTCCTGAGAGTCTCCTAGTCTACAGCTGCATCCCAGGCAGCTACTGAAATTTTGGGGTACTATGAGATACTATGAGTTAAAGCAAGTGCCCAATTTTCTATTGGCTGTCCCAGGGTCTGGGCAACATGGATGGATGTAACGACTCACCCTTGGCTCTGCCTTATACTTGGGGTGTGAAGGAACTACATCTGTAAGAATCTAGAAAAGCCTGATCCTGGATTCTTCAGACCTCAGGTATTTGTGTACTGGTCCACACTGTAGTGCTATTGCTGTTTGGGGGTCTGTACATGCATGCTTATATTCTAACCAGATTTTTGGGCTCCTCTACTCCTATTGTGTACTGGTTTCCAGTTCACTGGCTTCAGGATCAAGAGCCACTGCTAAGAGTCTATGTCTGGGAAGCCTAGTGGAGGGGAGTCCCCACCAGGACAAAAGGTCTCCAGAAATTCTATTATGGCACTTTTGTACAACTGGTCACACAATGCATTCTAGGCTACTTCCTGACTTACTGGATTCTGGAACTACTCCTACATTGCAACTTCCTGCCTTGGACATGACCTGGAGTCTCAGGGGACAAGACTGAAGCAGACTTAACCCAGCATCTGAAAGTACAAATACACACTGGGTCTGCCTGCACTGCTCTCTCACTCTCTCTCTCTCTCTCTCTCTCTCTCTCTCTCGACATTCGTTGGGAATGGTAGAAGTGTGATTCACTTAAAAAACCCTTCCGGTATTGGCTATGGCACCTTTAGAGTAGTAACTCTTTTCTCTGTAAGTGAAGAAATCTTATTCCAAGTCTATGGTATACTTGGATCTGTATTAATCAAGTATAGCAGAGACAGTCTTAATCCTACCAGTGAACCACATGTAAAATTAAGCATAAATTATTTAAATATAAATTTCATCAAAGATCCTCACTGATAAGCTGGTAGTATTCCAGACATGATGGCAGAGGCCAGAACAGGTAGTAAGTAAAGTGGGATCATTTTCTCTAAATGGGACTTTGTTTCTGATTATTTTTTTCATTATATGTCCATTTAGATGAAAAATCTTATATACACACATTTAAAAAAAAAGAAACTTTTGGTTAAAAAAAAAGAGTTAACTGGCCTCTCCTGGTGGTGCAGGCAGTTGAGCGCTGGGCTGCAAAGCTGCCTGCAGCCTCTGCAGTGCCGGTTCAATCCCCAGTCTCCAGTCGTGAGTCCCACATGGTGCGTAGACCTCTCCTGCCACGCCCGCTGCTCCCCTCAGCAGTGTGTTTCATCAGTCTGCCTGTTCTGTTCCCCACTCTGGCTCTGGTGAATTCTCTCACGCTCCCACACTTCTGACTGTACCCAGTGCTTGTATAAATAAGTAAATAAATCTTAAAAAAAAAAAAGAGTTAACATTCAACAATGTCTGGGGAGCATTTCTGAAGTGTCTGTTTCCAATTATCAGAAGGTATATTGGAGAAGAGAAGGTATTCCTTTCAGGGTGTTGTCAGCTCACAGGTATGAGGAACTTATGTTACCCACCATGCCAAAGACTTCAAAAACTACAGAATTGTAATAAGTCAGAATAAAATGCTTACAACCAAAAAGAAATCCATGAATGACATAGAGAGGAGCTACAGCTATCAAGGCTGCAGCAGCATGGTATCCTTAAGAAAGCAAAGAAATAAGGTTTTATTGAATCCTATCTAGCAATTCTTTTCCGGGGTAAGCAAACCATTTCAAGAGGGAAGGAGAATAAAAGTGTGGAAACTTAATGTCTGCATCAACAGGATTTACCTTTGACTAGTTTTCACATTACCTTCAAAAGCAGTCATGTTATTTACTTCAACATTTCTATACTTCAGATAATACTTAATTATAATGAAACTTTGCTAGTAAAATCCAGGGATTACAAAGAGATCCTTGTCTGGTGTAAAACTTGATCTTTCAAAATTAGCTGACTGCTAATTCTCCACTAGAGTATTATTGGTCAATACTGTCAATAACATATGGAATAACAGAATCATGCCCCAAAATAATGATTATTTACTATTTTTTGATTATGAAAGATGGACAGAACTGTTAGTTTTTCTGGGAAAGGCCCAAAAACTTGACATGGACTCTAGTGGACTTTGGTTTGAAAGGAGCCTGGAAATAGATAGAGCTTCAGAATTTTTACCTAAGCATTTCATGGCAAAGGAGGAAAAAAAAGTTTCATTATCACTAACCCCTTGAGAATTTTAAAACCCCCTACTGAAAAGGGGGCAAATCAGGCAAACCAACCTGCTCTGAAAGAAGGAAATCAAAGGATTTCAGAGCATGCAGTACTATCTGTGTGTTTTCAAGGCATTGTAGCATTAGGTATACCAGATGGCTCTGTTCCCACTCAGCTTATGGAGTGGATTCTGCCATACCTGGGTTTTATGACAACCTTAGCATACACTCTTTCTAGTATTCTATAAATTGAGATGTTCTGTGCTTGTTCTGAGCATTCTTTCTCTCACATAGTATTTAGAACAATGAATTCAGTTAATTCAAGACCCAACACAGAATGTTGGGAAAATTCTTGCTCTTTTTCTCTTTGCTAAATCTTTATATCCTCATCTGTGTTTCATCTGTGTTTATTTCTGTGTCAGACTATCCAATGTCATTCTGAGACTGGTATAGATAACTAAGCTTAGATCTCTAACCAAGCAGAACCTATCAGTCAATGTTTTGCTAAGGAAGCCCATTATAAAATGACACAGAATATTCTGGAAGTATAAGATTTAAACTGGGCTTGCCCCAAGTTATTTTTGACCCTCTTATTCAGGGTAGGACTCATTGTCACAAGCTGACATGAAGTATTAAGTGACATTACTTCTTTCTTGCTTAAGAGAGACCCACAACATGTGATAGGTCTCAGTTCCTTTGCTCAAACGACTCTTACCAGCTGTGGTGGGCAGGTTTCTCACATCCAGCCCCATGCCAAGTTAGCTCAATTTGAAAAGATATGATATAAAAGAGAGGAGAAAGGAGGAAGACTAAGCCTCTGGTCTCTTGAGTTAGAGTTAAATATCTCATGTTGCTAGAGTACTTCTAGTTCTAAAAGTGCTATATCATAAAATCACCAGAGATATTCCAAAACAATGGCTTAATAGTTTTTTTCTCTTTTTTATTAAAAACAAAGAAAATATCAAAATCAACAAACAACTATGAACCAGAGACACTCTATAGTGGATGGGGGGCGGGGAAAGGAGGAATTGGGGTCAAAATAAGGGGGTTGTAATTGTATGGGGAATATAAAAATAAAATTTAAATTAAAAAATAAAACACTGACCAATTAAAACAAACAAACAAACAAACAAAACAGTTCATCATGTTTTTGTTTTTTTTTTTTAAGTGAAAGTATAGAAAGATCAAAACAGGATAAAATGTTTCTTTAGGGAGTTGAAATCTTTAGTGGTTAGAAAATCTAAAACACTTATCCAAGTCCTAGGTTTTGTTAGGTATGGGGGAAAACCCCTGACATAGTCCAGCCTCCACGTCACTCAGAGGAGATAATGGGGTCCCCAGAGGATCTCAAAGGTTTCCTTCTCCACAGTCACAAGGCAACTCAGGGGCAAAGCCTGGTGGTGGAGCAGAATCTTCCAACTCTTCACCTGCCTCTTTCTACCCTCCTACTATATCCTCTGGTAATTCAATAAAATGAATCTCTTTCTGTCCACTCCTGAGAGCTGGAAGCCAGACCATTACTAAACCTTCATTAAACTCAAGTATATAGAAATCTAGGGAAGCAAAAAGACTTCTCAAGTGCAGTAGCCATATCTTTCTATCTCCTTCTTCCCCAGCACACGATGACCACATTTTGTCAATAATAAGGTAAAAAGGCTGCAAAGCTACTTCTCTGACATGGTCTACACAGGCACACAATTGAAAGCAACATGACAATTAGATTTCAAGAATCATAACAGAGTTCACAATATTTGATTCAATAATGTCTCTTGAAAATCTACTCAAGGGCCTCCCCAGTGGCACAGGGGTTGAGCACAGAGCTATGAAGCTCTCTGCAGCCTCTGCAGCACCAGTTCAACTCCCGGCCAGCCAGAGAGATACCCACGTGACACAACAGCCCTCTCCTGTCTCACCCACTGCTCCCCATCAGCAGTGCTTTCAGTCAGTCTGCCTGTTCTGCTCCCCACTTTGTCTCTGGTGAATTCTCTCACCCTCCTGCACCTGTGGCCTGTACCCCCATTCTTGTATAAATAAAATAAGTCTTTTAAAAAAATCTGCTCAGGAAAAGAGTCCATTGGTATAATTCAAAACAGAGAAAAGTTTATATATTCACTGTCAAAGTGTACATTCTAGTGGGATAGATAAAGAGAAAGATGATTGATGAATAGAGAGATAGATAAGCATATAGTTTGAGAAAAGTGCCATGATAGAAATAAGCATGATGACATGATGTGATGTGCTTTTCGTGTGGCACGTAAGGAAATCCTCTCTAAGGGGGTGACATTGGAGAGCAGATCTGAAAATAAGAATAAATGAGTCATGAGTCAAAATGAGAAGAGCTTGGTAAAGTCCATGCCAGAAAACAACAACAAACAACTTGAGGAGGTAGGAAGGAGCTTGTTAAGTCAAGAACCACATAGATAATATAATCAGGATGCAGTAAGCAAAGTAGTGAGGTAAGTAAAGTAGTGAGGCAAAGGTCAGGTTGAAGTGGTGGACAGTGTGATATGTGAAGCATTGGGATAGGAAAAGCACATTATGATCTTCACACTATGAAAATTTCATATGCTTATTAAATCAAACCAGAAGGAGACACAGGAATGATGTGACTATTTTTTTTCTTAAAATTGCTATTGATAATTTCATAATACTTTTCACATGAAAAAAATGAAGATGTCCTTAGTGGAATACGGAAAATCAGGCATTGATGGTGCACCAGCAGTGATGAAAAAAACTTTCTTTGGACCCAGCGTACAGAGTTGACAAGGATCTTCCTTAGAAATGTTCCCATTTGGGCCTCCCTGGGGGCACAGGGGTTAAAGCCAGTGCTATCAAGCTATGGGCAGCCAGTGCGGCATGAGTTTGATCCCCAGCCAGGGAGCTAACCCACATGGAACAGCAGACCTTTCCTGTCTCACCCTCTGCTCCCCTCAGCAGTGTATTTCAGTCAGTCTGCCTGTTCTGCTCCCCACTCTGTCTCTAGTGATCCTCTTACCGCCCCCCCCCAAACACACCTCTGGTCTACACTCCATTTCTCATTTGCATAAATAAAAATGATTCTTAAAAAAAATGATTCTTTATTTTTACAAAAAAAAAAAGAAAGAAATATTCCCACTCACTGAGGTGCATCCCACACTGACAACCACAACAGAATTCACATGGAACCCATTGAATTGAATTGAATTTACCTTGAGAATTCAGTTCACTTGGGCAAGCACCTGTAAACACAATTCAATGGACTTTATTCCTGTATTCAAGTTGCTAACAGTTAAAGGAAGAGGTCTAGCAACATGAAAATTCATTTATAAAAAGACAGAAATGGTAGGTCCCGAACCAGGGACCAAATTTACCTGCAATATGTAGAAAAAGAATAATTTCTAAAGAAAGTTAATATTTTCTAAGGAAAGCAAAGAATATTTTGATATCAAAAAATCAGTGGAATAGAGTTCGTTCTCATCTGTATCTATGTGGTCTCCTTTGCAGTTGGCTTGGTCATTCAACTAAACATAGTCTATGGTTGTGAACTACAGTAAGGTGTCACATACAGCCAGGGGTGACTGAGTGTCTAGTATAATTTCTCCATGAGTTCTTTCCCTGTCTACATGACACAGCACATAAAGAAGCAATAATGAGTACTATATAGAAGTGAGCGGCCCAGAATTGCTGCTGGACCCCATCGGACCCTGAGTAAAAGCTAGACTTTGTTGTGTTAAACTGCTGAGAGTTTTGCCATTGTCACAACATTGACTACCCTTTTACTCATGACATGCTCTATGAAATATATCTGTAAAGTTTCCCAACTTATTCTGATTGAAACTCTGTTTCCTGAAGATTTGAACTCTGTGTCCCTTTGGAAGACACCAATCTTATTTCCTAATCTCAGTTATTACATCTACTGTGGAAAGAGAAACCATAAGATTCTCTGAAATGTAGAAAACAAAGCATGGCCTAGTAGGCTTGTGTTGCCAACTGGATGTTGTCTATGAAAATCCAAAGAGCTCTAACTCAATTCCAAATGGTCTCTCAGTTTGGATTTTTGTTTTCCCCGCATGTTGTCTCCATTGCCCCAAGTGCCTTTTACC
The DNA here is from genome assembly GCF_014898055.3 of Talpa occidentalis. Taxonomy (NCBI): domain Eukaryota; kingdom Metazoa; phylum Chordata; class Mammalia; order Eulipotyphla; family Talpidae; genus Talpa; species Talpa occidentalis. Next base: position 50,105,138 of record NW_023601322.1, on the reverse strand, counting down.
CTCTTTTCTGCTTGGCACAATCCCACCATGCTTCATGATCCAACTCAAATGTCAGCTCTTCTTTGAAGCCTTTCTCCAGCCTGCCCCAGGCAGAATTAATGACCCCTTCCCTCTGTGCTTACAAAGGTCATCAATGACTTCCCAGTTGGCAGCCCGATACCTTCTTTTCAGTGTCTATCCTATTTTGATCTCTTTAGCATTTGTCAGTACTGAACATTCTCTCTTTATTAATAAAAATAACTCTTATTCTTTGAGATTCTACTCCATATGTGTTCTCTGCCTGAATTTCTTCTCAGCTCTTTACCTGCCTACCCTTCTCCCCTTTCCTTCCATGTTAACTTCTTAAGTTTACACCCTTGCCTCTCTTCTCACTTCATCAACTCACTGACAACCTTCATCTTCTCCCTTAATGTTTGCAGCCAGCAATAAACCCATGACTTCAAAGGCTGTATATACAGTTGAATTCTCCTTTGGGCTCCAGCTGCAGAGTGCCAATTACCCTTTAGAAAGCTCTACTGTGATGACGCCAGGCACATGCACAAAAGGAACTAATTTATTCCTCTCCAAGAACACTCTACTTTGTTGCCTTTCTCTCAGCTGGTAGTGTCAATCGATAGCTACCCAAATTAATAACTTCAGGATTCCTTCTGTACTCCTCCCTCTTTCTCACCTTCCAGATATTTTAATCACCAATTTTTATTAAAAGATACTTCATGGGCATTGGTGGTAGAGAATTGAGTTCAAATTTTGACTCAGCTACTTACTAGTTATATGATTTGGATCAAGTTAATTTCTCTGAGCTTCTAATTTCTTGCCTGTAAAATATACATAATAATTAAGGAAGGAACTCCCAGGAGTGTTCTAAACAGTAAATGAGAAAACACTTGGAAAATCTGTAGTGTAGGCAGACCAGATACTGACAAATTCTGATCTCTTTTTTTCCCTAAAAATCCACATTCCATCTGCCTTAGTTTGGGACTTCATCATCTCTCACCTGGCTTATTGAGATGGCACACAAAAGATTTTCTGCCTCTTCTCTCCCTACCACAGCCCCAAGCAGTGGTGTTCTTTTTTTTCTCTCAGAGCACTGCATACTATGCCTTTCACTCATACAAACTAGCCATATCACTTCCCAACTTAGAACTTCCGCTGGACTCCCAAAGATGTAACTGCTTATCATCTATCCTCTATCATCTCATCTCACCCTGACCACATCATGCCTATTCCAGTTAGAGCTCTTTTGATTGTAAGGTACAGATACTTAAACAATCTTAAGTGAAGGAGAAGTTTCATGCAAGGATGCCAAGAGCTCTTGGAAAGACAATGACTTTGGACAAAGTCCAGACATAAGCTGATTTCTAAGCCCGCTAACCCCCTCCTGGCTCAAATATTGGAATGTAGTAAAATGTAATAAAAATAACTTTTTTGATCATGATCCATGTTTAAAATAAAGAGAAATTCCAAGGTACCAGAAATAAGGAATTTAAATTCACAGCACTTAGTAGGAGATGAAACCCAGGGACAACTCACACTGGATAGGTTTCCTTCTATTTGCTGCCTGCATAGCGGGCATGGGGTCATGGGGAGGTAGCCAGCACAAGGGAAGCTAGAACATGTCCACCTGCAAAATGCCACCTGCCTGAAGTCATAAAGGACCGAGAAGGCAGGGACAAAAATGCTGTCCATTGACCTGGATAAACACCAGAGAAGTGTGCCATTCACCAAAGTTATATGGTTGGAAAAAGGAAAATCTGGTAAAAATCAGGGTCCAGGATCATGCCATACAGGTGCATGGAACCTGAACCTTGATTTTCTGCATGATTCAGGGAGCCCCAGAGAAGAATTAAAGAGTGAAACCGGCCGGTCAGGCAGAAGAAAACACGAAGCTGGGCCTTCCCTGGTGGCGCAGGCGGTTGAGAGCAGCACTGTGAAGCTTTTCAATCCCAGCCAGTCGGCGAGGGTCCCACATGGTGTGGCAGACCACTCCTGTCTCACCCACTGCTTCCCTCAGCAGTGTATTTCATCTGTATGCTTGTTCTGTTCCCCGCTCTGTCTCTGGTGAATCCTCTCACCCTCCCGGGCATCTGGCCTGTACCCCTGTTCTTGTTTAAATAAATAAATAAATCTTTAAAAAAAAAAAAAAGAAAACACAAAACCTTCCTGTTGGGCCACTTCTTAAGCCTGATCATCTGTGGGTCACACGGAAAGTGGCACTTGCCAGAGAAGCTCTCTCAGGAAATGATAACAGGCACATCGAAAAATGAGTCTCAAATGTCACCAATGAGATGCCTGGTGTCCCAAGAGCTAGCTAGAAAATGGAATTATTCAAATCCAACACTTTAATGAGTATTATCACTAACATTTCTTATGATGTATATAAGAATTTATTGATCACTTCAGATTTCTCTTTAATTTGCCATCTGTGCAACCCCCTCCCCCTGCCCTCATGCCCCAGAATGTACATGTTCTGAAGCTATCTCACCCTTATCTTACACTAAGTGTTAGGCACTGAATTAATTTTGCTTGAGAAATAAAAGGGGCCCTACTGGTGTAAGGTGGTATCTCACTGTGGATTTAATTTGCATTTCCCTGATTATAAGGGATGTTGAACATTTTTTTTATATGCCTGTTGGCCATTTGCATTTCCTCTTTGGAGAAATGTCTTTGAAATTCCTCTGCCCATTTTTTTTTTTTAGAAAGTATTTTTTTTTTTAAGGAAGTATTTTTTTTTTAAAGATTTATTTATTTATTCACACAAGCACTGGGTACAGTCAGAAGCGCGGGAGGGCGAGAGAATTCACCAGAGCCAGAGCGGGGAGCAGAACAGGCAGAAGGACCGAAGTACACTGCTGAGGGGAGCAGTGGGCAACAGGAGAGGTCTGCGCGCCCTGTGGGACCCTCGCGGGGTGGCTGGGGAACAAACCGGCGCTGCGGAGACCGCCGACTGCTGTGCCACCGGAGAGGCCCCCCATTTCTTGACTGGATTGTTTATTTTGTTTTTGTTGAGTCATGTGAGTTCTTTGTATATCTTTGTGATCAGTCCCTTATCAGTTGACTGGAGTACAAAGATTTTTCCCAATCAGTGGGGTGTCTCTCTGTTTTGGTTAATGTCTCTTTTGCTGTGCAGAAGCTTTTCAGTTTGATGTAATCCCAGGTATTTATCTTTTCCTTGACTATCTTTGCTTTGGGTGATGAGTCTTTAAAGATGCTATTGCGATGTATATCTTGTAGTGTTTTACTTATATATTTCTCCTATATCACCTTATACCAGTAAGAATGGCACATATCAAAAAAACAAGCAACAACAAATGTTGGCAAGGATGTGGTGAAAAGGAACGCTCCTACATTGCTGGTGGGAGTGCAAACTGGTCCAACCACGATGGAAAGCTGTCTGGAGATTCCTCAGTCTACTGAAAGTGGAGCAACCATATGACCTGGCAATTCCACTCCTAAGGATCTACCCAAAGGACAAAAAAACATTGATTCAAAAGAACACCTGTACACCTATGTCTATTGCAGCATTATTTACAATAGGTAGAACCTGGAAACAATCCAAATGCGCAAAAATAGATGACTGGATCAAGAAGATGTGGTATATATAAACAATGGAATATTATTCAGCTATCAAAAAGATAAACTCATGCCATTTGCAGCAATGTGGATGGAACTAGAAGGAATTATGCTCAGTGAAATAAGCCAGAAAGAAAAAGAAAAATATTGGATGGTTTCACTTATAGCAGGAATATAGGGGAACCAAATAAGACATCAGTGTAAAAAAAAAAATAACACAACAAAGCAAAACAGACAATTATAAATCAGAGACATCCTGCAGGGGAGGAGGAGGGAGAGGGATCAGAGGGAGGGAGGGAGGAGCATGGGGGACTGAGGTGATGGTGCATGGCTGCATTGGTGAAGGAAACTCTGTGGGGACTACACCTGAGAGGGTGGGGGAAGCAAATATTGTTTAAAAATGAACAATGATGTAAAAATAAAAAAAATTAATAATAAAAAAATTTAAAAAATAAAAGGGGCCCTAAATAGATCTGCTCTTGACACAGCAAAGACCAGTCCCAAACCAGACAAATGACATCATTAGTAAGCTTTGAAAAAAAATTTTATTTGCTCATAGCCATGGATTCAGCACTAAAATTTTTTGATGGAAAATCTCAAACATAAAATAGAGAAAATAAAGATAATCCATGTACCTATCACCCAGCCCACCAATTATATACTCATTGTCAATCTCACTTCAAACATGAAAAAATACTTTTTTCATGTAAAAGATAAAAAAGAAGAAAAGGATGCACTCTGAGAAAATAGAAATCAAAATGAAAAACTATGAATATTGAAAGAAAAGAAAATATAAAACTATAATCATTAAAATTTTTTTAAACCTAACTTAATGGAGAGTTAAACAAAAAACTAAACACAACTCAGCAGTTAATCAAACAAGAAGATAACTCACAGGAAATCACCCAGAATGTAAAACAAGGGGCAAAAAGATGGATAATTAAAAGAAAGGAAAGCAAGTTGGAGGCTGGAATAGGGCGTTTCAGAATAAGCAAACAGTGGTAATGAAGAAGGCAGTGGGTTTTCCAGAATTAGGAGCAGAATTTCTTAAGAGTGAAGTAACATTTTGGAGCCTTATCAGAATCTATACAAATAAATGTCCCCACAGCTCATGGTAGTGAGGCTGCAGAAACCTGAAGACAGAGAAAAGCCTAAAATGTACCAGAGTGACAACTGTTATACAAATTGATAAATGTGTCTCACTGGCAGAATCAACTCACTCACTGCCATCCAAAATACATTCTCTTTTTTCATCTTAATAAGGCCAGTTTTGTTCCAAACAGTAAGTCAGATTAAACAAACAAACAACAGCAACAAAAATTCACTTTTTTTCTGCCACCCCCAGGCCATGTGACAGGTTCCAGTCAGTGAGGCATATGTGGAAGCTGGGACTTCTAGAGAATCTTTTTCTTTCCTGACACAGGCATTGCCCTTTATATAATATCCATGGATACAGGAGAAGTTTTTAATTGGTTGTTCTTGCGAAGACAATCAGAGAAAAGTCAGGGGTGGGGAGGGGGCACGAAGGAATAGTCAACTTTAAACTACATAGGTGTAGCTACATAGGTGTTGGTTAAAATTTAATCTATATATTTTTTTCACTTTATAAGATTAAAACCAAAATAAGGAAAAGGTCCCTAAATAAATTGCAAGGCCTCCTAAGAACAAAGTTGGAAGATTTGGGGACAGGAGCCAGGTCTTGGGTCTCACACAGGTGAAGGGGGGCTCTCTGCTTCCCTTCCTCCTCATCCTTCTCTCCCCCACCTCAACCATGGCTCATTCTTCTCAGGTCTCCGTCCACCCAGGTTTTAAACCTGATGCTGTCTCAACGCCCTTGTTAATGTAAATGCACTCTCAGCCCCTGATAACCACCAGCAGTCTCCCCAGTTCAAAATCCTGAGCAATCCTGACTTGGCTAGCCCAAGTTTGCAATTCAGGCCGAAAGCCATATGAACGGGCTATAACCAGCTGCTTTGAAATCTGGTATTTTCTCTGGTCTTTCTTGTTATGGACAAGACATACAGAGGGGGTGCACCAGCAGTAGGAGAATGGGAGATAATAGCTACTTTCCAAGTGCAATTCTTTGTGCCTAGGTGCCCCTTCTTCCTGGAACATGCTTTCCCTGCCTCTCAGCCCCTTCTCTGCCTGGCAATGAGTTGTCTTCAAGAGAGAACTCAGATTTCTCTAGAAATCTGTGTGGCTCCTCCAGGCACCCTCTCTTTATGCTTCTACAAGCAGTGTGCACTTACCTGTGTGTAGAGTGACAACACACACTGAATCACAGAGAAGGTTTACTCATGTGTCCCTGCACTAGACTGAGAGCTTCTCCAGGGTAAGTCTGTCCTTGTACCTCAGGGCCCAGCTCTGTCCCCACAGTGTGAAAGTGTTTCAGGGAGTGGCCATCATTTTATCTGGGAGCTAAGCCATCTGCACAGTCTCAAATCACCTCGTCAGCACACTACAGGAGTCCCATGGTGTGCGAGTTTGCAGGTCACTGGACAATGAGGCCATTCTCCTCAATGTAAGGAAAGAGAATGAGACCCCACAGCTGAGATAACTGCCTGGTAGCCGGCCTAGTGGATGGAGCACCAGGGAGAGAAGGCAGCCCCAAACCCCCAGCTGTGTGAGAGGGGTCTGTCCACAATACCACTGCCCCCAAAAGGCCGTACTGGCTAGACCCTCACCAACCTCCTCAGGTTCCAGTGAACAGCAAGTATAGGACAGCCCCAGAGCCCCCGCACCCCCAAGGTAGCTTCGGAAGTTGAAACATCCCTGAGACACACAGGCCACACTCACTGCTCTGGTTTTCAGTGAACCGCCCTCCATGCAAACTGGGTCCTGCCTGCGAAAGTTCCAGTGCCCCAGACTTTGAAGTTTATATCTGAGGCGCTTCTGGCAATCAGTGTTTCAGGCAGAGAAAGGACAGATGTGTGTCCGTGGCCCTGGCACAGACAGTTCCGGTCCCTGCCTCTGATCTGCCCTGAGCCGGCCCCACTGTGCTGGAGCCGGGCCCTGCGGCACAGGAAGCCCTGTGTGTCACTCGGCACCGTGGGCAGGAACCCTGCAAAGCCCTTCCTCTGACTGATAAACAATGTTTGATTTGGATCAAGAGGAAAAATAAGGCACTCAGGATAATAGAGGCGGATGGGGAAAACACACGGGACTCCAAAACGAGAGCAAAAGATTATTACTTTGAACCGCTAATGTGGTAGCTAAGTCTAGGAACAATGAGCACGGGGCGGAAACGGTGACACGGGGAGCACATGCTTCCTTCCACCAGCTGCAGCAAGGCGGAGGGTTCACGGGGCCGGGCCCTGGCAGCCGCTCTGTTATGGCTGTGGGAGGACAAACAGAGCAGGTCAAGAGAGTCAGCCCTTCAAAGGACAAGATCTTAGGGCTTAGATGACTTCAGCCTCGGCGGCTCCCAGGGAAAGGTGTTAGCTCATGTCAAATGACAACATGAGACCATCTGAAAGGAAGCAAGAGGCAGGCGATCGGGCAGTGGCTGAAACGGTTACAGCCCTCTGGAACAATGCATGTAATGGGGGGCCGCTTGGTGAAGCCCCTTCCCCAAGCCTCTTCATACAAGGGGCTTGTATGAGGAAGGTCGTGGCTGTGGGGCTAACTCCAGGAGATCTCGTTTCCCTGAGTGAGGGATTCAAGGTGAGGGACAAAGCAAAGTTATTCAGGATGTTCAAAGCGACTTTCAAGGGCCAGATGAGGGCAAGTAAGAGAAGAAATGGCAGGCCAGGGTGAAAAACTTTGAGGGGAATAAAAGGAATGCTTGATGGGGAATTTCACTTATTCTAAGGTATAAACTATGATTTTTCTTCTTCATCGCTCATGAAACTTTGCTAAAAGATTTACTAAACCGTCATTTCTTCCTAAAGGACGGTGTAGGGATTTTTTTTTTTAATGGGAAGTTTATTTTAGACTCAGGTGGATAGAGGCTGAAGACTGAGTTCTCTGCAGCCTACCCAGCTGGATTATACTTTTAAATTAATTGTTTCTGTGCAATTTCCCATGCCACAATCTCAGGCCTTTGACAAAAGTGCCAACTTGGCATGAATCAAGAAAAATAATTTCTTCCCTTATCTCTACTCCCAGCGCTCTGCAATTGTAGTTAAAGCTGAATGATTTATTAATAATTTAATGCAGTACTTACTGAGAAATTTTGTGCTTTGTTTTTCACTGTGGCAGGCTCATTAGGGAAGAATGGAGCTGAAAAAAGAAAAGTTGCTAGGGAGAGCCTTGGAGGAAAAGAAAACAAAAGAATTTTTATCCCTCACAGTCAAGGCCCACTGAGGATAATTAACACAAGTTGTCCCAGAATCAGTGCAAATAAAGATGGAGTGGTTAGAAGGCTGAAGGGGCAAAGGGACTGACTGATGAATAAAGTGGAGAAGGTACAGGGGTGCTGGGGTCCCCAGTGTAGGAAGGAATCTGCTGGCTGGCTGGCTGGAGCTGACTTGAGGGATGGCAGGGATTGTGAGGCCTGGGGGCTAGGTGAGCCCACATTAACAAACACACCCTGAAGTTACTTCTAGGCTCCACACGGGACGGGAGGTAGTCAAGCTGCTGTCAGTTAGGGCTCAGGCTGCTTCTCTCCAGGAGCTCTGCATTTGAGAACGCATGCCTTCTGCGGCCACTGCAGGAGAAATGAGGGGAAACCTGTACTGCTAGTATGGCACTCCAGATGTGCTGCCCCTGAGCATTCCCCAAATGTGGGAAACTCCATGGTGTAATTTGTGGTAGTGGGAGGCTGCACCACCAGTATGGGAGTCACTAGCCACATGTGACTATTTTAATGTAACTTAAATTTAAATTTAAAATGCAGGTCCCACAGGACTCATTGGCTATCATAGTGGACGTTGCAAATGTGGAAAATTTCCAACATGTCAGAAAGCGCCATTGGACAGAGCTGGTATGGAGGATCACCCAGCACCAGAGAAGAAGAGGGGCACTGGGGTGACCCTGGAAGGTGACTGCATCACTTTTGCCATATCCCATTGGCTGAAACCAGTCCCTGACCTCAGCCTCAGGAGATTCCCATGAGCCAAGAGGAGCAAGAGAAATTGGTGATTTCTAGTCTCTCCCAAAGGCATCTCCCCTGCCCAACTAAATGTGACCCAAGAGCTTCCCATCGCAGTAGATCAATGAGATCTGGCAAATTTCCATAGCAAAGCAGGGGCCATCAGATTAGTCCTCTTGGGCTTTTGTAGAATCCAAAGGTGCAGTGGAAACAGGGAAAAGGAGATAGAAGGAGAGAAGCCTGAAAAGTCATTGATAATGAATTTTTCTATAAGCTTGCTGAATAGGAAGTTAAGTCTGATTTCCTAATTAAGTTTATTAAACTTAATTTAATTAAGGACATTAAGTTGATTAAAATAAGAAAGAAGCAGGGCACATTTTGCTTTTATTACATCTACTCTTGGGCTGTGTTTATCTATTCCATTGTCCTCATGGGCGAAGGCACTGACACAGGTCACACATTATGCAGCTCTCACTCTCCTGCTGCCTGACCTGTCTTGTCATTTCAGTCTTGCAGGTGATATGGACTGAGGGGGTGGCATAGACTCAAAATCCAATAAGCCTGAGTTACATTCCTGGCACTACAGCGGGGGTTCCACAAGCAGGCACGGAACCCACCTACACTGGGCAGCCACAGCAGAGTCCCCTCCATGCCTGGGAAAGAACCCAGACTGCACGTTGGGACTGCAAAACCAAACCTCTGGCCACATGGGCAGCAAGACCATAACTGGGAAAGCAATTCAGGATGTCGGAAGCCAGGAAGATCAGGGGAAATTCAGGAAGCATGGTGTTAGGCAGGTCAGGCAAAAGGTTCACCCTGAATTCAGCAGCTGACTTAAGGGCCTCAGAAAACTAGCTCTTGCATCACCTGCCAAAAGGCAGGGAGCAGGACAGGCCTCAGGCAGTGCCCCAATCTCTCCTCTATTCCCCTATTTTGACTGATGGAAATCATCATTCCTGCCTCCAATGTTGCTATGAAAATTATATATCACCCAACAGTGTTCTTTGATTATTGACCTGTATTCTACACTAACTTTTAAGAGCTGGCTAACACCCTGCCTCCTTTCTGAAGTTCATGACATTTCCCTCTCTGTAAAAGATAAGAATTCTTTCAAATTACTTTGAATTTCATAAAACTAGAATCTGATTTTCTCATTTTCCCACAATTATTTCACTATGAGGATATTTGTTGTTATTATTATTATTTTATTTTCTTGAGTATGTGCTTATATACATGTGTTAGTGAGCATACTTAGTTTCTCTGACTAGAACTTGAGATTCACGGGATTGTTATAAGTAGGGAACTATCTTAGGTTCAATTTACTATGGGTTGTCAATGAGTTGTTTGGCTAATTTTAACACACTAGGGACCCTTGCTGATGAAGAGAAGCCTCATGGTCAACTGTGGCCTCTGTATACAGATCATGCTTACCTAATCCTGATAAATGCTTCATTAGCTGAAAATAACATCAAATTGAAATACACTTAATTTACCTAACCTAATGAATGCCATATCTACTTTAAACATGCTCATTACATTTTTATTAACCTTTAGTTGAGTGTAATCATCGATCACAAAGCTGATTTTATAATTAGGAATTTGATATCTCATGTAATTTATTCAAAACTATTCCATACACTGTAGGATATGGATTATTTAGCCTTGTGATCACAGAGCTGAATGGGAACTTTAACTTTAACTTTAAGTTTAACCTCTGTAGCATCATGAGAGTAACATCCAGGATACTACTAGCCCAGAAAATGTCAAAACTCAAAATTTCAAGTATGGTTTCTGCTTAATGCATCTTGAGCTCAAGCCATCATAAAGTTTTAAAATCTTAAGTCAAACCATTGCAAACTGAGGACCATTGTAATTTACATGACTTTTTGTTGATAATGCAAGCATTGCTCTTTGACACAGGAATTTCTTCTGAAAGACTGAATCTCAAAAGAAATGTGGCTGTCTGTAGGATGCTGTGGATAAATATGCCTACAAACATCAAGAAGAGTATTTAACAAAAATTCAGAGAGAGATAAGTAAGGAAATTACCTCATGATGTCATGGATGGAGCCGCTTCCACAAGGGTTGAGCTCCTGTACGTGATCAAAGCGGGAGCTGCAGCATGAAGATACCAGGAAGGGCCCAACTCAGTTACAAAATCTCAAGGCACTGAGCTCAAGGGCAAAAGACTTTTAGAGTTTGAGGGAGGTCATCTTAGTGACAAATAGAAATGTTGTTTATTACACTAGGTTGTAAATATATGGAGCAAATTATGGTGAGGACATCACAGAAAATTATAAATAGATTCAAAATGGATTTAGATAAATTCATGCATAGTAGTCCTTATTCATACAATCATAAGGCAAAATTGATAAGATTCTAAAGGTATCACTACACATCTATGTCCTATAGTAAAACTATGGTAGTCACCCATCATGCACTTCCTAGCACCTATATCAGAGATAAACACTGATATACATCAGATTGGAATCTTAAGAGTCAAGCACCATGGGGGCTGTGTACACTAAATGAGATTAAGTGAATTTAGGAGGGTTGGTTAAAAAAATGGCTTAAAATGGCTTTTGGGAGAAAAGATACTTTATCAATACTAAATAATTTATGAGTACAGACAACCTCTCCCATTCCAATTAGCCCAATTAAATCAGTGCTAGCATTTATTCAACTCCCAAACTGTCTAGTAATCCACAGCCAAGAAGAAAATGCAACAGAGAAGGGAAAAAGATAGCTTGCCAGGCCTAAACATAGAGAGAAGAATTAACTTGACTGAAGACAGGGAGCCTTTAAAATGAGAGAGCTTTCAGAATGTTCTAGAGCACACCAACTCTCTGGGTTTGCAGCTAAGGTGCAAGGAGAGATAAAAGAGAGTGGAAGAGGGGAGGGTATGGAGGGTGTTTGGAATGCTGTACAAGATTAGCATATTGTTTGTTATTTTTTAAATCTTGCATTCATGATTTTTTATATGATAAAGACCATTGCAACGACTTCCACTGGGGAGCACATTGCCAATACAGTAATATTTCAACTTTTTGACCTTGACCTATCATCATAAATATATTTCTTGACCCAGGACACACACACACATTTAGTCTTATACACAATTGAAATCAAGTTTCATTAAATAATACTTAGCCTCACTGCATGACAGCCACTCCAATATTTTCTGATCTAATTATTCATTTTTGAAAGTGCTGGTCACCATACTCCCCATGTCATACTAACTGCAAATGGTTCATGACCTGTAGTTTGAAAACACTTCATGGAAGAAAAATGCATGCCATTCAGTTCACTCCCCTCAGACTTTGTAGTCTCCTCTGCTAATGGAAAACCTCCAACCCCACCAGGCCAGAGGAACCAGTTGGCACTGATGGGTAATAGCATCCCCAAGGCAGCCTCAAACTAGGGCATTCTACAGGGCTTCCTCTCCTTATGGAACTCCCAGAAAAAGGTACTTTCACAACCCATACGTGTTTCTTGATGGAGGGATGAAACAGACAGTGGAACACTCCTATGACTGTGACCACTTCCAGATCTGACGAAGTCAGAAGTGGAGAGTCCAACCAGGAGAGAATGTGGAAACATCCACTCTTTATTCCTATATAAATTTGAAATCTTTGCATTCTCAACATGATGTACAAATCAAGCCTGCAAATGTCATAAAATAACTTACAGACACATGGACATAATCAAATTGTACCCAAACATAGCCTCATATGAGTGGATAAATATAATTTTATATATAAATATTAGAAAGAAATACAGGCAGACAATGAGATGGTTATAGGCAAAACAAAACCTCAATTAACTCACACTTCAATTATTTTAAAACTCTTAAATTGTTTTTAATAAAAATTATAATTATGCTTTTATTTGTAATCATATTTAGAAAAAATAAATAAATAAGAATCAAACAAATGGCAAAAGAAAATAAAACATCCACATGTCCTTACCAATTTACTCCCCAATGTCTAGCATATCCTACACACACACTACTGGATGAATACTGAAGGAACAAAAGATGTTGAATCTTTGAATTACTAAAACAAGAATTAATGAACTGACCATTTTCAGAAAGATTTGTTAATAATGACTGAACCAAGCATTTAATTTGACTTAGTTAATTTGACTTAAAGTGAATCAAAAATGTTCCAGTCATTGAAAGAAGGGGAAGGGAACTTGCATTTTTTTGAGAAACTACTAAGTAATTGTTTCGTGTTTAACACCCACAATTGTCTAATGATCTGTGTATCATTTTTCACCTTAAAGACGAAAGCACAGGCTCAGAGCTCAGTTCTCACCATCTGTGATTAGCAGGGCTCAGAATAAAACCCAGGGTTCCTGGGCTCCAAGCCCATGCTTCAAAAACAATTTACACCATGGGACCTCCCCAAGGATTGTTTGTTTAGGCTTTGTTATTTCTTTTACTCTCCATCTGTTGATGAATTTTACTCCATAAATTAAAACTTCTACTCCTTTCCTAGTGACAATATAAAATAAATCCAAATTGTAGATCAACCAAAATTTGATGTAGGATCCACATGTTTTCACCCTCTGTTGTCAGCAAACTACACAACCCCTCTTGGTGCCAGTCTCTCAGGATGGTCCCTCTGCCTGCTTTTCTTAGTTATATGGTGCACCCGAGCCTCCAGTGTCCCTGACTGGGCCCTTCCCAGGCGGGCTTACGTCCTCAGAGCTTTCCCATCAGCCCACACTTTGAACAGATAGACCAGGAGATCGGTTACCTCCTACAGTCTCCATCTCTGAAATCTGCCCCTTTTCCACTAATCAATCCCTCAGGGAAGGAGGTTTCTAATGACTAAAAGTAAATGAGGTTGGGTGCATATTTATAATGCAAATAACAAGGATAATTCTAGACCAAATAACACCTGCTTGGCCACTATTCAGCTCTCTAACTCACCATGCTGCGAAAGTTGACCTTATCCTCTGTATAAGGCTGGGCTGGAATTTTGCTGGACTGGGAACAAGACCAGCTCCTCCTTGGAGAGGCTCAGGGCACATCTCCCCATTTGTATACTCAAATTACTCTAAAAAGTCATTTCATTTAAAAACTGTTAGTGTGCTGCTTCTGTGAAATTTCACTTAATTTAAATGCTAAACAAACTTTATTGGGTTTCCAAAATGCCGAGTCCTTGGGTAGGACACCTTTGAGCTGCCAGGCCAGATTAGAAATGTAATGCTCCCTCTGCTCTCTCCTAGACAAATAGGAAAGACCCAGGGAACTTGAAAAGAAAAGGCAATGGTCAGCTTCTTGCAGGGGTTTAGAAACCCTCTTACCATTAGCACTGCTGAAAAATTGGAGGGAGCTCTCCAAGACCACGCAGGGACTCCCTGACTTGGACAGGGGGTCCTGGAGAACCAGAGTGAAGTATTCACACTTGAAGGGAGCGGGCAGAGACAGCAGTTTGGAATTCTGACTCTGTTCCTCTAATTATTCCAGTTGACTGAGGCCTTCATATCTTTTCATTTTCATCCTGAAATGATTAGTTTTGAATGTTGAGGTTTCATGTTGAAAATATAATGAGAACCTTCATGAGTTTGGAATGAGAAGCTGAAAATTGCATTGGTGGGATTTCTCTCTGGGGACTGGGGAAAGGAAACCCTGGAGGCAGGAAATGGAACTGGCATGTCCTGAGACCTTGGGGTTGGCGTGCAGCACCCTTCTTTGGATTCTAATTTTTCATTTCTTTTCTGGGAAATGCCTTTTGCCTTTTTGTCTCATAATCACAGAGGAGGGGAGACACACTATGGGAATGAGTGGTGTCTGGTACTACAAAGTAACTACTTGGAATGAAAGGTTTGCCAACCTTAAGCAACAGGGGGGAAAGAGAGGTCAATAGATGTTAAAAAGAGAAAAACCTCAATTTTTCTAGATGCTACCAAAAGAAAACCAGACAAGTGTTTGGTTCAGGCATTGTGGCTACCCAAACAATCAAGTAAAGCGTTTAAAATCTAGTTAATATAATTATTTTGAATCTGTGATGCTTGACAACTAGCTAATCTGGTGTTTTCCACCCTCTACCCTCCCCGCCCTCCCCCCTTGCAAAACAATCTCTGCTATGGAGATTTCTTTGACACATATTTTTGGGGACTTTCAGGGTAGAAAGTAAGTCAAGTCCCATTGCTTCAAAAAATGCTGACTGCAAAAATTCCCCCTTATTTTGTTATGACTTCCAGATATAACTTTATAAATTCCCTGTTCTTAAAGAATCTTCTGAATCCACAGTAGAGACAACTGAAATTTGTGATCTTCACCGTTGTGTGTTTTTGGTGAAAAGGAAACTAACCTGCTGAGAAGGTCCAGGGCTGGACTATGCTTTGGGAAAGGAGGGTCTGGAGCCTCCACAACCGGCCGTATGTATAACTAGATTGCAGCAAATGTCCCTGATCACAGGCTTCCTAGGTCTCTCCACACACAGATTTGACTTGCCGTCATGTCATTCATGAAAGACAGTACAATTCCTTCTGGGTAAGAGAGAACAGGAAAGGAGGAATAACAATAGAACAATAATTTCACGAGGGCCTCCCTGGTGATACAAGAGGTTAAGCATCGCATTATGAAGCAATCGGCAGCCTCTGCAGCAGGAGTTTGATCCCCGGCCCACCATGGAGCAACCCACATGGCACAACAGACCTCTCCTTTCTTGCCCGCTGCTCCCCTCTCAGCAGTGTATTTCAGTCAGTCTGCCTGTTCTGTTCCCCACTCTGTCTCTGGTGACTCCTCTCATCCCCCCGCATCTCTGGCCTGTTCCCCAGCTCTTGTATGCATAAATAAATAAATCTTAAAAAAAGAAAAAAACAATAACTTCACAAGAATGAAGTTGTTGCTATTTTCATGGGAGTGAAATCTGTGACCTTGAGATAGTAAAAGAGTCTGAATATGTTAAAAATTGAAACAGTGCTATAGAGATCAAAGGACAGTGCCAAAGTAGAGGACAGGTTACAATCTATGGGTTCAAACCCACATGCACAATGGTAAAGCCACTTGGGTGCAGGGAAAGATAATGGGGTTTAAGGAACAGACAGAGTTATCAAAGAGTTTCTAAGCTGTAAGCAACTGACTGTCTCACCTCACATAGTGTCCACAGTGCTCAGAAGTTGCAAACAAAAGACCACTCATTCAAGATGTTATTGTCCTGCTGAACCTGAAATTTGTTGCACGCCATTGCTGTTGCACACCATTAAGTAGTGGGCCAGGATCCAACTCATGGTGGCAGCTGGAGGTGTTCATGGGGGGGTGCCGCTGAGATGACACCACAGCAATAGTCTAGAGGCTGGGCTGGATAGCACTGGACACTGGACAGGACAGAAACAGAAACAACACCAGTAGTCAGTGCTGGAGGATCAGAAACAATAGACAGCTCTCAGAGGTGACCTGAACAGAGTGCCAGTCACCTATCAACAGTTCTGGATACTACTGGTCTCCAGAAGGTGGTGTCAAAGACACCAGTATTAACAGCTCTTTGTGAGTTGTTGGCCCACACCAACAATGAGCAGCTCTTAGAGACACCAGGCCAAGGCCTATGGTGCTTATTCAGGTGAGGTCAGAGGCAGGGCTGGAGCTAGATGGAGCAATCAGTTCTCTACAAAGATCTTCAGTTTCTCTTCTTTCTTCAGAGGTCAGCTACTGATCCTTTTCCTTTCTTCTTTCTTTGGAGGCCAAGAACAGAAAAAAAAAAAAAATTTTTTTTTTCTCCTGCCTGCAGGAACAGAAAATTTTAATCTGGCTCTTGCCCTGCCTTACATCCTTTTTCAGAGTTCCCCAGTATACAAGCCTAATTGGACCATTTTCAATCCTAAGTCACTGATTGGGATTTAGCACCAATAAGTTCATGTTTTTTCTCAATCCGAATCATTAACTAATGAGCTGAGTGTGAACCTGATTGGTTCCTTTAGCTCCCACCTGATTGGTCCATTTTGCAATCTAGGTGCAAATATAAAAAGGAAAACTTGGTGCCTGCACAGAGCAGGCTCATGGGCTGGTAGGCTTTGAGGACCCATAGCCAGAGCTAGGCTCAGTGAGGACAGAGGCACTCTGCACCCAGTACCCCTTGAGCAGGCTGGGTATAACAGTGTAAAAGGGGGTGGGGGGTCTTCAGCAGCACTGAGACATGGGTGCCAGCTGCTACAAGATGGGCTCTGCTGGGAGACCAGCATGTTGGTCCTGGACTCCAAGGACCTTTCTACTGCCTAAGGCTCCAGGGAGCAGCAACACTGGAGCTGGCCCAGTGGGGCCCGATCCTCCTCCCTGCAGCTCTGAAGCAGAGGCCACGGGGCTTGTTGATGCTGCTTCTGCCTGAGTTTTTGCAGCCCAGGGTAATCTTGTCACTGCAAACCCCATAAGGCTGCATGCCCTGAGGTGGTATGGTAGGAGAACCACTGCATCTAGCCATCACTACTGGCCTCTGCTGGCAGCCTGAGTCCCAGTTGGGTCACTGGTAGTGAGTGGTAAAATGCCTGACTCCCACTGCTGCTTGCGCTTTTGGTAAGCAGAGCGCTTCTCAGGCCAGGCACCTAAGCTCTCAGGGAGGTGGGGGTGAGGGGCACTCGGGCCCTCAATTCCAGTTAGCTCCAGGACTGGCCATCAAGCTTGACCCACTGAAATGGGCCTCTGTGAAGCCATCCTCCATCTTCCCACTGTCAGGCAGCCTGGGTGATGCCCAGGATTAGTGTTCTGAGCAGCCTGGGGGAAACCTCCCCTGCTGCATCTGGAGCCTTAAGCACTCCTGGCTCAAACCTGGCTTGCAGCCAAGAAGGGGCTGCCCACAGGCAGCAACTCCCACGCTGCTACTTTGAGAGGGGTTCGCGGGCTGCTAGAGCAGGCTGCTTGAGCACAAGGGTGGGAAACCACCACTGCTGCTGCCAGTAGTTCTGGGAAAACTCCAGCCACTACCCCTCCAGCTATACTCACTGGGGGAACCAGCAGCACCAGCAAAGCCACAAGTCCACTTAGGCAGCAAGAAAGAGTCGGTCTTGCCCCACAGCTTGTGCAGTGGTGACCCAGTTTTAAAATAAACTGTAGTTATTTTCGAACTCACAATGCCCTTTCCAAATGGTCAAAGTGGTCAGAAGCAAAACTTGGGCATCATTTATACATTAGAAAAAGGATGGAAATTGATCAGTTATCTGTAACTACAGTTCTCATTTACTTTTCCCAGGTTTCTTTGATAAATGTTACTTTTTCTGGTTTACTGAACCCAGACACACTTTGCCGATGTAGCTAAACGAGTAGATTATGACTCGTTCTTGTCACAGAAAAACACCTGCTATCTGAGCATCTGAGTCTGTGGAATCGGACAGAATCAGGCATGGGCAGTAATGAAGCGACCCCTGCAGGCTCCACAGAGCAGGAAAAGGGTGGTGCTGTGGAGCTCACCGAACTTCTGCCCTCAATACGCATTCAGGGCAAGGCGCTGCTGATTTAGATAATCCATGCAAGTTCTTGTGCAGCCCCAAGGCCCTAAGAAGGTCACGACCTTTGACACAGAGGACAGTTTCCTCCAGCTTGAGAGACACAGCACTTGCCCTTTCTCTCCTGCTCCTCCATGAGAATCCTTTTGCTAATGCCAACTCACCTTCCCCGTTTGAAGGAGAAAGGAGAAAGAAGTGAGCCTGGTTTTCTATAGGGGATGAGGGAGAACAGAAATATTTTACTACTTACAGCCTGTGTATCATTTGGTTCAAATCTTGAAAAGTCCTAGGCAGTCAAACAGAATCTGTTCCCTCTAGCCACCACGTTTTGAAAGATGATTCAGAACTGTAGCCAAGTTTTCTCACTTTGCTCAATTATACAAGATGGTTTTGAAGCTGCTGCAGAAGTTTCACTGTTTTATTTCTTTGATACAGGGAAGTGTCACATAAATAATAAATTTCATAACTTTGATCTATATGTTTATACTAATGTGTACATGCTATCAATTATAGATCATTTACTTTTGGAATACACTTTAGTCTCAAAAAAATCCAGAACAGTTCTGCACTAGCAAAGCTGAAAATGTTCTAGGAGAGCAAAAGCATTACCAAGTGAATGTGAGCCAGCCTTGGAATCCTGTCTCCCTTCAGGCTGGTAGACCCTCAGGCGCTGCAGAGAGACTGAGGTTGGCCCATCCTCCAAGGTGGGCTCCTCATGTAGCTGCTCAGGCTTGTGAGAACATGACTTGCAATGAAGGGTCTGATTGCAGCTCTGATCCGAAGCAGTAGATATGCTAGCTATGAAAAAGATTTCAAATGTCCGTCAGTGGTTAAGGAAAGGAGATGATAGCTGCTCCCTATGGCCACAGAGAGAACTCAGCTGAAAAAAGACCAACAGACACATGATCTAGAGGACTTCAGTGTGAGGCACAATGAGCCATACCCCCTAGGGACTCTTCTTTCATTGGCCTAGGCTGGTACGTAGGCCCCCTAAATTTATGAGAAGCTGCCCAAGTGATTCCAATGTGAGGAGCATGTGTAGTAAATCAAATCTCATTCCTAACATGATATGGCTCAGCCATTCTTAACAAAACCATTTGCTGCCATCAAAGTGCCCTGACTTCTTAATTCTTAATAAGATCAAATAAAATCCAATCTATTCTGAGTTACCATTCTTCACTTAACAGATTAGCAAAATTTCAAAGATCTGCCATCTCACACTGTGGGAGGGAGTGGAAGATTGGGCCTCCCTTATGACAAGGGTGAAATGAAAGATGCTAGAAACCCATCAAGGGAAATGTCTAGCAAAACTTCAAATGCATTTACTCTCTGACCTACCTACCTTTGGAAATTTATCCTAGAGAAAGAATTGCACACATACAAGATGATATATTTACAGTTATTCATGGCAGCATTATTTTTAATTAGGAAAGATTGGAAACAACCCAAGCGCCCATCTAGAGGAGACTAGCTGAATAAATTATGATAGGCTACACAATGGAATATTATGAAACTATTTTTTTTTAAACAAGAATGTGGTTGAAACAAAGACATAAAAATAAGTGAGAGTCAAGTAAAAAAAGGAGAGGTAAAGGCAATAATCAGAGAACAAGGACATGTTTGTTCACATATACATGAGAAAACACTGGAAAATAGAGAAGAAACCAATAGAAGTGGTTGTTTTTATCACTTCTAAGGGAGGAAAGGAAGATGAGAGGAGTCAGACTTTTCAATCTATACTATTTTATAATTAACTTCTGCATCATTGGACTATATATTGCCCCTTTCAAAAAAATTGTTGAAAAGGGAGGGGGCGGAGCAACATGGCGGCGAGGAGACGCTGCGAGTAAGATCTCCCATTAAAAAAAGTGAATAGGGAGGAAAAGCGGCAGGTCCCAGTGAGAACTGGGACACGGAAGATAAACGGGTGACGCCAGCGAACTGCCCGAAGAAGAAAGTGGACATAAAAGAGGACTAGAAGGGAGGGAAGCGCAGAACCCTGCTCCCCTCTCCCCGCCCACAGAGGCGCACTCTCCGACCGGCAGAGAGGAGGAAACAACAAACCAAAACGGCCCACAAGAACAAACGACGCAGCAAGCGGGACTGTGAGTGGAAAGGAACTATTGCAGCCACCACACCCCGTGAACGGGAGCTGAGGCGAACCCTGCAGGATCCGCCGCGGCAGTGAGCAAACGGCTCCGGGCGCCATTAGAGAAGAACAAAGACCCCGGGAGACACGCACACAGCCCGGGCTGCCGGTAAGCCTGCGCGGAAACGCGGCGCGCTCGGCGCGCTTGAAAAGCAAGTACAGACCAGGATCGCAGCTGCCCAGGTCCCGCGCCCTGCGACCTAGGCTTGCGGGGGAGACGACCTAGGCTTGCGGGGAGACGCACGGAGGTCCTCCCTGAGGTGAAGGTCCCTCCCTGAGTGAGCAGGAACCAGGCGCCCAGGCACGGGAGCAGTGCAAAAGGCGCCATTCCCGCCCCACTGAACTGGGCTACAGCCCGCGTCCTGGAACTGAGGGCTTTGAACTGAGACCCGGGGCACGAAAATTCAGGGCGTGGTTTCTCCACGACGGTGGGGCACAAGGCAGACACAGCACCCCAAAGCTGTTGAGGTGTACCCTACCATTCCCGCTCTGTTCTCTGTCCCACGGGGTGGGGGGAGGCGAAAAACAGCCCCCCAAGGACAATAGGAGAGATCTCTGGCGCCACCTAGCGACCAGGAAAAAAAAAGTCACTAACACCCTATAAAACAGGACATTTCTTAAGACTGCTTAAAAAGGGCAGAAGGTTTCTGGAGGACCCAGTGGCCAGCCGGGAAGTTATTCCACGCCAGGCCCCTTCCAACCAGCAGTCTGAGCCCACAGAGGGAGCAGGCACCCACGTGCCGGGCAGACCGGGTGCGCAGAAGAGTGTGCCTGAAACCGGAGGCGCAGGGACTGCATCCCGCTTCGCCATTGAGAACAGGGACATTTCTTCAGTAAAAACTGCCTAAAACCAGCAGAAAGCTCCCCAGAAGACAGAGATGGCTCCTGGAAGACCCAGAGGGAGCGGAGAAATTCACCCAAGATGTCAGTCAGTCCGAGCAACACAGTGTCCCAACGCATACGACAAATTAGAAAACAGACAGTAGGGAGTAGAAGAACCACACGCAACCTAAAAACTCCTCAGGAAAGAAGCACACCACAAAAAGAAACCACTCCCCAGATTGCAACGACAGCAACTTGGAAGAACTTCTGAGCCTTCCAGAAAGAGAATTTAAAATTGCCATGATTAAAAAAGTGATAGATCAGAGAGGAAATTGAGTCCCTAAAGAGGAAAGTAAGAGAAATGCAGGAGATCAAAGAATTAATGGAGGAACTAAAGAACTCTGGGAAAAGCAATGAAAGCAGAATAGATGAAATGGGAAGAACGAATAAGTAATCTTGAAGACACAGAAATAAAAAGAACCAAAACAGAAAAGGAAAGAGAAGTACGAAGGAAAAAGAATGAAGAAAGACTTCGGGAACTATCTGACTCCATGAGGAAAGGAAATATAAGAGTTATAGGAATTCCAGAAGAGAGGAGAGAGATGTAGGAACAGAGAAAATATTCATGGATATAATTGAAGAGAACTTCCCAAATGAGAAGAAGGAGCTGAAATTGATATACAAGAAGCAAGAAGAACACCAAACTTCCACGACGAAAGGAAAAACACAGCAAGACACATAATAGTAAAGCTCCCAAGAATCCAGGACAAGGAAAAAATAATGAAGCTGACAAGAGGGAAAGAAACAGATAACATTCAAAGGAAAACCAATCAGGCTGACATCAGACTTCTCTGAAGAAACACTACGGGCAAGAGAGAGTGGAGGGACATAGTCAACAGACTCCAAGAAAAAGATGCCAACCAAGAATACTCTATCCCGCAAAGCTCTCTTTCCTCCATGAAGAAAGAATATGGACCTTACCAGACAAAGAGAAACTCCGGAATTTCATTGCGACGAAACCCCACTCCAAAAATACTACAAGGAATCCTAAAGCCAGAACCTCAGAGGGACGAATAACAATGAAAGAAGACCAAAAAAAAAAAAAAGTTATTAAAGAATAAATAAATAAAATCAAAGGAAAGACAAACATAATGGCAAATACAGATGCTAACATATCAATATTAACTCTAAATGTAAATGGACTAAACTCTTCAATAAAAAGACACAGAGTTGCAGCCTGGATTAAGAAACAAAACCCAACCTTTTGCTGTCTCCAGGAAACACATTTAGCTACAAAAGATAAAAATAGGCTCAAAGTCAAAGGATGGAAAACAATCCTACAAGCAAATGGGCCAAAAAAGAAAGCAGGAACAGCTATACTTATATCAGATAAAACAGACTTCAAACTCAAAAAAATAAAAGAGACCCAAGTGGTCACTACATTATGATTAAGGGGACAATACTTCAAGAAGAAATAACACTCATTAACATATACTCACCAAACGAAAGAGCACCAAAAATATATCAGACAACTGTTGTCCTCTCTGAAAACAGACATCAGAGAAACACATATGTAGTGGGAGACTTCAACACACCACTATCAACACTGGATAGATCAACAAGACAAAAAATAAGTAAAGAAACTAAAGCTCTAAATAAGGACCTAGAGCATTTGGGCTTAACAGACATCTATAGAACACTAAACCCAAAAAACGGAGTACACATTTTTCTCAAGCGCACACGGATCATTCTCCAGGATCGATCACATACTGGGGCACAAGACAAATATCAACAGATACACCAAGATTGAAATCATACCAACCATCTTTTCTGACCGAAGGCATCAAACTAGAAATAAATCATAAAAAGAAGGCAAGGAACTATCCTACCTCATGGAGATTAAAAGCCACACTACTGGAAGACCACTGGACTAACGAGGAGATCAAAGAAGAAATTAAAAAATTCTTTGAATTGAATGACAAGGAGGACACCAATATCCTAAATGTATGGGATGCAGCAAAAGCAGTAATAAGAGGAAAATATATAGCAATAGAAGCTCACATCAAAAAACAAGAAAGAACTCAAAGAAACAACCTAATCTCGAAGCTCAAAGATCTAGAAAAAGAACAACAAAAAACCCCAGAACCAGTAGAAGAAAAGAAATAATAAAACCAAGCAGAAATAAATGAAATTGAAACTAAAAAAACAATCCAAAAGATCAATGAAACCAAGAGCTGGTTCTTTGAAAAAATCAATAAAATAGACAAACCCCTAGCCAGGCTCACAAAGGAAAAAGGGAGAAAGCACAAATACACAGAATCATAAATGAAAGAGGAGAAATCACAACGGACACAGCAGAAATCAAAAGAATAATCAGTAACTACTATGAACAGTTATATGGAAACAAGTTCAACAATCTAGAGGAGATGGACAAATTCCTACAACTCTACAATCACCCAACGCTAGATAAAGAAGAAATAGAACACCTAAACAGACCAATTACAAGCAGCGAAATTGAAATGGTAATTAAAACCTCCCCAAAACAAAAGCCCAGGACCTGATGGATTTACAAATGAATTCTACCAAACATTCAGAGACGAATTAGTGCCTATCCTTCACAAACTCTTCCAAAAAATTGAGAAGGAAGGGACAATACCAAACACGTTCTATGAAGCCAATATTACACTAATACCAAAACCGAATAAGGACAACACAAAAAAGGAAAACTATAGGCCAATCTCCCTAATGAACACTGATGCAAAAATCCTCAATAAAATTTAGCTATCAGAATCCAACAATGTATCCATAAGATAATCACCACGACCAAGTTGGATTCATTCCAGGGGCACAAGGATGGTTTAACATCCGAAAATCAATCAACGTTATCCAACACATCAACAAAAATAAATATAAAACCATATGATAATATCAATAGATGCTGAGAAAGCTTTCGACAAAGTGCAACACCCATTCATGATAAAAGCCCTTGAAATTCTTGGGATACAAGGAACATACCTCAACATCATAAAGGCCATCTATGACAAGCCAACAGCCAGTATCATTCTCAATGGTGAAAAGCTGAAAGCAATTCCATTAAGATCTGGAACAAGACAAGGATGTCCACTCTCACCTCTGCTTTTCAATATAATACTGGAAGTCCTAGCCAGAGCAATAAGACAAGAGAAAGACATCCAAGGAATCCAAATAGGAAAAGAAGAAGTCAAACTATCACTATTTGCAGATGATATGATAATATACATAGAGAACCCCAAAATCTCCACAGAAAAACTAATTCAACTCATCAATCAATTCAGTAAAGTGGCAGGATACAAAATCAACACGCAAAAGTCAGTAGCCTTCCTATACACAAACAATAAATCTGAAGAAGAAGAAATCAAAAAAACCACCCCTTTTATTATCGAAACAAAAAAAATCAAATATTTGGGAATAAATCTAACAAAAGAGGTAAAGGACCTATACAAAGAAAACTATAAAACACTGTTAAAAGAAATAGAAGAAGACACAAAGAAATGGAAAGACATCCCCTGCTCATGGATTGGAAGAATAAACATTATTAAAATGGCCATCCTACCAAAAGCAATATACAGATTCAATGCTATTCCAATCAAAATCTCAATGGCATTCTTCAAAGAAATAGAACAATTATTGATGAAATTCATATGGAATCACCAAAAACCCGAATAGCCAAAGCTCTACTGAAAAAAAAAGAAGGAAATGGAGGCATCACACTCCCAGACTTCAAACTATACTACAAAGCCATAATCATCAAAACTGCATGGTATTGGAACAAGAACAGACATACAGACCAATGGAATCGAATAGAAAATCCAGAAATAAACCCACAGATTTATGGTCAACTAATCTTTGACAAAGGAGCGAAGACTATGCATTGGAGCAAAGAAAGTTTGTTCAATAAATGGTGCTGGGAAAACTGGGTCGCTACATGCAAAAGAATGAAGCTTGACCACTACCTCACACCATACACAAAAATCAACTCAAAATGGATTAAAGAACTAGACATAAGACCTGAAACCATAAAATACATAGAAGGAAATATAGGCGAAACACTACGGGATTTGCACATCAAAGACATCTTTACAGACACATCACCAAAGCAGTGATAGTGAAGACAAAGATAAACAGCTGGGACTACATCAAATTAAAGAGCTTCTGCACAGCAAAAGAGACAATAACAAAAACAAAGAGAAACCCCACCAACTGGGAGAACATTTTTGCACCCAACACTAATGATAAAGGACTGATCACAAAAATCTGCAAAGAGCTGATGAGACTCAGCAACAACAAAGAAAATAATCCAGTCAAAAAATGGGCAGAAGAGCTAAAAAGAAACTTCTCTGAAGAGGAAATGCAAATGGCCAACAGACATATGAAAAAATGTTCAACATCACTTGTAATCAGGGAAATGCAAATCAAAACTACCATGAGATACCATCTCACACCAGTGAGAATGGCACATATTAAAAAAACTAGCAACAACAAATGTTGGCGAGGATGTGGAGAAAAGGAACTCTTGTGCACTGTTGGTGGGAGTGCAAACTGGTCCAACCACTATGGAGAGCTGTGTGGAGATTTCTGGACCTACTAAACATAGAGCTTCCATATGATCCAGCAATTCCACTCCTAGGTATTTACCCAAAGGACACAGAAACATCAATTCCAAAGAGCACCTGCACTCCTATGTTTATAGCAGCACTGTTTACAATAGCTAAGCTTTGGAAACAACCCAAATGCCCAAAAATAGATGACTGGATCAAGAAGATGTGGTACATATATACCATGGAATATTACTCAGCATTCAAAAAAGATAAACACATGCAATTTGCAGCAACATGGATGGCACTGGAAGGGATCATGCTCAGCGAAATAAGCCAAAAAGAAAAAGAAAAATACCGGATGGTCTCACTCATAGCAGGAATCTAGAAAACTTAAATAAGGGACCAGGAAAATGAATATAAGAAAGTGAAAATCAAAATCAACAAAAAACTATGAACCAGAGACACTTTTTGGGGGGTGGGGGGCGGGAGGGGAAGGATTGGGGTCAGAATGGGGCGTTTGCAATTGTATGGGGGAATATAAAAATAAAATTTAATATTTAAAAAAAAATAAAATAAAAATAAAAAAAAAATAAAAGCCTTAAAAAAAAAAAAATTGTTGAAAAGGTCCTGAATTAAACACAAACACACTGATGAGTGATCAAATATAAATGCCTATGCTAGATGAGTCTTATTTGATGATTATATTCAAGATTCTGGTGCCCCAAAAGTGTGAAAGCAAGTGATTAGTAGCCCCTCGAAACTTCCTTTAACAGGGATTTTTTTTTTTTTCACTTTGGGTTTGGTGTGCTCTAAATCAAGTTATAAAACAGTCGAATAGATTTTTTAGAATTCATAAGAAGCTTGAGAGTTGAAGAAACTTACAAATAACTTATCTTATTCACTTTTCTTTTGGTAAAGTACAGTCAAGTTCAGAAAGTCTCAGTTATCTGCCCAAGGTCACACAATTAGAGGCAGAAACAGCTTCAGAATTAATTTTTTTTTTAAAAATAGACATTTCTTTTATTTATACTTAAACATATAAACTAACCAGACAAACTGGTACATGAGTTAGTGAAATACAAAGCAGCTTTCTAAATATTAGAGTATTGAACAGGTTAGGGTTTATAGTAAAACAAAAGGGGCAAAGGTAATCAATGAAGCATGTTATACTTAATCCTTCACCTGAATACTGAGGTTTTTAACAAGAAAAGCCTTCTAATCCCAGAGAACATGAATAATCTCCTTCATAGTAAATCTTTGTTCTTTTACTTCCTTTTCTTAAGGTTAGATTCTGGATCCCAAAGATATTCAAAAAATGATTGTATCTAGTTAGCTATGGCAAAGATATTTTTGTCAAGTTTTCCAGAGCAATAGAGCCTATTGAAACCTCTGATTAGAGTCCAATCACCCCCTCCATCTTAACTGACACAATAGCGATATTAAGAAGAAGCATCTCAAGACAGGGAGACAGAGCCTTGAAGAAGAAAATGCCAGAAGTAACACAGCCACTGCCCAAATTGAGATTGAATAATATGCTCATCTTGAGACATTTTCAGACTGTATGTTCACGGAGTAATTTAGGAATAAATCCATGCTTTGCTGGGTACTAAAATTCTTAGTTGTCTGCTGTGTTATATTATGACTTTTTCCAGAAGTTTCCTCAAGGAAACTTGTTTTGGTCTCCAAGTCACTGACAGGAGAAATTGATTGGAACTGGACTGGGTGCAGCAGGGATTCCGCTCCAGAGTTGTGGGACTGACTGTTCCAGGTCTAGCTGTCCCCAGCTTGAGTACATGAGATCTGGCTGTTCCAAGACTGGCTGTTCCACGTGTGGCTGCTCTGTATTAGAGGGCTTTCAGGGGTGTTCTCCAGTCATCCCTGGTGACGGAAATAGAGGATGAGGTTTTCTGTAGGTGCCGAGAGCATCTGAATCAGCCTCTTGCTATTTTTTGACAAGTTGTTTTTCTTCTACCTCTTAGATTTTGTTCTCTCATTCTAGAACCAAGTCTTAATGTGTTTGTAGCTGAGGTTTAAGAGGTTGGAGAGTTCTTGCATCTGCTGGAGGTGGCAATATTTTTATCTCTGAAATCTATCAGTGAGTACATATAACTGGGACTGAGGGAACACTGTAACTTCCATCTCTACTGTGCTATTCCCTCCATAAGTGGAGAGTAGACTTACTTTGGGATTGGTGGAAGAATCAGGGTTGTCCTGAGTGAGCAGCTCCACAGAGTAAGCAGATCCATGGAGGGAGGAAGAGGAGAGATACGTGGGGCACTTCAGCAGAGCACTGTTATCCGTATGCATGATTTCCTTCAGACCCATAAATCTCAGGCATTGTTGAGAGTCTCTAGAATTGAATACTTTGGGGCAAGGCAGGTTTTAGGGACAAACTAGATCTACATCTTTACTTGAAGGGGGGAGAAAACAGAGCTGAAAGATCCAGGCTCAAGTATCTAGGTGGAAGAACTTAGAGTAATCTCAAAATGCTGTTAGCTATAGACTAAGAGAACATATGAGGAGAGTTGAGGCCAAGAACTGAGATAGTTTTAGCCTGGAAAGAGAAAAAAGGCAAAATTTAATAAAAGTGAATCTTCTATCATGTCTAATAAGTTGGAAAGGCCTCAACTTTTCTAATCTTTAGTGAAGAAACAACTAGAATATATGCTACAACATGAAACACAAGATAAAAAGACTCTAATCTGGTTATAGAGGAAGACATCATCAAAGAAAACTATGGCCTTACCTTCACCGGAGATGGTTAAAGAGAGAATTTTCATTCTCTTCAAATATTTTTCCTAACGACTCATCTAACATACCTCTACAATTTTAGAAGAACCTCACCAAAAATACCAGTCCTTCCCCACACCCACCCCATCTTGTCACCTATGCTGACTGTGGAGTTGTTGTCCACACTCCAGCTCTTCGGTGGCAAGATGAGGTGCATTGCATTCAGAGCTGTGACCCCCAGTCTCTGAGGTGGAGGTGCTGGGGTGTGGAGCATAGAGGACTGCTTGGTGGTGAAGTGTGTGTGCTCTGAAATCACACTGTCTGTTCCAGACTTCAGTTCTGCCTATTGGTAAACATGAACCTCACAAATGACTCTGCAAAGTGTGGGTCACTCAAGACTGCTACACTGAGTACAGGGTGTGGGGCACTGTATACCTTTCAAGAAATGTATCTGTGGTAGAACCTACTGTGTTGCTCTTCCTCCTTGGCACACAATGGGAGAGTTCCAGCATCCCCTGTGGTGTGGCAGGATGACTTTACCGAGTTTGGAAAAGGGAAGTGGGTGGTAGTCATGTGTGGCAGGGGACCTGGTCCTTTAAGACCGCCTGTGTGTCTTTCCCCTCCAAGCTTGATGCAGGTGGGCATAGAGAACCTGAAAGACTGGTGGTGAAAATGAAAGGACCAAACTCAGCCAGTAGATTGTCAGAGAACTCAGGGGTTGAAAATGATTTTGCTGTAAGAGGAAGAGGCAGGATTTGATCACTGCTCAGAGAAGAGTTATTCACTGACCAGGAAAACCTTTTTGGGACTTTTACATGAGAAACGAGTCAACTTCAATGTGCTGAGTCATTGACATTTCAGTTTAATAGGTTGTAGTAGCTACAATCATCACAGCTTATCTAAAAATCCCTTAAGGACAGTGGGCTGGGGTGGCTTCCTTGGTCTGGCATGAATTAGTGTTTCTTTCCATTCTCCAGAGTGGACAACAAAACCACAGACTATTTTCCACATGACATCGGCTTCAGTAAAGGATAGCCCCATGCAGCACAAAAAGAATCCCTTGTTCTGAGTAAATATTTGCTGAATAAATGAACAGCCTTCATGCCAACTCCTATAAAAGACAATTAAGACTCATTATTTTATGAATAATCTACTATTTGCTACAGATTTTACATTTAATACATTAAGTCAAATCATATATTTATTTTCCCTTGTGCCATTTCTTATAAAATATTTTGGCATATGATATTATTTAATCAATAAGAAACATTTATGTCAAAATTGACAAATAAGATAAATTAAGCTGACAAGTTCCCCTTTCACTAGGTGCCAAATTCCTGCTCATTTGAGTGTACTCCTCCTCTCCAGCCATGGCTAAAGATGAGAGAATAGCATTTTTTGATTCTTCTACCATATGCTTTCTTCATGATCATATGGCATCCCCATGGGAAACCACAATGGTTTACCCTCTTTGATGCTCTTCTCGGGTGCTCAAACAGTTTACACATCATAAGGGTTTTATTTTCAGTTTCAAGTCAGTTTCTGACTTAATGTTTAACATGTGAATCAGATGTTGAGCAGTCATGTTGGCTTGGGGAATCCCTTGAAGTCCATCTCTTCCATGAATGTGCCATACTTTATTTCCTGTCAGTAGAGGGTCACTTTTGGTGAACTTTTTTTGAAGATAGTTCAAAGACATCCCTCAACACCCCCTCTTGATGAATAAGCGAGTAATTGGAAGTTCACATGTATGGTGGGTGGGTGGGTAGGTAGATGGATGCATGCATTCATGCATACATGCATGCATGTATGGATAGATTCTGTTCTTTGGTAGACTCTACACCTACTCAAAGTAAACCTCAGAATCTTCATGGGCTTCTGGGGATGATGCTTCAGATGATTAGAATTTAGACCAGGTTGCCCTCTAAATGGGCAACTGTGCTCCTTAACCAATATTTCCAGGAATCACATTGAGAAATTCATACTACCAAGAAAAAGTTAAACTCTCTTACGATTTTCTTATAAAGACATAGCTACTTGGGGAAAGTTAGATAATGAAAAAGTTCATTCAACTTTTCTCTTCCATTTAGAAAATATGAAAAGCCTAATCTGAACTTTAGTTTATTTAGGTTTTAACACCATCTTGAGTTGGCGATAATATTTTCATGGAAAGTGCAATTTTTCTTCATTGTTTACTCCCCTTTGGCATGATTGTGGACTTCTCCAACCCATAAATACCACTTGCTTAACACCTTGATGATTGGTCTGTGATTAATTTAGAAAAGATGATCATGGGCTTTCTTCAAAGCATCAGCATTTGAGGTCAGGAGGACAATAACAACATTTGTTCATTCAAGCAGCAAGCCTAGCCAATTGGTAAGGCTCTCCTCACAATAAAACATTAATAGGAAGAAATAATCTTTTTATCAGCTAAGTTACTTTTAGCAGATTCACCGAGGAATTTTCTATATTCCCCTACTCATTCATATTGTATGGAATACACTGAATTCCATCTGCTTATAGCTCTGTGGGGAGAAATCATGGTGGCGTATATCCAACGCGTCTTGGCAGGCACCAGCTATACATTGTTATTTGATTAAGGATTTGGCATGTGAGCTAAGGTAAGCCTTTTTATGGCATTATCCAAAATGGGCTTCTAGTAAATGACATACTCCTCAAAGAATGTTTCCAAAGAGGCTACCATAAAGCTTTTCTGGATGTAGAAATTTCAAGTGGCGTCAGCCTACTTTATTTTGTAGATCTGGTGGAATACCACTAACTGCTCCAGGTTTTCACAAACTGGAACTTGGAACCCCTGAATATGAGGGTGGGAAAATCTACAGAGATTATACTGGAAAGCTATTTGGTAGTAGCTGGTACACATAGCAATAAACTGCAGAAGAGCAAATGGGAAGAAGCAGAAATGCTGTTTCTCAACCCTCTTCCTTCTCATTCTTAGAATCATTCTTCCTTCTCATTTTTAGAATCAGCTGTAACAGTGAAGGGAAGAATAGAGGAAAAGTGATCCTAACAGCTGTTGGTTATGGCAAGGCTGCAAGGAAAGCCAAGGAATTTTTTGGAAAGTTGAGGACCATAGAGTGATGAAAGATAGAAGTCATGGGGTTTGGCCTAAAAGGACCCAATGAATTTTAAGGACTCTGCCTGTTCAAGAGACCATCAAGTTATTCAAGAACACTGAGTCAGCCCCCAGAGACAGGTTTGTCCACACAGGAGAGCTTCCTGCGAGGGGCGACCCCACTGCAGCTGTCCTGAGCAAATCATTGGAAGAGGTGGAGCCAGGAGACAGGTGGCAAGTTTTGTCCTGAAACTCAAATCAACTAGCTCCACTTCTTTTCCAAATCTACCTTCACTTCACATTGCTCAAAATATTTCTTCTAAGTCAGCAAGACAAAACTCTCCCAGGAGGTGGATGCTAACAATATTAGAAACTATCTTTAGGATAATTTCCCTTCTGTAAATGAAGTCTCAGTGGAAGAGTCTCACTTGGAAAAGCAAAGTGCTTACAGCATTTCAGACTGCAGGGTGAGTTCGAAGTACAGAAACCACACTTCCCAAATTCCTCGGAAGAACTTTTTAGGTGGGTTTTTGCAAAATCTTATCCTTTTCCAGCTCCAGATCAGGGAGGTCAGAACACCTTCATTTACCAAGGGCAGGAGATGCCCCCTCCCAGGCTCTGGCACCCTCAAGGCTTTCCCACTGCTACTCTATAGCAGACAGCTTGGCTGCATAGAGTCCTGACTAAAAGACAGGCCCATGAAGAAGGCCTCTGAGCAGAAGGGTGACTGCTGGTCTTGTATTTCAACTCCATGGGAACTGGAGAGATACAATGACCTATGCATTTGAAATGCTCTGTTCATTTTTTTTTAAAGGTTTATTTATACAAGCACTGGGTACAGTCAGAAGCACGGGAGGGTGAGAGAATTCACCAGAGCCAGAGCAGGGGACAGAACAGGCAGACCGACGAAATACACTGCTGAGGGAAGCAGCGGGCATGGCAGGAGAGGTCTGCATGCCATGTGGGACCCTCTCTGGTGGCCAGGGAACGAACCGGCGCTGCAGAGGCTGCAGGCAGCTTTGCAGCCCAGTGCTCAACTGCTGTACCTCCAGGGGAGGCCCCATTGACTTTTTTTTTAATTTTTGAATTTATTTTTCTCTCGTCACTCTATCTCCTTTAGCTCCACTTCCCCTACAAACTGGTCAAGGAGAGTGAGAGAAAATTCATTGCCTGAAATTGTGTTTCTGCATCTCTAACCTTGAACAATGTTTCCAAAGTCTGAGCAGATGGCTCAAACTTCCAAATCTTATACTCACTTGATTATTTTTAGAGCCATTTGGGAGCTCTAGCCCTGGGACAGGATAGTTGAAATCAGGAATAGTGTAGAAAATCCAGATTTATAGTCTATACGGTTTAACCAGTCTCTGTGTCTGGTAGCAGGGAATCCATCATCAGTTAGTGACATGAGGAACAGGAACTTCCTTTGTGCCTGCCTGAAGGGTTCTGAGCACCATTTTCCTAGGACTGTCTGAGTCTCTCTCCAAGCTTCCCCTTTGCTTAGTTTCCTTGTCCCCTAGAATCTTGAATGCACAGACTTGAGGGCCCTTCAGACTCTACCGCCGACCCACAGTGACTTAGCGCACTTTACCTTAAGTCTCTAAATCTTTGCTTTCCTGGTTCACAGTAAATGCTCAGTAGATCCTAGTCTGTTAATTTCAGTAGACTGTGAATCACATGAGAACTGCGCATAGGACTTCTACAGAGAGGCAAGTATCAGAAGAATATAGGTAAAACTGGGATGGAAAGCAAAGCAAGGTTCCCAACTCTTTATATCTTAAGCTACTACTATGGAATGTACTCAGGGGGAAAGTCATGACCTTCTGTGCACTTTGCCCAGGAGAAAGTATTCAGGACCCCAGAAAAGTCAGCTCCTCCCAGGCTGACTCACGCCCTGGAGGCAGAGGGGTTGAGGAAGACTCATAACCAG
This sequence comes from Talpa occidentalis, assembly GCF_014898055.3. Classification (NCBI taxonomy): domain Eukaryota; kingdom Metazoa; phylum Chordata; class Mammalia; order Eulipotyphla; family Talpidae; genus Talpa; species Talpa occidentalis. The sequence goes on along the minus strand of NW_023601322.1, from coordinate 50,071,808 downwards.
AAGGTGGACTCAAGGTGAGAGAAAGCAGAGACAGAGAAAGACAGTAAGAAACAAAGAGACGCTGAAAGACAGAGAGAGAAGGAAAGACAGCCAGGCCATGCTTGAAATGACCACTGAAAGGACAGAGTTCTTCGCTCCGGGCGAGCAGAAATGCAGGGAGGAGAGGATGACTCATTCTGCAGGTGATGGGGGTTTTATTGGTCCTTTTGACAGAGGGTGGCTACACGATGGGCCTTCTTAGCAAAGAGGGCTAGCTCTTTGTTTGCTCCGTTCAATTCCATGCCAGAACCACCGGGATGAACATCCAGGAAGGCAGCAGACAGCAGAAACTGTCATCTGATCTGGTCCCTCATACACATGTGGCACTTGTCAGCCTGGAGTTCCTCCCTCCCTGCTCTTCCTTTTCTTCTCAGGCTCCTCCCAGTCTCTGCCACATTCCCTGCTTCCATCTGGGCTGAGGGCCAAGCCTCTCCCGGGAGGACCATGGCCGGAGGAGCCCTGTGCAGAGCGGCTGGGGCTGCAGGTTTGAAGACTTGTGGAGTCTATAAAATGGCTGCACGAGGTCAGCCCCCACCAAGTCATGAAGGGATAACCCAGACAAGTGTCCAAAGAGAAGAAATACAGAGCCCGCACCCCATGGCGATTCCCCTCAGAAACTTCCGGGGCAGAGTCAGGGTACTGATACACGTCAGATTAAAATGGACACAAAAATGGAAGCTGTTGCTTCACACCAGATAGCACTGCTCTCTCTCTATCTTTACACTGCTCACACAGCAGGTCGGCTCGCTAACAAAGGTGGGCATGGGCAGATAACAGTTCCAGAACAGAGTTCCTCTCCATCCGTGTGAGGGACTGCAAGATGCACTTGGGTGCAACCAGTGCTGTATGCTCCCCAAAGGTCATCTCATAGAGCCAAATGTGTGTGGTTCCCCACATTATCCTTTCCAAAGAATTCTTATTGCTCATTTGGCATCTTTGAGGCCCTAAATTTTACCCCTAAGAACTTACTCTCTTTTCCTCAGTTGACTTTTCCCTTTCATAACAAAAGTGCTTCAAGTGACTGCACTCCCATCAGGAAAAACATTCTCAAGTGTGCTCAGCACTGAAGAACAGAAAACGCTCTAAAATAAAATCCATTGTTAGGTTGCTGAAAGCTTCTGTTTGGGATGGGAGATGGGGAGGTGGGGGCAAGCAAGGGGTGCCAGGATGCCTTCAAAGGACTTTCCATCTGGAAATGCAGTACATGGGGATGTTTGCAAAACCCTGAGCACAGGAAATGTGAATTCCTTCAAAACAAACAAACAAACCAAACAACAAAAGAAAACTGCATCATTATCCAAAAGAGATCTGAATGGAACCACATGGCGTGTGCTAGGTGTACTGGCGAAGTCCTGCCCACCCCAACTCACAGCAGGCAGCTCTGGGAGATCCCACTGTGGACCTCAGTCCCCAGAGTCACTTCCTTTTGGTCCTTTCAGTCAGCATCCCCCACTACCAACCCTGTGAAGCCCCCGCACAATGTGATCTGTGGGATGAGCTCCTCCACTAACCTGTAACCTGAGGATGAGTAAAGGGCCTCATGAGGGACACCACAATCTCTTCAGAGGAAGCTTGAAGACAGAAGTGGGATTAAGGCTGGGAAAGTGAGGACCAGATTATAGGGCATCAGCCAGGTGGTGGCACTGCAGCACCCCCATATCCGAGGGGGGTGTGTTCCAAACCTCCAGTGGATGCCTGAAACTGTGACTAGTACTGAACCTCTGTATAGGGACTATAACCAAGATGAAAATGCATACATTGTGCAAAAATGAAAAATGATGTGAAAAATACATAAAATGAAAAAAATTAGGCACAGTAAGAGATGAACAACAGTAACAAATAATAATATAGAACAATTGCAACAATATACTATAATAAAAAGTTATATAAATGCGGTCCTCCTCTCCAAATACCTTATTGTGAGACATATTTTCAGAACACAGTGGACACCAGGTTAAAGAAACCACAGAAACAAAAACTGCAAGTACAGGGAAACCACTGAAAGGTCCTCCACAAAGCCAGGCTTCTTATGAGTGGGGGGTGAATTTGAGGGCTTTTTATCTGAGGACCTGCTTTCTAAAGGGTTCTCCATGCCCCAGCCCAAGCAATCTCTGGATTTAGAGTGACAAGTTATATTTGGGGAAAGGAAAAGTGAAAAGTTAACTTTTAACTTTGGCCTGACCTAATGGGCTGTCTGAAAGCTGTCTTTTCCCATGGGATGGCAGAAGTGTGGACCCTTAGAGCCAGAAGTGGCCTTGGCATTCATGCAGGCTGCTCTTTCCATCTTCCAGCAAGGAACTAACTCTGGAGGACAAGTTGCCCTAGCATCTAACTCACCCAGGCTTCTCACTCCCTGGGCCACAGCTCTTGTTTGACCTGTGATATCCTATCTGCAGCATCATAATGGTGCCATGAGGCAGTGTGGTCACCCATGGATCTTGCATGCAACCTGTGCTTAGTGAAGTTTCTTGACTAATGTCTAGAAAGGGTACCCAATATCCCCAACAGGCCAGACCTGCCGTTCTTGAATATAGACCTTTAAAAGCTTCTCGCCCAGATGTTGACAGAGGAGCCAGAAAGGCTGAGTCACGAGGGCAGCAGCAAATGGAGGTGCCAGGCCTGCAAGTCTGAGGCCCAGAACCATCTTTTCAGAGTTGCCTGGAGCCAAATGAGAGTCTCTGGAATTTGGACACATGACACAGACTCAGCAGAGTTGATTAGAGAGGGTGTCAACATAGTTCCTGGTAAAAAAAAAAAAATTCTAAGGAAGTGTTTGGCAATTTCGCTAAGTGGTAAACAAGTCAACAGAAATTAAACAGGGGACTCAGGGCTACTTGCCAGTAAAAACATGGTGGGTCAGCTTTTCCTCCCCAACCTTCCCCTGCCTCTACCCCATAAGTACAGTGACTATATGGCAACTATAGGGAAAGTGTCAGAAGATAGTTTGTATGGAGCATAAGCTTTTCTTTTTTTTTTTTTAAAGATTTATTTACTTTATTATTTATATAAGCACTGGGTACAGTGATAAGCGCAGGAGGGTGAGAGAATTCACCAGATCCAGAGTGGGCAACAGAACAGACAGACTGACGAAATACACTGCTGAGGGGAGCAGCGGGCGCGGCAGGAGAGATCTGTTGCACCATGTGGGACCCTCACCAGGCAGCCAGGGATCAAACCAGCGCTGCAGAAGCTGAGGGCAGCTTCGCAGCCCAGCGCTCAACCGCTGCACCACCAGGGGAGGCCCTGGAATTTAAGCTTTTCAAAGTAACCTTTCAAAAAATGAAGCTACTAAACTCTTCATAAGTAATTATGAAAGCTGAAGAATCCCAGACCACAACAGCCAGCAGTGTCCCATCCACACCAGGGGACTGATTCTGTACATAAATCTCCCAATACGCTTATTCTTGGAACCAACAATGAAGGCCCAGACTGAGCCAGAAGTCTGAATATGGTCCGCCTCTGTTATATGAGGGTGACTCTCCTGTGGGTGTCATGCTTTCTCACCTGTGAAACATCTGCCCTTCACAGGGCAACTTTAAAGACTGACCGAGATGGCACAGGCAAACATGTTCAAAACTCATGGAGCATAATAAAAATATCAGGCAATATTACATATAACTAAGGTCCTGGTTGGAAAAAAGTAAACATGAAGAAATGCTGAACTCCCTGTGGGTCAGACTTGCTTCCCTCCTTCTCACCTCCCTGGTGTCATTCTAGGTATTTTAAGCATGAGGGCTTAATACACGATATTGAGTGTTTAGGAAGCTATTGGAAGGGCCTATTCTTCTTAAGTGGACATCCAGAAGAAACTTTTAATACACTGCCAGAATGATACAGGAGAAAAGCTTCTGCCTCTGAGGACCCTACTGGTGCCTTGTTGCCCCCCACAACAGACTCCGGACCTGAAAATGTTGGTGGGAGCAAAGCACATGCTATTCAATAAACAAATGGAAGAAATCTAATCTCTACATATCCCTTGCTGTGACACAGCTAAAATGGGGCAGAAAAATATATGACTGCTGCCTTGTTTCTGCCCTCCAAATCTCCCTCCAATGCAATCATTTAGTAAAGCATAATTCACACTCAACATTTTAACTGCCAGTCACAGCAGGAAGTGTGCTCAGTGACTTCCAAAGCTCTCCAGCCAGGAGGAAGATGGAAGTGAGGTCCAGCAAGTTAATCTCTTTAGCTTCTCAAAACCTTGTTCTGTTGGAGAAGTTCAAGAGCTAAAAACATTTCCTAGAGTTCCTGAGGCTAAAATTAATATCTGGATTACTACAATGCAGGCTACGAAATAGTAGTTTTAATATGGTAGGTTTTTCTATGCTCTCTTTTAGGCCCCGACATCCCAGGTCTTCCTTTCCACAGTCTCCTGGAAGAGAGGAGAGAGAGAGACTTGCCATGATCCCTTCAGCAGTCTATGTTCACATTCCCAAGGAAGAGACCAAGGAAGTGAGACATACCAAAGGCCACAACATGGTCACAGCAATGAGGAAAGCGATGCATGAGGAGACCTCACCTCCAGGCTCCTGGCCCGCCTCTCCAACACAGCAAACTTGAAAGATCTGGGAGAGGCGTTATTAAGATAACCTGAAGTTTTTGGCCTAAATTTCAGTCATAATTCTACATCTTCTCAAAAACCAGAGCATTCTGAAGGAATGTGTATTAATTTCCACTGTCTCCTGTCACTCTGGAGATAGGAAGACTCGGGCTTACTTCTTGCCTGTTAACATCCACCACCATGAGCGCCAAAACCATGATCAGTACAAGGTCACACTGTAAATTTTTAAAAAACCTTTCTTAAAAAGATTTCTTCTAATTTCATTAAAATGCAAAACAAGCACCCAGCTCCGTTTCTGGTCTTTCCCTCCTCCTCATTCCCACATCTCCACTGTGGGCTGACTAAAAGGAGATTCTCCCCATGTTTAGCAAAGGAATCCTGTCAAAGACCCAAGTTTTAATTTTGTGACATCCGGCTTCAGCTCCATAGTTCGATTTCTGAGTTTCTGGTAATGTTAGGTTTGCTGCACCCTCAGTATTAATATCGGTTGTGTTTGCATTGTCTGAAAGTTGCTATTGAAATGGCAAATTGTGTCTTTCCAGCACTAACCCCCAGGTATGCCGGTGAACCCAGTGAACCCGTGGAGCCCCTTGGAGAAAGGTCAAGTATATTTTCAAGGAGCTGAAAGTGAGAATCAGGATCTACAATTGAGGCTTAGAGAAGACAATATTTTAGATGCCAAATTGATTCATTTTTATTTTTTAAAAGTTATATTGGGGAAAGTTCTTCATTCATAGCTCAAACCATCTAATACTGTTCTATGGTGGATATAATAGCAATAACATTACCACAGTTTATTGCATATTTTCTATTGGCTGGATACTTCATGTCTTTTGTAAAAGTCTTTTGTATCAACTGAACATACAGTAACTATGATAGAAATACTATTATGTTCATTTTACCTATAAGAAAACTAAGACTTAAAGAAGATAAGGGCTTGGGCCTCCCCGGTGGCGCAGCGGTTGAGCACTGGGTTGCGAAGCTGCCAGCAGTCTCTGCAGCGCCGGTTCCATCCCTGGCTGCTGGGCGAGGGTCCCACATGGCACGCAGACCTCTCCTGCCGCCCGCTGCTCCCCTCAGCAGTGTACTTCGTCAGTCTGCCTGCTCTGCTCCTGCTCCCCGCTCTGGCTCTGGTGAATTCTCTCACCCTCCCGCGCTTCTGACTGTACCCAGTGCTTGCATAAATAAATAAATAAATAAATAAATAATCTTTAAGGAAAAAAAAAGAGGATAAGGGCTTACCTGGGGTTTCATAGCAATTAGGGGTAGAGTCAGGATTCCAATCCAGTTCTACTTCATTCTGAGGCCCTTGTTCTAATCAATTTTCTGTACTCCTTATGTATTTGCACCAACCGTTCTGCACGTTAATAGTTTGCAAATACAACGATTACCTGGCTAAGCTCTGTCTAACCTAAATGCGGGCATGTGCCTCATCTGCCCATGTGAGAATGATGGCTAAGCTGTCTCAGAGGTAAAATGTGCTTTGCCAAAACTGGTACCCTAATTTAATAATCCTATTATTTATATTTGCAATTAACTCCCACTCTAACCAATTCTGTTTGCAAGGAAGACTGGCCCTCAGCAAACAGCATCCACCTATCTGTACTCTTGGTGGACCTTTATAAATTTTCTGCCATAGTTTTCTATGGCCAAGACTTCCAAATGTGAGGTTGACATTTCTTGACTAAGAAATGTCCATCAGCCAGAGTCACAGAAGAATGGAAAAATGAGCCATGTTGTATGCAATGCCTTTTATATTCCTGCACCCTACTTCCTGGCCCAGTGGCATCTGTCAGGCTGATGTTCTCTGAGGAGGCCATCATCTGAGGAGCCCACCCACTGCCTGTGAGCTCACAAGGCTGGGTCGAAGGCAGGCGAGAGCTCTTTCCTAGCCTTTGATTATGATCCCTGTGATTGCAAGCCTATGAGTTGAAGCTGAAGTTAAATTCTGAAGCTACTTTTTATAGGATACAGAAGATGTAGAAAAGAGAAAATACAGGGAGTATTTTTTAACATAGTAGCTAATTTATACAGTATGCAAGTATGTAGATTAGCAGTGAAAATCAGCGTTGAAACGGTGTATCCTCAATTTCCTTGCCTAAATCCTTCCTTACTCCATGGAAAGAAGAAAATGGAGCTAGTCAAGCTTTATGAAACGCACCGCACATGCTGTGATGTCATAGAGGGTCCTACAACAGCTAAATATCTGAGAAAAAAATTCAAATGTTATTGACTTAACAGGAACCAACTGTGTTGTTTTTATGAACAAATTTAAATCATACCAGATACTTCAAGACTAGTTTTGAAAAGAGGACCCAAGACCTTTTACAAAGTCATGTGTTGCAAAGTCATGTGCCTGCAAAATCATGTGCTGCCATAGTTCAGCCTGCAGGGGGCGCATTCCTGTCTGTGGCTGCCACTGGTCTCCCCCAGAACCCAACACTGGACTAAGGGCTTGCCTTAAATGGGCTGCCAGGTGACACATTTTCTTCTTTTAGCCTCTAGGAAAAGTATACACGTCTCAATTTCAGCATTTATCTCAACAGGTTTGGTGGGACCAAATGGCAAAAACCACACGGATACAGTTTGGCTGTGCCCTCAGATCCATAGTTCAGGGACTGTAGGAGCCCTGGAAGTGCCCACACCTACCAGAGGATAGTTAGCACGTGGGCCATGGTAGTGGGGTGGCTTGGGGGAATGGTCAGCTGTCATCTGGGTTAGGGGGAACACAGAAGACACAGGGGAGAGATCGACTCAGAAAGACTAAAGTTGCAAACACAGGAAAAGCTGTTCTTTCCTCTAAAGATTTTTGGAAAACCTGAAGAAATTCTGATTTCCACGTCAGCACCATAGCAGAGTTTCAATTCCTACAGGGACAAACGAAGACGATGAAGGTGATTCGTCTCACCTGGCTGCCCTGGGCGATGAAATGACCAGAGGCTCTGCCTTCTGCCTGGGTATCCTTCTGGTCACCAGGTCCCACAGACTTTTTCACAGACTCATCATTCTTTCCAGAGTGGACCCAGCTCTGCGTGCTGTGTGGAAACTGCCTGCTTACAAAACAATCTGACCATTGCCAGATGTGGGCACCTGGCCAGCTTTTACATAATTCAGACTTTTCTTTACTCAAGATGGTACAACTTAAAGGGGCCTTAGAAGTTGTGTTTTAATCCCCCCTCTCTGCCTCCCAACCTCCCTTCATTCTTTTCTTCATGTAAGCTGCACGTGCTCTCGCCCAGATGCGTGGCGGCACTTTATTGTATGAGCTGTACATCAACAGCGATACATTTGGCTGAGAGAGCAAAGCTATGCATTTCCCAATGCTTGTTCAAAATGAAAATAGAAATAACTCTGAGGCACTGTCTGCCTTCTGTGGCCCAGGCCTTGTTTTCCACGCAGGTCTTTCCCCCAGTTGTCAGCTTTCAAATACCCAGTTAGGAAGCTCAGTGCTCAGGAATGTGAGGGGGAGGATGCAAAGCCCAGCACGGTGAAAGCATATTAATTTTATTCCTGTCATCAAAAGTAATCTTTTATAATTTAAAGTTACTCTTCTCATGTCAGAAGATCAAAGGCTGCACAGAGCCTGGTTAAATGAGCAGCACCAAATTTATATTTTAAAGTCAAATCTGAGTTGGGACTTTCCCGTTGATCAAGCAGGGTTAGAGGTTCTGGGAATTTTAATTCCCATTTTATTTTTTCATTGTAGTGAGTTCGTCACATTGTTTTCCACGAGGGTTCAAGCCATGCTTGCTTTGTCATCTGGATCTCGTCTGAATGACTGTAGGGCAATGGAAGCTACAGCTTGGCTCTGAGATGGTCGCATGTTCTTGAGCATGTATGTCAAGCAATCTCTAGGGATGTCAGAATCAATCTCTCTCTCTCTCTCTCTCTCTCTCTCTCTCTCTCTCTCACACACACACACACACACACACACAAACACACACACACACACAGATACACTGTCATGGGCTCAGCCTTTCTCAGTTATAAGAGAATGTCAAAAGTTGATGTTTCAACATTCCCGCCCTCCTTATTGACTCCCTCTACTGGAAATAGCCAACAGAATTTGCCACCCATTCATAAGCAGAAACTGCCAGCATCCTCTGTTGGGGAAGACAGGCTACATATATGAACACCAAGTCTGCATTTACATAGCAATCTCTAGGCACCTTACACTGGCCATGAATTTTTCCTTGAGTTCTTTTACTACTGATAAATAATTGGACTGATAAGTAACCATGATAGTTTCCCCCAGTTTAGCCAACATTACATTCCACATATGTTTAGGCGACTGAAAAATGTTCAGATTTTCTGTTGGTCTGCATTTTGGAGCACAAGTATCTGAACATCTGTTGGTCTAACGACCTAGAGGCAGAAAAGCCAAGGCTTCTCTTGGGGCTTCTGGGCTGGTCACCAGCAGGGCGACTGAGCACTGTCCCCTACCTATGTTCAGCTTTATTCTCAAGTTTCACATCATGTGCAGTGGGAGGTGTTTAAATCCAGAATCATTCAACCACTGATGCCAGTCAAGCACAGAAATCAAAAGGAAAGGGGGGTTGAAGAATGATCCTCTCCAAAAGTGTGCCCATGGACTGGCATTGATTGTTATCTCGGTTGCCATACTGAAAAGACAGGAGAGCCATTCCATGATGAGAGAAACATTTCTTTGGTCAAATTTAAACTGCATAGAGGGCCTTCCTGGTGGCACAGCAGGTTGAGTGCAGTGCTGTGTGGCTGTCCACAACCTCTGCAGCACAGGTTCGATTCCTGGCCAGCCAGGGAGATTCCCACATGGCGTGGCAGACGTCTCCTACCTTGCCTGTTGATCCCCTCACCAGTGTATTTGGTCCATCTGCCTTTTCTGCTCCCCGCTCTGTCACTGGTGAATTCTCTTACCCTTCCGCACCTCTGACCTGTACCCCAGTTCCTGCAAAAAATAAATAAAAATCTGAAAAAAAAGAAAAGCCTTCCCTGGTGGCGCAGCAGTTGAATGCTGGGCTGCGAAGCTGCCCGGGCTTCTGCAGCACCGGTTCGATCCCCGGCCACCAGTAAGTGTTCCACATGGTGTGACAGACCTTTCCTGTCTTGCCCGCTGCTCCCCTCAGCAGTGTATTTCGTCAACCTGCCTGTTCTGTTCCCCACTCTGGCTCTGGTGAATTCTCTCACACTCCCGTGCTTCTGACTGTACCCAGTGCTTGTGTAAATAAATAAATAAATCTTTTTTAAAAATAATAAATATATAAATAGAAAAAAGAAAATAACTTCAACTGATATTAAATAAATAAATAAACTGTATAAATAAATAAATAAAATAAATAAACTTAGATTCATCTACTATAGGGCCAGTGATCACAGGCAGACGCTAGGATAAGTCATTTACATGCTATCTCATTTGTCCCTTAGGGCACCCTAGGGAAGTGAGTATGGCTATTATCCATCTGCAGATCCAAAAAGAATGTGGGGCTGGATGCTGCTTCTAAAACCTAGTGACTTCCAGGTGTTTTAGACCTGGCAGGCAGGTGTGTACAAATCAGCCTCCACACACCTGGCTCTGGGATTAGGGTTTTCTTCTCTCCCAATCTTGTCTCTCCAAAATCATTTTACAGGGACAAATAGGGTGACTCCAAACTTCTCAAAATGTGGTAACTATTTATTCTGTAATGAAAGTATTCAACATTGATTCTGCCATGAGTTCCTGATTTAGTCCTGAGTTACCATGGGAAGAAGGTTGAAATATGGTTACCTTGGAAGAACACTTGGAATCACTTTTCCAACAGAAGCAGAATTTGAACGAAGAAACTAAAACCTTTCTAAAACTGTTTTGGTGCAGGGAAAGAGCTTGAGTCCTGAATCAGCACTGGTTAACAGTCCCACCTGAATTCCCTTCCCTCATCTGCGCAATGGAGGTGACTGGACTGTGTGGTGCAAAGGTAATGTGGGTGGAGTTTCTGGTTCATAGAAAGCAATCAATAAATAGTGAATTTGATCTTTTTTTTTTTTTACACATTGGAGATAGCAATATGTTATGGTTACTTGAATTCAGGAGGTTATTTTGTTTTCACCAAAAAATTCCAGTTGTTTCCACCCTCCATGTGGAAGATGTTTCTAAAACGTATGTGTGCACTTATTTTCCTGCCATAGAACTGAACACAATTGAGTTTTTATGTGATGATGAAGGCTCTTGCTGTGCCTTGGGTGTTGTTTCAGAGAGCAAAGCCTCAATGTTAAGCACTTAGATGCAGATGTGGTAACCCTGCAGACCCAACAATGGGCATCAGCCCCTCCAAGTTAGCCAATTGTTTATATAAAATGAATCTGTGATATCAGAGCACTTTACTGGGTTTTGCCTTTTACTTATCAAAGCAGATTGGGAACTTTGTAGGGTTTGGCTGTGTTCCCAGTGGAAGGTTGGCTTCCAGTTAATCCAGGTTTTGTTTATCTCCATATATGATGTATACTAGTTTTCCCAAAGTCGAGGGAAAGTGGCATCACTGTCAGAAACCCAGAGTCAGTCGAACTCAAGATCAGGTTGGAGCTTTGTAATATACCAGTGTCCGAACTCCTAAAAGTCATCCATTTCCCCAAGTTTATTTGTTGTATTGAACACATTCTAAGGAAAAGAGACCTGGAAAGGGAGAAGGTAGGAAATCAGCTTTACTTATTAAATCCTTAGGAGGGCTTAGAGGGGTTCAGTCACAGATTCTAGGAAAGGAGACATGCATTTAGCTTGGCCTGAGACAGTTAGGTTCTGGTTGCCAACACTGAGGGCGGAGTTGGATCTGGCTCTGGATGAGAGGGCCACATGTGTCCCAGAACCCAGAGAACTCATGACAGCTCTCCCCAGTGCTCCCATCTCCAGTGGACCTAACCAGACAGCAGTCTGATGAGTTAAGTGTAAATGAGTCAGAAACATACGGATTGCATTTCCCTGAGAAAATAGATCATTTTGAAAACGAAGGGGCAAAGTGCTTGGGAAAATGCATTATGGATTTGTCAGGCCAAAAGGACGTAAACTACTTCAGATATTCTCCAAATGCCAAATGTGAATGAATGAGCACTGTGAGGCCCAGCACTGCCCGGGGGTGTGTAGACGGTCATGTAAACCTCAGCTTGGGAACCTCACCAGGGTGATGCACACCCCTGCGTCATCCAGAGCCTGGGAAGTGATTTCTGCAAACAGCCAAAAGAATATATACAGACAAGTTGTTTGTATGTGGGAATTTTAATAGCATTCGATAATGCTATTATCGAATGGGGGAAACTAGAATCTAACTCAGGGTTCTTGTGAGAAGCCATTCCCACCCCACCCCAACCCTATTTTTTAACATTCTGAGTTGAAAATATCCAGAGGCAGAAACAGTGCAAAGTCTTGCTATATGATTTTGACTGGCAAACAACAAAAAGCTTAAGTTGTATCTGTTTAATGGCACCAAATTCTAGCAATCTTCCTAAAAAATATTATGAAAATGGATAAAAGAGAAATCGAAAGAAGCTCTCTTCAGGGCAGGGGACAAGCCCCAGGAGAGCCTCCTGCACCCTTGCCGGCTGCTCAACAACTCTCAGACCAAGGCTTCAAGAAGCCCAGAAAGGCTTACTTTCACCTACACAGCCTGTCTCAGATGGCCTTTCACTAACTTCTGAGCAGTGAATCACCCACAACATCATGCTTAGGACTGAGGGGAGACCCTTGCAGACAAGCCCAGGGTACGGCCACCCCTCAGCCCACCTTCCAGCCATAACAAGTCCCCCAGCGAGGCCAGGATGGGCTCATTTGTAATTCCTGCCTGGGTTCCCCTAGAAAGCCTGGCATCTGGCTGCCTCTTTCCCTCACTGTTTCTCATTCATGCTCGGGCCCCAGTCCCAGTCTCCACGGTCTCCCAGGTGTTCTCCTTTCTGGGTATTTCCCCCTCCACTGTCTCCAGTCTCTCTTCATCCTAAGTCTCCTTATCGCTGCCATCTGATTCTGTCTGTCTGTCTGTCTGTCTCTCTCGGCTTCCCAGTCCTTGAGAAAACAAGGCCCATGGGCACCCCAACATGTAAGTGGGGCAGCCTTGTAAGTCTGGGCTGCTTCTCCTACATCTCAGCTGCAGGGAAGAGGTGCTTCCTGTTTCCTCCTGATGTTTTCTTCCACCTGAAGCCATTTCCACTAGCATCACACACTTGCCTCCACCAGCTTCCACACTCACCCCTTCCCAAGGAAAAGAATAGCTGCCCTTCCTTCTCCTGCCCCTCGAGGGTGTGCTCTGCCTCTTCCCCATGCCACATGCCCCAGTCAGGAGGCCAGGTCGGTGCCCTTTAGGGGCTCAGCACAAGGACATGCTGAGGCAGTCCTCGGGGTCAGCGTTATCAGAAATGAGGGTGACTCACCTGAATTCCATATACCTTCTTCATATGATAGACATGAAGTTGTATTTATAGCTAACATAGTTGCATTGACTTATTTGCAGCAAAGATGAGAGAACATCATTTGAAGAAGGAAATATTCAACACAAATATAAGAGAAATACTGTAAGTGCAATGGTCTGAGATGCTTAAAGTCTAGAATAAAAAACAGAAAGGATGTGTGTTTTCATCTCAAAGATTAGGTGGGAAGTGTTTGCAAAGCCTTCTCTTGTCCAAAATATCAGTCCCTGAAAGAGAAGCACAGGTAGATTTCTTGGACAAATTGAAAAGAAGCTACAGAACTCCCTGTTGTCTTGTAATCTTCAGTCCCCCAGTATTTAAGAAAAGAAATGGGGGTAGTAGAATGGCCTCTCAAAAGTTATTTTGAAAGTTAGTTCTTCCTGTTGAAAACTGTGGCTTTCAGAGGCAAATGAGATATTTTGGGGGTGGGGAGCACTCTCCTCCCTGCTAATGCAATAACCTTACAGTCCCAGCAGGACACAAGCCACATGTTGGTGTTGTGGATGAATTCTGAAAGCATCTGAGGGTAAGTGTTTAATTATACTTGGCAAGGCTACACCTTTTTACTCTCAGACAGGAAATCCCCTGACTATTAACTGCGTTCAACCTCAACAGACCAAGTGAGAGCCTTTCTGGCAACCTTTTCTAGGAGGGCCAATTCAGCTCCATTTCTGAGATTATGGGATTCCCTGTGGTTAGAGGCCAGGTGGACACCCCCTATCATTCCTCCATGGCACCAAATGAAAGTATTAAACCTGTTCCAGGCCAAGCCCACTGTGTTTGTCAGGGAGAGTTTAAAGCAGCTTACTAGAGAAATGGACTGTCCCACGACTGCGGGCTATTCTGAAGTGCTCGTCCATGAGGAATATAGTTGCCAAGGGAGAGGTGGGGGTGACAGTGATGGAGCCAGCCCCAAGCAGAATAGAAGTAGCCAGATCTTTTTATCCCATCCCCCCTGTAGATGACTCAGTGTCTTATGCACCTCTTTTTAGTTTCTTAATAATCAAGACAATTTTGTGACTAAAAACCCAGATTATATGTTAGATACTGACTATCTCTCCTTGAGAACCTCTGAGCTGGAATTTCGAGTCCTTTTGTTATTAGTGATTTTCACTTCATCTGCCTGTTTTTGACACCTATCCATGTGTACTAAATGCATTTATTCATTCAATTTTTATTGAATACCTATTGCCTGTTAAGCTGGGTACTAGGTGTTAAAAGATAAAGTAGAATAAATCAATGTTCTTGATCTACAGGAAGATAAACAGTAACATATTAATAACTGTAGTGAATGCACAGTGAAGGTTTGTGCTAGGTTAAGAGTCAGGCCCAAAGGAATCCCAAAGGTCGTGGGGTCAGTTTCAGGGAGTGAAAGACTTTCCTTTCTCGTTACCTCCTACCCGAACCTACTCACGAAAGTTTTCATTTATTTTCATTCAATTGAAAATGAAAATCATACAGTTTCACTAAATCACAGACTCTCAAGCATATCGATTTTAGTTTAGTATAGTTTTACCCAAATCCACAATACAGAATTTAGGTCTGTAAAGATCAGCCACTTATCTATGGTAACACCTATTCAGGAACAGAACAGGAACAAGAGAGATTACACCAAACAAGTAAGTGTTCCTCCTTCCAGGGGCTCATTTCTTTGCAACAAAATATCCCAAAACAACAGCAACCATTTACCCTGCTCATGAATCTGCACCCTGACCAGACTTGGCAGGGACAGTGTGCTCTGATCTGCTGGAGCTGGAAGATCATCTTGTAAGGGGGCTGACCTGGTGCCTGGTATTGGCAACAGCCCAGCCTGAGCTGCTCTCCACGTGGGCCCCTCCTGGGGGCTTCTTAGGCTTCTCACAACATGGCGGCTGAGCTCTAAACACAGTGTTGGGAGAGAAAGGGCAGTAGAAGCTGCAGATTTCCTAAACCTGACCCCAGAAACACTTATAGCCTCATTTCTGCCATATTTCTATTTGTCCAAACTTCAAAGCAGAAGACACATAGACCTCACCTGTCAGTGAGAGGAACAGCAAGAAGTTTTTGGCCATCTCTAATTCACTACATCAGTGTAGGTGGCTTTGTGTTTTGATGGACTTTGAAAACGTCATTAAAAGAAATAAAAACTAAGTAAGTGTAGAATAATGGGAGAAGCTTTTGGGTGGCCCCTGGCACTTGTACTGCAGGCATAAGCCAGCTGAAGAAGACAAAAGGGAAAGGGGAAAACCTAAAGATGGGACTTTCTAGATGAGGCAGCTGTGTGGTGCCCACACCTTACAAGATGTCATAATAACCTGAGACACTCCGTGAAAATATAGATCCCCAGTACCACCTCAGTTCTTTAAATGGCATTCCCCAGGGGTGCCGAGGAGATGTTTTTATGAATGACCCAGGTAATAATGAGGCCGCTCTGCCTCCTGAAGCTGTTTGCACATCCAACTTGGGAGCATGCTTTCTGGGTCTCTGGCATATGGCTGAGTAAGAATCCTACATATTTTCTTAGGTGTTTTTTAAATGATGGAATTAAAGTGCAATCCTCTCCCATCCCCCAATTATGAATTCCACTTTGTCTGTGAAAAATAGTCTCAAGATAACATAAAGAACAGAGGGAAACGTATGGCTGTTTCTTGTCCAAAAGCTCTGTACCGGGAAATACTGAGACAACTGAGGCCAAAACAAGAGCACAGAGAATGAGATTGGAGACACCTGGCTCATGCGTGAGCTCTGGCGTCATTCTTTTGAAATCCTTCTTGCTGTTGCATGAATCAAATCAATAATCCATTCTTTTCCATTGCTGAGCAGTATTCCATCATACAAACAGAGAAAAATTTACTTACCCGTGGTGGGTGGTATTGAGGAAAGAAAAGAATTGGGTCAAGAAAAGGATTCCACTATATCCATAGAAGGATAGAGAACACCCTGTATTACTGAGTAAACATTAATAAGCTCACATACATGTAAGAGAGCCTAAAAATGCCCATAGTTAGTAAAAAAAAAAGTCTGTTGCAATTTCTGAAACAAAGGAGAAGAAAGAACATTAATTTCTCTTTTCTTTAAGGAATAACTGCTCTTTGCCACAGTCTCCTGTATTTCTGAGAGTCTTGAGCTAACCCCAAAATCTGTCTATTCAGCCAAGCCAGAAAAATATCTTTATGTTGTAACCACTGGAGACTGGCCCAACCTTCAGCAAGTTGCACCTCGATAGAAAACAGAGCAAGGACTCAGATTCACTGTCTCTAGGAAAAGGTCAGTTGATGAGAGAAGGAAAATGGTCTATTTGCCCATTATAAATAGGAAAAATCATGTTCATTTACCTTAAAATGAACATTTGGATTGTATCCTGCTTGGTACCATCTCAAATAAAGCTGTTATGAACATCCATAGGCTGAACATGTATTTCTGTATCTCTTGAATAAAGTACTTAGGAGTGAAGGGTAGACTGGGTCATAAGATAGGTGTAAGTGGGACTTTTAAGGAAACTGTCGAAATGCTTTCCAGGGCAGCTGCACCATTTCACACTCCCACCAGTGGTGCTCCACATCCTCGCCAACATTTAACGGACTCAGTTTTTTACAATTGCAGTCAACAGTGTATGTACTTTAGAATTAGTTGTACATTTAATTTGCTTTCCTTTATACAAATTATGTTGTGCTTCCCTTCATGTGCTTGTTAGAAATTTGTGTTTCTTCTTTTCTAAGTATCCAAATCTTTTCAGCATTTTCTCATTGGGTTGTTAACAATTGAGTTTTAAGAGTTCTTAATATTTTCTCTATCCATTTCCTTCAAGATATTTTCTTCCATTCTGTGACTTGCTTCTTCATGTTCTTTTTTTTTAAAGATTTATTTATCCATGCATATAAGAACCGGGTACAGGCCAAATGTGTGGGAGGGTGAGAGGATTCACCAGAGACAGAGCGGGGAACAGAACAGGCAGACTGACTGAAATACACTGCTGACGGGAGCAGCGGACAAGACAGGAGAGTCTGCCATGCCATGTGGGTATCTCCACAGCCGACCGGGATCGAATTCGTACTGCAGAGGCTGTGGATAGCTTCACAGCGCCGCACTCAACCACCTGCGCCACGAGGGAGGCCTGCTTCTTCATGTTCTTAATAATATCTTTTAAAGAGGAAAAAATTAACTTTGATAAATCCAATTAATAAAGAGTAAAAGTGATTTGGTTGAAGCCACTAAGTTTGTGCCAATTTTTATAACAGCCCCAGGAAACTAATATAGCCAGAATGCTGGTTTGGAATCATCCTTTGCATAAGTAATTTAGGTGTGAGACTAAAATTTATGTGGAGTTACACATAGAATTGGGGAGTCCTCTGTCTTGGTTTTCCCCTCTGGGATTATATGCACCACTTTTCACCCCCAGGAACCCCTTGCCTAGTTCTCTGGAAAACATGGAGTTTCCATTTAAGATTGGGCTTCCATGACTCGGAGATGTCACTATATGGGATCATTTCTCCAAGTTGAACTCTCCACAAGCTGCCTGCTTTTGGTAACCTTCCAGCCTTCAAACAGTGTTTTATGTAGGTTGCCCAGAGTTTTGTGTTGTAATTAGGGATTGGGGTGGGTGCAGTGGGCTTCTCTCCTTTCCCCATCCCACCCTAGCCTACCAAGGCCAGCATCTTGCACAGGACATGGAAGAGCATGCCCAGAACACAACCTTGCATGTATTCCACGGGCTTTCTTAGAATTCTTAGCTGGGAAAGGAAAATGTCAGATTTAACCAATGTATTTCAGGGATAATTATAAACCCTTTGTTGTTTGTATCTGTACTTGGTGCACAAAATCAATTCCTCTCATAAATAGCTAATTAAGAAAATAAACCATTCTGGAATAAGGCAGAATGACTAACTTTTAATGACAACTCACACAGCTCACACCACCATGTCCCAGGCAGGATGCCTATCGCTAAAGACTGACATGAAGGTATGCATGGTCTCCATCCACTGGCAGAACATGTTTATGTGAATTTCCCTGTGAGAAGAAGTGGTATGCAGGAAATGGTCTGGTAACACAGAAGAGGGAGAGATTCAGTCCTATGGCGCTAGAGGTTTGGGAGGGTGGGGAATCTATAGGGAGGAAACATCGGAGCTGAAATTTAAAGGATGTTTATTTCCCAATAAGTGTAAGGTCAGCAAGTGCAGAGCATAACAGGGGCCAGGCTGAGTTTGAGAGTGCAGTGCTGAGGAAGGTGGTCTGGTGCAATGAGAGCCGGCTGGTGCCACACACCGGGGAATGCCGCAAACCCACAAAATGCCCAGTTGCAAAAATGTGAAGTTCTCAGCTCTACTGCATCCACCAGGTGATCTATCACGTCTTAGAATGGCAACGAGGTTCCATTTGAGTCAGAGACAAAGTGTGGCTCCTCCCATGATACTCTCTCTTCTTCTCCTTTAATACAGGAACTGGAAACAGCAGGAAGAGCACTTGGATTCCTTATGACAGAAATAGAGGGAGGCCTGTGGAGACAGAACTCAACCCTCTCCCATCTCCTTTCCTACTTCTCTGCCCAAGTCTTTCAGCTGGATATGCTGGGGCAGGGGACCTGACACACAGCTAGTCACCCTAAAGGAAAAATGTTTTTCTCTGACAAAAAGAAAATGGCATGAGGTAAAGTGCCAGCTGATGTTTCAAAATAATAGTAAAAACCGTTGCTGGCAACCATCCAGGACTGAGACAAGCCTTGAGTCTGGGCTAATACATCATCCTCTGGGCAAGACACCCAGCTGTGCTCTCTGTGGGCAAAGGGGGAGGGTCTCCAGCCTGTGTTTTAACATAATAATAGTTCATAAATACCACCATATGTTCTGGAAAGGAGAGACAAAAACAACTTATGTTCTTGAACTTTAATCTTTTGGCTCCTCCCACTAATCAAGGAAAAAAGTTACCAATTTGTGTATAATCCTAATTTCAGTGGTTTCCAGCAAGAATGAGCAATGCAAGCTGCAACTCTAGGCCCAAAGCCACTCCCATCTGATGAACAAGAAAGTGAAAGAGTACCTGGGTATTGTGGGTTTTTTTCCTAGCACACTGTGTATAACTTGTAATTCACTTTAGTAAGTTATAGCGAAACCAGAGAGACATACAGATGTGTAACTAAAATTGAAATTAGCTGCATTGGAGAGACTGATTTTGATCTTTTCTGGGGGAACCTACTTCTACAGAGTGCAATGCCCAGTGGGGTGTCACCTAATGCCATGACTCCACAGTTTCATCTTAAAAAAGAAGCTGCAGGGCTGTTGTTTCATTCCTGTACTCCTATTATGGACTGAATGTGTGTCCCACCACACCCACACCCCCAAATTCATGTGTCCACTCACCCAAAAGGTGAGTGTAAGATTATGGGGTCTTTGGGAGGTGATCTAAGCTAATGAGGTCATGGGGCGGGGTCCTCAAGAATGGGGTTAGTGCCTTGTAAGTGTCACAAGGAGTCAGCACTTTGGAGCTCTCTCCATACACTGGTCATCCTAGTACTCTGATCTCAGGCTCCCAGCCTCCGAAAGTGCGAGGAACAACCCCGTCCATGGCTGTCTGTTCTAGTAGCCTAATGACTGCTTCAGGGCATATTTTTCACCTCTAGGGTCTTCAGAGCGCCCAAGAGAGAGCCTGCAGTGACATTTGCAAGGCTTCGCTCTCATCTTTTGTATCCAAAATAACTCCACCTTGGGTGTAGTTTTTTAATTATTATTTTATTTTATATATTTTTCCATCATTTTTCATTTTTTACATTAGGTTCTCAACGCCTGGAGGAGCTTGAAATTTTCACCCGTCAAAATTTCCTTCCTGCATCCTTCCCACCATACATCCCACCCCGACCCCTCCTCCACCACCACAACTGGCCCATGAAAGAGAGAGCCTCCCACTCAACCCCACTCAACCCGAGACCTGCCGGCCAGTGCCCAACTTCCATTCTTTCCCTCTCTGCCACTTTCTCCAGCTCTGGTTCTGTGAGGAAGATCATGCATGGCCTTGTCCCTAAAAACCTCATGGTCTGAGGAGGGGAAAGCCTTCCGTCTCACCAACTGTATCACAACTCAGAACTTCACCTCCAGCACAGCTCAGCAACTTCACCTGTACTAGAGCTCAGCTGGACAA
Organism: Talpa occidentalis; assembly: GCF_014898055.3. Classification (NCBI taxonomy): domain Eukaryota; kingdom Metazoa; phylum Chordata; class Mammalia; order Eulipotyphla; family Talpidae; genus Talpa; species Talpa occidentalis. The sequence goes on along the minus strand of NW_023601322.1, from coordinate 50,051,698 downwards.
AGACCAGCAGAACACATCCCTTCCTACTTCCAGTGAGAGGGTAGGAGCAGGGAGACCCTGAAAAGTGAGCTGAGCTGCATTTTGTACAATGAGTAGTCCTGTACCAGGTAAGAAAGACAAAGGCATTAAGGAGGATGGGCGGAGCTTAGAAAGTCTATGTTTAGGAAGTAGGGAACACCCCTATTTGACAGACGATGCCCTTTCAGTTTAAGTAAAGGGGATGCTTTGCTCTCTTGCACAGATTTAGGTGCAGTTACGGGGTAGCAAAATTTTACAGTGGCAGGGAATTCAATTCATTCCTTTACAGGAAGATTAAGTGATTTGCCTGTGACACATAATAATAAGAGGAGAGGTGGCAACAAACCCAAGAATCCAATTTCATTCCTAACTCAAGACCATCAGAGGGTCTCCTCCATGCTGAGTTTTGTTTTTTTTTTTCCTTCCTTTTATAATATGGCTCCCTGGGTTTCCCTTAATGTATAGAAAACAAACTAAAGTTAATACTATCTCCATTTCCCTTATTAAAACTCTATTTAAAAGAATTTTATTGGCTTATTTCTGATACCTCACACAATTGCAATTGACCTTCTTCTGGTTATTAAACCTCAAATAGTCCCAAAGCTTATCATGGCACCTGATACTGTATCCTCTACATTGAGTATTTTTAATTGATTCAAAATTTAGCTATAACACTTGTTTAATGAAAATGATTATAAAAGGGCACTCTATATCAAAAAATGAAATCTTTCAGCTATTATAAATGCAAATTTCAGGCCAAAAAAATAGATCCTTAAAAAATGCTTAAAAAAATTTATGCCAGGACCTCCCCGGTGGTGCAGCGGTTGAGCGCTGGGTTGTGAAGCTGCCCGCAGCCTCTGCAGCGCCGGTTCGATGCCCAGCTGCTCCCCGGCCACTGGAGGAGGGTCCCACATGGCGCGCAGACCTCTCCTGCCACCCGCTGCTCCCCTCAGCAGTGTACTTCGGTCCTTCTGCCTGCTCTGCTCCCCACTCTGGCTCTGGTGAATTCCCTCACCCTCCCGCGCTTCTGACTGTACCCAGTGCTTGTATGTAAAAATAAATAAATCTTTAAAAAAAAAAAAAAAGTCCATAGAAACCTGTGACAAATTAGTATCCATTGCAGTAACATTTTACTTGTATTAATACTCCATCGTATTCCAAAAATCCTTTGAATTAAAATCTCCAAAACTCTTGCTGACAGATACAGAGACCTGAATTTCAAAAGTTCAGTTCTAAAGAGTTAAATCTAAGAAATTTTCTAAAATTGAATTGCATTTTGCCTCTGTAAGTATAAATGGTCACCAGTCTAATAAATTTTGTTTAATGATGATCTTCATAAGTAATTTTAAAAAATAAAAAAACACTGGAGGCTACTAAACTTTAATTTAATGTGTTTATAATAGATAAATATACATACACACTGTAAGGGCAGGACAGGACACAGAGCAGGTTTTCTGATCCCATGCAGACTGGGTAAAGGAGGAGTCAGAGTCCTCAGTGGTTTTGCAGATTTTTATTGGGGTTCACCAGGCATGTGGCAGGCAGGGGTGCTGGGGGGCTAGAAGGCTGGCAGGCCTCCCAGCCCCCAGCAAATCCTCACTCTATCTGGGCTCTCTGGCGTTCTCTGCTTCTCGGCTTCTCTCTCGGCTTCTGCTTTGGCTTCTGCTGCTGCTGGTGTCCCCGTGACGCCGCCCTTAAAAGCATAGTCTCAGCCCAGGTGAATCCCATCTACCTATGCCCACACCCTATTCCAGGTGCCCGCCATCAGGCATGCATTCAGGACCTCAAGGATCCATCATCTATCCTGATGGCGGGAGGGCAGAAAAGCCTGACATTTTTCCTTACCCTACACACACATATGCCATAAGAGTAATCTGAAAATATTAGCTTTTTATCATCTAAAAGAGCTATATACACACATTTGTAATATATACACATATATACACGAATACAATATGTGTATATATACACATACAGTAGAGAATATATAAATAATGTTTCCTCTGTTAATTAGGAGATGTTATTAGTGGTAGCAAAAGGCATTTTCAATTATGAATTAAACATGTCTTTTCTTAGAAAACATTTGGAGGAATTAACGTAAATTGCCTGCCAGTGATGTATTTTCTTCTTAGTTGGCTTTAATCATGAATTCATAAACGCATTCACTCATTCATTTTAACCACACATGAACAAGTGTCTTGGCTTCCTTAATTAAATTTTAGTTTAACAAGTCCATCAAGGTGGTTTTGATATAGACACCTGGATAAAAAAGACCCTATCTGACCCTGAAAACTGATGCACCAAATAGGTGTGTCAATTAGAAGGCACTACTACCTCACTACATTTCCTAAAGAGGGTTGTTTTTCTCTTGGGGCTACTATATATCACAGACAGAGGATAAAGGATAGACTTAAGGAAACCCTGAAACAGTACTTAGAAAAACTTATCAAGAGAGAAGAGGAAGGAGAAATTACTTCAACAAGACAGAAAAGAATGTGCGAAAAGTATTCCATATGAGAGAACGACACAGAGGTTAGTAGCCAATATCTAGAGTGGTCTGGAAGCTCCCTTTATTCTGCTTCTTCCCCAGGTGTAAAGTTTACTTCACTACTTTGGGGGCTTGGGGGATTTTTTTGCCTTCTTTCTTTCTGATGTGGTGGATGATAAAAAGATGTTGGAGTTGAAGGCCTGACACAAGATACAAATTACATCTTTGCAGTAACATTTTACTTGTATTAATACTCCATCATATTCCAAAAATCCTTTGAATTAAAATCTCCAAAACTCTTGCTGACAGATAGAGACCTGAATTTCAAAAGTTCAGTTCTAAAGAGTTAAATCTAAAAGGTATGACACACACAGAAGATCCAAATTTATTCCACTCCTTCCATCCATTGTTCAATCCTATAAAATTCTGAAAAATGTACACCCCAGGTTAACTCTGTTAAGAATCAGGCTGTAGAGTAAATAAAAATGTATCAGGCTTTTCCGCCCTCCCACTATTAGATTGATGATCCCTGTGTTCCTAAATGCATGGCTGATGGAGAACACCTGGAGTAGGGCATGGGCATGCATAGGTGGGTTCACCTGGGCTGGGACGGGGCTTATAAAGGTGGCATCACAGGGATGCCAGTGGAGCGAAACAGAGACCAGACGGAGAACAGAAACAACAGAGAAGCAAAGGCCACCATGAGAACGCCAGAGAGCCCAGTAAAGAGTAAAGATTTGCTGGGGGCTGGGAGGCCTGCCTGCCTTCCGGCCCCTGACACCCCTGCCTGCTGTGTACATGGTAAAATCCCAATAAAAGCCTGAAAAAGCTACCGAGGGCTCCTGGACTCTCTCCTTCACCTATCTGCTCGGGTCATAGAGATCCTGCTCTATGCCCTTCCTGCCATTACAAGGCAGTCCAGCAAGATGTCAGCAGAGTGAAGATACCAGTTGCTTCCTCCACATATTCACAACTAGACCACAGCAGAAAAAGAAAACAGTATATATCTGAAGATAAAACAAACAACCACAGTACATATTAGGAGCAAAAGTCCTATGGAAAACAGTAGGAAAAACTTTAAATGAGCCATGTTTATAATGATACCAGGTCAGCAGTGATACTCAAAGAGAGAGGGGTGACTGCTGCATGGAACCCCTACCATTGCTGACTTAGGGGTACACACTCAAGACACTGCACTGAATACAAGGGCACAAAGTGCCAGGTCACAGGACAGAGGATGCACTGTTAGAAAGCTACAGGAGAATGGGTGCGGAGGGAAGATTTTACTGGCTAGAGCCAGAGGCTCTCAATATACAATAGCTGGAGTCTGAACCTGCATGGAAAATCAAGTTAGATCACCTGAGTCATCACAGAGAAGAGGCTACTATACTACTGTAATCCAAGAATGGCAAAACACCTGCCATTCCCCAACCTCAAGATCAAAAGTAGCCTTCCTATCCACAAACAATAAATCTGAAGAAGAAATCAAGAAAACCATCCCTTTTATTATTGAAGCAAAAAAAAAAAAAAATCAAATACTTGGGAATAAACCTAACAAAAGGACCTATACAAATAAAACTATAAAACACTATTAAAAGAAATAGAAGACACAAAGAAATGTAAAGACATCCCTTGCTCATGGATCAGAAAAATTAACATTATCAAAATGCCCATCCTACCAAAAGCAATCTACAGATTCAATGCTATTCCAATAAAAATTTCAATGTCATTCTTCAAGGAAATAGAACAAATATTGATGAAATTCATATGGACCCACCAAAAAACCCATATGGACTCAATGAAAACAAAGAAAATAATCCAGTCACAAAATGGGCAGAAGAGCTAAAAAGAATAGCCAAAGCTCTCCTGAAAAAAAAAAAATGAAGGGAATGGAGGCATCACACTCCCAGATTTCAAACTATACTACAAAGCCATAATAATCAAAACTGCATGGTTTTAAACAGACACATGGACCAATGGAACCAAATAGAAAACCCAGAAATAAACTCACAGATTTACGGTCAACTAATCTTTGACAAAGGGGCAAAGAATATGCACTGGAGCAAAGAAAGTTTGTTCAATAAATGGTGCTGGGAAAACTGGGTCACTACATGCAAAAGAATGAAACTTGACTACTACCTCACACCATGCACAAAAACCAACTCAAAATGGATTAAAGAACTAGACATAAGACCTGAAACCATAAAATATATAGAAGGAAATATAGGCGAAACAGTGCATGACATGCACCTCAAAGACATCTTTACAGACACAACACCCAAAGCAGTGATAGTGAAGGCAAAAATAAACAGCTAGGACTACATCAAATTAAAGAGATTCTGCACAGTAAAAGAGACAATAACCAAAACAAAGAGAAACCCACCAACTGGGAGAAAATTTTTGCACACAACACTAATGATAAAGGACTGATCACAAAAATCTACAAAGAGCTGATGAGACTCAAAGAAAATAACCCAGTCACAAAATGGGCAGAAGAGCTAAAAAGAAACTTCTCCAAAGAGGAAGGGCAAATGGCCAACAGGCACATGAAAAATGTTCAACGTCACTTGTAATCAGGGAAATTCAAATCAAAACTACAATGAGATACCATTTACACCAGTGAGAATGGTACATATTAAAAAAACTAGCAACAACAAATGTTGGTGGGGATGTGGAGAAAAAGGAACTCTCCTGCACTGCTGGTGGAAGTGCAAACCAGTCCAACTACTATGGAAAGCTGCATGCAGATTCCTCAACCTACTAAATATAGAGATTCCATATGACCCAGCAATTCCACTCCTAGGTATTTACCCAAATGACACAGAAACAGTAACTCCAAAGGGCACCTGCATGCCTATGTGTATAGCAGCACTATTTACAATAGCTAAATTTGGAAACAGCCCAAACACCCAAAAATAGATGACTGGCTCAAGAAGATGTGGTACATATACACAATGGAATATTACTCAGCAATCAAAAAAGATAAACTCATGCAATTTTCAGCAAGTTATCTGGAAGGGATCATGCTCAGCGAAATAAGCCAGAAAGAAAAAGAAAAATACTGCATGGTCTTACTCATAGCAGGAATTTAGAAAACTTACATAAGGGAACAGGAAAAAGAATAACTATAATAAAGAAAGAAAAAAATCAAAATCAACAAGCAACTGTAAACCAGAGACACACTATGGGGGAGAGGGGTGGGGAGAGGAGGGATTGGGTCAAAATAAGTGGGGTGCAATTGTATGGGGAATATAACCAAGATGAAAGTGCATACATTGTGCAAAAATGATAAATGATGTAAGAAATAAATAAAATGAAATTAAAAAGATTAAAACCTGGAATTGCTGTGTCGTATGGTAGAAAATGGAGCTACCATATGACCCAGCAATTCCACTACTAGGGATCTACCCAAAAGACACAGAAACATTGATTCAAAAGAATACCTGTACACCTATGTTTATTGCACCACTATTTACAAAAGGTAAAACCTGGAAACAACCCAAATGCCCAAAAATATATGACTGGATCAAGAAGATACGGTACATATACACAATGGAATATTACTCAGCAATCAAAAAGATAAACTCATGCAATTTTCAGCAACATGGATGGAGCTGGAAGGGATCATGCTCAGCAAAGTAAGCCAGAAAGAAAAAGAAAAATATCGGATGATCTCACTCATAGCAGGAATTTAGAAAACCTAAAAAAGGGACCAGGAAACAGACTAATTATAATAAATAAAAAATCAAAATCAAACAAGCAACCATAAACCAGAGACACACTAATGGGGGGGAAAGAGAGGCGGGATTAGGTCCAAAATAAGGGGGGTTGGGTATTGTACAGGGAATATAACCAAAATGAAAATGCATACATTGTGCAAAAATGAAAAATGATGTAAGATATACAAAATAATATAAAATATAACAAAAAAGAGAAGTTGAGATGAAATGTTTGTAATAGAACAGTACTGTGTTTTTTAAAAATGCTTTTTTGTGTGGTAGGTTCACTAGTAATGAAATACTGACACCAAGTATTTTGTGAATTTGCCCAATAGAGAAAATATGCCCAGATATACTAATTTGTAGCATTATGTTGATTTTGCCAGATAAGATGAAAAATATTTTTTTAAATAGCCCATCATATACTCGCCTCATTAGGCCCGGAAACAAAAACGAATAAAAATAATACAGAAGACAATAGAGATGGAAACTAAACAAAACATAAATGGAGGACCTCAAAAAATAAAAAAGATAAGACAGGCCAATTTAAAGTTCAGCACTGATGACTCAATAATCACTTCAGTATAAAAGGCCTTAATTCACCAGTCAAAAGAAAGAGACTGGCTGAATAGATTTGAAAATAAAGTCCAATTCCTGCTGTTGACAAGAAGCCCATCTTACTAACACAAGCACAGACTCAGAACAGCTACACTTATATCAGTTAAAATAGACTTTTAATTTTAATAGCTAATAAGAGGTAGAGATGGACATTATATTATTATTATTAAGGTCCTAATAAATAATAAATAACACTCATAAATATATATGCAACAGATGATGCAAGGCCAAGATACAATAGACGATTAAAACAGAAATAAAGAGGAGGGTGGAGCAACATGGCGGCGAGGAGACGCTGCGAGTAAGATCTCCCATTAAAAAAGTTAATAGGGAGGAAAAGCGGCAGGTCCCAGTGAGAACTGGGACACGGAAGATAAACGGGTGACTCCAGCAAACTACCCGAAGAAGAAAGTGGCCATAAAAGAGGACCAGAAGGGAGGAAAGCGCAGAACCCTGCTCCCCTCCCCCGCCCACAGAGGCGGCACTCTCCGACCGGCAGAGAGGAGGGAAACAACAAACTAAAACGGCCAACAAGAACAAACGACGCATCAAGCGGGACTGTGAGTGGAAAGGAACTATTGCAGCCACCACACCCCGTGAACGGGAGCTGTGGAGAACCCTGCAGGATTCGCGCCGCGGTGAGCTCCAGGCGCCATTAGAGAACAGCAGAGACCCCGGGAGACCTGCACACAGCCCAGGCCGGCCGGAAAGCTTGCGCGGAAAAGTGGTGCTCTGGAAAAGCAAACGCGGATCAGGATCGCGCGGAAAAGCAGCGCGCTTGAAAAGCAAACGCGGATCGGGATCACGGCTGCCCAGGTCCCCGTGCCTGCGACCTAGGCTTGCGGGGAGACGCGCGGGGGCCCTCACTGAGATGAAAGTCCCTCACTGAGTAATCAGAGACCAGGTGCCCAGGCACGGGAGCGGGGTGCAAAAGGCGCCATTACTGCAGCCACTGAACTGGGCTACAGCCCGCATCCTGGACCTGAGGCCTTTGGAACTGAGACCTGGGGCACGAAATTCGGGGCGTGGGTCCTCCACGTCGGCGGGGCACAAGGCAGACACAGCACCCCAAAGCCGTTGAGGTTTTCCTTACCATTCCCACTCTGTTCCCTGCCACACGGGGTGAAAAACACAGCTCCCCAAGGGCTCTAGGTGAGATCTCTGGCGCCACCTAGCGACCAGAAAAAAGTCACTAACACCCTTCTTCAGAAAAGACCACTTGACCAGCAGAAGGCGGAGCCCGTGGCCAGCTGGGAAGTTAGCCCACCCCAGGCCCCTTCAGACCAGCAGTCTGAGCCCACAGGGGGAGCGGGCACCCACGGCGGGCAGACCGGGCGCGCAGAAGAGTGTGCCTGAAACCGGAGGCGCAGGGACTGCATCCCGCTTCGCTATTTGAGAACAGGGACATTTCTTCAGTAAAGACTGCCTGCAGAAGGCTCCCTCAGGAGCCAGAGGTGAGCGGGGAAGCTCGCCCACGCCAGGCCCCATCTAGCCTGCAGTCCAAACCCAGAGGGGGAGAAGGAACCCACCGCCGGGGCAGACCAAACACACAGGGGAGTGTGTCCCCACATCGGCATTTTAGAACAGGGACCCTTCTTCAGTAAACACTGCTTGAAACCGACAGATGGCTCCTGGAGGAGCCAGAGGGGAGCGGAGAAGCTCACCCAAGATGCAAACCAGTCCCAGCAACACAGTGTCCCAATGCATACGACAAATAAGAAAACAGACAGTAGGGAGTAGAAGAACCACACGCAACCTAACAACCGCTCAGGAAAAAAGCACACCACAAAAAGAAAACGACCTCCCAGATTGTAACGATAGTAACTTGGAAGAACTTCTGAGCCTTCCAGAAAGAGAATTTAAATTTGCCATGATTAAAAAAATGACAGAACTCATGAAGGAAATTGAGTCCCTAAAGAGGGAAAACAATGCTCAGAAGAATGAAATTGACTCCTTAAAAGAGGGAAGCGAAAGAAACACAGGGGATCAAAGAATTAATGGAGGAACTAAAGAACTCTGGGAAAAGCAATGAAAGCAGAATAGATGAAATGGAAGAACGAATAAGTACTCTTGAAGACACAGAAATAAAAAGAACCAAAAAAGAAAAGGAAAGAGAAGTATGAAGGAAAAAGAACGAAGAAAGACTTCGGGAACTATCGGACACCATGAGGAAAGGAAATATAAGAGTTATAGGAATACCAGAAGGAGAGGAGAGAGATGTAGGAACAGAGAAAATATTCCAGGAGATAATTGAAGAGAACTTCCCAAATGTGAAGAAGGAGCTGAAAATTGATATACAAGAAGCAAGAAGAACACCTAACTTCCACGACGAAAGGAAAAATACAGCAAGACACATAATAGTGAAGCTCCCAAGAATCCAGGATAAGGAAAAAATAATAAAGCTGACAAGAGGGAAGAAACAGATAACATTTAAAGGAAAACCAATCAGGCTGACATCAGACTTCTCTGAAGAAACACTACGGGCAAGGAGAGAGTGGAGGGACATAGTCAACAGACTCCAAGAAAACAGATGTCAACCAAGAATACTCTATCCCGCGAAGCTCTCCTTCCTCTATGAAGAAAGAATAAGGACCTTCCGAGACAAACAGAAACTATGGAATTTCATTAGCACTAAACCCCCACTCCAAAAAATACTACAAGGAATCCTAAAGCCAGAACCTCAGAGGGACGAATAACAACGAAAGAAGAAAAAAAAAAGTTATTAAAAGAATAAATAAATAAAATCAAAGGAAAGACAAACACAATGGCAAATACAGATGCTAACATATCAATATTAACCCTAAATGTAAATGGACTAAACTCTTCAATAATAAGACACAGAGTTGCAGCCTGGATTAAGAAACAAAACCCAACCTTTTGCTGTCTCCAGGAAACACATTTAGCTACAAAAGATAAAAATAGACTCAAAGTAAAAGGATGGAAAACAATCCTACAAGCAAATGGACCAAAAAAGAAAGCAGGAACAGCTATACTTATATCAGATAAAACAGATTTCAAACTCAAAAAAATAAAAAGAGACCCCAACGGTCACTACATTATGATCAAGGGGACAATACTTCAAGAAGAAATAACACTCATTAACATATACTCACCAAACGAAGGAGCACCAAAATATATCAGACAACTGTTGTCATCTCTGAAAACAGACATCAGAGAAAACACATATATAGTGGGAGACTTCAACACACCACTATCAACAATGGACAGATCAACAAGACAAAAAATAAGTAAAGAAACTAAAGCTCTAAATAAGGACCTAGAGCATTTGGGCTTAACAGACATCTATAGAACACTAAACCCCCAAAAAACGGAGTACACATTTTTCTCAAGCGCACACGGATCATTCTCCAGGATCGATCACATACTGGGGCACAAGACAAACATCAACAGATACACCAAGATTGAAATCATGCCAACCATCTTTTCTGACCATGAAGGCATCAAACTAGAAATAAACCATAAAAAGAAGGCAAGGAACTTTCCTACCTCATGGAGACTAAAAACCACACTACTGGAAGACCACTGGACTAATGAGGAGATCAAAGAGGAAATTAAAAAATTCTTTGAATTGAATGACAAGGAGGACACCAATATCCTAAATGTATGGGACAAAGCAAAAGCAGTAATAAGAGGAAAATATATAGAAATAGAAGCTCACATCAAGAAACAAGAAAGAACTCAAAGAAACAACCTAATCTCAAAGCTCAAAGATCTAGAAAAAGAACAACAAAATCCCAAACCAGTAGAAGAAAAGAAATAATAAAAACCAAAGCAGAAAAAATGAAATTGAAACTAAAAAAACAATCCAAAGATTAATGAAACAAAGAGCTGGTTCTTCGAAAAATCAATAAAATAGACAAACCCCTAGCCAGGCTCACAAAGGAAAAAAGGGAGAAAGCACAAATAAACAGGATCACAAATGAAAGAGAGAAATCACAACGGACACAGCAGAAATCAAATAATAATCAGTAACTACTATGAACAGTTATATGGAAACAAGTTCAACAATCTAGAGGAGATGGACAAATTCCTACAACTCTACAATCACCCAAAGCTAGATAAAGAAGAAATAGAACAGCTAAACAAACCAATTACAAGCAGCGAAATTGAAATGGTAATCAAAAACCTCCCCAAAACAAAAGCCCAGGACCTGATGGATTTACAAATGAATTCTACCGAACATTCAGAGATGAATTAGTGCCTATCCTTCACAAACTCTTCCAAAAAATTGAGAAGGAAGAGACAATACCAAACACGTTCTATGAAGCCAACATTACACTAATACCAAAACCGAACAAGGACAACACAAAAAAGGAAAACTATAGGCCAATCTCCCTAATGAACACTGATGCAAAAATCCTCAATAAAATTTTAGCTATCAGAATCCAACAATGTATCCATAAGATAATTCACCACGACCAAGTAGGATTCATTCCAAGGAAACAAGGATGGTTTAACATCCGAAAATCAATCAACGTTATCCAACACATCAACAAAAAGAAATATAAAAACCATATGATAATATCAATAGATGCTGAGAAAGCTTTTGACAAAGTGCAACACCCATTCATGATAAAAGCCCTTGAAATTCTTGGGATACAAGGAACATACCTCAACATCATAAAGGCCATCTATGACAAGCCAACAGCCAGTATCATTCTCAATGGTGAAAAGCTGAAAGCAATTCCATTAAGATCTGGAACAAGACAAGGATGCCCACTCTCACCACTGCTTTTCAATATAATACTGGAAGTCCTAGCCAGAGCAATAAGGCAAGAGAAAAACACCCAAGGAATCCAAATAGGAAAAGAAGAAGTCAAACTATCACTATTTGCAGATGATATGATAATATACATAGAGAACCCCCCAAAAAAAGTGGCAGGATACAAAATCAACACGCAAAAGTCAGTAGCCTTCCTATACACAAAAATAAATCTGAAGAAGAAGAAATCAAAAAACCATCCCTTTTATATTGAAACAACAAAAAAATCAAATATTTGGGAATAATCTAACAAAAGAGGTAAAGGACCTATACAAGAAAGTATAAAACACTGTTAAAAGAAATAGAAGAAGACACAAAGAAATGGAAAGACATCCCCTGCTCATGGATTGGAAGAATAAACATTATTAAAAATGGCCATCCTACCAAAAGCAATATCAAGCAATTCATATTCCATTCATCAATCAAAAATTTCAATGTCATTCTTCAAAGAAATAGAACAATTATTTAGATGAAATTCATGTGGATCACAAAAAAACCTGAATAGCCAAAGCTTCTCCCTGAAAAAAAAAGAAGGGAATGGAGGCATCACACTCCCCAGACTTCAAAACTCTACTACAAAGCCATAATATCAAAACTGCATGGTATTGGAACAAGACAGATATAGGGACCATACGCAATGGAACTGAATAGAAAATCCAGAAATAAACCCACAGATTTATGGTCAACTAATCTTTGACAAAGGAGCAAAGAATATGCATTGGAGCAAAGAAAGTTTGTTCAATAATAGGCTGGAAAACTGGGTTGCTGCTACATTGCAAAAGAATGAAGCTTGACCACGACTCTAACCAAACCAACACAAAAATCAACTCAAAATGGATTAAAGAACTAGACATAAGACCTGAAACCATAAAATATATAGAAGGAAATATAGGCGAAACACTACGTGATTTTTCACATCAAATGACATCTTTACAGACACATCACCCAAAGCAGTGATAGTGAAGGCATAAGAAGGCCAAGATAAACAGTTGGGACTACATCAATATAAAGAGCTTCTGGCACAGCAAGAGACAATAACAAAAAAAACAAGAGAAAACCCACCAACTGGGAGAACATTTTGCACCCAACACTAATGATAAAGGACTGATCACAAAAATCTGAAGAGATGAGCTGATGAGACTCAACAACAACAAAGAAATAATCCAGTCCAAAAATGGGCAGAAGAGATAAAAGAAACTTCTCTGAAGAGGAAATGCAATATGGGCCAACAGGCATATGAAAAAATGTTCAACATCACTTGTCATCAGGGAAATGCAAATCAAAACTACCATGAGATACCATCTTACACCAGTGAGAATGGCACATATTAAAAAAACTAGCAACAACAAATGTTGGCGAGGGTGTGGAGAAAAAGGAACTCTTCTGCACTGTTGGTGGGAGTGTTGCAACTGGTCCAACACTATGGAGAGCTGTGTGGAGATTTCTGGACCTACTAAAACATAGAGCTCCATATGATCCAGCAATTCCACCCCTAGGTATTTACCCAAAGGACACAGAAACATCAATTCCAAAGAACACTGCACCCCTATGTTTATAGCAGCACTGTTTACAATAGCTAAGCTTTGGAAAACCAAATGCCCAAAAATAGATGACTGGATCAAGAAGATGTGGTACATTTACACAATGGAATATTACTCAGCAAAAAAGAATGAAACTTGTGCAATTGTGCAGCAACATGGATGGGCGCTGGGAAGGGATCAGCTGCTCAGCGAAATAAGCAAAAGAAAAAGGAAATACCGGATGGTCTCACTCATAGCAGGAATCTAGAAAACTTAAATAAGGACCAGGAAAATGAATAACTATAAGAAAGTGAAAATCAAAATCAACAAAAAACTATGAACCAGAGACACTTTTTGGGGGTGGGGGGTGGGAGGGGAGGGATTGGGGTCAGAATGGGGAGGTTGCAATTGTATGGGGAATATAAAAATAAAATTTATTATTTAAAAAAAATAAAACAGAAATAAAGAGATATTTTTGACAATAACAAAAACATACTAGGGGATTTGAATACCTTACTTATATCAAAGTGCAAATTAACAAACCAAAGAATAAATGAACAATAGCCTTAAGTGAGGAGATAGCCCAAACAGGTATAACAGAAAATCCAAGCAAAAACAATTGCATATACTTTTTGTCAAGTGCAAATGGAACATTGTCAAGAAAAGGTCATATGTTAGGACACAAGTCAGTTGTCAATAAAACTACAAATATTGAAATTGTACCTAGTGCTCTTTCTGATCATAACACCACAAAGCTAAAAATCAACTAGTAAAAAAAATAGCTAGAAAATTATGATTACATGGAAATTAACCAACATGCTGCTAACAGCTATTGGTTAAAAGAGAAAATTAAAACAGAAATCAAAATATATCTTGAGACAAACAAAAATTGAGGGGCCTCCCCTGGTGGCACAGGAGGTTGAGCGCTGCCCTGTGAGCTGTCCGCAGTCTCTGCAGTGCTCGTTCGATCCCCGCCGGCCAGCGAGGGTCCCACATGGCGCTGCAGAGCTCTCCTGTCATGCCTGCTGCTACTCTCAGCAGTGTATTTCGTCAGTCTGCCTTTCGTCAGTTCTGTTCCCCGCTCTGTCTCTGGTGAATCCTCTCACCCTCCCGCATATCTGGCCTATACCCTGGTTCTTGTATAAATAAATAAATCTTTAAAAAACTTAAAAATTGAGGATACAGGGCCTCCCTGGTGGAGCAAGGGGTTAAGTCAGCACTGTGAAGCTATCAGCAGACACTGCAGCAGGAGTTCAATCCCCTGCCAGGGAGTGAACCCACATGATGCAGCAGACCTCTCTTGTCTCGCTGCTGCTCCCCTCAGCAGTATATTTCAGTAGATCTGCCTGTTTTGCTCCTCACTCTGTCTTTGATGAATCCTCTCACCTCTCTACACTTCTGGGCTACACCCCAGCTCTTATATACATAAATAAATAAATCTTTAAAAAAATAAATTGAGGATACAGCTACCAGAATCTATGGGATGCATCAGAATCTACCTTAGAAAGGAAAATAATTGCATAAAGGCCCACAATAAGAAGCAAGAAAAATCCCAAATAAACAATCTAATATTACACTACACCTAAAAAAAACTTGAAAGAGAGGAACAAACAGAACCCAAATTTAATAGATGGAAGGAAATAATAAATATAGTAGTTGAAATAAGTGAAATAGAGATTTTTTAATTAAAAAACTATACAAAAGATTAATGAAACTAAGTATTGACTCTTCACAAAGATTAACAAAATAGGCAAAATTCTAGCTATCCTAAGGAAAAGGAGAGAAAACATTAATAAACAGAATCACAAATGAGAGGTGAAAGCATCACAGATAGCACTGAAAGACAATGGATCATAAGCTATTACTATGAACAATTACATACCAATAAATTCAAGGTCTAGAGCAATACAAAGGATTTCTCAGATTGGACTTTCTAATGCATCAAAAATCTTCCCAAAACAAAAGTCCAAGACCAGGTGGCTTTGCAAACTTGGTACTAGAACTTTTGGCCGGACCTAACAGACAAACACCGAAAATAAAAGGAATCCAGATAAGAAAAGGAGAAGTGAAACTATCACTAAAGGCTCCATCAAAAGGTTTTTAGAAACAATAAATGGGTATACTAAAGTGGCAAATTATAAAATCAACACACAAAAATCCATAACTTTGTTATATACAAACAATAAACAAGAAGCAAAAGAAATTTAAAAAAAAACTCAATTTATAATTGCTTCAAAATAGTTAAATACCTCAGAAACCTAAGGAGGTAAAACACCTATACAAGAACCACAAGACATCATTAAAGGACTTACATATTACATACAGAATGGAGGGACATCCCATGGCCATGGATGGAGTGAAACAATAAAATCAAAATGTATATCCTACATGAAATTATTTATAAATTTAACATAGTCCCCATTAAAGAAATTAAACAAAATATATTAAATATATATGGAATCACAAAAGGCTTCGAATTGCAAAAGCAATTCTGAACAAAAGGGAGAGAAATATATCATAAACCTGCCTTCAAACTTTACTATAAAGCAACTTGACTAAAAATATATATAGATTTGACACAAAAATAGATACATGGATGCATGGAACAGAATCAAAGCCAAAAAATAAATCCATGCATATATCAGTACCCAATCTATGATAAAGCACCTAATCTATGATAAACAGCTATGATACAGAGTGGATAAAGGAGGGACTCTAATAAATGATGCTGGGAAAACTGAAAAGTCACACATAAACTCATGAAGTTGGGTTACTCTCTAACTCCATATTCCATACACAAAAATAAATTGCAAATGAATTAAATATTTAAATATAACACCAGTAACAATAAGATATATAAAAGAAAACATTGACAATACATTCCATGACATCAATAATAAAGTTGTTTTTAGATTCAACCCCTGTGGCAAGGAAAATAAAAGCAAAAATAAACAATTGGGATTACATCAAGTTAAAGATTTTCTACAACAAAAGAAAATACAAGAAGATCTAAAAGACACCCTTTTCACTGGAGAAAATATTCATATGATATATAACTAATAAGGAGTTAATATCCAAGATATACAAAAAATTTAGACAATTCAACAATAGAAAAACAAATGACCCACTTAGTAAATGGGCAGCAGATGTGATTACACAATTCACCAAAATGTTATCCAGAAGACAATAGACATATCAAAAATTATTCATCACCACTTCTAATAAGAGAGATGAAGTTTGAAACCACAATGAGATACCATAGTGCTGGAAATCATGTGGAGAAAGAGAAACTCCTACACTTCTGATAGGAATGTAAACTTGTGCAAGCATTATGGGACACAATCTGGACTTGACTTAAAAAACTGAAAATGGAAATACTGTAGGACCCAGCAATTTTGCTCTTATGCATCTATCCAAAGAATGCAACCATCAATGCAAAAAACCCCTATGTTCTACAATGTTCATAATAGCACTATTTACAGTAGCTAAGGCATGGAAGTAGCCTAAATATCCGTCAACAGAAGATAAGATCAAAAACATGTGGCGTGGGCCTCCCCTGGTGGCGCAGCAGTTGAGCACTGGGCTGCGAAGCTGCCCGCAGTCTCTGCAGCTCGGATTCAATCCCCGGTTCGATCCCCGGTTCGATACCCGACCACCAGCGAAGGTCCCACATGGCTAGCAGACCTCTCCTGCCGGGCCTGCTGCTCCCCTCAGCAGTGTATTTCGTCAGTGTGCCTGTTCTGTTCCCCTCTCTGGCTCTGGTGAATTCTCTCACCCTCCAGCGCTTCTGACTGTACCCAGTGCTTGTATAAATAAATAAATAAACCTTAAAAAAAAAATGTGGCGTGGCATATCCACACAATGGAATGCTATTCAGTCATAGGGAAAGATTAAATGCAGCCATTTTTAACAAAATGGAGGTAGCTTGGGAGAATTATTTGTGGCAAAGCAAGTTACAATGATTAAAACATAATATTAGATGTTTATATGGCAGATGACTCAAAAAAGTAAAATACTTACAAAACTAGTGGACATCAACAAACACTGTGAGCTGACATTAAGAGGGAGGAGGCAGAAAGAGATAAGAGGCTAGAAGGGATGGCAAAGGGAAAAATAAAATTAAATAAATAAAATGAACATTCCTCTTCTCTAATTGCAAAATAAAACATGTTCATAAAAAGGGAAACAAAAAAAAACCTGGCAGTACACAGTAATTATGAGGTAACTGAAGGAACAGAAATAAAATTTAACATTTTTTTGTTACCAAAACAAAAGAAAGAAACACAGCAAAAAAGATAATGATACATGAATTTCAGAATAAACTGTAGATCTGAAGATATTTGGAACCTTTTTGTTGTTTTCATACACAGAACTGTAATGGCTACACCAGATTAATAATAGGAGAAGACACATATGCAGAAAGAACTGAAGTATAATATGGTCTGAGTCTAGAGCATCATCTTCCTCCCTTTTCCATACTTCCTTCCTTGTTTAATTAATCAAAGCAAAAGAGTGTGTTTTGTTTCTCTGCTAAACAATGAAATGATTGCCGACATGATTATAGTTCCCAAGGATTTCTTGGATTGGGCCTTCTTTTTTTTTAAAAAAAAAAGATTTATTTATTTATTTATACAAGCACTGGGTACAGTCAGAAGCGCAGGAGGGTGAGAGGATTAACCAGAGCCAGAGCAGGGAACAGAACAGGCAGACTGACGAAGTACACTGCTGAGGGGAGCAGCCGGCTAGGCAGGAGAGGTCTGCGTGCCATGTGGGATCCTCGCTGGCTCCGGCACTGCAGAGGCTGCGGGCAGCTTCGCAGCCCAGCGCTCAACCACTGGACCACAAGGGGAGGCCCAGATTGGGCCTTTCTAAAGCAATATGTATAAAAGGAAATCTGGTTGGTTGGTTGGTTGGTTGGTTGTTGGTTGGTTGGTTGGTTCATTCTGTGGTTTGTTGGTTCATTCACTCATTTTGGTATTTTTATTTCCCCCCTGAATGGTGCTTACTTTATCACAGATTTGCTTGTTTGTTTGTTCATTTATCTGTTTGTTTGTTTGTTTGTTTGTTTGTTTGTTTGTTTGTTTGTTTGTTTTCAAAGAATGCTTAGAGCTCTGGGCTGGGAAATACAAAAGAATAACAGCACACAGAAGAGCTTACAATCTGATTTTTTTAATTTTATTTTTATATTCCCCAAATAATTGCAACCCCCTTATTTTGACCCCAAACTCTCCTTTCCCCACTCTCCCCACCCCCCATACTGTGTCTCTGGTTCATAGTTGTTTATTGATTTTGATTTTTCTTTCTTATAGTTATTCTTTTTCCCGGTCCCTTATTTAGGTTTTCTAGATTCCTGCTATGAGTGAGACCATCCGGTATTTTTCTTTATCTTTCTGGCTTATTTCACTGAGCATGATCCCTTCCAGCTCCATCCATGTTGTTGCAATTTGCATGTGTTTATCTTTTTTGATTGCTGAGTAATATTCCATGGTGTATATGTACCACATCTTCTTGATCCAGTCATTTATTTTTGGCCATTTGGGTTGTTTCCAAAGCTTAGCTATTGTAAACAGTGCTGCTATAAACATAGGGGTGCAGGTGCTCTTTGGAATTAATGTTTCTGTGTCCTTTGGGTAAATACCTAGGAATGGAATTGCTGGATCATATGGAAGTTCTATCTTTAGTAGGTTGAGGAATCTCCACACAGCTTTCCATAGTGTTTGGACCAGTTTGCACTCCCACCAGCAGTGCAGGAGAGTTCCTTTTTCTCCACATCCTCATCAACATTTGTTGTTGCTAGTTTTTTTAATATGTGTCATTCTCACTGGTGTGAGATGGTATCTCATTGTAGTTTTGATTTGCATTTCCCTGATTGCAAGTGACGCTGAACATTTTTTCATATGCCTGTTGGCCATTTGTATTTACTCTTTGGAGAAGTTTCTTTTTAGCTCTTCTGGCCATTTTTTGACTGTATTATTACAATCTGATTATTTTTAATGAAATCTGCTGGTGGTATGAGAATTGGACCATTGGGTTGAGATCCTCCTAACTGACTCATCAATGGTTTGTGATGGTTTTGGATTATGAGAAGCCCCTTGCTGTTATAATTCACTGGTTGAGCCCATTAACCTCTGCCATTTCTTTTACCACTGTTGGGAACTTAGTTTCCTTCCACCTAAGCTACACCTCCCCAACAAACACACAGAACTGGCAACTAATAGACTGAATATCATGACCCCGAAGAATTGTAGATATATGTATTGACCTTCATTGAGAAAAATTAAAATATGGGTGGGGGAAGTGAATAAGAGGGATAATTCCTATTCTAGGGTACTCCTGTTCTCTGAAGTGGTACCATATTGGTATTTATTCATGCATTTAAAGAGAAAATTATAAGAAACACCATCACACACCTTGCACCTAGATGCTGGGAAGGTGAAGATGAAGGATAAGCCCCAGCTTTAGGCAGTGCCTATGTAGACAGACACAAAGGCATCCAGCCATCACAGAGACAAGAACTGAGTGTGAGGTTGCCTAGGGGAGGCAAGGACTAACTCTGTCAGGAGAGTATTGAACCATAACAAATCAGGAAATTTTTTTTTTTAAATCCTCTAAATTCAAGACTGTATAAGCAACCAACTGGAAAACCCAGGATAAGCCTCTGGTTCCCACCCAGGCAGAATTAATCCAAGGGTCTTCTCTCTTAGCACTTTGTTTTTTTCATTAAGTAGACCACTATCGTGTTGTATAATAAAAAGCTGATTATCTGTTGTCTACTGCCATTCTTGCTTCACAAAACAAAACTCCTGGTTGGTCTTTAGTTTCGACTTGTATCAAGTAGACTATCCCATGAGCAATGCCAGTGCTACTTGTTTCCTCTCTGTCCTTACTGTACTATGAAAGGAACTTGAAACTGTCTTCATATATTTAAATCAACTTTTTTCCTCTATCCCTCTTCTCTTGTCCCAATATAAAAACTCAAAGACTAGGTCTGAGTCCTCTATTTCTTCTTTATTTCCTAATAGGTATTGATTACAATAGAGCTGGTCATTCCACAGCAATTTAATAAATGTTGACAATTTGATTAGCAGATTAAATGGGTCAGGAAATTTCACTGTCACCCACTGGAATACAAGTAGAATACATATTGATACTAGAAGTTCAAAATAAGCAAGATATGGGAATATAGATTTTTCTAGACCTGTTTACAGTATGCAAGATGAGCTAAATGGAGTCCTTTGAGGAATTAGGTTTTTGGGTTTTTTCCAAGCATTTCTATGTTCCCTTTTCTTTTCATCAAGGCATTAGTTTCCTACCTTTGGTTCAAGATTAAAAAGTCCTGGTGGTCCTGCCTCTTTGTGTATGTACAGAACAAACAGTGACTCATTGTGTGGCCAACGTGTCCAGACAAAATCCAAAGAGAGATTAGATGAGCATGTGCCCAATCTGTATATATTTGTGGGCCTATTCTGACAATTAACATTCTTTCTTCTACTATAGAAAATGAGCATTACTTGTATTTTTAAACACTGGCTTCTTAGAAAAGCTATGGAAAAGAAAATTCTTTATCAAAGAGTTGGTGAGTGTGTTGGAGGGTGTAAATTACCTTTTCATTTTATATTGGAGAATATAAACTATAAAAATTGAGCTCACTATGCATTAGATTTTTGTCCTTCTGATTTTTCCTATTATTTGAACTACATAAAATATTTCATATTTTTGGATTTAACTGTTTTCATTGCATTTTCTTTTGTTTATTAATACTGATGTTATTTTATAATATTTTTATATATTTATCTTTATAGACACTGGTTTGCCTTTGTTCACTATTGTATCATCTATTTAGATGATACTGAAGATGACGAAGATGTTGATGACATCAATGAGAGCCAGGAAATGGCCTCTCACCTGATATTAAACTTAAGGAAATGACACAGATTTTATTATTCTCCATTTTACAGATGGGAGAACTAAAACTCAGAGAAATTAAAATACTTGTTTCTAAGTCACCTAGAAAGCTGGTTCACATCCTGGGTTACCATTTCTCTCTATCTGGTTGCCTGAGAAAATTATTCATGTTCCAAGGTTTCAACTTCTACAAAAACATACTGACAATTCCTGCTTGAATATCTCTGCAAGCATAGGATTTATATATTCCACTGCCAGCTGGAGACTCTGCCAGCATACTGCAAAGCTCACAAGTCCAGATCTGGACTCATCATCAACACATTCAAATTTTCCTACTCTTATATTCTCTGTTCAATTGATGTCTCCTCCTTAAACCCAAGAACTAAGATTTTCAGTTTAGAAGAAAATGATTTTCTAAACTTACTTTGTTTAAATTTTGCATGGAGTATACTAATACCAAAAAAAAAAATCATTGCTTATCTGAAGTACAAACTTAACTGGGTGTCTTCTGTTTGATCTGGCAGTCCCAACAGCAAGTGTGGCAATCATCTTTAACTCCTCCCTCAGCCTCACCGGCTGCATTCATCAATCTACTCCTGCTGATGTTACCTCTCGAATATTTCTCAAAAACACCCCTGTCTTCAGCCTACAACTAATGCCCTATAAGGTCCCGTTACATCTGATGTGGGCCATCGTTTCAGAAAGGTTTTCCCTGTGTCTTTTGCTTGCGCCCCACTCAGCCATTCCTCCAGATTCTATCAGAAAAGTACTTGGCCACATTACAAAACTGACTAATCCACGCCTTTATTGAAAAGTCTCCAATGCCCCCCTCCCCTGGTAGACAGAGCAGCAGCTCTCCACCCTCAGTGCACATCAGTCACGTGGCAACTTTAAAAACAACCATCACCACCACAGCCAGCACGCGAAGCAATTAAATCTACACTCTTTGTAGTGAAGCCTGATGCTTTTTTAAAGCCCCCTAAGTGACTCCAATATGCAGTCAGAGTGGAACACGAAGGTCACACCGTAAGACTCCTTCCACAAGACTCCTTCCACACCATAAGACTTCGCCTTAACTCTCGCCCTTCCTTATTCACATTTGACACCCCAGGAATGCAGATTTCTTGTTCCTCCCACATGTGGGCACTTCCTCATCTCCGTTCCTTTTCCCTCTGCTTAGAATACTCTTCTTCCCTTTTGTCCTACCCTCCTCAGTACCTGCAACTTCTATTCAGTTTAAAACTCAGATCGGGGCATTTTCTCTAAGAAGACTTTAGGAGCCACCACCTACACTTCCAAAGTCTCAGGAAAAGTCCCTGCTCTGTGTCCTACAGAGAGCTCTGTTCTACAAGTGACACCTCTCTAAGAGCAACTACTGTGTCTTCACTCATTTATGTGTATCCAGGACCAAGAACATTGCCTGAAAATGTATTTGAATGAATAAATGAATAGCATAGCAGAGTCAAGTTTCTAACTCACATCTTTTTAAATCCAAAGCCTAATGCTATGTAGTAAAATATGTTTCATCTTCCATCTTTAGAGTATCATTTTCAGTCTTCTGTTCATTATCCTCCAATAAACTGAAACTGTATGCATTATGTTTACAGTGGAGAGGATAATTATTTATGGTCAGAATCATGGCCCAAAAGCCAGTGTCCCCAACACATCAGGTTCCTCCTTTCTGACATTTTTGATTATGCCACTCAGTCTGAAAGGTCCTTCTTTCTTTGCTGATGTCACAGTCAGCCTTCAGCATTCAACTACGATATAAACTTGGGGAAGACTTTGAGGTACTCCCCACCAAGAGTCATCACTGCCCTCCTCTTTGTTTCTACAGCATTTTGTGCACACTTCAATTGTAGTACTAATTGGTTTGGACTTGGACAGCTCAAATGTCTGTCTCCCTGGACTAGAACATCTCCAGGGTCTTGTGCCACTTTTATGCAAAGCACAATGTGGGTGCTTATTCCATAGAATTTTGTTGAAAATATTCTACTCTAATTCTTTGAAAAAATTGGTCAGATTATGCCCTCCTTTGACACTGCTAAGTGACTAAAAATGTACATTACTTTGATCTGTGCTTCTTTTACTTTAAGCAGTTTTAACTCTTCAGTCAGGGATTCATTCACTTCCCAGGGAAAGTCATAAGAATATACTATAAAAAAAAAAAACCTCTGAAGCTCTTTCACCATCTCCTACCTATCACCAGTTGTAATTGGATTGGACAAAGCTGGGAAAACAGTCTTTGTGCTTCACAACAGGATTCCCCCAATCCTTTTGCCATGGTTAATTTCATACAGCTCCAAAAGCATGCAATGGAGGCCAGAGCCAGGAAGAAGCAGTGCACACTTCCCTGCTAGTCTTTGATGTGCAGTCTTGGCTTGATTCCATCTCTACCCGGGGGCGGGAGCCACAGCTGGCCACCATGTGCAGAGGCAAGGGTGGGGGAGGGAGCCGGGTGTCTCCTGAGCCAAATGTGGATTCTGCCTGCCACGGAAGTTGAAATCCACAACCTCAGCCTGATAAGAACAGAGAGGACATCACAGCAGTAAGTCAGCCCTGCGTAAACTTGTACAGTACCGGGTTTAAATCTTTGCTCACCTTAGGGTCACCTGTTGGCAGTGATCCCAAGTCAGTTCCTTAAGTTCTTGCAAGCGGGATCTCTCTTGTCTGCACAACAGAGTCAATTTCTCTATCCCAAGGGCTGCAGTGAGGATGCATGAATGAGATGCATGGAAAGTCCCTAAAAGACATAAATCACCAATGCTCTTAATGAATATTAGCGCCCTGTCCGTTCCTTGTTCAGGCACTAGGAATTATGAAAACAATACACAATTAACATAGGCCTCCTCCATGTCAGGAGGTCCAATGGGACGCTTCCATCTCTGCACCTGAGAGCAATAATGTGTCCAAACCCCAAGCACAGAGGAGTCCCCTTCCTCCCTCTTCTGACAGACAGCCCCCAAAGAAGTCGAGGAAGTCTCACTCAGATCCCCCTTGGGTTCTCTGCATCCTGCTCACCTTCTAGATGGGCACAATCAACAGCAGCCTGTTGAGTTATGGGAGCCAGCACAACTCCACATTTTGTTATGACCCCTACTATCAAGTGAATACTTCCAACCTGTTTACTAAATATAGGGGCCCTAGAAATATTCTGGAGAAAGTTCTGACACTTAAACAACCAACAGTAAATAGGCCGATTTTCAGTATTTGACTTGGACCACCCCCCTCCACACACAGACATGCCCACGCGAGTGTTTATCTAGGAAATGTGCCAGCCTTTAAAGGTGGGGGTCAGGCTTCAAATCTGTTGGGAGGGCTGGTTTTGAGTCTCTTCTCAGTGACTCCCCAGGGGCAGGAAGGGTGGGTCAGGTCTTGGAGAGAGCAATGTGAGGGGAAGTATCAGAGTGAAAGGAAGGTTCCTTCTCCCCTGTCCCCACCTCCCAATAATAGGGTCTCCTGCATAGCAGCTGCTGTGAAAGTATTGGAAATACAGGTCCCTAGTAAATCCAGGGTCTCAGGAGAGAGTGAAATCCAGGCCTTTCAACACAGGATACTCAAGTTAATCTCTAGGCCTAATCCACTTAGAGCATTGCTTTTAACTCCCATGTGAAATGACACAGAGGCCAGGACTCGCCAGATAAGTCCTCCCCACTTGGGGGCCTCAACAGCACCGCCACGGCAGGATCAGCTTCTCCAAGACTTGTCTGGTCACATTACTTGTCACACTGTGGTTAATATTTTATCACTGGGGACACAGCCCAAGGACCTGTATCTCCATCAAGCAGGGCCCTCTGGCTTTCTTTCCGTAACAGGGAACCAGGATGGCACTAAATTACTGCCAGCCATCAGGGATCTATCCAGGACAGCTCAGCAACACACACCCACTCCTCTCCCCCCTTGCAACAGCAGAAACTCCATTGCTGGTGCTCTGGGTTGCGTTGTACTGGAGGAGGGGGATCAAAAGCCTCTCGGGTTGATGGGGTCCAAGTTGTCAGAAAAATAATGATCACACTCTGAAAACAAATAGATGAAAACAAATAGATGACTTGTGAGTTTCTAGCAGGTGTTCATTCAGATGCAGAAAGCAAACAACATTCTCTCACCACCCATCCGGAAAGGCTCGGGCCCCAGGCTCCGCCACAAACATAGGTCATGGGCGGCCAGACAGGGTAGCCAAAAACTAAATAGATAAATAAATAAAATGAAAATAAACCTCCAGAGTTATTATTTCCAAAGACATAATAGAACGTGGACAGCGGAGACATTAACTCATAGGGAGGAGAAATAGATATTTAAGTCATTTCCTCTTCTGGCCCACCTGACTTTTAAACTGACCTCCACTTTATTTTAAGAACTTAAGCAATTTTAAGAGAACAAAATTGGAATTTCGGATACCTAAGTCAACACAATACCTGCCCTCCTTTCTAAGGATGTAAGAGTTGGAATTAACACTTCTTTTTCCAATTTCCCTTTCCTTTGTAAAAATAAAACTGTATGTGCACAGTGTTTGTGTGTGTGTGTGTGTGTGTGTGTGTGTGTATTTTCTCCTGCCAAAAAGTTTGTAAACTGCTGACCTTACTTTGTTCCTTGAAATGCTGTAGAAAATACAATGTGTACTCAGAATGTACCATGGTGGGTCTACATGCAAATATATCCTGTTTTAAAGACAGCCTGTGAACATAGCTGCTGTGTGACATTGAGCAGAATTTTAACCTCTCTAGTTTCATTACCCATGAAAAAATCCATTGGAAGAGACAACCTTGAAATCTACGCTTCTATTGCATTTTCTGACACTAAAAATGTCCCAGCTCACCAAACAGACATATGAAAGGCTCCTTTCTTTCCCAGAGGACTCACAAAGCACTTCACACAGGAAGACCTTTCACCATTATTTCAGGAGGCAAGGTCCATACCCCCGCACTCATACTGAGGCAGGATTCAACCTGCCAAAACTGCACTCACACCTATTTTTCTAGGAGTCTGTAGCTTGCATTAACCTTACAAGGAACATGTGAAGATCATTTAGACACACCAGGAGAAGAAAGATCAGCTAAAATTTTTAAATTGAGGTACATTTATAAATATGAGATCCTGCACTCCTTACTGTGTCAGACCACCTCTGCTCATCTTGTTTTCCCCAAAGCAATAGCTAGATCAAGAGGCACCAGGAGATGTTTATGACTGAATTTAGATCACTACCAAGTCCAAGGTGAGGAAGAGACATAGCAAATATTATCTCACCAAATCTAGAATGGCGGGTGCCCTTTCATAAGAGTTCATTGCTCTTTGGGGGGATTAAAGCATTTCATATAAATCCTGTTTATGTTTTCCCAAGAGTGTGTTTAAAGTACTCAGACACAAGTAAATGTGCCTGGGCCCCTAATCTTACCACAGAAGATAAAAGAAACTTTTCCTTTGAAGTGAGTAGGTAGCAGCTCCATTTATTCTTCTAAGTTTCCCTGGAAAGGACCAACTGAGTGGAGGGTGTTGGAATGTGGAAGTGGAAACCAGAGAAGCCAAACCACCCCTCCTTTTCCACCTCCTGCAGGGCCTCTCTGCTGTAACTGCCCTGCGGTCTGATCCCTCTCTGGAGAGTTCAGTACTGGCTGTTCTCACCTGGCAAGGCTGCAGGCACCCTGTCCACCTTCTTCGTAGGTCCAGAACCACCTTGGCAATTTAAATCCAAGGTGAGCCTACGGGGTCACAGACAGCTGGAGTCACAACTGTGTCCGCTTCTGTCAAAGTATGAGATTCTTGATTAGGCAAAGACCATGGGGGTGAATCCTGGCTGATCAGAGTGGTTAGAATCTTCTACAACCTGCCCAAGCAATGGCCTCCCCTTGCTTCCTGGGACTTCCAAGGTACTGATACACTTTTCCTCTCCACAACCACCCCCTCCACAAAGCACCCCCTACCTGGTGCCTGAAAGGCCTAAATGTCTGGTACTGGGAATCCATGAGTTTTATATTTGCATCAAAGTATAAATGATAGCTGGGAGCTGTTCTAAGAATTTTGTTTTTTTTTTTAAGATTTATTTATTTATTTATTTATACAAGCACTGGGTACAGTCAGAAGTGGGAGGGTGAGAGAACTCACCAGAGCCAGAGCGGGGCTCAGCAGTGTACTTCGGTCCTTCTGCCTTCTAAGAATTATTTTAATAGGTCTGGAAAAGAAGTGGTGATATTAACTTCCAAAGAAAAGGGACAGCTCTAGGGCAGTGCAGACTGAATGTGACAACCACAGTTGCCAACCGATTTTTTACTTTGCTGTCCTTGGAATGTCATCCAGATCATCATGAAGCCCAAGGTCCTCTCACTTTGTTCCTTCAGCTTTCTAGAGCCCTTGCCAGAGGCCAAGAAAGCCCACATGTCTCATCATATCTAAGAATGACATTTACCCAGAAGTATGAGTGCAAGGCTCTGACGGCCTTTGGAATATTTAGTTCCCGCAGTTCCCTTGATTAGCAGGCAAATGGATTTCCAGGATGTCTAGAGTTAAGAGTCTTTTATTCAAACAGCAAAGTTTCTTCTTTGTTTCCCTGAAAGGCTAAAACAAAACTGTTTATTCATATTTTCTGCTTTGTTCCCCTAAGGGAGATCTAAGAAAGCAATATCCATTGCCTGTGGCTTCTTTGTACAGAATTGTCGGTTCCATGTTTGATTTGAATCAAATGGACTTGTGATTTTTCAAGAGTGAACAGTGACTTTTCAATACCTGTGAGGGGTGGCTGACTTCTGCTCACAGCCCAAGGAAATATGATTGGACTCATATCTACCATCTTTGAGCTCTTTCTGTGGGTTCATTTCTTACTTGCTCTCCAGAAGAGATGTTTCCCCAATGCAATCTTGAGTCTCTGCATAAATATAACACTGAAATAAAGGAAACAGGCTTTTCCACGTCTGTTAAAAACAACCAACTCAAACACCAATCCATTTTGATCACCTGTGCAGTATTCAGTCTATTACCAACAAGCAGGGAAGTTGGTTCCATGCTGCTGTCCTTCCAGTACTCAGAAGGGACCTATAATTCCTCTCAGTATGTGCAAAACTCACACCACCTTGCTTTGTTTTCTGTGGTTCCAAGTCATTTTCTGTGAAGTTTCATAAAGACCCTGAATATTTATGAGTATGCTCTTCAGATTCTTTCTTCTGGGCCACAATTCCAGCATTTTTTTTAACATAAACTGCCTAATTATCTCCAAATCATTCTGATGTTATCAATATTTATTCACAGATAAAATGTCTGTTTGGAGGTATTTTTAGAGACATGTACACAAAGTACAGGTTGAACTAGAATGTCCTGGAATGTACAGGAAACATGTTTTACCTTTCAAAAACCAAAATAGAAAATACTGCCTGGGAAGATGATATAGTCAGGGTTTGTAGCAAGAGGTAGTTTCTTGAGAAATCACTAGAAATAAAACATATCTGGAGTTATGGTTGGAGTTTACTACTTTGTTGCCTGATTCATGGTAAAAAAGAGAAAGCGGCTGCTGCTGAAGGAACTTGGGGATAGAGTGTTTCCTCAAACATCTGAGCCACAACATCCTTCATATTATTGGTGCTTAAGGTATTTTTTCTTACTTTACCTCTCTGGCCCCCACATTCCCTTTCTAGGAAAATATAAGATGACTGGTGTGGTGTTGCAAAGTTTTTCTTCTTGCCAATATACTGCTTGATAGTCTTGGAGATTCATCAGAGAAGTTCATGACTTATCAAACAAGGAATTTGTCCTTGAGATACCCAAGAACAATTTAGGTAATGATGTTTAGGAAGTTCCTTTCAGCACATGGTGGAAACAAAAGAAACCTTAGAGTGAAGAGTGGCAAGCCTGGGGTGTGCCGCCGAAGGGCAGTGTGAGGGTCGCGTGCTCTCTGTAAGAGGGCCGAGTGGCCAGCGAGCTAAGCCCATGTCTGGAGTAGTCAGCTGCCTGCTCCCGGGAGGTTCTGTGCTCCTGAAGGTGGCCTTGGTGGGGTGTGTGTTAACTCTGTCCGCACCTCCACCCACATTCCAGCTGACTTGGAGGCCAAGGGAGGGGAAGGAAATGAATCTAATTCTGCACCAGGGCGCGGCCCCTGGAAATGCCTTCCACTTCCAGGAGCCCGGGATAGCGAGCAGGCGGTGGGAGAAGGTGTACCACGGCGGTCTTATTTTGGGCCCTTTCTTCAAATGCCTGTCAAATGTAAAGGAGGTTTGGTCAAGAGCCTTAGAGGCCTGGCCAGGAAATGTTTGCTCAACAAATATAGTCACCCTATAGACCAGCAGGAGAGGGGGCTCCTGAGCAGGGGCAGCTGGTGAGATACTGTTCTGATTTGTTACACAAAAATACTGAAACAAAAAGCTGAACAAAGAACCCTAAGTGGGACAACAATTCACCTGCTCTCTTGCTGTGAGAGTTAGACAAGGCAAGGCAGGATTCCCAGTTTCTGAGCTGGAAAGTCCCACTTGAGCGCAACAAATGTCTGTGCCTCTACAAGGTGGCAGCTGCTGCTTCTTCAGCACACGCTGACTGGAAGCATATGTGATGCCAGTCTTCATAAGGGCTCTCATGAATTCACTTATTTTTAAATGTATTTGTATTTGTCAATTATAAGAGTATTAGTCCATATTTGAGATATGGTATGAGACACATGATGTATTTCAAATGAAGAAAGTGTATACAGGATTCATCCCCAACACTCAGTGTCTACATAGGGAAACGTGTGGAGAGTTTTGGACTCAACAGAGTTCCAGTTATTTCATAGAGTTGAATGTGGTATTCAAACTTTCTTTTTAAACACACATGTATGCGCACACGCGCACGCACATGCACATGCACGCGTACATCAAGACCTGACCTGTCCTGATCAAAGCAGTGCAGGGAGGTGGAGGTCAAAGAAATGTGTCACCCTACCTTCTCCTCAGGACTCACTGGAACACCCCACCCCCACAGCCTCCAACCACTCTTGGCAGGTCTGTTTTTGCCGAAATGCTAAGTTTCCTTCTCCAGGCCCACCAGCTCTACTGCTTCCACCTTCCAAAGGAAAACCTGTCCCCACCCTGTCACATTTGAGGTGCTTGACCCAGAAGGACTATGCCCATGTTGGATGGATGCAACTTTAAGGTAGAAGCACCTGAGAAGCTCATTCTATTTTAAAGACTACTTTGAGTGCTTTGTCCCTTCAGTGATTAATGCCTGTCCTTTAGAGATTAATATGAGAAAACCACGTGCTTTTTCAAATACAAGTGGTTACTCCTAATGTGAGTCCATTAGGAACTGGAAAATTATTAGGTTAATTGGACCAGGTATAGCATGACTTCTTACAAGATTGAACATTAGTAAATGGGAAGACCAAAGACCGTAATGGAACCAGATTCAAGTTGCCATATTACACAGGAAATGGTGGAAGATACAGCCAAACACAGTTCCACAGTGTAGGGTAAGTAAAGTGTCAGGCTTTTCTGCCCTCCCACCATTAGGAATGATGATGGAACCCTGTGGTCCTGAATGCATGCCTGATGGCGGGCACCTGAAGTGGGCACACCTGGGCTGAGAGACTGAGATTATAAGGGTGGCATCATAGGGACTCCAGCAGAAGCCAAGAATGAACGGAAGCCGAGAGAAGAAGAGAACACCAGAGAGCCCAGAAAGAGTGAAGACTTGCTGGGAGCTGGGAGGACTGCCAGCCTCCCGGCCTCCCAGCACCCCTGCCTGCCATGTGCCTGGTGAATCTAAATAAAAAACCTGCAAAAGCCACAGAGGGCTCCAGGACTCCTCCTTTACCCAGTCTGCATGGGATCCTAGAAAACCTGCACTGTGTCATTCCTGCCCCTATGGGTGACAATCAGGAAAAGCCCTGAAACAAGCCACAATCTACAACTAGCAGTCTGGCACAGAAAGGCCCCACACTTGCAATGATCCTGACCTGGGGTGATGATGGATGCACCTTGATTCAGATATTTCTTGAAAATTTTTAATCTGTCGCTGCAGGAAGGGCACAGAACAGGATCTCTATGACCCTATGCAGATGGGTAAAAGGCATCCAGGAGCCTTCAGTGGCTTTTCAGGCTTTTATTAGGATTTTATCAGGTACACAGCAGGAAGTGGGGCTGGGGGCCTGCCATCCTCCCAGCCCCCGGCGATCTTCACTCTTTCTGGGCTCTCCAGCATTCTCTCGTGGTCTCGTTCTCTCTCTTCTGCTTCTCTTTCTCTCTGTTTCTGCCCTTGGTTCCTGTTCTCCTGCTCGTTCCCCTGATGCTGCCCTTAAAAGCCCAGTCTCAGTCCAGGTGCACCCACCTACATAGGTCCACAGCCTACTCAGGTGTCCGCCATCAGGCATGCATTCAGGACCCCAGGGATCCATCATTAATCCTAATGGCGGGAGGGCAGAAAAGCCTGATCATCACTTACCCTACACATCACAAGCAGGAAAATCTAAAAATCTGTTGCAAGAGATGGATGACAAGACCCCCAGAATGTCACAGCTTTTCCTTAAAAAGTGAAAGCAATAGAGCTGATGGATGCTGAAGAAGGGTACTTTCTGCAGATACAGACCTGTCCTGGTGTGGCTGGGGCTGTGGCAAGTGAGCCATTTGAAGTTTGTTTGCAAGAGGGGCCAGGGAGCCCAAGTTAAAGGCCAGTAGTGATACATTCTGCTGCTGGCTCGGTCTGGGAACACTTAGCTACTACGGTTCAGGTGAGTCCTTCTCTTCCTGACCTTGGAGAGGACAGGAAAGGGCCTCTTCTGATAGGAGGACAAGGACTGGAGTTGAAATGGAGGGCTCCTACATGCCTGTAAGGTAAGTGAAAAATTATCAGACTATTAGCATTAATGATGGATCCCTGCGGTCCTACATGCATGTCTATGGCAGGCACCTGGAGTGGGGTGTGGGAATGCACAGATGGGCACACCTGGGCTGAGACTGGACTTATAAGTGTGGCATCATGGGGAACCAGCAGAAAAGCAGCAGAACGAGAGCAGAGGGAAACAGCAACAGCCGCAGAAGCAGCAGCAGAGAAGAGCCCAAGAGAGAACGCCAGAGAGCCCAGAAAGAGTTAAGATTCACTGGGGGCTGAGAGGCCTGCCCCAACCCCACTGACTGCCGTGTACCTGGGTGCCGCACTACAAATGATGTAAAAGCTCAATGAAAGCCTGAAAGGCCACCGAGGGCTCCAGGACTCTCCTTTACCCATCTGCGTGGATCATAAAGATCCTGCTCTGTGCCCTGCTGGCCCCACAATGCCCCAGGAGCCTTCCCAACCCCTTTGGAGGGGAGCATGGTCCTAGAACAGAGAGAAGTAAGAGAGCTGGTTACCCAAAGTGTTGGCATCAGCATTTACATGGCTCTGAGAAGGAGGCAGTGTAGGTAAGTCAAGTATCAGGCTTTTCTGCCCTCCCGCCATTAGGATTGATGATGGACCCCTGCAGTCCTGCATGCATGCCTGATGGTGGGCACCTGGAGTGGGGTGTGGGCACACGTAGGTGTATACACCTGGGCTGAGACTGGGCTTATAAGTGCGGCATCATGGGGACGCCAGCAGAGCAAGAGAAGCAGAGTAAAAGAGTGAAGAGAGAACGAAACAGCAGAACCACGAACAGAGAGAATGAGAGCAGAGCAAAAGAGAGTGAAAGGAGCAGAGAAGAAAAGGCCATGAGAAAACACCGGAGAGCCCAGAAAGAGCGAAAACTTGCTGGGGGCTGGGAAGCCTGCCTGCCGTGTGCCTGGTAAATCCCAATAAAAGCCTGCAAAAGCCACCAAGGGCTCCAGGACCCCTCCTTTACCCCATCTGTTCCGGTCATAGAGATCCTGCTTTGTGCCCTTCCTTGCGCTACAGGCAGCATGCTTGAAGACTGCAATATTGTGATATATAATAAATATATATTTCTCCTACATATCTGGTCTTCATCCACAAGTCCTGGCTCATAGCTCCAAAATTTCTTGGCATTTCCGGCATTTACTAAGTGCTGAGAATGTTAAAGTTAGCTTTTGTTATATTAATGAGATGACTTTTGGGGAAGCACCTAAGGATGAGGACTGGGTACCAAGAGGTCCAACCATGTTAATAGAGGGTTGGAGCTTCCAGTTCTACCCCCTGACATCCTAGAGTCAGAGAAGGACTCAATAGTCATGCCTAAGTAACGAGCCTTCATAAAAACCCAGATGGAGAGCTTCCAGGTTGGGGAACTGGGGTGCATCTATGTTTCACCTTGCCTGACCCCAACCTCCATAACGACAGGAGTTCCTGTGTTCAGGACCTCACCCCATGTCTCCCTTCTGTCTGACTGTTGATTCATCTTCCTTAGTATCTTTTGCAATAAATTGGTAATCTTGTGAGTAAAAGCATTCTCTGAGTTCTGTGAGCCACTCTAGCAAATTAATTGAACCTGAGGAAAGGACTGTGGGACCCTCAGTTGGTCAGATACACAGGTAACAGTTGGGGCTGGCATCTGATGGAGAGTGGTCTTGGGAGAATAAGCCCTTTCTCTGCGGAAGCTGATGCTATCTCTTGGTAGACAGTGGCAGGATAAAGCAGAATCAACTTGCATTCCTGGACACCCTGCTGGTGTCTGGGAATTGCTTTTTGGTATAAGAAAGCCACCCTATGGGCCTCCCCAGTGGCGCAGCGGTTGAGCGCTGGGTTGCGAAGCTGCCCGCAGCCTCTGCAGCACCGGTTTGATCCCCGGCTGCTCCCCGGCCACCAGCGGAGGGTCCCACATGGCGCGCAGACCTCTCCTGCCTCCTGCTGCTCCCCTCAGCAGTGTACTTCGGTCCTTCTGCCTGCTCTGCTCCCCGCTCTGGCTCTGGTGAATTCTCTCACCTCCCGCGCTTCTGACTGTACCCAGTGCTTGTGTAAATAAATAAATAAATCTTTAAAAAAAAAAAAGAAAAATGTTTAAAAAAAAAAGAAAGCCACCCTATGCCCCCATGGAATTAAGCCGGGGAACTATATACGGTGCCCTTAAAGCAAAAGGAATGTTGAGGAGAGAAAAATATCAATAGCTAGCTCTCCTGTCCATAGCAAGACAAAAGTCACAGGTGGAAGGAGGAGGACCCTCAGTTCCCTTGAGACAATGTTGGAGAGGTAGTTTTTTTTTTGTTTTTTTTTTTAAATATTATTTATTCTTATCTTTTTTTTAATTTGTTTTTTTGTTTTTATTTATTTATTTATTTATACAAGCACTGGGTACAGTCAGAAGCGCGGGAGGGTGAGAGAATTCACCAGAGCCAGAGCGGGGAGCAGAGCAGGCAGAAGGACCGAAGGACACTGCTGAGGGGAGCAGCGGGCGGCAGGAGAGGTCTGCGCGCCATGCGGGACCCTCCTCCGGTGGCCGGGGAGCAGCCGGGGATCGAACCGGCGCTGCAGAGGCTGCGGGCAGCTTTGCAACCCAGCGCTCAACCACTGCGCCACCAGGGAGCCCGGTAGTTTTTTTTTTTAAAGATTTATTTTTATACAAGAACTGAGGTCTAGGCCAGAGGCATGAGGGGGTGAGAGGACTCACCAGAGACAGAGCAGGGAGCAGAACAGGAAGACGGACAAAAGCACTGCTGAGGGGAACAGCGGGCAAGACAGGGGAGGTCTGCCGCACCCTGTGGGCATCTCCCTGGCTGGCCAGGAATACGAACCTGTGCTGTAGAGGCTGCAGATAACTTCATAGAGCTGCGCTCAACCCACTGCACCACCAGGGAGGCCCAGGAGGCACCAGTCTTAATGGAGATACTCTGAACCAATGTGGAGTAATGACTACACAAAAAGCACACCCTTCTGCAAGACAGGAGATAGAACTGTGTAGGGTAAGGTAAAAACAGATCAGGCTTTTGTGCCGTCCCGCCTTTAGAATTGATGATGGATCTACGGTCCTGAATGCATGCCTAATGGCGGGCACCTGGAGTGGGGTGTGGGCCTACATAGGTCAGTACACCTGGGCTGAGAGATGGGGCTTATAAGGGCAGTGTCATGGGGATGCCAGCAGAGTGAAATAGCAGAGAGAGCAAAAGGAACAGAAGTGCAAAAAAGAGAACAAAAGAGCAGCAGAGAAGCAGAGGTCACGAGAGAACGTCGGAGAGCCCAAAAAGAGTAAAGACTTGCTGGCACCCCGGCACCCCTGCCTGCCATATACCTGGTAAATCCCAATAAAAGCCTGCAAAATCCACTGAGGCTCCAGGGCTCTACCTTTACCCATCTCCTCAAATTCTAGAAATGCTACCCCTACAAACTGGAAAAAGGGCAATAAGATAACGAATGCCCCAAACTCCAAGAAAATATAATTAAATATCTACATGATTGTAGGGTAAAGAAAATGTCAGGCTTTTCTGCCCTCCCGCCATCAGGATAGATGGATCCTTGCGGTCCTGAATGCATGCCTGATGGCGGGCACCTGGAGTAGGGTGTGGGCAGAGGTAGATGGGATTCACCTGGGCTGAGACTGGGCTTTTAAGGGCGGCATCACGGGGACGCCAGCAGAAGCCAAGAAGCCGAGAACGAAGAGAAGCAGAGAACACAGGAGAGCCCAGACAGAGTGAAGATTTGCTGGGGGCTGGGAGGCCTGCCAGCCTCCTGGACCCCCAGCACCCCTGCCTGCTGTGTACCCAGTAATCCCAATAAAAGACCTGCAAAAAACCACTGAGGACTCTGACTCCTCCTTTACCCGGTCTGCTGGATCCTAGAAAACCTGCACTGTGTCCATTCCTGACCCTACAATTGGCATAAATCGGCAAGATGATCCATGCAGATGGGTATGGAGCCCTCCGAAGACCTGGAGGGATTGGTGGACAGGGTCCAGGAGCTATGGAATAAGACCACACCTGGAGGAGGAGACACCCAAGAGGACCAGCCAATGACACCCGAAAGGACCAGCCAACGACCCCTGAGGCAGCAAGAATCGTCGGGAAGAAAGGATCATGATTCTGAGCTCGCCGGTGCTGATGGCAGGTAGAGACCTAATGGACTTGGACTGATGGACTTGAACTGACAATCCCACCAGAAGGCGGAGGACCTTGGCAGGTTATGTTTTTTTTTTTGAGAATCTGGGGGTGGCCAGTGGGCCTTGATGGCCAAAAGCAGCCTGTGTATGCCCAGCAGCCAGGCGGAGGAGAAAAGCCAACTGAGAAGACAAAAGCTGGTGCTGATGCTAAGTTTGGGAAGCCTTGAGCGGCTGTTAAGCAGCCTGAGTATGCTGAAGACCTGTGAGTCTCGTAAAATCACCTGTGGGTGATGCCCTGCTCGTTGTCGAGTAAGGGTGAGGAGCTGAGGAACCAGTCCTTGGGGGATGGGTGGGGAACGTGGCTTGGGGTGAAGCCCAAGCCGAATGTAGAGTTTGGATCCCTGACGCATGTGCTTGTGCAGTGGGTTGGCCTGAGTGCAGGGGTCTGCGAGTCGCATTGGTGGCTATGAAGGCCGAGTGTAGGAGCGACTGCAGACAGAAACCCTGAGGGTTGGCGATTACCCCCAACAGAATAAAATTGCCAATCCCAGAGCTAGTGCATCCTGGGGGTAGATGCTGTGTGTGACTTGTAGCCGAGACTACAGCCAGAGAAGGCCAGGAAGCCTGACAGCTCCTGGCGTGTTACAGTAGATGCCGTGAGTGATTGCCCTCCCTCGTATGAGCAGTGCCTTCGGCAGCAGATTTGGTGGCTCATCTGATGGTACCAATAATTGTCTTTTGCACTAGGTTGGGGCCCTGCCTGGACTTATTTGTGTTCTGTTGTATTTTGTTGTTATATTGTGATGTATTTGCTTTTGTGGGCCATGGCCGCATTGTTTATGTTTGCTAAGAAAATTGTATATATGAAGACTATACGGCAGAAAACCCTGAGGGGGTGGACTTAGGGTAAAGAAAATGTCAGGCTTTTCTGCCCTCCTGCCATCAGGATAGATGATGGATCCTTGAGGTCCTAAATGCATGCCTGATGGCGGGCACCTGGAATAGGGTGTGGGCATAGGTAGATGGGATTCACCTGGGCTGAGACTGGGCTTTTAAGGGCGGCATCACGGGGATACCAGCAGAAGCCAAGAGAAGGCCAGAGAGCCCAGAGTGAAGACTTGCTGGGGGCTGGGAGGCCTGTCAGCCTACCGCCTCCCCCCCCCCCCCAGCGCCCCTGCCTGCCGTGTACCTGGTAATCCCAATAAAAACCTGCAAAACCACTGAGGACTCTGATTCCTCCTTTACCCGGTCTGCTGGGTCAGAAAACCTGCTCCGTGGCCTGTCCTGCCACTACATAAGGCAACATAAAAAAAGACACTGTAGAGGGCAGGACTGAACACAGTGCAGGTTTTCTATGATCCAGCAGACTGGATAAAGGAGGAGTCAGAGTCCTCAGTGGCTTTTGCAGGCTTTTTATTGGGGTTCACCAGGCATATGGCAGGCAGGGGTGCTGGGGGGCTGGGAGGCTGGCAGGCCTCCCAGCCCCCAGCAGGTCTTCACTCTGGGCTCTCCGGCTTTCTCTCGGCTTCTGCTTCTCTTGCTTCTCTCTCAGCTTCTGCTGGCGTCCCCGTGACACCACCCTTAAAAGCCCAATCGAATCCCATCTACCTATGCCCACACCCTACTCCAGGTGCCTGCCATCAGGCATGCATTCAGGACCACGGGGTTCTGTCATCTATCCTAATGGCAGGAGGGCAGAAAAGCCTGATACCTTTTACCTTACCCTAAAGGCACAAAATAAAATATTTGGGGAAGTCATATTGGGAGACTCTAACCATCTTGGCAAAATGAAAATGGATGTCAGCTAATGACACAGAACCAAAAGAAAATAAATCAAAATGGAAAATTTTTTTCCTAATCAGGAAACACTAAGTTTGTGGATGCTTTTCCAAAGGCGAGTTATGGAAAGCTCATTAGCTGAGTCACTTAGAATGGAGCCTGACAAAATGTCCACAAACGCCCAGGGGCAGTCCCTCTCCAATTGGACAAAATGACCTAATTGATCTTTTCATGTTCCATTGTGAAGAATCTCCTCATTTTTCCACACAGAACTCCCTAATCAGTTCATCATCCTTTCCTTTCTTTTTGGGCCATAGAAAATATGAAACTAGAACTTAATGATGGCCTAGAAATGTCAAGCAATTTTATACTGAATTATCTTAAAATCTTCCTAATTTTTGGCAATTCAGTGAGATGAAATTTAAAACAGTTCAAACACAGGAAAAAACAATCTCATGAAAATATCCTCAATGGTTTATAGTAAACTAAGAAAGAAAAAATGTTCGATGCCAATTTTGAAGACATCAACTCAGCCTCCTGGAATAAGACCTGATGGCCACAATAAAAGCATTAAAAACCAAATCCCATTACTTCAGATATAATTGGTCTTAGTTTCCCATTTCCATTGAGCTGATTATTCACCTTTGGGGAGTGACAGCTATGTGTAGAAACACCCTACTCATGACAATGAGGGCTTTTCAGCACTTGCTCTCCATTACACCACACAGGACACATCCAGCAGCACATGGGCATCCAGATGCGGCGTCAGCACCCCTGAGTCTGGGGATCATTCCAATCTCATCCACATGGCCATCCTGACCAAGAAGAGGCTTTTCAACCTGACATTTGCCTGATCCTTAAGACCCCACCACCTAGTAGGTAACCCACCACTCACTGGCCAAGCAACCCATTGGTATCCACTGCTTTCTTGAACTACCATGGGCCGCTCCTGTCCAGCATACAGAATTGTTGTCAGTGTAAGAGCTAAAATATAGGGGATGGAGCATCAAGAAATAGAATTTTATAGTGTTTGGGAATTTACAAGGTTTCTGTATACACTAGCTCAATTGATCCTAGCAAGAATGCTGTAGGATAAGGGCTCACGAGCTTGTCCTGAATATGAGCATACCCATCCATCTGATAAGAAAACTCATGGCTCTGTATTGGGTATTGGCAAGTTATAACCCACCCACCAAATCAGTCCAGTGACTGATTTTGTAAATAAAGTTTTGCTACCACACAGCCACACCCATTTGTCTCCTTGGTGTCTCTGACTGTTATCAAGGCAGAGTCGAATAATTGGGACAGAGACTGTTTGGCCTACAAAGCAGAAACAAGTCACTTTCTGGCTCTTTACAAAGAAAATCTGACAAGCAGCCTCTGTAGTTAAAAACTTGAGGCTCCAACCCTGTGTTCTTCCCACCACAGGTGCTGCCTTTCCCCAGGAGGCTGAGTGTGTTGCCGTCCTCTTTAGCATCACATGGCAACTCCTAGTTACTCATTTCCTAGACAAAGAAATTTGTATTCATTTATTTACACTCTGCCACTTTTCCCAGGAAGTGTGTTACTCAGCACAGTCCCTCATACAATACAGAGGGAAAAGAAGAGATCAGAGCAAAAGTGAAATATAGAAAAGTGTCAGAAAAAGTAAGCTATCTTTCAGTAATATAAGGAAACCCTATCTTTCATTTAGGGAATGGTTTCCTCTCACTTGTCTGGAGAACTTTCTTGAATGTGTATAAATTTGAGATATTTGGAGAGTGCCACACTTTCTTCCAAATGAGTTTCTTACCAGGTGTTCCAGACTTTTCTCCTTCGTGGGAAGCCTCAAGAACATGAATGCACATGATGTGTGGTTGTCCTCAGAGTCACCTTAAAGGTGTGAGGCTGGGGCGCTTGCCTGCGATCTCATGCTGGCTGATGGGCACTGACACAGGGGAGGGAAGAATTTTTCTGGCCTTTAGTGGTGCTAGGAAGCTCTGACCCCACACACCTGCAACAAAGAAGAAAAGGGAATAGAAAGACACTGTAGGGTAAAGAAAATATCAGGCTTTTCTGCCCTTCCGCCATCAGGATAGATGATGGATCTTTGTCCTGAATGCATGCCTGATGGCGGGCACCTGGAGTAGGGTGTGGGCATAGGTAGATGGGATTCAGCTGAGCTAAGACTGTGCTTTTAAGGGCGGCGTCACGGGGACGCCAGCAGCAGCAGCAGTAGCAGCAGCAGCAGCAATAGAAGCTGAGAAAGAAGCCAAAGAGAAGCAAAGAAGAGAAGCCGAGATCACCAGAGAGCCCAGATAGAGTGGGGACCAGCCAGCACCCCTGCCTGCCATATGCCTGGTGAACCCCAAATAAAGAACCTGCAGAACTACTGAGGACTCTGACTCCTCCTTTGCCCGGTCTGCATGGGATCAGAAAACCTGCACTGTGCCCAGTCCTGCCCTTACAGACACGTCAGTGATTAGACAGGTTTTATTATTTCCCTGCAGTTTTGTCCCCGTTACATGCAGAAATTCATTTTACAACTATGTAGGGTAGAATATTCCCATCTTGCAAATGAAGGCATTG
Source organism: Talpa occidentalis (assembly GCF_014898055.3). Lineage (NCBI taxonomy): Eukaryota > Metazoa > Chordata > Mammalia > Eulipotyphla > Talpidae > Talpa > Talpa occidentalis. Next base: position 50,011,395 of record NW_023601322.1, on the reverse strand, counting down.
AAGCTTATAAAGAAAGATTACCTTGCCTGTATGTCTCCCAGTCATTTATAAAGAAGCAGGGCAACCCAATGAACCAAAGTATTCCTTCCTCCTGTTGCTACAGTCAGAAACAGCTTGAAACCAGCAATCACTATTACATATCAGCAATAGTAACAGCTGCCATTCTCTGACACTAATCACACCTTCCATGTCTCAAGCCTCCCTCTCCTTCAGATACAGCCTAAATTCATGATCATCTCATTCCAAGACCCTGAACTTAGAGCTGCAAAGAGCCCATTCCATATAAGGACATGTTCACAGGTTCTAAAAATCAGAATGGGCTATTTGGCACCCGTGTCATTTGCCTACAGGCTCCTTCTTCACTGAGGACAGCGGTCAGAAATGTCCCTGACTCACCTTAGCAGATCATAGAGACAGCTTCTCCCTACAAAGGACTTACACATATTCACATGCTTCCTCACCTATGTATACAATCGCTTTTACTAGTGTTCTATGGGATTATAATTATAGGTAAGAAATCTTATGGGTTATTCATTTTTAGGATGAAATGCATCTGACTTTTAATGCTATAATGACTTCAAGATCAGACTGCTAGTGATGTAGATTTTTAGGGTCGTGTGTTGTGCAGTGGAACAGAAATGGGGTAAGATTAATGCTGGAATTACCTTGAACTTCAGTCAAACACTGTTCCTCACTGTTGTGTGAGCTGCTGGATGAGGTTTGAGCTGTTTGAACCTCAGTTTCTTAGTCTGAGGGCAGGGGGTAGGAGGTTGTCACACTATCTTACAGCAGAAGGTTGTACTCAGAAAGCCCTGTGAGTCTAGCCAGTCAAGGAACTTGCCTCTAAGTATCTGTAGTATATATACCTTTCATGAGTCACTTAAAGGCAGTGTCCCTGTCTGTAAAATGAGCGCGGTGTTGCCTGCACTGCACATTGGGCAGTAGAAGGAGCCAGTAAGTTAACGTAGACTAAAGCACATTCATGAGTCGCAAGATGCTCACACATAAAGGGAGATTGCTTTTAGCAGCAGCGGCACCTGGATGAATGCAAGGTTATTCTTCTTGTTCTTGTTTAAAGAGATCTAGTAGATCTGAAAATTCCTCAGTTCCAAGCCAACAGGCTGGTGGGTGATCCCACATCAGTGGTAGCAAATCAAACTGTAAGTATTAGTTCCTCATTTTCCCCAAACTTACCTTTGCAGTCTGGGTTAGTCAGTCAGTTCTTTACCACACTGAACATTTACTTTGCTTTGTTGAACAAAGAAATGGGAGAATTAAGAATGTGTTTTCTCAATTTAAGTGCCCAGTTAAGATATGGTATATCTAAATAATGAAATACTACTCAAGATAAAAATCTTGTGAGTTGCAGCAACATGGACGAAACGGGAAGGGCTTATGCTAAGAAAACTATGTCAGGAGGAGATACACAAATATCACATGATTTCACTTATATGTGGATTACAAAGAAACGAAACAAAGGAACAGACTCAGCTAAGCCAAAACAAGCCCCAGAAATTTGGTTGCAGAACTAACGCTACCAGAGGGGAAAGATGACTGGTGGGGAGCAAAAAGAGGAGGAGACCCAATGGCCCATGGTGGAGGACAGTGGACACCTTGGTGGTGCTTGTGGTATGGTAACATACATCTACAGAGTTGTGAATTTACACCCCCAAATCACATACAGTATTATTGTTACCTCAATAAAAATAATACAATTTTTCAAAAAAGAATGGATTTTCTATCCTGGTGCTATATTAATATGAACTACCTGGAAACTTTATTTTTCCATGTTTGGACCCACTCCAAATTAATTATTAAAATCTAATTATTAAATCACAATGATTTGTCAATAATTATTAAGTGACAACCTCTGGAGGGAGACACCAGCCATCAGTGTCTTCTTTGCTATTTTGTTGCTATTTGTCTCCCAGGTGATATCAATGTGCAGCCAAGGATAAGAGCCCCAGTTAGAGCTTGGCCCTGGCTCCAGCAGGTCCTTGATGGCCCATGACAATGTGCCATGCAGGCCATCGAGAACTGCAGAAGCTGCAGGCTGGCTGCCTGATGTCTCTTCTTGCATGTTCTCTGTAAGTGTTGGCAAGGGTTTAATGCATTCCCATGTAGTGGTTGTTATGAGTATGAGAGGAATGAATGCTCATGACTTTTATCAGCAACCCATGTGTCAGCATTACTAGCTTTGCTGCTAATGAGAAGCACCACATGCATTTTTTGAAATGCCAAGTATGTCTCCAAATAAGATGAAAGAATTGGAGACCAAATGCACTCCCAAAACACACCACCTCTCTGTTCCCCCTGTGGCCCTCCTTTCAGGTACACAAGCTTCAGGATTCTCAGTCCCCTGAGCACCCATCCCTAGATCAACCTACGTGGAGACAATACGTGTCTTTCCTCTCTTAGAGAAAAAAGGAGTGGTGGGAGAGCCAGTCCCCTCCTTCTTGGGAACCTTCTTCTAGAATGACATGTTAAAAGTTACATAATCAATCGGGAATGAAGTGTAACTTAAGTCCAAAAAAAAAAAAGACTGGCTTTCATTCATATTGCCATATTTTTAAATGAGGTATTCTCGAATAACTAATTGTGAAGGGAAAAAAATTGGTTCTGGGCATTCATCAAACTCCCCAGATGCAGATGGCAGGAGACCTGCAGGGAGGGGGGCTGGGTGTCGGCAGGATGAGGCTTTCCCAGGGCTGTCACCACAGTGCCATTGGTGGCCTCTTCGAACCTGCCGGTGAGTGACATCCCCCTCGGCCCAAGTCATCTGGTATAAGTGGGAAGGTTCCAAACTCTGTTAATGAATCAAATTTTGAATGGCCAAGTGAACTCTGAGGTACTGGCTCCAAGAGCAGCCTGTCTCCTACACAGCAGGCGACTCGCAGCAGTGCCAAATGTTTATACTTCCCAGAGTAACCCTGGTTACCCCAGACAATGGGCCTTCCTGGTCCCCAGCATATGGGCCCTTACCCAATGAGCAGCTGTCCTGTCTCTGGCCTCTGCTCCTCCAGGCCCCCAACCCACAATACCCTCTGACCCCACTTCCATTATCTGCAACCCCATCCCTCAAGCCTTAGCTGAAGTCCCTTCAGCTCCCTGAGGCCACCCCGCCTCAGTCATCCCAGCTCACAGAGGTGAAAACAGAATACACCAGCGAGTTTTGCTACCAGTCTAAAATGCACAGAGTGCAAATTCACAGAGTGAAGAAACACAAACTTGTTCATACTTCATTTGTCAGTGAAACCTGAAATGAACTACAATGGTACTAGTTAGTCTTTATGTGTCCAACTTAGTGTCCAGGTTCTTCTGCAGAAACATTAGCATGTTTGATTATGGGGAAGAGTCCCAGACCCTGTTGTAGATTTTTTGTAGTTTATCTATATTCACCATATTCCCCTCTAAAGTCTCAAAAATTCTGATTTCTGAAACATGTCAGGCCCTGAAGTTCTCAAATAAGGAATGATGGAACCATGTTAAGAAATACTTATGTATGGGCCTCCCCTGGTGGCGCAGTGGTTGAGCGCTGGGTTGCAAAGCTGCCCGCAGCCTCTGCAGCGCTGGTTCGATCCCTGGCCGCCAGCGAGGGTGCCACATGATGCGCAGACCCCTCCTGCTGCCCCCGCTGCTCCCCTCAGCAGTGTACTTCGGTCCTTCTGCCTGCTCTGCTCCCCGCTCTGGCTCTGGTGAATTCTCTCACCCTCCCGTGCTTCTGACTGTACCCAGTGCTTGTATAAATAAATCTTTAAAAAAAAATACTTATGTGGCTATTTCTCTACTGGACACTATTCTAGAAGCCTTACTCATCTGGTTTTATGCAACAAATGTTTTGCCACATTGAAATCAGATTGAAGAAGACCTGGAGTTTATTTGATTTAATAGAGGAAGACATGGGAGATTTCTGAGCCAGAGAAAGGCAGGATCATGGTGTCTCGGTTTGTCTTCTTGATATAAGTCTATCACCCAGGTGTGTTTCAGCAACAGCCTGGTTCAGTGGGTGCTGACACTGGTAATGGGGAACGAGAAATCTGGGATGTGAAGAAGCAGTCCGGGTAGCATCTGACCTGTCTTGGAAAGGGGGTTCATGGGAGCTGGGAGAGAAGAGCAGGATGTTATTTTGAGCACACGAGGCTCAGGCATGACCCTAAGGGCAATGCTGAGACACAGAAAGTTCCAGCTTCTGATACAGGGAATGGCGTGGGAAATCTAACTTGAAAAGGAGGTGAAATTTAGTCACTGGAGTCTCGGCACCAGTGGGAGTCTGATGGCTGCAGGAAGGACGTGGCCGTGAGGAGGCTTCAGGCTTCATCAGTCTCCCAGGCAGCCTTAAGGTCGTTTGGTGGCATGGAAGCTCATGCCCTCTGCCACATTCCTGTGGCTACTTGTGCTGTGTGAAAGCAAATTCACAGGAGGGAAGAAGCACTCCAAGAGCCAGGGGCTTAGGAGGAGGGCACTTCTCTGTCAAGTTGCCCACCTGACTGGCCGAGCAGCAACAGAGCTGCTACCAGACCCTCCTGCAGGCTGACATTGCAGAGACATACCAGGTGCTTCCACGGGTGCTGGGAGTGAACTGCAGAAAATGGGGACCCAAGGCCTGACACTAACTCTCAAGATGACTGAGGGTGATGCTGGAGACACACAGACAGTAGTAAACAGGTGTTGGTGAGGGTGAGGAGGTACAAGAAGCATCTTTCTCTGGAAGGATAAGGGACATAGACACCTGAAGGAACAGATAAAAGGTAAAATAGATTTTGGAAAAGGCAAAAAAAGAAATTTTAAGTAATCTAAATTTTAGTACAGCCATTTTGGTAAATTTTGCTGCTGAGATTCTGGTAGGTGCTGGAATTGGGAATCAGGGCCTGTCTCCTGACTAGCTTGAAGCTCCCTGGTTCCTAGCTTTAGCTTTTTTTTTTTTTTTTTTTTTTTCAGTTTTATTGCAATATAATTGACATGCAGTTCCATGTAAGGTTAAGATATATCACATAATGACTCACAAAATGATTACCACCCCATTAGTTAGCATCCTAAATTACAAAATAAAAATGTTTGTCCTTATGATGAGAACTCTTAGTATCTACTCTGCAACTTTTGGATATACCATAGAGCAGTGTTAACTGTAATTATGACGTTATACATTATACCCTTAGTAATTGTCTTACAGTTGTGAGAAGTACCTTTCAATCACCTTCATCCAATTCCCACTCTCTTTGCCCTCTGCCTCTGGCAATCATAAATCTGAGTTTTTTTTCTGTAAGCTGGTGGGGACATTTTCCACCTATAAATGAGATCATGTGACATTTCTCTGACTAATTTCCAAGATAATGTCCGTTCATATTGTTAAATACTAAGATTTCTTTCTTTTTTTGACTGAATACTATTCCATTATATTATATTCACCATATTTAACTTTTTTTTAAAGGATTGATTTATTTATGTATACAAGGTGGTGGGGGGTGAGGGGATTCACTAGAGACAGAGTAGCATACACAATAGGCAGATTGACTGAAATATACTGCTGAGGGGAGCAGCAGGCAATGCAGGAGAGGTCTGCTGCACCATGTGGGTCTCCTCCCTGGCCAGGGATGGAACTCGTGCTGCAGTGACTCTTAATTACTTTTTTAGACAGAAGGGAGAGGGCTCATCCCATAAACCTCAGGTCCCTGGGCAGAGAGACTCTGCAAAGCTGGCACAGCAGAGGGTGATGGGCACTGGGAACTCAGCTGTTTGGTGGTCACCGGAAGACCTAAGGTCCTATTGGAAGAAATGTCATGTAGGTTCCAGGGACAAAGCAATACTATTCTCAGACAGGGACTGCCTTTGTGCTTACGGTAAAACACATCTGGTTTGTTCTAAAGAATAAAAAAAGAAAGAAAGAAACTCATGAGTTCTCTAGCAAATAAGAACAAGCAGGAGACGTGAGGCAGAGGCACAGAATGGGGGAACAAAGAGACATATAGCAAACAAATCCCTGAGACATGAGAGTGTGTAACTCCTGGGGCAACCAAGTAAGCAAACAACTGGGACCCACAAATGTCACCCCCAACTGTAGCAGGGTTCTGCACACAAGCAGCTGGGTTGCAGTAGCCTGGGAACTGCTGTGTCCCCAGCAAAAGAGTCTGTGTCCCCAACTTCAAGTCAACACAGAGAAGACAGTCACCACAGAAGGCGGATTGTGAAAGTCATCAGGAATTCAAAGGACAAGAAACCAGAGTGAGAGCTGGCGACAGGGAGATCAAACGATCGCCAGAATGCTTCAGAAATGTGGAGGAGACAAGCCTCACTTTGTTGATAAAAATCCAGCAACGTCTGGAGAAATGCGGGGCAGGCGTGGGAGGTGCTTTGATGACATTTCCCACTCTGCTCCTGAGAAACCTTTGCAACTAGAATTTTCTACGAGAAAAGCCAGGGAAGGTTATTTAAGTCAGCAGTCCCTCAAATGTATTTATTTCTGCATCAGCATGATTATTCAGACTGTCTTACCCCTGGGTATGTGAAGAAAGTGGGCCAGGCCTCCTGTGTACTGGGTCTTTCCCCAAGCCCTGGGACTGGGTACCCTTCCCAAGGGCAGGGCCTGGAGCAAGAGTTTCATGAGGGCCTTCTCTTCTCCTCTTTCCCCTCCCCTCTGAACAACACCTGCCCCATTGGGCAGTTACCTTCCAGGCCTGCAAATGACTACATGGAGAAGCAGCAGGCCCCTGAGCAGGGGCTTCAGGGTTAGGAACCAGGGCCATGGTCTAGAGGATGAAGGAAGAGTTCAAGGTGAGCATCCCTGTCTGGCATTGAGATCTTCCACACCACCCTACAAGAAGGGCCAGCAAGAGGACAGCCATTATGGGGACTTTCAAGCTGTGGGACTCCAGCTACCATACCAGGTGCTGGGCCCAAGGGCGGTGTCATCACTCCAGGTAGCATGTTTTACAAAGCTTAGAGATCAGCCAGGGCTGGAGAGACTGATACAGTCAACTGCTCACGTGTCGCAAGCACAGGGAGTGGTGACCCTGACGGTATTGGACTGTCTGCCTTCTAATTCCATCTGCATGCTGGAGCCCTCAGTTCCTCTTACACTTGCATCAGACTGCCTTGAGCCCTTCAATATACCCGTGGCACACAGGCCTGATCAGGTTCCTGAATGCACATCCAGGCTGGCTGCAGACCCCAAAACCCAGCACCAAAGCCCTTCTGTTCACAATAGGCTCCAGAACAGTATCTTCTGCACTCTGCAACTGTCCTCTCTATGCATCTCTGCTCACACTGTTTCAGTACCACTAGAACACCTCTGTGGTTATTGCCCACACTTCCCTACCCAATTCCATGACCCTCCTCCCTGGTGCACATGCCCCCTCAATTCTGTGCATTCTCAGCAGAAACTGCCTGTGGTTAGCCCCACTCGTCAGGCGCCACACCAAATCCTCCAGCTGCATGACCTGCGACCCCCTCATCTGTGACTTTGCATAGAAGCAGAGAGATTCATTAATGTGTTCCAGACAAAATTAACCTGATGTGACTGCCTGTGACATCCAGGGTACAGAAACCCAACCCTTAGAAATATGCTTCTTAGAGAACATAAGAAATCTCTGAAAATTCAACCAGGCCACTCCATATAAAAGTAATCTTTGGGACAAATGTGTCTATCACAGGGTATTTCCTTGGGTTTCTTGAGCCTGGCCTGTGATCACCACGAGTGCAGAATCCTTGGGCTACTCACTGTGCTCAGCAGAACCCCAGCTGACTCTCAGGGCAGGCACCTGCTTCTCTATGCTTGGGTGTTTACTGCACTTGAGTGTACATGTGCATGAAATCCCAGGTAAATCACCCCAGGAACCTACCTGGGGTTCCTACTCAGGATTCTTCCTACTCAGATGGGCAGGAGGTGTGAATTGCATATCATTTCCCCAACTTTCTGTTTTCCTGGGAATCTCCTCCATCTACTGTGGTAACTGATGTACTCACACTACCTCTGTTGGCAGCTTCCCTTCTTTGACATCACTGTTTCACCCCCTATGGTTGGTCTGACACCTCCCAAATAAACCACATGGATTTTAATCCTCTTTTCAGACTCTGCTCTATGAGAACCAAAACCAAGGCAGTGTGGTCCCAGAATCAAGGACATTTATGTTCTTCTTACTCTTGTTTTTTGGGTTTTCTTTAACCTAAGATCAATTTACCTTGTAAAAGTAGTTTATGTTTTTGTTTTGAAAAAAAAAATTGTTTCATTAAAAATGCCTTATCTACAGCACAATCATTGGTGTCCTTGTTTACATCAGAACAGCTTCTCTAATGTGATTTCTAAGCAAAGGTAGAAGAGTTGGGAGACTCCCTGCATATATAAAGGAAGTAATGTCTCCTGGGCCAGTCCCCATTGGGCTGTGGATATCCATTACCAAGCACTGAGGAACCCCTTTCTCAGCCCTGCTCCTGCAACAACTGCAACCAGTGCCAAATCAGATACTCTCCAGTGGACTTGCCTTTTTCCCCTTGAAGTGAAGGGGATGGGCTTATGAAATGAATCTCATCAGCTTTTAGGAAAGTGATCCATGCTTCAATAGGCAAACCTTCAAAATAGTAGCACTGACTGGAAGGATTAGCAAGGAAAACCAAACCTGATGTGTTTGGCTCCACCAACAGCAGCTGAGCCCTGGGCTGGCAAGAAACCTGCATTCACAATGTGGCTGATTGAATCTTGGAAGGGCATAGCGAAACTGACTGTTCAAGGTTTGATTTGCTTCAGAAACCATTGAAGCCTCCATGTTTATAGAAAGATATATGTTTAAAAGAGTAAAGTTGCTCTGTGAGAGCAGCTACACAAACCCTGCTGCCTGTGATACTTTGGGAGAGCATTTATCACACCTTGTGAGACCTGAAGTTGATGTCCCCTCTCCCTGAACATTTACAACCATTTGCATCTGCTGAGCTCTATGAATAAGACTTGGTTGACTTTTTTATTTAGGCATGTCATGCCACTGAAATTGAAGTATAATGTTTGAAAAATAAATCATTTATGGCAATGACACCATATCTGTACATTATAAAGTATGACCCGCCAAAAAGATGAGTCATGAATCAATAGTCACCTTCCCCAAAAGCAAAGTGCTACATATTACAAGAGAAATTGACAAATCTGTAATCATATGGGAGATTTTACATGCTTCTCTGAGAAATTAATAGACATATCAACAGAAGATAGGTAGACTATAAGTGCTTTAGGCAAGGAAATTTAAGAGCTTGATCTAATATTATAAGTTATTATAAATATCACATACACAAGGAAGAAGAAAACAGCTCTTTGAGTGTACATCAGAGATTCATTTTTTAAAAATGACTACAAAATTGAGCCAACTCAATATCCATTCAAATGGGTAACTTTGTATTGCCCTCAAGTATGTATTAAAAACAAAAATAATGACTCTATGTCAATGAACTAATTGCTCAATTCAAAAGGTGGGGAAAAAAACAATAAAATAAATCTAAAGAAGGATGTAAATAGTAAAGATAAGAGCATAAGTAGATGAAACTGGAAACAAACATAGAGATAATCAAGAAACTAAAGTTAATGCCTTAAAAAAATCTAAGACAATGACCCCTCCAGGCTCATCTAGACAAAGAGAAAAAAGTGTAATAATTAATATTAGTAACACAAAAATGGATTCCATAAATATCTTTTAAATCACAATAAAATGCTATGAATCATTTTCTGCCAAAAAATTGAAAAATTGGAAGGGACAATTTTCTAAAAATCATCAGTAAATTTACACACATTTAAATTAATTTAAATATTAATTCAGATTTTATTCAAGAAATAGAAAACTAAAGTAAACACATAACCATTACAGAAACTGTTCTAGAAAATGAGTCTCACACCCAAAGACACCAGACCCCTGTGGCTCTACAGAGGAAGACAATACAAAACAATTATAGCCCAATCAAATATGCAAATATCTCAAATAAAACATTAGCAAATTTAGTCTGGCAAGATGGTGGCAGTGAAGATGCTGCATTCATCTCTCCATACACTCACAAGTTAATGGCAGCAGAACAAAATCAGTAATCCCTGGAAGATATATGGACGATGAGAGTACACATCAGGACCAATAATCCAATGGAAAAGGATAGGAAAAACTTTAATGGAGCTGGGTTTACTGTGATACTGAAGCATTTTGAGTCACAAGACAGAGAGGTGGCTGCTGTGTGAAACACTTCTACAATTGTTGACTGAGTTGCACATACCTATAGAGACTCTAGAGACCTGGCACTGTGCTAGATAAGGGAATGCAGGGATTTGTCATGTAGGAGAGGAGAAGTAGAGGAGCAGGTGTGAAGAGTGGTGATAACTGACTTGAGCCTGATTTCCCGATGTGGAAGAGCTGGAACCTGAAACAGTGAGGAGAACCAGGTTGGATAACCCATGTCTCCTCATAGAAGAGGCTATTGTTTGTAGCCCAAAGTCGTATATTTAAAGCACTCCAGGAGAAGTATATGTAGTATAAAAGAGAGCAATTCCCAACTTGTGACCTCATCTCAACTGCACCCCATGCCCACCACTGTGTTCAGTGCTAAAACATAGCCTAGAAGTAGAAATTGACATGAGACTATATGAGACACTTAGACCTAAGCACTGACCTAGAAGAAAGGATCACCATGGATCCCCATAACACAGTAAAAAGATTGACTCAGATACTCCCTGGAGGTAATCCTTTGGTGCCCTATTGCCCCCATTCCTTTCTCCCTATTACCCTTGCCAGTACCATTTCTCCAATCACTTCAACAGGTATAGCAGCAACAGTCTGAAATTCTCTCTACAAGTGATAGTCTGAAAATCTATCACTATTACTATCCATAAAAACTACAATGAAACTAATATAAAAAATGATGAAGAGACAGAACATACCACAAATACTAAAGCAAAAAAATAAGCTTAAAGAAGTCTCAATCTAGCAGAATTACAGATTGAACAACATACACTGAATGAATATTGTGTTAATGAGGAAGTCAAAGAAGAAATTAAAAAATATCTGAAGATAAATGAAAATGAAGACATGACCTACCAGATACTGTGGAACACAAGAAACACAGCCCTAAGAGCAAAAGTACATAGTAATACAGGCCCATATCAAGAAAAAAGAAATAGCTCAAATAATCTAATATTATACCTAAAGAGCTAGATAAAAGAAACCAAAAACCAGTAGAAGAAAGGAAATAGTAAAAATTAGAGCAGATATGAATGAAATAAAAGTCAAAAAGACAATTCAAAAGATGAAAGATACCAAAAGTTTATTCTTTGGAAAAAATAGACAAATTTCTATCTAGACTCACTAAGAAAAAAGGGCAAAAACTCTAATAAATAGAATCATAAATGAAAGAGAAATTATTACAGACACCACAGAAATGCAGAGGATCATAAGAGGCTACTATGAATGTCTTTATGCCAACAAACTGAACAGCCCAGTGAAGCAATTCTTAGAAATCTACAACCCTCCAAGACTGAACCAGGAAGAATAATCACAAGCAAGGACAGTGAAACAATAATCAAGTTTCCAAAAATCAAAAGCCCAAACTCATATGGTTTCACTAGTTAGTTCTAGCAAAACTTCAGAGGTGAACTAGTACCTATACTTCTCAAACTCTTGTAAAAATTGAGGAAGAGGAAATGTTTCCAAACACATTTTAAGAGGCCAGCATCACTCTGATACCAAAACCTGACAAAGATACCACCAGAAGAAAAGAGAATTATAGACCAAATTCCCTGGGGAAATAACATGCAAAATTCCTGAACAAAATCTTAGCAAACCAAATTCAACAACACATCAAAAGGATCATACATCATGACCAAGTCAGGTTTATTCCAGGGACTCAAGGGTGGTTCAAAATATGCCAATCCATCAATGTAACTCACCATATCAACAAAAGGAAAGATAAAAATCATATGATTATATCAATAGATGCAGAGAAAGCATTTGAAAATGCTCAACATCCATTCATGATTTTTAAAAAGTCTTATTAATTAAAGAGAATGGGAAAAGAAGGAACGTCCCTCAACATAGTAAAAGCCATACATGCTAAACCCACAGTTAGCATCATTCTCAATGGTGAAAAGCTGAGAATTGTTCTTCTAAGATCAGCTACATGACAAGAATAGCCACTACTGTTCAACATAATACTGGAATCCTAATTAGAGCCTGAGAAAGATATAAAAGGAACCCAAATTGTGAAAGAAGAAGCAAAACTATCACTATTTGCAAGTGACATGATAATATACGTATATAATCCTAGAGACAATACCAAAAAAAAATAATTAAAATAATAAATGAATTCAGTCAAATGGTAGGGTACAGAATCAATTTACAAAAATCAGTTGCATTTCTATATGCAAATGAGTTAGAAGAGAAGAAGGAAATAAAAAATCATATTCACAATTATAAGAATTAATACGTAGCAGTAAATTTGACAAAAGAAGTGAAAGACCTATACAACGAAAACTATAAGATAATGCTAAAGGAAACAGAAAGCATAAAAAGATGGAAAGCTATTTCCATGTTCATGGATTGGAAGAAACAACTTTGTTAAAAATGACCATCCTACCTAAAGCAATATGTGGATTCAATGTATTCAAGGCTTCAATGCCAATGGCATTTTTAAAGAAATAAAACAAGCACTACTGAAATTCACATAGAACCACTGGAGACCCCAAATAGCCAAGACAATGATGATCAAAAAAAGAGGAAGAGTAGCAGTATCACATTCCCAGACTTAAACTATACTATAAAACAGTATGGTGCTGGAACAAAAATAGGCACACAGAAAATGGAATAAATCTGAGAGTCCAGAAATAATCCCATGTGTCTATGGATATTTAATCTACAACAAAAGCAGCCAAGATTATACACTGAAGAAAGAAGAGTCTCTTCACAAATGGTACTGGGCAAACTGGATATCCACATGCAAAAGAATGAAACTAGAGCATCTTATTACATCATACACAAAAATTAACTCAAAGTGGATTAAAGACTTGGATTTTAGTACCAAAACTATAAAATAAAGTGAAGGAAAAATAGGCTAAACACTCTACAACACTGACTTCAGAGATGTCTTTGGGGATTAATTGCCAATGTCAAGAGAAGTAAAAAATGGATTATATCAAACTGAAAAGCTTCTGCACAGTGAAAGAAGCTATCATTAAAACAAAGAGACACCCTACTGAATGGGAGAAAATATCTGCATATCATATATTTAACAAAGGACTTATATCCAAAATACATAAAGAACTCATGCAACACAACAAAAAGAATGAAAGGATCCAATCAAAATGTGGACAAAAAGTTAAATAAACACTTCTCTAAAGATGACATAAAGATGGCCAATAGGCACATGATAAAATGTTCATCATCACTTATCAGGGAAATGTAAATCAATATCACTAAGAGATGCCATCTCACACCCATGAGAAAGCCCATATCACAAAGACCAGAAACAACAAGCTTTGGTGAGTATGTGAAGAAATAAGAATGCTTACATTGTGTTGGTGGGAGTGTAGACTGTTCCGGCCCCTATGAAAATGGTACAGAGGTTTCTAAAAGCATTGAAAATATATCTACCATATGACCCAACAATTCTACTCCTAGATATCTACCTGACAAGTGCAAAAACACTAATTTGAAGGCACGGAGGCACTCTTATGTACACTGCCGCACTATTTGCAACAGCCAACTTACAGAAACAAGCTGAGTGCCCATCAACAGACCCGTAGATTAAGAAGATGTGGCATATATATACAATGGAATGCTACTCAGTTATAAAAACGATGAACTCTTGACATTTTTGACAGCCTGGAGGGAACTGGAGAGGGTAATGCTAAGTAAAGTAAGTCAGAAGGAGAAAGACACATAAGGTATGGTTTCACTTATATGTGGAATTAGAAAAACAAAACAAAGTATCAAACAAAACCAAATGAATAAAAAACCCTTGACATTTGACTGCAAAACTGAGACAACCAGAAGGGGAGGGTGGAAGGGTAGGAGCAGAGGAAGGAGCAGACCCAATGGAGCATAGTGGAGCATTACCAGGATTTTAGAAGTGGGCATGGTGTGAAAACATACATTTGTACAGGTTTGGCTGTACAACCCCTAAAACAAATCCAATAATGTAAACCAATGCCAAACATAAACATTGGTTTAGCATTTGATTTTTATTTTTTAATGCTGAACTTTCTATATTCCATATTATATGAGGGTTCTGTTACATGTCTTTACCTCTACCACATCATTGGAGGGGCAGAGGAAGAAAAGAGCAAATCAGAAATCGAAGTACTATTTAGTGAGCAATATCCTTATTGTTATTTCCTCTAGAAATATTTGATTCCATCACCTCTATGATTAGAACCAATATTTCACTCAATATTCCTTCTCAGGGCTAGATGTAGCCTGGAGAGAAACAAGGGAAAAAGAAAATGAATGGGCAAGATGGAGGTAAAACCCCTTTTCTTTTTCAGGAAAAATAAAATTTCCAGAAAGTTCAATGATGCCAAGTTTAGAAACTAGGTAGTCATTAGCATGAGTGAAAATGAGTGAAATCAACATTAATCACAGTCCGGTCCCTTTGGGGTTTCTTTTATATCTTCAAAATCTCAATCTTCCTGTTCCATATAGAACATTAAAAAAATACACCCAAAGAATATTCTTTCAAGTGCCTTACCACCACAACTAAATGATGATTACCCTGACTATTAATTATTATTATGGTTACTACTGGCATGCTCTGTATGTTTTCTGTGTGTTGTCCAATCCCACAGCCAGTGCTGTGTTTTGCCTGAGAAACAGATGTACACTTATTAATGTAAGCAGGCGCAGACACTAAAGGCAGCAGGCCCCATAGCTAAGCAGAGTTGAGTATGCTGGAGAACAGGTGAGTAGATAAGAGGAAGGTGACCAGGTTTGCATCCCACAGAGGATTAGAAAGCACAGGCTTGAGAGCTCACTGAGGAAGCAATTTTATGAAAGCACTTACCCCAGTGATGCCTAAGAAATGCCACCTGGGTGTAAGAAGAAATGTGAAGAGTGAGTTAAAGAGCAAGACCAGACCATAACAAAGAACAAAGAAACCAAGCCATCTTTGTGATCCGAGAGAGAGCACTGAGATAGTCCTCCAAAGGAGTTAAGTGAAAACATCAGAAAGTGCACCTAGACCATATCATACTTGCCAAACACCTAGTGGCATTTTTTCTAGAGTATTTGATTTATATTTTCAGTGCTGAATTTTCTACAATCCATATTATACGAGGGTTCTGGTACATGTCTCTTCCCCTCCACTAGGTAGTGTACTCTTCAAAGACAGCCAACCTCTCACTCATCTGGCTTCTCCACGTACAGCACAACAACTCCAATGCTGTAAGTTTTCATTTTAAAACAAAATAGCGGTTTACAGGTTGTGGAGGTCACTCAACCTAAAGATGGTGGGCTCTGCAATGAGGGGCGCCATGATGCTGCATACTGGTATGGGTGGCACATTGCTTTTGTCAGAAAACTGGCCTGGACTGCTACCTAGAGTGAGCTGAGTGAACACTTGGTGCAGCTAGGCCACATATGAAAATGCGCTCTGCATTTTGACACAGAGATTGGCTTTCACAGAGTTATGGGTTGGGTTCAATTTTCTTCAGAAGAACTTCATAATGCACTACAACAGGAAAATCATGCTACTGGTGAAGTAAATGTCCATGTTCAAAGACCAATTTTTTTTTCCCTCCCACCCCCCAAAAGTTGTGTGATGGGATCAAACATCTGATGAAAAGAAAAATTTTGAGACTTCTAAATGCCTATTAAATAAACAAAATGGAAAAAATTTTAAATAACAAATTAAATTAAGGAACAAAAGAATTTTGTAAAACTCAACATTGTAATGAATCTGGATACAATAAAATGGTGGCTGGCAGCAAACAGAATGGGCGGGGCCCGGAGGGAGAGTGGCCTTGAAGGCCCAGCAGCCCCAGGCCACCATTCAGCAGCCCACAGCACAAGCACACTCTTTCCGTAGAGGTCTCCTCCCTGCCTTTTAGGATTCAGTGCTTAAGAAGGATAATTATTGTTTTTTAAGAGTTAGTGGCTGTGTCCCTACCATGAAGGAAAATGTGTATTATAGGTAGCAGCTGTACCAATGACAGTGCTGGGACTATATCGGCAGAGGGGGGCTGGAACTTGGGGTTTTCACTCCATGCCCATAGTAACCTGATGATAAGATTTGGAGGAAGCCAGCAGGTGATGGAACACCCAGAAACTCTAAACTCTCTATTGAGGGGTGCACAGTCAGCCTGGAGCCACATCTGACATTTCGGGCAAGGGAGGTAAGCTCTGGAGAAGGGAAATAGTTTGGGAATGTATCTATAAGTTGCCAATGCAACTGGTACTGTGAAAAGTTGACGTCTATGAAACCATTTTAAAATGGAGCTAGGGAGCCATTATGGAGAAATCAAATTACTTGCATGATTTTAATTAAGTCAAAGACCTTTGAATAAAAACAACTGTTTTAAGAAACCATCAGGGGCCTCCCCAATGGCGCAGTGGGTTGAGTGCCATGCTGTGAAGCTGTCTGCAGCCTCTGCAGCGCTGGTTCGATTCCTGGCCAGCCAGGGAGAAACCTACATGATGCAGCAGACCTCTCCTGTCTCACCTGCTGCTCCTCTCAGCAGTGTCTTCGGTCTGTATCTGCCTATTCTGTTCCCCGCTCTGTCTCTGGTGAATTCTCTCACCCTCCCACACATCTGACCTGTACCCCAGTTCTTGAATAAATAAAGAAATCTTTAAAAAAAAAAAAATCAAGAAAAAAAGAAATTGTCTGAGAACTGATTATGGACCTTTAGCCAGAGGATAGAATCAGTTCCCTTTTCATCCTTTCTTGAAAATCATCAGTTAATTATGCACAGCCAAGTTTTGGTTTAAGCGTCCTGACACTAATCAACTCTTTCCTCTGCTATTCACCTCTTTTTTCCTCCCATAAACACATAAGCCTTTTGACTTGTGCCTCCTTGGGCACATTCTAGATTTTCCATCTGAATCTATGTACCCAGATGTGCAATTCTTTGATCCTAAATAAAATGCAATTTGCCTTTTTAATAGCCTCCTGAGTTTTTAGGTCGGTGGTATAAAGGTGTTTTTTTGTTTTTAATGTGGGAAAAGGAGGGTTCTCCTCCATGGGCACTGATATAATGGGTCAATACCACCTGGAATCCACATGCCACGGAGATGGGCTCCCAGGAAAAGGTTCCCCAGCACCTGAGAACCCCAAGGAAGCCAATCCGGGGCCTGCAGCTGAGATAAAGCACCCACTGGCTTCAGGTGACATTGGAGAGTGACAGGGCATGAATTATGATAGACTGTTGCAACAAACACTCACTAGATTGGGGAGCTTGGTCCAAAAAACTTTCTATTTTGCCATGTGGGTCAGCAGAGGAGAGGCCTGGGGTAGGGCAACTCATAGTTAGCCAGGAACCCAGGCCCCTCATTCTTTTCATCTTTGTCTTCATCTTCTCAGATTCCCCCACTGGGTCCTCCATAACTGGTTACCAGAAAAGGAAAAAAGAGAGCAGAGACGATGACATTTGGGAAGATCACATTTTTACAGTGGAGGTCAACCTGACCTTTCTTTGCGTACTTTGGTTAAACTTGGTGACAAGTTCAAGAATGGAAAGGAAGTAGGGTTGAGTAAACACACAGCAGCAGGCAAGTCAAAAGAGCAGACCTAGAGAGCAACCTGACCAGGGAACAGAAGAGAACTGAAACCCTGGAGAGGAATGAAGCCCCACAGAGCAGGAAAAAGTCAAAGAACAGGAAGCCGGAGGCCTTTGATGGCCTGGTGGCCACACTCATAAATGTTGGGTCACAGACAAGATCTGCATGCACAAGACTGGACAGGTCAGGGCTAAAAAAGCATTGGAAAAACAGGGGGTAGCATGTCTTTTACGGACCCAGGGAGGATGCGATAAAAATCAGAAAAGAACAACAACAAACACAAAGAGCACAGTCCCATTGGTAGAAGCTCCTGTGCTGTGTGTGTCTGAAGTTGGGAGTTACTCAGGCAAGATACAGCCACTGAGGATGGTGAAGAGCTGATGGCTCCATAGAGCCAGGGAGGCAGAGAAGAGAGAGTGCAATGAAACTCTCAGCTATTTCCCAAATTCAACATTTGTGATCAATATCAAGAGACTGGGAGGCAGTATAGAAAGATCTGCACAGATCTATGTCCCACGTGTCCATTTTCAGTGGCTGTGAGTGGGGAGGGGCTGGAGCCTCAGGTTCCCATCGGCACTCTCTGAGGCTTTCCATGTAACAATCCATGTATGTTGTGTAGTACCTTCCAGTCTGCAGATTCCAATTGTCTTTGTATTTCTTAATGGTTTCATAAATGCCTGGAAAGGAGCAGGGATCATGCTTTAAATGAGTAATCTGAAGGAAGTTGTGAAATATTGCAACATCTATGTCCGTTTGGGGAGAAACCTCAAGTGGAAATAGATACATCATCCCTTTCTTGGAAAGTTAGTTGATCCAAACCACCTCAGATGGAAATAATTTCTCAGGATATGTCTATGGAATATTTTCTGACTTCAGAATCTCAAAAGTCCCAGGTAATTTAAGGGCAATTGACCAGACTTCTCTCTGATTTTAGCCCAAATCTCAAAGCTTGTCTCATCCAATGTCTGAAAACGAGCTTCTCCAAAATCCATTTGTCAGAAGTTTCCATGTGAATAACATTGGCCAAATCAAGACAAAGTTTTTCAAACTTTGGGAAAAAATTGGATTATTAATAATAATAAATTTTGTTTTTCTGCTACCCATACTGGCCATGCCCTCAGGGGAGAGTAGGAGCTGAGGACCAGCCTGAACCACCAGGTTCTGTCCCTTTAAGTGGTGTGAAGTGTCCCTTAATAGGGTCAGTGCCTGTGTGTCTAGTTTTGTTGTATTCTCATTCTCCTTATAGTCATTTCTTTTTGTCTACCTTCAGCCTATCATAGCACCACAAAATGAAATTCCAGAAGTGATCAGAATAAATACCCTCTTTCATTCATTCCCAAACTGCAGAACTCACATAGGCTAAACAACACAAAATAAAAAAATACACATCTGTGTGATTCTTAAATGAGGGCACTTTTACCCTTCAGGGGACATTTGGAAATAATTGGAGACACATTTAATTGTTATTATTGGGGAGCATGTAAACTGGCAGCTGGGTAAAAATCAATGATACTACCAAAAACAATCTTATAGTATACATGTCTTAGCTAAGGTTGCATAAGAATACCATAGTCTAGGTGCCTTAAACAACAAAAAAATAGTTTCTTGCAATCCTGGAGGCTGAAAAGTTCAAGATCAGCAATCAGTCAAGTTTGGTTTCCAATGAATCCTCTTTCAGGCTTAGAGATGGCCACCTTTGTACTCTGTCCTCACATGGTAGAGAGAAAAAGAGCACAGCCTCTTTCCAACTCTTCTAATAAAGGCACTAATCCCTTTGTGATGGTCTTCTCCTCTTGACTTCATCTAACCCTCATTACCTCCCAAATGCCCATCTCCAAATACTATCACAGTGAGGATGAGGACCACTGTACATCAACTTGAGGGGACACAAACATCCAGTCCATAACAGAACACAACAAAGAATTATATAACCCTAAATGTTAACAGCACTGAGATTCAGAATCATACTGTACCTACAAAATGCTTCTCTTCTGAGGTCTACAAACTACCCTATGAGAGTCACTCCCCCTTAAAACCAAGTTACTCAGACAGCCCCTCATCCATTGAAACATCTCATAAAGAAAAATAATCTTACTGTCATTTTTCATGGAAACCACTGAATGTAATAAATATATCCAGTGAGGATTCCATCCAGGAGAGCTCCCTCATCAGTTTTTAGAGCATAAAAACTGCTACTGTGTAAATTTATCCTTGCAGAGTTGGAGGTTTCTCATTGGTAACTTCTACCACTCTTTGAGGAAACAAGGGCCACTAGATTCTCCTGGATATATTTATGTCTCTGACTTTCTCTTTTGTGAGATGCATGGTTGCAAGGCTGTGAAAGTACAAGAGGCAGATCAGTGCACATATGGGAGTGGGCAGAGATTGTGAAGACCTTTGTATCATGTGTGTCACCCACAGCAGGCACCATCGACAAGGCACTAATGATGAAGCAGACAAAATGACTCTGTTATCAGGTGTTATGGTGCTGAGGCTACTGATAACCTGACAGAAGAGATCCTTACTCAGCAAGGCTCATTAAACTACTGCCCTGACTGACATCCAACATACATCCAGCAAGAGAGACCAAAGCCATGCCCCCAATACAGCCCCCTTCCTTTTGTCTTCTTAGTGACAATTGACTATACTGAGTGACTTTCATCCTGCAAAAGCCATCGCATTCTGAATTTAACTTTGCCTTTCCTGCCTGTGGGGTCTCAGTCAGCACCACTATCCAAGGGTTTATGTAGCATTTGGACCAGACTGGGATCCAACACAGCAAGGCCAAGGGACCCATGCTGCAGGAAAGAAGATGTGGAACTGGGCTCATGACTTTGAAATCCTCTGTTCATACCCATAGCCATGCCCCAGGGGTCACCCTGCAGCAGCACTGGAGAAACCTGCCGAGCTCAGCGGAAACACTGCAGGGTTAAGTACCAAACTCCAGAGACACGGGATCCACCCTGAATCAAAGACTTTTCTATGGCATTGCACTCTCCAGAAGAAGAATACTGGGTCCAAGAAGCAAGAATGCCCCACTTCCCAACAATGCACTGGGGAAATTTTTGTTTCCCATGTCTACAAAGCTGGGAGAAGAATGACCATCCTAGACTGATTGTCAGGCAGAGGAGGGACTGCTGTTATGCATATTAGCATGGAGGAGCAAGGAGTGATCTCAGTGACCCACTCTGGGACCTCTGTGCACTTGCCTACCTGTACACAGGCAGGTACAGCCAATCCAATTTGAGAAAAATGTAGTCACCACAATCTTGGACCCCTAGGGAATGTGGCTCAGAGTCATGCCACCAGCAGAAACACCAAGACTGCTGTGGTGGTGACTAAGGGTGAGGAGACTCCAGATAGAGAGTAAACGAGGTGGCCAAGAGCTCGGCGCAGCTGCTGCAGCAGTGTACAGCACATTTGCATGAACCTCTCTGCTCAAAATTTCCCCTAAAGAATATGGGCACACCAAACTAGACAAAAGGATCCCTGAGATTACAGGCAAGTCTGCCAAGTGGCACTGACCACCCATCAGGAAGAACTTGCCCAATCGCAGGGACTGACATGTTGGCCTGCACTGCAGAGAGCAGCCTCATCTGACTGGGGGGGCGGGGGGGGGGGCTGGGGAAGGAGGGAGGTAGGGGTTGGCCATACCCAGGTACTAACACAGCAGGAGAGAAAGTGAGATACCTAGCAGCCAACACTGGCCCTGCATTCCCTGCCATGTTGGCTGAGGCTTTACCAGACCCACACTGCAATTCAGTTTTTCCTCCTACCCAGTACTTCATCTTTCTCTCCCCAGGAGTTTCTCATGTGCCCCAAGCTCCAACTGCAGCACAAATCACTGGATTAATGTGGGAAGCTGTTCCCCAATAACCACCTGTCAGAAGTGTAGGAAGTTGGGAGGGGAATTTTGTCTACAATGCACCCCATTGGCCCCACAGTTTTTATTCAAGGGTAAATGATCATCAAGGACAGAATGGAAAAGATGCCCCAAAGGTCAGCCCACAGGCTAAGACTCACTTATGAAAGGTAAAGATCATAAGGCACTGATAGGGTTGGGAGCAGTCAAATTTTTTCTGTAAAGGGCACATAGTAAATATTTGCAGCTTTACAGGTCACACGGACTATTCAGCTCTACAGTAGCAGCACACTGATAATAGGTAGAACAACAGCTTGGCATGTTCCAATGAACCTTCATACACTGCCATGACGGGCAAGCCAGACTTGGTCCACAGACAGTAGTTTGCTGACCCTTTTGTATCTTTCAACAATCACTTGGAAAAGATTTAGACCCACTGCATGACTATGAGCTCTCATCTTATTAAACATGCTGGTGTGAGGGCCATCCTGGTGGCAAAAGGTGTTAAGTCTCAGCACCATGAAGCTATCCATAGCCACTGCAGCACAAGTTCAATCCCCGGCCGGGGAGGTGACCCACCTGGTGCAGCAGACCTCCCCTGTCTTGCCTGCTGCTCCCCTCAGCAGTGTATTTCAGTACATCCACCTGTTCTGTCCCCACTCTGTCTCTGGTGAATCCTCTCACCCCCCACACCTCTGACCTGCCACCCAGCTCTTGTATGCATAAATAAATAAAAATCTTTAGGGAAAAAAAAAACATGCTGGTGTGGTTCCTTCACCCATCTCTATCTTTTGTCTCCTCCCCGTAACTTCACCATCTGGAAGAGGATAGGGCTCCTAGACCGGGAGGACAGAGTCAGGAGACATGGTGATAGGGCTCCTAGACCGGGAGAACAGAGTCAGGAGACATGGTTTTTGAATACTTTTTGATCTCAACCAACAATGAGAAATACATTTTCCCCTGCAGCCATACAGAAATACACTGCTCAAGACTATAATTTTCAAATGATGGAGTCAACATATTAATGGACAATAAGATATATTTGAAATCAATTTGAAAAGATACAGAATAGCAGTGTTTATGATTTAATAAACCAATCAGATAGGAACAGCTTGGAATGAAAGAAATGTATAATCAACAGAAAGAGCAAGTATTATTTCATGAGATTCTTATTGATGTTGTGTGAGTTTAGGAGAGATACTGTATGTGATACCAAGAGAGGATGTACAAGTATTTCTAAATTCATAGTCAAAACAAGTCTGAAAACCATGAGCCTATTGCAATGACTCCCAACTTGCTCCCCTAGGAATAAGAGCAACTTCAAGCAGATTTGCTTACAATCTGTATTTGAACGATACATACAACCAACTAGAAGATCCACTATTGAACAATCTTTGTCAAGGTACTTTTTGGAAAGATTCCTGCTTTTCAAAACATTTTCTTAATTCCTGCTAGTTTTTTTTAACATTCTCTTTTGGGCCTTTTTCAATGTAGTTTTTATGATTTACTTGGCAACAGAGAACTCAGGTATGCACTGTGGGACTTTGTAATTTCATTCAAAGTTTAATTCATTCAAGTTGTATGTTGCTTTTAAGAGTGAGCACATGTTGGCAGTGTCTCCCTGGAGCTCATGCTCCTGGGCTGGGGAGAGCCCGTTGGATCATACTCCTAATAAAAAGGTCTCATTTTGCCTTGTGAGTGAGGCCAGGCCTGTGTCTGAGCAAATGACCAAGTTAGAACGCTGACAGTCACAGCTGGCTCAGGTGGCACTTCTGTATGACCCTGGCTGTGCACACCTGGATGTTCCCCCTTCTTGTTCAAGACAGACATTTTTATACTGGATTTGGCAACTGCACATGTCCTGAGTGCCCAGGAGCATGCACTGGGCATCACTTGAGGCAGGGGCTCAGGGCTTACACTTCCTGGAACAATGGCCTCTTAACGATTGCATCTCTGTCCTTGCTCAATTTCTAAGCAGTGTCTTGCAAATAAATAGGTGCTCAGGCCTTTACCCATGTGAATGGGCAAGGAGACCATCAGAGCATCAGAACTTATTATGAAGTGAACCAGAAGAAATTCAGAACCTCACCTATGTTCTGCAGATGGGCTTTTCCTAATCAAATGTAACCTTCAGATTGCTTCTCAAAAGGTTAAGTAATGGGATAGGCCCAGAGATTTGGGGACATCTGTGGCCTGGGGTGCATCTGATCATAACTTTGCTTGGGTATGGTTAGGGTCATGTACAGAGTTGGCTTTTTATGATGTTAACAATCATGACAATATCTACAATCATAACATCATTTAAGTAAATTTCAATTCCTACCAAGGTATAAAAAATCAGACATTTTGTGTCTCTCCCTTTCCTTCCTATTACCCTTCTTTATTTTGATAAGATTTCATTTCAAAATGTCCTATACAAACATTTAATACCATCTCTCATTTCAAGAAGTGAGATTCAAAGAAGGGCAATCTGTGCCTCACCAGTTAAAGCAGGTGGTCCTGCAATATGAAAGTTACTAATAGAAGTTCCCGACATCCCCCAAATTACTGTTTATTTCTCTCAATCCATTGCCCACATCTGTTCTTTAAATCTATACATCTACTTATCGCTGAAAATTGGCACAAAATTAAGTAAATCATCATTTCTCATGCAGGATATGGATTTTAAGATGTACAGACACAATTTATTTGTTTCCTCACTCTGAAACTAGACAAAACCACCTATTCACAAAGTACAGCAGTGATGGAAATCTCCTTTGCCCTCTTAGTAATGTCAGTTTGCAGAACAGCGCCCCCTCCTGCGTTAAGAGCACTGTGCTTTTCCCATGAAAATATAATCAGCCTAAGGGAAGCTGAGCCAGCCTCCCCTCAGATGGAGAATGTAAGGGAGATAGCTCAAAACTGATGCCTCAGAATCTGCTCCTGACCGGATGTCAGAAATCAACTGTCCAGCAAATGCATTTGATTTTGGCAGGTTGTCATTTTGGATTTGTGCATTTTTAGATTCCACAGTGAATATTTATGTGTCATTCTTGGAAGCCAATAAATGTTTGGCATCTAAATGTTTTTCCTCTTTGTTTTCCAGAGCAAATTATGATATTAACATATTGAACCTTAGCAAAGCTAAGGACACTTTCCTCCTTCTCACTGAAAAATAATGCAGAGCAGCAGAGCCCTGATCGACAGCAGGAAGCAGGGCCTGGACTGTGAGGCCTGGCCAGGAAACAGGGAGCAAGGTATCCACAGCCCATCCCAAGACACTGCAAGAAGTCTTGTTCTTTGGAGTGAGCCAAATGGCAACAGG
Organism: Talpa occidentalis; assembly: GCF_014898055.3. Lineage (NCBI taxonomy): Eukaryota > Metazoa > Chordata > Mammalia > Eulipotyphla > Talpidae > Talpa > Talpa occidentalis. The sequence continues at coordinate 49,986,509 of NW_023601322.1, read as the reverse complement.
TAGAGAGAGGGCCGGGAAGGCACCCTCCACACCCTGAAACATCTGGGCTCCACAACAAAAGGGCCAAAGGACCGTGGGTTCCAGTAATCCCCTTATGGAAACACTGTCCATAGTTTAACTTCTCAAAGCGTCAGCCATGGAGCTAGCTGATTTCGAGAGCAGGCCTGTGGGAGCCGCTCAAGTTTTCCATCACGTCAGCTGTGGATGTGGATGGCAACAATACTGACCTCATCACATTATTGAGAGAGGAATAAATGCGGATCTGGTACACATTAAGTACACAATAGATGTGAGACCCTCCCAAAGAGGAAAGAGCATTTTCATTAGTACTTCATGTGAATTTGCTCGTCACTTGACTCTCCTCTTTCACAAGTGCGTCTGCACAGAATGAGAACACTGGCTCGGGGCTTGGAGGAGAGGCTGAAGGGGACAGGAAGGGGACAGAAATATAAAGGGAGATGGAGAGATGTGGAGACAAGCTTGGCTTCCTCTGAGTTGTCTCCCTGGTGCTGCGTGAGTAGGGAGACAGAGGGAACACGCTGCAGAGAGAGTGGCAATGGGACAATCACATTGGATAGATAGGCCTTTGCCAGCAACTTGGCACCAGCCTTGTAAAGAGAAGAGCTGATGACTAAGCAGGGGCCAAGGAGGGAGAGGCAAGTGCAGCATGACCCCAAGGAATGGGCCGACACAGTGGTAAGGACCAGGAGGCCAAAGAACACGGCCCATGGGTCAGGGAACTTAGGAATCACAGAACTAAAGAGAAAGGGAGCCTGGAAGTTTTTGTACTTTCCATTTTTTTCTTAATATTTCACAGAAACTGAAGTCCATATCACAAGGAAAGTTAGAACTCAGATTTAGTTGTTTGCATTGAAATTGAATGACCAAGATAAAATGCTTTCATAAATTAATTGATGAGTTAATTCATTGAAATTATACAAAACTTTTTTTTTTACTTTTTTTTATTTTATATATTTTTACATCATTTTTCATTTTTGCACAATGTATGCATTTTCATCTTGGTTATAGTCCCCATACAATTCCCACCCCCCCTTATTTTGATCCTACTCCCTTCTCTCCCCCCACCTCATAGTGTGTCTCTGGTTTATAGTTGCTTGTTGATTTTGACTTTTACTTTATTATAATTAGTCTTTTTCCTGGTCCCTTATTTAAATTTTCTAAATTCCTGCTATGTGTGAGACCATCCAGTATTTTTCTGTTTCTTTCTGGCTTATTTCTCTGAGCATGATCCCTTCCAGCGCCATCCATGTTGCTGCATATGGCATGATTTTATCTTTTGTGATTGCTGAGTAATATTCCATTGTGTATTTGTACCACATCTTCTTGATCCAGTCATCTCTTTTGGGGCGTTTTAGTTGTTTACATAGATTACCTATTGTAAGTAGTGCTGCTATAAACATAAGGGTGCAGGTGGGTGCCCTTTTGAATTAATGTTTCTCTGTGTCCTTTGGGTAAATACGTAGGAGTGGAATTGCTGGATCATATGGAAGCTCTATGTTTAGTAGGTCCAGAAATCTCCACACAGCTCTCCATAGTGGTTGGACCAGTTTGCACTCCCACCAACAGTGCACAAGAGTTCCTTTTTCTCCACACCCTCACCAACATTTGTTGTTGCTAGTTTTTTTAATATGTGCCATTCTCACTGGTGTAAGATGGTATCTCATGGTAGTTTTGATTTGCATTTCCCTGATTACAAGTGATGTTGAACATTTTTTCATATGCCTGTTGGCCATTTGCATTTCCTCTTCAGAGAAGTTTCTTTTGCACACAACACTGATGATAAAGGACTGATCACAAAAATCTGCAGAGCTGATGAGACTCAACAACAACAAAGAAAATAATCCAGTCAAAAAATGGGCAGAAGAGCTAAAAAGAAACTTCTATTTCTTTTAACAGTGTTTTATAGTTTTCTTTCTATAGGTCCTTTACCTCTTTTGTTAGGTTTATTCCCAAGTATTTGATTTTTTTTGTTTCAATAATAAAAGGGATGGTTTTCTTGATTTCTTCTTCATCAGATATATTGTTTGTGTATAGGAAAGCTACTGATTTTTGTGTGTTGATTTGGTATCCTGCCACTTTACTAAACTGATTAGTTTGATTAGTTTTTCTGAGTAGCTTTTTGGGGTTCTCTATGTATATTATCATATCATCTGCAAATAGTGATAGTTTCACTTCTTCCTTCCCTGTTTGGATTCCTTGTATGTCTTTCTCTTGCCTTATTGCTCTGGCTGGGACTTCCAGTATTATATTGAAAAGCAGTGGTGAGAGTGGACAACCATGTCTTGTTCCAGATTTAATGGAAATGCTTTCAAATTTTCACCATTGAGAATGATAACGGCTATGGGCTTATCATAAATGGCCTTTATGATGTTGAGGTATGTTCCTTGTATCCCGAGAATTTCAAGGGCCTTCATCATAAATGGGTGTTGTACTTTGTTGAAAGCTTTCTCAGCATCTATTGATATTATGATATGGTTTTTATATTTCTTTTTGTGGATGTGTTGGATTACATTGATTGATTTTCAGATTTTGAACCATCCTTGTGTCCCTTGGTTGTGGTGAATTATCTTATGGATACATTGTTGGATTCTGTTAGCTAAAATTTTATTGAGGATTTTTGCATCAGTGTTCATTAGAGAGATTGGCCTGTAGTTTTCTTTTTTGTGTTGTCCTTGATAGACAATAGAATGTGTTTGGCATTATCCCTTCCTTCTCAATTTTTTGAAAGAATTTGTGAAGGATAGGTACTAGTTCGTTTCTGAATATTTGGTAGAATTCATTTGTAAATCTGTCTGGTCCTGGGATTTTTTTGGGGGGAGGGTCTTGATTACCATTTCAATTTCACTGCTTGTAATTGTCTGTTTAGGTGTTCTATTTCTTCCTTATCTAGCTTTGGGTGATTGTAAAGTTGTAGGAATTTGTCCATTTCTTCTAGATTGTTGAACTTGTTTGCATATAATTGTTCATAGTAGTTTCTGATTATTCTTTTGATTGCCACTGTGTCTGTTGTGATTTCTCCTCTCTCATTTGTGATCCTATTTATTTGTGCTTTTTCCCATTTTTCCTTTATGAGCCTGGCTAGGGGTTTGTCTATTTTATTTATTTTTTAGAAGAACAAACTTTTGGTTTCATTGATCTTTTGGATTGTTTTTTCAGTTTCTATTTCATTTATTTCTGCTTTGATTTTTATTATTTCCTTTCTTCTACTGGCTTTAGGATTTTTTGTTGTTGTTCTTTTTCTTGTTCTTTGAGATGTGAGATTAGGTTGTTTCTTTGAGTTCTTTCTTCTTTCTTTTTTTAAAGATTTATTTATTTATCCATACATACAAGAACCAGGGTACAGGCCAGATTTGTGGGACAGTGAGAGGATTCACCAGAGACGGAGCAGGGAAGAGAACAGGAAGACTGACAAAATACACTGCTGAGGGGAGCAGTGGGTGAGACAGGAGAGGTCTGTCCCACCATGTGGGCTTCTCCCTGGCCAGCCGGGAATCGAATCCACACTGCAGAGGCTGCAGACAGCTTCACAGTGCAGCGTTCAACCACCTGCACCACCGGGGAGGCCCTCTTTCTTGATTCTTGATGTAAGCCTGTATTGCTATATATTTTCTTCATATTGCTGTTTTTGCTGTGTCCCATCAATTTAGGAAATGGTGTCCTCCTTGTCATTCAACTCAAAGTATTTTTTAATTTCTTCTTTGATCTCCTCGTTAGTCCAGTGGTCTTCCAGTAGTGTGGGTTTCAATCTCCAGGAGGTAGGAGGGTTCCTTGCTTTCTTTTTATGGTTTATTTCTAGTTTAATGCCTTCATGGTCAGAGAAGATGGTTGGTATGATTTCAATCTTGGTGTATCTGTTGATGGTTGTCTTGTGTCCCAGTATGTGATCGATCCTGAAGAATGATCCGTATGCAACTTGAGAAAAATAAGTACTTAGATTTTTTGGGGGTGTAGTGTTCTATAAATGTCTGCTAAGCCCAAGAAGTCTAGATCCTTATTTAGAGCTTTAGTGTCCTTACTTATTTTTTGTCTCGTTGATCTATCCATTGTTGATAGTAGTGTGTTGAAGTCTCCCAGTCCATCTGTGTTTTCTCTGATGTCTGTTTTCAGTGATGATAATTGTCTGATATATTTTGGTGCTCCTTCATTTGGTGAGTATATGTTAATAAGTATTGTCTTCTTGATATATTGTCCCCTTGATCATAATGTAGTGACTGTCTGGGTCTCTTCTTACCTTTTGTGTTTGAAATCTGTTTTATCTGATGTAAGTATAGCTGTTCCTGCTTTCTTTTTTGGTCCATTTGCTTGTAGGATTGTTTTTGATCTTTTTACTTTCAGTCTATTTTTGTCTTTTATAGTTAAATGTGTTCCTGGAGACAGCAAAAGGTTGGGTTTTGTTTCTTTTTTTTTTTTTAATAAGATTTATTTATTTATTTATATAAGCACTGGGTACAGTCAGAAGTACGGGAGGGTAAGAAAATTCACCAGAGCCAGAGTGGGGAACAGAACAGGTGGACTGATGAAATACACTGCTGAGGGGAGCAGCAGGCACGGCAGGAGAGGTCTGTTCCACCATGTGGGACTCTCGCCGGTGGCCGGGGATCGAATCGGTGCTGCAGAGGTTGCAGGCAGCTTCACAGCCCAGTGTTCAACCACTGCGCCACCAGGGAAGGCCCGGGTTTTGTTTCTTAATCCAGCCTGTGACTTTGTGTCTTTTTATTGAGGAGTTCAGTCCGTTTACATTTTGAGTTAATATTGATACGTTATCATCTGTATTTGCCATTTTATTTGTCTTTTCTGTGGTTTTATTTTTCATCTTATTTCATTCTTATTCATCCCTCTGTTGGTTCTGGCTTTAGGACTCCTTGTGATATTTTTTGGAGTGGGGGTTTAGTTGAAATGAAATTCTGGAGTTTATGTTTGTCTGGGAAGGTCCTTATTCTTTCTTCAGAGAGGAAAGAAAGATTTGTGGGATAAAGAATTCTTGGTTGGCATTTGTTGTCTCGGAGTCTGTTGACTATGTCCCTCCACTCCCTCCTTGCCTGTAGTATTTCTTTGGAGAAGTCTGATGTCAGTCTGATTGGTTTTCCTTTGTATGTTATCTGTTTCTTCCCTCTTGTCAGTTTCAATATTTTTTCCTTGTCTAGGATTTTTGGAAGCTTTACTATTATTGCTGTATTGCTGTATTTTTCCTTTCGTCATGGAAGTTTGGCATTCTTCTTGCTTCTTGTATTTCTAATTTCAGCTCCTCCTTCATACTTGGGAAGTTCTCTTTGATTATCACCATCAATATTTTCTCTGTTGCTATGTCTCTCTCCTCTCCTTCTGGAATCACTGTAACTCTTATATTTCCTTTCCTCATGGAGTCAGATACTTCCTGAAGTCTTTCTTTATTCTGTTTCCTTTGTACTTCTCCTTCCTTTTCTATTTTGGTTCTTTATATTTCTGTGTCTTCGAGAGTATTCATTCTTCCACTTCATCTATTCTGCTTTCATTGCTTTTGCCAGAATTCTTCAGTTCCTCCATTAATCCTTTGACCTCCTGCATTTCTTTCACTTCACTCTTTAGGGACTCAAAAATTATACAAAAATTTTTAGGTCACAATTTATTGTCAGATGTCTCAATGACACAGTCAAGAGCAAAGTGAATTTGGTTTTGAATGCAGGTTTCAATTTGGGCATTGAAATTTTTTAATTAATTAATTAATTTATATTTTATATCATTTTTGTGCAATGTAAGCTTTCTCCTCGCAGGTATAGTCCCCATAAAATTCCCACCACCAATTCACCCGTACACCATCACCATAGTCCCTTGTGCTATTCCACCCCCTGTTTTGATCCCTCTCCCTTCCCTTCCCCTGCAGAATGTCCCTGATGTATAGTTGCCTGTTAATTTGGGTTTTTTTATTTATTATTTTTTTCCTGATCCCTTATTTGGTTCCCAGTATTCCTCCTATAAGTGAAATCATAGAATATTTTTCTTTTTCCTTCTGCTTATTTCACTGAGCATACTTTCCAGCTCCATCCATGTTGCTGCAAATGGCATGAGTTTATCTTTTTTGATTGCTGGGTAGTATTCCATTTCGTATATATACCACATCTTCTTGATCAAGTCATCTATTTGGGGGCATCTTGGTTGTTTCCATATCTTACCTATTCCTGCAAGAAACGTAGGTATCCTTTTGAATTAACAATTCTCTGTCTTTTGGGTAAATACCTAGGAGTGGAGTTGCTGGGTCATATATAGGCTTCCTTTTTAGTAGCTTGAGGAACCTCCACACAGCTTTCTGTAGTGGTTGGGAAAGTTTTCATCCCACCAACAGTGTAGGAGAGTTCCTTTTTCTCCACATCCTCACCAACTTTTCTTGTTGCTAGTTTTTTTTTTTATATGTGCCATTCTCACTGGTGTAAGGAGGTATTTCATTGTGGTTTTGATGTGCATTTCCCTGATTATAAGTGATGTTGAATATTTTCTCATATATTTGTTGGACATTTGCATTTCCTCTTTCAAGAAGTATCTTTTTAGCTCTTCTGCCCATTTTGTTGATTGAATCGTTTTTTGCTTTGTATTTGTTGAGTTGTGTGAGCTCTTTGTAGATCTTTGTGATCAGTCCCTTATCATTTGTATGAGTGTAAAAATTTTCTCCCAATTAGTAGGGTGTCTCTTTGTTTTGGTCAATGTCTCTTTTGTTGTACAGAAGCTTTTTAGTTTGATATAATCCAGTTGTTGATCTTTTCCTTCAATTTCTTTGTTTTGGGGTATGAGTCTTTAAAAATATTACTGAGGGGGTGTCTTCCCAGTGGTCCAGTGGGTTGAGCGCAGCACTGTGAAGCTGTCCACAGCCCCTGCAGCAAAAGTTCAATTCCCAGCCAGCCAAGTAGTTTCCCACACATGGCGAGGCAGACCTCTCCTGTCTCACCTGCTGCTCCCCTCAGCAGTGTTCTTCAGTCCTTCTGCCTGTTCTGCTCTCTGCTCTGTCTCTGGTGAATTTTCTCACCCTCCCATACCTCTGGCCTGTACCCCAATGCTTGTATAAATAAATAAACCTGCTAAAAAAAAAAAAAGATATTACTGAAGGGGCCTCCCTGATGGCGCAAGGGGTTAAGCACAGCACTGTGAAGCTATCCACAGCTACTGCAGCATAAGTTTGATTGGTAGCTGGCCAGGGAGCTACCCACATGGCACAGCAGACCTCTCCTGCCTCGCCTGCTTCTCCCCTCAGCAGTGTACTTCAGTCAATCTGCCTATTCTGCTCCCTACTCTGTCTCTGGTGAATCCTCTCACCCCCTGCTTCTCTGGCCTGTACCGCAGCTCTTGTATACATTAAAAAAAAATTCTTTAAAAAAAAAGGTATTACTGAGATACATGTCATGTAGTGTTTGACCTTTATTTTCTTCTATATATTTTATAGTTTCGGGTCTTATGTCAAGTTCTTTTATCCATTTTGATTTGATTTTTGTGCACAGAGAGAGGTAGTGGTCTAGTTTCGTTCTTTTGCATTGTGGTGGTCCAGTTTTCCCAGCACCATTTATTGAACAAACTGTCCTTTTTCTGTTGCATATTCTTTGCTCCTTTGTCAAAGATTAGTTGTCCATATATGTGTGACTTTATTTCTGGGTTTTCTATTCATTGATCTGTGTGTCTGTTTTTGTTCCAGTACCATATTGTTTTAATTATTATGATATTTTGGTATAGCTTGAAGTCTGGGAGTGTGATACTTCCATTCTCCTTTTTAGTCAGGAGAGCTTTAGCTATTTGAGGTTTTTTGTGGCTACATATGAATTTCATCAATATTTGTTCTATTTCTCTGAAGAACGTCATTGAGATTTTTCTTAGGATTGCATTGAATCTGTAAATTTCTTTCAGTAGGATGGCCATTTTAATAATGTTAATTGTTCCAAGCTATGAACAGGGGATGTCTTTTTGTTTCTTTGTGTCTTCTATTTATTTTAACAATGTTTTATAATTTTCTTTGTATAGGTCACTCACCTCCTTAGTTGTGTTTATTCCCAGGTTATTTAATTTTTTTTGTTTCAATTGTAAATCAGATGGTTTTCTTAACTTCTTCTTCTTCAGATTGATTATTTACATATAGGAAGGCTACTGATTTTTTTGTGTTGATATTGTCTTCTGCTACTTTACTAAACTGGTTTGTTATTTTAATTAGTTTTTATGTGTTTTTAGGGCTCTCTATGTATATTATCATATCATCTGCAAATAGTGATAGGTTTACTTCTTCTTTCCCTATTTGGATTCCTTGTGTGTCTTTCTCTTGCCTAATTTCTCTAACTAGGACTTCCAGTATTATATTGAAAAGCAGTGGCAAGAGTGGACATGCTTGTCTTGCACCTGATCTTAAAGGAAAGGCATTCAGCTTTTCACAATTGAGAATAATATTGGCTGTAGGTTTGTCTTAAATGGCTTTTATTATGTTAAGGCATGGTACTTCTATCCCAAGAATTTTGAGGGCCTTCATCATAAATGGATGTTGAATTTTGTCAAATGCTTTCTCAGCACCTATTGATATGATGATCTGGTTTTTATTTTTCTTTTTGTTGATGTGTTGTATTACATTAATTGATTTTCAGATGTTGAACCATCCTTGCGCCCCTGGAATAAATTCCACTCAGTCATGGTATATTATCCTTTTGATGCATTGTTGGATTCTGTTGACTAGGATATTATAGAGGATTTTTGCATCAGTGTTCATTAGAGAGATTGGCCTGTAGTTTTCTTTTTTTGTGTTGTCTTTGTTTGATTTTGGTATTAGTGAAATGTTGGCTTCATAAAACATATTTGATAGTATTCCTTTTTCTCAGTTTTTTGAAAGAGTTTATGTAAGATAGGCACTAGTTCATTTCTGAATGTTTGATAGAATTCATTCATGAAGCCATCTCATGTTAAGCTTTTGTTTTGTGGAAGGGTTTTGATTACTGTTTCAATTTCAATGCTTGTAATTGGTCTGTTTTATTTCTTCTTTATCTGGTTTTGAATGATTATATAGTTCTAGGAATTTGTCCATCTCTTGTAGATTGTTGAACTTGTTTGCAAAAAATGTTCACAGTAATCTCTGATTATTCTTTTGATTTCTGCTGAGTCTATTGTAATTTCTCCTCTTTCATTTATCATCCTATTTATTTGTGTTTTCTCCTGTTTTTTCCTTGTGTGCCTGGCTAGAGGTTTGTCTATTTTGTTTATTCTTTTGAAGAAACAACTTTTGGTTTTGTTGATCTCTTGGATTGTTTTTTTAAATTCTATTTCATTTATTTCTGCCTTGATTTTTATTATTTCCTTTCTTCTACTGGATTTTGGGTTTTTTGTTGTTCTTTTTTTGAGATTTATTTATTTATGCATACAAGAGCTGGGATAGAGGCCAGAGGTGTCGGGGTGAGAGGATTCACCAGAAACAGAGTGGGGAACAGAACCGGCAGATTGACCAAAGTACACTGCTGAGGGGAGCAGGAGGTGCGTCAGGAGAGGTCTGCTGCACCACATGGGCTGCTCCCTGGCCAGCAAGGGGATCAAACTCATGCTGCAGAGGCTGCAGACAGCATCATAGGTGTGTCTTTACCCTTACACCACCAGGGAGGCCCTGTTTTTTTTTTTTTTTTTTTTTGATTCATTTTTTTTTAATTTTTTATAATAATTTTATTTTTATATTACCCATACAATTGCAACCCCCTTATTTTGAACCAATCCCTCCCCTCCCGCCCCTTACCCCACCCCCATAGAGTGTCTCTGGTTCATAGCTTTTTGTTGATTTTGATTATCACTTTCATATAGTTATACATTTTCCTGGTCCGTTATTGAAGTTTTCTAGATTCCTGCTATGAGTGAGACATCCGTATTTTTCTTTTTCTTTCTGGCTTATTTCGCTGAGCATGATCCCTTCCAGCTCCATCCATGTTGCTGCAAATTGCATGTGTTTATCTTTTTTGAATGCTGAGTAATATTCCATGGGAATATTCCATTCCCAGTTTTCCCAGCACCACTTATTGAACACACTTTCTTTGCTCCAAAGCATAGTCTTTGCTCCTTTGTCAAAGATTAGTTGACCATAAATCTGTGGGTTTATTTCTGGATTTTCTATTCAATTCCATTGGTCTGTAAGTCTGTTCTTGTTCCAATACCATGCAGTTTGATGATTATGGCTTGTAGTAGAGTTTGAAGTCTCGAGAGTGATGCCTCCATTCCCTTCTTTTTTTTCAGGAGAGCTTTGGCTATTCAGGGTTTTTTGTGATTCCATATGAATTTCATCAATAATTGTTCTATTTCTTGAAGAATGACATTGAAATTTTGATTGGAATAGCATTGAATCTATATATGCTTTTGGTAGGATGGCCATTTTAATAATGTTTATTCTTCCAATCCATGAGCATGGGATGTCTTTCCCTTCTTTGTGTCTTCTTCTCTTTTTTTACAGTGTTTTATAGTTTTCTTTATAGGTCCTTTACCTCTTTTGTAAGATTTATTCCCAAATATTTGATTTTTTTGGTTCAATAATAAAAGGGATTTTTTTTTATTTCTTCTTCTTCAGATTTATTGTTTGTGTATAGGAAGGCTACTGACTTTTGCGTGTTGATTTTGTATCCTGCCACTTTACTGAACTGATTGATGAGTTGAATAGTTTTCTGTGGAGTATTTGGGTTCTCTATGTATATTATCATATCATCTGCAAAAGAGTGATAGTTTGACTTCTTCTTTTCCTATTTGATTCCTTGGATGTCTTTCTCTTGTCTTATTGCTCTGGCTAGGACTTCCAGTATTATATTGAAAAGCAGTGGTGAGAGTGGACATCCTTGTCTTGTTCCAGATCTTAATGGAATTGCTTTCAGCTTTTCACCATTGAGAATGATACTGGCTGTTGGCTTGTCATAGATGGCCTTTATGATGTTGAGGTATGTTCCTTGTATCCCAAGAATTTCAAGGGCTTTTATCATGAATGGGTGTTGCACTTTGTCAAAAGCTTTCTCAGCATCTATTGATATTATCATATGGTTTTTATATTTCTTTTTTTGATGTGTTGGATAACGTTGATTTATTTCGGATGTTGAACCATCCTTGTGTCCTGAATGAATCCTACTTGGTCGTGGTGAATTATCTTATGGATACATTGTTGGATTCTGATAGCTAAAATTTATTGAGCATTTTTGCATCAGTGTTCATTAGGGAGATTGGCCTGTAGTTTTCCTTTTTTGTGTTGTCCTTGTTCGGTTTTGGTATTAGTGTAATGTTGGCTTCATAGAATGTGTTTGGTATTGTCCCTTCCTTCTCAATTTTTTGGAAGAGTTTGTGAAGGATAGGCACTAATTCATCTCTGAATGTTTGGTAGAATTCATTTGTAAATCCATCAGGTCCTGGGCTTTTGTTTTTGGGGAGGTTTTTGATTACCATTTCAATTTCACTGCTTGTAATTGGTCTGTTTAGGTGTTCTATTTCTTCTTTATCTAGCTTTGGGTGATTGTAGAGTTGTAGGAATTTGTCCATCTCCTCTAGATTGTTGAACTTGTTTCCATATAACTGTTCATAGTAGTTACTGATTATTATTTTGATTTCTGCTGTGTCCGTTGTGATTTCTCCTCTTTCATTTATGATCCTGTTTATTGCGCTTCTCCGTTTTTTTCCTTTGTGAGCCTGGCTAGGGGGTTGTCTATTTTATTGATTTTTTCGAAGAACCAGCTCCTGGTTTCATTGATCTTTTGGATTGTTTTTTTAGTTTCAATTTCATTTATTTCTGCTTTGGTTTTTATTATTTCTTTTCTTCTGCTGGTTTGGGGATTTTTTTGTTGTTCTTTTTCTAGATCTTTGAGCTTTGAGATTAGGTGTTTCTTAAGTTCTTTCTTGTTTCTGGATGTGAGCTTCTATTGCTATATATTTTCCTCTTATTACTGCTTTTGCTGCATACCATACATTTAGGATATTGGTGTCCTCCTTGTCATTCAATTGAAGGAATTTTTTAATTTCTTCTTTGACCTCCTCATTAGTCCAGTGGTCTTCCAGTAGTGTGGTTTTCAATCTCCATGACGTAGGAGAGTTCCTTGCCTTCTTTTTATGGTTTATTTCTAGTTTGATGCCTTCATGGTCAGAAAAGATGGTTGGTATGATTTCAATCTTGGTGTATCTGTTGATGTTTGTCTTGTGCCCCAGTATGTGATCGATCCTGGAGAATGATCCGTGTGTGCTTGAGAAAAACGTGTACTCCATTTTGGGGGGTTTAGTGTTCTATAGAGGTCTGTTAAGCCCAAATGCTCTAGGTCCTTATTTAGAGCTTTAGTTTCTTTACTTATTTTTTGTCTTGTTGATCTATCCATTGTTGATAGTGGTGTGTTGAAGTCTCCCACTACATGTGTGTTTTCTCTGATATCTGTTTTCAGAGATGACAACAGTTGTCTGATATATTTTGGTGCTCCTTCGTTTGGTGAGTATATGTTAATGAGTGTTATTTCTTCTTGAAGTATTGTCCACTTGATCATAATGTAGTGACCATTGGGGTCTCTTTTTATCTTTTTGAGTTTGAAATCTGTTTTTATCTGATATAAGTATAGCTGTTCCTGCTTTCTTTTTTGGTCCATTTGCTTGTAGGATTGTTTTCCATTCTTTAACTTTGAGTCTATTTTTATCTTTTGTAGCTAAATGTGTTTCCTGAAGACAGCAAAAGGTTGGGTTTTGTTTCTTAATCCAGGCTGGGACTCTGTGTCTTTTTATTGAAGAGTTTAGTCCATTTACATTTAGAGTTAATATTGATATGTTAGCATCTGTATTTGCCATTGTGTTTGTCTTTCCTTTGATTTTATTTATTATTCTTTTAATAACTTTTTTTTTTTGGCCTTCTTTCGTTGTTATTCGTCCCTCTGAGGTTCTGGCTTTAGGATACCTTGTAGTATTTTTTGGAGTGGGGGTTTAGTCGTAATGAAATTCCAGGCTTTCTGTTTGTCTGGGAAGGTCCTTATTCTTTCTTCATAGAGGAAGGAGAGCTTTGTGGGATAGAGTATTCTTGGTTGGCATCTGTTTTCTTGGAGTCTGTTGACTATGTCCCTCCATTCTCTCCTTGCCCGTAGTGTTTCTTCGGAGAAGTCTGATGTCAGCCTGATTGGTTTTCCTTTGAATGTTATCTGTTTCTTCCCTCTTGTCAGCTTCATTAATTTTTTCTTGTCCTGGAATCTTGGGAGCTTTACTATTATGTGTCTTGCTGTATTTTTCCTTTTGTCGTGGAAGTTTGGTGTTCTTCTTGCTTCTTGTCTATCAATTTTCAGTTCCTTCTTCACATTTGGGAAGTTCTCTTCAATTATCTCTTTGAATATTTTCTCTGTTCCTACATCTCTCTCCTCTCTTTCTGGAACTCCTATAACTCTTATATTTCCTTTCCTCATGGAGTCAGATAGTTCCCGAAGTCTTCTTTGGTCTTTTTCCTTCGTACTTCTCTTTCCTTTTCTGTTTTGGTTCTTTTTATTTCTGTGTCTTCAAGAGTACTTATTCGTTCTTCCATTTCATCTATTCTGCTTTCATTGCTTTTCCCAGAGTTCTTTAGTTCCTCCATTAATTCTTTGATCTCCTGCGTTTCTTTTGCTTCCCCCTTTAGGGACTCAATTTCATTCTTCTGATCTTTGATTATTTTTCTCATATCATTGTTTTCCTTTATGAGTTCTGTCACTTTTTTAATCATGGCATTTTAAATTCTCTTTTCTGGAAGGCTCAGAAGTTCTTCCAAGTTACTGTTGTTGCAATCTGGGGGATGGTTTTCTTTTTGTGGTGTGCTTTTTTCCTAAGGAGTTGTTAGGTTGTGTGTGGTTCTTCTACTCCCTACTGTCTGTTTTCTAATTTGTCGTATGCATTGGGACACTGTGTTGCTGGGACTGGCCGGCATCTTGGGTGAACTTCTCCGCTCCCCTCTGGCTCCTCCGGGAACCATCTGTCGGTTTCAAGCAGTCTTTACTGAACAAAGGTCCCTGTTCTAAAATGCTGATGTGGGGACACACTCTCCTGTGCACCTAGTCTGCCCCGGCGGTGGGTTCCCGGGGAGGCCCTGTTCTTGACTAGTCTTTGAGATGAGAGATTAGGTTGTTTCTTTTGATTTCTTTCTTGTTTCTAGATGGGAGCCTGTATTGCTATGTACTTTCCTCTTATTAACACTTTTGCTGCATCCCATACATTCTGGAAAGTTGTGTCCTCATTGTCATTCATCTCAAGATATTTTTTTTAATTTCTTCTTTGATTTCCTCATTGATCCAGTGGTCTTCCGGTGGTGTGGGTTTCAATCTCTATGAAGTAGAAAGATTCCTTGCTTTCTTTTCATTGTTTATTTCTAGTTTAATGCCTTTATGATCAGAGAAGATAGTTGCTATGATTTTGTTTTGTTTTTTTTTTTAAGATTTATTTATTTATACAAGCACTGGGTACAGTCAGAAGCGCGGGAGGGTGAGAGAATTCACCAGAGCCAGAGCGGGGAGCAGAGCAGGCAGAAGGACCGAAGTACACTGCTGAGGGGAGCAGCGGGCGGCAGGAGAGGTCTGCGCGCCATGTGGGACCCTCCTCCGGTGGCCGGGGAGCAGCCGGGGATCGAACCGGCGCTGCAGAAGCTGCGGGCAGCTTCGCAACCCAGCGCTCAACCGCTGTGCCACCAGGGAGGCCCAGTTGCTATGATTTTGATCTTAATGTATCTGTTGATGTTTGTCTTGTGGCAATTTGGGAATTGAGATCTTAATGACCACCTTGGAGATGTTCAAAGGAACTGGAAGACGTGGTTATCTGTGCTCAGTCCATTATCTGAAAAAAAAAAAAAATCAGCCGTCAGCCACATAGGACTCTGGTGGTTTTATTTCACCACAAGTAGGCAATGCTTGTGAACAATCTGAAAGTCATGTTCTTTGGATTTCCTAAGTATGACTGCTGATGTTATCTTGAATTTACTGCTCAGGATATTGTGATAAAGGTGAAGCATCAGGAATAAAAGAAAGTGAAAATTGAATTGTGTCTTTTAGATAGTTTATGAGAAAAACAGTGGCATTTTTCACATGCTCTATGTATGGACTTTATGTCTTTTGCACTGTCACAGGTGGGATGATCAGGATCTCTGTATGTGGGTGGCCTCCCCGGGGACTGAGTAGAACAAAACCCCAATGAGAATAGTCAAGTCTCGGGAGAATCCAAGAATATGCAAAAGATTAAATTACATCACTCTCTATGATAAACCAAACAACGTGTACTGGTTTCCAGGAGTGTGGCTGGCCGTAGGCTAACAGTGGCTAGTATGAGATCATGTCTCCTGGTAAAACTTCCTTCTGTGAGCACTATTTCTGTCAACCTACAAGTTGTGAGGTCCTCCCTTGACTCATATATCCTCCCAAACTCTCCTACAGAGCCAGCACTTGACATCAATAGTAGCACAGCTAGATGAATCAAATCAGAGAGAGAATTTGGTCATTTCAAAAAAGTAAATAACTAAAACTGCACCCTTCAGTTTGTTTGATGAAAATAGATGTGAGTGAGGCTCAAAATATCTCCTGCTATTTGGCCACCTTAGTCTATGAGACTCAGACTAGTCAATGTATCCACACATGTGAAAATAGTTCCCATTTAGGAAACCTCCATTTCTCTTTCATAATCTTCCAAAAGTCAATATAGACTTTTGAAGCTAGAGACAGCCTGGCTTGAGCATTCAATACATTACTCATCAGATGTGAAAGGATCCAGGTCAATATCTAGTTAATATTCACCCTGCTGAATCTGCCCTATGGCTGATCTTTTTATGTACTTTCTTCTTGAGAGCTGAAAACAAACAGAAACTATTTGCAAAACGAAGGTGCCTATGTGGACAGCTCTCTATGCAGGTGGCAGAGGCCCCACCATGTGGAAATGATGTTTGCCAACTTACCCATCCAGGTTTATCTGACCTCCCAGTAACTTCTACAGTAAAGCTTATTTCTCACCTGTCTTTGTTGTTATTTCCCTATAAAAGTGGGGGAAAGAGATGTTTTTCACTGTTAGGATTTCTAACTCGAGCTTGGATTTCTTACTTGAGTAAGTTCTTAGAGTTGTTTGCAGAGTTACCAAAGCTAAAGCATACTGGTAATGGAGCATTTTATAATGGATGCTATCATAAATCCCAGCCCCTTCAGGGCTGCTTTCTCACCTCTAAAAAAGACAAAAAGAAAATCTTAGAAGCCACCAGAGAAAAAAAATCCAAAGTCATGTCAAATTAGCAATAATTTTTATGGACAGAAAAGCAATGAAAGGCAGAATATCTTCAAAAGACAGAAAGAAATTAGCTATCAACCTAGTATCATGCTGTAATGGTAAAATATTCTTCAGGAGTGGAAGTTAAATAAAGACATTTTTATTCCAAACACCAGTCTCAAGCAGACCTACACTAAATTAAATACTGAGACTTTCTTCCAGGAGAAGGAAACATTCCCAGACAGAAGGCCAGATGAAGTAAATAGTAAACCTATAGACATGGACAGATGAATACTGACAGTCTGAAGCAGTGCTTGTATATGTCTGAGCAGAAGAGAAGTGTTGCTATCTGGTGTGAACAGATAAGCATTAATTGTGAAATCTGGAAAAGGAAGAAGGAAAAACATTTATGAGACTACACTACTTTCCGGAATTATTTACTATCTGACCACTAATTCCTAAGGATAAGGACTTCAGTTTCCAAAGATTTTTAATACACTGTAACTTTCTAAGACAAACTCTTATAAAGTCTCATTGATTCTACCCAGAGAGAAAAAAAAACCAAAAACTCAGAACCAACTCTGGGTCCCAAACCCTACCCCACACCTGTTGGAAGAACAGTCCCCCCTCCCCCACGCCATACCCCCCCACCCCCCCACCGCGTCCAGGAGTCAGGAGTAACTGGAATCTAAGAAGAGCCTGGCCACTTGATCTCTTACTTCTCCTTGAATCTAGTCTTGCATTTGCACCAAAATTCTTCATTTTTCATTTCTTTACCATTGCAAATATTCATGAATTTATTTATCCACAGGATCTTCATACCGGAATGATCCTCTAATGGTCATCTATTCTATTCTAGTTACCAGTATTGAATGGGAAAGTGAGACTGAAGTAGAGGAAGGATCCAGTCACCAATAACTCAATGTCAAAGTTAGGAGTGATATAAGTAATAGCTGCCCTTTGCTGACTTATGTGTCAGGTATTCTCCAAAGTGCTCTACATAGTTTTACTTCATTCATTCTCCTACCATTGTTTAATCAGAATAGGCTAGGTTATGCTGGAATCAAGCAACCCTTAAGTCTCAAAGGCTGCATGTAAGGAAAACTTGTTTCTCATTCATCTAAAGTCCTCTACAGGTCTGGATACCCTTCACAACACTGTCCTCCATGTGTTGGCTCAGTGTTCCAAATATGTCTTCTTGGCTCCCATCAATGCCATGGCAGGAGAAGACAATGATGCAGACATGAGACCCAGCAATGAAATGTCTTATGTTGGCTTACAATAGTCACATGGCTGTGCATATTTTGAAAGGGTGTGGAAATGGCCCCCTAAGAGCTGGGAACTCAGACTACAAAGTACTTCTCAATCTAAGCTGATGCCTATTTTAATCATCCTCGTCTTCAAATCTCTGAAGTTTCTCTGCCTCTAAGGCATTCCCAATACACCAAAAAATTTAAATGAAACAAATAAAACAAAATATAAAGTAATAAAATAATTTTTAATTTACTAATACCTACAACTTTACAACTCTAAATTTCTTGATTTCTCTCTCTGTCTCTCAATCACTTCATTCACTAAAATACATCACGCTGTCTCATCAATAGCTCTTGAATTTACCCCCTTCCCCTAAGGTAGCTGCCTTGGTCAGGTCAATCTGCCTTTTTCTCTCTTGGATGCCTGCCTCTTCCTTTTTCCTGCCTCGTCTTCTCTCCATTCTGCACACTGTCTCCCATTCAGAACCTTGAGTTTGCTGTGCTTCCTCTTAAGATCCTCAGTGATATCCTGTGGCAGCAATACAAACTCCACCTCCATGTAGCTTAGAGATCCTCCATTCACTGGCTCTTTACTTTTTCCATCCTCATTGTCACCTTCCCCACCCATTCCATGCTTCAATCATAACAAATAATTGCTGCTCACCAAATGCTAAGAGTTTATGGAAAACACAAACTCTACCAAATTTTCTTATTGTTATCTCTGAATAACTGGATAGATAAGAAATCAACCATATGTCTAATGATGTTTTGGTAAATATGAACAACAGTAGTCTAGGCAGACTTTACCATGTGCAAGATCTCTGGTGTGGCAGGAGATGACCAGGTGACATGGACACATGCTTAAACCCCATCTTGGAACCACATTGTAAAAATCCTTTGGAGAAAATGTTTCTTTTCATAGGGCTGAAAAGAGAGATTCACCTCATGGGTCCTCACATCCTTCACCTTGCCTGTGTGCCATGCCTTCCTGTTGAATCATTAAGGGTGGTATATAGGAAAATATTAGCAGGCTTAGAGCAAACCCAATGGTCATCTTTACAATCAACTCACAATAGGTATGCTTAGTTATTCTATCTCTGAATTCAGAGGCACACAAGAGTTCATCATGCAAAGCATATCACATGTATCTGTTACTATATTTTGCTCTAGTGACACTTTTTTTTTTTTTTAATTTTTTTTTTTTTTTTTTTTATAGAGGCATGTTTTATTTATTTATTTATTTGTTTGTTCGTACATGCACTGGGTACAGTCAGAAGCGCGGGAGGGTGAGAGAATTCACCAGAGCCAGGCGGGGAGCAGAGCAGGCAGAAGGACCGAAGTACACTGCTGAGGGAGCAGCGGGCGGCAGGAGAGGTCTGCACGCCATGTGGGACCCTCCTCCGGTGGCCGGGAGCAGCGGAAATCGAACGGCGCCGCAGAGGCAGCGGGCAGCCTGGCAACCCAGCGCTCAACCGCTGCGCCACCCGGGGGCCTCTAGTGACACTTTTGACTTCATTCCAACAATTATAGCAAGATGTTTTAGAATCACCAGTGGACTTTAGATGTTATAATATAATCTTTAGTTCTCCAAATTAGGGTCTTTCATTCACATTTTGAAAAAATATATATCGTTCTATTGATCTTTTAGATTTGGGCTTGTTTTATTCTCTTCTTTTTTTTTTTTTTTTTTCTTCTTTAATAATTTATTTTTTTATTACATAGAAAAGGCCTTCAATTCTTGATTTTGGTATTTCCTTTTAACCTTTGCCTTTCTTTTATCTTTGAGGCTTTTTTTTTTTTTTTAAATATTAAATTTTATTTTTATATTCCCATACAATTGCAAACGCCCCATTCTGACCCAATCCTTCCCCTCCCGCCCCCACCACCCAAAAGTGTCTCTGGTTCATAGTTTTGTTGATTTTGATTTTCACTTTCTTATATTCATTTTCCTGGTCCCTTATTTAAGTTTCTAGATTCCTGCTATGAGTGAGACCATCCGGTATTTTTCTTTTTCTTTTTGGGCTTATTTTCGCTGAGCATGATCCCTTCCAGTGCCATCCATGTTGCTGCAAATTGCATGTGTTTATCTTTTTGAATGCTGAGTAATATTCCATGGTATATATGTACCACATCTTCTTGATCCAGTCATCTATTTTTGGGCATTTGGGTTGTTTCCAAAGCTTAGCTATTGTAAACAGTGCTGCTATAAACATAGGGGTGCAGGTGTTCTTTGGAATGGATGTTTCTGTGTCCTTTGGGTAAATACCTAGGAGTGGAATTGCTGGATCATATGAAGCTCTATGTTTAGTAGGTCCAGAAATCTCCACACAGCTCTCCATAGTGGTTGGACCAGTTTGCACTCCACCAACAGTGCACAAGAGTTCCTTTTTCTCCACATCCTCGCCAACATTTGTTGTTGCTAGTTTTTTTAATATGTGCCATTCTCACTGGTGTGAGATGGTATCTCATGGTAGTTTTGATTTGCATTTCCCTGATTACAATGATGTTGAACATTTTTCATATGTCTGTTGGCCATTTGCATTTCCTCTTCAGAGAGTTTCTTTTTAGCTCTTCTGCCCATTTTTTGACTGGATTTTTTCTTTGTTGTTGCTGAGTCTCATCAGCTCTTTGCAGATTTTTGTGATCAGTCCTTATCATTAGTGTTGGGTACAAAAATGTTCTCCCAGTTGGTGGGGTTTCTCTTTGTTTTTGTTATTGTCTCTTTTGCTGTGCAGAAGCTCTTTAATTTGATGTAGTCCCAGCTGTTTATCTTTCTCTTCACTATCACTGCTTTGGGTGATGTGTCTGTAAAGATGTCTTTGATGTGCAAATCCCGTAGTGTTTCGCCTATATTTCCTTCTATGTATTTTATGGTTTCAGGTCTTATGTCTAGTTCTTTAATCCATTTTGAGTTGATTTTTGTGTATGGTGTGAGGTAGTGGTCAAAGCTTCATTCTTTTGCATGTAGCGACCCAGTTTTCCAGCACCATTTATTGAACAAAACTTTCTTTGCTCCAATGCATAGTCTTCGCTCCTTTGTCAAAGATTAGTTGACCATAAATCTGTGGGTTTATTTCTGGATTTTCTATTCGATTCCATTGGTCTGTATGTCTGTTCTTGTTCCAATACCATGCAGTTTTGATGATTATGGCTTTGTAGTAGAGTTTGAAGTCTGGGAGTGTGATGCCTCCATTTCCTTCTTTTTTTTTCAGTAGAGCTTTGGCTATTCGGGGTTTTTGGTGATTCCATATGAATTTCATCAAATAATTTTCTATCTTCTATTTTTTCAGATTTCTATTGAAATAGCCATTGAGATTTTGATTGGAATAGCATTGAATCTGTATATTGCTTTTGGTAGGATGGCCATTTTAATAATGTTTATTCTTCCAATCCATGAGCAGGGGATGTCTTTCCATTTCTTTGTGTCTTCTTCTATTTCTTTTAACAGTGTTTTATAGTTTTCTTTGTATAGGTCCTTTACCTCTTTTGTTAGATTTATTCCCAAATATTTGATTTTTTTTGTTTCGATAATAAAAGGGGTGGTGTTTTTTGATTTCTTCTTCTTCAGATTTATTGTTTGTGTATAGGAAGTCTACTGACTTTTGCGTGTTGATTTTGTATCCTGCCACTTTACTGAATTGATTGATGAGTTGAATTAGTTTTTCTGTGGAGATTTTGGGGTTCTCTATGTATATTATCATATCATCTGCAAATAGTGATAGTTTGACTTCTTCTTTCCTATTTGGATTCCTTGGATGTCTTTCTCTTGTCTTACTCTGGCTAGGACTTCCAGTATTATATGAAAAGCAGTGGTGAGAGTGGACATCTCTTGTCTTGTCCAGATCTTAATGGAATTGCTTTCAGCTTTTCACCATTGAGAATGATACTGGCTGTTGGCTTGTCATAGATGGCCTTTATGATGTTGAGGTATGTTCCTTGTATCCCAAGAATTTCAAGGGCTTTATCATGAATGGGTGTTGCACTTTGTTGAAAGCTTTCTCAGATCTATTATATTATCATATGGTTTTATATTTCTTTTTGTTGATGTGTTGGATAACGTTGATTGATTTTCGGATGTTAAACCATCCTTGTGCCCCTGGAATGAATCCAACTTGGTCGTGGTGAATTATCTTATGGATACATTGTTGGATTCTGATAGCTAAAATTTTATTGAGGATTTTTGCATCAGTGTTCATTAGGGAGATTGGCCTATAGTTTTCCTTTTTTGTGTTGTCCTTATTCGGTTTTGGTATTAGTGTAATATTGGCTTCATAGAACGTGTTTGGTATTGTCCCTTCCTTCTCAATTTTTTGGAAGAGTTTGTGAAGGATAGGCACTAATTCGTCTCTGAATTTGGTAGAATTCATTTGTAATTCCATCAGGTCCTGGGTCTTTGTTTTTGGGGAGGTTTTTAATTACCATTTCAATTTCGCTGCTTGTAATTGGTCTGTTTAGGTGTTTCTATTTCTTCTTTATCTAGCTTTGGTTGATTGTAGAGTTGTAGGAATTTGTCCATCTCCTCTAGATTGTTGAACTTGTTTCCATATAACTGTTCATAGTAGTTACTGATTATTCTTTTGATTTCTGCTGTGTCCGTTGTGATTTCTCCTCTTTCATTTATGATTCTGTGTATTTGTGCTTTCTCCCTTTTTGTGAGCCTGGCTAGGGTTTGTCTATTTTATTGATTTTTTCAAAGAACCAGCTCTTGTTTCATTGATCTTTTGATTGATTGTTTTTTAGTTTCAATTTCATTTATTTCTGCTTTGGTTTTTTTATTCTTTTCTTCTACTGGTTCTGGGGTTTTTTTGTTGTTCTTTTCTATCTATCTCTGAGCTTCGAGATTAGGTTGTTTTTCTTTGAGTTCTTCTCTTGTTTTTTGATGTGAGCTTCTATTGCTATATATTTTCCTCTTATTACTGCTTGCTTGCATCCCATACATTTAGGATATTGGTGTCCTCCTTGTCATTCAATTCAAAGAATTTTTTAATTTTCTTCTTTGATCTCCTCGTTAGTCCAGTGGTCTTCCAGTAGTGTGGCTTTAATCTCCATGAGGTAGGATAGTTCCTGCCTTCTTTTATGATTTATTTCTAGTTTGATGCCTTCGTGGTCAGAAAAGATGGTTGGTATGATTTCAATCTTGGTGTATCTGTTGATGTTTGTCTTGTGCCCCAGTATGTGATCGATCCTGGAGAATGATCCGTGTGCGCTTGAGAAAAATGTGTACTCCGTTTTTTTTGGGTTTAGTGTTCTATAGATGTCTGTTAAGCCCTAATGCTCTAGGTCCTTATTTAGAGCTTTAGTTCTTTACTTATTTTTGTCTTGTTGATCTATCCATTGTTGATAGTGGTGTGTTGAAGTCTCCCACTACGTATGTGTTTTCTCTGATGTCTGTTTTCAGAGAGGACAACAGTTGTCTGATATATTTTGGTGCTCTTTCGTTTGGTGAGTATATGTTAATGAGTGTTATTTCTTCTTGAAGTATTGTCCCCTTAATCATAATGTAGTGACCATTGGGGTCTCTTTTTATTTTTTTGAGTTTGAAGTCTGTTTTATCTGATATAAGTATAGCTGTTCCTGCTTTCTTTTTTGGCCCATTTGCTGTAGGATTGTTTTCCATCCTTTGACTTTGAGCCTATTTTTATCTTTTGTAGCTAAATGTGTTTCCTGGAGACAGCAAAAGGTTGGGTTTTGTTTCTTAATCCAGGCTGGGACTCTGTGTCTTTTTATTGAAGAGTTTAGTCCATTTACATTTAGAGTTAATATTGATATGTTAGCATCTGTATTTGCCATTATGTTTGCCTTTCCTTTGATTTTATTTTATTTATTCTTTTAATAACTTTTTTTTTTTTTTTTGGTCTTCTTCGTTGTTATTCGTCCCTCTGAGGTTCTGGCTTTAGGATTCCTTGTAGTATTTTTTGGAGTGGGGGTTTAGTCGCAATGAAATTCCGGAGTTTCTCTTTGTCTGGGAAGGTCCATATTCTTTCTTCATGGAGGAAAGAGAGCTTTGCGGGATAGAGTATTCTTGGTTGGCATCTTTTTCTTGGAGTCTGTTGACTATGTCCTCCACTCTCTCCTTGCCCGTAGTGTTTCTTCAGAGAAGTCTGATGTCAGCCTGATTGGTTTTCCTTTGAATGTTATCTGTTTCTTCCCTCTTGTCAGCTTCATTATTTTTTCCTTGTCCTGGATTCTTGGGAGCTTTACTATTATGTGTCTTGCTGTGTTTTTCCTTTTGTCGTGGAAGTTTGGTGTTCTTCTTGCTTCTTGTATATCAATTTTCAGCTCCTTCTTCTCATTTGGGAAGTTCTCTTCAATTATATCCATGAATATTTTCTCTGTTCCTACATCTCTCTCCTCTCCTTCTGGAATTCCTATAACTCTTATATTTCCTTTCCTCATGGAGTCAGATAGTTCCCGAAGTCTTTCTTCATTCTTTTTCCTTCGTACTTCTCTTTCCTTTTCTGTTTTGGTTCTTTTTATTTCTGTGTCTTCAAGATTACTTATTCGTTCTTCCATTTCATCTATTCTGCTTTCATTGCTTTTCCCAGAGTTCTTTAGTTCCTCCATTAATTCTTTGATCTCCTGCATTTCTCTTACTTCCCTCTTTAGGGACTCAATTTCCTTCTTCTGATCTATCACTTTTTTAATCATGGCAATTTTAAATTCTCTTTCTGGAAGGCTCAGAAGTTCTTCCAAGTTGCTGTCGTTGCAATCTGGGGAGTGGTTTTCTTTTTGTGGTGTGCTTCTTTCCTGAGGAGTTTTTAGGTTGCGTGTGGTTCTTCTACTCCCTACTGTCTGTTTTCTAATTTGTCGTATGCGTTGGGACACTGTGTTGCTCGGACTGACTGACATCTTGGGTGAACTTCTCCGCTCCCCTCTGGCTCTTCCAGGAGCCATCTCTGTCTTCTGGGGGAGCTTTCTGCTGGTTTTAGGCAGTTTTTACTGAAGAAATGTCCCTGTTCTCAAATGGCGAAGCGGGATGCAGTCCCTGCGCCTCCGGTTTCAGGCACACTCTTCTGCGCACCGGTCTGCCCCGACGTGGGTGCCTGCTCCCTCTGTGGGCTCAGACTGCTGGTCGGAAGGGGCCTGGCGTGGAATAACTTCCCGGCTGGCCACTGGGTCCTCCAGAAACCTTCTGCCCTTTTCAAGCAGTCTTAAGAAATGTCCTGTTTTATAGGGTGTTAGTGACTTTTTTTTTTCCTGGTCGCTAGGTGGCGCCAGAGATCTCTCCTATTGTCCTTGGGGGGCTGTTTTTCGCCTCCCCCCACCCCGTGGGACAGAGAACAGAGCGGGAATGGTAGGGTACACCTCAACAGCTTTGGGGTGCTGTGTCTGCCTTGTGCCCCACCGTCGTGGAGAAACCACGCCCCGAATTTTCGTGCCCCGGGTCTCAGTTCAAAGCCCTCAGTTCCAGGACACGGGCTGTAGCCCAGTTCAGTGGGGCGGGAATGGCGCCTTTTGCACCGCTCCCGTGCCTGGGCGCCTGGTTCCTGCTCACTCAGGGAGGGACCTTCACCTCAGTGAGGACCTCTGCGCGTCTCCCCGCAAGCCTAGGTCGTCTCCCCGCAAGCCTAGGTCGCAGGCGCGGGGACCTGGGCAGCCGCAATCCAGGTCTGCACTTGCTTTTCAAGCGCGCCGAGCGCGCCGCGTTTCCGCGCAGGCTTACCGGCAGCCCGGGCTGTGTGCGCGTCTCCCGGGGTCTTTGTTCTTCTCTAATGGCGCCCGGAGCCGTTCGCTCACCACCGCGGCGGATCCTGCAGGGTTCGCCTCAGCTCCCGTTCACGGGGTGTGGTGGCTGCAATAGTTCCTTTCCACTCCCAGTCCCGCTTGCTGCGTCGTTTGTTCTTGTGGGCCGTTTTGGTTTGTTGTTTCCTCCTCTCTGCCGGTCGGAGAGTGCCGCCTCTGTGGGCGGGGGAGGGGAGCAGGGTTCTGCGCTTCCCTCCCTTCTAGTCCTCTTTCATGGCCAGTTTCTTCTTCGGGCAGTTCGCTGGCGTCACCCGTTTATCTTCCGTGTCCCAGTTCTCACTGGGACCTGCCGCTTTTCCTCCCTATTCACTTTTTTTAATGGGAGATCTTACTCGCAGCGTCTCCTCGCCTGTTTTTATTCTCTTCTTTACATCATCTTCTTTTATTTTTGTTGCTGAATATCTTACGTTATCTATGTGTTAAAATTGGCAAATTAAATTCTTTATAGATACAGCCAAGTTATAAAGAGTATCATCATCACCTAGGAGGAAAGTAGAGCAGGAGTAGAAATTTCTGGAATTATGAGGTTAATTGATTGGAAAACAACAAAACGTGTCTCCTAGTATTTGGTCAAATGTGCCCTTGGCTACTCCTCTATTCTGTTTCATTCCAGAAAGAGTTAAGCAAAGAGAACTCAACCTTCTGACATTTTATTTTA
This sequence comes from Talpa occidentalis, assembly GCF_014898055.3. Classification (NCBI taxonomy): domain Eukaryota; kingdom Metazoa; phylum Chordata; class Mammalia; order Eulipotyphla; family Talpidae; genus Talpa; species Talpa occidentalis. The sequence continues at coordinate 49,960,664 of NW_023601322.1, read as the reverse complement.
TTTAAAAGATACCTTTACTTCCTATGAGGACTATTTTCTCCATCTTAGTAAAATATAAAAGGGAAAGTAGAACTGGGGTCAAATCTTGGCATCACCCCTTATTCTGTAGGTGACCTTTCTAAAGGTTGGCCTCTGTAGTCCTTAGTTTGCTCATTGGTAAAAAGTCAGAAATACTGTTTGCCTTACAAAGTTACTGCCAGGATTAAATGGGATAATAGAGGATTTATTTCCTATAGAGCCTAGAACATGTAGGTGTTAATAAATGTCAGTAGTAATAACAGTATTCAATGTTCTGAAATAAAATATTTAACTTATATAAGACACTGAATGTCATGATATCATAGTTACACACACACACCCCTCCCAGAAGCTGTTAATTTCCCTTCCTCACAGTGAATTCTATGGTTTTCTGACCTAGTGTGTATATTCTCTTTTAAGTTTCCAAGCAAGGGTATACCAAAAAGTTTATGGCTTCTGAAAAGGTTCTGTTACTGATACAACTTCATGAAGGGGAGGTGTCATTTCCCCTACCCCTATTTATATGCAGCCACCTTGAAGAACAAGTCTAAGTGTGCTATGAACTGGACTTCCCAAGCTGGGGAGCTACTGGGAACTAGGGGCAGAACTGAATGGCCAGGTGGATCTATATAACACAAAAGGCAGGAGGGTCACTCTTTTGCTTCTGTGGCCCAACTTGCACCTTGGTAGTGCCGCAGAGGACAGTTGGAGGAGACATATGAAGGAGAAACACTTAGAGACACTTAGAAGAAACACAGAGGTGAGAGACACATGGGGAGACCTGCTCCTGGTTCTTGGCAGAGAAAATGGCAGCCATTTTCTTGACCTCATGTTGGGTTGTGTGGTACATTTTGGATTTTCCCTTGTATCCCAGGTTTCTGGGATCTGCCTAACCCCTTTCTTTCCCAACTAGAAGGTATCTTAGACTTGTGGCAGGTTGTCAGGCCTCTGTAGCCCTGCTTCATGTCTCCCCTGTTTGACGGGGCATTTGCCCATGAAGGGATGAGTAATTTGGGGGGGCGGGGTTCCTGGAAAACTATTATTTGGAACATCTTTCCCTCTCTTCTCGCTCCATGCACACTAATACTATTAAAAATGTTTCACACTAACAGTCTGCTTCCTTTGTCTTTGTGTGGTTGCATGACTGGGCCCCTTTTAAAGTGTGCACCCCTTAACAGTTTGTGGCCCCTGGAAACCCTTTGATCACAGGCTAACAGTTCTACCTTTGAGTGGCAAGGTCCACATTAAAATATTTTGACACGATTAAGATCTGTCTTTTTCCTGGTGAAATGTCTCCCAGCTATATGCAGAAGCCACCTTTCAGAAGAAACCTAGCAAAACAAATGAAAGCAGATTCCTTCTTCAAGGAGAGCCAGGGCAACAAATGGGGATATGATGATGACATATCATCATACTGGTGACAGAGAGACAAGAGGGCAAATATTGCCTGATAATCAACAAACCTGAATTTCAACCCCAGATTGACCATTCAACAACTAGTTGTCTCATTCAGACTGTACCTTTTTTTTAAAAGATTTATTTATTTATTTATACAAGAGCATCTGGTACAGGCCAGATGCTCAGGAGGATGAGTGGATTCACCAGAGACAGAACAGGGAACAGAACAGGCAGATTGACGAAATACACTGCTGAGGGGAGCAGCGGCCATGACAGGAGAGGTCTGCCACACCATGTGGGACCCTCACCAGCCAGCAGGGATCAAACTGGCATTGCAGAGGCCATGGACAGCTTCACAGTGCTGCTCTCAAAGGCCTGTGCCACCAGGGGAGGCCCCCAGACCATACCTTTCAATGCCATATATGGTCACTAGAAAGTGTCTCCACCCCACCCCTACACCCACCCCACCCCACTCTATCCCCCCACACACATGCACCTCCTCTTCTAGGCATGAATTTCCCTTTTATACAAACCAGCTCAATAATCATGATTAGGTCCACCCTGGATCCAAATTACCAGGTCTTTCATCTCAGAAACACTCCATTCCAATCTTTTTGAAAATTATATAGATCCCCAATTGCAGTTTTAATTAAATTTTGTACTTTTTGACCAATTTGCTTATACTTTTGCAACCTTCCTACATGATTCAGTGGTAGATTATTTTTAATTTAAAACAATAGTACCAATATTGAATCTTAAATATAAAGATGAAGGGAAACAAGAAAAACTAATAAAAGCAAAGCTTGTATTGGAATTGGAAACGTCCTGCAGAATTGTTTAACGAATCTCAAACTTGGCTCTGTTCCACTGTGGCCAAGGCAAACCTCTGTGGAGAGGGAGTTCTGGAGACATTTTGCAGATTTCTAATATATTCAAGTAAGATGTGGCCAGCGCTGACTGAAAACGTGTTCTTCTCGGGGAAGCAGCCCTACATAGGACCTCTAAATATCTTTAATAGTGAAGCCCCAGAGGGAGGAATGGCCCAGAGGGTGGCACACATCCTGCAAGCAGCCAGAGAATCTGCTCAAGCTCTCTAGAAAGAGAAAGCCTGCTGGCTCCAGGGTGACCTGCCCGGAGAGACCCAGCTTGGCTCAGGCCTTTCAGCTTTTTTCATTGAAGAAGCCATTTTTCAACCAGACATCCAGGAAGCCCATTCTTTAAAGTTGCCAGAGAATGAGGGTGGGACCCTGCTCTGCTCACACCTGCAGGCGAACAGGCGGTGGGGGGGGGGGGGAGGGGAGGGGAACTGAGGGCAGTTGTGCTGGGTCGCTGTGGGCCTGAGCCAAGCCAAGGTCCTTTGGGAGGAAAGGGAGGGGGAAGAGAAGAGGGAGAGAGGAAGGGGGAGGGAGAGGGAGAGGGGGAAGGGGAGTGAAGGAGGGGCTGTTACTGTGGGGCAGCTTGAGGGGCGCTAGGGCATCAGGTGCACCCCAGATACCCTACAGTGAATTCCATAATTACAGGTCACCAAGTGGGCGCCCCTTTGAAGTGAGGACCTTTCTTGTTATTCCTGCAGCGGATACAATTTGGCTGAGATATCAAATGCAGATAGTAAAAATTTAATTAACAAATCAAAGCCTTTATCTGGAGTGTTTAGAACTGCGGCCAACAGTTTTCTTCCCTCTCAAGAGCTCGAAGAGAAGAAAGCAACGCCTTTGTAGTGCATAAAACATACAACTTTCCCGCTGATTGCTCTCACAGATAAGGCTCCCATTAACCAACTGCTGCTTGGGGAAGAGACTTTGAGGCCCTCTGCAAAGGGGCTGCAATTTTGAATGTACTTTGACACTTCCTTCTGGTTAACCCTTATTCTTCAGGCCCAGGATGATTCCCCCAACAAAGCAGGCTGTGAGAGGGTGAGTCTCTCCTATAGGGATGTGAACAGGTCACACACACAGGACCCAAAACACAGTCAGGCCAGCCCTTCAGGAGCCTACTGTGAACTCGGCCTTGTGAGAGCCATAGAGAGAAAACTGTACTAAGAACAGTTTACTTCCTTGTCAGTCTTTCAACAAATTCACAAGGGAGCAGTCAATGTTGCCATCCACTCCAGCTGCAGTTGGGCAAACTAAGGCTGCAGAAAGGCAAAAAAAATGTGTCCTGCCGCAAAGTCCAGACAGAATTCTCATGAAAAAAGCCAGGGGAAATGATGCATGACAACATGTTATTACGTGTAATTTAAGTCTCAAAATCCACATTTATGGGTATATGTATTGCATAATTACCTATATTTATTTAAAAATTATCAAGGTGAAATCTCTGAGTGTGATTAAAGATAATTTTTATTTCCATTTTTGTGTTTTGCTCCAGTGTTCACATTTTCTAAAATTAATATGTGTTAATTTTAGAGTAACAAATTACTATAGCAGTTAATTGAGATCTTGAAGATAGAACAAATGGCCCCAGTTATGGCTCCCAGTGCTGATAATATGTGGCTTTGGATTAAACAGGCTAGACAGGGTTGAAGCGGTTGAAATAGAGGAAGTACAGAGTTTGCTCAAAGTTGCACGCATAGGATACAAGGTGGATCTGAAAGCAGAGAGCAAAGGAGAAGCAGGGACCAGGACCCATTTCCGGAAACATCTACAAGACTCAAAGGCAGGGATACCCCTTGACAAAAGAAAATTTAGGAATTTCCCCCTCATACCATTCCCTTTTCCAGTGTCCAGGAAATAAGCATAAGAACGGTTATTTTCTTCTAGTCCACAGCTGTTGCACCGTCTTCATTGCTCTGTGATTTGGAGAAGAGCTCAAATGGTGAGGATTCCTGAAGGGGCAGATGTGATATTCATCTAATTTGATGTCAAGTGTATCTCACAAGTGATATCTAAATGATGCTAAAAGTGAGATTGGTTTAGCCAATTTGCGGGCACTACTATATTTGGGTATGGGGAGTTGGGGAAGGAGTGGGACTATATAGTGGGACTATATTTGGAGGAAGGAGTGGGACTAGTTAAAACCGAAATGGTCAAAAGCAGCATGCTCATGACCTTTTCACTACATGGAAGCAGATGGCTCTTCTCACCACTGTGGTCACATCTGGAAACGTTTCAACATTGCCAAGCATTTGGGGCAGCATGCCCCTAGAAGTGAGGCCACGATGCCCAAGACCAACAGAGGGAATCTCACTTGGGAAAGGTCAGAAGCCATCAGACAAGCGACCCCCTCCTGACTCCATGTTGCAATTCCAGCCCTCATTCACCCTTCGCCCCCATGATGTTTCCATTCCAACCCCTGGAATGTTCCACATCTAAGCATAAATATGATCTAAGACGCATTTGACAATTAAAGCTGTTAAATAAAGCTGTTAATTAAAGTCGTGATTTCTCTTTTAGGTGATCATCTTGTCAGAAAACAAAAGAAAGTGACTGTGACACTCTCAGAATGGCACAACTCATCAGAAAAACTGTAACAGATGCCACCATGTTTAAAGCATCACATAGTTTAAAAACATTTTTCCTCACCCAGTGGTTAAAAGAGATTTTTTTTAGAGCTTCAAAAAAACAATAGTATTACAAGGTCTTTATTTTTATAGTTCACTGGGTCTGCAATATGTTAAACATGTGAGGTTCCTCTTGGCTAGTCTGTTTTCAATAAGTGTGCCTTGCTAATTCATTTACACTTGCCTAATGACTGTGAGGTCTGCAGAACAAGTCCAGGTCTGTGGAGTCCTTGAACTGGACTCAGCTAGGTGTGTGTTCTTTCGGCATTTAATGAATGTGATCTCCTGAGAAAGAAGTTGGCATTTAGGTTACAAGCCCTAAAGGGCAATGTCCCAAATCTTGGGTATCCTTATTAATTTTTTAATGCAATTAGTTGAGCAATCAGTACTTGGAAACTTATAGTTGCTGTTTACTGGCTATTTCTATTTTTTCAGCTGCATTTTTAATTAAAGTAAAATTTCATTATAATATAGAAATTTCAAATGTGCATTACTGAAAATCAACATGTTAAGTTCATCATTAAAAATCCTATTCTATATTTTCTCATATAATTCACCCCTTTTGTCCAATTTCCCTTCCCCTTTTTGGGCACTTACTGTGTCCAGCACTGTAAGCTATTGTTTAACCCTCACAGCATCCCTGACAAGTGGAAACCATTATCACCACGTTCTCAAGAAACAATAATTCACATAGGTAGGATTTGACTGCTCGCCTGCTTTATTGCAAAAGTCCCCATTCCATACTACAGGAAAACCTGTTAGGGAATATAAAGCCATCTCTCCACAGTCCATACCTGCCTGCTATGAGCTTATATCTTTGTGCAGTGAGCTGCACAGGATGGGTGAGAGTTTGGCTGCTGGAATTACCAAGAGAGTTTCCAGGCATGGAGACCTTGAACTGGCTCTTTAGTGGTGAAACTGGGAGAAGAACCTGGAAGGCAACCCAGATGAATGTTTTCTTAAGACTGAGTATTTACAAATCCTACAATTAGAAAGTGAAAGGGTCACTCATAAAACAACTTTGATTCCTGCAAAAATTAGTTTGAAAAAGATTCATTTCCATGGGTAGAGTAATACCTAAATTTAACTATATGGTAACAAGCCCATAACATTTTTACTGAGTATTTCCACTCAGCCAGACACTGTAATAAGTCTTTTGAAATGATTATCTCATTAGAATTTCCAATAATCCTAAATTCCAATCAGATCCTCATTTAACAGATGAGGAAACTGAAGCCTAACGAGGTAGGGAAGTTGCTCATGTTCATACAGCCTCCAACTGGTTGTACTGGAGCAGAACTGGGTTTCTGATGCTAGAATGTGCACTTCAGCACCTGGCCATTCTACCTCTCTAGGTGCAACAATGCATTGAGGACACAGGTAAGGATTTGACACTAACTCCATTTGAACTAACTCCAAAAGAAGATGAGCTTTAGAATTAAAAAAAAAAAAAAAAAGTTGCCTGGGCATCAGAAGTGACTCTGGGAATCAAAGAAACCCCATACATAACATTGGAGAGAAAGTGAAATGAAAGATGGCATCATTCAGAGGTAGAGTCAAGATTTTTCAATGTCTTTCAAGAGAAGACCATCTGGAAAATAATGCAAGTTCAAGGACGTGTCAAAGAGTACAATGTGTGATCCAAACCAATAGCAGGAGATCCACACAATAAGGGCCTAAGTATTTGTCCCTGGAAGAGGCCCAGGCCCTCAATCTGAAAAATGAACACCCACAGAACAGCATCTGGCTTCCTGGGAAGCTTGGGGTTCCAAGTGAAAATACTGACCAAGTATTTATTGCTTGTTATTTCCTCTTTGAGATAAATGACTAGTATGAGTGCCTGTCCCAAGGTGAGATATTCCCATGGCTCAGTATGCATTACTCAGCAGAAGAAAGCTGATGTGTGAATGTCACATAAGTCTACAATTTGACCAACACTGCAAGGCTGAGACAACTGCAGAGAGTTCGTGCCACAAAGAAGCACCTCTTACCCTGACTGAGACATAGGAAGGGGTGGGATCACACAGTGCAGAGCCAAGGCTCCTCCCCTACTCTAGTTCCTTCTCCCTCTTCCTCTCTGTTCAGTTTCCCACCCTATTGAGGGTTGACCTTGTCGCCCCACAAAGACAACCTCAGAAGTGTTGCAAAAATCATGGACTCAGGAAAGACCGTGATACTAAAAGTCGAGGTCTTAGGGGGAAAACTGCACTCGACCCCTAGCCAGCTATGTGGTCCTGGGCAAATCATGTACACATTTAACATCTGCTTGAAGAATACAGTAAGCAATGGAACAAAGAGAATTTGCATATTCAGAGTAAGAGAAAAGCCACCAGATAGGGATGCTGAACTGGGGGCCACTACTTCTCATAGGGGAGATGTGAATGTCAGAAGCAAAAAGAGTGGCTGAGAATCTGACAGAACTTTTTGAAAACTCATGGTGCTGGGAGGCAGGTTTGGGGACAGTGAGGAGTTTAACGTTAGTAAAGAGGCCCTGGGAAGCAAAGCAAGCTCACCATTCAAATCCATGATTACACCAAAGAACAAAAAAAGGACCAGAAATGGACCATTTCACACTCAAGGACTGAAACCCAGCTTGCCCCTGAATCATCTCAGTCCTTGACTGGATCAAGATGACTGCAGCTCTGAAACAAAAGTCTATGCTTTAGGCAAAAAGAAATAGTCTAGGTAGGAGCCCAAGGTACCAGAAAGCACAAAGAGCAATGAGTCTGTGGGTAAACAGAAATGAATATTAACTGTAGAATACAATAACTGTCCCCTGAAGGGTTTTTAATACACATCGAATTAAAACACACACAACAATAGCACAAAAGGAGGGAGGTGGGTAAATGGTTGTAGTGTAAGTCGCTGACATTAAGCTTTTGATTGTAATGTGTCTGACATTAAGCTTTTGATTGTCGAGGCATCCATTTCAAAGACACCATCTCAAATAAGCAATAAGAGCCAGGCCACCCTGATCATGGAGTTCTCCTTTCTGGAAGCTCTAACCAATCAAATAACTCCTTCCTTCCTGCACTCTAATATAAAGTTTTTATGTTTTAAATTTGTCAATAAGAGTTAACCCGTGAAACCCAATGCACCTTCTCTCGATTCTGGTAAAAGCAGAGCGTCAGGTTCACGATCCCTCCCTCTCTGTACCTGCAACACCACCATGTAGTCCAGGCATGCCAGTACCCTCCAGGGCTGTGAACAATAAATCTTTTCATTCTAAATTCCCTGAAGAGGTGGATCCTGTAATCATTAAACCCACAAAGGCTGGTCCAGTCACACCTTAGCTCCTGTTGGGAAAACATCTGTGGAGGTTCCCATAGGTCTTCACCAATACCGTCATTATCAATGGGTAGAAACCCACACAAGTAATGCAGGTAAAGAGTTCAAAGTTTGCTTCCCTCAGAAAGTGATGTAGAATTAATTTATATTGGAATTTAGTGAATCTACCAAGAATATTATAATTTCTATGATAACCACTAAAAGAACAGTAAGGCAATATGTAATGAATAAACTAATAGGAGAAAGATGAATGAAGAAACAAAAACCTCAAATAGAGCAATATAAGTCATAAAATAGAAAATAGACAAGGGGTCAATTAGAAAATATATAATAAAACCAAATGTATTAATGTTACAGGACAACTCCAATGTGAAATGTGTTGCCCTGGCTGTGGGTCCTCACTTAAAAGGGACTTATAAAGAGACTCAATTGCAGACACACACAAAAAGGTTAATAAAGGGTTTATTTATAGAAAGGGGGAAATGAAGAAAGGAATAACTCATGGTGAAAGAGAGAGAGAGAAATTGGTGAATGCATCCTACCTGTTCCACTAAGCTAGAACTCCAATAGCACACTGAAAGCAGGCAAAAAAAACCCAAGGACCTCCAAGGCCCACACATCTGGTTATATACCAAACCTGGCTGCTTAACAACACCCTCAGTCCCAGCAATCCTCCCTTGGGTGGTGATGACATTATGGGATTTGTGGCCCTTGGTGTCTTGGATCTCTTTGGTCTGGGATGGGGTGGGGTCTATAAAACCTATGTGTGGAGTTTGTTCACACATCCTTTTCCCCACAGCGGTAATAATTACACTAATTGTAAATGCACATTTCATCTAAAAGAGAAGGATTGTCAGACAGGAATGGGAAAAAATACCTGATGCTTACAAGAGCCACACCTTACTTGTAAAAGTAAGGGAAGATTGAAGGAAGGGGTAAGATAAAGCACACAACTGACTAAAGGAAAGACTGTGTGTCTATATTGATATTACATATCTTAAAGCAAGATGCATTCCATGATTTGTCTAATAGAAAATAATTTTACCAATGCTTCAATAAGTGTTTTATCAATTGACAAAATACTCTCAAACTCAGAAGACAGAAAGAACCACAAGAAAAAGGAAGACCATACATTTTTTTTTTAATGGACAAAACTTCACAAACACTTTATGGAAAAAAGGATATGCAAATGACCAGTAGATTTATTTTCTAAAATGCTCAATTATATTAGTCATCAGGGAAATGTAAAGTAAGCCACAATGACATATGTATGTTTAAAATTAAAAAGACAGACAATACCAAGTGTAGACAAGGACGTGAGAAAATAGAGCTCTCATTCCCTGCCAAGTGAGCATCCATGTGTTGATACAGATCCTTTAGTGTTTGCCATTATGCAGCAAAGTTGAATATATGCATAACCTATGACCAAACAATTGCACAGTCAACAGAAATGGGATGCCATTGACATCTTCAAAACAACTTTATTTATAATATTCCACATGTGGAATTCTGTTTAGGAATGAGATGAAGTAGAAATAAGTGGACATCGGCACCACACAGCAGCCTTGACAAGCCTCAGAAGTGTTGACAAGTAGCCAGGACGTGAACCTGAGAAGGAAGCCAGAAACAAGGAACACACATACTGTATGGATTGTGAGTGTAAAGGTTAAAAAGAGGAAACTAATCGATGGTGTAGAAGTCAGGATAGTCTCCTTGGGAGAAGGTGGAAGTGAGCGAAGGGAACCCTTAGGGGGGTCTGGGATATGCTGTTTCTTGAGCTAGGAACTGGTTACACAGGTTAAGCTCGGTTTATAAAAAGTCCTTGGACTGTACTATCATCTGTGCACCTTTCTGTCTGATGTCATTCTTCAATTTAAGCAGGAAGTTATTTTCAGTAAATCTAATGTGATCCTGCAAGAGAAAGAATCTCTGAAAGTTTGTGTCTTTATCAGAATTTGTGTGAGCAGCAGGATGGCTGGTTCAGCCTGCCACCCCAGGGCAATGACATTCAGAAATCCCATACTGTCTAGCACTTTACAGACCCACCTTTTCAATTTGGACTCATGATGAGGCAACTTCTCTGTCCTAACACCCAGGCCAGGGCAAGATCTCAGGGGGTGCAAATGAGACCAGGTTGAGCAAAATGCAGGTTAAACAGTAGGCAAAAGAGACTGGAGACTTTGTGTGGGGGGAATCCCCCTACTTTGCTTGGGTTACAAAATCGCATTCTCTAGTAAATGAAGCATTAATTTGATTGAACTGCAACAGGCACGGGTTAGGAAAAAATATTAATGATGATCACACCTGCTAGCATGGCACAGCGTGGCTCTGGTCTCCCTGCCTGGCTTCCTGATGTGCGTTTCCTCAATAAACCCTCTGCTAATGACTTCACATCACTAGATTATGGATTTCGCTGGCCGGGTCTGGCAAGCAGCAGACAATGGAAGAAGAACTTGTTCTCTGGAACCAAACTGACTTTCACTCCAGGTGGAGGCTGTTCTGGGGCCATAGGTGTCCCCCCTAAGCAGCCAGCTGAGCCCCACACCGGAACTTGATGTGGAAGCTGTCTTTGCTGAACAATGGAAAGTGTCGCTCCAGGAAGTCCACCGAGAGAGGGGGGTAACTGAGAGGCCCGCATACCCTAGGCCCCTAGTAGAAGAGGAAATGCAATTACTTTGATTTTCAGTTATATAGATCTAGGCTCTGGTGTGAGTGAGAGCTGATGGCTCTCCAGAACAAAGGAGGGAAGATGGGGTGGGGGGATTTGATAAGGAGGGTGCAAAAGGTAAAATGAAAAAGAACACTTAGCCAAGTGTGGGAGTCTGGACCTCGGCTGGCAAAGGCATCAGAGGGCGGTTTCAGGGAAGACTACCATCCGACTGGGTGTGCTGCGCGTGCTGCGGTACCACTGCCAGCGGCATCATGTGCACATGCGTGCTTAAGGTCTATTACACACAGAGCCCTGAGTCAGCGCTGCTGGGGAAGAAGGCGTTTAGCTTCCAGTGTCGGGTGAGCCAGGGCAAAATAAAGCAGGAGCCTGCCAATGCAGAGTAGGGACAGACAGCCGCGTGGGAGTAGGACCGTGGGACACCTGACTGGAGGCAGGGTGCTGAGGCTCCCTGGCAAGCCACACCCCAAATGCAAGCAACAAGGGTCCTGCGTGGGTTGCGATGGGAAGAAAGCACGCCAAGTGGAGCTGACACATGGCCTCGGGAAGGGAACGCCACCACCTTGCTCCTTGAAGTGCCCTCTTCTTGCTCCTACCTTTTTATTAAGTCCCAGCTGTTTCCTCGGGGCGCACGCCCTGGACAGCGCGGCTCCAAGCACTCGATCTGCCTTAAGATGCAGTGGGAAACCAGCTCTCGGCCTAAGACCCCTGCCACACAGCAGAGTTGGGCTATGAGATTTGGGTTTGGAACTAAAATTGCTACAGGCTGTGGGAGTCAGAGGAAGGATTTTGTCACACGCTCATACCTGATGAAGACAGCTCATCAGGCAACCCAAAAGATGCTTTCAGTTCAGCAGCGCATCTGCTCGCCTCGGAGAGTTTTCTCTCTTTAATTCTATAGGCGCTCTTTACTTCAACATCCCTGTAGGAGGCCTGCAAAACATTCAAAATATCCTAAAGTGGGCCTGGTTTTATATGTTTCGAGAATGTGACACTGAAATAAGTTCTGCTCCCTTCATCAATACTTTATTAGGTTGAAATCTGCAGATGAAAGGAGTTGGCTGGGCTGTGTGGGTTGCCTGCCAGGAAATCTGTGAAAACTATTTTCATCTTTGCTAAGAGGTAAAATATTTATGTCTTTAATAAGCACAGTGACTGAGACACAAGGGCGCTTATAAATAGCTCTACCAAAAATGTGCACACACACACTACTTAAATAAAAGGTATGTGAGGCCTTACAAGTCCAACTCCACTTCCTCCCTCACCCATGACCTGTGGGGCAAAAGTGAGCTACACGTAAGCTTCACCCCAACTCTGCCTCCTTTATGGCCTCCAGGCCTTGTCAAAAGCAGTCCCTCCCTCTCCAGTGCATTATGGACACTCTTCTTCCTGCCTCCCTGGGAGAGCGGTGATTGTTTCGAACAAGACAGAGGCGGTGGCTCAGGTGAGCCTAGTTGTAAATTTGCTGCCATGGGTAAAGTGATCCAGGGGTCTCTGGCTAGGAATCAGGAGTGGCCCACAGGCCTGGGCATCAAGTCCCACTGACTGTGTGTCAAGCAGAGATCCTGGTTGCACGTGCCCAGCCCTGGAAAGGCACCACCAAGTGCCTTCCCACACACCCCATTCATACCAATTATGCTGCTGTACAAACACACACACACCCCCAAACATGACCGTCCGCTGACAGGTTAGAGTAAAGCAGTCCTCTGACCATAACAGCTAAACTGCTCAGTTTAGGAAGCTCAAATTACAGGGACCATGAAACTTGAGTCAATTTTGAAGGACCCAGGCCACTTTCACTAGCCAACCTTCTTTCTTTACTTCAGTGTTAATAGCAGTAAGAGAGAAAAAGTATATCGGCACCAGAAACAATTATGTGACCCAGATACTATGGGCTCAGCTCTGCAGACCATAGCCAGGCAACAAAGAAAGGTCTGTGGGCAGCAGGTGAGGCCTTGAAAGGGAGAGATTTCACCACCATGGAGTAGTAAATAAACATTTTGCTAAAGAACACATAAATATCTAGAATTCTTGTGGAGATGGCAAAGTCCCAAAGCACTTCTGGCAATATTTTTGGTGCACAGTGTTGCTCCATCTGTGTGAACATATCATTCCTCTGGGAGAGGTTGGGAGAAACCTAATAAAGCCCTCCAGTTCCCTGATTTATAGGTAGAGTGGCCATTGAGACGGCCTTCATCCACACCGAGAAATTAATCCTGGGATTTTTCATATGCAATTGAGTGGGATGAGGGGATGCTAGAAAATAAACCCCAAGTCAGACACATACTTGCTGACTAAAAAAATACTAACTTAAGACTCATCTGTGAGCAGATCTTTCCTTGACACACATGTCAACAATAGTGTTTTAAGTTTAGACATGGGCCTAGTAATCTCAGTACAAGTTTTGATTAAAAATGTTTAATGGAAATGTTCAACCCAGAAAACGTTATTAAAATATTCTCAAATAATACCACATTCAAAATCAAAAGTTGATGATTGAGAGTTTAATCATTTTGCATTTTAACATTTTAAGACATTATTCTTACAGATTCCTGCAGATATTTCCAGGATCTTCTCAACATACCCCTGAGGCCCCCGGCGGAGGGAGGCTAACCCTGGCTGTACAAACAATGAGATGGGGCACAAACTTGGTGACAGATGTGCCCGAGGGAGCAGAGCTGTGCTTTCCTCCAATTGTCAGGAATGGAATAGCATGATCAAAAGCACAGAAGGTAGTTATAGAAATCGTAAAATGTAGTCTCAGTTCTATTGTTTGCAACAGGGAAAGGCTGGGTCTTTGGTCAGTGTGGTAAACAGGCACTTCAAGCACTCTGGGGCCAGACAGCTGTCAATACTGTCAAAATTGTCAGGTCACCCACACCCCAACTCCCAAAGCTTGCACAGCTTTGCCTCACTCCATAGACAGCATTTTACCTCTTTCAGTAGTTTCTCTCTGCATAAATTGATATGTGGAATATGGTCTGAATTTCTTGGTAGCAATCCTTCCACAGCCAAGTGTTCTGTGTCTTTATATGTACGATGGTTCTGCTCCCGCCTCCTCCATCCTCAAGGTCTGCCTCTGTGTCCTCTACACTGCTTTCAACCCTGACCTGGGTCTGGGTTACTGAGGAAGATTTGACTCAAGTCATCTGTGAACCATGGTTACAAGAGACAACAGTGACTTATTTCTTCCATTGAAATTCACATTGCATCCAGTGGGGAAACACAAGTGATGGTCACCTTGTGGATGGTAAACAGTTTCGCCAGGTTTGTATAATTCCTTACCTGACTCTAGACATGGGGTCCCTGAACCAATTGTAACACCCAGTGACCCTCCATTTAGCTAATGAGTTAAAATAAAATCTTTAACACATGTTCATTTTGAAATTTTATGAGTCATAATTTTATCCTTTTTAAAAATTTAGCCTCTAACACTCATCTAATCTTCATAACAACACTAAGAATAATGGAAACAAGTTTGAGGGAGCATTCTAGAAAATGGAAAAGGGAAGGCAGTGGAAAACCACCCTATAATTAGATTCAAAGGAAGGGGCTTTGCTATTATTTCATCCAAACTCCATCTTAATATATAACTTAGTCTTTCCCAGAATCTGACATATATAAGTATCCAGTGTATAGAAATTTACCACTTAGTAAGCAGTCCACTCCACATTTAGAACACTATTTTTCCTTGCAAAGAGAGAAGAATTTTCTCTCTCTAAAATATTAAACAAGTTAAATAAGTGTATATGATATATATGAAAAAACTATTTTGTCTTCTTTACAAAAGAGTCTTAACTGTTTGAAAGTTAATGTCTCCTATCCTCTCAATCATCTCCAAAATGAAATACATTAACCTATCCCTTATTTTAGATGGTTTCAAGACACACACCATCTTATCCCTTCTTGTTACTTTTGAGTTCATAATGTCCTAGAATTGTGCACCTAGAATTGGAAACAATTTTCTGTGATATGAGTTTAGAAAAGCATAGGTAGTTAATGTCATGAGTTTATAAGTTGGGGTGATGGCCTATGATTTGCTAACAATTTCTTTGCATAAATGAAGTTGCCACCAGTTTTTGCATTTTATGTCTGTCCACTATGAAACAGGAAATTCTCTTTAATATGTATACTTTCTTATTTCTAGTTAGATTCATTAAAATCTTTATTTCTAAAACTCTCAGCAATCCTTTGCATTCTATTTTTTATTGAAAAATAAGATGCTGTCTTCTGTTTATGCTAGCAAATTATTTTTATAATAACAAACTATTAAACTATTTGATATAATACTCCATAATCAAGCATGTGATTAAGAATTTATTTTGACACCGTAAACTTATAGTCTATATTTATGACTACTCTTCATACTTTTTAGGAATTCTTGCTGATGAGTTCCACATTTCTGACAGTTCTTCAGTTAGAAAGCTAGCCAGTTGAGAACTCGGTGTGGTGATGACAGGAATCTACAGTTCTCTATTCAAACAAAGCACAGAAGATTATCCCCAGGAAAGAAATAACCCTGAATGATCCCCAAGCCTGTAATTAAAGTGATCAACTACCCCAACCCCCAACCTCCTAGCTCTCCACCTTCCAGCACCTCACTGGCCAGGGCAACCTGGACAAGCCTAACCTATAATCAAAATGAAAAGAAGAATTACAAGAAGACAACGGAAACTGTACTGTCTTCTCTGCCAGATGTCTTCTGCACACTGAAGTTTAAAAAACACAACTTCTTTCCTTATAGTGCTCAGTACCCCCTCCCTGCTGAGCTATTCATGGGCGGACAGACAAAACCTCCTGGCAGATTAGTAGCACAATGCTATTCTGGCTTCTCATGCCATTGTTAATTATGTCCATAGAACACTCAAGCTCTGTTAGATGTTGCCAAAATAACTGGTGGGTAAAGGAAAAATACAGTCAGCCCACTAGATCATTGCCCTTCATGATTTCCACAAACTGATGTTTTTGTAACCTCATTGATTAAAGTAAAGGACAGTTGACATCATGTATAGACAGTCTGAATTCTTTAGTGATCTTCATTATAAACATATTGCTCATCATATAAGTTTTTCATGACATGCAGAGGCCCTTTTGATGTTGTATAAACATTATAATCATGGGGAAACTGATATTGAAAGAATAGGCAATAGGCCAAAGGTCACCAGCAAGGTCAAGGATGAAATCAGATTTAAGAGTGAAAGTTTCCACTTCATTAGTCATTATTCCCCCATCTAGACTCCAGAACATCCTGTTAGATCTTATTATGTCTACATTCAAAGAGAATTTCTATCATTGACAACTACGGAAATCATCTAAGGAACATCACAGAATTCAATTATTTAATTCGATTATTTGGGTATAAGAATATGGGCAACTTTTTCAGCATCAGGTAATATCTTCAATCTTTCCCTTTAGTGCAAATCCTCTATGCCTAAAATGAGTCTCTATTTTACCATTGATTTTTTTCCCTTAGGAGAGTCTGAGGAAGAGAATATCGACAGAATTTTTCGGCCCTCTGCTCCATACATCTAATCCTTTGCTTTCTGAATTAATTGTATATAGTAATAAATGTGTCACTTTAGCTGATACCCAGGCTCCCTCGTACATACAAGGGAGCTTTGGGGAGGGCAATAACAATTTCATTTCAAAGAGAACCAAATTGGCACCACTTAATGCAATGATGTAGCAATAAGGTTGGAGTAACCCTTTGGCTATTACAACTGGGTAGGGAATTTTGCATGCAATTTTTTGGGAAGAAGATAACTCCATGCCACAGACTCAGAATGTATGGAGAGTCCCTGGTGAAAAAACTGTCTTCAGAACAGAGTAAGTCTAGGAGCTCAGAAGAGCAAAAAAACCAGGCCATCCATCACCAACCCTGGCAACAGAACAAATAAAATGTGTTGCCCCAGAAGCTTATGAACAGAGCCTCAAGCACAGCGGACACTCCTCAGAGCCAGTTGCATCCAGACCTCTCAGATGAAAGATGGGTTTGGGACAAAAGGAAGTTTTGAATTTGACAGAATTTTCCTGGACACGTTTAAAACAGGAATAATGTGACAGGCCAGGAGCAACAAACTCAATTACATGAAACTCTTAAGGGCACAAGGTTGGGTGCAAGGGAGCAAATTCTTTAGGGTCCCAGACGGTGCTGTGTTAAAGGAAACCCACGAGAATGAAAACTACCCCTCAACGCAGTAATCCACAAAGCTGCAGAGGGAGACAGATTAAAGAAAGCAACGAATCCCATGACACATGCCTTATGAGTTTTGACACTTTGATAGGAAGAATCTGTTACAGTGCTTAAAAGTTCCAAGCCTCACCCCGCAGGGTATAGGAGAAAGGAGCAAAGAGTTCAAAGTGAATAATTACCTGTTATTGATGTATTATATTTAAAGACCCTGGCTAGGGATTAAAGACACTCTCAAGGCTGTTAACTGCCTGCAGTAAACAAGTCATGTTTCAATGAGGAGGAGGAGAAAAGAATTTCAGAAGGATTTCCTCCATCATTCTGGAACCCTCTGCAGGTAATGCAAAGTGTGAATATGTGCATCACACTGATGGACATATTTAAGACTGGAAAATATCATCAAATATGGCTGGTGCTTTGTCTTGGTCCCCAGGGTCTCCTCCAGTCAGCTTTACCTTCTTTCATGGGCTTTATCATCTTAACCATTATGTCCCTGGCTCCACAGTGGGACCAGCAGGCAGGAGGTACATGCGGAACTTGCTTGGTTGGTTGGTTGGTTGGTTGGTTGGTTGGTTGGTTGGCTGTCTAGTTGAACCCCGTTTCTTTCCTCTTTTCACTTTTTATAAAAAACAAAAACTGGGCCTCCCTGGTGGCGCAAGGGGTTAAGATGCAACCTATGAAGCTATCCGCAGCCACTGCAGCACGCCTTTGACCCCCAGCCAGGGAGCTACCCACATGGTGCAGCAGACCTCTCCTGACTCACCTGCTACTCCCCTCAGCAGTGTATTTCAGTCAATCTGCCAGTCCCATTCCCCACTCTGTCTCTGTGAATCCTCTCACCCCCCACACCTCTGGCCTCTACCCCAGTTCTTGAATGCATAAATAAATAAATCTTTTTTAAAAAAATGAAAATTTATCATTGGGATAACTGGTGGCCCACCAAACCCAGACTCTCTTACTGAGGTCAGGTCTGGAGAAAGGACCACCTCTCTGCAGAAAAGCCCCTCAGAAGCAATCACTAAGTATCTCCCTGGAGGATGCACTTGGCGGTGCCCTGTTTCTGTTTCTGTTTCCCCCTCCGTGGTATCGGATTCTCTGATCTCTCAGCTGAGGACTATTATTCTAATGAAAAACACTTCCAGGAAATCAGTCCAAGACAGATTTAATTTGATGTGGAAAAGAATTTCAAACGCACATTATGTCCATCGGAAATTATGATCAGCTTTAGCTTTCAAGTACCCAGATCTGAAGATGCCACAGTGCTTTGAAGGAAACAGGGAGGAGGACTTTTATGGTTTTGTTTTTGTTTTTATTTCTTTTAGGGAAAAATGAAGAAGACTCATTCCTCCCCCAGGGAATAGACAGTTCTGATCAACATAATTACAACCTGTACACGGGCAGCAGCATCTGCCACGCACTGAAGCCACATGTCACATCTGTCCCCTGGGGACTGCCTGGAAGAGTCCAGTCTGCACAGAAAAGGAATGACGGGTCCCTGGGAGGCGAACTCCCTCACTGCACACCGTCTGTGGAACTCCCTGTGCAAGGAGCTGCAGCTTTACCACCTCAAAGGACTCAATGGAGAATCAAGACCTCCCAACTCACTTGCACTTACTTTTCCAAGTCCATCTCCTACCTGTGCCCTCAACAAGCCAAGCCTTGCCTCCAGGCTTTTCTAAAGCTCATCATCAAAAAACCACTTTATCCATCCATGGCTAACTCTCCTCTCTCTGTCCCTTCCACCTCAGAAGATAACAATATCCCACATTTTTACAGCAAAAGGGGGCCAACCCAACACTGCATCTGCATTCCAGCATAATAAAATGATCTCTTATGCAACAAGATGCCACTGCATCTCATTTCTCAGCTTTAAAAACCCAGCCCACGCTTATCCTTATTTGTCCTTTACTATGCTGGACTTCAAGGGCAAACATTTAAATCACATGTCACTCCTACCCTAGAACTTCACTCACATAGGTCTACAACTATGTTCAGAACATGATGATAAGTGTTATTCCTCAATTCTTATATATTTTTTATGTGAGAAATATGTAACATTAAATTTGTCATTTTAACCGTGTCAAGTGCACTCTTCATGGCATTAATTACATTCACAAGGTTGTGCAACTATCACCACTCCCTGTTTTCAAAATTTTCATCATCTCCAACAGAAACTCTACCTATTAAGCAATAACTCTCCATTCTCTCCATCCCCTAAGCCTCCGGTAACCTCTAATCTACTTTGTCTTTATGAATTTGCCTTTTTATAATATTTTGCTTCAATGGAAACATATAATACTTGTCCTTTTGTGTTGACTTGTTTTATTTAGCATAATGCTTTCAAGCTTCATCCATGGTGTACATGTATCAGATTTTCATTAATTTTTATGGCTGAATTGTTATTCCATTGCACTTATATACCATATTTTGTTTATCCATCCATCAGCTGATAAACACTTGAGTTGCTTCCACCTCTTGGCTATTGTGGAAAAATGCTTTTATGGATATATATATGGCTGTTCAAGTTCCTGCTTTCAATTCTTTTAGCTGTATTCCTAGAGGTAGAACAAATTCCTTTCATTTATATTTAATGGATAAATGAATGAAAGAGTGTTTTTAACAAAGACACTAATTTATGTAAAGACACCTAGGCACAGCAGCCTATGTAGCTCTGTGCTGCCGGAAGTATTTGGAATAACTGCGCTGGGAACCCAGAGATGAGGCCAGAGGGATAGAAACTCTTCTGAAAACCCACCATTTCCATCTTCTGAATGTGCTTACTCCAAACCTGACAAGGTTCCAAGTACAGCTTCTAGTGTTACTGGTTCCCAAATTTCTTCTTCCTGAACAATCAAGACACAGGTCACTCAAAGAAATAAAACACCTTGTATCCGCTGACAAAGTGGCCATAACTTCACCCTTTTTTGTCACTGTGGAAAGTCTCAAGCTAAGGAAATTTATGATTATCAGGAAAATCATCCTTGTGTAGAGGAAAAGGTTAACTATCAGTGTTTTATTTTGAACACCTCTGTCATCCACCTCCCAATCAACAGTGATAACAGTCACTGGAGGCTGGGGCCTCCCAGGTGGCGCAGCAGGTTGAGCACAGCGCTGTGACACTATCTGAAGCCTCTGCAGCATTGGTTCGCTTCCCAGCCCACCAGGGAGATTCCCACATGACACGGCAGACCTCTCCTGTCTCGCCCGCTGCTCCCCTCAGCAGTGTATTTCAGTCAGTCTGCCTATTCTGCTCCCCTGCTCTGTCTCTGGTGAATCCTCTCACCCTGCCTATTATATAAATAAAAATAAATAAATAAATAATCTTAAAAAAAAAAAGTCACTGGAGGCAGAAAAGTTTTCTGCACTGTCTCGTGGATGAACCCATGATGGATCAGCTGACTTTGATGATGAGCATCACTAGCCAGTATAGAAGATACAGAGAAAGAGGAGGTGTAGGGAAGATGATGACCTCATTTTCAGATAGAGACTGTGAGTCCATCCCTAAGGGTAAGGTGGGGGTGAATGTCAGGTCTCCAAGGAAAGGTCAGACTTGAGAAGAAGTTGTGGAAATCATGAGCATATAGGATGAGGTGTCCAGGTAGGACTACAGAGACTGAAGAAAAGAGAGCCAAGACCAGAATTCTAAAGAATTCTAACATTTAAGAAATAAGTTACCAGAGACTCAATACAGCAAAATCCAATGGTGGTCAGTTCAAGGAGAAGGTGCACAGCAGTATCTAATACCACTGAGTCCTGGTGCAAGTTAAGGATTCCATTGGCTCTGACGATAGGGAGGGTCAAGAGGACTTAGGGGAGCAGTGTGCAAGGCAGCCATGTTTGAACAGTGAAGGGAAGTAATGAAGTGGGCATAGAGTGATTTCTCCACATTTGGTAACAAGTGCTACACATGGTAGACTCTCAAGTCTTATTGTATAAGTGAATGAAGAAATAAATACTTGGAGGAAACACTTGGATCCTAACTCTCACCACTGAATTTATAACTGTTTATATAAAAATCAAGAGATAGACATATCTGCAATTTTTAATCAGAAAAACCTTGAGTTATTTTAAGTTGGGTGAACATTATTTAATTATAAAACTGTAAAACTACCCACATTTTTTTTAAAGATTTATTTATTTATTTATACAAGATTGATTGATTTATACAAACACTGGAAAACTACCCACATTTTTAATGAATGAAATAAATCAGATCATTAATACACTAGAAAATGATTATAAGATATTCAGGCTTTGAAATTTTGATGATCTGGAAAAATAGAACTTGTTCTAATTTGAGCAGAGACTTATTTTTCTCATCTACTAAAGGCAGAACCAATAAATACTTTTGTATTAGCTTAATTTAAGTGTATGGATCATCACAAATAGAAAAGACAATGACAACGAAGAGATGGAATAGGACAAGCACCTGACTTATGGGCAGGTATACTACACAGTATTAAACTCAGAACCCTTTTCAACCCTCTCCGTTGCTGAGGAGAAGGAAGAACTCAACTCTGCTATTTGTGGTTAAGAGAAATAAAATAAAATGAAAATAAATCTCTTACGAAAGATACAAATTCTTGCATACTTATCTCCTGCTGTAGGTCAAAGAGTGACTCTTACAGATAACCTGAGAGTATTACAGGAAGCTCTGGGAGTAAATAAGATGAAACTAGCTCCCCACTGCAGGATCCTGCATACCTTTATCATTTTAAAAAGTGAGAATTGCATGGGAAATGGAGCCTCCAAAGTGGTTATCCCCTTTGAACTTTGGTGTCTTGGTTCCACAATTCTGTTAATCAATTCCTCCTAAAATACATTTTCATTCTGTTACATTACAGCTCAAAACTCATTAATGAATTTGTGTGTCCATTTTTTTAAGTAAATTCCAATTCCTTGGGCTAGTGATCAAGTTTCCCTAGATATTGGCCTGGTCATTTTTATGTGAATTCTCCTGTCAAACTAACCTTCTCATTGTCCCCAAGAAACTCTCCCCTGGCCCTGTCTCAGTGCCTTGTCTCATTGGCCCCCTCAATGAAAGGTCTTATTTCACCAGTGGCTTTTTAGATAATATTCTTACTCACAAGAAGACATACATCTCATTTTAGTTTCTTGAGGATATAGATAGAGAATTAAATTTTTTGCATTTCCCACAGCAGATGGTATTGTACTATTCACACAAGGGACTTGGTAGGGCGAGGTGGGGGTGGAATTGAATAGATAAATAGAAGAATAGATGAATAAAATAAAATAAAACCCAAAGTTGCAGTGATTTCTGGAAAAATATAGATATATTTCTTTGGATACTTGTAACATGTCCTCAAACTATCTTGCACAATGAAGAAATTTGTTGTGCCTTAGCATGGACTGGGCAGAAGCCCAGCTGGAGAATGAGCATTGGGGCCTGTTGGTGACTCAACACTGTCCTCCAAAAGGCAAGCACTTTCCCGATGTTCTGCTGCATTTCCACATGTTGGCTTCATTCCAAGCTGGTTGCCCTGTGGCTGCCAGAAACAACTGGATCATATATTTTCTTCATCATATATAGTGAGAGATAGCTCACTTCTCTACATGCGACCCCGCTCCCAGCACCCAGGGACTCCAGGTGCTAACCAGCTTGGGCCAAAGTTAGGGACTCCGCACCATTTAAAGCCTGTGAACTGCACTATGTAGGGTGGATGCCTGAACTAAGCAAAGTCTTGCTAGTGAAAGAAAGGGTGGTGGGAATTGACACTCAGTAGGCAATCAACAAAGTCCACTGTAGCAGATCCTGGGGCTATAACGTGCATTATCTCACCGAATCACAGATGCTGTGAGATAGGTAAGATTGTTCCCATTTCACTGAAGAAGAGACTGAGGCACAGTGAAGTCTAGTAACTTGCTCTAGCTCACTCATGCTTTAAACAATGGCTCCAAGAATCCAAACTTGGTTTCAATATAATTTCACAGCTAACATAATGACATAGTTTGAAGTTTCCAGAAAAATGTTAACACTAACTCAGCTCTTAATCACAAGAGCCAAGAATTCCTGCCATGAATCGTTACTTGAAGGTGAAATGGACATTCTACCCAAAGAATAAAAATATAAAAGTATTACTGAAGTAGTGTGGACATATCATCACCTAAAATTAGTTGGATTAGTAATTTACCCTTAAAAATGAATAAATGTGAATTCCAGTGAAAGTAAAAGGGTTTCAGTCACTATCCTAAGCATATCTCAGGTGCTTTATCATTAAGCATTCAAAAAAATCTAGGTATATTATTTCTACATTACAAATTGAGAAAGTGAAGCCCAGGGTGGTCAAGTAATTCACCTAAAGTTACCTAGAGCCAACAATAGGCAGAACCAAGATTTGAGCCCTTACTCAAAGTCAACCCAGCACACATGAATAATTGTTGTATCTGTTTCTTTACCAGAAGCTGAGAAACTCACTCCTAACTGCCTGGAAATCCCTATGGGAATAATAGGACAAAATCCTATCCTTGCCCTACCCACCCCCCCACTCTCCCACCTGCCCCAGCAAAAGGAAAAGACAGGCCAGGTGTCTCCCCTCTACACCAGGCATGCTTATGGAAAGGTTCACTTGGATGAGCAAAGTTTACATCCTCAGTGGGGGAGACATCACTCCCAAGGGGACAAAATTTAATTCTTGGGGATCAGAATCCCTCAGATATTATCATGTTGTGTGGCCCTCCAAAGACCCATGCCACACACCAAAACTTTATTTCTCAATATTTCATTTTTCTCAGGAGGGAAAATTTAAAGCTGATTTAATTTCTCTCCCTAGGGAGGTAATAATGGAAAAAACATTGAGAAAATGCTGCCTCTGAGAATCCACCTGAAATGGGAACACAGCAGAGACCACCACAGGTCTCCCAGCTCACCACATTCCTGCCCTGAATCTGGTCAGTGTTAAGCTGCTAACCTGCTCGAGGATCTACTCTAACATGCCTGATTACTTGCCAGAACATCCCAAATATGCTATTCACATATACATAATTTCATAAGAATTCCAGGAAAGGAAACTTCTGGGGTAGTGGTAAATTTGGTGAATTCTTAACTAAATGCAGTCAAGCTGTTTTCTTGTTGCAGAATGACCCCAGGGATAGCCCAGAGCTCGATGTGTTGGAGCACCTTCCCAAGTAGAGCACGGCTTGGGACATGCTTCAGACTAGGGTGACCTGGTGGCAGGCCCATCTGGCGCTCCGGACAGGGCAGGAGCTGGAGAGATCTCTGCTAATTGCATTCACTTCATTCATTTCTTTCCCGATTCAGAAGATTCTGATCCTCAGCTCTGCTCAAGTCAAGCTGCGCTCAGAAAAAAATACAAAATAGAAGGTAGAAAGTATGTATCTATCTCCATGCTTTCATTCCTGTCACTATCTACACTTGCAATGGCATTGTCTACACACCCTGCCTGCATTTGGGAGTGTTTGCAAATAGATTTAATTAGCAAGAACAGTGGTTACTGACAAGAATGAAGGGAGAGGGGAGGGACATGGAACTCAGCTAAGAATTCCTCTCACAAAGAAATGTGCTAAAGGAGAGAAGGAGAAGTAGGGACAGGGAGATGGAATAAATCACCAAGTTGGCAGGGAAATTAACAGCAATGTCAAGAACAATGGCCTTCCTAGCCAAGCGGGGGCACTCTGCTGACCCAGACTCTCTCTTTCAGCCAGGTTTTTGTTTTTGGTTTTTTGTTTTTTTTTTTCTAGTTTAGTTTGTTCAGGGTTTGTTTTTTTTTTTTAAATGACGTACCTTGAAGGCAAATATTCCAGAACAGTGAAATGGCCTCATCACCAGCAGCCTGCTTAAGGATTTCTGCACAGCACATTTTCATTTCCTCCACGCGGCAGGACCACCTTCTTTGTTCACATTTCACCCACAAGATCCTAACCCTTGCTGCTAAGACCAGCCCTGCCTTCAAAGAGTCACTTGGCAGAGAGAAGGAATTGGACACTTGCCAGTAACAAAGTGTTTCCAACCTGGAATTCTGGAGGCTAGGCTTATTGACCACCTCCCCCCCCACTCTCTAAGCCTGGTGGCTGCTTTCTGAGCCTACGCATTTGGCTTGGCCCTTCGCCTGGTGCCCACAGGCATCCTTGACGGATGAAACAGACATGACTCCTGCAGGACTTTTTTGTCCTTGTGACCCAAAATACTGATACTGACCTCTTCCTGACGGTGGATATTAATCTCCCTTGTTCAGAAATTGCACCCAAGGCTGCAAGAAACCTTAACTGCACAGCATCTTGCTTTATGTGGCATTTTCCACTGACATCTGTAAAAATCAAATCCCAAATTTAGTTTCCATCTTAGGCATCATTAAGCACTTTTGTCAGTTTTGTTTTGTTTTTTCACCTCGTGTTTTAAAAAAAAATTTTTAATGTGTGCTTTTGTGTAAGGGCAAGGGAGCTGAAGGATGTTTCTTGTGATTATTCCACTTAATCAACAACCCCAAATGTCACCCCAGAGCATCTTGCGCATTGCTAAGCCATGTGTTTGCAATCGGCAGTTGCTCTTTGAGCCTGGCCAGCATATGTTTTTAGCTTTTGAATTCAATTTCAGCAACCTTGAGAAGGCACAACATAGCTGGGCAGGAATTTGAATGGTATTAGCTTAATTTGGATCCTGTAGAAGGCAGATAGACATTCACCCATATGTCTGCCAGAATGTCCATTTGCAAATGTGCATCAATCGCACACTTACCTTCATGAGCCTCAGGCACACGGGTGTGGGGGGAGGGGGTGTGTGTACATAAAGTGGAGAATAAAAGAATAAAATAGACCATCGTCTGGGACTGAAGGCCTGTCATGCATGGTGTGTTTTGCAAGGAAAAGTCTGGGGTCTACACACAGTGAGCATAATGAATCCAGCCAGGCTCTGCTAAGCCCAGGTTTTTTAAGTGGTCAGTGATGCTTGATAAATTGCTCACCCTTTGGTCTGTATCTCCACATCCTCAAACATCTGGAAGACCCTGGAAGGGAAATGTTCCACTTGTCCCAAAAAGCCAGATGTGTACCATCACAAGGAAGGAATGTCCAGATGCCGGACACATCCGCTGTGCTCCTCCCAGCCCAGCCCCTCCTAGCCTCTCTGAAAGTCAGCTGAATGGATGGAGGCTTACTCCTCAGTTTAGAGCACTTTCTGCCACTTCAAATCTTTAAAAAAAGGTGGGGGCATACATCAACAAACTCACTTTATTGTGAGGCAAAGGAATTCTTTTGCAAATCATAATTTTATTTTACACAGACTTCATTACATAGGGGTGTGAGTGTGTGCGCGCACACACATGCTGGATTGAGAGGGAATTTCAAAATAAGGCCATAGTCATCATTACCTAAAAAACTTTATAGAAGTAAATCCCTATTTCTAATCTGGGGCTACTGGACCCAAATCTCCAGTTCTGGAATCAGTATTTCTGTATTGGAGCCAGTTGGCTCTGCCATCAGAGCACAGAGAGAGTATTTGGGGACTATGGAGCAGGGAATACATAATACACTAATACCGATACTAATACTTACTATGGGTGACTTTCATCAATCTTCTATCACACTCTAAGTGCTGATAGACATGATTTAGCACTTTCAACTTCCATATCATGTACAGTATTTCCATTTTACAACTGAGGAAATTGGAGCTTGGGTGCAAAATTACAAAGCTGGTGAGTGGTAAAGTTGAGTATTTAAGAGTCTGGTCTAAAGAATTGGGTCTCATGAAAATCACAAGCTCCTGTCCACCACGGGAAAGGTCATTTTAGTGCCCTCCTCCCAGCTTTGAAATATGCCAGCTCATCAGAGCTGAATCAGAAGATGATCAGTATTCTGAGCTAGTCAAATTTGTCTGCTTTACAGATGAAGAAACTTTGACCTAAATAGAGTAAATGTCTCTTCTGAGCACCCAGAAGGAGTGAAATGTAGATTTCTTCATTTTGTCATTGTCCTTCTAAAAGCGGCATGCTTCTGGTTTAGTAACTAATCTCTCTTCATGACTTAAGCATTACAAAGTGCCCTTGTCCAGCAAAGATTTTCAAATTTAATGAAGCTCAACTAATTTTCTAAAAGTTCCAGATTTAAGGAACTCTGGAAGCCTTAGTGCACCATTATAGCATCCAGGAGATTATTTGTTTGCTTGCTTTGCTTGTTTCCTTGCTTGCTTGATAAGAACTATTTCTAAATTCATCTTAGAAGTCTACTTTTACTGTCCATCTTCACAAACATATATTTAGAGGGTAAAAGTTAAAAGAGGTTACCTCGTGGCAT
Source organism: Talpa occidentalis (assembly GCF_014898055.3). Lineage (NCBI taxonomy): Eukaryota > Metazoa > Chordata > Mammalia > Eulipotyphla > Talpidae > Talpa > Talpa occidentalis. The sequence continues at coordinate 49,933,337 of NW_023601322.1, read as the reverse complement.
TAGGAGACACCAGACCTATGTTACAACCATTTTCCTTGAGGGTCCCCAACTCATGTGGTTATGGCTAAATTTTCTGTTAATATGTGCTATATGAGGTTCAGCCTTCACAATCCATCTACTGACATTCTGGAAGGTTCCTCACTCTATCTCACAAACAATATTTTATTTTTTACTTTATTACATATTTTTCTCAAACGTTGATTGCTAAGACTGGTGTGTGGGGCTGCTATTGTGTAGTTAAGTGTAACCCCAAATCTATTTGAATTGGTAATTGCCAGCTTCTGCCAGCAATGTGACAGAGGTAAGTAGGGGAGAGAGTGGTTACCTCTTTCCTGCTGAACTGCTTCCCACTGGCTGTCCTTCAAGGATTTGGTGATTTCTTCCCTCTCAAGATATGGGTGTCAGCAATGTCACATTTATTATGAAAATACAATTGTGGGAAATAGGAAGTACTAGACTTGATTTTCTGAGGCATTGCACCAGTCAGTGCTTACCTGGTTCCTAGGAAACCAGGCAGTTCCATTGACCCAGGTGGGGAGGTCCATAATAACCAGTGGGGAAGTCTATGAAAGCTTGGTTGCTATTCACCATCAGGGTTGGCAGCCAAGAAAATAAGCAGAAGGTAGAGTGAGGCAGGGCAAGGACAAGGTGGATCCAACCAGCAACTCTCTGACCAATTCTCTTTGAAGATCAGAGAGAACAACCTGGAAACCACCTGTTTGCATCTGTGGTTGTTTCTCAACCACATCTAATCACAACCATTTTCAAAAATGCATGACTGCTGCTTTGTTTCCACTTTGCAAATATCATGCAACTCTCTTCTTGTATGGGTCTAACTCAGACTCACACACAGATTCTGAGAAACATAGTTCAGCTCAGCCAAGTTGACAGTACAAAAACCACCACAGCTCACTCTTTCCATTCATATATACCTTTTAAAGCCATTTTTAACTTCCAAATAAAGACAATAGTAAAATTATGATTTCACCCAACATGATTCAACTAGCTCTCATACAACCAAAGATATATTATTGATAAATCTCTTCCCAAAATAGCATGCTTTCCAAAAGCCCCATATGCTACATCATCTATCTTTGGGAGACATTTAACCATTTATAAAGGAAGGCTCAAGATTTTCCTTCTCAGTAAACTGGTCACAGGAAACTCCCAAAGAAGACATAAGTGGAGGCTGCGAGAAAGGAAACAATGGAGTGGAACTAGGAGCCTTGAGAATCTGAGCCACTTACTTATATAACTGGTATGTGCCTTCAGGGCCTGTTAAGTCTGATATTATATACTGTTCTCACATCTGATAATGGAATGTTACACGTGCCCAAGTTTATGGCTTGGTTGGTCAGAAAACGTGAGTTCGCGATAGGGGGTATAGACGTCAGGGTGGCCAATTGTCAAGTGTTCAGTCTTTACTCTGTGTAGACACAAATGCTCAGTCCCTGTGGCCCTTTAACAAGCCAAAGTAATTTCTACAAAGAAAACTTATCTACAGAGGAGAAGAGTTATGCTCCAGAATTCTAAAGACCTACTCTCTGATCCACTTACAGGGTTTTCCAAAGCCCGAATACAGCATCTCATGCATCTGACACTTCATAAAGAAGCAATGTCACTTGCACGGCTGTCTTTTAAAGAACATTCTTTTGTTATGAGACTCAGAAAGACTGGGACCCTTTTGGGTCATTCAACAAATGGATCAGAAGGACACGACCACATAAAGTATATGTTGCCTTCAAGATCCAAAAAGGTCCATTAGACTTCACATTTCTGTCTTAGTGAAACTTGTCTTTCAACATGTTCTAGAGCACTGGATCTCCAGAAATTTTCAGAAATTAAAAAAGCTCCTGAAATTTTATGAGATCTATTTCTGCCCTCTGTTACACATGTCTTAACAATGTGTCTAAGTGAGTTTCTCTCCAACACACTTCCTGCTCATTAGTTCCAACCAGCATATCATCACTGATTATCATCAATGTAGTAGATCAGCAGGATGTCCTGTGGATTAGACTCGTTATGACCAGAGAGTTAATATATCCCTGAGTTAGTTCAGTGAAGGCGTATTCCTAACACTACCAACCGAAGCAAACTGCTTCTGGTGATCTTTGCTAATGGGTGTAGAGGAAAAGCAGTGTCTACAAGCTTGATAGCTGCAGGCACAGACACAGGGGGTGTATAAAGAACATATGCCTAAAAGAGCAACTGCAGTTGGAGCCACTACCAGATTACATTTACAACGATCCACTGTTTATTGCCAAAATCTGCCCATTTTCTCCACAGGTCAAACAAACAAGTAAAGTGGGAATATGCTAGGATTCACTAACTCTGATGTTTAAATCCTTGACAGTGGCACTAATCTTGGTGGTTTTTTCAGGAATGCTACAATGTTTTTTGAGGCAGTTCTAGAATCTTCTACTCGTCTTTTCCCACCATAATAACCCTTGGGTCATTTCATGGGTCAGGGAAACAAGGCAGGGATTCTGCCATGTGCTAATTATATCTGCTCCAATTGTGTGTTCTAGAACTGTGGATACAAGCATTGGATGGGTCAGAGTCACACTGAGATGGACCTGAGTCAAAACCCCACTGATCACCTGACCCCAAGAGCTCACTACTCTGTCTCATGGACCTCAGCAGCATTTGGGATGTCATTTCACAACCAGTACATAATGTCCCACCAAAGCCTCAATCTTTCCCCTTCCCTAATGTAAATCACATGAACAGCAGTGGCGCATCCCTTTGGAGAAGGCCACAGGGGATTACAGTGTGACACGTAGCTGTAGGGCCAGTCTAACGGGCCAGATTGCAGGTGACTAGTGACAGCTATGCCGGCATTTGCTCTCCAACCCAAGTGGCTCTCACACTCCTCACACTTCCCTGCTCCGCCCTCCCAGGGGCCCCAGGACCCCCTCCTACCCACACAGACATCTTCCCCTGAGCTTTGTAAAGAAGTTCCCTTATTTGGGGAATCTAAGTTTCTGCAGCTATTCCGAAAGAAAGGGGCCGCCTACACTCTGCTTCCTCTTATGAGAATGTTAAGCCTGATGAGCTTCTTTGTATATAAATCTGTTTTCACCTTAGAAAAACAGGCCATATAAGTCAGGTATTATAAATCCCCTCTGCATTCATTTCCTAGGGCTGCTGGAACGAATTATCACAAACTAAGTGGCTTAAAACAACAGAAATTTATTTTCTCATAGCTCTGGAGACTAGAAGTTAGAAATTAAAGTGTCAGCAGGGCCATGCTCCTCTGGCAGCTGCAGCCGCGAAGCACTCCATGTCTCCTCAGTCTGCAGTGACCAGAGCTTCCTCGACTGAGCGGCCTCCCTCCCTCCTCCGTCTCCTTGCTCTTCTCCTCCATCACATGTCTGCATGTCTTCTCCTCCTCTCATCAGAACAGCAGCCATTGGACTTAGGGCCTACTCCTGTATGAACTCACTTCAGCTAATTCCATCCACAAGGATTCCAAATAAGGTCACACCCTCTGGTTCTGGGTGAACATGAATTCTGGGGAGAACACTCTTCAATCCCTTGAGCCCTCTAACAGTTATTTCTCAACCCTTACTGCCTTATAAGCACCTGGTGGCTCCCTTTAGATGGGTGCTGTCCCTGTCCCACTCCCACAGCCCTTGAGATTCTGTTTTAGTCTTGCTGGGATGCAATCCAGGCATCAAGACTTTTTAAAGCTCCCCAGGCGCTTTTTACTGGCTGACGCCCAAAGGTCCACAGGGTGCAAGACACTTCCACCCAGCCGAGATCCAAGGAAATCGAGGTCTCTGCCCTCCTCACCTCAGGCTCCCAATCACTACTGACAGTCATGTGTGCAGCTCACAGGGATTTTGCAAGGTCTGCAGTCACTCCCAAGCCTTTTGCCTTAAAAAAAAAAAATGCAAGATGTTGCATCCACATGTTCCTACCAGAATAAGTACTGCTCAGCCCAGGCCTACTCCATTCTGGCATCATTTTTACTTTGGACATCTATTCTATATCACCCCTAAAACACTCCAGGCAGTGTATTTCTGGGCAGTGACCGCTCTTCTCAGTTGGCTGACATCTCTCAGCCTTTGTCATCTCCTCTCGCCATGCACCCAAAGTACACGTTAACCTCAGAAAACACAGACCCTCTCTCTTAATTTTAATGCTTCTACTGCACTATATTTCTCACAGATTTGGGTGCACCCCAGATGGTAGGATAGGCCTGAATGATTTTTCCCCATCCCAGCCAGCCTCGCCCCGCCCCTCTGCACCTCTCCTCTTCTCCTCCCCCCTCCCTTCTCCCCTCCCACAGCACACAGGTAGCTGAGTGTCCTTGGGTTAGTCCGCCTCATGGCCCTTCTCCCTGCCTCACCCTGTGCATACACATCACCCCCAGCCCAAGTTCACGGACATAAACACAAACACAGGCAAAAGTATGTCTCGTGTCAACTGCTGGGCCCAACAGATTTCAGTGAGCACAAACTCACCTGCTGACTTAAAAGTTTTCATTTAGGTTAAAATCAAAGACTAATGTCCCCAAACAGAAACACTGGGAGCTTTAGTTATTAGCTTTTTAAAAAAGAGAGAGAGAGTCTCCTTTGCTCCATGTTAGTTAACAGTTTCCAGTTATGGAGGAGTGCTTTTGTTTTTCACTTTTTAATTAATTAAATCTACACCCTGAATGCTCACAGAGCCTGGGGTCTTCCACTGTGGAGCTGCCCCCAAAACACTTTCCTAAAAGAGCGCCTGGCTTTCCAAAGGACTGCTCAGTGTCCGGAGGGCGTCCTTACTGGGGCCTAGCATCTGTCTTCTCTCACCAGCACTAGGTGAGTCAACGCAGGGAGGCGGGGCTTGCAGAGGGGGTTGGCAGCTGACTGCTAATTGCTCCCAACAGTCTTCCTAGAATTACCAGCTAATTCTGACATGTTTAACATCAGATAATAATATATCATTATATTTTATATAACAAGCTATGTTTCAGACCACCTAGCGGTGCACAGAAAATTCCCGCATCTCTTATGGTATAGTATGCCTGTGAAATGGATCACTGGGACTTCAGCGCATGGCCCCTGGCTGGTCTCTGTTAGCGTTTTCTTTCAGGGAGGGAAATTCCCTCTCTCTCTCCACCCTGCCCCCTGTCCCCAGATGGTTCCACCCCTAGTTGTTTCCCCTGAAGTGCTTTGCTTGGGGTATTAATATCTTTGTGGTGAGAAGCACATCTGCCTATTCCTGGAAAACTATATAAAGCAAAGGAAACTAATCAAATGCCCCGACAAGGACACAAAGAAACCTTGCCCAAGTGTTTTTTTTCCCAAGGCTATTATTGCAAGCTTTCCTGCTGCTTCCGCTGGTGCCACAGAGAAGGGAGGTTGGCACAGGGAGAAGAGCATTCTCTCCCCTCTAGAGGGAAGAGTGACCAGACTCACATCCTCCCCTTGCTTCTAGGGAGGGCTGCAAATCAGAAGCCAGCAGAACCCTCAAGCAGCCACTGCCCCCGCATCACCAACAGGTGGACAGGAACCTCCCTACACCTGAGAGAATACTGAAGCCCTAGGGGAGCAGGGCGCAGGGCGGGGGTCACTTGGTGCTGACTAGCTGTACTTGGAGGATGTCCCCCTCCCCGGGGCCTCAGGCATACCCCATATTTAACAGGGAAGGATTTAAATCTGGTGGTTTCTCAGTTTACTTCATACTTTAAGCTAAATGCTTAAGTAATGAAAGCAGTTCACAATATTAGTAATGCTGGGATTTTGTGCTAGCCGTTTAGTTTAGCTCAAATTTGTCACATATATTTAGCAAAAAAGGAACTTCAGTGATTTGCATACAAATCGAAATGATTTGCACACCAAGGGGGCTTGTCCCTGTCCCAGGGTGTCTTATGCCATGCCCTCCCACCAAGGACTCCTTACTACAGGCAACTAGTTCTACTCCTTCCTCCCAAACCTACCTCAACTTTCATTTAACTTCAACTTTCATTTAACCTACCTCAACTTTCATTTAACCTCTCAGAATTAAACTAGACAACAGTATTTAATGGACCCAAAGTGGAGATGCTCCCTTAAATACAAAAGTAGCAGCAACAGCGCCCTTGGCCCCACGCAGCCTCCTGGGTCCAGGAGTGCAGGAAGTCACCTTTCTCCATCGCCTTTGAAGCTGGGATGGGCTATACACCTACCTCCCCTCAGCAGCCTGGAGCAGTGCAGCACTGGAGAGCAGACGCCAAGCTGACTCCCATCTGCGCAGGAGCTGGCAGAGCATTGTCACCTGGCGCACTAAGGTTGGAGGCTTCATGGGTCTGAGTCCTAAACGGAGAAGAACCAACTAGAGGGACACCTCAGTCTGTCCTGTGAGCAATTAAGCCACTGAGATGTCAGGGTTTGCTACCAGGGTGTAGGGGCAGGATGGGTACTGAGCAGGTTATCTATGATCCGAGCAGACAGGCGGGTAAAGGAGTCCTGGTGCCCTCAGTGGGTTTCTCAGGTTTTTATTGAGCTGTTACATATAGATCAGCAACCAGGTACACGGCAGGCAGGGGTGCCAGGAAGCCATAAGGCCTCCAAGCCCCCAGCAAGTCTCTACTCTGGGCTTCCCTGGCTTCTCTCCCCCCTCTTTCTCCTGCTTCTCTCCTGCTTCTGCTTCTCCGGGTGACTATCTCAATACTCCTCCCATCACCCACAGAAGTAAGCAAGATAGTTTACAACAATGTAACAATTGAGGGTGCCCATCAGGCAGGGCACACCTAATGGTGGGAGGGCAAGAAACCTGAAAAACCATTTACCCTGCACAGGGCCAGTCATAAAGCACAGAGGAGCCTGCCAAGGCGAGTGCAGCGCAACCCCGCCAGGCCCTGACCTGGGAGAAGGGCCTGAGCCCTGGGAGTGTTTCTGGTGGCACGAGCAGTCTTTCACGAGGTCCAAACTGATAGGTTATTTGGTTGATTTATTTAATTGCCTGCAACTCTTTTAGTTACCAGTTCACCTAGTGTCCTTGTTCTTTCACTGCTCACCAAAAAACCTGATTATGCTTTGGCTAGTTAATGGAGAGGGGATATCAGTTTAGAAAAATTCTGAGCTAAAACATTCCTGAGAGTGTGTTTCATTAGCATAGTAATTTAAAATTTCGGGCTCCTGCAGTGTAAGTGCCTCTGCCCACAGCTCAGGCTGAGAATCCCACTCAGATAGCCATGTTCTGGACTGTGAGGGTCTCACACCATGGTCTAGCTGATCATTCAGTTATTCATTTAGTCAGCCATTCAACAAAAATTTATTGTGCATCTCTTGTGGATCTATTACGGACAATAAGGATGCAGCAGTGAAAAATCAAACTCTGTTTTCAAGAACATTATATCCTGGATAATGGAAGGCAAACTGATAAATAAGAAAATAGGTAAAGAACATAACAGGTGAAGACAAGTACTCAACAGAAATATCAAGTACAGTAAGGGGGATGGGCGTGTAGAGTGGGGTGTGGAAGACATTGATATTGTCTACGTCTCACGGGAAGGGTTTCTCTAGTGAGATGACTTTGGAGCAGATAACTGAAGAAATTAGGGAGATGGCTGTACAGATATTCGGTGGAACAAGGAGAAATCACTGTCAATGAGAGAAGCAGTCTTTGCAAAGACCTTGATGTGGAACAAACATATTTTTCAACAGACTGTAGAAAGCCAGAGGAATCCAGTGAGTGAATAAAAGAGCTGATCATGGAACTAAAGACCATGATGAGTGGTGAGGGCAGGGTCCCAGGACACAGAGGCTCTGAGAGCCCATGGCAGGCATTCCTGCTTTACTCTGAGTACGATGGAGCGTCATTTAAAGTTTTGGAACAGAGGAGTGGCATAATCTGACTTAGATGTTAAAAGGATAAATCTGGCTTCCCTGTTAATAAGAGACAATAATAGGAATAAATAGAAGCAAGGAAAGCTATTAGGAAGTTATTGCCATAATTCAGGAGAGACCATGGTGACCCCTGGGATCTATAGCGTAGCTAATACGCTTCTCTTAGAGCTCTAAAGAGGTAATACAGAAACAACTGCTGAGAATGCATGAGGCAGGGAGACAAAGGACCACAGTGCATAGACAGCCTGATCTTGGCCCCTGACCCTGGGCTGCTGACCTGACTTCCTGGCACCAGAAGCCCTACCTCTGTGGTATGAAACCTGTCTGCCTAAGTATGCAAAACTTGCCTCAATCAAACACGTCAGTCAGCTGTTGCTGCATAATAACCATCCCAAAACTCAGTGACAAGCAGTATTAAAGCATTTGCTCTCAGGCTCAGAGCTGTGCTGCTCATCTAGAGAAGGAAGCTCCACCTTGGGCTACAGGGGACCTGCAGGGGAGCTGAGGGAGCTCTGTTCTCTGTTACCCTCCTGAAGAGGCAGGACTACCTGACAGCATTTTCTTTTTTTCATGCAGAAGTTTCCAAGGGAAAGCAGAAACATGTAACCTTCATAAGGCCAAGGTTCAAAACACAGCCTGGGCCTTCCTCCCCCATTCTATTGTTAAAGATTGGCCAAGACAACATCAAGGCAGGGGAATATGCTTCTACTCTAGGGTGAAGAACTGCAACAAATTGGGAATATTGATGCAATTTAGCTCATGGGTTTATCGGGAACAGAGTCAGTGACCTCTAACAGGGCTTCTCAGACATCAGCATGCATAAAAATTATCTCCAGATTCCTACCCATGTTCCCTCCCCCTGATATAGATTCAGTCAACCTGAGGCAGGACCCAAGAATTTACATTTCTAAGAAGCTCCTAGGTGATGCTAACACTGTCAGCCTACAGCCCACACTTTAAGTAGTAATAGCCTAGAGCACACCCCTAGGGGCTAAGAGGCAAGGAAGTAGACAGGAGCACTTCAGTCCTCTAGACAATATCTAATGTCTCAGAATGCAAATTGTAGGATATCTTCATAACTGTGAAGGGAGACGCCTGTTTAGACATACATGAGACTATAGCTAGGGACAATCTGTGCCTTGTCCCTCCTTGGCCGTGGCAAAAATTGAGCAAACAATGTGATCCAACTCCCTCCACTTTTTTTCCCTGCTATACAGGGAACATAACTTTGAAGAATCATTCTATAACCCTGCCCCAACATATGCATTTTGAGCTAGCCCTTCCTTCCACCAAGCTAATAGTCTTTTTTGAAATACAATCAGTCCTCCAATTTATGGTTCAACCTGATTTTTCAACTTTACAATGGTATGAAAGTGACATGCATTCAGTAGAAGATGTACTTCAGATATTTGAATGTTCTCCTGGGTTAGTGGTAGGTGGCAAAATACTCTGGTGATGTTTGGCAGAAGCAGCAAGCCCGAGCTCCCAGTCAGCCCTATGATCATCAGGGGAAGCCCATACTCAATAGTGCACAGCACTCAACAAATCACATAAAGTAGTCAGCACTTAATTATAAATAAGTTTTGTTTTAAGTGATTTTGCCCAATTGTAGGCTAATATAAATTTAAGATAGGCTAGGCTAAGCGTGGTTGCTTGCTTGCTTGCTTGCTTGCTCGGTTAGGTGTCTGAAATGCATGCTGACTTATGATATTTTCAATTTACAATGATTTTTTTGGAATGTAACACTATAAGTCATGGATGATATGTGCTTTGGCAGAGTATCCAAATTATCTGTTTACAACTCTGCTTTCCCCAAAAGCTGGTAAGTTCTGTGAGAACCTCCCTGTAGCCTGACAATTATTACATTGTCAGCATATGTTTGCTGAGTGAATAAACAAATGGGAAGCAAGATTTCCGTCTACTGGGCAAACAAGACTCATAAAACCATTTGAGAACCTTGCAGATCAAAGGATCTGACAGCCCACTCGGGTGATCATCTACCCTTCTCTGGCCTCTAGCCTGTCCTCTTTTCATAGAACTAGAGAAGCGGTTTTATTAATGACTGTATCACAAGCACCCAGGAGAGATTTTCCAAATTTTAATACCCAGACCACCATCTAAACCATTTAAATCAGAAGCCTTGGAGATGGGACCAGCCATTAGCAATATTTTTAAAAGTTAAATTATTTTTTATGCAGGTAGCATTGGTTTACAACTCTGTATGTGATTTAGAGTAATAGATTTTGAGAAAGATATCTATATTTTTCCATAGGGGCTGAACAAATCTGCATACTCTCCAACAGACCAACAGTATATAAGGGCTCCTTTTTCTCCACACCCTCACCAGCACTTGTTACTTCTGGTCTTTTTGATATGGCCATTTTCACAGGTATAAGGTAGTATCCCATTGTGGTTTTGATTTGCATTTCCCTGCCACCAGGAACATTTTAAGCTCCAATTATTTCTACATGCAGCCAGGCCCTGGCTGGGTGTGGGAGGACAGCCAGTTCTGAAGGCAGCAGTGACTCTTGCAGATCAGATGCAGGGGTACTGGTGAGTCAAGGACACAGCTTAACCATCATGGCCACTGCAGCTCATTAGCATCAACAAAGAAACTAGAGAAACAAGAAACAGACTCTTCCAACCTTGTTATGAAAACAAGGGATTAGTTGTCACTGCATAAGGGCTGGAGCCCTCACTGATCCTCCCATAACCTGTTTTATCATGAGTTACAACAAAGGGATGGGCCCTTGGAAGCCTATCTCAGTAAGGGACACTTCCCCAGGCTGTGAGCGGGCAGTTGGCAGTGGGTCGGCCTGCTGGCCCCTTGAAGATGTCAGGCCACATCCGTCACAGAAGGTGGCCCATCATCTGCTCTGCTAGGGGAAGGGGAGACAAGCTGGGGGAGCACACACCGAGGAGGCTGCGGCGAGCACAGCATGAAGGAGAAAGCAGAGACATATGAGCAGAGAAGAAAGGGGGAAGGCACAGAGGACAGTTTCCCAAAGGTGAGAACGACTCATCATAGGTGAAATGGCTTCTCTTGTGTGGACTGGCCCTTCTGTAGGGGGAAAGGATGTCCTGAGCTAATCCCATACAGGCTTTGTGGACTCCACTCCCAGTCCAGACTAAAGCCATCAAGACATTGGGAAAGACAAATCCCATCACCACCAAAGGGAAGGTGGCTGGGACCTGAGGGTGGAGTTAAGCAGCCAGGTTGGGTATAAAAACCAAACACATGGGCCTTGGGGGGCTCGCTCTCTCGCTTGCCTCCTGGCTTCAGGGCTCCTGGCTTGCAGCCAGCTATCAGAGTGCCATTTGGGATTCCAGATAGGTGGATCGGGTAGGACTCATTTAAAACTTTGTCTCCCACTTTTCTCCCTGAGCTGTACATTTCCTCATTTCCCCTTCCCTTGTAAATAAACCTTTTATTAACCTTTCATGGGTGCCTGCAGTAGAGCATTGATAAGTCCTTTTAAGCGCATGGGTGAGGACCCACAGTCAGGCACCCTGTTTTGTATTGGGGCTGCCCTATAACACTTCCTCAGTCTCCCGGCCCCGAAATCTGCTGGGGAGCAGCCCCTCAGTGAAATGGCAGGCAAAGAGCACAGCCTTTCCCTTTCTCACTGTCCCTGCACCTCTGCACCAGAGCCCATCATTCCCCAGGGTGGAAGGCCATGTTCCACTGAACACAGAACACTCAGAATCCTACCCATCAAGTCCTGACTGTGGTCCAAAATCCTGACTCATAAACACCCCAAGGTTTAGGTGGGGGAAGAACATGGTGATTCTGAGCCACTCCTACCATGACAGTCCTATTAATTTCTTATCACCCAGAGGGATAATCTTAACTTGGTAAAGTAATAAAAATCCCACGCCAGATCCACATATTGACTCTATCAGAAGCCTCCATCACCAAAACAGCAGGGGTTCCTGACGTCTAGTAACCACTTAACCAACAAGAGTACAGATTCAGAACTGGCTTTGGAGACCCCTCGACTGGCTAATTAGTTCCACATGCTGTCTCCAAGGCGGTGACTGTGGGGGGATGGACAGACTTCTGCATTTGTCACTGGATCTGAAAAACACAACATGACCCTTCGCAGCTGTGTCTCTCATGGTGGGTACCACCGGCTGTCACAACCAATCACATCACATAGTGGAACCAAAGAAAGTATCCACCTTCCCCGGCCTGGAAGAAGGGGATAAAGAGGTTAAAATGCTGGTGATGTCTGTCTGACATTAGCAGACACGGGATACTGATATTTCATCTTCTGATGTTTTATGCTCCCAGAAAACTGATGGCAAGCCCAATTCAGAGTGAGACACCAACTCTGCAGTTACTGCTTAATCAGCAGTTGTATTAGGGCTGTGGAGGGATCTTTCTCAGGGCTTCCACCAAAAATAAAGTTGACAGAGCCTATGGCCCTATGGGAATTGTCTTCCTTGATTGTGACACTGCCCTTTGGCTTCATCTCTTGTGCATTGAGAAACACTTTCAGGCTGCCGTGGAGCAGCAGCTGTGCAGTCATGGCATCCCCTGGGCGGCCAGCAGGCCCGAATCAGGCAAGTGCCAGGTTCAGCTTTATTTGGACTCAAAGTGCATGTGCAGGCACAAGAGACGAGGGGACCACAACCGCCCACCCTGTGAGGTTACAGTGGGACTCCCATAAGGTAAGCTACAAGGGCACTGTGCCCCACCCAGCATGAGGTAAGTACTCTGTGACCATGAGGAATACACACCTGGGGATCTCTTTCTGAAGCAGCCATCTATGGGCTGGTCACCCCTCCTGGGGACCCCTAGTGCCAGAACCCACTCCTTTTTTCAGAAGCAGAAGCTTAAGGAGGATCTTGTTCACAAAATGAGCTAGATCAGGACTTTCCCCCCCTATGTCATTGTCCCTCTAGCCCTCTCCCCTGCTCTTAGAATTTGCCAACCCACCCATCCTGTGATTGCACCTCCCCTCCAAAGCAAAACTTGCTCCCACCCCAGACAGATGGACCTTTAAGAATATGACTGATTTTTACTGGACCTTGTCTGCACATACAGTCACAAAAAAAGTCCGTGCTCCAGGGTGCTGACCTAAGGTCTTCAAATCACAGCTTTCCTTGTTAAATGTCAAACTTTTCCCAGAACACCTCTGAAATGAGACAAGTTCAGTATGCACAGTAGATGGTTATGAATTCAGCTAATTTGAAATGGTCATGCAATGAGAATGAGTCTTTGAGAAATAATTCTTGGTAGAAATTTCCATGCAGGATCTTGGTTGAGTTTGGCTTTTAAATCTTTTAAGATATTATAATGTAACAATCCCATTCTTTCAGTCATGAGAGTGGGGACAGGCTGTGAGAAAGTAGGTCCCTTGACTTTGAGGTGGACAAGACCCCTCTTGCCTATACAAAGGTCTCTGTATGTTCAGCCCCACCTAGAAAATGTCTGCAGATTCCTGTTGCTACACAGTTCCTTGGAGGCCCGGCCTGGCGGAGAGGGGAGGGGACAGAACATGTGGGAGATACCAGTCACAGTGTCCTGTCCGGCTAGTCACCCGGTGACAAAGCCATTGGTCTCTGAGATATTTTGAGAGCAGTTTGACTCTCAGCAACTTGATCGATTTTCCTCTACAGTGTTGTTAGAAATAGTAAATACAACTGCAATATTTTATTATTTTAACAGACACATTAATAAAAATAACATTTGTGTAACTCTTCTTGGATTGCCTAGCATTTAACAAAAATCATGAGTTTTAATCATTCAAACTGCCAAGTGACACAGGAATTGTTATTTCCCCAGTATTTCTATCCCTCACTGCAAGGTAGAGATTAAATACCCTGCAGCCAGAGGTGGCAAGGCTGAGGCTTAAACTGGCGTCTTGTTCTCGTTCACCCATTCCAGCTTTGTTCTCTGACCACAGTTATCTCATTAAGAGCTGCTGAGAAGTTGTTTCCAGCAATGGCACACCTGAGGAAAGAGGGGAGACCTCCTACTTCTAGAATTCTCCAAAGCAGATGCCCCCCAAATCCTCCTCTTACTGCAGGGCCACCTCCCAGGCACCCCAGGGATGTCTGACTTCACCCCCACCCTAGAGCTGCTCTCACACCTCCTGTCCTGCCATCCCTAGGCAGGGAGGGGACTGCCTTCTTCCTCTGAGTCTTTGTTTCAGAGACAGGCATCTGCTTCACCAGGGCACTGTCACAGCAGCAGGCCACTCTGGGCGATGTGGAATTCAGATGTATTACAGGGAACAGCCCTTCCCCTTCGTGGTTGCCAGAAGCCACCTCAGTAGATGCAAGAAGGCTGTTCTCTGGGCCTGGTGCTTGCTGGGAAGAGGGAAGTGATGTGGAGGAGAGAAAAGCTACAGACAGAAATGCATCTGCCTCTTGTGCTTCCTCCAGCCATGGCAATCGGGGTTACCTGCAGACTAAACTGAAGATGAGGAGATGCAGGGAAGCCAGAGCTGCTGCCTATCTCACCACTGCCCCACCCCACGAGGTCAGCCAGCTGGTCGACAACTTTGGACTTGAGTTGCAGCAGCGCCTGCCCTACTCCAGCCCACTGAACAGAAAGTCACCTCTCCACGCCATCCTCCCATGTCACACACAAATTTCGCCTATGGCAAAATATCTATATATTCGCCCACCCACCACTCTAACCACCCATAAGCCGTTTGATGTTGGACACTTGCTATTTTCTGCACACTTTTGAGAGGCTACAAGAAAGACCTGATGCAGCAGGGCTGAAGCCAGGCTGGACCTAAGGACCAAGTCTGCAAGCCAAAGCTTGTTTTGTGAAGATGTCTTTAACACATTCTGCTGTGTCCCATTTCACAGCAACTATTATGAAACTTTTTAGAGATGTGTGTACCTGAGGTAAATAATCCTAATTTCACGCCTGGTCAACAAATCTTGTCCCAAAAGCACTTATAATAATTTACAAACTGAGATTCACATCTTGTTGCCAATGTAGCGAACTCAGACTGGCTCTCGGAGTAAATGGCTTTGTTCTATTGCGAAGTGTGGCTTTAAGTCACTCCACCAAAGTGACTACAGGCCCCTCTGCAGCCTCAGTGAGCGCCTCCTGGAATCTAAACGTGGTCCACTGCATTCTGCACTGGGGCAGGGCTGTCAGGCCCAGATCAAAGGCAGCACACACCAGGGTCTTCTCCTGAAAGGAAAATAAGACATTTCACATGCTCCTTAAAGACTCTGGTTGACGAACCCTGGCAAGTCTTTCTTCTGTGCCTGTGGGTCACACGCACACACACATACACACGCAGATGAATAAAATCTGTGCAGATGGGTGAAAACTGTCTGATCTCTCTTATGAATAACAAAGGGATCCAGAAATCAATAGATCTCCAGAAAGTGTGGTGGTTATTACTGCCATTAGGTCATTTAAGTGTCCAAATACACATGATTAATGGAGCTGACACTTCACTGCGAGGGGAGGGAAATGTGTTACATTATCCCCAGAAACAGCTTCAAGACTCCATGTCTGATTAACTGTACTTTCTTATAAGC
Organism: Talpa occidentalis; assembly: GCF_014898055.3. Classification (NCBI taxonomy): domain Eukaryota; kingdom Metazoa; phylum Chordata; class Mammalia; order Eulipotyphla; family Talpidae; genus Talpa; species Talpa occidentalis. The sequence continues at coordinate 49,917,999 of NW_023601322.1, read as the reverse complement.
TTAATATTCTCCAGATCAATTTCACTGTTGTTGAAAATCTCAATAAATTCCATTGGTTCATTTTCCTGCTTTACTGTATAACACAAATCTTCACACATGCTAAGTAATAAATAATAGTGAATTAACTGATTAAAGTTTTCATTATTGATACAAGATCTTGAAGGGCCCCTCAAAATCACCTTTTTATGCAATAATTCCTTTGAATATCATAAAAAGAGAAGTTAGGTCTATGAACTAGATCTCTAGCAATCTTAGAATATGCTTCATGAGATTATTTCAAATAAATCCTTATTCTGAATTTGTCTTCTTACCTCTTGCTTTTTTTTTAAGAGGTTTTTTTTAAGCTTTATTTATTTATTTATACAAGCACTGGGTACAGTCAGAAGCATGGGAGGGTGAGAGAATTCACCAGAGCCAGAGAGGGGAGCAGAGCAGGCAGACTGACGAATTGCACTGCTGAGGGGAGCAGCAGGTGTGGCAGGAGAGGTCTGCGCACCCTGTGGGACCCTCGCCAGCGGCCAGGGATCCAACTGGCGCTGCAGAGGCTGCAGGCAGCTTCACAGCCCAGCACTCAACTGCTGCGCCACCAGGCGAGGCCCATCACTTGCTTTTTTAACAAAGAATCTCCTATTAGAGAAAACCCATGGATTTATAAATGTAAATTTTGGATCAAGAAGATGTGGTTTATATGGAGTACTACTCCATGTGGAGTACTACTCAGTGGTCAAAAAAGATAAAGTTTTGCCACTTGCAGCAACATGGATGGAGCTGGGAGGGGATTATATTAAGTGAAATAAGTCAGGGAGAAAGGAGAAAGAAAAATATTGGATGGTTTCACTTACATGTGGAATATAAAGAAACTAAACAAAAGGGAGGGCAAAGGCAGACTTTGAAAGGTGACCATAGACCTCAGGCATCAAGGAGGGGAAGGAGGGGTGGAAACAGGAGGGGAAAGAGCGCATTGGGCTATGGCTAAGGCTACTGAAAGGAGGATGCCATGGGGGGAGCAAAGGGAAGAGGGCAGGGTCTAATGCAGAATCTTGGGGCTTGGGTGATGGGTATGGCGAAATAATTTGCAGTTGTAGAGGTATAAACCATGCCCCAAAGACATACTATACAAATAAACATTACCTTGATAAATATAACTTTTTAAGATTTTTTAACACCTTTTTTTATATACTCTGTGCTAGACTTTAGAAAAAATAAATACAAAATCCAGCCTCTACCTTAAATACATATATAGTCTGACAGGTGAGTAGAGAAGTAAACCAGGAATTATAAGACAATGGAGTAAGTTGCTATGACAAATGTTTTGATGAGGGAAGTGGTTTGGAGGGGGAGGAGGGGTGTTGTGGGGGGTTGGGAGGGGAAGCTGCTAATCGTAGGGATATTCCAGCAATTCCATTGTTTAGTTTTCAGGTGATAATAAAAAGTAGCTTCCCTGTGACAGTCTTATCATTGTTTTCAATTCATTGCAATCCCTGCACCTTTTATTGCCTGCATTTTTCCCAGGCCACCCACCCTTGGTGGCCTCAGACATTACTAAGGGGGTATAGGTGAGGTCAGGTGAGACAACTCACAGAGGGTGGTAGAAGAAAAAATGGCTAAAGCAAAGCTCCACTAGTCAGAGACCACCCCTCAGGAAGTGCAGGAAGACTCCAGGGACAACTGAGTCTCTGCAACAGTCATTGCAATCTGCCACAACTGGGGTGTGAATTCTTAATGCCAGGTCTTTCGTGGCCAGGTAAGATAGTCAGGTTACATAGGTAACACTACAAAGTCTCCATAAGGTTCAGAGGGGACTAGAGAAAGAATCTCTGTCCCACAATAGGGCTCACATAGCTGAGCAGGCTGTAGAAGAGCCAGTGCTGCAGCTGAGACATGAACAAGAGCGTTTGTCACCAGGAAGACAGGTGGCAGGGGTGGGGGGGGCGGGACTCTGGGTAAAGGAAGCAGCTTGGGCAACACATACATCAGCCTGGACACAGAGGAGCCCCTGTTGGCACCAGGGGAGCTTGGAGGTAGGAAAGAGAGTCTGGCAGACATGAGGGTAAGGTGGACAAGGGATTTCTGTACTGTCCTGAGGAAATAGGATGAAAATTTGGGGCTGTGCCCTGTGCTCTTCTGTCCTCCTATTTCCCTCTTCAGATTCCATGCCAGCTGCAGTGGGCCCTTAAAATAAACACGGGAGACTGGTTCCGGAACCCTTATGGACACCAATATCTGCATATGCTCGCATGCCTTATATTAAATGGCATATTCCTTACACATAATATAGGCACATCCTCCCGTGTGCCTTATATCCTCTCTAGAAGACTTACAATACTCACCACAACACAAAAGTGCTGTCAATATACTGTACAGCTTAGGAACTGATGACAAGGCAAAAAGTCTGTTCATGTTCAGTACAAACACAACCACTGCAGATTAACTACATAGTATGGAAGCTCCATCTGGGGTCAGGAATCTGGTCCCCTTGGATACAAGACCCAGCTATATCTAACTCATCAGAAAACACCACAATTGCCTGATAAATCTGCACCCCAGAAGGTGTTCTCAGCAGAGTGTGCTGATTTGCATTTCAAACTCCTAACTCTAGTTAGACAGGAGACAGGACAACAGGGGAGGCTTGGTAAGGCTGGTGTAGATGAGGATAGGCCGAGCAGAGACTCACTGAGTAAAGAGAAGCGGTGGGATTCAGGGTCTGATAGACCTGGCATGAGGGAAAAGGAAGGCACAAACCTGGCCCTGGTTTTCTGCACAATTTACAGGAAGAGGCCACCTAGGAAGAAGATCATGAGTTAGGCGCAAGATGGTAAAATGAACCAGGGTGTGGGAGGTTGAGTTTGAGATATCAACTGGCCTTCTGCTGAATGTGCCCTTCAGTAAGACTTAGACAGAGGTTAGAGATTAATCAAATTCAAGCAAAGGGGAAAGGAAGTCACCCAGCAAGAATGCATCTTGTAGCAAGAGAACAGGACAAAGGTCAGAGTTCTGGGACATTGAGGGGTGACTGCAGAGGCCACCAGCACCCATGGGAAAGACATCAGAAGAACAAGGAAATGCTAGAGCACAGGAACCAAAGGAGGAGACAATTCCTGGAGCAAATGACCCACAATGGTGCTGTCCAATTGAAATAAAAAGCAAGCCACAGCTGTCCTAATAACTCATTAAAAAGAAAATCAAAACAAGTGAAATCAATTTTAATAGCATGCTTTGCTTAGCCCCAGATAGCCAAATTTTGTGATTTCAAAATGTAATCAATAAAAAAATGAGATATTTTCCATTCTTCTTTTCTATCAGATCTCAGAAAGCAGGTGTGTATTTACAATTAAACACTTCATTCAGATGCTAAATTTTCATCACAAATGCTTGATCTGTACTTAGATTTCATAAAATTCACAGTTGAAAAACCAGATTCACAGACCCAAGTTATTCTAATCATAAAGTTTTTCAATAACAAAGTATCTGCTTTTCAATTTAAATTTAAATAGCCAAAATTAAATGAACAATTCAGTTGCTCAGTGCACTGCCGGATTTCAAGTGTTCAGCAAACCTCAGTGGCCACCCTCTAGATGGTGCAGTGGACAACACACAGTCCAGTGGCACAGAGAAGCCAGCCACAGAAACAGGGGGCCAGAGGCCACTGGTTACAACAGAGAAGAAAAAATGACAGTTTCAGTGGCTGTTGGTGGAGGGTCAAAGCTTGAAGGAAAAGTCAAGAAACTAAATTTCTCGACTGTTGACTTCGTAAGGAAGTACAAAATAGTAGTCACAGTCGATGCATAAACACAGATATCTGGAATTCCTTGTGAAACTAGGAGAGTATTAGGAATACACAGGCTCTGGGAAAGAAACTGCACTGAGAGAGAAGTGGCCGTGGAGAATGCTGATGAAGCGCTGGGACTTTATTTCTCTGAAACTCCTGGTTAAAACATGTGATAGTCATAGCAGTAAGGTTTGGTGAGTGCTTATTATGTGTTGGTTATACTTCATGTATTAACACATTTAATCAACAGCTAATTATGGGATTATAGGCTTTACTTTGAGAAAAAAAGCAGACATTGGAATGGTCGTTGTTAAATGGCCGTTGGAACTGAGTCATAATCACAGTCAGAACACAGTCCCCAAGAATATGCGGACATTTGGATCCTGGAGCTAATGAGAAAGGCACTCTTCCTTGCTCTTTTGCACTGTGAACTTTGTCATCTGTAGGCCTGATAGGAAATAGTTTCTGCCACAGGAGAAGGGAAGGACAAACAGGAGGAAGGCAGACCTTGAGCTGCAGTCAGGGTTCCAGGGCATTACCTGGGGCCATGCCAGCCTGACCACAGTGCCACCAGCAGAGAGCATGTGAAGACCGCTGCTCTCACTGGGCCCAGGACCCTCCTCTGAAATGCCCTTATTACCCACTGGGACCAAATCCTATGCAAAGAGCTGTGGGAGACCCCTCAGCTGATGAGGGAAATCTAAGGAAAGCAATTTATCTGAACCAGTTCTGCAGAGCAGCAAACAGCTGCTCACACATGCAGAAAACATGTCTAGCCCACTTCAAAGGCCTGTGCATGTCTTAACCACCAAAGGAAAGAATTCTGAACAGAAAGCCATAAATAAGCCTGGGGAGGGGGGTAGGGAGGTGCTCAGCATTTTTGATTGCTCTGTTGAAAGGCAGAGCTATTTTTCTTTTCTTTTTTTCCCCTTTCTGATCTTGAATAAAGCTAGTGACAAAATTTTTAAATACTGAAAATGTATTTTTTAAAAGTTTACCCACCTTAATACCAACCCTCGTATAAGAGAAAGAAGGTAGTGACCTCACCTGACTGGGAGAATCCTACTGCTAGCCAGGTCCAAAACTTCTATGTAAGAAAGAGAAGGGGGCACCAGTGACCATGGGACACCTGGTCACCCCCTCATAGGGTCTTCTGATTGGTTCAAGTGGAAAAGATTGGCTTGGGGACCAGCAATGTCTGGTAAGTATGAAGATCACTTCAGGACCCACAATCACAGTTCTTACAGCATACACTTGTTTTGCACCAAGCAAAGTTCTGAATGATTGACATACCTGAACTCCTTTCATCTTTGTAACAACCCAAACAGACAGGGAAACTGAGGCACAGAAAGGGTAAGTAACTTGTCTGAAGACACACAGCTAATCAAGTGCAGAGTCTGAGTGGAACCCAGGCTGCCTAGCTCCCAGTCTGCAAAGTGCCTGCTCATCCATGTGTTTCTTTTCAACTCAGCAATTCTCTGAACTGTTCTTGCATTTAAACACCTGTGGACCCAGGTAGAAGGGAATTGACACAATTAAGAGAACACCCCTATTATTTTCCAAGCTAAAAATTCAACCTAATTATCCCATGTTAAGGGTCTAGCTCTACTGAATTAAGGCTATATTGTTCTCTGACTTACATTTAAAGTGCTTCTTGCTACCATTTCCAAACATGGGCCTGCACAGCCAATGGTGCTGAGTGATCATTAGTCATATCTATCTCAACATATGAAGAAATAATGTGGTCAACTTCCTGATGAAGGTTCTGGTTGCTTCCAGAAGGAGCCAGAAAACTAGGTCCCTGTGGTTGACATCACAAATGCCAGTAAGCTCAACAGAAGATCAAAATCAATGGAAACAGGAGGCCCGCAGGGACCTGTTAAGTTTCTTATCGCCATGTTCAGGCTTCTGTCACTTGAAGAAATGACCAACTTAAAAACTCCTAAGTTCCAGCTCGCAGGACAGGAAGGGAGTGTCATCAAGAAAGATACAAGGCGCTAACATTCAGCTGCAGAAAAATCAAAGCACCCACTGAGAAAACACCTCTCCTGGAGCAGTCAGCTTTCTGAATTTACAATGATAAATTCCAGGAAATCCACACCCAGAGATCATGGGAAGTTCTAGAACCACATCAAAGGGAAGAAGTGACCCAACCTCCAGTTGAGAAAATTGAACTCCTAGCAGCCCGAGAGGAGAGAGATCAACTGGCAGCCCAGCTGGATGGCAGTGCCTGCGCTGGGGGCTCTGGAGTCTCACTCGTGGGTGTGCTAGCAGAGGCTCCAGGCCAGCTGTGGACCTAACCAGGAAGAACAATGTGGCAGCTTCAGGCAACTCTGGCTGATCAATTTCCAACCATAATGAATCCTGGGTCATTTTCTTGTCCCTATAAGTCAAACCAAAATCTTGGCCATAAGGAGCACAGAAATCTTGGAAGTTTTTTCTTACTAGACGCATCCTTGTATTTCTTTGGGTAACTCACTTGCAATGACAAGTTCATTAAAATGTAGGGGAAGGAAATGGCATTTATCAAGCGCATACTATGCACCAGGTTTTGTCCACAAACCTTGCCATTTAGTCCTTAAAACTCTGTAGATGTGTGCCATTATTCCTCTTTACAGAGCAGGCACTGTAACATGGGAAGGTGACACAGTTTCAAGTGGGAGAGCAGCTCTCTGAACCCAGTCTGGTTTCAAAACATATTGATATTTTTATCAATCAATTATTTTGGGATACTGAATCCTAGAACGTGAGAGTGGGGAAAGGAGACCCAGATCATCGGGACGCCCCCAGCCATCTGCACTAAAGCCAAAAAGTCAGAGGCCAGTGTCCCAAGTCACAGTGATACTTCTTTGCTTATATATTAGCAAATTACCACAAACCTGAGGGCCCAAACCCAGACCCATTCAGATTTCCTGGGTCAGAAGTCAGAGAAGATATGGCTCCCTAGGTCTCTGCTAGGGCCTCACAAGGTCAAAGCCAAGTGTCAGCAGAGCTGTGGCACTTTTCTGAAGCTCTGGGAAGATTCTACTTCCAAGATCATCAAGTCTGTTTGGCAAAATTTAGGTCCTTTGGTGATAGGGTCCAGGTCCCTATATCCTAGCTGCTGTCATCGGGGATCACTCTCAGCTGCTTGGGCACCTGCATTCCCATATCACTGTCCCACCCCTCTTCAGCAATGGCACTGGGTGTCCTCTTCACACTGTGACTTTCTCCAACTTCTCCTCTGTCGCCCCTCTCTGACTCCAACCAGAAAAAAATTCTCTGCTTTGGCAGCTCATGTACCCCATGCAATTCAGGATAATCTCCCTATTGTAACATCCATAACCTTAATGGCATCTGCAAAGTCCTCTTGCCATGTAACATATATGGTCACAGATTCCAGAAATTAGGGTGTGAACATCTTTGGGGACCAAGTTGCCTACTATACTATAGTTCTGACCAAAGCCAAAAGAAAGGTTAGGAATCCAGAATAAATGTTTAACCACCCAAACCAAGTGCAGCCAGGTGTTTCCAGAGCCTTGCCGCTCTGTGCTAGATGGGTCTCTAGACTGAAAGCTGGTATCAGCCCCTGTGACACCCCGACTCTATGCCACCCTGCAGAGCAGGGGAACCAGGTGCTCATAGCGTCTCTTGGTCTCCTGTTTGGTAGCACGCCTTCATCATTTGTGAGGGCTGCTGTGATTCCTCAGAACATTCAACATACAGATGTGCAAATATAAACACCAAAAATCTATTGCAAAATATTCATTTATATGTTAATTTATTCAGCCATTCAATAAACATTTATGGAGAGTTTACTGCAAGCAGGCAATGTGTTAGAGATTTGTGGATCTGTAGCAAATTTGAATTATTTATAAAGCAGCTCCCTTGATGAATATGAATAACTGAATGGACCACTTTGGGCCTCTCAGCAGGCAGCAGCAGCCAGATACACTGAGAAGCCCCTGAAGGTCGGGGCAGGGCCTGGGACAAAGTGACTGCCACAGGGGGGTGAGGGTCAAGGCTGAAGACGAGTGACCTCTCCAAGTAGGATGAGGACCTGTGACTGTTGTTCGCCCTGACACCCACCACGGAGTGATGGACAGAGGGAGTGTTGTCCCCCAACAATGCCATCAAACGCCTTTGGCGGGCCAGCAAGAATGAGCAACTGTGATAACCTCCATTTCACCCTCTGCTTCTATAGTTCAAAGTCATACACCCTCAGGTGTCAGCTCATCTCTGAGTGGGCTGGCGGGTGAACATCTAAAGCTATCAAAACAAGAATAGCTATGCACTTTTCAGAAAGATCCAGCAGTCATTATAAAACATCTATAAATAGCCAGCTTGCTTTAAATGTGGTTCAATTTAGTAACAGATTCAGATTTGAAAAGTTGGAAGAGGCCTTGCAATCTAAAATGTTTCTTTTAAAACAAGAAAAAGGGAACCTGGGGGCCTCCCTCGTGGGTCAGGCGGTTGAGCGCAGCACTGTGAAGCTGTTCACAGCCTCTGCAGTGCTGGTTCGATCCCCGCTGGCCTCGGAGCAACCCACATGCCGAGCAGACCTCTCCTGTCTCTCCCGCTACTCCCCTCAGCAATGTATTTCATCAGTCTGCCTGTTCTGTTCCCCGCTCTGTCTCTGGTGAATCCTCTCACCCTCCCATGCATCTGGCCTGTACCCCAGCTCTTGTATAAATAAAAAAATAAATAAATAAATCTTATTTTTAAAAAAAAGGAAAAAAAGAAAAAGGGAACCTAAAGGGGCAGTGACGTGACCAGGAGCATGGCTGGTTGTGCAGACAGGTCTAGAACTCCCCTCCCCTCTGACCCTGCCTTGGCAGCAATGCTGACAAATTGAATGTCTATAAATTACTAATTGTATAAGTGCAGATATTTGGTCATCCAATTAAATTCAGCAAGCACATCACTTCCTCCCAAAGAAGAGAGAGGTGGCGAGAGCCAGTCTTGTTCTTCTAAGTAACATGCTGTGTGACCACAGGTTAGTTTCTCTGCCTCTCTGGACTTCATCCCCCCCATATGTAAGTGACTGAGATTTAAAGCGTTTCCCATCTCCAGTATCGATGACAGAATGAAGAAAGCCTTGTGGGATTAGCTACATGCCATGCAGAAAATAGAACCCTGGAGGGGTTTGGGCTGAAAATCACTGTTTTAATTTGTTCTGTGCACGGAGGGCAGCAAAAAGCAGAGGTCTGCACAATGGGAGTTAAGAACTGCCTGTCCGTGATGAGACTCCCCCTTTCCAAGGCACTGTGTGGGAGGTGGGAGCCCCGGGAACAAGGAAGCTGGCAGCTCAAACAGAATGTTGAAGGACATGAGGCCCACCCACTCGCAGCAACCACCATTCCCGTGGCTGCTAAGAAGAGGACTCCCAGGCCTATCAAGTCACCACTGACAGTCAGCTCCAGGCACAGGGCCTCTTCCTCACAGGGCGAGAGAGGACAAGCCGTGCTCTGGGCTACCACACCTTATTGAGCCGGAATCCTAAGATGAGAAGCAAGCAGCACAGAGGGGCACCTCAGAGTCCTGCAAGCCCCAGCTCTGCTCTCTGGTTGAGGGAGCTCCAGAGGTGCCAGACAGATCTCCACTCAACCTTCCCTTTAGCCTGGGGCAGAGAGTCAGACCTCTTTCCCATTTCATAAACGAGAAACAAGCTCAGAGTGGCCGGGAATCCCACTCAAAGCCCACAGCCCCTCACAGCAGCGACAGTTGGCATCCCTGGCTCCTCAGAGAGCAGCTAAGTGCACAGAGGGCTCCCCTGACATCAGAAGACTGAACAGGAAGGACTTTAAGACATTTCAGATCCAAACTTGATGCACTGTGGGTAACAAGACAGGTCAAAAATGCCCAGAAGTTGACCACGTGAGAAAAACACGTCCAAGACATTCTGACCGGCTGAGGGGGCATAACCAGTCCTGGTGGTCTGTGCTGAGCTTCCAAGACCCTCCGAAAGAGAAAGGCCTAAGGATCCTGCACCCTTACCTGTCGCCCCCCCACACACACACCTTAATGCCATGTGTTCTGGAGAAGCAGAGGGAGCCTGCCAGAGTAAGAAACACTGTCCAAAGACAGAAAAAAACGGAATTAGGCCTTGGATGCTTTTATTACTCAGAGCAATGTTATGGATTCCACTTTAATATTTGCCCTCTCTTTTAAAAATAGAGCAGGGAAAGGAGCAGAAGGACTTTTTCGTGATAATTTTTCTTCATCTACTATTGTGGCTTTAATATCAGGGGCGGATTTGAAATTCCGCCAGTCCAGGTGGTTACTCTGATCTTTCCTAGCAAAACAGTTAAGCAAAAAAAAAAAAAAACCCATAACCACCTTATTAAAAGCAGAAAACTCAAAAATTTAGAACCAAAATATTTAGAAAGGCAATCCTTTTAAAATGATTTAAGTGTATTCAAGAAGTGGAAATTCCCTGCCAAAAGAACAAAGGTGCTCAGCCTAGACGAGCCCTCAGCCCGGCCCTCCCGTAGAAAGCCCTGTGTAGAGTCCCTGGAGGCGCCTGGCGGCCTCACACCATTGTCACATCCCACTACAGCCAGAATCGAGGTCCCCCGGGGGATTCTAACTGTGTAGCTAGAAGCCTGAGTCCAGGCCTGCCCTGGCAGATTGTATTATGAAGACCCCCAAGGAAGGAAGCCTCTCACGGGGGCCTGGTTCAGGGTAGGAAGCACAGAATTGCAGGTCAGCAGGACTTCGCAGAGAGCATCTGGTCTATCCCATTTCCTGAGAAGGAGCCAGAGCCTGGGGAGGGAAGTGACCAGCCTGAAATCACCCTGGGCCTCGGTGACAGCTGGAAGCAGAACTGGGAGCTTTGGACCCTTGCTTCACAGACACACGTGGTCGTTTCACCCACCAACAGAAAAGCCATGTGCAAGCAAATGCTTGGCCCCGTCCTGCTCAAACTTGAAGTTTTTCTCCATGTCCTTGTTTCCCCTCTGACACACCCTTTCTGGCTCCCTCTCTCTTCTCCCCTCGCCACCCTCTCTCTCTCTCCTGCACGTGACCTGGGGACATCTGTCGCCAGGCTGTTCCCCAGTGTACCCCAAGCAGTACCTCCATCTCCCTGGAAAGGTCTCTGTGAAGGAGAGGGTGAGCAGGAGGGGTGGGGGGTGTGGCAGGGGAGTCAGGAAGAGGGGTTCAGGAGGAGGGGACACAGGAGAGGGAGATACAGGATGCAGGTCTGGAGTGCATGGGGGAGATCAGGAGGAAGTTTTAAAAAAAAGAGGGATGTGATAAGTCCAGGTTTGGTTGATTTCACAGGAATGATACGTAAGTTAAGGGCTGAAGTTTAAAGTTTTGTTGCCCATATAAAGCTCTCTCCAGGGGTTGGACCCCACAAGGCCAGAACTGTCTTATGTTCTCCCCAGGACACAGAGCTAATGGGGGCTGGCCTCTGTGCCTGCTGCAGACACCCCTCATCCCTGACTTTGGGATCTAGCCAGGAGGTCTGTTTGAGGAGGGACCCCTGGCTGAGGCAATGGCTGAAGATTTACAGGCTGCCCCAGAGCCTAGAGTGAGATGGATTTTCTGACTTGGTAACTTAGAAAGGCAGAAAAATCCTGCCTTTTTAAATACCCACTAGATTCTAAGAAAATTAGGGAGGAATGACAGTTTTATCAGCGTGCAGCTGGACTGTCCAATTGTCAGTTTTTAAAGTCCACATCTATTTATGAGGCGAGTTTTAATTTTCATGGAATTCACAGAGTGTTTGGATTTATATTTCTTGATCCACCGAAAATACAAATGTCTGTGTGATTTTAGGCTAAAGGGACAGGTGCTGGTCAATCTTTTCGAGTATCTAGCAGTACATTTAGACCAGAGTGAGCAAGTAAAATATCTTCGCAGAGTGGCCTGATTTTCTGATTTTTTTTAAACACTAATTCGTTTTAAGGGTGTTATGTAAAATCACCTCAAGTCATTTCAAAATGAAATTAACTTCCAATCTGATTTTTAGAATAAATATCAGTTCTAGAACATTTTTATTGGTTGGAATAAGTAAAAATCAAACATTGTAACATAATATGTATTTTTCTTCTCTAATATAATCATATTTGAGGTTTGATTGAAACCTGTGGTCCCATATTTATTTACTATATACAAACTACTAAGAGGTGTAGGAAATGAAAATGAGCCACTACCTTGCTGAGCGAAGTTTTCCAAGTGTCTGCTGTGTAAGACAGTGTTTTCTAAAGACTAACCAAAGATGCTTCCCTCTGTACAGTAGTTCCCGGTGCCCTTTGGGACAACAGCAATCTTTCCTGAGCAGCCTCGCTCCGCAGACAGAGTTCCAAGGAATGTGAATATATCTGAGGTTAAAAAGAAAAGAAAAAAGTTCTGTGGACAAATAATTTGGGTGAAACAAAGAAAACTTGACTTACCACACTGCAGCTGGTCAACATTCACCCCTCACCCATCAATGATAAGAATCTCATGGTAAATGAGGTTAGGTCTCATTTAGCTACAGGGTGGACTGAGAGCAGAACCCCTGATTATTCAAACCACTCTGTTCCATTCCAAGGGAGAAACTGGCTCTGGATACAGCCTGAGACACACAAATGTGTGGAAGTATCCACAGGACAGTTGTCCTCTCTTCTTTGTCTTTCCCCCAGCAGCCTACCATCTTGGTCTCTCTCCTAGCAAGTGAACCACTAGCCAACCAATGTTTTGTTGCACATTAACTAAAAATCTGGCACCTGCAAATTAAACATAGATGCTTTGCCTACAGAGAAGAGAATCATCTTTCTTCCTTTCCAAAACAGAACAGCGAGGCATAGATTTAAAATTGGTTGTGGGATCTAAGAAATCAAAAGAAAGCTAATTTGTTCACAACTACTTTTAAACAGGCAAGTATATTTGGGGGGGACTCCAAGTGTCCTAACAAAATGGACAAATTCAGCCAGCTAGCTCAGCACCTCCCAATTTCCTGCTACTTGGCACTCTGTCAAGTCCATCCATGTGAGGCTGAATTATCCAACTACCATTGGATTAATTCAATAAGGACCTTGCCTGGACCACTGCCCAGCATGGAGCCAGACTCTATAGCAGTGCCTCCAGGTACCCACATCCTTGGCCCTCGAAGGGTTTGCCCTCTAGTAGATGTAACATGTTCTATCCCCAAGCAGCCAAGCAGGAGAGGAATCTGAGATAGAAGGGGAGGGTCACCCTTTGTTCTGAAATCAGTCTATCACAAAGCTTGTCTCTGGCTCACAAAGTTGAAAGTCTGAATAAATTTGAATAAAACAGACAAATTTTTTCCACTTGCACTGTTGATTTTGTTCCCTTGTTGGTATGCAAAATAATATGCATTTTGGGAAGAATGGGCTTTTCCTAAAGAGTTTCATTTATATTGTTGAGCTCACTAGCTACACCTCCAACCCCTTTGTTATACAGCAAGTACCATACTAAAACCAACCTGGGCTCACTTGAAAACTGGTGAGCACCTTTAGATCAGGATTTTAAGAATTACTTTGTGCTATTGAAAATAATCACAGAATGTAAAAACTGAAAAATGACGGATGACAGGTCAGGGTTTGCCCTTGCTGAAACCCACTCAGTTTTTGGGCAGGGGTACTTGATTCAACAGGTTGTATTCCAAGCAAGAACTGCTCCAAGAAATGCCTTGCATTTTCTAGGTCACTAACTCTCATTCACTTAATATTTCATCAACACAAAATATACTGTAGGTATTTCCATATAGCAGAACATACAGTGAAAGAGGAGCGTAGATAAGAAGAAAGCAGAGAAAGCAAGAACGAAACTGGAAAGGACATCTCTGGTGGGACAGCAGGTTGAGTACCACACTGAGAAACTGTCTGCAGCCTCTGCAGCACAGGTTCAATCCCAGCCAGCCAGCAAGAATCCCACATAGCGCAGCAGACCTCTCCTGTCTCGCCCACTGCTCCCCTCAGCAGTGTATTTCGTCAGTCTGCCTGTTCTGCTCCCTAGTCTGTCTCTGGTGAATCCTCTCACCCTCCAGCGCATCTGGCCTGTATCCTGGTTCTTATATAAAAATAAATAAATCTTTAAAAAAAGAACGAAATTTGAAATTATACTAAACATTTAAGAACACGTCCATTTAAGAATGTAAGTCCACCTCCACTGAAAAATGATGACACACTTCAGGAACCACACTATATAAAGTTGTACCAACAAGGATGCCACTGCAAGAAAGCTGGGGTGGAAATGAAACAGGAAATGCAGACAATGGAGCTATTTTAAAGAACAAGTTCCTCAGCCCTAATAGGTAAAGACTCCTAAAAAAGCATTGTGAGAAAAAGTCAAGATGGGCTAAAATCAGCTCATTTTTGTTTAACAAGAAAGTGTGTTTATAGCATCATAATTCACAATAGGCAACACTAATGGAATAAACATAAATGCCCATCAACAGATGACTGGATAAAGAAATTGTGGAATACATACTCAATGAAATACTACTCAGCTGATTACAAAGATGAAACAGTGCCTTTGTGACAATATGGATGAATATTGAGGTGATTATGCTAAGTGAAATAAGTCACAAAGAGACAACTACTGTATAATTTCATTTGTGGAATATAGACAATCAAAGATAATAAACTGGTGAAATACAATAAAAATAACTGTCAGGGGGGGCCTCCATGGTGGCGTAGGGGCTAGTCTCAGCGTTATCACTGCTAAGGCCTGAGTTTTACCCCCAGCCAGAGAGCTAACCCTGGCACAGCAGACCTCTCCTGTCTTGTCCACTGTTCCTCTTAGCAGCGGATTTCAATGGATCTGCCTATCTCAACACCCCCCACCCAACTCTGGCTTATACCCTAGTTCATCTATGCAAAAAAATAAATAAATAAAATCTTAAAATAAATAAATAACCCTCAGGCTCTGTGAAAACTATGTTGATTACCAGTGGGGGGCTGGGAGGTAGAAGGGCACAGAGGGGGAGGGTGATAGTGTTTTGGCACTGGAATTTTGGTGGAGGGTAAGTGAGGTTTGTGCACATGCTAAGATGTGATGTATTACTCCCCAACTTATATATTTTTATGAACAAATGGTTAATCAATAAAATTTTGAAGAAAAAAATGAATACTTTTTTTTGTTTTTTAAAAGATAATCATTTTTTAAATAGATATAAAAGAAACATACCACTAAGAAAACTCACTTAAATACCATTTATATGCTATCACACACTTCTTAGGCATGGCAGGCACTGCAGGCACTCTGAAAAATGGGGGTATCTGGTTTCTAATTCTGATCCCACAGTGCATTGCTCTTTGGTCTTACACTACAAACCCTGTCTATGAACTAGATGAACATCCAACAAAGTAAGACTCTGGACAGAATAAAGGATGGAGAAACAGTAATAAATAACAATAATGATGACAGAAAATTAATAAAGAGAACTATGAGGTTATAAATAAAGTTTAATGAGTTATCCTTAAACATGGTTCTCTATGCAAGAGCTAACCAACAAAAAGCTAGGGCCCTACTACACAAAGCCCTTTCACAATGCTCCTGTGCTTTTCATAATAACACAGCCTGCTGCATGATCCTTTGACCTCAACTCCTATCACTCATCCACCCATTCACTTACTTAGTTCCAGTCACACTGGTCTCCTCTTTATTCCTCAAATAGGCTAAGGTCCTGCCTCAAGAACTTTATACTTACTCTTCTCTCTTCTTGATAGTTTCTTTCTCTGGCCAACAACTCCACTTAAATCATGCCTCCAGCCCATTTCCACCTCCACAAAGACACTACCCCTTTTTGCCCTATTTAAAAAAGCAGTATCTGCTTACCCCATCATTATGGCATCTCCCTTATCTTTCTTTACAGCACATTGTATTTGATATCTGTTTGTCATCTCCTCTCATCAGAAGGTAAGAACCTTGAATAGCACTTAGCATATAGTAGTGAACCAAGTGAGAGTGTTGAATAAATGAATATGGAAATTCCTTCATACTTCTATGTTACAAACTCCATATGAGCAGAGGTTCTTTCAATTTTAGTCATTCCTATATTCCAGTGCCTTAAAGGAGACTTATAATTAAGTTAAGTGTAATTGAGACTTATAATTAAGTTAAGGACCAGATTTATCCTCCCATGCTAAAAAATGAAAGCACTGGACAACAAATAGAAAACAATGGTTTTTAGACATTGAACTACAGACAAACCAGGAAAATGACCCCTGAGCTGAAGAAAACAAGCAAAATGAGCCTTATGATTGTCTCAGTTTACTGTTTGAAGAGCATTTGTAGGCTACAAAATAGCAGAGAAAATCCTAATCAAGACCTGTGGTCTGGAGACAGAGTCAAGAATTCAAGAATACCAAGGCAGCTGGAGTTCATGGGGCAGAGAGGAGCCTGGAACTACTTTTCACACCCACCAGCCATGGTAGGTAATATCACAAGACACACACCATTAGGTATAGTATCTCAGGAGTGGGAAAAAATGAGTCCTAGACCAGGGCCTCCTCTGATCCCACTTAACAAAGTTTAAAAACAATCCTCAAAAGGATCAAATGGTTTCCAAGTAACTTAACTGCATCCCACAACAAAGTCCAAAAATACATCAATGAATACTAATAACCTAGCACCCTACAAGATAAAATGACTAGCATCCAACAAAAATTACCAGACATGCAATTAATCAGCAAAACAATGAAAAGAAAAATTAATCAATATAAACATATATCAACCAGAGGACAGAATTAGCAGACAAGAAAATTAAAAGTTATATAACTATATTGCAAATGTTCAAAAAATTAGAGGACAGAATCAAAGTGTTAAAAAAGATAGAGATAGTAAGACTCAAATCAAACTCTTGGAGATGAAAAATACAAAATCTGAAATGAAAAATACATTGGGAGAAATTACCAGCAGAATAACAGAAAAAAAAATTGGATCTGAAGTTATCTAATTTGAAACACTAATTTAAAAAAGACTAAAAAATAATAAAGAGAGCATCACTGAACTGTTAAAAGCTCAGTGGCTTAATATAGCTGTAATTGGAATCTCCAGTGATGGAAGCTAGAAAAATATTGAAACAATAGCCACAAAAAATATAGCAGACTCCAAACCCTAGAAATATAGAGAAAACTACACCAAAATGTACCATAATCAAATTCCTTAAAACCAGTGTTAAGGAGACAAATCTTAAAATAAGAGAAAGTTGACATATTAAATATAGGGACAAAATATGAAAATGACAGCAAATATCTCTTTAGAAATTAGCCCTGAGACAGTGGCTCAACATCTTTAAAATTGAAAGGAAAAAGAGGTCAACCTAGAATTGCACATTCCAGAAAAACCTTCAAAAATGAAGGCAAAATAAAAGCTGATATATAAAAGCAGACATATGAAAACTGAATAAATTCATCCCCAGAAGATCCACCTCATAAGAATTTTTAAAGGAAATTCTCTAGGCAGAAAAAAAAAAGTTATCAGAGGGAAATCTAGACAAACACAAGAATGAAAAGCACCCAAAACTGACAGATAATTATAATAATATTTTGGTAAAAATTTCCCAGCAGAAACTGATATCTTGTTCTCCTCTTCTCTTCTCATGTCCCAAAATAAGATGGTTGCATACAGAACCTTACAAAATGTCATGAAAATATTGTTTATCTAGTGTTACTGAATATCCAAATATATTCAATGAGCTATCTCTGATTTCTGATAGAAGATCCTTATCAAAAATTGAAGGAAAGGAGGAAAGGAAGAATAAAGATAAACTGAAGGAAGAAAGGAAAGGAGAGAGGGAGGGAGAAGGACAAAGCATCAACATCGCATTGGAGCCAATTCTCATTCATCAGGGGCACTGAGCACAACGCTAACATTTCCCCCTCACCAGCAAGAACTACTATGTCCTCCAAGAGTCAACAGAAAAGCTGGCTTCTAAAGAATATTCACCCCTCATGCCCTCATCTCGCCCCCTCATCTCAGTAGAGCAGGAGGAAATAAAAAGTAGCCTTTGGGGCCTTCCTGGTGGCCTAGTGGTTTGAGCACAGGGCTGTGAAGCCATCTTCAGCCTCTGCAGTGCAGGTTTGATCCTGGCCAGCTATGGAGCTACCCACATGGTGCAGCAGACCTCTCCTGTCTCACCCCCTGCTCCCCTCAGCAGTGCTTTTGGTTCATCTGCCTGTTCTGCTCCCCACTCTATCTCTGGTGAGTCCTCTCACCCTCCCGAGCCTCTGACCTGTACCCCAGCTAAGTGTATAAATAAATAAATCGTAAAAAAAAAAAAAAAAAAAAGTAGCCTTTGCATCCTAACTTCCAAAGGTGGTGGCTTCCAAGCTAAAGGTGTATAGGATAAATGCCCTCAAAGGAAACTCTTTACTGAATAACTGTAAGACCAACACAATGGGTCAAACTCCCTCAGAAATGTTTTTACACCCTTGCTGGGCTTACAGTCTAGGACAGGCTGGGTATACTCCTTGATGGCTGCATTTAAACTAAACTATGCAGTGCATATTTATATTCTGTGCCCCAAATTTTACTTCAAGGCAGAGAAAGTTGATCTGACTGGACTATAATGAGCCATCACTAGCGTTCCCTCCTCAGCTGGGAACTCAAGGACAGACCAACACCCTTCCAGCTGTGACTTGCATTGGGCTCTGCCAAGCAACAGGACAGCTGAGGGATTCATGACAAATTGGTTCAACAACAAGGAAAGTAAGATGTCAGTTTCTGCTGGGAAGTGATCTAGAAGGGTCTGAGCAGCAGCAAAAATTTTTTCTGGCATTGTATTTTTTACTTGTTACTAATGAACAAGTTCTGTGGGTCATAGGTCTTATCTCCATAAATCACACAATCAAGGCTCAAATGGTCAAAAATTGTCAATCTTTGTACAGACTAAAATTAATAATGACCTGAATTTTTCACATTTGAAGTCTCTATGGTGAACAGATACTGTCTAGGAAAGCATTTCAAGTGTGCTAAAGAATAATAGTGAATCCCGGCCAGAAGGAAACCTGGCCCCACTGGTGAGCACGGCTCCCTCCCTTGCCGGGGAGGTTATTTGAAATGGCATCAGTGGAACATGTGTGTTCGTGTGTATGTGTCTAGGTGTTTCTGTGCATATGTGTGGGTGTCTATGTCGTGTGTGTCTGTGTGTGTTTGTGTCTGTATGTGTGTGTATCCCTGTGTGCCTGTGCATGTGTGTGGGTGTCTGTGTGTGTGTGCATACATGCTAAGGGGGAAAGGGACACTCAGCAGGACAGAGAAGGCTGGCTGGGCTCAGCTGACCTTCTTCAGGCCAAAATAAACAGACTTTCTGTGGTCATTATTTTAATGAGATAATTTAATCTGTCTTGATACGCTTTCTCTACAAAGACCAGAATATGTCCTAACTGCCACGGGGTCTATGATCTTGAAAAGGTCTGATTTTTCCACTCACTCCTAGATATAAAAATAAGGGAAAACTAGGAAGAGTGTTTATTAACTCTTTGTTTTCACACAGTACCACAGAATTGTTTGCTGCTGCTTGCTGCTTTCAAAAGGGACAGGTTTGGGCCTCCCCTGGTGGCCCAGTTGAGCACTGGGTTGCGAAGCTGCCCCCAGCCTCGGCAGCGCTGGTCCTATCCCCGGCTGCTCCCCGGCCACCAGAGGAGGGGCCCACATGGCGCGCCGACCTCTCCTGCCGCCCGCTGCTCCCCTCAGCAGTGTACCTTGGTCCTTCTGCCTGTTCTGCTCCCCGCTCTGGCTCTGGTGAATTCTCTCACCCTTCCGTGCTTCTGACTGTACCCAGTGCTTGTACAAATAAATAAATAAATCTTAAAAAAAATCAAAAGGGACAGGTTTGTTTAAGAGACACCTGCACAGGCACAGGTGGGCAGTCTTAGGATGAGAACTGCCGCCACTGAAATCTTCCTAAGGTCCAGAGGAGACAATCTTTAGAAGCAATTTTTTGAAAGGAAGTTATTCATCTCTCCTACAACTCCTAAAACACAGCTGTTGAAGACCCCTGAGACAATCCAACCCGTCCCTTAGTGCCCTGATGGAGCATTCTGGAGGGAAGCAGCTGGGAGAGAAGTAAGAGGCAGGAGAGAGGGAGGAGGAAAATCTGAAGCAAAGTTAAGATGCTTTAGTTTTTAGAAAAGCTTAATTAATAGGAAAATAATGCATGTTTTGACAAGTTTCTTCTTTTCAGAAGCAACATAATACTCTCATGGACAGTAAGGAAATATTTTGCAAGAAGACTTGCTGTTTCTGTTCCTATAAAACTTTCTTTTACCTGAAATGTGGTCTCCATATCCTCAAGACTGCCCTTAGAGGCCGGTTCAGGAATCTTCTCTGGCCTGGCTCCCTCCCTCTGGGCAGCCTCAGCAGCTGTTGGAAGGAGACAGGAGCAAGAACACTTCAGCACTTCCCTGGAAGTCTGGAAGCATGAACCGCGCTTCATTTTTCTTTACCCAAGTGACTAAGGCCCTGAACTTTCACTTGCTTTGTAGCTACTGTAAACTCTGAAGTGCCTCTTAGGAAATAAATTCACCTCTATGGACATGTATGTCCTCTCCGGATTCTCCTCCCTTACAGCAGCTCCACCTGATGGAGGCTGTTCCTGGAACAGTAGGCCTCCTTTTAAAGGGTAGGAACTCAACAAAGAGAAAACAACTAACCCAATAAAAATTAGCAAAAGAGCAATAGACAATTCTCCAAAGAAGGCATACAGATGGCCAATAGGCACATAAAAAAATTCTCACCATCACTTATCATGAGGGAAATGCAAATCAAAACCACAATAAGATAATACCTTGAACACTTGAGAATGGTCCATATCAATAGACCAGAAACAAGAAGTGCTGGTGAGGGTGTGGAGAAAAAGGAACCCCTGTACACTGTTGCACTCTGGAAGAGAGAGTAGTGTATCTGTCCATGTCCTCCAGAAGCGGAGGTCTGGACTCCCCACCAGACCTGGGAGACGAGTAGCCATCAACCTTCATCAAAGCTGCAGGGACTAGAATAAAGAAGGTAAAGCAGAGAGAAGTCTGATGTGGCAGTCAGAGACTGTGATCCTTACTATGACCATTGTTAGTTCCATATACATTGATCCTTCTCATTTAAGGAAAATTCCAGAAATCTGCACCCCCCCCCAACTCATTTTCCCACCAAAAGAGAACCCATGCAGAATTATAACAAATAAGATTCTGTCTATCTGTTAGTCCTCTCTGGGATTTGGCTGGGACATAGAAACCCAGTGTATTAACATTACTGCCATTTTTTTAATTTAGTCTCTAAAGTCACATTGGGTAATTCTGAGCTGCCATCACCCACTAGAAATGAGAAAATGGGACAGTGTGGCTTCTGCCCTGCCAGCACTTAGCAGAGAGA
Organism: Talpa occidentalis; assembly: GCF_014898055.3. Lineage (NCBI taxonomy): Eukaryota > Metazoa > Chordata > Mammalia > Eulipotyphla > Talpidae > Talpa > Talpa occidentalis. The sequence goes on along the minus strand of NW_023601322.1, from coordinate 49,896,926 downwards.
GGGAGGCTCCTCTCTTTAGAGCTTTGCTTTCCACTGAGCCCTGATGTTTTCCCAAGAGCTATCTAGGGGGAAACATCTGGGTGCAAGTCTGGGGAGGTGAGGACAGTGTAGAAAGAGAAGAGCCCAGTCACTTCAAAGCCAGCGCTCCACTCTGCCATGAAGGAAGTTCCATTCTTTCCCAAATGTCTCTGCCTTGCTAAATATAAATCCATCTTGGTTTATATTATGCTGCCTCTAATTGAATCACATTCTTCATTTGTTTAATTCAGAAACAATAAGCCATCCTGAGAGCTCCCCGGGAAGCCAGCCACAGCTGCAGCAGGCCCCGTTCCCAGCACGTCCAGCAGGGGCCCCGCCACCAGCCCCAGAAGCACGTCAGGGGTTCATTTGAAGAAGCAGGATCAACCGAGTTTAAGAAACTCGTTAACATAATTCACAACATCAAGGAGTCAAAGAGAAAAATGTACACCCATGAGATGCCAGTGAAGACTTTAAGAGCATTAGCCCTTCGTTCTTGGCTTAACCAAAAAGTCTCCAATAAGGGCCTCCCTGGTTGAGCAGGAGTTAAAGACAGTGCTGTGAAGCTCTCACCAACCACTGCAGCACAAGTTCGATTCCCCACCAGCCAGGGAGCTACCCACATGGTGCAGCAGACCTCTCCTGTTTCCCCTCTGCTCCCTTCCGCTGTGTATTTCAGTATATCTGCCTGTTCTGTTCCCTACTCTGTCTCTGGTGATTCTCTCATACCCCCCACACCTCTGGACTGTACCCCATTTCTTCTATGCATAAATAAATAAATCTTTAAAAAAAAGGTCTCCAATAAAATCAGAACAGATATAACTTCCCTTCATGACAAAACTTCTACCTGAAAGCACTAGTGAGTTCACCTCCCTCGGCAGAGCCCATAGACGCGTCCTGACAAAGCAGGAGACACGCGTGTCGGTAGCACCCTGTTACAGAGCTTATGCTGGAAAATATAAAAGGGAAAGAAGAGGAGATAGAGCAAAATGGTCATTATTTGTAGATGACATGATTATGTACCAGAAAACCCAGGAGACTCCATTGAAAACTAATAGAATTTAGTAAAATATGGTCATAAATCAGTATCTAAAAAGTCACTAACTGAGGCCTTGATGATAGTTGGACTTAAGGAATGTTCTCATTTGTTTGGTAATTGCTGAGCACCTGCTGGTGCCCGGGGGCCCAGGTGCTGGAGACTCAGCCAGGGACTGAGCTGAGGCCCCCTCTCGCGCCTCTCACTCTTAGAGGACTGGATGACAAAGGAATTCATAGGATGTTCAAGAAGTGCATGTCTATGGTTGAAAAAAAAATAAGGCAAAGGGAAGGGTCCAGTGACAAGGTTAGGGGCTACTGTTTCCATAGGAAAGGCAGAGAATTTCCCTCTGTTGAGCTGGCTTTGGGTGGCACCCTGGACATTTCACAGAGCTCCTGGACAAGGAGGGAGTCAGACCGCTTGAATGGGTCAGCGGAACAGTGGGGGGCAGAGGGGGTAAAGGTGGCATCAGCAGGTGACAAGGTCACTATGGAGAGGCCCTGCAGGCCCAGGAGGCCACAACAAGGGCTATGGTTTTAACTGCTTATACAGAGATGAAGACATTGGAACTCTTCTGCAATGTTGATGGAAAATGGCACAGCCACAATGGAAAACAGTATTATAGTTTCTGAAAAATTAAAAATAGAATTACCATATCACCCAGCAACTCCATTTCTGGGTCTATAGCCAAAGAAATTGAAAGTGGAGAGTCAAGAAGTAAGAACTCACCGTGTTCATAGCAATGATTCACAGCTAGTCAAAGGGTAGCAGCAACCCACCAATAAATAGAATTGTCCACCAATAAATCAGCGGACAAGCAAAATGTGGCCTCTGCAACAGAGAATATTATTCATCTGTAAAAAGGAAGGAAATTCTGACGCAGGCCACAGGATGAATCTTGTGGATATTATTGTAAGTAAATTCAACCAGTTGTGTAAGAACAAATATTGTATGACTCCACTCAGATGGGGAGCCTAGAGTGGTCAAACTCTTAGAGACAGAAAGCAGAACAGTCATTTCCAGGGTCTGGAGGGAGAAAAGGATGAAGATTGTTGTTTATTGGGTACAGGGTTTCAGTTTTGCAAGATGAAAGGAGTTCTGGGAGAGGGCTGGTGCAGATGATTGCAAGACAATGTGAGTGGATTTCATGTCACAGAGCACTTAATACACTTACAAATGGTTGAGCTACAAGTGTACTGTTCTTTGTATTTTACCAGAGAGGGGCGGGGGTGGCGGGGAGAACAGGAGAGGAGAGGTGGCCTATGCTAGTCTGTTTTTATATGTTCTTCTCCATGATATGACCCAAGGGCCCTCAGCTAACAATGGATTGCTAATGCTCAAGGTGAACAGGCAGGCCAGATAGCACCCCCAGCAGGATACAGAGGTGAGGGGCAACTCCTCTTGGAAACTGTCCATGAGGAACTGCCTGCATTCTCGCTGCTCCTCGCTGCAGCACAGGCAAACTGCATGCACATACCTGGTGCAGGTGCAGCCACTGTCCTATTTGCAGAGAACACCAGGCTGACAACCCAAAGTACTCAAAAGGCAATTTAAATCTTTAGGGCAATCTCTGGGGAAATAACAAAGGGAGGCCTCATTCATGATGCATAGCAAAAGTGTTTATGATTTTCTTACCCATCTCTCTCTCAGTGCCCCTGGCCCTCCCACCCCCTGCCAACACACAAACATGCACACACACGCACACGCACACACACACATGCACACACAGACCATCCTTTCCCACACCTCCCTTCAGAGTCAAAGGAAACCCCCCCTCCAGCCAGCCTGTTCCTCCCAGCCTCCTTCCTTTCCTCCTCCTGAAGTGGACCTCCACTCACACCTCGACTTCAGAGAGAGTCACACCAACAGGTTATTTCCAATTCCCTCCACCAGATGAAGGAAAGTAGAGCAGGCCTCCTTGTGAACAGCACTAGTGCTTGCGTGTTTTTTTTTCTCAAGGTGACCAGGGTTCATGATGATGCTTCAGAGGCCAAGTCATGCATAGCTTTGTGGGTGACCATCTCCCAGGACGATTGGGAAACAGCCCCATAGCCATTTTTTTTATAAGGACCTCCTCGACCTTCAAAATCCCTCAGGTCTCTACAAAGCCTGCTTCCTTCCCAAAGCCCACCAGTGCTGAGACAAGCATATTGTCAACTGGATTTTATCATCAGACTCTAGAAATGACCCATCTCTCCAGAGCCATGTGATCCTCTGATAAATTATGAAACAAAACCACTTAACAAACCTCCTAATACCGACAGAAATAGTGAAGGGACTTAAGTTGCCCACAGGTACCATGGATCATGCCAGCTGTTAAGCTTTGGTCCCATGCTTAAACTATTCCACCTTCCAAAGAAAGACCTAGGAAAATCTCGTAAGTTTGAGGGGTTTTGCACTTAGGAGCCAGGCTGGGCCCCATGCTTTCAGAGAGTCTCCTCTCGGGGCTAAAGTGGAAGCACAGGTGAGATGGGAGCCCTTCCAGGCACCGCCTGGCCGGTCACTGCCAGTTCACATCATTGCAACATCTTGCAACTCAAGGCCAACCCAGAGTTTCTGTGGGTCTGGGTTTTCCATTTGATGTGGTTTTTGAAAATACAACCAACCCTTCAAGAGAATCTCTTATTTCAAACCACAGCTCAAGGCTATTTTCCAGGAAGGAGAGTAAACTCTGCTCTGAACTTCATCCTCCCACTTCATCTCCATGACCAGTTAACTTAATTTGCCACCCAATGGGGCATTAGTGGAAGAGCACAATGAGACTGAAGGTCCTCAGGGAAAGAACTGAACTCGTGGGACTTCCCTGTCCCCCAACTTCCCTTCCGAGGCCATGGGAGACCCACCCCATGTGGTGGTCTCAGAGCCACAAGTGTAAGCCATGTCCCTCAGGGCACCTTCCAGCTCCCCTGCGCCAGCCATACATACTGTCCCCCATCCAGCTGCAAGCCTCCACACTGTCCTAAGAGGGGGAGCAGGCTCTAAGGAAAGATGAGAATAAACAGCAATACTGGCTGGTGGGGCAGCAACAGCTAAAAATTATCACTTTGAATCTTCACATTTCTGTCTGTGGATATTTGTCCTAAAAAGATACATTTTCCCTGTAAAGTGGTTCTGCTTCATTTTGACAGTAAACAGACAACAATTCTTAATTTAAAGTTTGTGCATTCACCCCATCACGGGGAGTACCTTTTTCAAATGTGTTTGTGTGAAGTTGTAGCTTTATGTGGACCAGGCACCATCTAAACCTCTCTCTGGCCTCATCGAAGCAACACCCGTGATGAGCTCTGCAAGCCCTTCATCAAGGTAAGACTCGCAGGTGGCAACAAGCATGGAGTTTCAGAGCCACTCAGAACATAGACCCTCCTCCACACTCCCCCCACAAGCCATGACCCACAGTGTCTGATGAGCAATACCAGCCATGCATGAAGCAGCCACCAGGGGCACTGCGTTGTCAGGCCTGTGACACTGACTTACTCTAGCCTCACTGATTCCACGGTCTAGATCCTTCTGGTTTTCAGCTACTCCCTGAATTCTGCTTTAGGAGGTTATATGGGACTTCAGGGTTACACACATACACAGGATGCCTGGAGTGCATTATTCCTGAGCTCTCCCCACCTTTGGTTCCATTGTGAAGACAAGCTGAAGGGTTGGCCCACTGGGGTCTAAAGTGCAGGAAAAAAACTAAGGGGAACACTCATCCACGGGGATGAGTGAGCCAAGGTAAACATCTATGGCTAACAGCCAATTGGTCAGACTCACACAGAAGGGTTTTTGAGCAACTGCCAAGGACCTGCCACACACACTGTCCCCTGGCTAGGCCCTGTTGACACACACCTAATGGGGGTAGGGGTGGAGTGGGGACAGCAACTGAAGAGTTATTCAAGATGCCATGGTTACAATCTCCAGAAGCAGTGCCGGTGGGATTGGCTGTGATGATGGCAGGGGGTCCCTGAGGCCAGTCTGCTGACAGCCACCGGCCACTGAGAGACCTAGTGTGCCCAGCCCTGATTCTCCAGCACACCAGACACTGATGGTATAACCCAGACACTAATGCCAATGCAGGGAGTGCTCCAGAATAAAACTGAGGAGAATCACAACCCATGCAAAAGGTGCAGGGCAAAGGAGTTGTGCCCTCCACTTTAGCTGCCTGAATACTATTCTGAATGCTTTTGTATTCCCCAGGTGCACAGAGGAGAGGCTGCTGGGCCTGGGAAGGCTATAGTCTCGGGGAGGCTCAGATCCATGCGTCTCACAAGGTCTCTCGTTTTAGGTGTCTCTGTTCATGCAGCCAGTGTGTCCTTGGACCTTTCGAACAAGTTCCTCAAGAAATTTATATTTTCCCTATTTTATATTTTACTCATGCCGAGCTCCTCTGAGACTGTCTGAAAACTTGGATACTCCCCACACCCGGCTTCTCTCTAGAGGTCTATGTTGGTGTTTTTGATTTCTCTTTAGGCTCAGTTCTGTAGGTATTTTTTTCCATAGGACCCAAGTTTCTCGCATCTCTTTAGATGATGCCATCCAAATTTCTCTTCAAAATGTAGCTTTGTATTTCTCCTGATTCAAAAGATAACATGTGTTCAAACAAAACAGAAAGGAAAGAATCACCTGAAATCCCATTTCTTTTTTTTTTAAAGATTTATTTATTTATTTATACAAGCACTGGGTACAGTCAGAAGCACAGGAGGGTAAGAGAATTCACCAGAGCCAGAGAGGGGAGCAGAGCAGGCAGAAGGACCAAGGTACGCTGCTGAGGGGAGCAGCGGGCGGCAGGAGAGGTCCGCGCGCCATGCGGGACCCTCCTCCAGTGGCCGGGGAGCAGCCGGGAATCGAACCGGCACTGTAGAGGCTGCGGGCAGCTTCGCAACCCAGCGCTCAACCGCTGCGCCACCGGGGAGGCCCTGAAATCCCATTTCTTTATGGTGAAATTAACAAATCTTGCAATGCCAAACCAGTATTTCTGGTCTCTGCCACATCCACAGGAAGTGTGGCGGCTGGGATGCGCCCCAGTTCTGTTAGCACATCCCTGCGGAGCTGACACATGGCAGCCCCCAGGATGGGGCCTGGCACCCAAGTCAGTTCCGCCATGTCTGCCACCAGCTGCCGTGAATCCAGCCTCTGCTGTGACTTAGGGAGTGGAGGCCTGTGCCTGCAAAGCTCCTTCTGGGCACATCAAGTAAGCCGGTTATAAATGTCACGGGTGGTTGTGGGACCTTCACCTAATTTACAGAGCCTGCTTCCTCTTGCTGTCACAGCTAGTCTCCCCTAGTAACCAACCACCCCCCCCCGCCCCATCGTAAATTACCTTTGGATACAGTCAATTCAGCTTCTTGACAAGCTTTCATAAGACAGAGTACATTCACCTCTCCTAAAACCTAGGGATTTTGCAAGAATAATAGGGTGTAAAGTGTAAACAGTGTTAATCTGGGCAGGGGATGGTAAATGATCTGAAATCACATAGCAAGCAGATCAGTGGAAAATTACCTCTCACAAAGATGAACAGACCTCAGGCTGAGAAACCGTGTCACCGCGGCCACAGTGTCAGAACACGGTGTCTCCACAGACTTTCATGGGCCAGTGAACTGCAAGTGTGCTTTCACAAGCGTGACTTGGGCCAAAATCACCTTTTGGTTGGTGTCTGGGGAACTGGAAGGCAGAGGTAGTTAGCTGGTGGATGGGAAAGGGCACCTTGATGCTGGGGAGAGGCAGAGTCCCACTGGCTGGTAAAGTGGTGTTGTCCAGACCACCCCTGCTCCCGCATGCTGCAACCCTCAGAATGAAGGACTGTGGGCTCAGATCAGAGTGCACACCCTCCTGGAGGAGACGCACACACACGCTCTCAGCCGTCGTGGTTTAGAGTAGCTCTCTTCTCAGGAGAGCATCTCCCTGCTCCTGGGATAGAAGGACACACGGCATCAGGGTCTGGGGTGGGTAGAGGGCAGCTGGCCAGGGAAAGGACAAGCTTGTGCCCCTGGATGTGGAGGGAGAGCAACATAAGCCAGATAGCCCAGGAGACGTAGGGAAGGAGTCCAGGAATCCTTGATTCCTTCTGTTACTTCCCCATCCAGTCAGTCATCAAACCCTGTCGACCCCATCTTCTAATACATTTGCGTCCACATCTAGACTTCATGCCCTCTCTTCAGGCCTTAGCCACCCTCGTCAGGGTTAGAACCAGCATCCCCCGGTCTCAGAGCTCTAGTTTTTCTCTCCAATACATTCTCCACATTGAAGCCCCAAAACTCCTTTGATTATAGTGAAAAGGTAATTAGATAGATAGATATGATATATGATGTGATACATGATATGATATATGATATGACTTAGGCAGGGATAGGGATAGTTAGAGCTAGAGATGTCTGGTGTAAATGCTTCTCAAAGCCACCAACATGGCTTCCAATGGCTGCAACTCCCTTGACATGGCTAACCAAATCCTCACAGTCTGCCCCTACCTGCATTTTCAGCTTCAACTCTTACTTCTTTGTGACATCACACATCACCCCCGAAACTCGCCTCACCCTGCTCTTCCAAAAATGTGTCTACACACCCCCCTTCAGCCTTATGCCCATTGATGTGTCTCTTTGCCAACATTTCTTTTCCACCTTTTCACTCAAGTCACTTCAAAGGCACGATCTTGTACATTGCTTGACGACGTCCACCAGAATCTGTGATTTCCTCCCAGAGGAACGAATCTCAACGTTGGCTTCACATGAAAATCTCCTAGAAAGCTTGAAAAGAGGCTACCAGTTTCCAGGTCCGGCCTCCCCTAAAACAACTAAATCCTCCTCCCTCGGGGGTGTGCCTAGGCCAGGGGAGTCTACAGGACCTAGGTCTAAATACTGGGGGCTTCATCTATGCCCCAGGTACCCGATACCTCCACAGGGATAACACTGTTCATAAAAAGCCATTGGCAGTGCCACACGTTATCACCCCAGCACTGTCATCATCATTCCTGCCACGCTAATACCTGCCAAGTTAGTCTAACAGTCACGCTTCTCTTTTGATGTTCACATTTTGAATTCACAGGCAGCACCCATCTTCACCATCAGGCTACTTTGCAAAGGGTGCTTGCTGACCCAGCACCTTAGCCTATGAACACCTGTTTGCCACTTGCCCACTTAAGAGACCAGGTGCTGCTCCCTATTCAACTTACTTTGTTTTGACTCAGGAAACCAAGCCAACAAGTGAGTCCACATATTGGAATTGAGTTTGCTGGAGGCTTCCGAGTTTTACTTGCAGGTGCCAAAGCATATCTCCAAAGAAGGCCTCCCTTTGCTGTGGTTTGGACAAGAAGCTGCTCTCGTCATTGTTTATTATGAAGAGCCTGCAGATCCTTGTGGATTACTCAACAGTGCCCAGGACGCTGGCCTGTGTTGACAGCTGAGTGATACTAGTGTCATTGTCTTTAGAGCAAGGCTATTAACATTGGCTACAATCACCCAGGGCCAGTTAGTCAGAAGGAAGAGGTGATACCGGCATCTTTATGATACAGTTATATGATAAGATGCAGACGTAATGAGAACTCTTTTCTTCTGGAAAAGATTAGAGACACAAAGTCCTGGCTTAGGAAGAAAAGACTCTTTGTCCTGCTAAAACAAACTGGCCAGATATCTCCATGTAGGCGGGAAGGGGTCTGCTACATTAGGACTGGCTCCCCATCTGTGATTTTTGGGGTTTTTCTGTTTCCTAGATTTGAGAGGCACCACTTAAAAGAATCTGAACTCTTCCTGGGACTGACCTTCCTCTCCTGGGCAGCAGAGGCCCACTAAGAGCAGGACCAGGCTGGTGTTCCCAAGCACTTCCTCAGGGGCTTTTCTAGTGGGGGAGCAGGGCACACATGGCCAGTTTGCTGAAACCACACCTGCAAAACAGAGCTAGGTCCCTGCTGGTCCCACTCCATGGGCACTTTCGGATTTTCATCCCACAAGGAGTCATCACACAGACGCTAGGAACCAGGTCAGAGGGACAGGAAGAAAAATCGGGAGTTTTAGAACCACCATCCATGGAAAGAATATTTGTTCTTTTTTCCCACATAAAGGGGAGAACTGTGTTACACAACTTCTCTCTTCTAACTAGGTGGCTGTGGAGAGATGTGGGGGGGACACTGGGAGCTAACAAGCTATCTCCTGGGGCAAAGTAATGTCCCTTCTTTAAGTCAATGTACTCACCTGTGAGTACAATGTACTGACCTTGTATCCCTGAGACAAGGACTCTCTCCGCTGCGGTTGGCACTGGATCTCCTGCACCCTGCTTGGTACCAGCTCATGGCAGGACCTTGATAAACATTTTCATCATTCAGATGCCTCCAGGAATAAAACTGCCTCTACAAGCCCCCATTGGTCCCAATACTGTGATTTTCGCCAGATTTCTTAAAAATCATTCAACCTGCAATATGTGCATTTTGCCCCTACCTGTCATCTTTGTGATGAGCACACAGCTCTGGTAAATGCTTCCCAAAGAAAACCAAGTAGAACTAAGCCAGAAGGATGGTCACATTTAACAACCTCTAATTTCCAGGTCCTACATGACTGTGGCAAGCTCTAGATTTGGAGATCAGAAAGTGTGCTCTGAAAATCACCTTTGTCAACTATCAGTTTTTGGCATGTGAACAAGTTTCTTACTTGTCCAGACTCAGTTTTCCCATGTGCAAAGTTGGGTAGCAATCTAATCATCACAAACTCACGAAGGGTTTTAATGATGAAATGAGAAAATATTTGCAATAGTATTTTATAACACAATCATGTGTCCATTTTTGCCATTATATATGCCAGTGGATCTGTCTAAGCAGAAGGGACTTAAAGAGTCATCACTGGTGCCACTTTGAAATCTAATTGAATGGGACATCTGAGGAGCATACTACAAGCTCTCCTGGTACTGCCACTGCAGAATTTTAGAACATCTAACAAATGTGTGAGGCTGGGAGGCCTGCCAGCCTCCTGGCACCCGGGCACCCCTACCTGCCATGTACCAGGTTGCTGTACTACATGTAAAAGGTCAAATCTTCTGGAATAACATTTTGATGTTTTTAGTTTTCACAAAGTACATGTGTAGTGTGTGTGTGTGTGTGTGTGTGTGTGTGTGTGTGTAGAGAGAGAGAGAGAGAGAGAGAGAGAGAGAGAGAGAGAGAGAGAGGCAGAGGAACATCTCAGGAAAGGAATGTGAGATTTGGGGGAACCCTAAGAATTAAAAAAATACAATAATTAAAGAGAAAGGAAAACTAGTACTTAATGAGTCCATGTTATTGGCCAGATGCCTTCTATACCTCATCTCCTGTAATCCACACAATACCCCATGGAATGTGGGCTGTGGTCCCTCATTTATAGATAAGGCAACAAGAGTTCAGAGGATGATTTATATGCAGGAAGCCTGAGAGCGTGCCAAAGCCGAGACTGGACTCCGGTCTGACCAAAGCTAGCTCCTCCGTGTTTTCTACCCCTCCCAGCACTGCAAGATTTTCAGCACAGAACAGGGTCACTACTCCCTCTCTGCACATAAAATGTCACCTTCACTCAGAATATACGGACTGTCCCCATGTGCTTTTTGCATTTTAAACTATCTGTACATTTTAAATTACCTGATATGTTTTCTTAGTTCCTGCTGGGAATAATCTATGAAATGGCCTCACTTGGAGAATTAGTGTCTATGGCCAATGCATTAATGCAAAGGGAAAACATATTCCCAGGTGCACTTGCTTATTTAATAAATATTTATATCTTAGGCACTCAGCCACACCCCAGGCAGCCTCACAAAAATGCCTTATTTGTGAGCTTTACATTGGAACACAGAACCTTTGATAAACAGGGAAGAAATGGCCAAGAAATTAACTAGGACTTCCTGACTTTACAGGATGGAAGACCTGGGTAATTCTACTTTAATTCCAGGGGGGTACTAGCTTGCTGCCTTCTTATAGGAGCAAGAGAAGGATCCCTTCCACAGCCTTGTCAGTTCTCCCAACAAACAGGGTGACACATCTATCAAGGCAGTGGCTTTGCCAAGTGTGGAGTAAATGATTTTCAGGTTTTTCTGCCTTCCCACCATTAGGATTGCATTGCCTGATGGCAGCACCTGCATTTTGTTACATTGTTATTTTCAGTTGTGTTGCTTACTCTTATGGGCCATGGCTGCAGTATTGATATATTGGCCAAGAGAAGCAGAGAGAACAGGAGAAAGAGTAAAGACTTGCAGGGAGCTGGGAGGCCTGCCAGCCTCCTGGCACCTGGGCACCCCTACCTGCCATGTACCTGGTTGCTGTACTACATGTAAAAGCTCAATGAAAGCCTGAAAAAGCCACCGAGGGCTCCAGGACTCTCCTTTACCTATCTGCTCCAATCATAGAAAACCAGCTCTGTGCCATCCTGCCACTACACCAAGCTTCCATGAAACCTGACAAAAGACTGGCCAGCATACAGGGAATGGCCAACCAGACTTCTTAGCTTCACAACCATAGCTGGACACACCACCTATAAAGACATGGGGAGAAGGGAAATGAATGGACACTCCATGCGGCATCAGTATCCCCACACCAATGGGCTTTCTGCATCACCCTCTACAAAGAGGAGGGGCCTTGTTGAATGTCAGCTTCTGTTGAACATGTGCCAAGACTGAGGGATACTCTGTGCTTGTCTGTCCTGAGGCTATTCTGTCCCCCCTGATAGGAGAGCTGTTTCGTCAAAAGAACCTGCTGTTTAACAGACCAAAGAGGAGTTTCCAAACTCATAGGTAATACAATATCCTCCCAGGAGAAATGTTTCTCTATGTTGACATTTCATTATTTCACTTTGCATGACAGCTTAAGAAAATAATTTATATTTACATAGCATTTCATAGTCTATAAAGCACTTTCATTTCCATTAGCCTCATGTAACCATTACCACAATTCTTGAGGTAGAAGTTGTTATCTTTGTTGCTATTCTCATTTTAAAGATGTGAAAACTTGAGAGGTTAAAATATTTGCCAATTCCCTGATATTGGAGCTAAGATTGGAACAAAACCACAAATCTTTGAAACAAAAAACCTAAAATTTTTCTCTTAATGTTTCTCTCATCAGTTGGCCAACATCTTGCAGATTGGAATTGCATCTTTTATATATTAGTTACACAACCCAGACACAAATGTAAAACACAAAATATATGATGCTTTAATACTGAGCTTGTAGTGAAATTTTCTACAGAATAATTATAAATGAAGGTAAACAACATTAAAGACAATCGCATCTATTTCTGTTGTTACCTTCCCATTATCTGTGCCCATCACTGTCATCAGAAACCCACATTTTCCTTCTGTCCATGTGATGTGTGTATGCATGGCATTTTTATTGGTCATACAATATTTCATTACATTTATGCAGAGTAATTTACCGATCCATTTCTCTATTTGGAGCTTTTGTGTTATTTTTCCATTTTTTTCTTTAAAACAGAGTTATAATTAAAATGTGATATATATACATATATACACAATGGAATACTAGTCAGCAATCAAAAAAGATAAACTCATGCCATTTGTAGCAACATGGATGGAGCTAGAAGGGATTTTGCGCAGTGAAATAAATCAGAAGGAAAAAGAAAAATAATGGATGATTTCACTTATAGGAGGAGTATAGGGGAACCAAATAAGGGATGGGGAAAAATAATAGCATTAAAAAACAAAACAAAATTAACAGGCAACTATAAATCAGACATTCTGTAGGGGAGGGGCAGGGAGAGGGCTCAAAACAAGGGTGGGAAGAACACGAGGGACTATGGTGATGGTGCACAGGTGAATTAGTGGTGGAAATTCTATGGGGACTACACCTGAGAGGAGAAATCAAACATTGTACAAAAATAAACAATGATATAAAATATATATAAATAATTTTTTTAAAAAAAGAGTTTTAAGACACCTTGTTCAAGAAACCTTCCTTCATGTGCACCTGGCTGCGCTGCTCTAGACCAGCTCAGCAAGCCAGCAGGGCTTGTTTGTTTGAACCTGAGCTACTTATTAAAAATTAAATCTTTTAAGAGCTAAAGCCAGCTGAACCAGAACTCCCCAACCCCCTGGGAGCAGGACTGAAGATCTATTTTAACAAGCTCCCTGGTGTTTTCACACACCCTAAAGGTTGAAAACCACAAGTAATTTATGTGAACTTAGATAAAGCTGGATTCTGTCACTTCATTTGACTTCCTGCTTCTAGTTTAGGAATTCAATTCTTCACACCCTTAGAGAAAATCCCTTGTCCCCCATACTGAGTGGACAGCATGAGGCTGGGAGGCACTGGGTGGGGAGTCAAGGGCAAGCCTTCATCTCAGCCTCAGGAGTTAATCAACTTTGATTCCCTAACATGTTGCTGTTAGAAAGCTCTCTGGTTTGTCAGTGCACGTGTATTTACTCATTCAAATAGATGTGCTCATCGCTTTGCTGATTGAGTCAGGGGGAACATTGCAACTTCAGTTTTCAAAGTCAAAGCTACCCTTATTTGATGCATGGAAAGACAACAGGAATGCTAAGCTCTTTCCTGGTGATTTCCTTCACCAAGCATGACACAGCTTTTGTGTTAGAATGCTGTGTTGAAAAGTCTTCAGGGTTTGAAGTAAAAGAGATCTATCTGGACCGGAGTCCCAGCTCAGCATGATCTTATGTAGGTCAGTTAACCACTCAAATATTCCAGTATCTGCTCTTTATTTTATTTAAGTATCTTTTATAGTAATGAGTCAAATCTCTTGTATTTGGCTTTCATTAGTGTCATTAAGCTGTATCTTGATGTGGCTTCCTTTGATTTTATTGTAATTGTTCATGGAACTTCTTGGATGTTAAATTAATGTTCTTCCACCAAAATTGGAAAGCCTTTAGCCTTTATTTTCTCAAATAGTCTCCTTTACTTTTCTCTTTGCCTTGTATTTTTAGGACATTCATTGCATTTTTGTTGGTCCTTTTTAACTCCTGTTTATTTCTGCTCCTTAGACTACATATTATCAATTTGCAAGTTTACTAATACTTCCTTCTGTTTAGTATTCTGCTGAAACCCCCTGACTTTTTAACACCATATGTCAATTATTTTTATAATTTCTCTCTCTTTAGTAATATTTTCTATTCGGTGAGGCATTATTCTCATGGTGTCCTTTAGCTCTCTCGTCTATGTGTATTTAAAACAGTTGATTCAAAATCTTTGTCTAATAAACCAAAATCTGGGTTTCCTCAGGGATATGTCTATTGATTAAATATTTTTATTTGTATAGGCCATATTCCATATATATTTTTGTCTCATAATTTTTGTGGAAATTATATTATATTTTATACAAATATTTTATTTTAAATAACATAATGTGGAAACTGAGAAAATCGGAATTTCTCCCCCCGCTGGAAATTTTGTTGTTGCTGTTCATTGCTACTGTTGTGTTTGATTAGTCACTTTTCTGAATTAATTCTGTATTTTTCGTTGTGCGTGACCACTGACATTTCTGCTCAATTCCCAATAAGTCTCCCAAGTCTTTACCAAGGTGCCATGTGTACCTCAAACAGGCAGGTTATAATTCTGCTTTATCCTTCCCTTCCCACTTGTGCAGTGCTTCAAGGGGAGTTAAAGATGAGAATGTACAGTCTTATCAAGTTCTCCCAAGAATATGCACACACCTAGACATGCGCACAGCCTCTAGCATGCCATGGTAAAGCAGATCTCAGAGCTTTACAAATTCCCCTATAAGCATCTCATTCTTTGAATTTACCTTTTTAAGCTTTTGATTAGACATTTGTTTGCCCCAACTGTTATCCAGTACCTCAGGTAACTGACCTGTTCAACAATTGCCTCTAATTGTTTTTGACAAACACCCCTAAGGAAAATGCTGCTCACACATGGAAAGTTCCAAATCCAGTCAGATAAAAACAGTGTGAGAATAGGTCCTCCAAGCACCCACAATAGAGCCAAATAATAACGAGTCTCTGGGAATGGGACTTCATAGTTTTCCCATGTTCTGTTCCCCTCTACTGACTGCCAGGATGCTGATTCCACCATAGTTGTAAGAAACATGTTGGTTTTCAAGACTTCTACAGAGCTGGGGAAAATAAGGGTGTGGCAGTACAGGTAGAGCAAGTTAAAATATCATAAAACTTACTGTTACAGTGGAGATCTTGGCTGTTTTTCTTGGACAAACACTCCCTAGGTCACTATAAATCATTGGGTAACTTCTAGAGTTCTAAAAAAGTTGATTCTAACTATTTTTGCTAGTGATAGAATTTTTAGAAGTACTTAATCCACCATTTTCACTATAATTAATTTAATTTTAATTAATTGAAGTTTAAATAGCCACATGGCTACTATATTGGATAGGGCAAGTTTATATAGTACAGTATGAGGTCAACTTGTAAATTGGAAGTAAATTCAACTCTTATAGAAATATACACAAATACAATAAATTTAAAATCACAAAAACAAAATGTATAATCTGTTTTAAATGACACACAAATTATATAACTTATGGAAATCCTTTCCAAAATGTTCATAAATATAAAGAGGGATATAAATTTCATAACAGATCAATGAGACAGAAAAAATACATATAAAGAACTAGATCACATAGGTTTGATTGACATTTTTAGGACACTGCACCCCCAAAAACCTGAATACTCATTTTTCTCAAGTGCACCTGGGTATTTTTCCAGAATTATCCACATACTGCACACAAGAAAGAGATCAACAAGTTCCTGAAGACTGAAATCATACCAAATATCTTCTCTGAACATAAAGGTACTGAACTACAAATCAACCGTAAAAAGAAAACAAAGAAATACTCGAATATGTGGAAACTGAATGATACACTACTGAACAACCTCTGGGTTAATGAGGAACTCAAAGAAGAAATCAAGAAATGCCTTGAGAGAAATCATAAGGAGGACCCAACCTTTCAGAATGTATGGGACACAGCAACAGCAGTTCCAGGAGGGAAGCATATAGCAATGCAGGCCCACATTAAGAAACAAGAAAGAACCCAAATAAAGAACCTCATCTCAAGAAACTAGAAAAAGAACAAAAAAAATTTCAAAAGCCAGTGGAAGAAAGGAAATAGTAAAAATTAGAATAGAAATAAGTGAAATAGAAATCAAAAGACAGTCCAAAAGATCAATGAAATCGAAGCTAGTTCTTTCAAAAAATAAACAAAATAAACCTTTAGCTAGACTCATTAAGAAAGAGGGAGAAAACTGAAATAAATAGAATCAAATATGAAGAGTAGTTACAAAAGACACTGCAGAAATTCAGAAGCTAATAATTATTATGGACATTTAAATGCAAACAAATTCAACAACATAGATGATGTGGACAGATTCTTAGAATTATGCAATCATCCAAGACCAAATAGAAAAAAAAAAAAATAGAAAACCGGGGTGGGGGGCGGGAGGGGAAGGATTGGGGTCAGAATGGGGCGTTTGCAATTGTATGGGGGAATATAAAAATAAAATTTATTATTTAAAAAAAAAATACTAAAAAAAAAAAAGAATGATGTAAAAAATATATAAAATAAAAAATGAATAAACAAAAAAATATAGAAAACCTCAACAAACCAATCACAAGCAAGGAAAATGAAACAATTAATGAAAACTCTCCCAGAAAAAAAGTCCATGACCATACAAAGATGAAATAATACCTATCCTGCTCAGATGCTGTCAAAAAAAAAATGAGAAAGAAAGAAAGCTTCCATCCACATTTTATAAGCCAACATTATGCTAATACCAAAACCAAACAAAGACCAATCTCCTAATGAACACAGGTGCAAAAAATCTCAATAAAATCTTCACAAACTGAATCAAACAATGCATTAAAAAGATTATATACCGGGAATCCCCTGGTGGTGCAGCGGTTGAGCGCTGGGCTGCGAAGCTGCCCGCAGCCTCTGCAGCACCGGTTCAATCCCCGGCCTCCGGCAAGGGTCCCTCATGGTGTAATAGACCTCTCCTGCCACCCGCTGCTCCCCTCAGCAGTGTATTTCAGTCAGTCTGCCTGTTCTGCTCCCCACTCTGGTTCTGGTGAATTCTCTCACCCTCACGGGCTTCTGACTGTACCCAGTGCTTGTATAAATAAATAAATAAATATTTTTTAAAAAAAAGATTATATACCATGGCCAGTGGGATTTACACCAGAAACACAATGATGGTTCATATCTGAAAATCAATCAAATTAATGCATCATATCAACAACAAAAAAAAAAGAAAAACCACATGATCATATCAGTAGATGCTGAGAAAACACTCGATAAATTTAACATCCAATTACGATGAAAATTCTTGAAAATTGGGGATAAACAGAATATATCTTAAGAAAATAAAAGCCATCTATGACAAACCCACAGATAGTATAATACTCAATGATGAAAAACTAAAATCCTTTCTACTAAGATCTGGAACAAGACAAGATGTCCATTTTCACCACTACTGTTCAACACAATATTAGAAGTTCTAGCTAGAGAAATTAAGCAAGAGAAAGCAATAAAAGGAATCCAAATTGGGAAATAAGAAGTAAAGCTATAATTATTTGTAGATGATATGATAATATACACATAGAACCCCAAAGACTCCACAGAAAAACTAATTAAAACAGTAAACCAGTTAAGCAAAGTGGCCGGATACAAAATTGACACACAAAAATCAGTTACCTTCTTATATACAAACAATGAACTAGAAGAAGAAATTAAGAAAGCCATCCCATTTACAATTTCATCAAAAAAAAAATAAATACCTGGGAATAAACCTAACAAAAGAAGTGAAGGACCTATACAAAAGAAACTATAAAACATTGTTAAAAGAAATTGAAGATACAAAGAAATGCAGAGATAATCCCTGCTCATGGGTAGGAAGAATCAACACTATCAAGATGGACATCCTACCCAAAACAATTTACAGAATAAATACAATCCCAATTAAAATCTCACTGGCATCCTTCAAATATAACAAAGATTACTGAAAGTCAGATGGAACCATCAAAAACCCAGAATAGCCGAAGTTTGCCTGACTGAAAAAGGAGAAAATATAGGTAACTATTTTCTGGACTTCAAACTATACTAAAAGGCTATAATAATTAAAACATCATGGTATTGGAAGAAAAACAAAATGGAATAGTAACATAAACAAATGGAATAGAAGTGAAAGCCCAGAAATAAAACCACACATTTATGGAAAACTTTTCTATGATAAAGGAGCAGAGTATATACAGTGTCATAAGGAAAGCCTATTCAATAAATGGTGATAGAAATATTGGACTGTCACATACAAAAGAATGAAACTAGACCACTATATCACACTATACATGAAAATTAACTCAAAATGGATAAAAGACTTGGATGGAAGACCTGAAACCATAAAATACATAGAAAACAGACAAAACACCCCATGACAAAAATTTTATGAAACATCTTTGTAGACTCATCTCCAGCAGCAAGAAAAACAAAAGAAAAAATAAGCAACCAGGACTATAGTGAAAAAAAGCATTGTACAGTGAAAGAGACAGTGACCAAAACAAAGAGACACTCTACTGGATAGAAGAAAATATTTGCACACCATACATCTGACAAGGGACTGATATCAAAGATTGACAAAGAGTTCATACAGCTCAATAAAAACAAAACAAACAACCCCATCAAAAAGTGGAAAAACTAAAGAGGCACTTCTCCAAAGAAGACATGCAGATGGCCAAATAGGTACATGAAAAAAAAAAAAATGTTCATCATCACTCACCAAGGAAATGCAAATCAAAACCACAATTAGATATCACTTCACACCTGTAAAAATGACCCATATCAAAACAAAACAAAACAAAAAAACCACAGAAACAACCAGTGCTGGTAAGGGTGTGGAGAAAAAGGAACCCTCTTAATACTGTGGGTGGGAATGGAGACTGATCCAGTCCCTATGGAAAAAGAGTGTGGAGATTCCTCAAAAGACTAAAAATGGATATGGCATGGCTCAGCAATACCACTCCTAGATATCTACCCAAAGAATGCAAAAACAGTCATTGGAAAGGAAAGCTGCACTCCTATGTTTATAACACAGCTATTTACAATAGCCAACATATAGAAGAAACCTAAATGCCACAGAAAAGATGAGTGGATCAAGAAGATGTGGTGTATGTATATACACAATGGAATACTATTCAGCAATTAAAAAAGATAAACTCATGCCCATTTGCAATAACAAGGGTGGAAGTGGAGAGTATTAGCGTAAGTGAAGTGAGCCAGAAGAGAAAGATAAATACTGGATGGTTTCACTCACAGGTGAAATATAGAGACACCAAACAAAGAATCAGATCAACACAAACTTTAAAACCTTGAAACCTGATCATAGACCTGTGACATTTAGTGGGGGAGGGAAGAGGGTAAGTAGAAGAGGAGGGGAGAAAACAGAGCGTAGGAGAGTACAATGGACTTTGGTGGAGGACCATGGATGCTTTGGTAGAGGGAAAACTATGGTAACCACATCTGAGGGGAGAAAAGTTATACTGTGAAAAGACAATGATATAAAATAATGGTATGCCATTAATTTAAAAAATGTTTTAATAGATACCCTTCATACATATTTATGATGTGAAATGGGGCCTCTAGATGAAGGCAGCCCAGGGGCTCCCATGTCCTAATATAGCACTGCCCCCCATTGATCTACAGAGATAGCTTTAAAAATAAAGCCTAGATCATTTCACATATTTAGTTAATGGCCAACTCGCTACTTTCTAAGCTGACTGTAGTGAAAGCACAACAAATACAATTGCAGTTATTGAGGAACTACTGCCAAGGAGCTCCTGGGTGTCCTACATACTGACTGGACAAGTGACACAAAACACGCTGTGTTTTGCAAGCTTTGTCCTTTGATTTTCTTTAGGGCCCAGTGAGGTCAAGGGTCATTATCTGCAATTTGCAGATGAGGGGACTTGAAAGGGTGAACCAGCTTACCTAAAGCCACTTAACATTGTAAACGGGGCTGGGGCCAGAACCCAAGGCATGCTTAGGCCCACCTTCTTTTTTTTTTTTTTTTTTGAATAATAAATTTTATTTTTCTATTCCCCATACAATTGCAACCCCCCCATTTTGACCCCAATCCCTCCCCTCCTGCCCCTCACCCCCCAAAAAGTGTCTCTGTTTCATAGTTTTTTGTTGATTTTGATTTTCACTTTCTTATAGTTATTCATTTTCCTGGTCCCTTATTTAAGTTTTCTAGATTCCTGCTATGAGTGAGACCATCTGGTATTTTTATTTTTCTTTCTGGCTTATTTCGCTGAGCATAATCCCTTCCAGTGCCATCCATGTTGCTGCAAATTGCATGTGTTTATCTGTTTTGAATGCTGAGTCATATTCCATGGTGTATATGTACCACATCTTCTTGATCCAGTCATCTATTTTTGGGCATTTGGGCTGTTTCCAAAGCTTAGCTATTGTAAATAGTGCTGCTATAAACATAGGGGTGCAGGTGTTCTTTGGAATGGATGTTTCTGTGTCCTTTGGGTAAATACCTAGGAGTGGAATTGCTGGATCATATGGAAGCTCTATGTTTAGTAGGTCCAGAAATCTTCACACAGCTCTCCATAGTGGTTGGACCAGTTTGCACTCCCACCAACAGTGCAGAAGAGTTCCTTTTTCTCCACACCCTCGCCAACATTTGTTGTTGCTAGTTTTTTTAATATGTGCCATTCTCACTGGTGTAAGATGGTATCTCATGGTACTTTTGATTTGCATTTCCCTGATTGCAAGTGATGTTGAACATTTTTTCATATGCCTGTTGGCCATTCGCATTTCCTCTTCAGAGAAGTTTCTTTTTAGCTCTTCTGCCCATTTTTTGACTGGATTATTTTCTTTGTTGTTGTTGAGTCTCATCAGCTCTTTGCAGATTTTTGTGATCAGTCCTTTATCATTAGTGTTCTGTGCAAAAATGTTCTCCCAGTTGGTGGGGTTTCTCTTTGTTTTTGTTATTGTCTCTTTTGCTGTGCAGAAGCTCTTTAATTTGATGTAGTCCCAGCTGTTGAACTTTGCCTTCACTATCACTGCTTTGGGTGATGTGTCTGTAAAGATGTCTATGATATGCAAATCACGTAGTGTTTCGCCTATATTTCCTTCTATGTATTTTATGGTTTCAGGTCTTATGTCTAGTTCTTTAATCCATTTTGAGTTGATTTTTGTGTATGGTGTGAGGTAGTGGTCAAGCTTCATTCTTTTGCATGTAGCGACCCAGTTTTCCCAGCACCATTTATTGAACAAACTTTCTTTGCTCCAATGCATAGTCTTTGCCCCTTTGTCAAAGATTAGTTGACCGTAAATCTGTGGGTTTATTTCTGGATTTTCTATTCGATTCCATTGGTCTGTATGTCTGTTCTTGTTCCAATACCATGCAGTTTTGATGATTATGGCTTTGTAGTAGAGTTTGAAGTCTGGGAGTGTGATGCCTCCATTCCCTTCTTTTTTTTTCAGGAGAGCTTTGGCTATTCGGGGTTTTTTGTGATTCCATATGAATTTCATCAATAATTGTTCTATTTCTTTGAAGAATGACATTGAAATTTTGATTGGAATAGCATTGAATCTGTATATTGCTTTTGGTAGGATGGCCATTTTAATAATGTTTATTCTCCCAATCCATGAGCAGGGGATGTCTTTCCATTTCTTTGTGTCTTCTTCTATTTCTTTTAACAGTGTTTTATAGTTTTCTTTGTATAGGTCCTTTACCTCTTTTGTTAGATTTATTCCAAATATTTGATTTTTTTGTTTCAATAATAAAGGGATGGTTTTTTGATTTCTTCTTCTTCAGATTTATTGTTTGTGTATAGGAAGGCTACTGACTTTTGTGTGTTGATTTTGTATCCTGCCACTTTACTGAACTGACTGATGAGTTGAATTAGTTTTTCTGTGGAGTTTTTGGGGTTCTCTATGTATATTATCATATCATCTGCAAAGAGTGATAGTTTGACTTCTTCTTTTCCTATTTGGATTCCTTGGATGTCTTTCTCTTGTCTTATTGCTCTGGCTAGGACTTCCAGTATTATATTGAAAAGCAGTGGTGAGAGTGGACATCCTTGTCTTGTTCCAGATCTTAATGGAATTGCTTTCAGCTTTTCACCATTGAGAATGATACTGGCTGTTCGTTTGTCATAGATGGCCTTTATGATGTTGAGGTATGTTCCTTGTATCCCAAGAATTTCAAGGGCTTTTATCATGAATGGGTGTTGCACTTTGTCGAAAGCTTTCTCAGCATCTATTGATATTATCATATGGTTTTTATATTTCTTTTTGTTGATGTGTTGGATAACGTTGATTGATTTTCGGATGTTGAACCATCCTGTGTCCCTGGAATGAATCCTACTTGGTCGTGGTGAATTATCTTATGGATACATTGTTGGATTCTGATAGCTAAAATTTTATTGAGGATTTTTGCATCAGTGTTCA
This sequence comes from Talpa occidentalis, assembly GCF_014898055.3. Taxonomy (NCBI): domain Eukaryota; kingdom Metazoa; phylum Chordata; class Mammalia; order Eulipotyphla; family Talpidae; genus Talpa; species Talpa occidentalis. Next base: position 49,874,495 of record NW_023601322.1, on the reverse strand, counting down.
TTAGGGAGATTGGCCTGTAGTTTTCCTTTTTTGTGTTGTCCTTGTTCGGTTTTGGTATTAGTGTAATTTTGGCTTCATAGAATGTGTTTGGTATTGTCCCTTCCTTCTCAATTTTTTGGAAGAGTTTGTGAAGGATAGGCACTAATTCGTCTCTGAATGTTTGGTAGAATTCATTTGTAAATCCATCAGGTCCTGGGCTTTTGTTTTGGGGAGGTTTTTGATTACCATTTCAATTTCGCTGCTTGTAATTGGTCTGTTTAGCTGTTCTATTTCTTCTTTATCTAGCTTTGTGTGATTGTAGAGTTGTAGGAATTTGTCCATCTCCTCTAGATTGTTGAACTTGTTTCCATATAACTGTTCATAGTGGTTACTGATTATTCTTTTGATTTCTGCTGTGTCCGTTGTGATTTCTCCTCTTTCATTTATGATCCTGTTTATTTGTGCTTTCTCCCTTTTTTCCTTTGTGAGCCTGGCTAGCGGTTTGTCTATTTTATTGATTTTTTCAAAGAACCAGCTCTTGGTTTCATTGATCTTTTGGATTGTTTTTTTAGTTTCAATTTCATTAATTTCTGCTTTGGTTTTTATTATTTCTTTTCTTCTACTGGTTTTGGGGTTTTTTTGTTGTTCTTTTTCTAGATCTTTGAGCTTCGAGATTAGGTTGTTTCTTTGAGTTCTTTCTTGTTTCTTGATGTGAGCTTCTATTGCTATATATTTTCCTCTTATTACTGCTTTTGCTGCATCCCATACATTTAGGATATTGGTGTCCTCCATGTCGTTCGATTCAAAGAATTTTTTAATTTCTTCTTTGATCTCCTCATTAGTCCAGTGGTCTTCCAGTAGTGTGGTTTTTAATCTCCATGAGGTAGGAAAGTTCCTTGCCTTCTTTTTATGGTTTATTTCTAGTTTGATGCCTTCATGGTCAGAAAAGATGGTTGGTATGATTTCAATCTTGGTGTATCTGTTGATATTTGTCTTGTGCCCCAGTATGCGATAGATCCTGGAGAATGATTCGTGTGCGCTTGAGAAAAATGTGTACTCCGTTTTTTTGGGGTTTTGTGTTCTATAGATGTCTGTTAAGCCCAAATGCTCTAGGTCCTTATTTAGAGCTTTAGTTTCTTTACTTATTTTTTGTCTTGTTGATCTATCCATTGTTGATAGTGGTGTGTTGAAGTCTCCCACTACGTATGTGTTTTCTCTGATGTCTGTTTTCAGAGAGGACAACAGTTGTCTGATATATTTTGGTGCTCCTTCGTTTGGTGAGTATATGTTAATGAGTGTTATTTCTTCTTGAAGTATTGTCCCCTTGATCATAATGTAGTGACCGTTGGGGTCTCTTTTTATTTTTTTGAGTTTGAAGTCTGTTTTATCTGATATAAGTATAGCTGTTCCTGCTTTCTTTTTTGGTCCATTTGCTTGTAGGATTGTTTTCCATCCTTTAACTTTGAGCCTATTTTTATCTTTTGTAGCTAAATGTGTTTCCTGGAGACAGCAAAAGGTTGGGTTTTGTTTCTTAATCCAGGCTGCAACTCTGTGTCTTTTTATTGAAGAGTTTAATCCATTTACATTTAGAGTTAATATTGATATGTTAGCATCTGTATTTGCCATTGTGTTTGTCTTTCCTTTGATTTTATTTATTTATTCTTTTAATAACTTTTTTTTGGCCTTCTTTCGTTGTTATTCGTCCCTCTGAGGTTCTGACTTTAGGGTTTCTTGTAGTATTTTTTGGAGTGGGGGTTTAGTCGTAATGAAATTCCAGAGTTTCTGTTTGTCTGGGAAGGTCCTTATTCTTTCTTCATAGAGGAAGGAGAGCTTTGCGGGATAGAGTATTCTTGGGTGGCATCTGTTTTCTTAGAGTCTGTTGACTATGTCCCTCCACTCTCTCCTTGCCCATAGTGTTTCTTCGGAGAAGTCTGATGTCAGCCTGATTGGTTTTCCTTTGAATGTTATCTGTTTCTTCCCTCTTGTCAGCTTCATTATTTTTTCCTTGTCCTGGATTCTTGGGAGCTTTACTATTATGTGTCTTGCTGTATTTTTCCTTTTGTCGTGGAAGTTTGGTGTTCTTCTTACTTCTTGTATATCAATTTTCAGCTCCTTCTTCACATTTGGGAAGTTCTCTTCAATTATCTCCTGGAATATTTTCTCTGTTCCTACATCTCTCTCCTCTCCTTCTGGAATTCCTATAACTCTTATATTTCCTCTCCTCATGCAGTCAGATAGTTCCCGAAGTCTTTCTTCATACTTTTTCCTTCGTACTTCTCTTTCCTTTTCTGTTTTGGTTCTTTTTATTTCTGTGTCTTCAAGAGTACTTATTCGTCCTTCCATTTCATCTATTCTGCTTTCATTGCTTTTCCCAGAGTTCTTTAGTTCTTCCATTAATTCTTTGATCTCCTGCGTTTCTTTTACTTCCCTCTTTAGGGACTCAATGTCATTCTTCTGACCATTGTTTTCCCTCTTTAGGGACTCAATTTCATTCTTCTGATCATTGTTTTCCTTTATGAGTTCTGTCATTTTTTTAATCATGGCAATTTTAAATTCTCTTTCTGGAAGGCTCAGAAGTTCTTCCAAGTTACTGTCATTGCAATCTGGGGGGTGGTTTTCTTTTTGTGGTGTGCTTCTTTTCCCTGAGGAGTTGTTAGGTTGCATGTGGTTCTTCTACTCCCTACTGTCTGTTTCCTAATTTGTCGTATGCATTGGGACACTGTGTTGCTGGGACTGGCCGGCATCTTGGGTGAGCTTCTCTGCTCCCCTCTGGCTCCTCCAGGAGCCATCTGTCAGTTTCAAGCAGTCTTTACTGAAGAAAGGTCCCTGTTCTAAAATGCCGATGTGGGGACACACACCCCTGTGTGCTTGGTCTGCCCCGGCAGTGGGTTCCCGCTCCCCCTCTGGGTTTGGACTGCAGGCCAGAAGTGGCCTGGTGTGGGAGAGCTTCCCCGCTTACCTCTGGCTCCTGAGGGACCCTTCTGCATGCAGTCTTTCCTGAAGAAATATCCCTGTTCTAAAATGGTGATGCAGGACGCACTCCCTGCTTGTCCAGTCTCAGGCACACTCTTCTGCGTGCCTGGTCTGCCCCAGCTGTGGGTGCCTGCTCCCCCTGTGGGCTCAGACTGCTGGTCTGAAGGGGCCTGGGGTGGGCTAACTTCCCAGCTGGCCAGGGGTTCCTTCTGGAGCCTTCTGCAGGTTTCAAGAAAGGTCCCTGGGTGTTAGTGACTTTTTTTCTGGTCGCTAGGTGGCGCCAGAGATCTCTCCTAGTCCGTGGGGGGGCTGTCTTTCTTCACCCTGTGGGACAGGGAACAGAGCGGGAATGGTAGGGAAAACCTCAATGGCTTTAGGGTGCTGTGTCTGCCTTGTGCCCCACCAACGTGGAGGACCCACGCTCCGAATTTCGTGCCCCGGGTCTCAGTTCCAAAGCCCTCAGGTCCAGGACGCGGGCTGTAGCCCAGTTCAGTGGCTGCAGCAATGGCGCCTTTTGCACCCCGCTCCCGTGTCCGGGTGCCTGGTTTCTGATTACTCAGTGAGGGACTTTCACCTCAGTGAGGGCCCCCGCGAGTCTCCCCGCAAGCCTAGGTCACAGGCGCAGGGACCTGGGCAGCCGCGATCCCGATCCGCGTTTGTTTTTCAAGCACGCAGCTTGTGTGCGGGTCTCCCGGGTTCTCTGCTGTTCTCTAATGGCGCCCGGAGCCGTTCACTCACTGCAGCGGCGGATCCTGCGGGGTTCTCCACAGCTCCCCTTCACGGGGTGTGGTGGCTGCAATAGTTCCTTTCCACTCACAGTCCCGCTTGCTGCATCATTTGTTCTTGTTGGTCGTTTTAGTTTGTTGTTTTCCTCCTCTCTGCCGGTCGGAGAGTGCCGCCTCTGTGGGCGGGGGAGGGGAGCAGGGTTCTGCGCTTTCCTCCCTTCTGGTCCTCTTTTATGGCCACTTTCTTCTTCGGGTAGTTTGCTGGAATCACCCCTTTATCTTCCGTGTCCCACTTCTCACTGGGACCTGCCGCTTTCCCTCCCTATTAACATTTTTTAATGGGAGATCTTACTCGCAGCATCTCCTCGTCACCATGTTGCTCCGCCCTCAGGCCCACCTTCTTAACCTGAAAAGGATGTGCCAAATTTGTGTTATTTGAGCTTCCCCAGGGGTGTGTCACTTAGGTTCATTTTAAAGTCACTAGTTCTTTGGGCACATACCTGTTTTCCCTCAGACCTCACCTAAAGGGCAGGGACCTGGTGGGGCAGAAAGCAGCATATTGACACTTGTTTCATGAGCAGTTGACAAGATCAGGGAGTCACACGCCTACTCACACATCCTTAAATTTCTATAACCTGGAAAACATGACTCTCCCCACCCTAACAATTCTGTAGGTAAGGTTGACAGGACTTTCTCAGTTTGGGCACTATTTGTCCCACATCACACAAAACCCCCAGCACACCTTGATGGTCGTCAGCTTACCTGTAAATGATGTGAGAAACTAGCAGACAACACCCTGAATTTAGCTGAGGGTAAAAAAGCATTGGTCTCCATTAAGTCTTCAGTTGCAAACTGTTACATTTTGATCCTCTTTTTATGTTGAGGAAAATTCCTCTTGTGGAGAAAAACACATCTCTTTCATCTGACAGGATCTGGAATGAGAACTTCAGGGTCTTGTCTGTGGCTGGCCCCTGGGAAGGAGGAGCTTCCCATTTCAGATGAACTGCACATGCACAGCCTTCAAGTGGAACCAGTTGAGCATTGTTCTCACAGCTTATAGTCCACTCAGGTGAGCTAGACTTTCATTTCACTCTGGGAAATTTTCCACTGAGGGTGATAATCAGACCAGCTAAAATGTGCCTTATATTTGCATTAGTCACTGGGCAGCTTCCTTCATTTCATGTACAGAAAAGTAAGTTATCAGCATTAAAAAAAATTAGACAGAGTCACCAGTCTAAATGTTCAGCAAAGCCTGTAGGTGTTTTATGTTGACAAAGGCTGTAGGTGTTCTTATTGAGTTCCATCTTCTTTCATTTGATTTACTTCTATTTCTCCTTTAGATTCCAGTGTCAACTTCACTTCTGGCAAGGCTCCCCAGATCCGATATCACTCACCCCCACCCTCACGTGGCACCAGACTCCTCTTACAGCACCTTCATAGTATTTTGCAATTACTTGCACACTAATCCTGATAGCTTCCTGGGATAAGGACTTTGTCTACCTTGTTCACAGTTCCACCCCAGCACCCAGCATAGCCCTGGCACTTCCTGATTGCATATCCAATAACTGGGATGAATGGCCGGTGGCCTGTATTCAATTGCCAAGTGTTCTTGAACTGAAAGTACAAGTACCTGCTTTAAAGGAGCTTTCAAGAGACCTGATAGCATCTTTATTATTACTGGGTGTTTGTCTCTGCACTTCTTAAAATTTTTAAAAAATGGGACCATGAGTAACTAGCATGACCCCAACTGATTATCACAAAAACCCTGTGGAGAATGTAAACTACATGTTATCATTTCCATTTTTAGGTGAGGAAACTAAATTGAGAACCCAAATGTGAAGGAAGAGGAGACAAGGATCACCTCCAGGTTCCAGCAGGACTCTGGGCATAGCTACTCAAGGAGCACAGGGACTCCTGGCTGCTGACAGCTGCAGAAGTCCAGGGGCAGATGACACATGTGATCTCTACAGACTCAGTGGGCAGTCAGGATAGGTCTTTGTAGGGAATTTTTTTTTATTTACATACATATGTATGTGTGTGTGTGTGTGTGTGTGTATGGATGTTTTATTTTATCCCTCTCATATTACTCATCCTCTGGGGTACCAGGAAGCCAAACAAAATGGAGAGCAGCAGGATTTAAAATATTTTTGGCGACTTTATTTCTTCTAGTTTAATAAATTATAGTTTTTGTTTCAAACTGAACACTGGGGATTAGGATTAGATTATGTGCTGATTGGTTGGATTTTTTTTAATACTATTGGTTCCATTCATAGTTGAATAAACAATGAATATTCGATTTCAGCTACATGTTCAGTAAATTAGCACAACTCATTCTAGGTATCTAGATTCACAGCTCACATCATTCTAGTCCCTGAGAAAAAGCACAATTCTCTGCCCATCACACCCCATCACACCCCCTCCAAGGCTGGAACACCTTAGGGTGCTAACACAGGGCGGTACCTGCCCACTGGCTCGAAGGCAACATGGAAATCTTTGCATAAATCCAGCTCAGCATGCCAACAGAGTCCCAGACTTCCCAAATGCTGACTGTAGCATTTGTTTCAGAAAGGTAAGCTGCAGGAGGGTAAATGGGAGGTAGGAAGCTTATCCCAAGACCTCCACTACATTAGATAATACAGAAAAAAAATGTTGGCTTGTTATTCCAGGATTCAACCTACAAACCTACTCTGTGATAAGACCATCACAGTTCCCTTTTCTATTAAGAGGTCCAACACAAAGTAAGTGACAATATGCTGGTACAGAGAAGCAACATATTAGTAACCTCCTAATTCATGTTCTCTCCCAGAACACCTTCTCTGAGGAGGAAAGCAGAGATCCTTCATCCATGCTTTCAAGTAGCTACCTCTCTGTTTTGTAAATAACATGTTGCCATGTTGGTCTCCCAACAGAACTGCCATCTTCTTGTAGCTACATTTCTACCCAAGCATCAGCTCCCAGGACAGGACTTAATATACACTCTACATGCTCTGGGGTCCATGACCTGTATTTAGATGTTAGGTATATAAAAATGCCTCCCCTCAATAAACACTTGTTAGACTCAACCCAGATGGTTACACCTAGGTCAGAGAATGTTGTTTCTCAGGTACCCTAATAACCATACAATTTGAAAACAAAACATCCCAACTTAATCATAGAGTTTCTATTCAGCATTTTCAGCTTTTTCAAGTCTCTTCTTCCATTTGCTACTGATCACTTCAAAATTCTATACCATCCAAACGACAGGCATAGATGTTTGATGGACGTGTATTGATTAATACCTCTATATTCAGAAATGGCTTACCATTTTTAGTGTCACTGGTCAGGAGGAGCCATGAGACAGAGACTCAAACACTAACAATTTATATGGGACCTCCCTATTTTATTCCCTTTTCCCAAGGAAAATGTTCAAATTACAGTGAAAGTACATGAATTCAAATGACCACTTGCCATGCATACCCAGATCCAGTTATAGAGACAGCAGTCATCTGCCTGGGGTAGAGAGCAGGGGGTTGTGTGCATCTTCCACCTAGGTGAATCTTTCCCTACTCACAATGCTTTCAAGCAAAACCAGCAGAGAAAGCTCACATAATTGACAAATTTCTTTTTTATATCACCTTTATTCACCATTTACTTATATATTTAAAAAATATTCATTAAGCATCAACTATGTACCAGGCACTATGCTAAGTGCTGTTGTGGTTCTAAGGTGAAATAAAACATGGATTTTCCCCAACGTGGCTGCAGGAAAAACCTGTTGAAGGAAATTGTTATAATCACAGGATTGATTATAACAATCAGTGGGGGGAAAAACTTCACGAAGGGGAAGACAGGTCCTTAGGAAAACTCCCTACACAAAGGTTGAAAGGTGATGAAGAGCTGAGAAAGAGCAATGGGAGAAATAGAAGGGGAAAAGAAAACATCATGAAAAAGAAAATATCTACCTGGATTTGTTTACCCATTCCATGATATAACAGGTCTTATGCTAGGTTCAAGAACAAAGGGAGACCAAGAAAGGCCCACATTTCAAGAACCAGTGCACAGTAAATAGTCCAATAATCAGTGTAAGAAAGAAATATCAGACCATTGGGAAGCAGCTGCTCAGAACTAGCTCCACATGTGGACTAAGTCTGGGTTAATGTCTTCAGAGGTTAGCAAAGTCTACCCAACACCAGGTTATATGTGTTAGCTTACTTTGAGATTGCTGTACATTAAGAAACAAGAAAAATCTCAAATAAACAACTTAACTTTACACATCAACAAACTAGAAAAAGAACAAATGAAGTTTAAACTTAATAAATAGAAAGAATTAACAAAAAATCAGAACAAAAATAAATGTCACAGGGGCCTCCCTGGTGGTACAAAGGTGAAATTGCAGCATTACGAAGCTATCCACAGCCACTGCAGCATGGCATGAGTTCGATCCCAGGGCAGCCAGGGCGCTATCCACATGGTGCAGGAGACCTCTCCTGTCTCGCCTACTGCTCCTGTCAGTGGTATATTTCAGTCAGTGCTCCTGTTCTGTTTCCCACTCTGCCTCTGGAGAATCCTCTCACACACCCCCACCCTACACCTCTGATCTGTACCCCAGCTCTTATATGCATAAATAAATAAATGTCACATAGATTTAAAAATTATAATGAGATTAAAAGTTGGTTCTTTGAGAAGATAAACATAATTGACAAACTTTTACCTGTATTCATCAAGTAAAAAAGAGAAATGACTCAAATAAGTAAAATCAGAAGGGAAACAACAGGCAATTCAACTGATATCAAAGAAATACAAAGGATCATAAATGACCTCTATAAGCAATTATACACCAAAAAATTTTACAACCTAGAAAAATAGATAAATCATAACCTACTAAAACTGAATCAGTAATCAAAATCCTCCCAACAAAGGAAAGTCTAGGACCAGATAGTTTCACTGGTGAATTATATTAAGCATTCAGAGAATTAGTCCTTCTCAAGGTCTTCCAAAAAACAGGAGGAGAAACATCCAAACTCATTTTATGAGACGAACATGACCTGACACCAAAACCAGGCAAGTACACAAGAAAAGAAAATTATAGGATAATAACCTTCATGAACATAGATGCAAAAGTCCTAAAAAAAAAAGTGAGCAAAAAAATAATAGTAATACATTAAAAGAGACATACACCATGATCAAGTGAAATTTATTCTAGGAATCCAAAGATGGTTCAATATTTGCAAATCAATCAATTTGATACACCACATTAAGAAAATGAGAGATAAAAAATATTATCACAGGGCCTCCCCAGTGGCCCAGCGGATTGAGCACAGTACTGTGAAGCTGTCCGCAGCCTCTGCAGTGCAGGTTCGATTCCCGGCCAGCCAGGAAGATTCCCACATGGTATGGCAGACCTCTCCTGTCACGCCTGCTGCTCCCCTCAATAATGTATTTCTGTCCTCTGCCTGTTCTGCTCCCCATTCTGTCTCTGGTGAATCCTCTCACCCTCCTGCGTCTCTGGCCTGTACCCTGGTCCTTGAATAAAAATAGATAAATCTTTTTTAAAAAATATGATCACAATAGTTACAGAAAAGTATTTGGAAAAATTCAACACCGATTTATGATTAAAAAAAAAAACCCTCTCACAAGTGGTCACAAAGGAAACACACTTCAACATAAAAGAGGCCATATATGTAAAGTCTACAGCTAACATCATTCTCATCAGTGAAAAACTGAAAGTTTTTAAGAACAGAAACAAAACAAGAATGTCACCAAACAAAACAAAACTGTCACCAATTCTACTCAAGATAGAATCAGAATTCTTAGCCAGAACAATTATGCAAGAAAAAAAGAATCAATTTGGAAAGGAAGAAATAAAACTGTTTCTATTTGCAAATGACATGATATTAACAGAAAACAATAATGACTCCACACAAAATAAATCTGTTAGAATTAATAAATTAATTCTGTAGAGTTGCAGAAAACATAATCCACACACCAAAAAATCTGTTTTTATACAGTAATAATAAATTATCAGAAATAGAAATTAAAATAATACTCCCATTTTAAATTGCATGAAAAGGAATAAAATGCCTAAGAGTATTTTTAATCATATACACTAAAAACTATAAAACATCAATGAAAGAAATTGAAGAAGACACAAATAAATGGAAAGCTATCCCATGCTCAGGATGGAAAAATTAATACTGGCAAAATGTCCATACTATGCAAAGCAAACTACAAGTCAATGCAATCCCTATCAAAATTCTAATAGCATTTTCCACAAAAATAGAACAAACCTAAAATTTGTATGGAACCACAAAAGACCTGAATAGACAGAGTAATCCACGAAAGAATAAAGTTGGAGGCATCATGCCCCTGGCTTTTTATTATTACAAAGTTATAGTAATCAAAACAGTATGGTATTGGCATAAAAACAGGGACATAGCTCAATGGAACAGAATAGAATGTACTGAAATAAACTCATGCATATATGGTCCATTCATTAATTTATGACCAAGGGGGCAAGAATATAGAATAGGGAAAGGAAAGTCTTCTCAACAGATGGTGCAGGGAAAACCAAACAATCACATACAAAGAATGAAAATGAATTACTATTCTACACAATACACAAAAATTAACTCAACATGTATTAACAATGTGAATGTAAGACTGAAGCCATAAAAATTCCCAAAAAGAAATCATACGCAGTAACCTCCTTCACATTGGTCTTGGCTATGATTTTTTGGGATCTGACACAAAAGCAAAAATAAACCAAGGGGACTATATAAAACTAAAAAGTTTCTGCACAGCAAAGGAGAACATCAACAAAACGAAAAGGTGAGCTACTGACAAGAAGAAAATGTTTATACATCATATTTCTGATAAAGGGTTAATACCTTACATATATGAAGAACTCAATCAACTCAATAAAAGAGAAAAAATCCAACTCAAAAATGGACAGAAAATCTGAATAAACATCTTCCCAAAGAAACATAGAGATGGCCAACAGTTACATGAAAAGATGCTCAATAACACTAATCAGGGAAATGCACATCAAAACCACAAGAAGATATAATGGCTATTATCAAAAAGACAAGAAATAGCTACTGCTGGCAAAGATGTGGAGGAAAGAGAACCCTTGAGCTTCGTTGTTGGGAGTTTAAATTGGTATACAGATTACAGTATGAAGTTTCCTCAAAAAATTTTAAATGAAACCAGCAATTCCACTTCTGGGTATTTCTCAAGAAAAAAAAAAGAAAGGAAAGAAACATATACCTTAGAAAGATATATGCACCTCCATGTTCATTGCAGTATTACTTACGATAACTGAGATATGTGAACAACTTAAGTGTCCACCAACCACTGAATAAAGAAGATGTGATATATGTACACAGTGAAATATCATTCAGCCATAAAAAAGAATTAGCTCTTGCCATTTGCAACACTATGGATAAACATTGAAGGCATTATGCTAAGTGAAATAAGTCAGACAGTGACACAATTACTATATATGATCTCACGTATATGCAGAATCTCTGAAAAACAGAAAAGAAAGGAAAAAAGCTCATAGACACAGAGAATAATAAATTGGCGGTTGCCAAATACAGGGTATAAAGGATGAGCAGAGTCAGTGAAGTTGTTTACAAACCCCCAGTTATGAAATAAATAAACTTGGGAGTGGAATTGCAGCTTGGTAACCATAGTTAGTAACACTATATTGTATATTTGAAAGTTGATAAAAGAGTAAATCTTTAAAGTTCTTATCAGAAGAAAACAATATGCAACTATGTGTGGTGATAGATGTTGACTACACTTACTGTGTTGACCATTTCACAAACACCTACAAATATTGAATCATTTTGTTGTATACCTAAAACTAATGTTATATGTAATTTATACCTCAATATTTAAAAAATTACTTGCCCTATATTGGCTGGGGTCAGGCTGTTTTTGAGGCTGATTCAAATATTTGTTACCCAAGATTCTAAGCTATGGGTCAAATAGACAAAATCCTCAGCACCCCAACATACTTCCCACACTGTCCCCCAGCCACCCTGCAATACCACATATCCTTTAAAAAAAAAAAAAAAGGTCAGCCCTGCATCCAATCAAAATTCATAAGTCTAGACTGCCCAGCATGCATTATTATTCACACATGCCCATCATTATTCACACAGGTGGTTTGTCTCTTATTACTCAGAGCATGGTGGGCAGCACTGTTCCCTGAGGTGGGGTCACATCCTTGGGGCTCAAAGCATGCTGTCCCACCTCCAGGAGCAACTCACTCACGCTTGAAAGGCCACTCCCCTCCTTTCTACAACTGAGTTTTCTGCCCACTGTTGCAGTTTAATTAAAAGTACAAGAATCCATGAGCCCCAGTGAAAGAGAACCAGGATGAGCTTCAGTGTTAGAAGAGAGAAGGCAGAACAAGCCATCGTCACAAAATTGTACCAACTGGTTTTGAACCTTCATTTAGTGACAGCAGGTACTTCTTAGCAAGTTTTTGCTCATTTCTCAACAACGGTCACGAATTTTCCAATAGGACCACTGGACCCCCTTTGGTGGAACCAATTGAAGGAGCTGCCTGCTTCTTCCTCCTAGGTTTCAAGTCTTTATTCTCACACAGAAATTCTCAGTGGAATTTTCTTCACTTTACCGCATGCTAAAATTAAAATTATTGAACAAAAAGAAAAAGTCATTTAAGACTAAATAACGCTAGCAGCACTGAGAGATCGGGGAGAGAAGAGTGGAGAGACTTACCTCTAATATCTAAGGGGGAAATCAAGTCACATGTACTTGGCCCTGGAAGGCTCCAGTCAGGAAAACTGTGAATCATCATAGAGCCCTTCAGTTTCTGGGGCACCGACTGGGCCGGATTCCTGAAGGCAAGCAAACAAAGAACTGTTCTTCACATATTTTTGTTGGATATCCAACTGTCTCTGGGAGGGAAAAAAAAACGGATGGGTATCTACTAACAGATTAATATTAAGAAAAAGTTGAGATTGGAAGAGGGAAAGAGTCAGAGGCTGTGAGCCTGAAGTTCAATCTCCTGAGAGGCTCAGGCTGCCAAGCACACGGTGAGACGGAAGGTGGCACCCGAGCAGCCACCAGACCCACCAGAGCAGCATTACGGCCTGCTGATGCGTCGCCAGCGGTGTCCGGCCGCTGACCCACCCTCCCTCCGACACTGCCCCAGTGGCATTGTTCAACCCAGCCAGGCGAGCCTGCTCAATGATCTCTTTTCTGAAATAGTCTCTTTGAAGCACAGCTTCATTTTGTGTTCAGTGACATGAAAGAGATACTGACGCTGATTATCAAAGGCATGCGCTCCAAACCGCCAAGCCTCGTGCCTGAGGGCTGTAACCTGAGCTCTTCCTCTGACTTCAACATCCTCCTGCTGTGCTGGGCTCCGTGGTTAAGTAGCACATCTTTTTTCCCCTACTAATTTCACATCAGATATTAATCTGAATGGGGGGAACATGAATGAATACCTTAAGCTTGTAGGTCACACTCAGGCGAACGTGCTGCAGGGAGCTAAATGCCATGGACGCTGAGAGAAAGCTGACACCCCGGCTTCCCAGGGGACAGGTTCTGCAGGCCCCTCAGCAGCCAGGGACTTTCTCGACATGCCCCATTTTATGGAGAGTAGCCTCTCCTCGACCCCATGAAAGCCTGGATAATGGTATTTAATGCAATGTCATTTTAATAGCAATTAAGTTATTAATCATTAAGTTAAAAATAATCACGTTTAACTAAAATAATAACTTTCTCAGAATAAAAGAGCTGGCACCTTCCTATATTGGCTTCATTATTTTCTGTTCCAAACATTCAAGATATGAAATGTCTGACAACAGGATTGTTAAGTAAAACTGCACATTTACCCTGGAATCTCAGACAACCATTAAAAATTACATTTAGAAAAAAATGTATCATCAAAGGCAAAAATGCTCACCATATATCACTAAAGGAAAAATAGAGCACAAACAGTATGTTCAGGATGATTTCACTTCTGTAAAAATAAAACAAACTGAGTTGAACTTGTGTTGGCATACACACAGAAGTCTAGAGTTCCACCAACATTTGTATTTTTGTCCATGAAATATGCCATTTCCTCAAATTTAAAATTTGATTGACTGCTGTCTAACAGGGAAAAGAAAATTGTCCTTTAAAAGAAACTGTACCTGGGGCCTCCCCTGGTGGCACAGCAGTTGAGCACTGGGCTGCAAAGCTGCCCGCAGCCTCTGCAGCACAGGTTCAATCGCTGGCCGCCAGCTAGGGTCCCGCATGGTGCACAGACCTCGCCTGCCGTGCCTGCTGCTCCCCTCAGCAGTGTATTTCGTCATTCTCCCTGTTCTGTTCCCTGCTCTGGCTCTGGTGAATTCTCTCAACCTCCTGCGCTTCTGACTCTACCCAGTGCTTGTATAAATAAATAAATAAATCTTTAAAAAAAGAAAGAAAGAAAGAAACTATCTGCAGGTAGAACATAGCCAGACCCAAAAGGATCATTTTCTAATTATCCATATTTGTGAAAATATGCCAATAATGGAGCAAACCTCTTTACACCTGCTAATTACACCTTCTAATTAGACCCGCCTTTTGGCACCTGCAGCCAGGGAACGGAATCTCAAATCACCTGTGAAAATGAAGTGGCCAAATTGTACTCTATTTCACTCTTTTCCCATCAGACTCTTCCTGGAGCAAAGTGTCAGGACCACACACCTTTGGTGCTTGGGTTCTGGGATTAAATAGGCAATGGAGGGAAACGCTAAGTCATAACTCACCCTAAAAGTGTGGTTGTTCCATCAGCAACTGGATAGAATCTCACTGAGGCCATCATCCTGGCCTGCAGCCTAGCCCTTTGTCTCCCACTTGCCTTTTATGTTCGGGGTATGCAAGTTTCAGACCTGCAGGAGAGGAATGAAGAGTAAGATGTCCCTTCTCTGTGGTCTCCCTGGAGATGGGTACACCGTGGGATGCTCTAAGAAAAAACTGAGAACTCAGCCTGATAGCAGGACACAAGCAGGGGGAGCCTAGGGAAGACATAAAGAATAAACAAATAAAGCTCTTTAGGATCTTCAACATCATTTATAGAGGACAAGATGAAAAAGAAAATATGTGCTGGGTAGTGTGAGGGCCAAAATTCTACTGAAAGTTCCTACCATTTGGAAAGGCACACTGTGTGTGTACATCCCTCATACAGACACACTCCTTGCCCCCACCCTGTGTTCCACACTGGCTGGAAAGGTGGTAACATTAGCCATGCACCTCCCCGGGTTTCCCAGCTTAAAGGTATCAGCAGGCCCATAAAGAGACCTAACACTCAAGGCCTAGCTAGGCAGTTGGCTGAGGGAGGGTGAGGGGGGTGCTGCTGTCCCACATGTGTGCATTAATAGATTTATTGCAGTGGAAATGAATATTGCAAAGAGCACTTTTCTCACTGTAGCTAGACAAATATTTGGTCTCAGACCCTTGGAACAAAGCGCTGTCTCCGTGTCTGCTAAGCTGCTCCACGCATAAAAGAGCAAAGTATAGAATTGGGGCTGCACAAAAAGGGAAGGAAACTAAATTAATTTTCTCTTTGTTGAACTTTTAAAAAAAGCTTCTTTGCCTTCCTAACCCCTACCAAACATGATCCAATCCCAGAGCCTCTCCTCATCTCACAAACACTAACCCACCACCACATCCTTTACAGGAATCAGAGGGCCTCTCAAGGTCCCCTCAATGGGCCCATCCCACTGCTCACGTCTTCCTTGAGCAGTAAATCGACATTTCACGTTCCCAAAGATACCAGAACACATTGCCCTTGACTCTTCTGCTCCAGTGGGGATATCTCACCAGAGAGACCACCTCAACCCTCGCCCTGGGAGCCCAGAACTCTGCAACCCTTCCCTGAACTCCAGGCTCAGGGCCACTAAGCCTTGGAACACTCAGGCCAGGCCCTCCTGACCACCAGTCTGTGGCTGCCTGGAATCTTCCGGGGCCTCCCCTCCACCCAGAGGCCTCCAAATGGGTGTCTGCTGCCTTCTGCTGCCCCCAAGTGGCAGCCAGCAGAGACCCTGGAGGGGCCTGAGGAACTCCCAAGTGGAGGGTGGAGCTCCCCCAACCAGTCCCCTCAGCAAGTGCTAATTCTGATGCCAAATATTTGTGTTCCTTTAGGAGGTCAGTAATCCCGAATGCAAGTGAGGCTAAGTCACGCAGCTGTGCGCCGGTCCAACCTGCAGGCTCGGCTCCCACCATGGTGTTTCCTCATAAATTTAGCACAACTGAAGAGGAGAAAATACAAAGCGGCCAGGCCTCTCCCATTTTGCCAATGGTTCAGGCCAGGTAACTGAGCTTCCCAGAATGTTTCTCAAGACTAAAACAGGTGACTAAAACTTTGGGGGTGGGAAAACAGATGGTGACCGCACCTGAGAAGAGAAATTCTATATTGTGAAAAAAATAAAGATGTTTAAAAATATATTTAGAAAAAGAGGAAAAATTATTTGCAGTCACCCTACTTTTTTTTTAACACTCCCAAACATATATGAAAAATATAATAAAGGTAACTGAATGAGTTCATAAAATAAAATAAAACAGAGAGATTCCTACCTACCCAGAGAGGGGGTGATGTGAGAAACACGCTTTAGTGTCTAAAAACACCCGTGACCAAAAAAAAAACCCTCCTCA
Organism: Talpa occidentalis; assembly: GCF_014898055.3. NCBI lineage: Eukaryota > Metazoa > Chordata > Mammalia > Eulipotyphla > Talpidae > Talpa > Talpa occidentalis. The sequence goes on along the minus strand of NW_023601322.1, from coordinate 49,858,182 downwards.
CATAGGGTTACCAGATAAAATGCAAGACACCAATTTAAAATAGAATTCAGTTAAACAATGAATTCTTTTTTAGTATAAGTACATCTCAAATGTTTCATGGGATACACTTATATTAACAATGTTTCCATTGCATTTCGAAATACTAATGTAACTGAACTTTGGTCAAGGAACAGTTTGTATGGCTTTTTGCTTATTTGTCTTATGTTTCAGGTGCCTTTCTTTTTTCTGAACCTGGCAACCCTGTCCCCTGGATATTGCTAACTTAGCAGGACTACCACTGATTAAGCACCTTCCCCATAGGCGGTTTCTCTGAGACATAATCACAGGCTCACACACAGCCTGCACTTTCCCCTGGACAGACTAAGAACTTAGAACCTGAGCTGGAGGAAGCCAGCATGTGTGAGGTCGAGCGCCACAGCTCTTTCTCTCATGCCGGGCACCTTAGGACAAGGGCACCAGCTGGCCTTGCGAGTTGCTTTTTATCTGATCCCAGCTAATATTTTTTTCAAAGTCAGAGATGAAAAACACTTTTAAAGCCGCAACATCTCCCAGCATCTGTTACCCATTTTCTTTGGTCTTGATTTTTGTCTTAATCTTGTATAAGGGCTCAGGCATACATTTGGCTCTCTGATTTGGGTTCTAAGCTGATGGTGTGCTGGGGTGGGTACTTCTCTCTTGATAGGAGCAATAACACCTACGTTTGCTTCCAAGTCATTTGACACCCACGGTCTCATTTTACCTTTATACTTTGGGAGACTGCTCAGGACAGAGCAGTATACCCCAACCTTAGTTGCACACTGAAATGACTCGGGGAGTTTTAAAAACCCTGAAGCCCATGTCACACCCCACACCAATGACATCAGAGTCTCTGGGGATGGGGACCGTGGCTCCAGTACTTCACCAGAGACTGAGAATACTGGTCCACAGCAGTGGTTCTCAGGATGTGGTCCCTGGGCCAACAGCAAGCACAACCTTCAGGAATTTACTTGAAATGCACATTTTGGGGCTCCATCTACCAAACTACTAAATCAGAAACTCTGGAGTAGACTCTCCTGGTAAGTCTGGTGAAGCTAACATTTGAGGGCCACTGCTATGGAAGAAAACACATGGGAAGTTAAAATAATCTGGCCCTAGAGCAAACCCCCGGGGTACCCCCAGTGGCTTCTCAGAGCTCAGCTTTCACATCTGCGGGCTTGAGGTAGTGCTGTCTCTCTCACACAGAGCTAGGGAATCTTGAGTGAAATGAGTTATAGAGGTAATCTAGTATAACACCTAGAAAAAGCTCAGTTAATGCATGCACCAGCCTCCCAGTTGGCTCAGACAGAGGGTCCCTGGCTTAGCAGGTCCAGTGCTGACACCTGAAGTCCAGGTGACACGCATAACAGGTCACTTTGTCATCTCATGTCTCTCTCCCTCACAACAAATCTGTGATGTATGGGGAGCATTGTCACAACAGAATCTCCATTTCAGGACCTCCCTGGTGGCACAAGTGGTTAAGTCTCAGCACTACGAAGCTATAGGTAGCCACTGCCGCACTACTTTGATCCCTGGCCAGGGAGCTGACCCAAATGGTGCAGCAGACCTCTCCTGTCTCACCCACTGCTCCCCTCAGAAGTGTATTTCAGTTAATCCACCTGTTCTGCTTCCCACTCTGTCTCTGGTGAATCCTCTCACACACCCCCTGCACATCTGGCCTACACCCCAGCTCTTGTATGCATAAACAAATAAAATAAATATTTTTTTTTAATTTTTAAAAAGAATCTCCATTTCACAAGTGGAGACACTAAAGGCTTGAAGAGATTTGCCTAAGACCCCACAAAGCTGGTGCAGGGGGTAAAGATTCCCATTGAATGACACTGATAAATGGACTCTCCTTTCACTGTGTGTGAGTATCACTGTGTGTGCCTGAGCAGCACTAATACCCACTCTAAACTCTGTTTGCAAGGGCACACTGACTGCACACAAGCCTAAGGGAGCTAGCAGCAGTGTCCTCACTGATACCAGGAAGTCCCAGGGCTGGCGGCGTGGGTATGCCACACCCCGATGCACCCACATGGGCCCACACTTGGTCTGTTGATCTTATTTCAGAAAGGAGACTTGCATTTTTGTTTTTGCACTGTGCCCCACAAATACTGCTGCTGAACCTGTGTAAGACAGAGAGTAGCATGTAACTTGCACAAGGCCACCCGTTCAGGACCGCAGAGCCCGGATCAAAACCCAGGGTGTTGGCCCCAAACCTGGCTCCTGCTGAGAGCATGCTTGTACCAGGAAAGAACACTTTTTTCACATATATAACTAAACAGAAAAAGAGTCTCACACATTGTTGGGCAAAGTGGAAGAACTTAAAGCAAGTGCTCACCCCATTGAGAAGAATATGACCCACTCATATATATGACATCTCTTGCAACATTTCTTAAAATGCTAGCTTTAAAGTGTCAAAACTGCAAGTTTCAAAATCTTACCCAATCATTCACCGCCTCCCACTTCAATTTCATGAAAGCTGCTTAGAACATTCCCAAACTTGAGGTCTCTCAATACACCATGGTGCCTGTCTTAGTCAGTTTGGGTTGCTGTAGCTCAGTAAATACACCAGATGGCTTAAACAACGGAAAGTTTATTTCTCAGGTTCCCGAGGCTAGAAGTCTGCAATCAGGGTGCCAGCAGGTGAGATCCGAGTCAGGGCCCTTCTAGTTCGCAGGCTACTCCCTGGGCCCTCACATGATGGACAAAGGACCTTTTTGAGGGCATCTTCTCTTCATAAGGCTCCACCCTCATGTCTTAACCACCTCCTAATACCTTCACATTGGTGTTCGGGTTTCAGCATAAAAATTCAGGGGACATACAGGGATCTGTGGTAGGAAGTGTTGTGATCCACCTCTTTCCTAAAATGTAGGCAGCCTCCCCCAACTTTCATGGCATGACTAGTGTCCCTAGGCCCGTGTCCACATGTGCCCCAATTGTATAAAGTTGTGAGACGATGCAGCTCCCTAGGCCCACCCATGCCCTCGTCTTTGCGCCCCCCGCCCTCCCACCCCCACCCCGCCATGACTCAGCCTCAGGAAGTTCTTTTCTTCCCTCTGGGCCTACCAGTCACACTAACTAGGGTTGACAGAGGTGTGTGCATGCCTTAGCATGGCTACAGTACACTTGGTACTTCTCCCCAATGTTTTCAACCAGTGGAATGAAAAACTTCAATCCTCATTTAAACTATTACAGGTGTGTGTCCGCTCAGTGTCCAAATCCCCTGGGCATACTGGGAGGCCCCGAGCCATCCCAATTGGGAGGGATTTCTGCAGAGGTGCCATCAGCCTGTGTGAGTGACATCCACCATAAGTGTATGAAGGAAATTTACAGAGATGAATGAGTCATTATCTTTCTCTATTTCTCCTCTCACTCCTCTTCACCCAATTCACCTGTCATCACTCTCATGGAAATTGTGGGTAGATAGTTACAAAGGCTCAATTAGGTCTCTGTGGCAAGCATGTCAAACAGGAGAAAAGAGGGGCAGAGAGACCAAGCAGATAAGCGGTCAGAAGTACTCCACATGTGTCCAAGAAGATTCAAGGTTTAGAGTTCCAGTCACCTGTAGCCAGTAGGAGGTGTTGGGACTCAGCCTCTAAGTCCTAAAGTCAACGAATTCTGGCTGAGTTCTAGCTAAACACTTGGAATTTTAGACAACTACTTTTGAAGAACTCAACAAAAGAGAAGTTGCAGTTGAAGCAGGAAGTAAAGAGAAAATGGGTAAGGATTTCAATAAGAAAAGAAAGAATAAGATTAATTTCAGTCACATGTCTGCCCTAGTAATAAACAGAATCTGAGACAACTGTTTTGCGGGGAGAAAAAGACCTCGTGTGAATGAAGACAAGTCTAGGGTAATGAGGATTGAGTCAGGATCAAAAGGACTATTTGTAAAGGAAATATATGTGTTCAATTGTCAGTTTCCAGAGGTAAATGGATAACTTTCAATCCCCAGGGAGAAAGAAAGAGAAGGGAGAAGACAATACCGGATGTCATCAACTCAAACCTGAAATAATAACCAAGGAGCATCGCAGTCCAGGATGCCATGTGTGGGCCGTCATTTCACACTTCTTTAATAGTAATCACATATTTCAGAGAAAAGAATAGAGTGGACAATGAAACTTAAGAATGTCAAAAAGAATGGATCTGAAAAAGACAGATATCACTGAAAATAGTGCCCTCTAAGAACAGAGTGTGAAAAGAGTAAGCCAAAGGAAAACATGGCTAGTAAGCCCAAAAGTAGGCAATAATAGGAAAAGAAAAGTTTATTCTGGAAGTCTAGAATGAAGCAGAAGTGTCGGAGCCAGGATTTGCCTCAATCAAGTGATTGAGTCGCCTTGCCTATTTCAAGAGTCAGCCATTCCTGTCCTGAAGTGCGGGGTACCTGCTAAGGACTCACAGGGCAAGGGGTGAGGTGTCCCTCTAGTAAATGCCAGAATATTACATCTGTTGGTGGAAGGGTGTTCAGGATCTCTACTCTTAAAGTAGGAAGTCAGCTCTCTTACCTGTACACAAAAAGGGATCGCAAAGAGAAAAAACTTTCAAATCCACACAAAAAGATAGGCAGTTGGGGGAGAAGAGAGTTCGGGTTCCAGAGTCTGATGCCTGACTGCATGCACTACCTTTCTTTCCAGGGTCAGCTGTGTCTGTGGGCAGGAGGAGAGTGTGCCAGCAGGGAGTCCCTCAGAATCCCTGGAAGAACAGAGTAGGTTCACTGGGACCTCCTACCAGCAGACGTCCAGATGGACTCTCTGAACGCTGAGGCACTCTGCAGGGGTTTAGAATGCCAAGCTTCAGGACCCCTGACTGAGTCCCTGGTCTCTGGGTTTAAAGCAGGACCCCCACAGTTGCTACTGCCACAGAGTGTGACCAGGTTTGACAATCGGCCCTGGCACCTCAGCGGCCGGGTTTGATGGCTGACCTTGGCTCCCTCTGGGTTTGAGGGCCACCCCTGGAAGGAGCCAAGGAGAAAGAGGGGTCCATCGCATGTGCATCCTGGGGGCCAGCCTCAGGGCCAGTGGCATCGGCCTGTGTTGCTTTGCAGCAGCCCCCAGGCCAGCCTGCTGGGTTCCACAGTGATGACAGTGATAATACCTGCCCAACCTCCGTGTAAGTCAGGTCTGGACAGCTGGCCAAGGTGTCATTTATGAGTACCATGCTGAAATTTTACAGATCGTGGACTGCTGGACAGAAGGAAATGGGCATCCAGTTTGCCATATTCACTGCAGCTGGGCTTGAAGGTCAGCACCGAAAGGACACTATGGGTCAAAATGGCCCTGGTCTTGCTTAAAAATCATCAATTTTTATAAAGGAAATGTGGAGAAATTGCCTCACTGAGAGGTGATTATGGCCGAATCAAAGGCTTTCTTTAAGGATCAAGAGACAAAAATCTATAAAGTTAGAAAATCTTCCTCACATACATGTGTGCAGTGGAAAACTGCAAATGCTCCAGAGGAATGCAGAATGAACACCAGTTGGGGCTGGTGGGTCCTGGTGTCTGTCACCTCCCAGCGCCTCAGGCAAGAGAATTTCTCTGTCAGCAAGAAGAGACCAAGAGCGACAGACTTACACACCTCACTCCCTGTTGGCTTGGCATGTGCAATGTTAGTCCTGTGAACCCAACTCACATGAAATGAATGACCCAGAGCCAAAATTGATGAATTTCTTCCTTAACTAGTATTTGTTGCTACTTTTCAATTGTGATAAAAATTATATTACTTAAAAATAATTGTGATAAATACACAAAACATAAAATTTACCATCTTAGTTATTTTAAGTGTGTAGTTCAGTGGCATTAAGTACATTTACATTTTGGGCAGCTATCACCCCCATCCAAACTGAAACTCTATACCCATTAAACAGCTCAGCTCCCCATACTGCTCAACCCATTCACCTCGTCAGGTCCCTAGAAACCACCAGTGTATTTTCTATCTCTATGAATTTAACTACTCTAGGGACCTCACATAAGTGGAATCAAGTGTTAACTGTCTTTTTGTGACTGGTTTATTTCACTTGTCCTAGAGACTAATCCACATTGTCGCATGTGTCAGAATTTCCTTCCTTTTCAAGGCTGAATAATATTCCGTTGTATGTGGATACCACATTTTTTTTTATCCTTTCATCTGTCAGGGAACTCTTGGCTTGTTTCCACTTCTTGGCTCTTGTGAATAATGCTGCTGTGAATGTAGGTGGACAAATATCTCTTCAGGGCCCCAGTTTCATTTCTTTTGGTGATATACCCAGAAGTGTCTTCCTTAATTAATCATCTGTTATAATGGCTGAAAAACAAATGGAGCATTGGTATGAATTCCTCTTGCACAAGAAAGTATGTGATGACTTTTAGTGAAATGTGAAGAAAGACATATATTCAAATGTTCCGCATGTGCTTGCTCATAGACTATATGTACATAAACACACACACACACACACACACATACACACACACACACACACACACACACACATACTTCCGAAGATTTAAAAATTGTCCAACTCACTGCTACTTATCAATGACCTGTGGAGTGTCTAAAACTCAGCTTCCCACAGCAGGAATACTGTAAGTTAAATCAAATGGGTGGGTTAAAATTTAAAAATCAATACTGTGTTTACTCTCTACACAGATATACCCCATGATTTTTTCATTGTGGTTAAGAAAACACATAATATAAAATGCTCTATTTACCCAATATTAAGTGTACAAGTCAGTAGTGTTAAGTTCCTTCACACTACTGTGCAACAGATCTCCAGAACTTTTTATCTTGCAAAACCGAACCTCCATACCCATTAAGCAATAATCCCGAATTACTCCTTTCTCCCAGCCCCTGGAAATCACCATTTGACTTTCTGCTTTTATGAATTTGACTACTTTAGATATTCAAATAAATGGTACATTTTTAAAATTAAATATTAAACAGAATGTCTAGGCAAAAAAGAAATTATCTATTTATTGACCATTAACCATTGTGTATACACATGCAGACAGTGCTTTGGCAATTTTTTTACAAAGCTCTCATGTGCTAATGATTTAAGAATGCTAACTACCCCTGAAAGAAAACTGCTCAATTTTAGTCAATATTTAATGAGCAATTAAAGGTTTTATGACAGAGGCCTCTCTACTTCCATCAACAAAGGGAAAGTCAATTTGAGAAATACCTGCTATCATTTCAAGTTTCTTTGGTGGTTGATGTGTCTTGGCCAGAGTTAGTCTTGCATTCTGTGGACTATGTGATGAGGAGAGTCATCCATCTTAAAGGACCTAAAACACTCACTCCTGCTTTACTCTCTCCTCATTGTCTAATATTTCTTCAGAATTCTTGCTGGGAACTGGTCAGCAAGGTGAAAAGTAAATTGAATACCCCATGGGTAAAGTCATGACATGACCTTGGCCTCATTTCTCTTCTACCCTGGGCCACAAAGCATGGTCTTCCTCATTGTTAACTCTTCTTACCACAGCCCTCCTCACAGTGGGTCCCTCCCCTCTCCCCACCAGTCTTGCTTCCCCTCCCCCATTTCCATCATCCTCAAGGATTCAGTTGCCTTAGCACAACCACTTCCCTTCCTTTTTTCATGACATGACAGGACATAATACGTTAAAGGAAAATTAAATGCTTGCGCAATGATTATCTTTTTCTCTCTTCATTTTCTCTCTTCCTCCCTGTTCTTTCCTTCCTTCCACCTCCATTGACTGGTCTACACTGGCCTTGATGGCTTCCATGGGTCTCTGCTTACTAACAAAGCAGTCAGCTACCTGTTGTGGATCTCCACTGAAGACCTACTAACAACAGCCCAGACCCAGAAATTGAAAGGAAGGAACTTGGAGCAGATTCAGTTAGGTCACAGATGATCTCAGTGGCCATCAGTTTTTCCTCTTGAGTTGAGTCATCTACATCAGGTGCTAATTGTGGGGAGAGCTGTGGCCAGGTCTTAGGAAGCTGTGTCAAGTCTAAGATGCAACTTTATCCCACTTACAAGCTAACAAGTTTTTGTGTTTCTATTTTGTGGATGCTGCTAGGATATTTGAGACCTCTGGATCAGGAATAGACCATATTACTCACAGCACCATGAGCAGCATCAGAGTGACACATTTCACTAGTTTTTCTTGTACTTGAGTTCCTGAGAGTGACCTGGTGTGCTCAGATGGACACTATACATAAATGTGGTTTGTGTCCCAGCCCAAAGACACTCAGTTTGGGGAATTCACTGTCCTTATAATGAAGGATAACTCAACTGCCCTTTAGGGTGTGAAGGATGGGGAGCTATTACCTCATTTTTCCAGGCTTCAGCTACAACTCTTCAGAACAACTCTGCAGATGGCCTGGGGAAAGAGCAGTGAGTCTTGATGTGTGCCACAAGAGCACCTGGGGCCTGACAAGGAGGACTCCTCTCTAACATCACCTCCCAGGTCCATCCTGCTCATAACTGCTTGTGTGACTTTCAACAAATCATGAAAACATCCAAATCCTTGTTTTCCTTTCAGTAAAATGGTGATATGTACCCACTTGTCTCACAGAGCCAAAGAGTCCATGTAGGAAGTGGGAGGTTGGTGGAATTTAGAGGAAACAAGGAAGGGACCAGCTTCTTGCTTGGGAATTTGCCCTGGCAAACATTGGGCACATGGAATCCATAGCCACCCCTGACCCTCACTAAGAAGGCAGAAAGAGTAATGTTTTACAAATAAGATTTAGACCCAAGTTCCACAAGGTCAGGTGAGCCTGTGTTTGTGCTGAAAGCCCAAGTTCTGCCTAGCTCCCTACTTTTTTGAAGAAACCATACCTCAGCCTAATGCTAAGTGCTCCAGAAACTTCCCTCCATTATAACATTTGTATCCTACGTCCTTTGACCTCAGCTCTCCATCCTCTACACAGGGCCACAAGGCCTGAAGTACTCAAAAGATCCTGGATCTGTGCTGATGTGTATCCACAGACTCTAGACTAGACCACACACTCACAGAAGACAAGCATAGCTGCAGACTTTCAACCAATGTTTTACTTCACAAAGGCATTCTAACTCACAAACTAAATTTGAGCCAGTAGCAACCTAAATTAACAAAAAGTAATTTTCTTCAAAAATTTTAACTAAAATGTAAAAGGAGTAGATTGAAATAAAAATCTGACTTCATTTGCTCAAAACCAATGAGAAATACAAGGGGGAAAAAGGGCCTAAAGATAGAAATGTTAGGATTATTGAAGTGAAACACCGAAGAGAAGATCATCAAGTCTTTTTAGTTACACCCTGAGAGTGCCAATTGGCCTGCCCAGGCTACCAGCCAAAGACTTTGTCCTAATAAATACTTTATCTAAAACCAAATAAATGTTAACACACCAAATACATATGTCCTCACTCTATGAAATAGATGAAGTGGATAAAGTTACTGTCATTTTAAAGATGATCAAAAGGAAACACATAAAGGCTAAACAACTTGCCCAGAATTATTTAGCAGTAAGCAAAGCTGGATTCAGACCTAGGCCTCCTGTTTCATGGTCATCCCATATTATGTATCTGTCTCTGAATCTGCCACAGTATTTTGGGAAATATTTGAATAATCTGATCCAAGAAGGAAAAGGAAAACAACTCTGTTACTTTAAAGAAGCCCAGATTCATGGAAATATGCACCACATGAAGAGCTAGAAAGATAGGTAGGTAGGTGGGTGGATAGTTAGGTATGTAGATAGGTATGTAGATACAGGCAGGTTAGTAGGTATAATAAGTAGGCATGTAGCAGGTAACTAGGTAGGCAAACACATAGGTAAGTGGATGGGTAGTTAAATAGGTAGGTAGATTGGTAGGTAAATAGTTAAGTAAGTAAATAGGTAAGAAGGTAGGTAGGTAAAGTAAATAGTTAAGTAGATAGATAGGCACGTAAGTAGACAGATATTTAGGTGAGTAGGTGAGAAGTTAAGCAGGTGGGAAAGTAGACAGATAAGTTAGTAAAGTAGGTAGGTAAGTTTATATGTAGATGGGTAAGTAAGTAGGGAAAAAGACACATCAAGCATATTCATAAACATTTGAGGCAACTGAGGAAATTTACCACAATATGCAACAGAAAAATGCATACTAAAATCAGAATGACCAAAATCAATTGAAAGGAACAAATAAGCAGATGTCATTAGTTACTACGATGGGATAGATCCTGCTATTGATGGGGAAATTCCATCTTGAATCCCCAGGAAAGTTTGGGATATGCTTATCACTGTTAGGTCAATAGAAAGTTCGTTTGAAGAAACAACCTTTCCCTGCCCTACGGGTTCTCATTAAAAGGATGTAGCATAGCTTGATAAAGTCCTCCACTGTGCTTCCGTAAAATATCCACGTTTGTTCCTCAAAAGTGCATTTCTGCATGAGCTGCCCTCTATAAAACCTGAAGACATGACATTAAATCAATTTGTTGGATGGTTTTCTGTGGGGGAACTAGGATAATGAGGTCCAGGTACATAGTTTTCAGATGATCTAACTCTGAATTAAGGTGCACACGGTCTTGTGCCCTGTTTTCCGTCTCTTAACATCTAATTCCCACAGACAGGAAGAGCTCTCAGTGTGTAGGCATCTGACACCCCATAAACATCCCAGCTGAGAAGCTGCAGATGTACAGACTCAGATACACAGGAGTTAAGAAACCAGGCAGAAAGGAAAGGGTGAAAATGAAGGGAGAACATAACAAGAGCTGTAATGGAAGATTCTAGATAAGATTCTGTTTTTATAGTCTGTGTGAATTAATACGAACATATTCCAACTGCCAGTTACATCAGCTTCCTGAAGGCTTTGATTCTTGAATCCATTTGGAAGTGTCTGCTCTAACAGCACGTTTAACTTCTACACATTTGTTTAGTTAGTTTGTCTCCCAAAGTCTCTGACAGTCATTGTTTGAAGTGATTTTCTTGAGCCCATTTCCACACATCAGCTGCCACCTGCCTGCTCACTCTGACACCTCTTCATTCAGCGAAAATAAATTTCCTTTCCAGTCCCAGCTGCAATCCTGACCTACAGGTATAGTCTCTGAAAGAAAAGATGAAAATTGACTTGTGCTTGAGCAAATGCATATTCAGTCCAACAAATATTTATTGAGCTCTGTGGATGCCAAGAACTGTACTGGGTGCCAAGATTTCAAAGATGAATGAAGCATGTCCTACCTGCTCAGGGAGTTCTCAACTAGACAGAGAAGAGGAAGTTGTGGGCATACAATACTTAAGAGGAAATAAAGGTCTTGAGCAAACACATTGTCACACTCTATGACAGGAATGTCGATAGAGGAATGAATGGGGTCCAGTGAGTGGAGAGGCTTGTGCTGATTCGGTAGATGAGTACATTTTCGGGGGGACAGTGATTGCCTAATCCCCATCCATTCCATCATCCCAGTTCCTTGTTAATGGAAGCCTGACTTTGTTCAGGCATCCATCCATCCATAAAAAATAAATCCTGACTAGTCTAAGCCACTCATGGTAATCCCTTTCTCTTGCCAGACTGGTTTAGGGATGGACATGTGCTGAAATTCTGTCCTTGGAAACAGGACAGGAAGTCGTTGGAAGACTTCTAGGAAAGGGTCAACTTACTCTTAAGTAGAAATGGTCTTGCTGTCTGGATCTGATGCCATCAGACGTCAGCCATCTTGTGATTATGAAGCACACTTGCCTAAGGGGATAGGCAGTTGGTGACCTGGTATCTAAATGAGTGGATGTATAGATGTGCATGTCTACATGTGGACACTTATCTACAAAGCTGTGAGCTTCTTCAGAATATGGGCATCTTAAACGTTATTTCTTTCCTCCCACAGGATCTAGCATAGTGCTTGACACATAGCAGACACCACCTAAATGCCATTTTTTTTTTTTTTGGGGGGGTCTGGCTCTATTTCTTTTATCTTTTTTTTTATATATGTTTTTTACATCATTTTTCATTTTTGTACAATGTATGCATTTTCATCTTGGTTATAGTCCCCGTAAAACTCCCACCATCCTTGTTTTGATCCTACTCCCTCTCTTCCCCCCCCACCCCGTAGTATGTCTCTGGTTTATAACTGCCTGTTGATTGTGATTTTTACTTTATTATGATTAGTCTTTTTCCTGATCCCTTGTTTGGGTCTTCTAAATTCCTGCTATGAGTGAGACCATCTGATATTTTTCTTTTTCTTTCTGGCTTATTTCGCTGAGCATGATCCCTTCCAGCTCCATCCATGTTGCTGCAAATGGCATGAGTTTATCTTTTTTGATTGCTTAGTAATATTCCATTGTATATATGTACCACATCTCCTTGATCCAGTCATCTATTTTTGGGCATTTGGGTTGTTTCCAAAGCCATATATGACAAGCCCATAGCCAATATCATTCTCAATGGTGAACAATTGAAAGCATTTCCCTTAAGATCTGGAACATGACAAGGATGTCCACTCTCACCACTGCTTTTCAATATAACACTAGTCCTAGCCAGACCTAAATGACTTTTAACAAATCAATACATAGAAATGCGACTTACAGCATTTATTACAATTACATATTAGCCTATAACATATAAATTGACTAATATTTAAAATATATTTCCAATATATATTTTTTCAATTTTTATAATTTTCTACCCCCAAAATAAATAACATTATTCTAGATGTTCTAATATGGTAGCCCCTATACACATGTGGCTATTTTGAGTCATTAAAATTCATTACAAATTAATAAAAAAATTAAATTTAATTAAAAATTAAATATAGTTCTTTAGTCACACAAATCACATGAGGCTAGTAATTGATACAGGATATTTTCATCATGGTAGAAGGTTCTACTGGAACCTCTAGTAGCAGTGAATTTATAGGGCAAATAATATTAAGACATGAATCACTACTTCTCATCTTCAAGAAAGCCTCAGATTTAAAATGAGTCTGTGCTTGTAAAAATGACCAATAATAAGGAGAGTTTTTAAAATCACCTGATAATACATTTCAATACATACATCTCTCTCTGGCATAGTATAGGAACCTAAGTGAATTTAATTCATTCTTAAGAAAATGACACACAGGGCCTCCCTGGTGGCACAAGGGGTTAAGACGCAACCTATGAAGTTATCAGAGCCACTGCAGCACGAGTTCGATCCCCGGCCAGGGAGATACCCACATGGCGCAGCAGACCTCTCCTGTCTCACCTGCTACTTCCCTCAGCAGTGTATTTTAGTCAGTCTGCCTGTTCTGTTCCCCACTCTCTCTGGTGAGTCCTCTCAATCCCCCACACCTCTGGCCTGTACCCCAGTTCTTGTATGCATAAATAAATAAATCTTTAAAAAAAATAAAACTACAGTTACACTTGGATCACCTCACACTGTGCTCTGTCCCTTGTCACAAAATTCAGTAATGACACCCAGACATAATTTAGCATCCCTACTTTAGTCTTTGTATGTATTGTAGTAGTACACTCTATAAAATATTTCACTCAGCACATTTAAACATTTTTATTAGCCCTGAAACTTCCTTCTGGCCTCCAGATTGAACATTCGCCCAATTCCAGATTTTCATGATCTTATCGACTTGATAATGTCATGCTTTCCCACTTTTGTCATTCCACACTGAAAAGGTCTTAATGGTTTTATTCTAATCTTTGGGGTTTTGCCCATCAAACAGTATAAAATGTATCATAAATATTTTATGACATCTTAAAAGTTTTTAAGATGAATCAACCTTTCAATTTTTTCTTTTTTAGGGATTTGTTCCACCATTAACCACATCCTTCCCCCAAGTGAATGTAGCAAACATTTAACTATAGCGTATTTACATAAATTGGGGCAAGCTTTAAACTGACATTTGTATTCACATAAAGTTTTTAGTTTTCCCTTTACTTAATTATCTACTGATGCTTAACTTAATGGGGCCCTGCTATTTCCCAGGCTTAAGATGGTCTTGCTTTTGGGGCCTCCCTGGTGGCACAGGCAGTTGAGCGCCACACTGTGAAGCTGTTCGCAGCCTCTACAGTGTGGGTTCGATCCCAGCCGGCCGGCGAGAATCCCATATGGTGAAGCAGACCTCGCCTGTCTCGCTCGCTGCTCCCCTCAGCAGTGTATTTCGTACTCTATAACAGTGACTGTTTCCCTGCCCATTGGGAAAAGACTTTTTGCTTAATCGCCATGCTTCCAACAACAAGCACTTCTGGAGGGCTTACTAAGTGTTGTGCTAGATTCCGGGATGTGTATCCACCAAAGGAAGCTCTAAGAAGACAGAGAAACAAGTGGCCATGGAAACACATGGGCACAGTAGCTGGCGGACAACCGTGCACTGAAGAGAACATGAGAAAGACCACCTCCCATTCTAATAACTTGGGGGTGGCAGCAGAGAGGTTATGAGCTTTCGGGAGGACTGAAAGTCTTTGCCCTGGTCATCTTCTTCCAAGCTCCTGAAATCGTATTGACAGAGCTTTTCCTGGAGGTGGGCAACTCAAGTTGGAATTTTGCCCAGAGTGATGGGGAGTAATGGATCACCTGCCCTGTATGTGCATCCCTGTGTTCAAAGTTACCCGTCATCACAGAGGAAATTGAGGCAGGAAGGCTGGGGTTGAAGAGGAGACACAGGACAAGGGGTGAGGCAGGACCCTCAGAGGGAGGGGACAGAGCAGAGAGAATGGCACAGAGCTCAAGGGTCACAGAACCCATGGGCAGGACCCACGGGACATGTGTCCCTGTGGTTCTGTGCTACCTCATGTCCTGTAAAGCCTGGAAGTCCATCCATCATACATGTAGCTGCAAGAATCCCATCTTTACCAAGTCTACCCCCACAGGGCTTCTGAGAATCCCAGGGAAGATTTGCACAGTCCAGGGATCCAGCCTTGCTATCACTCTCCTTAGCTGCTGTCTTGTCATTAGGAGGATTGCAGGTCACCTCCTACCATGTAACAGTGCTGTCCCCAAGGGACACCCCTCATCCCCTACCCTTCCTCCAGCAAGGACACAAGCCACTCTCACAGTTTCTGCACTAATATCAGGCTAAAACTTCTACAAAAATGTGCTGAAGATGTGGTGATAACAGGGATAATTACAAGACAGAAAAGAAAACATGTCATACACCTGGCTATCCACCCATTGCACCCTTGGGAGGTGGTTTTATCATGGTGTCTCCACTAGGAGTCCAAAGATCAACAAGAAGAAGAAAATATACTCTGAACCAAACCAGCTTTCCAGTCCATTCTACATGTACGTGGCAATACCTTCCATCTATGTCCAGAAGTCCAGAAGTTTCTTTTTTTTAAAAGAACTGGATCATAAATATACATTCTTTCTTCCCCCTTAATAATATCTGATTATTAGCAATATCTGATTATCAATGAATCAGAATAACCACTCACCATTGCCTGGGTAGGGTCCCAAGCTGTTCACCTGAAGTCCCCAGCCAGAAGCCACTCCTGTTAGATCTGCTCTCCCCACATTGGGTGAGAAAGAAAGAAGGGGGTCACCCAGCACCTCCCCCCAAGAGACCAGGCCATTGAGATGCCAAGTGGCAGAGTACCCCACAATTTCATGAGCCTGGTCACCACACCTGATAGTCAACCCATGGGACCAGGATCCCTTGTCCAGAACATGTGAAAGTCAGAGGCATTCGTGGCTTGGCAGTAATGTCACCAGATTCTCACCTAGAACTGACCTGGCTTAGCTTGGTCATAGGTAAGAGCCACCAAACAGAACACCAAGAAAGCCTTCTTTGCCTCAATATGGCTGATGAATTCTAAGACAAAATCAAGAAGACTTTTTAAGCCTTTCTCTCCCAAAGATGCAACTGCAGAGAATAATCCAAGTTTCCATCTAGAAAAACAGAAAAGCGACTGTCAGCTTACACACAGTAGGCCCTGTGACACCCAGATCCCAGGCATCATGGTCTCCAGCACATTGAGGTCCATTTCAGAGGCACAAACACTGCTCTCTCCACCATCCAGCAGAGGGCCTGGCTTGTCACGTGACTTCAGGCCCAGATCTCCTGTACCATCTGCTCCTCCTTTGGACCTTAAAGTTAAAGGGAGGTCTGAAAGGCCCTCAGCATTAAGCGGTGTTGTGTTCACATCAGAGGTTAAGTGCTGGTCCTAGTGGTTTCTGCTATGCAGCATCAAAAGGAATTTTAGATCTTAAGCAAAAGGCTGCCCTTGTCTTTTTCAATTTCTCTTACAAAGGATCCACTGACTTCAAACAACACTGCCTTCTCTCAGTGATTTGCTCCTTGCACTATAAAATTCAAAATCAGAATTCACCAACTCAAAGAGCCTTGCAATGAGCCGGCAGAGTGCAGACACTGGGTTTACAGTCATGTGACTAAGAAAATGTGCTGACAAATCTGAGAGGAAAACGGTAAATGACATAGTCATGCATCACTTAACGACAGGGACTTGTCTGAAAACGCTCCCTGAGGGATTTCATCACTGTGCGGATGGCAGAGTGTTCATAAGTACAGTCAAGACTCCATGGCGCAGCGCACCGCACACCAGGGCTGTGTGGCAGGACCCATTGGGACCACCGTCCTATGTAGTTAAGTGACCGAGTGACTTGTCGTTATTGAGTGACTCATCACTGTCACTGATGGAATGATGGGTGATTTTTCTCTTCTGTTCTCATGTTTTCACAGTAAAATCAGAAAGAAGAGGGGGAAAAGCATCTCATTGGACTTCAGTCAGAGGACTTGAATCATTCCATAGTTAAATCACTGAATTTCTTGCTGCCTCAGTTTCCTTATCTGTGCAGTGGGGACAGTGGTACACACTGTTATTTTGGCCATCAACCTCCACAACCAATCCCTGGTAAGAGTACCTCAAGTTCATCTTGAGGAACAACCTTCCCTGAGTCTGGTCCCACTGCACCCTCCCCAATGGTGACCTTGGCAGGACCTGCCAATAAAGATCCTGCCTGCACAGGTGAGCTGCTGGCCCACCGAGTCCTATCAGACCCCTAAGACCTTCCATTCTTAACCATAGGGACCCAACAATGGACACCATGAGCTGGTTCACCTCAGCCTGGCTTGTTAGCTGTTCCCTCAGATCTGTGATCCTTTATAGTGCCCCAATAAATTCACTTTTTGCTGTCATTAGCCAGATTGGTTTCTATTGCTTGCCACATACACAAAAAAAAACCCTCTAATTACATTGGATTTGACAAGTGCCTTTCTATCTCACAGACTGTTCTGAGCATCAAATAGACCATGGATATGAAATCATCTCACTAAGCATGGATCGGGGCAATGTTACTATGGAGAATCGAGCTCTCCAAGTGCACACACTGGACAACAAGTTCCTGCACACCATGAAATTTCCATCTCGTTGGTCTCATGGAATTTTAAGTAAGTGGTGCCAAGGAATCTCCCCCGGGACAAGAATGTATGTGATGCACTGCCCTCACCCAGTGGGCACGAGGTTTCCCAACTGCACCAGAGCACCTGGCCAGGCACAGTTGGCTGAGTGCCCGCTCTGAGCAGACAGGGCTGCTGGCAACATGAGCTAGATTTATGGAGCATGGATTAGTCAGGATAAATCCTATGCCCTCAGAGACCAACTAAATAAACAGGGGAAAACATAATGTCAGAGTGAGTTTTACAGCCTGAAGAGCTGGGAATGGGCAGCCTGATGCTGGAGCTATAATTACCTTCTCTGAGATGCTTTTTTAAGTGCTCAGCAGTTTTAATGCTGATAATTGAGCCTGCTGTTTTCTTGGCTTTCCTTTGTGGCTCTTTCCAGCTATGATATATGTACCCAGAATGTCAGGTTTGCTCTCTTAAAAGAAAGGGCTTACAGTGAGAGTTCAGGGTGGGCTCAGCTTGCTTATCCAGCTGAAGGGCTTCTAAATATCATTGCAAGAGCTAAACGCTTATCCCAGGGGTTTCTGCTGTGCAGCGTAAAGAAGAATTTTTTATCTCAAGTAAAATGCCACCTTGAACTGGACAGAAATGATTGCATGAATGAGCCATCCTTGCCTCTGTTTAAGTCGTCCTTACAGGAGAGTCTTGCAGAAGAAGCACTGCCCCCTCTTTTTGTTATCTAGAATGCACAGGGTGAAATTCTTCCATCTCATCCCTGATGACCAGGGGAATGAAGACCATGCAGAAAAGCGCTCTAAATTCAGGTAAAAAAAAAGTGAAAAGTGATGTATTTTGAGTAACAACCTTAGGGATAGTGAAATCAAATAAGGTCAGATAGTGGAGGGCAGGCATTTTAGCTGAAAGGAAAGTTTTCTACTAGCTAAGAACATGAAGCAAGAGTTTAAGTGGGAGTAATAGGTGAAAAAAGCCAGATTTTGAGGCAGAACTATATAACACCTCCACAAACCAGAGAGAGAAATCAACAGATACTTCAATTTTGCATCTGACATGTATGTATCTGCAGTTTCACAAAGTCTACAAAGGGTTGCAGCACCTCGGGGATGGCCTCTGACAGCATGACCCCCAGGATCTAGCTGAGGAAGCCGGGTGTGTATGGCACGTGTAAAGATGCCTGCGCCCTCCCCTCCCCCACAACCCACACTATTCCCAAGACCATGCAAGGAACATATTCTGTGCTCACAGCCAGACTTTCATCTGGACCCACAATTTTCTTCCCCTCTTCTCAAGCCCCTTTGTTGCCACCACATCCCTTCAGACTGTCAAGGGCTGCCCACCTTGACACTGCTTACTGTGCCCACAAGAGAACACAGATGTCCTCCTCCAGGCCCCATCTCCTGACACCGCTAGCCACCCACCTTGAGGGGGCACAGGCATGCAGGCTTCTGGTGTGAACAGGACAGCCATTGCCACAAGAACCTTGGACCCTACCACTCACAAAATATTGTGTGAAAACATTTCTCTTAGCTTCCAACTTCAAATGCACACTCCCTGAGACAGCCAGCCCACGCCAAATGAGAACAGACACCAGACTTTCTCTTTCACCAGCTGTTACCCTCAGCTCTTATTCTCACTCTTGATCCCAGCACCAAAACAATAACAAACAATATCACACTTGCTTCAGCCAAACACAAAAGTACCAGGCACATTCTCATAATCTGTGAATAGTCAAGTTCAGATTTCCAGCTGAAGCAATCAAGCTATGTGTAGGTGCATGTACATAAAAGACAAAAGTATTTTTCTGTATGAGGAAATAATGTACATAAAAGAGTAGCCAAATATATAAAGCATAAATATATAAAATATATTTCTGTAACAAATGACAAAAGAATAATGCCCTTTGATGAGAAATCAATTTTAGTAAAATGTTTTTCAAAAAAGTGGAATTTAAGGCCTTACAGAGAAGCTCATTTGTTGCTTGTATAACTCCCAATACTCCTTATATCAGAGCACTTATATGAAATAAACTTTTCTATTTACTTCTCTGTATTCTCCAAAAGGCTTTAAGATCCATGAGGGAAGGCCTTATATAGTTTTTGTTCAATATTGTAACTCAGAAGTCTTTCAGAGTGGGTGAAAGTCTTTCAGACCCAGAGTAAGTAAGCAATCAATAGTAGATGAAAAGATGGATGGACAGACAGATGATGCAGACAGATGGGTAGTTAGATGAATATGCAGGTGGGTGGGTGGATGGATGGATGAAGGAATAATGGATGGAGGATGGATGGATGGAGGATGGATGGAAAAATAATGGATGAAGGAATAATAGATGGAAGATGGAGGAAAGAATAATGGCTGGAGGATGGAAGGGCAGAGGAAGGACGGGTGGAGGAATAGATGGGTAGATGGAAGGCTAGGTAGATGGATGGAAGGCTGGTGTGGATGCATGAGGAGAAGGGAGGATGAACACAAGAAATGCATGCACATAAGCTGTTCTTTATGTGCGTCAAGATCACTTTCCATGATACTTTTTTAAAAACTGCTTGTCTACTTAATGTTCTTTGAGAGTACAGATATAATAAAGCACAAAACCTTGTAGTCACCAAAATTTCTTTTCCATGAGAATATCCTATATTGGAGAAAATGTGACTGCGGCAGAAGGAACAGGCTGTTTGGAGCAGGAGATGGAGTATCTTTATGCAACATGCATATTTGTGCAGGAATGGTAGAAAAAACAAATGGATCATCAACAAATGAAGTAAGTTATGGACAGAATGTCTTGAGCCATAATGTGACATAAGGAAAAGCCCAGGATTTCGAGTCTTAACATTTGAGTTCAAGTTTGTCACTTAATTGTTCTACTATAATGGGAAACTCAGCCTCTCTGGAGCTTTAGTTACTTCACCTGTAAAAAAGCAACAACAATAATAATAATATCTAGTTAGTCTTCCTGGTGGGTGAGAGTGTAATCCTCTTGAAGTGTATACCTCATGAAGGTGGAAGCGCCCTATCCACTGGCAGGCACCTGACAAAACTTTACCAACCTGTGAACACAGATATGGCACAAAGAACACCTTCTTTGCCCACAAGTAAACTGAGACAAAGGGCATCCAACTCAGTGATCTCAGGTGTTGATACCAGATAAAGCCATAAAGAGACAGTCATCTCTGGCTTGACCATCACACTCTACCCTGTGACGACCAAGGTTCTACAAGGCAGGAGATGATGATGTGGGGCCTTCATGCCAGAATGCCCCACCCTGGGAGATATGTGCTGTCTCAGCATGGTGTTTTATAACATGGAAGTTCCATATACAAACACCACTGTCTTTCAACATTTCTCCTGCTCATCTGCACGGAAGATGGAGACCATGTACCACCGGCCCAGTGCTGTGCCTCCAGCCTTTGAAGGTGCTCATTGGCTGTCAGGAGTCTCTAAAATAGTCTGGCTTTTGTCCTGAAAGAGACCTTAAAGAGCATCTAGTTCAACTTTCAAATAAAAATTGAGAAAACTGGTGCTAAGGAGGTGGAATGATTTATTAAATATTCAAAATCTGTTGACCCTGGGGATTTCAAAGTAGACATTGCATTTGGCAATAAAGAAATAAGAATGAGCATGAAATTCTAATTTATGAATTCTTTGGAGGTCACAGATGTGAAGAGAATGCAAGAGTGTTGTTTATCAGGCGCTGCTGCCCATGGCAACACAATATTCCTCTGGACCAATGAGGACCTCAGAGGAAGTTATCCATTTCATCTAACATCGGGTCATGTTCTGCCTTTGGTTTTCAGGCACAATTCTCTTTTGATTTTTGCCACAAGGCCAGATGGCAGGATATGGCTACAGAAAGATTAAAATACATTTCTTACTCAAGGACAAAGAAATTATGAGCATCTCAAAATCCTCTCATTAGGCCCGTCTCTTTATCCCCAGACCTACTGTAAGTTACTGTGATGATTATTCCAGCATGTTTAACACATGCCCCAAAGTGCCCACAGAGACCTAGGACAAGTGTCTTCGCATGACTTTTGACCTTGAGTAAAAGGTGGCATACAAAACCCACTGTTGATTGAAATACGCTGTTGGTGGATTCACACTCTGGGAGGCTTCTAAAAATACATGGGGGGACGGGTCCACCCAAAGACACTGCTGACTAAACAGGGCGGGTTCTGGGATACTACATGGCCTCCCTGTTAGGTGGAACCCAGGACCAGCGGGACAGAGCTGGGCATGACCAGCCAGTACAAACCCAACTCTCACATGGAGCATTTCAAGAGATAGTGAAGAAATGAAATGGCAACTTTTCCTTGTGCAAAAAATGAAGGCTCAAATGTGACATCTCAAGACTGTCCCTCTCCAATCATTGCTTGTTCCCTGTGTTGTGAAAATATTACATCCTCAGCCTTGTAGTTATCATTTCCACATCACTGCCAGCAATAGTTTTACTTCTGCCCCACAAGAGAATAGAGTGTGTTTTCTTACACCCATAAAAATAACAAGTTGAGGGCCTCCCCTGGTGGCGCAGTGGTTGAGCGCTGGGTTGTGAGGCTGCCTACAGCCTCTGCAGCACCAGTTCATTCCCCGGCCGCCGGCAAGGGTCCCACAAAAAAAAAAAAAAGTTAGAGGGAAATGAAAATAAATTACAATCAGTGCACAATTAAAATCCCCTACACTGTCATACACCGTGCTGAGCATACAAAGATGCATACAAAAGTGGTATAGTCTTGAGCAAGACCTTTGCTATCTTAGTTATCTTGCATATAAATTGTATTCAATGAAAATTAAGATTTACCTTGTCTAATTTAAAAACATATAAGATGGGGAATATGAAGAACTTGGTTCTAAACACCATAAACTACTAAGGTGTAGCCTTGCCCTTGACAACATCACAAACTGGAGTCAACACTCTCCGGGTGCTTATGCAGCCTCCCCTGTGCACACCCAGGAGAGAGGGCGTTGCACACTCAGCTTTGTAGCTGGAGGGCCCTCAGCACCTGTATGGGACCCAGATGGAGGAGCTAACCCAGTCTTCTCTGAGGCTGCCATCCCAAGAAAAGTCCCTGGGATGTACCTGGTCATCGAAGCAATGTACACCAGCAGGTGAATCTTCTTATCTACACTAAGCAGGTGAATGGCACAAGGTGGACTCCCCTCCCCCACCCCGATGTCCACAGACCTGCATCCTCATCTGGGGAAGTGTGTCCCTGCCTCGTTGTGTAGCTGAATCTTACTGCATCTCCTTAGCATTACATCCTGGTGCAGGAGTCAGATGTGAGTATACATTCGAAAATATTATACAGGTAAGAGTTTCAGAACCTCTTCTTTCACTTATCAGGACAAGGAAACATTACAACCCAACAGGCAGCTACCTACATATAAACACAAGTTAATTTAACTTTGACCGGGGCCTAACACGTGCAAGGCACTGGGCTGTCTCCTCCACAGGCTGAGAAGTCACAATTACTATGCCCAAAGGAGGTATGGCTACATACACAACATAGCTACAATTCTGGGTAAGTATCCTAAGAACAATACAAAGCAAAAATGTGCGAGACTTGGTGCAGAAAGGGGCAGTGCTTGTTGACTGGGAAGACCAGCACGATTCCAGTTATACCAGGATTTGGTTTTCATTCATTAAATCAGCCACAATTTCTGGACACAGTGAGTGAGGGGCCAGTATGACAGAGCTGTGCATATTCTTGCAGATGGGATCAGAGAAAGAGAACGTGGGTCCACGCTGCTCATGTAGACACCCAATTTCTGGAAAAGGATACCCTGAACGAAGACCTTCTGTTGATGCACCTATTCTCACTCATCCCAGATTCAAGACTCACTTTAATTTTCCTTTTAGCCCAGAGTTCAATGCCATATGGATACCTCAAGACATTTTCTTAATTCTAATCTTTAAAATTCTACCTTGGGAATGCTGGAAGTGAGCAACCAAGCTGCTCCAGCCCCCTGCGCGGGAGGGCTGCAGCCCTGCAGAGCCCCTTGCACTGACAAAATCACCAGTTGTGGTTTCAAACCACATTTGTACAAACCATCATTTTCCCTTCTCAGATTTCTAGGCTCTGTTCTCATACACATGCCAGGCTTATGAAGTTGTGCAAAGCTCAGGAAGTAAATTCCTCTGTAAGAAAGTGATTTATAACATTACAGTTGTAGGCCCAGAGCTGTCAGAATAAATTTAGTTCAATTTCCCTACAAATTCTTCTTCATCATTTATCTTTTCCTTATTCCCTGTCCTTGCTTGGTTAATTCACCCCAACATACACATACACACAGAACACACACATGCATGAAATCTAGAGCCCCTTGCCTCTCTCATGGCACAAAGCTGTGGGAAGGAATTCTGCCTGTAGGGCGACATTCCCACTCACCAGCTGGTCAAACCCAAGACTCGGTGACCCAGCTGGAAAGTCTAGCCCAAAAGGTCAGTTTCCAGAGCCACTCCACATGAGAGTCCTCAAGTGAATGCAATCCATGTGTTGGCAGCTTGGTCAAGCAGAATGAAATCAGCAAAACCTTTCTAGAAGTTTCTGACTGCCTAGACTATTTTGTGGGTAATCCAGAAAGGAAGCTAGTAAGCAAGAGCAGCCTGTTACTTTCAAATGGGAGAAACGGAGCAGATATCTCACATGCCGACAACTGCCAAGAGTCACCACAGTGGACACAGTCACAGGAGGAAGATAAGCAATGAGTGAATGTGGAGAACAGGTGTCTGATGGAGTCCTAGCAATCAATTGGCAATGAAGAAATCACGAGCATTCAAAAGAGCAAGAAAAGTCACTTTAATAAATGGCGTTGGGGACATGGGACAATCAAGAGCAGAACTAACACCATACACAAAAATTCATTTTAAAAAGACTAGAGGCTTGTTTGTAAAACTTGAAGCCATAAAATACATAGGAAAAAAACAGACAATAGGTTTCTCAACATCAGCCTTAGAGTTGTCTTTGGGGACTTGACTCCAACAGCAAGGGAAACAAAAGCAAAAATAAACAGGACTACATCAAACTGGAGTTCTTCTGCACAGTGAAGAAACTAGCATTAAGCCAAGAAGATACTCACCCAATGGGAGAAGATATTTGCCAATCACACCCCAACAGTTTAATATACAAAATGTATAAAGACCTCATAAAACTCAATAACAAAAAAACATACAACCTAATTAAAAAATGAGTAGAGTCTAAATAGACACTTCTCCAAAGAAGACAGGCAGATGGCCAATAGCGACACTTAAAAAGGTCATCATTTCTTGTTATTAGGGAAATGCAAATCAAAACTACAATGAGGCATCACCCCACACCTGTGATGATGGCTATTATCCAAAAGACAAAAGCAAATTCTGACAAGAGTGTTAAAAGGGAGCCCTGGCCCACTGGAGGGGGGTGGACTAGCAATAATTGTGCCTCAGATAAGCCTCACGGGCTATGCCACTGCACCAAGCTGTCAATGGGAGTGCAAATTGTGCAAACTCTATGGAAAACACTATGATGATTCCTCAAAAAATTGAAAATATAGGGCCTCCCCTGGTGGCACAGGCAGTTGCGTGCAGCGCTGTGAAGCTGAACGTAGCCTCTGCAGCGCGGATTCGATCCTGGCCAGCCAGCAAGATACCCACATGGTGCAGCAGACCTCTCCTGTCTCGCCTGCTGCTCCCCTCAGCAGTATATTTCGGTCAGTCTGCCTGTTCTGTTCCCCGCTCTGTCTCTGGTGAATCCTCTCACCCTCCCGCACATCTGGCCTGTACCCTGTTCTTATATGCATGAATAAATAAAATCTTAAAAAAATTAAAATATAATTTTTTTATCCATATGATTTTGTCTTAGATTTCCTCCCACCATGTAATTCTGCCTGCCTGTTTTAAATGTGTGTGTGAGGGGGGTGAGGACTGGGGGTGATTGGCCATTCCCAAGGTACTGCTCCTCCTCTCTCTTCTTTTTCCGTAAACTTTAAAAGTAAGAAAGCCTTTACCCTGCCTTCAGAGATGTCCCTCAACAGCCAGCACTGACCCTCAGTTCCTCTTGCAAGAAGCAAAAGCAGGGGCATTTGCCCACAGTTTAAACGGCCTAAGTTCTGGCACCAGATCAGAAACGGGCTGACTGGGTTTTCAATTCTATCCTGTTTGCTCGATTTCTTGAAGCCCGCTTGGATTTCTTTCCACAGTGTCAGCCAGGAAGGAAGTGCTGGCACACTGTTCTTCCAGAACATGTGTCCGCTCAGATGATCTCCCCGTCTCCGACTTTAAATGGTAAACTCAAAGGAGAGAAATATATTGGATTCTGTCTTACATGTTTCCTACCAATTTCTTGATGTCCAACAAATGTTATGAATAATGAATCATCTGCTCCCAGAGAGTAAACCTCTCCTCAGGAATAAATCGGATGTGTTGAAGGAGACGCCAGCAAAAGGCAGGTTCCGAGGCAGGACTCCTGCACGTCAGAAGGCAGTAGCTGTGTTTCAAGAGTTACTCGGGAAGTAGTTTCTGAGGCAGGTGTAGGGAGAGTTGAAATTCCACTGAAGGTTGATCCAAGCAGCTCTTTTAGACTTTCCTAGGAGTTTGATCCTTCTTGACCTACTTATCAAATTTTACCTAAACTTTTTTAAAACACAGATTTATTCATTTGTAAATCATAAAATTTCATGGTTGGACAAAACTGTGAAGTCACCTATTTTTTTTAATGCCAAAAAGGAATTTTTTTTTTGCTTATGTAATATTTTTATATTAAAATAGAAACACCAGACTCTTCAAATAATGAAGTCACCTATTTAAAACTTTCTTGGCGCTTACAAAGAATGTAGTTATCTGGCAAGGATGTAGAGAAAAAGTAGCCCTTTTACAGTGCTGGTGGGAATGTAAACTGGTCCAGCCACTGTGGAAAGCTGTGGGAAGGATGCTCAAAACACAAAAAATGGATCTACCGCATGATTCCACGATTCCATCCCTAGGAATCTACCCAAAGGACTCAAAAACACTAATTCAAAAGGAAATCAGCACTCCTATGTTCGTTGCAGCATTATTTGCAATAGCTAAAATATGGAAACAACCTAAATGCCCCAAAACAGATGAGGGGATCAAGAAGATGTGGTCTATATACACAGTGGAATGCTATTCAGAGATCAAAAAAGATAAACTCATGCCATTTGCGGCAACATGGATGGAGCTAGAAGGGATTATGCTCAGCAAAATAAGTCAGAAGGAAAAAGATAAATAGCGAAGGTCTCACTTATATGTGGAATACAGAGAAACTAAACAAAGGTCAAGAAAAAAATAAAACTTGCAAGCTGACCATAGATCTGAGACATACAACAGGGGAAGGGGAGGATGGGGGAGTCAAAACAGGGGAGGGACAAGCACAAGGGATGGTGGTGAAGGCTCATGGGTGCTGTGATGATGGGAAAACCATGGGGACTACACCTGAGGGAAGAAACCAGATCCTGTGCAAAAATGAACAATGATGTAAGAAAATAAATAATTTAGGGGGGGGAAAAACAAATAGGGTGGTTATGCAGTATTCCTAGAGTGGAACACTCACTACTCCCCAAAACACAGTCCTCCTCACAGAGCTAGCAAAGGGTCTTCTCACACTAGGGTGACCTCCTGCGGTCTGACCAGCCGTGTGGACCTGCACCAAAGCCAGCCAGGGGTGTTTCTCATATCCTGCAGCCCCTCAACTCTTTCAACCAAGATAATGTACCCCTACCTTCCTCCTGTTTCTAGTGGGTGTGGTCTGGGGTACCCACATAGTTCTGGCTGTTCTTGCAGAGTGGTGCCTCTCACTTGTGTCCCCTTTAAAGAGAGGTGCCCCTCTTGGAACCCTGCCAGGCAGGGTCTTACTCAGCCAGGACAGGAGGTGGCTCCTCTGTGACTGTCACACAGTGTTAACGCAGCCACGGCGCGTGCTGGGCAGCCACCTCACTCCACCCACCGCTGAATCTTTACTTTATTCTTGACCAACCTTAAACCCTTTTACTCGTGTTTCCACTAAGCCCCGTCACTCCACCCTAGATTTCTGCACTTTTTTCTCTCCACTCAAGAACTGGGCCTATGTTAATTTAAAAGTAGGCAAACCACAAATCAAACACAGAGCACATTCATCAATGTCCTTTTAAAGTTGCCTCAGAACCAACAACAAAAAAACATCCAACAGGGGCCTCCCCTGGTGGCGCAGCGGTTGAGTGCTGGGCTGCGAAGCTGCCCGCAGCCTCTACAGCGTCGGTTCGATCCCTGGCCCCTGGCAAGGGTCCCGCATGGCACGCAGACCTCTCCTGCCACGCCCGCTGCTCCACTCAGCAGTGTGTTTCGTCAAGTCTGCCTGTTCTGCTCCCTGCTCTGGCTCTGGTGGATTTTCTCACCCTCCCAGGCTTCTGACTGTACCCAGTGCTTTCATAAATAAATTAATTAATCTTAAAAAAATAAAATAAAATCCAACAGGAGAACAAGAAGCGTGAAGTTAAAATGAAGCCCAGGCTATGTTTCATTTAGACAATTACTGACCTATTAATGTTAGTCAATTATTAATTCAAACCTCTTAGGTTCAGGCAGCCTGAAACAATGAAGGCCTCTAACAAAGCAGCTGCTCAGGGCAATGAAGATGGGGCCATTCTCTTGTTCCCAGGAGCTCAAGAGGCAGGAGGGGAGGAGAGAGGGGAAGGGGCCACACCATCTGCAACTCCCCACCTTCCGAGGAAGGAAAGTTGGCAGAGAACCCAGAAAGTCATAGGCCTCCCACACAAGCCAATTCACCTGGAAGCTCACTTGTCATGAGTGAGTGCCCCTGGGTACCCCCAGACCCCGTCAGAATCTACCACCAAAAAGTTTCACCACTGTCACTGTTTCTTTTTTTCCCTACTACAAGTATTAGAAAGTGCAAGCTTCTTTCTTTTCCCCTGGATTTTCAGTGTGAAAATTAGTACACAGAAGCCCTATGTCGTGAGGCTGAGAGGCCTGAAGAGCACACCCATGCAAACCACAGAACCAGCATGCCTTGCCTTTCTGGTCAGAGGTAATGCTGGCTCTCCTGCCCCCAAGAAGAGAAGAGGCCTCTCTACCCAGCAGCCCCCCAAAAGAGATTTAGAGGGTGCTGGCTTTAATTCTAAGTGAGTATATATGTATCTCCCCAGGAGACTGTTCTTTCCAAACTGTCTTTTCATTGTTGTTTCAGAATAAACCTGTTTTGTTGGAGGAATCACTGATTGCTTCTTGTTTGAGATTAATATCAGCCTTTCAATCTCAGTGACAGGAGGAAGAAGTAAAGAGAAGATGAAGAAAGAAGTTGGAGGGCAGGGAAAGAAGAGGTTAGTTGCAAATATATGTCCCACACTCTTTAAAACATGGACAAAGTTTCACATGCTCTGATATTTTCTAAAAATGCAAATTTGTAAGGGAGGTAATATCCACTGTCCTCCCAGCTTGGGAAAGGAAATAAATTCTCCCCTTCCAGCAGGCACTGGCTGAAGGGGGCTGCCATAGGGCACCTCCAGACACCAGTCAGGGGATCAGAAGCCCTGAACACAAAGAATCAAAGAGGAGGGTCATCTGCGAGTGCTCACCAACCTGAAGAGAGTGGCCCCCTTCCTTGAGCAAAGGCTGATTCTCACTCACAGCCAGGGTGAGCCAGAGTTCTTGCCTGCTAACTGGAACTTATACACTGATCACTGAAGATTATTGTCCTGCTGATCCTCTTTTCTCTTCTTTGCTTCGTAAATCACTTTTAATTACCAACCCACAAGTCCTCCTTTGGACTCACTTTTTTGACATAACTTTGGGTTAAAAGGAAAATTGAGTGCAGTTAGAAGTGTAGTTTGAGTTTTTTTCCTGAACATTTCCATGACTTTGTTGTTGTTATTACTCTGATGTGGGGGCTGTGTTGGCCCGAGGCACCAACTCCACTTACACACAGCTGGCAAATGAAAACAATATCAGAGCATCTCCGTTACACAGCAGGCTTTTATACGGGGATGGTTCATATTTTACTGCAGTTTCCTTTGGAAATGCTCAAAGCCATGACATCTGTTTCCTTTCATTGGGGTTTTTATGTTCTTGCAGCCAAAAAAGGAGAGGATAAAGTTCATTAATTCAGCATAGTAATAATTACAATGTCCACATAAATTTTGTTGGGTTTGGTGCTTTTAAATATCGAAGCATTCACTATCTTCTTCCCCTCCCACTTTCTTAGTTAACAAGTGAAGATGACGAGAAAACTGGTAAATCTCAGGGTGAGAGTCTAAAGGTCTTGCTGGCCATAAATAACATGCCACAGGCTTTCCAGGGGGGAGGTGCCACCCCCAGCCTGGGGCAGGGATGATAGGGCAAGGATCTGGGTGGGAGCTGCCAAGACCTTGGGAATGCACAATGAGCTGGTCACTCAGCAATGGGGTTAGCCAATTTGCCAAGGATAGGGGGAGATTTAGACTACCCCACATTTTATGTCTTGAAAAAGTTAAAAATCCACCATAGATAAACTGGGAGTGGAGAGGAGAGAAGGAGGCAGGGTCGAGAAATAAAAATCCAGAAGTTAAGAAGTTTGAACTTCTTCCTACAAGTCCGAAGTCCACTAAACATTTTGATCAGAGGAGTGGCTTTATAACATGTGAAATTTTAAGATTGCTCTAGATGGTAATAAGTTGAAATATAGTAATATTTGACGCAGAGAAACCTAGAGGTAGGTGAGGTGACCTGAGAACAAGTGAATGGTGGCTTGAATATGGGAGCCACAGTTGGCAAGAGGAGACACAAATAGATTCTCGAAGCATTTGGGACATTGAAAATACAGAGGGATTAGTGGTTGACTGGGTGTTGGGAAAGACACAAAAGATG
Organism: Talpa occidentalis; assembly: GCF_014898055.3. NCBI lineage: Eukaryota > Metazoa > Chordata > Mammalia > Eulipotyphla > Talpidae > Talpa > Talpa occidentalis. The sequence continues at coordinate 49,828,090 of NW_023601322.1, read as the reverse complement.
TAGAAAGCAATGCTGACTTCCAGGATTCTGGATCAGCCCCTGGGTAGAGAGAGGTCCCATTCACTTGAGACTGAGATGTGGATGACATATGAAAGATCAAGGCCTTGATATTGGACATTCTGAGGTTGAGGTCTCTATAAAGACCCAGGTAAAGATGGCACTGGGGAAAGAGTATGCATACCTGGAGCTCAGGAGAGACAACTTGGCTGGATATTTAGATTTGTACTGTCAGAGGGCACAGATAACGGTGCAAGTCATGGGAAGAGATACACTCAATCAGTGAAGCATGGAGAATGTAAAGGGGGGTGAAACCAGGACCACAGAATCTGAACTACTGATTAGTATTACAGTACCAGCCACTGTTTCACACACTTCATGGAGATCCTAACTCATTCCATCTGCATGACAACCCAGTATGGTAGGTAGTCTACTTTTATCCTGAATTTACAAATAAGGAAGTCCTGTTAAGATTTCTATATTTTCGCCAATTTTCTGCTCTCTTCTTCCTTTCTCACTCTCAGGGAAGATGGAAATGGCCAGAGACAATCATATAACTTCCTGCTCCAAATTTACAGCTTTCCGCTTTCCTCCCCTTCTCTCAGAGCTAATTGCTGTGGGAAAGTGACCAGCTCCACAATGGGACCCATACTCCTCCCAGGTCTCAAGTCCTCTCCCTCTCATCCCCTCAGAGCCTTTTTCTCTCTCCACCTGTGTCTCCCTACAATGCCTTCTCATCTACATTCAGGTATACTCAGGTCTCTTTCATAAGTTAAGCAAAAATACTCCTGACCTACCTTCCCACACTCCCTCCAGCAACTGGCGTGTTCATGAGAGTTTGCCTCCCCTTCCTCAATTCTCACTCATTCTCAGCTTCTGTTGCCTCATCTTCCCCTTTATCATCTTCAGGATCATCCTTCATAAAGAAATTCAAGAACAGATGAGATTAGCACCCCTTTCAATCCCTACACAAAACATAAAACTCTGTCAGGAATTCTGAGCCGGGGTCAGTACATACTGGGAGAGCCCAGAGGGCCACCTCTCCATGCCCCACACTATTGCCTACACACTGCAGACAGCTTAGGAGCAGCCAACTCTTCAGGGTGAGTTTTCCTGACAGAAAAACTGAGGTGATAGGAGTTTCCTGGATATTTGGGAAGAGACTACTGAAATCAAGGTTATGTTGTTGGAAGGCAATTTTCCAAACAAAAGTAGAAGAATGTGGTTTAAAGACAATACAGGATTCTTCAAAATCTCTTCAAAAAAATAACAAAGAAAGAAAACTACCAAATACATTTTACAAGACCAACGTTATGCTAATACCAAAACCAAACAAAGACAACACACACACACACAAACTACAGACCAATCTCCCTAATGAACACAGATGCAAAAATCCTCAATAAAATCTTAGCAAACTGAGTCCAACAATGCATCAAAAAGTGTAATCAACAGGGCCTCCCTGGTGCCGCAGGTGGTTGAGCGCGGTGCTGTGAAACTGTCTGTAGCCTCTGCAGTGCCGGTTCGATCTCCGCCGGCCTCAGAGCAACCCATATAGCAAGCAGACCTCTCCTGACTTGCCACCTGTCCCCTCAGCAGTGTATTTTGTCAGTCTGCCTGTTCTGTTCCCTGCTCTGTCTGTGGTGAATCCTCTCACCCTCCCGCGCATCTGGACTGTACCCCGGCTCTTGTATGAATAAAAAATAAATCTTAAAAAAAAAAAGTTGTAATCAACAAACAACTATAAGCCAGAGACACACTATGGGGGGGTGGGGAGGGAGAGGTTAGGAGGGATTACAGTCAAAATAAGGGAGGGTGGGGATTGTATGGGGGCTATAACCAAGATGAAAAGCATACATTGTGCAAAAATGAAAAATGATGTAAACAATATATAAAATAACATATAAACCAAAAAAAAGGTGTATAAACACCACAACCAAGTGGGATTTATTCCAGGGACACAAGGATGGTTCAACATCTGAAAAACAATTAACATAATTCACCACATCAACAAAAAGAAAAAAAAATATGATCATATCAACAGACACTAAGAAAGTATTTGATAAAGTCCAACATTCATTTATGATGAAGCCCTCAAAAAAATCAGGATTAAAGGAACATATCTTTTTTGTTTGTTTGTTTCTTAAGTGATTTTATTTTTTTATATAAATTTCATTTTTATATTCCCCATACAATTGCAACCCCCTTATTTTGACCCCAATCCCTCCCCTCTCCGCCCCCCATCCCCCATAGAGTGTCTCTGGTTCCTAGTTTTTTGTTGATTTTGATTTTCACTTTCTTATAGTTATTCATTTTTCTGGTCCCTTATTTAAATTTTCTAGATAAAGGAACATATCTTAACATAACAAAAACTATATACGACAAACCCACAGCTAACATCATCCTTAATGGTGAAAAACTGAAATCATTCCCATTAAGATGTGGAACAACACAAGGATGTCCACTCTCACCACTGCTTTTCAGTATACTACTGGAAGTCCTAGCTAGGGCAATTAGGCAAAAGAAAGATATAAAAGGAATCCAAGTAGGGAAAGCAGAAGTAAAACTATCATTATATTCAGATGATATGAAAATATTGAGAGAGAATTCTAAAAAATCCACCAAAAAACTAATTAAAATAATAAACCAGTTTTATAAAGTAGCAGGTTACAAAGTAAATACACAAAAATCAGTAGCTTCCTACTTGCAAATAATCAATCTTAAGAGGAAGAAATTATGGCCTCCCCTGGTGGCACAGCGGTTGAGTGCTGGGCTGCGAGCTGCCCGCAGCCTCTGCAGCACCGGTTCGATCCCCAGCTGCCAGCGAGGGTCCCACATGGCATGCAGACCTCTCCTGCCGTGCCCACTGCTCCCCTCAGCAGTGTATTTCAGTCAATCTGCTTGTTCTGCTCCCCGCTCTGGCTCTGGTGAATTCTCTCACCCTCCTGCGCTTCTGACTGTACCAAGTGCTTGTATAAATAAATAAATAAACATTTTTTTTAAAAAAAGAGGAAGAAATTAAGACAACCATCCATTTATGATTGTACCCAAAAAATTTAAATAACTGGGAATAAACCTAACAAAGGAGATGACAGATCTACACAAGGAAAACTACAAAACACTGTTGAAAGAAATAAAAGAACACACAAAGAAAAGGAAAGATATTCCCTGCTCATGGATCAGGAGAATTAACATAAAAATGACCACCCTCCCAAAAGCAATTTACAGATTCAATGCAATGCCAATAAAAATCTCAATGGCATTTTTCAAAGAAATAGAACAAAGATTGTTGAAATTCAAGTGGAACCACAAAATCCCCCTAATAGCAAATGCTCTCCTGACTAAAGTAGGAAAAATGATGGTGTTACACTCCCAGGCTTCCAACAATATTACAAAGCCATTACAACAAAAACAACATGGTAGTGGGGGGGGGGAGAGGAAGGCACACAGCAAATAGAACTGAATTGAAAGCCCAGAAATAAAACCATACACATACAATCGACTAATCTATGACAAAGGATCAAAGAATATCCACCGGAAGAGAAAAGTCTCTTCAATAAATGATGTTGGGAAACTGTACTGCAACATACAAAAGAATGGAACTAAAAAAAGAAAAAAGAGAATGAAACTAGACTACTACCTCACACCACATATAAAAACCAACTTAACATGGATAAAAGGCTTGAATGTAACTCCTGACACCATAAACTACATGGAAGAAAATACTCCATATAGGCAAAAACACTCCATGACATACAGTTCAGAAACATTTTTGAGGATTTTTCTCAAAAGCAAGGAAAACAAGCAGATAAACAGCTAGACTACATCAAACTAAAAAACCTCTGTTCAGCAAAAGAGACAATAATCAAAACAAACAGACATCCTACTGGAAGGGGAAAATATTTGAACAACATAGGACAGATAAGGGACTGTTATCAAAGATCTACAAAGAGCTTACACAACACAATAAAAACAAAACAAACAACCCAATCAAAAAATGAGCAATAGAACTAAAAAGACACTTCTCCAAAGAAGAAATGCAAATGGCCAACAGGCATATGAAAAAATGTACAACATCATTTATTATCAGGAAAATGCAAATCAAAATCACAATGAGATACAACTTCACTCCGGAGAGAATGTCCCACATTAGAAAAAAAAACAAAAAACCCACAGAAACAACAAATGTTAGAGAGGATGTGGAGATGAAGGAACCCTCTTACATTGCTGGTGGGAATGTATGTAAACTGGTCCAGCCACTATGGAAAGCTGTGTGCATATTCCTCTGAACACTAAAAATGGATCTACCATATGATCCAGATTCCACTCATGGGAAGCTACCCAAAGGACACAAACACTAATTTGAAAGGAAACTTGCACTCTGATGTTTATTGCAGCACTATTTAGAATAACCAAGATATGGAAACAATCCAAAAGCCCCAAAACAGACAAATGGATCAAAAAGATGTGGCATATTTACACAATGGAATATTACTCAGTGATCAAAAAAGACAAACTTATGCCATTTGCTGCAACATGGGTGGAGCTAGAGAGGACTACACTAGCCAAAATCAGTCCAAAGGAAAAAGATAAATGTCAAATGGTCTCACTCATATGTGGAATATAGAGAAACCAAACAAAAGGTGAAGAAAAAGTCAAAACTAGCAAGCTAAACATAGATCTGATGCATACAGCAAGGGAGGGGAAGGGAGAAGAGGTCACTATAGGGAGAGAAGAACATCAGAATATGGTGATGGCCCACAGGTGATGCAGTGCCAGGAGAACTATGGGACAACAATGATGTAAGAAAAAAATAATTAATTAATTAAAATAGGGGAAAAAACAAAAGTTGTGGTACACTTACAAACAGAATATTACTCGGTGATCAAAAATGACAAACACATGCCATATGCAGCAACAGGAATGGAACTGGAAGGGAATATGCTAGCCGAAATACTTGAGATAGAAAAAGATAAATGTCAGGTGTCTCACTAACATGTGGTATATAGAGAAATCAAACAAAAGGTCATGAAAAAGTCAAAACTAGCAAGCTGAACATAGATCTGAGGCATACAGGGGAGAGAAGGAGGGTGAAAACAAGGGAGAGAAGAACACAGGGGAATATGGTTGCAGTTCAGGGGTGATGTGTGTGGGGCAGAACAACGGGAACTACAACGATTTAAGAAAAAAAAAATTTTTTTATTCAAAAAAAAAAAATACAATACAGGAAACCTAAACAGAAGACGGCCCCCTCCGAAGTCAAGGGTAAGCAGGGCCCCAGAAAGAGAAGCCCCAGCCATTCCCTCTGCACCTGGAGTTTGGGTGGGCTCTGCCTGTCTCTCCAGAGGCCCCCTCCCATTTTCCCTTACCCTAACCCCAGAAATCCTCCAGTCTCAAAAGCCATATAAATTAATTCAGGGTGTTACAAAATCACTAATTCTCATTTAGCAGTCATGCTTAAGAAATACAGAGAAAGCTCACGGGTGCTCAGGCATGGAAGACATTCCTCTTTTTCCTATTCAGAGCCTCAACCTCTGACTGCTCTTTGTTTCCCAAGTTAGGGATGCTGCATTTGTTTGACTGGGCTACCCAGGGTCATCAGGAACGATATTTGACTAATATTTTGAAACTCAAAAGAAAAACAAACGCCCAGTGCCCCCGTTCCCCGGTTCCTGGTTTAGAAATCTGCTCTGCATCTCCAGAGCATCAGGCCCTGCACGTCGGGCTCAGGTGTAGTTGCAAGGGGCCCGCTTATGAATCCATTTTACATCCCTACATATCTTGGGGTTAAGGTAAAAGTAGGCAAATTAGCCTTTCATCAGGTTAAATAAGCAGCTGGGATTTGAAGCAGGAATAAGAAAGCGTTGACAGGAGGAAGCCCTTCCACACACTGAAAGCGGGGCTCCCACCTGGGTCCGTTCATAGCCTTGTCGACTGGTATCTGCTCCTACATCTCAAAACTGCGCTACAAGAACTTACTTCCTGCCAATTAAAAGGACAAGAAAGTTCATAAGAAGGAATTTTTTCAACATTGTGATGAGCTTTTGCCTCTGACTAGTCTCAATAATTTACATGTGGAAAACTACAGGGTTTTCATTGTTCAGAGAACGGTCCAAGGGGCCCCTGATGATTGGCCTCCCGTCTCCTGCGCCTGCAGATACAACAGCAGCCATCTTGTTGGCCAAGATGTTCACAGGAATGAAACGAGGCAAGTCGTGAGTTTTGGGGTTATTATAAAAGTATTGGTGTCATTTATAACTTTAATAAATAATTACATAGTTAGTATTTATGTCTATATATAGTTTCATAAATTAAGGCATTATATTTGTATGATCTTAATATGCAGTTATACACACATACATAATCATAAATCATATAATGTAATGTTATATAGTATATAAATTATATAAATATATATACGAATATGTTTATTTATAAATTATATTAAGCTAAGTTTTTATAATTTGATTATATGTTAAGTATATTGTATATATAAATGTATATCATATATTATATAAAACTATTTTATAATATAATTGATTATATGTTAAATATTTTATATATAATATATATGACATATATATACACATGCACTGTACAAACACTTGTGTCAGGCAGCGTGCTAAATACTAACATGCTCAATAGCCTATCATCATCCCCATTGTCTGGATGACGACGCTGAGGTAAGCAGGAGATCCAGAGCACCCAGACTCTGCCTGACCCCCTTGCAGTAAGACAGGCTGATGTGGGAGCTGCTCCTCCCAGTTTGTGGCTGGGTGTGGCCTCCACCCACACCTGGGGTTCTTGATCTACCTGGATGAACCCACAGCTCACCACCACCTCTTCCCTAGGCCTCCACCGTAAGTGGTAGAGTGTTTGCCTCCTGCTAACCAGTTTAGACGAAAGGTAGTCTTTCACACTCGCCAAAGTGTGCCTCTGATGCACCGAGGACTTCATGGTCCCCAATCTACACCCAGCTGAGTCCTCCCCCTTTATCCTTTCCCAAACCATAGAACACATAACCACCTTCCTTCCACCGAGCTAAATCCTACTGGTCCGTTCAGACCACGTTCAATCTAGTTCCTGCTGAGTCTTACAAAGCTGCCCCAGCACACACAGCTCTCTTTCTTCAGAGCCCCTGCTCGCCTCAGTCAGCCCTGCCCAACTTGATTTCTCTCACAACTGTGCCCTGAATGTTAACTTCCTTGCTCCAGACTGACTTTCAATTCCTATTAGGTAAAGAGTGTATCATGTCGTTTCTGTTGTCTCAATCTCTAGATCTATTGTGGAGCACAGTTGAAGCTCAACAGATTCTGATGGGTTGATTGACTTGATTGATGGGTTCCATAAAGCAGTTGTACCACCAGAAAGATGAAAAACAACCGGTGGCATTTGATAATGACACCAGGAAGTCTGGTTATTTGGAACTTCAGAAGTTTCATAAGCTTTCAACATGCTTCTGTACCAAACAATCTAATTAGTTTTCTCTTAAAATCATCCGAGCATCCATTCTGGGGACTTGTCAGGGGAGCAGTCACCTGATTATTAGCCAATGACAGCGGTGACCTGAGGCTCCAGGCAGAAGGCACAGACAGTGGCCTGCAGTTTCACTGCCTGTATACTCTCCAGCCACAGGTGAGCTGGGAGAGTGTGCTTCCTAATTCATGTTCCAACCACTGATAATGTTATAACTTCCATGTATGTGCATGACCTGCCTCTGGGGGAGGGCAGCACTAATGCTCAGCTTCCTTGTTCTCTCAGTTAACAAACTAAAAATATTCCTTTGTGCTAGTTCAAACTACTGGAGTAACAAAAAGAAAGTGGACGACATCAAATTGAAAAGTTTCTGCACAGCAATGGAAATCATCAACAAAATGAAAAGGCACCTCATCCTTGTATAGTATAGTACAATGTATAGTATGAGAGAAAATATTTATAAATAACATATCTGATAAGGGATTAATATCCAAAATTTATAAAGAACTCATAACTCAATAGCAAACAATGGAGCAACTCAATTAGAACATAGTCAGAAAAACTGAATAGATGTTTTCCCAGAGAAGACCTGTAAATGACCAATATGTCCATGAAAAGGCACTCAAAGTCACTAATCATCGGGGAAATGCAAATCAAAACCACAATGAGCTGTCACCTCACACCTGTTGGAATGACTATTGTCGAAAAGATGAGATAAGCGTTGGCAAGGATGTGAAGAAAATGGAACCCTTGTACTCTGTTGATGGAAATATAAATTGGTGCAGCCACTACGGAAAACAGTTTGGAGTTCCTCAAAAAAAAAAAAAATATATATATATCCAGCAATTTCACTTCTGGCTGTTTATCCAAAGGAAATGCAAAAATAATCCCCATGAGCTATATGTATGCCCATGTTCACTGCAGTACTATTCACAGTAACCAAGTAATGGAGACAAACTGAATGTCCCTCAACAGATACATACACACACACACACACAATAGAATATATATCAGCTACAAGAAAGGATATCCTGACATTTGTGACAAGAATGGGACTTGAGGGAATTATGCTAAATGAAATAAATCAGACAGGGAACGATAAATGCTACACAGTATCATGGTATACGAGAAATCTATAAAGCCAAACTCATAAAAGCACGACCAAAATGGTGGTTGCCAGGGGCTAGGGATGGGAAAAATTGGGAAATGTGGGTCAAAGAATACAAACTTCCAGTTTTAAGATGAAAAAGTTCATATAACAATGTTAATAGTTAATAACATGGCATTATATAATTGAAATTATATTGCATAATTTTTAGTAGGGATGTCACCTAAGATTAGATCTTAAATGTTCTCACTGCAAACCCAAAGAAATAAGTATTAACAGAGCTCATTTTACAGATGATGAAACAGGCTTACAGAGCCAAGAATATTGTTCATGGTCTCACCTAAGCCCCACTACCCCCAATGCCTTGCCCAGGATGTTATATGTCAGCGTGGGAGAATTGCTATGCAAAGGCACACAAGTAAGCATAATATCTAAGCATGGAAAACAATAAAGTCTGACTAATGCAGAAATTTTCCATTGAGGAATAAAACTGTGCAGCCAGTGGGTTGCTTAACTACAGAGAGCCTTAGAAAACAGAAAGAGAAAATGGATGTGTTATCCTAGTAATGTGAGTGAACTTTTTCAAACTATTATGAAGTAACATAATAAAAGTGAAATTTCAAAATATTCACTTTTCAATAAATGTTGACTGAATTAAATTCTGTGTCACAAGAGCAGGACAGTTTAAAATTTCTAACATCTCAACATTTTGAATTTTAAAACTTGGAACTAACAGTGAAAAATAAATGGGATGCATCAAGAAATGACTCTCTTCTAGCTTTGGAGAGCTGGCTGCAATACATCTCAGTTGTCACCCACACCACCGCCAGTCCTCACACACACTCTCGCAGGCAAGACTTCCCTACAGTCAACAATCTTCCCTGTGTGAGACTGAGGAGGGTTAAGTCTTGAATGGCAGTTCTTACAAAGAATCAGCAATTCTGTAGTGAAAGAGACAGAAACCAGATATTGGTTATCATTATTAATATGTACCAAAGCGATGGTATTACATCTTAATAATTTCTTTCTATTCCTATCCAAAAAATTTTATTCAGCTATTAAAATGTCAATATCAAAAAAAAAAGTCAATATCTACTGATATGTTCCCATTAGTTTTATCCATAGGAAATGTAAAATAATGAATTTTACTCATAAACTTTCTGTGAAGGCATCATTCATATGTTGCTGTAATAAAATCTCTTTAGGGCCTCCCAGGTGGCGTAGCAGGTTGAGCGCAGTGCTGTGAAGCTGTCCACAGCCTTTGCAGTTCGGGTTCGATTCCCAGTGGCCAGAGAGAAACCCACATAGCACAGCAGACCTCTCCTATCGTGCCCACTGCTCCCCTCAGCAGTATGTTTCGGTAATTCTGCCTGTTCCGTTCCTACTCTGTCTCTGGTGAATTCTCTCGCCTCCCACAACTTTGGCCTGTACCCCAGTTCTTGTATAAATAAACAAATAAATCTTTTTTTAAAAGATGCATTTTAATAAATAAATAAATAAAATCTCTTTAATCAAAGTTTTTTTTTTTTAAGATTTATTTATTTATTTATACAAGAACCGGGGTACAAGCCAGATTTGCGGGAGGGTGAGAGGATTCACCAGAGATAGAGCGGGAACAGAACAAGCAGATTGACGAAATACACTGCTGAGGGGAGCAGCGGGCGAGACAGGAGAGGTCTGCAGCGACATGTGGGACCCTCGCCCGCCAGCCAGGATGGAACTGGCGCTGCAGAGGCTGCAGACAGCTTCACTGACCTGCGCTCAACCGCCTGTGCCACCAGGGGAGGCCCAAAGTTCATTATTTTTTAAAACAGTAGAATTCTACATATTAATATTCTACAGTTATGTTCATAAGTGATTAAGCTATTACTTTACCCTTTTGCATTATCTTTATCATATTATGTTAGGACATGTCTCAATCTTGATGTTCATTAGAATCATTCAGGAAGGGGCCTCCCCTGGTGTCACAGGCGGTTGAGCACTGGGCTGCGAAGCTTCCCACAGCCTCTGCAGCGCCTGTTCAATCCCCAGCCACCGGCAAGGGTCCCACATGGCACACAGACCTCTCCTGCCACACCCGCTGCTCCCCTCAGCAGTGTATTTCATCAGTCTGCCTGTTCTGTTCCCTGCTCTGGATCTGGTAAATTCTCTCACCCTCCTGCGCTTCTGACTGTACCCAGTGCTTGTATAAATAAAAATAAAAATAAATAATAAAAACTTAAAAAAAAAAGAATCACTCAGGAAGTTTCTCTAAAATGCTGATGTCCAGGTCCAAATCCAGACCAGTTGACAGTTGAACCATAACCCTTGGGTATGGGATTCAAGTAGCAATTTTTAGAACTCTCTGGTGATTTTTACTGTGCAAAATAAACTAAGGCTATATTGACTCATATTCTCTTTGTAAGGTGATAAAATGATTCTAGAGCTTAAATTATTTAACTCCCCTCTCTACCCTCCCCACCTCATATACAATGTTTGGCATTAAAGTAAGCAAACATGTGTATCATGGGATAAAAAGAAAAGAGAAAACCAACAGAAGAAAATTTATCCTTTAGATTCCAGATACTTGAGATATAAGATATGGGATATAAAATAGCTATCATTAATAATGCAAAGTGATAAAAGATAAAAATTTAAATTTTGTCAGACAATAAGAAACTATTTTAAAAAGGAAATTCCAGAACTGAAAAAAAAGCACTGACCAAAATTAACAGCCCAGTATAAAAGTGCAACCACAGATTAGACATAGCTGAAGAGACAAATAGGAAAGTGGAAGGTAGAGCAGAAGAAAATATCCAGGAATAAATGATAGAAAGTTAATGAAAGTAAAACACAAAAAAGAAGGTAAGATACTTAGGGAATATTATGATTAAAAGAAGTATAACATAAGTAATTGAAAATTCATTAGGAGAGAAGAAATAACTTGGGAAGAAGTTGTATTACATGGATGGAGCTGGAAGGGATCATGCTCAGTGAAATAAGCCAGAAAGAAAAAGAAAAATACCAGATGGCCTCACTCATAGCAGGAATTTAGAAAACCTAAATAAGGGACCAGGAAAAAGACTAATTATAATAAAGTAAAAATCAAAATCAACAAGCAACTATAAACCAGAGACACACTACAGGGGAGGAGGATGGAGTAGGATCAAAACAAGGGGGACCAGGAATTATATGGGGACTATAACCAAGATGAAAATGCATACATTGTGCAAAAATGAAAAATGATGTAAAAATATATAAAATTTAAAAATGCTCAAAAAATAAAAATGAATTTAATTAAGAGTTTTGAAAAAAAATAAAAAGAAGAAGAAATAGCAGTGGAAATTTTTTTCAAAACTGATGAAAAATGTCAAGTCACAAAGTTAAGATATCATTCAATCCCCAGACAGAATGAACAGCAATAAAAAAAGGAAAATCCCATACCTCATTGCATCAATTTAAAGCTGCTAAGGGCCCTCCCTGGTGGCACAAGGGGTTCAGACTCAACCTAGGAAGCAATCCACAGCCACTGCAGCACAAGTTCAATCCCCAGCCAGGGAGCTACCCACATGGTGCAGCAGACCTCTCCTGACTCACCCACTGCTACCCTTAGCAGTGTATTTCAGTCAGTCTGCCTGTTTTGCTCCCCTCTCAGTCTCTGGTGAATCCTCTCATGCCCACACCTCTGGCCTGTACCCGCATTCTTGTATCCATAAATAAATAAATCTTTTTTAAAAAAAATAAAGCGTCAAAAAGCAAAAATAATAAGAATGCCTTAAAGAAGCCTGAGTAAAATAGACAAAATTACTCTATGCCATAAATAAACTGATGACTCACTTATAGAAACAGTGGAAGCCAAAAGCAATGGAAAAAATATTTTTAAAGAAATGAAAGAAGAAAACCTGCAAACTTAGAATTACGCATTTATTAAAAATATCCTTTGAGAATGTAGGTGAAAAGAGACAGCATGTGAGATAAATTTCTTAAAACAAAGAACTGTGGCAAAGGCAAGTTATGAAGCATCAGACTGCTTCAGAATACTTTTCAACAACAGCAACAACATCTTATGGTAAGCAGTAGGTTCTGCTAGTGGGCAAGCAGGTTTTCCAGTTCTCTCTCTGCCTGGTTTTGGAAATAGGAATGGATACCTTGGTGAATTATGAGGAGTGAGGAGGGTGAAGAGTTATGAGGTATGGAGACAAAAAAAAATAAATTTCTTGAAAATGTGGGCACATGAGAGCTGAAGAGTTTTAACAAGTAAAATAAAAGAAGCACAATTATGTTTATATTAATAAAATGTCATATATAAATATGAAATACAGAAAATTTGACCACAACTCACTTAAGTAAATTAGGAGTGCTTTGTTTTGTTTTGTGTACACCATGTGAACTCATGTAGTAGGCCAATAGGTATTAGTTCTGTCAGGGCTGAGAATTCTGTGATTCTCTTAGTCCTTACTTCATGGTATTAAATGACGACTGGCAGTAAAGACAACCAAATTCACATTTCAATCAAGGGGAAAAAAATTGAGGAAGCAAAAACAAGAAAGTAAAATGTCCAGAAATTTCCAGCAATCTTTCATTTACTTCCCATTGTTCAGAACAGCATCACATGACTCCCCCAACTATAAAGCCAATAAATAGAATGCTTTTAGCATCATGTAATGCTATCCTACAAGAGAACAGTGTTCTATTGGTAAAAGAAAGGACAGGTGAACATGCGGTTGGCATGAATCAGTGCTGTTGCTCCTGCCATACCCATCACCCATGAGATGCATTATGCTAACTTTGTAATTCACTGTAATGTCTGCTTGGATTTCTAAAATACCTTTATTTTGAGCAATAAGCAGCTTCTTAAAAGTTATGTTTTTTTCTCTGAAAGTCTGTAGTGTGTATTTTGGTTTGTTTGTTTGTTTTTTACAGATGCTTCTAGGCTGAGTTTGTGGAACATGGTTTGGGCACCACAAAGATTGTTTTATTCTTTATGGTCAATAAAGAATGTTCTCTTAGAAGTCAAGAACATCATTAGAAATGGCATGTTAAGGGGTAAACATAAAACTATTTCCAAAAATCTTAAAATCAGACTTTTTTAATTGAAAATGTCCTGAAGCTTCATTCCTTCCCACTGAGGTAGGTCAAGGAAATGTATTTATACATCCTTAGGATAAACTATCTATGATGCTAATCAACTCCACCCAGCCCCTCACCCCCATACAACCTAATGAGAAGCAGACATCTCAGTAGCACGCCTCACCCTACCTTTGCTCTCCTATATAATGCAGACAGCCGCTTCTGGAGAATCTGGGTAATTCTGTTCTTCCAGTAGATGCCATGTCAGGTAAAGGGGAGGGTATCCCTTTACTTATAGGAGGGAGGCACTCTACCTTACCCTCCAAATGCTGGGCATAGTACCAGATTTCCTGACCCTGATTTCCGGCTTCTGCCCACCTGCCTAGGTGTTTGTAGGGTGTGTAAACAGAGATCCAAGCTTCAATTGGAGCTTGGCCTCCGTGTGATATAGCTGTCTGAAGATCAACTTTTGATTACCCAGACATCCACCTCAAAGACATCCATCTCAAACAACACATGCCCATTATATACTAGATGAAAAGTCATCCCTTCCCATGAAATTGCCCTCAGAAGGCCCTGGATAACCTAATCAACCACTTGAATAAGCCCACATCTCTGTGCAGCTCCTGATGCCCATGCTTGTGTTTTAAATTCACCAAGAGTGAACCTGAGACTCGAGGCACTCCACCCTCAAACCCAACAAAAGCAGAGCCTCAGCTCTGCACTCTTTCCTTCTGTACCCCCAGCCTTGCTGAGTGCTCCCTGGGCATGTTACAAACCCCCCCCAGGACTTGTGAGTAATACACCTTCCTCTTCCAAAGTCTCAGATGGTTTCTGATGATGCACATCCAACATCATAACAAGAAACACGAAGGCCAGTCCGACCACAACCTTGGCTCTGGTGAGGGACACACCTGCGGGGTCCCCGGGGGCAGGACCAGGTGAGAGCCTGGGTTGCCAGCCGATGTCATCTCTGCCCACAAGCTAAGACAGAAACACTTGGCCATAGAGACATTCACAGCTGATCCTGAAGTGGGCTTTGAGCAGCCCCCTTCAAAGCCCTTCCTCTGTGGTCTCCAGATTTATTGCCCTGGGCAAGAGAAGGCAGATATAAGAGGCCTGGGACACAGCTTACTTAATAGGAATGATATTAGAGCGTTCTTTAGTTTTTAAAGGAAGAAAGTGGGAGAATTCAAGTCAGTTTCTCTTCCTGCCCTCCATGACTTGATTGGCAGTGGAAGGAAGAGTGGAAGAGAAAATAGAGGGTCGGGGGTCCTGGGCCTCTCTAAAAGCCCACAGAGGAGTCTAGGCAAACTTGGAACAGCATGGAAGGCAGACCCCAGGGCTCCGTCGGATCACCGGCACTCCAAGCCCGGCTTGAGCGTCTGTGGAGGCATGGCCCATCCTTGGGCAGAGTCTGAAGCCTTGGGGGAAAGGCCAATCTGTTGTTTCTGGGTGCTGCAAAGTGGACCTGCCTGCAGGTCATCAAAGCAGGGCAGAGACCCCTGTACCACCAAGTCACCTCACATACATACACTCTATCAGACTGGTGACCAAGAAAAAGAAATCGAGTGCAATTGTCCAACACAAAAGGACCGCATTTCCTGAAGGGATTTATTAGATTTATATATTGAGTTAAGGCTAAATTTCAGATGGAAAAGAACTAAAAGTGAATTCCCTTCATCTCTACCTAGTGGGAGGGGCTGGTGAGAACTATCACTCGACCTAAAGCAAAAGAATTGTATTTGTCCAGTCACTTGCCCCGGGACACAGGCCCAGCCATTCTGCACTGCGCGTGCACGGCGCCACAGCCCCGCTCCAGACGTGACCCGCACGGCACCTGCCTGTACCACCCCGGCAGAAGCACTCCCTATAGCAGCTGTAACAAGTTACCACCAAGATGGTGCTGACACCAACATAAATGTACTGTCTCAACAGTCTGTAGGTCAGAAACGGTTCTCCTTGGCTTAAAACCAATGTGTCAGACAGGCAGTGTCCCTGCTGGAGACACTAAAGGGGAATGTGCATCTTTGTCTCTTTAGATTCTAGACGCCACCGCATTCCTCAGCTCATAGCCTCTTCTCCATCTTCAAAATCAAAAGCCTCAGGGCCTCCCTGGTGGCTCAGGGGGTTAAGCACTGCCCTGTGAAGCAATCCACAGCTTCTGCGGCATGGGTTCAATCCCCAGCCAACCAGGGAGAAACCCACATGGCGAGGCAGACCTCTCCTCTCTCACCCGCTGCTCCCCTCAGCAGTGTATTTCAGTCAGTCTGCCTGTTCTGCTCCCCACTCTATCTCTGGTGAATCCTCTTACCCCCCTCATCTCTGGCCTGTACCCCAGCTCTTATATTCATAAATAAATAAATCATTTAAAAAAAAATCAGCAGCCTCAGATGGAAGCCTTTTCATGCCTCCACATCTTGCTGTCCTGCCCCTTCCAAATATAGGGACCCTTGTGACTACTTGTGACCCACTTGTTAATCCAGATGCTCTCCCCCTCTTGAAGCCAACTGGTTATCAGCCTGCCAATTCCACCTGCTACTTGAGTTCTCTCTTGCCCTGTACCATACACAGCATATCCCAGTTCTGGAGACTACCAAGTGGACGTCTTTGGGGGCCACTACTCTGCTTACCACACCAGACAAACCTGTTTTCTCCTCTCTGCAGGCTTGTTGGGTGGGTCACATCAGCTAACACATGTAAACTTATCATCACAGAGGATGTGGGTGATGCCACCCTCCATTTAGGCCTGGTCTGATGCCTGGGCTTACCTGGGCACACACCCCTTCCTCATGCCCCTGACTATCACCCTGCCCTGCAGTGGGTGACCGCTTCACTAGTTGTGACTCAGACACTCAAAAATGATGATTCTCAGATCACCAAGGCAGTGTGTCCTATCCTTGCACATATGTTCTCACTCCAGCTTCACTTCCACCATTTTGGCTCTCTGAGGAGCACCAGAGCCACAGGCAAAAACAAATGCAAAAAGGAAGCCAAGAAGAAAATGGCTGATCCATTCCCTAAGAAATATTGGTGTGTTGTGAAAGTACCAGCAATGTCAATATAATACTGGAAAAACACTAGTCACAAGAACTCAAGGAACCAAAATTGCATCTGATGGCCTCAAGCGTTATGTTTTTGAGGTGAGTCTTGCTAATCTGCAAAATAATGAATTTGCACTGAGAAAATTCTGGCTAATTACTGAGAATGTTCAGGGTAAACACTGACTAACATTCATGGCATCCATCTTACCTGCCGCAAAATGAGCCCCATGATGAAAACATTGCAGACCCTGACTGAAGCCCTTGTCGATGTCAAGACTAGCAGTGGTTACTTGTTTCATCTCTTCTGTGCAGGTTTACTAAAAAAGGCAACAGTCAGATTCAGGAGACCTCCTGTGCTCAGCACCCACAGATGCTCCAAATCCGGAAGAAGATGATGAAAATCACCACCAGAGAGCTGCAGGTGACTTGAAAGAGGGGGTCAATTAATTGATTCCAGTCAGCATTGGAGAAGACACAGAAAAGGCATGCCAATCTACTTACCTGCTCCATGATGTCATTGTCAGAAAAGTAAAAATGCTGAAGTCCAAGTTTGAACCAGGAAAACTATGCCATGTTTTTTTAATTTAAAAAAATGATGATTCTTAGAGCCTCCCCTGGTGGCACAGCAGTTGAGAGCTGGGCTGCAAAGCTGCCCGCAGCCTCTGCAGGACCAGTTCGATCCCCGGCCGCCGGCGAGGGTCCCACATGGCGCGCAGACCTCTCCTGCCGCCCGCTGCTCCCCTCAGCAGTGCCTTCAGTCCATCTGCCTGTTCTGTTCCCCGCTCTGGCTCTGGTGAATTCTCTCACCCTCCCGCGCTTCTGACTGTACCCAGTGCATGTATAAATAAATAAATCTTAAAAAAAAAAATGATGATTCTTAGCAAAGTGAACCATCTTTCCAGTCTTTCCAGGCCTAGCTCATAGCTAGAATGGTATAGTGAAATAGTCATTCCAAACAGGCATGCATAAAACCAGACAAATGTACAAAGCCTGCTCCAAAGCAGAGAAAAGTTAAAGCTAGACCGAGTTTCGAAAGTAATAAAGCCAATGAAATTACTTTCAGAAGAGTTCCAAAACTGTCAACTCAAGACAATGAAGTGCTAACATTTTAATAATAAAAAGTTTGGGACTATTTGATTTTTTTAAATTTCTGTTATTTCTTTAAGCCCTTATTCAAGCTTTGCTCTTTCCTCCTGGGGCTTCCATTTGAACATTGGTAGAGAGGATAGGCCATTGGCAAGTTAACCTGGGGGCAGTCAGTGGGGGAGAGAACATACATGGAACCCAGAATTTAACCATTTCAATCATTGGATCAAAAAGTTAATTCAACATTTGAGTGAAGCACCAGATACAAACACACAATGCCTCATGTGATTATAAGGCATTGTAAAAAAAATTAATGTTTGCAACAAAGGAAATCACACAGATGAAAGTAATGAAATTAAAGGTATAATTCTAGAATATCTTTTCATCAAAGATACTACAAGGGTTACCCACATTATTCCTATCATTATCCCAATTTTATAGTGGAAAAACAAACTTTGTATCAACTACCTCTTATCTTCTAAAGAAGAGGGGGGGTTATACATCTCCTCAAAATAAAGATAAACACTTCTTTTGGTTGGTAATTACAGTTTGAATAAAAAATATAAATAGTGTCATTTTGCTGGAGATGTGGCCTTCTTTTTTTTTTTTTTTTTTTAAGGAATTCATGTACCAGTAAAATGGAATAAACCAGTTAGATGGGTTTTCTGTTGACTTGAAAGCCTCAACCATAAGACTACACTGCCACCTAGTGGTCAAATAGGGTATTACAACAACTTATTTTGAGAGTTACCCAGACTGAGACTTAAGTATGTGTTTTCCTTAACTTCTAGAAAAATTAAAGGGAGGGAATATGGGCATCACAGTGTTGTAGGTTAAATTAAAACAAATATCTGAGTGCAAAATTTTAGAAAATCCAGGAGTCCAATTCCTTCTGTGGAACAAACTCCTGCACCTAAGATCTCCTTATAAATTCACTTCAGCAACTCCTGAAGCTGAGCAACACATTAGCATCTAAGGATCCTCCCTTGTTTACCTTACAATTCAGCAGTACTATTTAGTCAGAATAAAATCGCTTAGGCTTCAGAGGTTAGAAAACAAAATAGGTATTTACCTAGTGTTAGAAAGCCTAAAAGAAGACCCCAGCAAAGGTAATATTTGAAACTACTAAATGCTTGTGATTTCCATTCCAAACACATCACAAGAGTTACAGGACTGGGGTTGATATAGTAAGGGAATTTCATAAGAAAAAATGATTGAGCTCAACAGCAAACATTTTATGAACAAAGAGCAGATGCCAAGCCACATCCTCCGTGTGAAGGGCTCCGAGCCTGCTGAAGCCTGAAAGCTCTGCTGTGAGGTGTTCTTAGGCCTTGCGGGCACCAGTCCCTTCCTCACGAGGACAGAGACTTGTGCTCCTAAAAGAACTGGACTAGATGATGCCTTTAAACTATATATGATTATGTAAATTTGACCCAAGTTTATCCAGACTGACGCCACATTTATCTTCATAATCAGATTTTAGTGAAGTCACAGGTGACTTTCCTGGGATTCACTCCTTAAATACACACTGGGATGGGTCACCAGCCAGTGCCAGGCCCCTGTCCTTCATCTGCTTCCACTTCCTGTGAGAGCAGGACACACCTGGACTCCCTTCAGCTCATCCCGGCAAAACCAAATCCTCCTCCCTGGACTTGGCAGCATGCTACCCTGCCCTTCCTCGGCAGAGGCCTGAGATTACCCACAACTTCTAGATGAGTATGGTAGCCATACTTACAGGCTGAAGATAGAGGTTTGCTGATCACATACTATGAATGTTGGGGACTCTGTGAGGTTAGGAAAAGGACAGGGAGTAGGGGGAAGGTCAAATCATAGTAAGAACACATTTTACATTGTTAACCCATGTACACAATATTTGGTACTCTCCCCAAACCACTCTCCCTCCTGCCCCAAAGATTTTACTGAGCACTACTATGTACTAGTCAGTTCTAGGCACGGGGAATACAGCAGTGAACAAAATATAAAATCCTTGCATTTCATTCTGGTGCAGGGCAGGCAATGAACAAGATAAAGTCCCTCAGTATCTGAGGAAGATTGATTCTCAGACCCCCATGGAAACCAAAATCTCAGGATGCTCAAGTCCCTTATACAGAAGGATGTGGTGTTCACATAGAACCTGCACACATCCTCCTGTATGCTTTAAATATTTCTACATTACTCATAATACCTAATAAGATGTTGAACTCATTGGTTTAGATTTAGTTCTTCTCCCGGCTCTTCTGCTGGAGGTGGAATCTAACCTGAAAAACTCAGTCTTCAGGTGAGTGAGGGAAAGATGGGACCCCCAAAGATGTCCACTTCCTAATGCCCAGAACCTGTGGATGTCACCTGATATGAAAGGGACTTTGCAGAGACCACGGAGTGAAGTGTCTAAGGTGGGGAAATGATCCTGAATTGTCCAGATGGTCCCAATGTCATCACAACGTCTACATAGAAGGAAAGCAGGAGGGTCAAGTGACAGGAGACATTATCCCAGATGCAGAGGTCAGAGCAGCATGACTTCTAGCTGGGCCACAGCCCGAGGATCCACGTAACCTCTAGGAGCTGGGAAAGGCAGGAAACAGATTCTTCCCTGGAGTCTCCAGAAGGAACATAGCTTTGCTGATACTTTCAGCCTAATGAGACTGATTTTAGACTTCAAAATTCCAGACCTAGATAAATATGTGTCATTTTTAGACACTAAATGTGTGGTGATTTTTTTTACCATATCAATAGGAGACTAATACAGGTCCCCAAAAGGAAATCAAGATGTAATTTCAAAGAGAAGTGGTTCAATAGCTGAAGGCCTCCACCCGTCTCCTGCTCTGGCCTTGCTGGACAAGCACAGCTTGTTGATCTCCTGTTCATCCTCTCCATTCTCACTACCATAGCCCAGTAAAATGAATGACTCAAGATGGGGAGTCACCGCAGATGGGAAAATGGGTGGTGTTCTTTTTGCCTGGAGAGGAAGATATTCATCTAGAGGTGGGCCCTGGAATTCCATACATTACATGGATCAGACAGACCATCACCTGTGAGAGATTTGGTTCTGTTTAGATGTCTACTTCATCTTTAAAATAGTTTCCACATTGCTGGGTTTTCTCCTTACAGAATCAGTGGAATCAAATTCTTTTTCAAAACAAGGTAACCGACACTGTTAGCGTTCTAGATAGGTTTTAAGTAAATATCTAAACAAATGAGGTAAGTGAGGACCTAGCCCACTTTTCACAATTCCTCTACCTTTTCCAATTCACAGAATGAAGCCTAGTCCAAAAAACATAGACAGAAAAAGGAATGTGCGGGTCTGAAATTATAACTTTTATGCACTCACACTTATAAACTCACATAAAGAGAAACTTCAAATTTGATCACAATACTTGATAGCTGACCTGGAAATGAGAACCATTTTTACACCAAAATGTTCCAAATACTTTCTACAAATGTTCAAAGATTTATCAAAATGAAATTAATCTGCTTTATTTGATGATACCCAATTCAACAGTGATCATTAGATTCCACATGAACAAGTCTCACTCCATTTCTCAAAGGTTTAGAGCTATAGCAACAGCATTGTCTTTTCTAGGCAAGTTGAGGGTGGAATGTACATGCCTGGCATCTTTCAAAACTAACCCATAGTCTGGCAAGATGGCAGCAGAATGAAGACACTGGCTGGCTCCTCCAGATATTTACAGATGAACTGCTATAAAACAAAGCCAAGACAGCCCTGAAGGAAAAGCTGAAGCCCACTGCACATAATAGGAGCATCTGTTTGGCAGAAATGGGTAGAAAAAACTTGAGGTGAACTTGTGTAGAGTGATAATAGGGCAGTATAGCTCACAAGAGGGAAGAGTGACTGCTGCAGTGACTTGGGCATACCCAACATCAGGACTCCTAAAACCTATCACTGCGCGAGAATGGCACATATTAAAAAAACTAGCATCAACAAATGTTGGCAAGGATGTGGAGAGAAAGGAACTCCCCTGCACTGCTGGTGGGAGTGCAAACTGGTCCAACCACTATGGAAAGCTGTGTGGAGATTCTTCAACCTACTAAAGATAGAGCTTCCATATGATCCAGCAATTCCACTCCTAGGTATTTACCCAAAGGACACAGAAACATTAATTCCAAAGAGCACCTGCACCCCTATGTTTATAGCAGCACTGTTTACAATAGCTAAGCTTTGGAAACAACCCAAATGCCCAAAAATAGATGACTGGATCAAGAAGATGTGGTACATATACACCATGGAATATTACTCAGCATTCAAAAAAGATAAACACATGCAATTTGCAGCAACATGGATGGAGCTGGAAGGGATCATGCTCAGCAATAAAACCAGAAAGAAAAAGAAAAAATACGGATGGTCTCACTCATAACAGGAATCTAGAAAACCTAAATAAGGGACCAGGAAAAAGAATAACTATAAGAAAGAAAAAAAAATCAACAAACAACTATGAACCAGAGACACACTTTGGGGGGAGCGGGGAAAGGAGGGATTGGGATCAAAATCAGGGGGTTGCAATTGTATGGGGAATATAAAAATAAATAAATTAATTAAAAAAATAAAATAAAAAATGAAAAAATAAAAATATGATAAAATGGTAATGAGCACTTGTATTCAATAATCACCTTAAACATAAATGGCCTGAACTCACCAGTCAAAAGATGTCAAAACTCATCAGTCAAAAGGCTGAATAGATTTCAAATAAAAGTCCAACATACTCATGTTTATCAGAAACTCACCTTACCAACAAAGACAAGCACAGACTTAAAGGCTGGAAGACAGACAAGCCAATGACAACCAGAAAAAAATCAGGAACAGCTGTAGATACTATCTAATAAAACAGACTTCCAATTAGGAAAGATAACAAGAAATATAGGACACTATATTATCACTAAGTTTTCAATACAACAAGAAGATATAACACTCATAATTATATATGAACCAAATGAGGGAGCACCGAGATATATAATGCAATATTAATAACAGAACTTAAAAGAAATTGATAACAGTGCAATAATACTAGGGGGCCTCAAAAACTCATTTACAATGGTCAGATCAACAAAACAAAGCATAAATAAGTAAACAACAGCTTTAAATGAGGTGCTAGGCCAAATAGGTCTACCAGACATCTACAGAACACACCATTCAAAAAACTGCTGAATGTCCATTTTTCAAGCACACATGGAATATTTTCAAGAATAGACCATATCTTAGGACACAAGTTAATTTTCAAGAAAACCATAAAGAAAATAATTATACCTACTACCTTCTCTGACCGTAATGCCATAATGCTAGAAATCAACAAGAAAAAAAAAAATCAGGAAAAAGTATGGATACATGGCAGAAAAAATAAAATGATATTTAATAGCAATTGGATAAGTGAGGGAAACAAAGTAAAATTTAAAAATACGTTTGAGACAAATAAAAATAATACAAGGTATGAGTACCTATTGAATAAAGCAAGGGTTCTCTTAAGGGAAAAGACAATAGATAATACAGGCCCACATTAGAAAGCAAGAAAAATTCCAAATAGTCTGATGTCACACCCAAAGTAATCTTAAAAAGAGGAACAAACAAAATTCAACCCAGTAAAAGGAAGGAAATAATGAAATTAAGGGTGAAATAAATGAAACAGACATCAAAAAAATCAATGAAACTAAGAGCTGGTTCTTTAAGAAGATGAACAAAATAGGGCCTCCCCTAGTGGCACAGCAGTTGAGCGCTGAGCTGCGAGGCTGCCCACA
The DNA here is from genome assembly GCF_014898055.3 of Talpa occidentalis. NCBI lineage: Eukaryota > Metazoa > Chordata > Mammalia > Eulipotyphla > Talpidae > Talpa > Talpa occidentalis. The sequence goes on along the minus strand of NW_023601322.1, from coordinate 49,804,585 downwards.
GCCACTGCAGCACTGGTTAGATCTCCGGCGCCAGTGAGGGTCCCACATGGCGGTACAGACTTCTCTCCTGCCACGCCCGCTGCTCCCCTCAGCTGTGTATTTCGTCAGTCTGCCTGTTCAGTTCCCCACTCTGGTTCTGGTGAATTCTCTCACCCTCCCGCGCTTCTGACTGTACCCAGTGCTTGTATAAATAAATAAATAAATCTTTAAAAAAAAAATAGATGAACAAATTAAATAAACCTCTCATTTGGCTAATTTTTTAAAAGGAGAAAATATTAGTAAACATCCATGACCATAAAATGAGGGAGAAACAGATTCTTTAATAAGTAGGCTGGGAAAATTAGAAAGTCACACATAAAAGAATAAAGTTGGATTACTTGCTGATCCCATATGCAAAAATAAATTCCAATTGGATTAAAGATTTAGATATAAATTCTGCAACAATAAAATACATAGAAGGAAACATTGTTCATCACCCCATGATATCAACAATAACTAAAACAATTGTAATTAGCATAAGTTAAAAATAGATGATAGATAGAAGATAGATAGATATCTTTTTTTAAAAAAGTTTCTATATAGCAAAAGAAAATACAAGACTACAAAATAAAAACCTACTGAATGACAGAGACGAATTAGTGCCTATCCTTCACAAACTCTTCCAAAAAATTGAGAAGGAAGGGACAATACCAAACACGTTCTATGAAGCCAATATTATACTAATACCAAAACCGAATAAGGACAACACAAAAAAGGAAAACTACAGGCCAATCTCCCTAATGAACACTGATGCAAAAATCCTCAATAAAATTTTAGCTATCAGAATCCAACAATGTATCCATAAGATAATTCACCACGACCAAGTTGGATTCATTCCAGGGACACAAGGATGGTTTAACATCCGCAAATCAATCAACGTTATCCAACACATCAACAAAAAGAAATATAAAAACCATATGATAATATCAATAGATGCTGAGAAAGCTTTCGACAAAGTGCAACACCCATTCATGATAAAAGCCCTTGAAATTCTTGGGATACAAGGAACATACCTCAACATCATAAAGGCCATCTATGACAAGCCAACAGCCAGTATCATTCTCAATGGTGAAAAGCTGAAAGCAATTCCATTAAGATCTGGAACAAGACAAGGATGTCCACTCTCACCACTGCTTTTCAATATAATACTGGAAGTCCTAGCCAGAGCAATAAGACAAGAGAAAGACATCCAAGGAATCCAAATAGGAAAAGAAGAAGTCAAACTATCACTATTTGCAGATGATATGATAATATACATAGAGAACCCCAAAATCTCCACAGAAAAACTAATTCAACTCATCAATCAATTCAGTAAAGTGGCAGGATACAAAATCAACACGCAAAAGTCAGTAGCCTTCCTATACACAAACAACAAATCTGAAGAAGAAGAAATCAAAAAAACCATCCCTTTTATTATCGAAACAAAAAAAATCAAATATTTGGGAATAAATCTAACAAAAGAGGTAAAGGACCTATACAAAGAAAACTATAAAACACTGTTAAAAGAAATAGAAGAAGACACAAAGAAATGGAAAGACATCCCCTGCTCATGGATTGGAAGAATAAACATTATTAAAATGGCCATCCTACCAAAAGCAATATACAGATTCAATGCTATTCCAATCAAAATTTCAATGTCATTCTTCAAAGAAATAGAACAATTATTGATGAAATTCATATGGAATCACCAAAAACCCCGAATAGCCAAAGCTCTACTGAAAAAAAAAGAAGGAAATGGAGGCATCACACTCCCAGACTTCAAACTATACTACAAAGCCATAATCATCAAAACTGCATGGTATTGGAACAAGAACAGACATACAGACCAATGGAATCGAATAGAAAATCCAGAAATAAACCCACAGATTTATGGTCAACTAATCTTTGACAAAGGAGCAAAGACTATGCATTGGAGCAAAGAAAGTTTGTTCAATAAATGGTGCTGGGAAAACTGGGTCGCTATATGCAAAAGAATGAAGCTTGACCACTACCTCACACCATACACAAAAATCAACTCAAAATGGATTAAAGAACTTGACATAAGACCTGAAACCATAAAATACATAGAAGGAAATATAGGCGAAACACTATGGGATTTGCACATCAAAGACATCTTTACAGACACATCACCCAAAGCAGTGATAGTGAAGGCAAAGATAAACAGCTGGGACTACATCAAATTAAAGAGCTTCTGCACAGCAAAAGAGACAATAACAAAAACAAAGAGAAACCCCACCAACTGGGAGAACATTTTTGCACCCAACACTAATGATAAAGGACTGATCACAAAAATCTGCAAGAGCTGATGAGACTCAACCACCACAAAGAAAATAATCCAGTCAAAAAATGGGCAGAAGAGTTAAAAAGAAACTTCTCTGAAGAGGAAATGCAAATGGCCAACAGGCATATGAAAAAATGTTCAACATCACTTGTCATCAGGGAAATGCAAATCAAAACTACCATGAGATACCATCTTACACCAGTGAGAATGGCACATATTAAAAAAACTAGCAACAACAAATGTTGGCGAGGGTGTGGAGAAAAAGGAACTCTCCTGCACTGTTGGTGGGAGTGCAAACTGGTCCAACCACTGTGGAGAGCTGTGTGGAGATTTCTGGACCTACTAAACATAGAGCTTCCATATGATCCAGCAATTCCACTCCTAGGTATTTACCCAAAGGACACAGAAACATCAATTCCAAAGAGCACCTGCACCCCTATGTTTATAGCAGCACTGTTTACAATAGCTAAGCTTTGGAAACAACCCAAATGCCCAAAAATAGATGACTGGATCAAGAAGATGTGGTACATATATACCATGGAATATTACTCAGCATTCAAAAAAGATAAACACATGCAATTTGCAGCAACATGGTGCAACATGATGCAATTGCAGCAACATGATGGCGCTGGAAGGGATCATGCTCAGCCAAATAAGCCAAAAAGAAAAAGAAAAATACCGGATGGTCTCACTCATAGCAGGAATCTAGAAAACTTAAATAAGGGACCAGGAAAATGAATATAAGAAAGTGAAAATCAAAATCAACAAAATACTATGAACCAGAGACACTTTTTGGGGGGTGGGGGGCGGGGGGAAGGATTGGGGTCAGAATGGGGCGTTTGCAATTGTATGGGGGAATATAAAAATAAAATTTATTATAAAAAAAAAATAAGCTATTACAGCAAGGTTGCAGGATACAAGGTTAATATATAAATGGCAATTATTTTTCATTATACCAAGGATGAGCAAGTGTAATTTGAAATTAAAAACACAAAACCATTTACATTAGCACCTCCCACCCCAAAACCAAACTAAGCAAAAAATTAAAAACCTCTAAAATGTGCAATATTTAAAGACTATTTAAGTAAACTATAGTATACCCAGTAACACAGTCATTAAAAACAACATTTATAGATAGGAAAAAAAGAGGCAAATCTTCGAGAATTCCAAATTATATATGTAGATACTCCCCCTATCCAGGAGGTAAAATAGTACATTCAGATTATGGAGTATTAGTCAGTACTTAGGAAACTACTAAGCCCTGGAAAGCTCTGGAGGAACCATAAATGCATAATACTAAGACAACAATCTGAAAAGGCTACATAAATGTTTGATTCCAAGTATATGACCTGTCGAAAAGGCAAAGCTATGGAGACAGTACAAGGGTCAGTGGCTGTCAGGGATTAGTGGGACAGGAGTGATGAACAGGTAGAGTACAGAAGAATTTCAGGGCAGTGAAACTATTCTGTATGAAACTATGAATGGTGGACTTTCATGTTAAAATCCATAGAATGTATAGCACCAGGAGCAAACCCTAATGTAAACTATGGGCTTTTGTTGATAAAAACAACAAACTAGCAAAGAAATTTCAGTAATTTGTCATCAATTAGACTTAAAAGTACAGTTCTGGTAGTGAATTCTTCCCTCTCTAGCTGGAATATATACAGTCATAACATAATCCTATACATATATGAAAACTACTTTTTCTAGATTGTAAATACTTGAAAGAAGTTTCAACTAGATACTATACCACACACATTACATATTTATTATCAAATTTAATCCTCACAGCAGGATTTTAAGATAAGGGCTATTATTGCATTCCAATGATAAGAAAAATCAACTGAAATGAAAAGACTTACCTAATATTACATGTGTAGGAACTGACAGGGCCTGATCACATCCCGTTTGCCTCCCAAACCTGTATTCTTTTCCTATTCCACATCAGACCTCACAGCTCCTGTCTATCATTAGACCATAGGAAAACACATCACCAAAATGCAGCAGAGTATAATATTTACCATCATTGTTTCTACATGAGGGGTCTTAAAAAAAAAACAAACCCAAGAGTTCCATTATCAAGTTAACTTTGAAATGATAGATAAAAGCCCACCTTAGAAATTTACAAAGAAAGTTAATATATTAATGACTCTGAGAACTCCTATTCCAAAGATAACTATTAACTTTATCTCAACATCTCCCAAACACACACTACTCTACAGATTTCCCCTAATCCCAATTTATATCACTTAACTTCTCAAGATATACGATTGTTCTCAGAACATACCAAAGGGAAACTGACAAAGAAGAACCAAAGGCATAAAGATTAAAAAAACAAAACAAACAAACAAACAAAAAAACAAGGGTCTCCCCGGTGGCTCAGCGGGTTGAGCGAGTTGTGAAGCTGTCTGCAGCCTCTGCAGCATCGGTTCAATTCCTGGCCGGCCGGGAGATTCCCACATGGTGAGGCACACCTCTCCTGTCTTGCCCGCTGCTCCCCTCAGCAGTGTACTTTGGTCCTTCTGCCTGTTCTGCTCCCTGCTCTGTCTCTGGTGAATTCTCTCACCCTCCCGTACCTCTGGCCTGTACCCCAGTGCTTGTATAAATAAATAAATTAAAAAAAAACTCAAAAAACAAAAAAACAAAAACAAAACTAAACAAACAGTAGTACACCTGTAGATCAGAACAAAGGACCATTTCATTTACAGAGAGCTACACCTTTCCAGTGCCAAAGTCAGGAAGTGAGAACAAGCAGGAAACAGAGGATGAACATTCAAAAAAGAATAAGATGATGAAGAAGGGGTAAAGGCACAAAAAATAGGGAGAAGAGTAAAGAAGAGCTTGGTTCACAGACATGTGGGATGAGAAGACTTACTTGAGACTAGCTGTGGACATGTAAGGAAGAAGCAAACTAAGAGTTTAAGAGGAGACGTGATTACAGAGAAGCTGGTACAGTGATTTAAAAAATTTGGCTTTTCTTGTCCTATGAGTCTGAGAATCATGCAATTTATCTAGTCACCACTTCACAAGCTAGTATATCTTGGTTTTGCCCCTTCTAAGAGCCAAAGTTCCAAATGCTTCTTGATTTCCAGAAGCTAGTCCTAGACCAGATTTATGACATTTCTGACCGAAGTAGCTTTTTGATTAATGCTCTTTCTCTTCCCTATACTTTTGCTAATATCTCTATCACAAAGCTGAAAATATTACACATAACAAACAATTTGGTAATTGCTATTTATACAAGTAAATTTAAGGAACGTTCCTAACACTGTATTATGGTGGGAAATCCCAATAGCTCTCCCTTATCATGAGGGGTACTCTCCAAGACCCTGCCATGGGTACCTGAAATCATCTTAGTACTGAACCCTATGTATACCATGTTTTCCCCACATATACATATCTATGACTTAGTTTAATATATACATTAGGCACAGTAAGAGATTAACAACAGTAATAGTAAAGTAGAACAGTTATAACAATATACAGTAATAAAAGTTATGTGAATGTGATCTTACATTCTCTCTCAAACTGTCTTACTATACATAAAATTTTTAGATAGCAATTGACCTTGGGTAACTGAAGCTTTGGGAAGTGAAGCCCCCAGGCAAGGGGGGGGAGTCTACTGTATGACTATTCCATGTAAAATGTGTGAATGTAGGGATTATTGTTGCTAAATTTGTTTAATAAAAATCAAAAAAAAAAAAAAAACCTACTGAATGGAGGAATATTCACAAAATGTGTAACTGATAAGGGGTTAGTATTCAAGATATATTAAAAACCTATATAAATCGGGCCTCCCCTGGTAGCGCAGCGGTTGAGCGCTGGGTTGTGAGGCTGCCCGCAGCCTCTGCAGCACCAGTTCGATCCCTGGCCACTGGCGCGGGTCCCACACACACACACACACACACACACAAAAAAAAACCTATATAAGTCAACAATAGAAAACAAATAACCCAAGTAATTAGTGGGCAGAAAATCTGAAGAGACAATTCACCAAAGAGGACATCTAGAAGGCCAAAAAACATATAAACAAATGCTCACCAATTCTAATAATGAAAGATGCAGATTAAAATGCCAATGAGATACTATCTCACACCCATGAGAATGACATATATTAAAAAGACTCCCAACAGCAGGTTTGGAGAGGATGCAGAGAAAAAGAATGTGAACTGGTGCAACTATTCTGGAAAGCAGAATTTACCTGGATTTACCTTAGAAAAAACAAAAATAGAGATACCATACAATCTGGCAATCCCAATCTTGGACATATACCCACAGAATATGAAACCGAAAAATTGTATTTCCACAATGTTCAAAGCAGCATTATTTGCAATAGCAAGAGGACATATAAGCAGCTTAAGTTTCCATCAACAGATGATTGGATCAAAATGTGGTATATCTGCACCATGGAGTATTACATAGCCGCAAGAAAGGATGAACACGGCCTTTTCAACAAAATAGAGGGAATTTGAGAGAACTATGTGCTGCATTGTAAGTCAGAACAATTAAAACAAATGCTTTCATCTACAAAGCAGACAATTCAATAATGTAAAACACTTTCAAAAACTAGTAGCTATTAACAACATCCTGAGGTCTCTGAGGCTCAGAGGGAGCTGGGTGGGGGGCGGACAAGGGCAACAAAGGTCAGTGAGGGGTGGGGAAAGAACATAGTAATTCACCATATAGGATCTTTAAAAAAAAAAAATATTCTATAGAAATTAGGTGTATTTGCAACAGGTCTCATAAGAGCAAACGGTCTCATATCTCATGAGAGCTCAGTAACAGCTTTGTGAAGCTTAGAATCTTCCCTGCATGCACTGAGTGACACAGCATTTCAGAGACTTTATCATCATACTTAACTTTACAAAAAATGGTGATCACAGTGTCACTGGGAGAATCAATATCAACAGTGACTAGTACCCATACATTAATTTTGAGTCAGTCACTATTTCAGCACTCATTTAATTCAAACTCTGAGATGGGTATCAGTGCATTTTTTTTTAAAGATTTATTTATTTATTTATACAAGCACTGGGTACAGTTGGAGGGCGGGAGGGTGAGAGAATTCACCAGAACCAGAGCGGGGAACAGAACAGGCAGACCTACGAAATACACTGCTGAGGGGAGCAGCGGGCATGGCAGGAGAGGTCTGCACCGCCATGTGGGACCCTCGCCAGCAGCCAGGGATCGAACTGCACTGCAGAGGCTGCAGGCAGCTTTGCAGCCCAGTGCTCAACCGCTGCGCCACCAGGGGAGGCCCTCAGTGCATTTTTTTAATCCCATTTTTACAGATTAGGAGATTGAGACACAGTGTTGGAAGTTTACCCGTCTTTGGGCAAAGCTAAGCAGTCTCATTCCAGATCCTTAAGCACAAAGTGTGGGAGCCTTCTTATTACCCAGCACATGATGGCTCCTTACCCAACATGCACAGAAACTGATACCATGGCATCAGGACACAGGCGATACTCAAATCTGCTGCCTTGATTAAGGAAGGGGGTGACATTATCTAGATTTTTGGTGACCAGGGTTGTGATCAACAGAGTTAAATTTTATTGGCTGACAAGGTCAGGGGCAAAGAAATGTGGACTTGGTTTAAGTTCCCTGGCTAGTTACAGGGCAGTTCACACATGAAGAAGTATGAAGAGGCTTGTCTTCAGATAACCAGAATTTTGAATTTCTGTTGGTAGCCGGCTTCACCTCTGGGTAGACCCCTCCCCTGTGTTTGCACACTCCAGGCTCTAGCCAGTCTTGGAGCTTACAAGGTTAGACAATAAGCCTCCAAGCTCTGCCTTCTCTATAAATGCAAGTCTCAGAAATAAAAATTGGGTAGGTTTTCTCTCTTCTGCTCTTAGGGTCTGAGACCAATTTAACCATTGAGCCTCATTACACTCTTTTTCTCGACATTCAGTTGTATGGATAGCCACAAACTAGGGACAGAACCACATTTGCCTCTGGACATGATATTCGGCCAAGGACATACATTCCTGTTATAATCCAGTGAAGAACCTTTGCTGTTTGAATTAAATCATGAGGAAACATCAAAGAAAGCCCAGATGAGAACATTCTAAAGTGTGGAAGCAAGGGGTAACTGCACTCTTCAAAAATATCAATGTAGTAAAAGGCCAAGAAAGACTGAGAAACTATTTCAGATTAGAAACTAAAGGGACATGAAACTAAAAGCAACATGTGTCCCCAGACTGGATTTTGTACTGGAGCAGAGATTCCATAAGCGACAGTCAGTATGAACAGACAACAGATTTGGGGGAAAAGTACTACATCAATGTTCAATTTGCTAAAGTGGCTTGAGAAAATAAAATGTGGGTATAATGTGTATATGCATAAACATGAATGCACACGTGTACATGTCTACATAACTGCATATACACATAAAATGTGTATATAGGTATGGTGACGGTGTAAACGATAAAATGGGAAAAAATGTTAACAGTTGATGAATCTGCCTAAATATGAGTGTCTTGTTTTTTGTACTTCAAAAATTATAGTCAAATATTTTAACTTTGTTTTACAAAAGTGTGGTTTTAGATACTAATATTTATATCATATTATATTAATTATATACACTTGGTACCTAGAAATTTAAGAAGCTGGACCTGCAAAAGCCTCCTTCTTAAAATTTTAAAGTACTTTTATATTTCTAATTCAAGCTTATCCATTACCATAAAGCAGCTACTAATTTGACATTTTTTTTTAAGATTTATTTATTTATGCATACAAGAGCTGGGGTACAGGCCAGAGATGCAGGGGGTGAGAGGATTCACCAGAGACAGAGTGGGGAACAGAACAGGCAGACTGACCAAAGTACACTGCTGAGGGGAGCAGCAGATGAGACATGTGGGTTGCTGCCTCACCATGTGGGTTGCTCGCCGCTGGCCAGGGATCGAACTTGTGATGCAGAGGCTGCATATTGCTTCATAATGCGGTGCTTAACCCCTTGCGCCACCAGGGAGGCCCATAGTTTAACATTCTTGCCTTGTTTGATATATGAAAAGACAGGGTAAAAATGTGACTTTAATATTATTTACCACTAGATTCTTTAAAATGTCTTACAGTTCTCACCATAACTCTACAAGATTACAAGAATGTGACAATCAGATGGTGTCACTGACGAGGAGGCTGCATTTTGGAAATTCCGTCATTTGTTCAAGGGCAATCTTGCCAAGGGCAGAGCTGAGATACAAGTCCAAGTCTGTCTATCCTTTAAAAACTGTGCTGTTAGTCCTGCTCATTAAAAGGTTGTTGCATGTGGCCAGATAATGCCTTCATCAGAACTGGCTAATGATCTCAAATAGAAACTTTCAAACCAAATACCACTGCCTGGATGCCTCATTCTAATTTTTTGCCTAATCAGACAGCTGTCCTGTTTTCCACCTCCCTTGTACATATACAATAGCTAATATTTGTTGCACATCTGCTTTGTAGCAAGCTCTGTGCTAGGTATCTCTTCAATCCCTTTCACATCCAGTGAAGTAGGTGTGGCTATTAACCTGTTGTACAGAAAAGGAAGCTGGAGCACAAAAAAATAAAAATGGCAAAGGTCCTAACCAGTCAAGTGACCAAACCAAAATTATAGCTTATACACACTAATTCCAGACCCCGGATTGTAACCTTTGTTTTCACATGCTTCCTCCCCAAGCTACTCACGCTCAGTACTTCATTCCCATCTACATAACTAAGTTACCTAGTTGAAAGGTCAGCTGGAAAGTCTGAATTTCAAAATACTTTAAGTTTCTGAAACCACATTGTAACTACCCCCAACTTCAAACCATCAGTGCAGTGTGTTAAATTTTAGGAACATACTACTTGATGCCAAGATTTTTCAAAAGCAGAAACAATTTATATTTCCAGTACCTAGAGTAAATGAGACCACAGTTCTTGTTTTTGAATACCATTAAATGAATTTCACAGTTATCATTCCTTTTTTCTCAAAGGCACAATTAAGGGTCCAAGCTTTGGGCCAAGACTTGGCCCTAGTACAGTAAGCCTGGAAAAGTTCATTTCTGCTAGTGTTCCTGTTAAGTGTTTGAAGGTTGTTCTGACAAAGAAATAGTGCATATAAAGTACTACAATTGGTACTCCATAAAAGTAGCTTTTATTGTTCTTCAAATTTCATGCCTTTCCATCAACCATGTTTGAGACACTCTGGGTCCCATCATCTGTTGTACAAATGTCACTAAGCATTGTTCATCTCCTGATAAGAGGACACCCCTACACGTAATCCTGGACTAAATTCCAATGTTGTATTACCTTACCTTCCATCCACTCCCACAAAATTTCACAATTATTCAATACAGTATGTGACAAACATGCAAACTGATGTCACAAATTCAGATGAACACAGGAATTGTGCTGGTAACCAACAAAGTTATGGAAACTAAGTAAAACTACTACTCAGCTCCAGAAAATTGCCACACTTGGGAATAAAAATCCTATGTTCCCAATTTTGAATGCTTCAAAATCAGCAATTTCGTATTTGCAGGACACTTATCCTCTTCCAGCAACATGCAAGAAAAATCATCTCCATTCAACACAAATATACACAGTCCACAGCACAAACACAAATAGCAGTGGTGTGTAGAAACTTACTTGTATAATACATCTCGCCTTAGACTTAATTCCTAAGCTATGTGGGCCTACGTACATGTACATATATACAGTCACAGAGCAGATGGCTTTTAGGACATTTGCCAGACCAATTGTCCTCTGTCCAGGTTTCATATGACCTAGAATTTTCCAAACAAGAGATGCAGCTTCAGCAAGCAGTGGCCACCAGGCCTTTAGTAAATATTGGTGACAAAATTTCAGTTCTATCATTGTCAGCAAAACTTAACTACAAAAGCTGGTAAAACGAGAAATATGTGTATTAACTAGTTCATGGGACAAATGAGAGTCACAAGGGAGTTATTTGGGACGTGCAGCGGCTTCCGACAAAAAAATTCATGTGAGGGCAGAGCTACAGAAATATTGTTAAGAACATGTCACGTTTTAAGACGTGCAATATACTAATGATTACATGCATGGGAAGTAAACTATTAAGGCATGAACAAGCATGGCACACAAAAGTTCAGATTGACAGAGGGAAATGCAATTACTGAGGGTGTAAAATGAACTGTTACTATCCTTGATGATTTTGCTTCTTAAAAGAAACCAAAAGATCTAAAGCAAGTATGTAAAAATAAAACCATTAAAATCGGGGGCAACTTCATAATGAAAAAAATAAAAAAGGGGGAAACACCTTCAGCCACTTACAGCCCAACTTATCCCATTTCCTAGTCTGTAGTTCTATGAATTCACTGGAAATTGTTAACATATATAAGTAGTTTGACACCATTTGCTGGGAACATTTCTACCATTTATTACCTTAGTGAAATGCTTAACAAATTTGTTACTCACATATGCATGCATATGTATATATGTATCTCAAGATACTTATCTCCCTGAAATTCCCATTCCATCTACCACTTACCTTACAAAGGACGTCATCCAGTTAAAAATTAAGATTCTTAGTAAGGCATTTCCTATTTCTTGGTAAGAAACTAGGGTTTTTTTAAACATAGTAAAAGAATTTCCTGGTTGATAAATTCCATGGGGTGTGGGAATGTCTAAAAATGCAACAGCATTTCTCACCTGGGAGATGAAAATTCACTTACTTGATAAATTAAGCATGATCATTAAACTTTTGAAAGAAAATCTAAACTTTATTTCAATTAAGTCCATAAAACTTGCTTGATGGCAAGACACAAAGGCATCTGAACATGTTGCAAAAAACTTTCCTTTGATTCTCAAATTTAAGTTGAATTTTTCTGGTAAAATATTTCTCTATTTTAAAGTACTTTACACTCACATATGTTTACGTACCTATTATACATTTAAATAATATATGTAGATGTATTTTATCTATATATTGTACATCCATACAACTTTGGATTAAAATAACAAAGAAAAAGCAAGTTTGCTTACCCTACCACACCCCCAAGGGGGAAAAAAAAAAAACTGTACTGAAACTGTTAATTTCTAACTTCTACTTCTTGAAACAAAGTACTAAAATAAGGAATTTATCACTCAGGAATGTAAAACAAATTTCAATTACTTGCAGTATCAACATTCTTCCAACTCTTGCCCTGTTAAAGCAGTATAAACCTATGTTTGAACCTGTGTAAAAATACTGTGTTTTATGTTGAAAATGATCTTATAATTTGAGGCAGAAAAAATAAACCTTAGGTGGGTATCAGCAAAGTGGTTTACAACCAAACCCCATAAACTTCTCAGAGTCCACATTTTCTCCAAATGTCTTTCCCAGTATTCTCAGATCCCTGATTTTACAAAATAGCTCTTACAATACACCCAAAGGTGACTCTTGCAATCCCTATGTTGTAGGATTTACATACTATTTTATCTGACTTTGGCATTTAACAGCCATCATAAAAGTTTCCCCGCTGCAGAGTCAAATCACTGGAGCTTTAAAAGATGACTATGCCAGGCCATTACCCCAGACCTTTTAAGTCAATATCCTTGGAGGGACTGCTCAAGCATCACTAACTTTAAGTTTGCCACGATAAGCAAAGCTGTTTGAGTATTTGAGTATCAGTGTTTAAAAAAAAAAAAAAATCAAGTTATCTTAAGTTACCTGCAACTGAGTTTTAAAATAAGTGTGGTAATAGGAGGATATGCATAACTAGAAAGGGAATTACATGGTTAATCATGCTTTACATTGAACAAATGCCGTAACTTCACAGTAAAAATGACTGTAAAAATAAAAGTATTTCACAGCCAATTTGTGCAGCAAAGTAAAATGATCCAGTGGGAAAAAATGGATATAAAGTTATGATTATGCTTAAGGAGCATTAATATTAAAGGGAAATAAAATGTTCATGGAAACTGGTGTTAGTGGATGGTAGGGCCTGGCCTTGTTTTTTTTTTTTTTTTTTTTTTAGTAATTTCTCAAATTCTCTAATATGCTTTATTTCTACAACCAGAAAAGTAGGAAAATAGAATTTCTTCAAGGACGGATGTTGCAATTTTATTAGCATCCCCACCCCCCCCTTAGACTGAGCATTACCAACTCTCCCAGAAGATGGCTTGGACTAACAGAGGTTCATCAAATGTGCCACTGCAATATCCAGCTATTCTCATTTCCTAATAAAAAAAGGACTGAATCTCTACATCACAAGCAAGACTACCTGCCATCACAATTCAAGTCCCAGTCAATGACTGGCTAATACTTGATAGAACATATAAAACCATCATCATCTGTTGAAATCAAATACCTTTGTCTTTGGGAAAGGAATATGACACTTCACCACATTTTTAAACATTTTATTTATTCACGCATAGTTTAATTTCCTTTGAAAGCTAGAAAATAAAGATCATTTATTTACCTTCTTATATCTTGTTTTTTCATATGGTAAACATGATCTTTCCCTAACTCTCTTAAAGTCAACTTTTTTTAAAATCTATGCACAAACCGAAAATCATTGATAGGAATGTGCAACACTCTAGGAAAACTATTACTTTAACGCTTTCAAAGGGGCAGAAGATCACAACTTGGGGATATACCCTTTGTTTTCTTTTTTCCCTTACTGATAAAACTTGTTTTCAAAGTGTATATTTTGAATGATTACAATCCAAAAGTAATTCCCATAGCATATCAATTTTAGGAGAACTCCTGAGCTGTAAGATACTTGAAAGAGAAATTAAATTATTACTTTTCTTTGACCAGAATTTTCTGACTTTGATAACAAATTTTTTCCAAGTGTCATTTTTTTTAAGATAACATACCACACTCAGAATACATTTCTTAAATTTGTTTGTGGTAAATACAAGAATGGGCAAAGTTAAGGTACATTAGAGTTATAGAGAGAATGAAGGAAGGTAGTGCATTTAGCGTCACATAATGAACTTAAGGCCTTAGTTACTTGATTGTGATTTCATATTAGCAACAATATTATTTCCCTCATGCTTACATACACAAGTAAGCAGGCAGACAAAGCAAAAATCTCTAAACATGTAAGGAATGACGACAAACAATTTAATCTATATATTATCAGTCAATTAATACAACTGGACTTTTAAAGTAACGGTTGGTAGTAAAATAATCTGATCACATTTTATACAGCAATTAAAAAGAATCAAGTCTCCTATACAATCAGAGCATCTCCTGATATGTAAACAGCTAAGAACCCCAGGTACACTTTATTTTGCAGATGTTACTCAGACTACAATCTATCTCAAAACCAACCACTGGAAAATGTATTTTGCAAAATACATTGCATTTCATGTTTATTACCCATGGTGGGAGGTAGGGGGGATTTCTACCCTAAATACCAAAACATAAGACTATTCAACAGTAGCCCCATAATACAATCTTATGATAAGAAATTTCACACTTATTAAATAGCATCTTATGTTCACTTGTCATGTCAAATCAAGACAATTTTTTCTACAAAGTTACCACTGAGCTAGAGTCAGGAGAGCAGATTTCTAGTTCCAGCTCTGCCTTTACCTACCTGTGAGATACAGGGAAAGTTCTCTTAACCCTCATAAAGGCCTCAGATTCTTCAATTATTTAAAAAGGGGGATGAACAAAATGAATTCCAAAGAGCATTCCCATAAAACGGGACTTTGCTAAATTTTTGAGAACTTAAATTTTAAAGGATAGCTATTAAATATCAAGCTTGATTCTTATCACCAATGTTGATTATACAGAGAGCTTTAAGCCAAGGAATCAGTGATTCTGAATTTATGAGACAAAAAATGCAAGACTTTTTTTTTTTGCATGCTTTTCCAGTTATCAGAAAAAAAAGGGGGTGGGGGTTACGAATGTAAAGCATACAACAGAAACATTACCTGCAGTAGCATGCTAGTAATGGATAGGTATTACTTGTGTTTTTTAGTGACTTTTGCACACAAGCAAGAGGTTTTATAAAAGATACCATGAAACACAACTGACATAATACATGTGATCTAACAAATTCAAAACATACTTGAAAAGGCAACAGAAATTTTTAGAATGTTTCATTTATAAAATGTATATGCAGACTTGGGCCTAATACTTCACTGCACCACATCCAGTCCCAAAGTCCAATTTCCCTTTTAGATATAAGTACATCTCTTATGAAACCAACACATATTCTCAGAAATTAAAATTTACTTGTAGTAGTAGATGGTACTCAGTAGAAAAACTAAATTGTCTCTGGTTTCAAAATTTTCTATGCTAGGACAAATGAAGAGAAGACATAAGACTAAGTGCAGAAAGTATCAGACCCTCTACTGCGTATTTATACTAAAAATGTGTTTCACCAAATTAACAGATTTGCAAAGAATAAAGTCATTTTTCAGAAAGAAAAATTCACAAGGCTTGCTCAGTGAATACCAAATTTCCAAATGGAAATTTACTTTGAGTCTTAAATTGAGCAGGAAGAATTAGTAGGCTGGTTAAAAACCACTTGACTAGAACTAAGGAGAATTAATCTTCCTTGAGAAGATAGAAAAAGAACCTGTTAAGAAGGGGGTAAATTAAACACAATAGCCACAAGGCATACACATTAAAGTGACTAATTACAGCATTTTTATTCTCATGGTATTTGCTCTTTTTTGATATTATCTTAACGTCAAAATGCTTATCATTTTCCAAAAGGGCAAAAGTAGCTTGAAATTTTACTAATTCCTTTCCTTAATAGATTGAGGACATTTAACTACAAATACTATTACTATCCAAAAGGGTTTCAATGTGGGTAAAATTACGCACTATAAATTCCAAATTACCATATAGTGGACTCCCTGGTATCCCCATCTAATGACACGACAGACACAAACAAGCTATCGAGCAAGATCTGTTAACAGTTTTATTTTTTTTTTTAATGTTAAATACCATGGGACAGGATTGTAAGGATGAAAAACTGAGTCAACAACTGCCTCACAAGGGGTAAGAAAAATTCTGCCATGATATTAGCAAAGGTAAAGGAGAAAATTTACACGGTAAGAGGCACCATTTCCCCACAGACTACCTCTTGGCATTTCCTGAATGAGTGGGATTAGCAATCTAAATAAATCATATTTCAAGAGGTAACAGCAACAGATAAAATTTAAAGGGATTATTAAAATAACATTTACAAGACTTAACAATTCTTGAACTCTTATTAAAACCACAAAGAAAGAACAATTCTTTATTTATGAATTTCATAAAGGACTGAATGTGCAACTGACATTTGCTATGATGATCTGGTAATATACAATTTGTCCAGTAGCCGAACAGTTTGTATGTGTTTTCTAACCGTAAGAGATCATTAAAGGCAAAGCCTATATGACGCTGTACACACACGCACAAAAAAATGGTCACGTGGGCCATCTACCAATGAAATGGTAGGTAAACAAATCTTTTCTGGTCAAGAGAAAGGAAAAAAAAGTAGTAGTAGGAGCACTCTGCATGCTTCACTCTACAAGATGAATTTCCCTAGAAAGAATCCAATGAAAATGGCTGCAATTACAACAAGAAGTGAAGGAAGAGGACTGGTGACATTATCTCTGAAGGAAGCAGTTGAGGTTGATCCAGGTTTATCCGAATGTGCTACCTTTCTGAGCCTTAAGCCTTCATCCTAGAAAAAAATATATGCACAGAAAGAGGTTTTAAAAAACAAATATGCACGTAAGAAGACTAATGAGCTAAAAATCTACAGACCAAAAGCAGATCATCTGTATATGGCTGGGTATAGGAACATGAATCAAGTATTAGCCAGCTTAAGAGAACCTTCTAGGGTGATGGAAACATTCTAAAACTGGATTCTAATGGTGGCTGCACAATCCTAAAAGTGGACTGAAAGTCATTAAACTGTACATTCATAATAGGTGTCTTTATGGAATGTAAATTATACCTCAATAATGTGGATTTTAAAAACTGGAGCTGAGAAATATATTCCTAAAAAAACTGAAAAGTCAGATATGGTTATATTTACACAAAAGGAAAAAATCCCACTAAAATCAATGCAATTAAGAGGTCTATGTATTCACTTATTTCCAAGTGGCCCACAGTAAAAGAATCAAACATGTAGTCTGACACTTGTAACAACCAGAGCACCCACACAGAAGAGGCATGGATGTAAGCATCTCACAGAAGAGACAGAACTTTACACAATTTGAGGAAGGCAGAAATTCAGGAAGAAATATGAATAACACAGTGTTATATTCACAGTAAAGCAGCAGAGCTGTATGTAAAGGGTGAGCATCAGCCCTGTACTGCAAATACACAAAGAATCCCATTTCTTCCAAAACTGATTACAACAGGATATATACAGTTGTATACTGCAACTTCCCATATCTGAAACTCTGCATTGGACTGAAAACAGAGGTCACTGCTCTGCACCCAAGTGACTTAGCTCTTCATCTTCCAGACACAAGTAGGCTGCTTCATTCTTACTGATAGGGTGTCACACAGCTAAGTTTCTGACAATCACAGATTTATGGAACAAGGTTTCTCAATAAATCATAGCAGGAGTTTAGAAAACCTAAATAAGAGACCAGGAAAAAGAATAACTATAATAAAGAAAAAATCAAAATCAACAAGCAACTATAAACTAGAGACACACTACCGGGGTGGGGGGAAGAGAAGGGATTAGAGTCAAAATAAGGGGGGTGCAATTGTATGGGGAATATAACCAAGATGAAAATGCATACACTGTGCAAAAATGATGTAAGAAATATATAAAAAATAAAAAATAAATAAATAAAAAAAAAGGCAGTAGTCACTCAAAGAAGTTATTCTAACGTTACCAGCTGCAGTAAGACCTTGGGAATAATGCTGAAACCCGTAAACTAGTCTTAATCTGTGTCCCATCATGCCAACAGCATGAATGGCAGCGTAGACTTTTACTTCCTCAGTGCAAGCTAATTTATATTTCCTCAAAATGATTCCTCTTGTGTGCATGTTTTATTTCTATTACCAGATTTTCTGTGATCATGCAGTAAAACCATTAAGCTAACCAGTTCTGTGTGGAGAAAGCAACATTTCTGAACGCCAACAACAATTTTTTAAAAATGCTCCTAGTGATTCTGATTCACTAGGTCTGGGGAGGCCCTGAAACGTGTATTTTTTAAAAGTTCACTGGGAGTCAGATGCACAGTCTGGATTAAGAATCACAGGACTAGAGGAATAAAATGGGGCAGTGTCAAAACAAGCTCGAGAAAATTAATCTGACAATTAATTATGACGGAACTTAAATATGAAATGCTAAAAGACCATAAACAAGTAAGTTGTTAGGGTTCCTGTTATGTTTCCCTCTTTTAAACAGCAGAATGTTTTTTTTAAAGACCATCTCCTGTGCCTCCCTGGTGGCGCAAGGGGTTAAGCGCAGCACTGTGAAACTACTAACAGCCTCTGCAGCTTGAGTTCAATCCTCAAGCAGGAACTACCCACATGGCGTAGCAGACCTCTCCTGTCTCGCCCACTGCTCCCCTCAGCAGTGTATTTCAGTCAGTCTGCCTGTTCCATTCCCCTCTCAGTCTCTGGTGAATCCTCTCACTGCCTATACCCCAGTTCTTGTATCATAAATAAATCTTTAAAATAAATAAATACATACCATCTCCTATAGGAAACCTGCCAATAAAGAGAGACAGGAATCAAGTCTCACCTCTCTCCCAACAATTCTATTTTCCAATCCTGCCCCACCTATGCCATTCCTAGCATTTCCACTTTCCTCCCTACCGAGAGACAGTGGATTTTTAAACAAATCCCCTGAGCATGCTATAGAGCACATCTTTCATCAAAGAACAGTAGGTTCTTCAGAACCTATGGAAGTCATTAATTAAAATTAATGAAGAATACCTCCTTTACAAAGCAACAGTGTGTGGATGTGTGAAATGGAGATATTCTCCCCACTATCTGGGTCAGGGTGGTGTTAGAGGGACACTCAAATATACTACAGAATATGAAGAGATATCCAGAAAAATTATTCCAACACAAATCAACTCAAGATATAGCACCTATGATTCCTATATATATTTAACAAAAGGAATAATCAAATGTAGATTAAGTCCCAATAGTTTATTTTCATTGATGTATTATCTACTTTGACACAAAAAGTTTCAAACAAAGCCTATAAAAGCAACTTAAAGGTATTCAGATCTTAAAATAAGTATTTACTTATCAACGACAAACAATTAATGACTCCACCCATAGTTACATTAGTCCTCATTCACCTCAGCCATCCAGTATGGAAATATGCATGTGGTATAAATGCAAAGATGAATGAACACAGTCCTTGCCTCCAAGGAACAAATACTCACTAAAGAGAGAAAGACCTCCAACAAACAGAAGCAGGAACGTACAAAAGGTACAATGGAAACACAAAGGAGATAACATACAAAAAAAGTTTTTTTCCTTCTGGGAGGGAAAGAGTACAAGGAAAAGAAAAGAACAGAGCACTGAGAAACAAATATAGGTGTATGTATGTGCTATGTAGAGAAGGACAGGATCTCAGGGCATTCCAGTCACAGGAAAGTACTTAAATTTTAAGCTAAAGCAAAGATGGGGTTCTGACAGAGAGACTTCTTTAGGATATACTCACCCAATCAGTGCTGTCCAACACAAGCATAATAAGCTTCAAATGTGAGCCACAAATTAATTTTATATTTTGCAATAAAGAACTGGTAAGATTAAGTTCAGTAACATATTTCAACTGATTCAACATAGCCAAAATAGTATTTTATACAGCTATATGAAAAATTATTACTTGTAGTGCCTAAATTTATTTTTTTCCAATATTTCTTATTTTATATATTTTTACATCATTTTTCATTTTTGCACAAAATTATTTTTATACTAAGTCTAAGAAACTGGCGTATATTTTATGCTCAGCAAATCTCAAACAAACCACATCCAAATATTCAACAGCCACATTAAGACTAGCAAACACCTATATGAGAGAGCACTGTTCAAGGCAGTTAACATGACTAGGGCATAGACTGTGAAGGCTGGTATGAACAAGAGAGGAAGCTAGAGTGCCGGAGGTTGGAGCACTGGGACACACCTAGAAAAGGAATTTGCAGGTAATATAAAAGTCCTAGGGAAATACTAAAAAGAGGCTGGGAGTGGAAAGCAAAGGCTAAGACATAATAAATTGGGGAAGAGAAAGAATTAACCAAGGGTAAATTTTACAAATGGTATGATGGCCTAACAATGTTCACATATTCTATGCCTTCATTTAAATCAGCTTATCAAACAACTTACTCTCAGGTGTCGATTTTCTTCTGATAGTTTCATCATTTCTCCCTGAAGTCTTTTACATTCCTCCATGAGTTTCCTTGTTTCAGTATCATTGAGTGAAACACTATGCGGTTTTGGCATGGGTCCATCTTGTTTAGATGCATTTAGTGGAACAGCTTTGCTAGGTTCCATGTCATTCTGTATTACAAAGATAATGAGAATTTAACTGACCCAATCTCCTTTACAGGTTTCAAACAAACTTTAAATTCCATGCCCTTCTTTTTCAAAAAGTTATCTAAATGAAAAGATTTGACAAATTTCCATTTCATTAATAAGGTTCATTTTCTTTTTAAATACAAATATTATGGTCACCTGTGAATAATTTTAGAAGGACTAAAATAAGTAAATGTCAGCAGTGAGTTAAGTTAAAGTAAGCACCCCACTTCCTCCGTATTCCCATAACCCTTTGCACTTACCTCTACCACAGAACTTATCATATATCGTAATAATCTTATCTTTAATGTATTATTGACATTTCAAAGGCTGGAAGAGCAAGAGTCATTTCTCAATTTACCCCTAACCCAGCACTTTGGCCAACCACAGTTATTCAATAAAAGTATGCTGAAAGACCGCTACCAACCAAACCCCAAATATAAAGGTCATTTTCAGTGCTCTGATTCTGCAATTCAAATAAGGTTCTGGGAGGTAGGGGGTGTTACTGGAATGAATCCAGTGCAATTATGTGACTGCTCAAGAAAAACTCTTAATGGAAAACTACTAGAAGGAAAAAAAATAACTGAAGGATATAAATATTAAAAGGGAGATAATCAACACAAATATACCACAACAAAGTAAGAGAGGGGAGTTAAATTCATGATATTAAACTCAAATATAAATGATTCCTTTCAATAATTAGTAACAATTTATAAGATTCAATATGAAATTACAGTGGTAGTTTTAATACTATGAACCCCCAAATCTGAATTCTTACCTATTTGAAACTTACACTTACCTATTTGAAAGTAGTGGCAAAATCATGAAGATAAATACCTAGGGCAGGGCCTAAGTATTCCAGAGCATGTGGTTCTAAAATGCCTCAATATCCTTCTCCCTAACATAATTTATATCACCACACACAACATAACAATCTGGTGAAACAAAGCTTTTTAATTAAAAATGTACATGCTAATAAATTTTACTTTTAGGTAAAGAAGATATAAACTGCCTTATTAAGTTTTAAACTTTTTAACAAAAACATTTTTCCAAAATCAACTTTATGGCATATCTCATTAGTCATTAGTAAGATGAGGATACACACTTACCGTACCATCCCAGTTCCCTAATACATATTAAGTATAAATAAACTGTTCAAGAGGAAAACCAATATTTCTTATGAAAGGGATGTGATTTGATTACTATGCCTAAATCAAGTAAAAATTGAATGTTATGATGTTATAATAGTGTTATAATGAAGTTATTATAATGTTAGAATGTAAAACACTACATATTTTTACTATATATAGTGTGCAGAAGCTGCACAGTTGTGAAGGATTAAAAAGCCTACTGCAACTTCCTTCTGAGTTTTTCTCTCGCTAGCACTCTCATTCTTTACCCTATGTCTTCTCTTGTCCTCATCAATCCCATCTCTGTTAATAAAAATCTATTTCAAATATATTTTGTTTTGTCAGTGTTCTTTCCGACTCTTTTCCTCAATAGTAACTGGAACTTATTTCAAAATAATTTTTCAAGCAGGTTCAAATTCCAAACTGTAACCAGTCCAAATTTTGAAAGTGAGGGTAGCATACTGCCTTCCTCTGTACAGACGAAGGCAATCGTCAACAATATGGCAATTGAGGAATCTTCAGGTTTTAGTTAAGGATTAGGAAAAGATTATCATACTCTTACTAGAAAATTAACCTAGAAATTAAGAGGTGATACCAACAAGATACCTGAAACCAACAAGTAAAAAAATTAAAATGAGAAATCACCCAACTCCTCACAATTGACTTTTTAAATAAATTCTTGAAATTCTAGAAAATGCAGAATAATGTCGAAAGGAAATAACCTTCCATTATCTCATCAACCCAACATAACCATTATATTGCCTTCCAACATTTCTTCACATACACATTTTATAAATTCAACATACATGGACCATTTTTATCTTTCTTTATTCATTTAAATGTACATTCTTTTGATTATTTTAAATGACACAATGTCATAAATTTTCTACACTGTGCCTTACCAAAATTAAACATTTCGTCTTATTAGACATTTGATGGGCAGCTAGCCACTTTGTGATTTTAAATAAAATGGCAGCAAATATTCTTATTTTTAAATATTTATATTTAAATATAATTAAATACTTCATTTTTAATTAAAATTTTTCTTAATGTTGCTATAAGGCTCTTATAACTAAAGAAAAAGTATCACAACCAATTTGTGGAACATAAAAACTAGAATGCAAATGAAATAGCCAAGTTGAAACATTTCAAAAATGAGCCAAATAAATCATGAATCAAGTTACATGGAAAACAGTTTATCACATAATATTCAGGCCTCCTACAAGCCTCCTCCTATATACACAGTAGTTGCAAAAAGAAATCTCATTTATAAGCATATATACCCTAATTCTGCTGGGGGTTAGAGGAGAGAAGGGGTAAAGAAGATGAGTCACTCTTGCAGTAACAATCTGAAAAGCCTAATGGAAAACATTAAGGCTGCTATAATTTTAAATGTATGATTCTGTTCAGGAGCTCCATCAGTGAGATTTGGTTCCAGAAAAATGGCGTGTTCCTTGAGAGTTGTTTCAGACTGGTCTAGAAAGAGAAGACTGGTTGTTCTGAGAACCAGGAAACAAGCAAACTGAGGGATTCAACATGCTGCAGCTCTTAGGAAACTGATGAATAGTAACATCATATTAACATACTTAACACTGCAACTTAGAATAAACTGAAAAGATCAAGGCCACACTATTAAGACAAAAAATACATATACTGTATCTTGTACGTTTCCACTATTTTGTGTTATTCAGCCTATGTGAAGTAATCCCTCCTTCAGTTGTAAGCTGATTTTACTTCTGTACTCCTTTTCAACAACCTTCAGAATTTCAATTCCAATATTTTAAAGTTATTCCCAGTGGCAGTAAATAGAAAAAGAGAGAGCTAGGAATTGGAAAAAAGGGGAAAGGTAAAAATTAAGGCAAAGTAGGTTTTTGCAATAAAGGACTTAAAGAAAACTAATGCATTCTTGTGACTACTCATTCTCATGAGTAGGGGATGTAAATGTTTATAAAGAGAGTCAAAAAGCTTAAGTCAATTACTATGGCATAAAGTGGTAAAAGGCATAATTAAAACCTTAACCTGGGAATTAAAAGATAGTGTCTGAATAACAAGGTTACAGAAGATTTGTTTTCATTAAACAACCAGTTTACTATATTTCTCTAGAATCATATTTCCCAGAATATAACTAAAATCACAAATTTTTAAAACTATTAGATATTTTTTAAAAAGATCAGATTACTTTTTAAGGCATAATTCTCTGCAAAGACAAATCTATATATAAGCAACCTGTTCAAACTGTAGGGTTCCTGAAGTTTCCAGTATGCAAGAAACAGTAAAGAGAATGTTCAGCATTATACTACCTAAAGGGCACCATTATCTACTGATGTGCTGAGTAAGTTTGTGTACATACATGTGTGCATGTGCATACATGTGCACACATACATACACACAAGCATATGAAAATATTAAGTTCAACTATGACCTATGATTTTAAGGACTTTGACCATAAATTCTGATACCCTGAGGCACGGAAATAACTACAATGACAGTTAAAGAGGGATTACCATTATTTGTACTTGATAAAAAATAAAATAGTATTAACATCTCTTTTTCCCAACCTAAACACAATTACTTGCCTGGAGAACAACTGTTTACCAGCTCCTACTTTTACTGGTATGTCTGCTAGTCTATTCAAATAAGCTTCTAAATATCTGTTTTTAGAGTATGCGCCCAAAATCGTAGTGACAAGAATTACATCAACTTTATAATAACGTTATTTGTAACACTCATTAAGTACTGAACTTTTTTGAAATAGAGAATTTTTGTCCATGATTTTTTAAGTGATTTGTAGTTCCACTCTAATTTTAAACAGTTGAAAATTTCAATTCTATCCACTTCATATAATGGTGGATGTTCACAGCACATGTTCACAGTACTACATATATACTAGGTTAACTATATTAATGTAACCAGTAACATTAGCAGACTCCTTTATCTCTTAGCTCCCTAAAACAAACCTTCTGCTTCTCCTGTTTGAACACACTGAGTCCCCTGGGCTCATTCTTCATATTATAACTGGCAGGTGTTGCAACTGTGTTGTTCATGCTGTTCAATGAAGTGAGAACCGGAACAATCCCTGGTGGAGTTATACCCTGAGATGGCATGGGAAACATATTCTCAGATTCACACCAAATTCTGATTTTTCCTGCATGGTACTGGGATTGACTAAAACAGAAATCACTGAACTCTAAAACATTCATATTCTATTCTATAAAAATGCATTATGCATAAGAAATACCAATAGGTAATAGCTATGTCAAAGCAAAAAGTACAACTTTCAGAACTATTTTTTCTATTATTTCCCAAATAAAGTTTGCTATAATAAACTTGTATTGCATTCACTCAATGTATTAAACCTTATTTATGTTAGCCTTGGTTTATCCTAAAACAAATAACTTCTAACCTTGGGGTTCTTGATTTGTGATTAAAACTTGTTAATATCTGAAAAATGAGTGCTTCATATTTTCCTAACTTTGATAACACTCAATCTCAACAATTAAAACAAATTTTTATCACCTTAAGATTAAAAAAAAGCAATGATTTTAAAACTCTTATCTCAACAACAGCCAACACACACACACACAAATACACACTCCCTCAAGACCAACAAACTTAAAAGCACATGTAACATTCTAACATATTATTTCCATAGTGTCTCTTCCTATCATCTCAAATATGCTTTAATACAGAAAAAAATATTACATAAAAAGATTGGAATAGACTCTTAACATTTACTGAGATCCAAATGATTATATGTGACTACAAAAACCCCACCTTAAAAACGCAGTTTTCCCAATCTGTTCTTTGTTTCAACATAAAATACGTATTTAATCAGAAATCATCTCTATAGGTAAGACCTCTGAAATTTCCTATTCTCGGCAGCCCTTTAGTCTTCATTAAGATAAATCAGTACGCTTTCCCAGACAATGTCATCAACAGATGTTAAATGAAGACATAAACAAAATGTAATATATATAAGGAAATTTGGAAAATGTCAAGCAGAGTTGAAGGCTTCAAAATAAACAAAAATAAATTACTAAACACAAAGAACTGAATAGGTGATAAAACATCACAATTAGTAAAATTGTATTGAATCCTAAAAAAAAACAATGCCACTAAGGATGTTAGATTTCATAATACAGAGTGGACTGTGTACAATGAATAAAGCTAACTACAGAGTAAATGTAATTCTGAGAGGGCTGTATATTGAATGGGAAGTTGTCACCAACAACTTACTAAAATAACTGAACATTGCTTGAATTAACATGGTTTTTACAACATAATAAGCCAAAAAAAAAAAAAGGATCAAAATATCAAGGATTCACTATACAGCCAACATTACTAAAAACTAAACTAACTGAACAGTACACTTTGTACCCTGGTGCTTTTTAAAATATACATTACGAACATAGTTTTCATAACATTTTTGTTTATCTTTCCATTTAGAAATACAATCCTTGAACAAAAGATTGCCATTTTTTAATCAGTTTTTATTTTACTTGAATAAGGGGTTATCATTTTTAATCAGTTTGTCAAAATCAAGAAGGATTCTAGCTTCATATTGCAGTTTATCAATATAGCTGAGGTACTAGAAAACTTTACCTAGAAGTAACAGATTCAATAATGCTCTAATTATTGAACAGACAAGTCTCATGCTAAACTGTAGATAAACAAAAAGAGAATGTTAAGTGATTTTGTAGGTTTATGTATAAATACTGTCAAAGATACTATTGGTTAAGCAGTTTTGGCAACTATTTTATAGACAATATGAAATAAAAATGGCATAATACAATTATCAGTAGGGCCTTATAATCACATGAATGAAGTATTATATTTTCTATCATTCAGTTACTGAAATTTCACATTTTCTATAAGGATGACATATAACATTAAATCGATAATGTATCAGAAAAATCAACTCAAAAAGAACCAGGTTTGTGCCAAGATGCACTGAATTTAAATACATTTCTTAAAAATGCAGATTTCTTAATTTGGAGAATTAAGCATTTGGAGACACCACAAGAATGAGTTTAAAGTGGTACTATCAGTAATTCAAAAGTGTATTTTACAGAATACCAGCTATTCTATAAGGAATTAATTAAAGAGCTGCTGGGTTAAACATTCTCTTTATACATAACCTTTAATATGCAAATACGCAGCATGCTTATTTATTGGGAGACAACAATATTTGTAGTATTTTTCCAAACCCACTTGATCATAGGACCTTTTCAATTCGTTACACTTTGGGAAACAGTACCTTACAGAAACAAGTGTATTTCAGCTCTTCTTTTTGAATGTACATTAATCAAGGCAACCTCTATCTAGATTGTATATAAGATACAATTTTAATTTTTGGCACATTTTATTTATATAAATATCAATAGAAATATATACTGAAATATTAAGTCTCGCTGTATGTCTAAAACTTGAAATGTCAATTCCAAACAATTAAAAATATGGACAAGAATCATAATGGCTAACCTAGCAAGACATACAAGTTGATATATGGAACAGTACTTCACCTGGCTCAGAGTAACTGAACCAGGGTCAACATGAGATTTTTACATGTTTTGAGTCATCCAAATTTTTCAAGAACAAATTCCAACCATAAAATGCAATCACCACCACAAGAAATAGGTTAGCCATCATCTTATGTGTTCCTGACATGTTATTATTAAAATTTTACCATGAAAAACAAGTCTCCATTCTAATCTCGAGGATGGTTTGACAGAAATTCTGACAAAATTAAACATCGCTGTCTTTTCCCAGTGCCCAGATTGTGGTCTGAAAAATACAATCTCCCAATGAAAGAACCCAGGGCCTCTTAAAGAAATGGCTGATTTCAGGTCTGGGCCTAGAAAAATCTCACTATATTAGTCATCAAGAAAATTAAGGTAAAAAGATTCAGGAACCAACATGAAGAGGATCTTACCAGTCAATTTGGGCACCAATAAAGATTTTTTTTTTTTTATAGAGGCATGTTTTATTTATTTGTTTGTTTGTTTGTTTTGTTTATACATGCACTGGGTACAGTCAGAAGCGCGGGAGAGTGAGAGAATTCACCAGAGCCAGAGCGGGGAGCAGAGCAAGCAGAAGGACCGAAGTACACTGCTGAGGGGAGCAGCGGGCGGCAGGAGAGTCTGCGCGCCATGTGGGACCCTCCTCCGGTGGCCGGGGAGCAGCCGGGGATCGAACCGGCGCCGCTGAGGCCGCGGGCAGCTTCGCAACCCAGCGCTCAACCGCTGCGCCACCGGGGAGGCCCACCAATAAAGATTCTAACTACAAGGAGATAAAATATAAAAATGTCTAAATCTATAAATTTATAACAATGCAGAGAATAGGGAAGAGGAAAGGGAGGTTTGTGACCAATTCTTTTTTTGAAAGTCTTATATATAACTTAAAAAAGAAAGATGTGTGCATTAATCATGGCTTTATCAACTTTACCACTTAATGAATAACCAAGTATTAGATGAGCATCAGATTCTCTCTACACATGCATTCTAACAAATATAATGAAGAAGGAATAACAGAACATCACCATTATGCAATTTTACTGACATTTTGGATTAGATAATTCTTTGTTGTAAGGACTGTCTTACGTATTGTAGGAAGCTGAACAACATCCCTAACCTCTACGTATCACCTCTCCCCGCTAACTGTGACACCCTTTAAAAATGGCTCCACACTGACAAACGTCCTCTGGTAGAGAATCACTCATCTAGATTCTGTACAATAATAGCCGCCAACATCACTAAAATAAAAAGCCCCAACCAGGCGGTATATATCTCCTTGAGAGATATCACCTACAAAGCAGTTCTACCTCTCCCTCATGAGCAAAAATAAATGTAAATTTAATCAAGCCTCTAGATTCAATTACAGGAATAGCAAAGACAGTGAAAAGTAAAATGACACCACAGGGGCAATCAGCAAAATCCATTCTGTGGTGAAAAGGCTATATAGGACAAACCCAATTTCCTTAATAAATGATTTGTAAAGACAAAAACAGAGAGTGACTAAGATTAAGAGATTTAAGAAAGAGCTCATCTAATTAGTAGTTTATTGGGGCCTTATTTTGATCTCTATCCCAAACTGTTTAAAAAAAAAGAGGGGGGGGGAATTGTTGCTAATGGCATTTGTGAAATAAATAAATCTTTAACAAAAAATAAAGAAACTGAATGCTAGAAACTTGGGTTACTAATAATACCAAATTGATAGTATTAATGATACATATACTATGCATTTAAAGGCTTAATTGTAGCATTGATATTAAACTCCCCCCCCTTTTAAAATCTTTATATCTTTGAACCACGTTTTATACTAAAATAATTATAAAAACATTATGTCTAAAATTTGCCTGAAAACAGTCTGTGAGATAGGAAGTGGTGGGGTTTAGATGAAATAAGATTAACTATAAAGTAGTAATTGTTTTTAATATTTTATTTTATACAATTCTTACATCATTTTTCATTTTTGTACAATGTATGTATTTTCATTTTGGTTATACTCCCCATTCAATTGCACCCCCCCCTTATTTTGACCCTATCCTTCCTCTGCCCGCCCCACCCCCCGCCCCGTGTCCATAGTGTGTCTCTGGTTTATAGTTACTTGTTGATTTTTATTTTTACTTTGTTAAAGCTTATCCTGGGTTCACTTCACTGTCTACTTTTCTCTAAGCATTTGAAGGTTTTCAAAATAAAATGTTTTAAAATGATCATTATCTTTAGCAAATATCCCCTATAATTTAATTGTAATTACACCACAAGTCCAAGTAGTTTAATTAGTGGACATACATTCTGCAGCTAGTTGACCCAGGCTCAGATTCAGATATTCTCTAGAGTACTTGGAAAAAATTAAACAGACTTGTGTTACTAATAATATCCGCTCTGAAAGGGTTCCAGGGTCAGACTACTTCTGCGTGGTGAAGGACTCTGGGAACTCCATTCTGCACCTGTTCAAGCACTAACAGATCCAAAACTACTTCTTGGGTTACTACTGGCTATACCTATATGTGGACATGCCTGCTACTCTCCTCTATGAGGTGGTAAAATGACTAGGCTCAACTGTCATAGCCATATCATTTCCATCAATTACTGTTTCCAAAGCAGAGAGCTATTCTTAATCAGCAATATCAAATAATGTGTTCCAGCCCTTTTCAGATGTAATCTCATATTGCCTACCATTCAGAGCCTATCAGAAGTCCAGAGGAAAATCAGTTCTGTGTCTATTAAATAACTATAAAAATGACCAAAAAACTCTTAAATGAGGAAATATCCCAATGTGGTCTTTAAAATAAGTCTACCCGGGCCTCCCCGGTGGCACAGCAGTTGAGCGCTGGGTTGCGAAGCTGCCCGCGGCCTCTGCAGTGCCGGTTCGATCCCCGGCTGCTCCCCGGCCACCGGAGGAGGGTCCCACATGGCGCGCAGACCTCTCCTGCCGCCCGCTGCTCCCCTCAGCAGTGTACTTCGGTCCTTCTGCCTGCT
Organism: Talpa occidentalis; assembly: GCF_014898055.3. Taxonomy (NCBI): domain Eukaryota; kingdom Metazoa; phylum Chordata; class Mammalia; order Eulipotyphla; family Talpidae; genus Talpa; species Talpa occidentalis. The sequence continues at coordinate 49,774,228 of NW_023601322.1, read as the reverse complement.
CTGCTCCCCGCTCTGGCTCTGGTGAATTCTCTCACCCTCCCACGCTTCTGACTGTACCCAGTGCATGTATAAAAAACAAACAAATAAATAAATAAATAAAAACATGCCTCTATTAAAAAAAAAAAAATTAAAAAAAAAATAAAATAAGTCTACCCTATTCCACTAAATTCCATTTCTGGGAAACTATCCAAAGGAAATGAAAAATATTATCCATGTTGTCACAAACGGTAGGAGTTCCTTTTTTATGGATAATGTTCACAGCACCATTATCTGCAATAGCCAACACATGAAAACAATCTAAATATCTACAGACAGATAATGGATAAAGAAATCAGTATATATACACAATGGAATCATAAAAAAAAAAGAAAATCCCACCATTTGTAACAATATGGGGACCTTGGGATATTACGGCAGGTGAAATAGGTCAGAGAAGAGACAAAAACTATACTATCTTACTTATAAGCAGAACTTAAGGGGGGGGAACAATTTTACAGAAGAAAAAGATCAGATTTATGATTGGGAGAGGCAGGGGGTGGGAGCTAAAGATGGTCAAAAGGCACAAACTTCCAGTTATAAAATAAATAAATACTGCGGATACAGCGTAAAAACTGCTGTATGGTACATCTGAAAGTTGTTAAGAGCATAGGTACTATGACTTCTCATTACAAGAGGAAAAATTGTTTTTCTTTTTTGTTATCTACATGAGATAATGGGTGTTAAACTTATTGTTGGTAATCATTTCACATGTATGTAAGTAGTCAAATCAGTATGTGTATACCTTAAACTTACACAGTGCCAAACCTCAATTATATCTTAATAAAACTGAAAATAAGTCAACCTAGACAATGTGCTGTAATGTTTTCTTCATTTCAATAGTAAGAGCTATGCAAGTTATTAGCTTCGTAGCAATCAAGGAAAGAGACTCCAAATGGGAAACATAAATATACCATGGAACCTTCACTATCCAGTAATAATATACGCATTCACATTTTTTGTTTTAGGCAAATATTTCAAAATTCACTTAAAATGGCATTAAAAATACAATAAATTATTTGGTTAACACCTAATTACCATTTAGAAAATTTTTTATCAGCTTATCCTTAAAGAATAATACAATAATACAATTCAGCATGCACTGAATCTGCAGGTTTACTTTTACAACAGAGGAAATAGCCTTTAGATCAAGGTAACAATCACATCAAATTGTACCAAATAATTTTAATTATCCGTATTATTTTACACATTAAAATAACCCCCCCCCAAAAAAAACCCTACTTACAATCCATAAAAGAAGATTCAAATTTTCATTTCAGAAGGGAAGAGGGAAAGTAACCAAACCTATTCTATACATTCATGTACACTACTTCTTACACTATACACATATATTCCTCGGTCTCCCAAATTGTATTTGACTTACACTAATCAAAAACCAACATAAAAATTACTAAGGAATAGGGCCTCCCTGGTGGCGCAGCGGTTGAGCGCTGGGTTGCGAGGCTGCCCGCAGCCTCTGCAGCACCAGTTCGATCCCCGGCCACCGGTGAGGGTCCCACAAAAAAAAAAAAAAAAAAAATTACTAAGGAATAAACTCAGATGGATTTTAACCAAAATCAATATTGAGTACAACACCTGGGAACAGATAAATCTGAAATAAACTGCTTGTACATGTAAATTCAATCTTGTATCTTCAGACCACTAATATGTAATTACTGAAAAGCAGTTTGTCTGCTGTTTGACCATATTTATATATACACCTCATTCTTTAAAAAAGAGCTTGAATTGGGTTTAGATGACAAAAAAATTGGTAAATTAAATGATTCTTCTCCATGCTGCTTGTAGCTATAATTATTTTTATTCTTCAACCAACAAATATTATAAAATGAAAAGAGCATACATATGAAATTTTTTTAAAACTTAAATGAGCACAGAATCTTATAAAGAAGAATAGTGTATCACACACCCACAAAGGACAAAAACAGAAGCAAAATGAACCTCAAAGAATCTGAGAACTTAACGGCTTCCAAGTTTTTTACATTTTCTACTTACCAATTTATCATTTTCATTAGGCATTTCAAACACACATCTCAATTAGAATCCATTAATTCATCAGGTTTTGCCTCTTTCCACTGCAAGCAAACAAAACCAAACATGAGACAAAGGAGGGATGATCATGACCAAAATAAGGGACAACCTAAAAGGCTAGCAAAATTACTTAGAGTAGTGTTGAAAGCTATGGCTCAGCACAGGCACATTGCTGCACTCACTCTTCAGTATGCAAGGATTATATGGAAAAGTCAGAGAATTTTTTATAAAATCCTAAGAGATACTATCACTATCCACTAACATGTCTGAAGATTACAGGACTTTCTTTTAGGTAGAAGCATTTCTACATTATTTCTAAGAAAAGTCAAAATTATCTGTAATGAATTTATTTTTATTTTAAAAATTAGATTCCTCAATTAAGAACTAAACAAAAACACAGTTTAAACAACATTTCCAAAAATAAATACTATTCAACTTCTATACTTACCACAGCTTCCATATCGGAAGTGTTTGGTGGAGCAAAAATTGTCTGTACCATAAACTTGTGTTTACTCTTTTCATTGGGATCATAGTCAAAGGCTGTAGCATTACTAAATAAGAAGAAAGGACAACAGGTTACACTGTCTTCTTTTTGTTGCTTATTATTTCTATTATTCATTCACTATTATGCAAAATTAAAGAAAATCACAAAAGGTTTAAGAAATCATACCATGGATTATATTAAGGACCTACAATAAACTTTATGGTTTCCAATACTTTTTTAAGTTGTCTGCCTTTCTGATTGCTAAGAAAGTAAACAAATGGCTATCAAAAAGTAAATTTAACTTCATGATTGTCTCTAAATTCAAGGAAATTTTCAAAACATTGTTAAGATTAATTATTAGTAATACCTGTAAGTTTGATTTTAAATCTACCAAACTGTCTATTAAAACTAGTTATAAGTTTAAGCTTTAATATTTAGTTATACCTTAAATTAGACAACTGGAGTATTTAAAGGAAAAATCCTAAGTGACTTAAAAATTCAACACCCATATATACTGTTCTAATACAACTAATTTTTCCAAGATTGTAAATAAGCACCCCAGTCAAGAAGAGTTTTTTTATCAATTTATTTAAAATCTGATTCTCATATGCTATAAAGAAATAGCCTCAAGATTTCTCTAATTTTTCTCACATTCTAATAGTTATCTTCAATTTTTTTCCTAGGCATTTATGATTTTTAGTTGTCTGTAAGAGGTTAACAGAGGTTAATGTGATTGTAAGTCATGCTAAATTATATAAAACTAACAAGACTGAATAAAGAATGAATCAGCAATTAATTATACAAAGTGTGTATATATTGCAGAAATTATTCCCCTACTATTTAGATTTCTAAGGTTTACATAGATAAATACATATGTGCATCAAAAAGACAAATGCAATTAAGCAAACATGAGAAATATAAGAAAATCTTATTTCTAAGTTATGTCTGAGAAATCCCTCAGCTCCCATGATGTTAAAAAAAAAATTTCAAGGAGCAAATACACAACAAAAGAAAATACAAAAGCTAAATGTCTCAGAATCCAGATAAAGCACAATAAATTTCCAGGTACTCTGTTCACAGAGCAATCATGGTAGGCTAATCACTAGGAACTATATAAAAATAAATTTTGAAAATCACGATTTTCTGACAGTTATATGATCATATAACAAGAGGAAGATAATCTTAACATATATATAAGCATAAATTTAAAGATCAAATCCACAAAAGTAAGTACCATAAGGGGAAAAAAAATGAGCATCAGTAAAGATAGTCAATCAAGGAAAGTTGCTAAAAAGTGCAATTTGAGTGGCTTTTTAATATGGAAAGGTGCCATACTAACAGTAGAAGAGCTTAAGTTTTAACTGGAGGAAAGGAATCTGAAAGCATGCTGTGAAAAAGGTAACCACTGTCTGGAGTTTTTAATAAGTACTCAATACAAGGGATTATATGGGAGAAATGCTTTGAAAAGTATAATTTTCTTGAGAAACATTAATGCAACCTAGAAACCTCAAAATAAGTCATTCTGAATCCAGTCATTCTGAATGGATTCCTATGGCTATAACTGTACCAAAAACATTTTAACTATGTAGATAGAAACAATTCTATCTTCTTCCAATCTAAAGGCTTAACGTTCTAGACAGCAACTTACAGAATACATGTACTACTCATTGCTTAATCTTACTTCAATATTCAGAATGCATGGATACACTGCTTTTATCTTCTTATTTCCCATTCATCTTTCCCATGAACTGAAAACTTGGACACAAGAGAAAGCATTCCTCTCAGACCACTATGCCATTAAGATTTACTAAAAACATCTTGTATGGGGTTTCCTAGCTCTGAGTTTTGGGCTATGCCCACTAAGGAAAAATTTAGTGTTACCAAGAACTCTGACTATGGCTGTCCTTTACTGTCAGGTTCTATAACTCTAAATATTCCCCTCCCTATGGACCTGCTCTAGACTCTCACTCATTGTATAATTTGCTATTTTTAATCTGCTGCAAGCTTTAAACCAGAAACATGATACAGAATTACTATAATATCTTAGGAATACTTATTAGGATCACCCAGGCATGTCTTGATTTTTTTAATTGTACACATGTCTACGTGACAGACCCTGACATTCTGATCTGGGAGGCCATGTGTGCTCCTGCTCCCCATTTTAGTGCCACATACAAGAGGTGAGAATTACTTCTATAAAGAGGAAATGGTCTCCATGTGAGACTTAAGAGATTACCATAACTAAAATGTTTTCATGAATGTTTCTTATTTCTCAGCTATGTTGGATAGCATCATTAGAAGAATATTAACTTGGAGAATCTGAAGAAAGAAAGGAACCATTTACAAAGAGTGTTAATTATGGCACCAACACAGACTACATACAGGAGTGAACAATCCATCTGTGGAAGACACCAAGATACCCCTTGAACAACAAGGTGAAAAAAAAAAAGGAATAATAATAATTAAGTCATCAAATATAGGACACTGTTGGTATTTACAGTGAAAGGCAGAAAGACATCAAAAAAGGGAGGACCTGAACATTTTAAGCAAAAGATATAGAATTCCATAACTAAGCAATATGTAGTAACAGATCTCAATGAGAATGATCAAAAAATGATGTAGTATTCCAAAGATTAAAAAAATATGGGCCATGAATGAATGTATCAGGGAATCGTAGAAATGAAGGTCACGAAATTTTTAATTGACAAATGCTTATGAATTGACCACATACACTCCATCACAGGGGTGAGAAATTCTCTGCAAGAATCTGCATATAGTAAGATATCAGAAGGATACCATTAAAGGTAAAGCCAGAGTAAT